>NC_042534.1:11631694-12990028 GCF_900963305.1 Echeneis naucrates
GATATTTCTTCTTCTTCATAATCATTTTAGAATATCATTAGAGGCCAATTTTATTTCTTAATTTTCAATTTTCTGTTTCCCCATTCATGTCACCAAATAATCTTTACATGAAGTAAAAGAAGACAAATCTATATAATATGGAACTCAAATTTGTGGCATTTTGCTGTGCGGACATGATGACAAAACATTTTGCACAACAGAACAGATTTTATCAGATTTTTTCGTTCAGATTTCTTTTTCTGACATATTGAAATGCCTCTTGTTAATATTTTAATTAGAATTAATATAATCACATTATAATTTATCTCTGATTGTCCCTCAAATGGAAGTTTTACAGTTTAAGAGCATTAGATTTTATGACTGCTCACGATAGTTGAAAAAAGTCAAGGGTAATGCTGGAGTATATGAAACTATGAATTACAATACACAGATTCAAAGAGAGGTTAACACCAATTTAAAAAGCACAGTAGGACAAGGGCCTTTGCCACCTCTTTGGCCATTATTAATGAAACATTTTTTTCCAAGCTGCTCTTCACCTGAGCAGTTCAGGATACAGAATATTACTGATCTTGTTGTAACGCAGAAGGCAGATCACTGTATTACTTTTCATATTTTTTAAAACTGTGTAAAAAGTAGTACAAAAATGGTAGGCAGAAGTTGGAGAATGCAATACGTACAGTGAAACGGGACAAAAACTTTGAAGGTTAATACCTGAGACAGGCAATTTCACCATCTGTAAAGAAAAGCTGTTTTGTTATAAGACCTTCGCAGATGTGAAATGATGCATAAAGAAATTTACTTTCATACTCTTAAAACGACTGCTATTACTAAGCTTGCGGATTAAGGGTGGTGTGTGACTAGGCTTTCATCTGTGACATAACAGAGAGTTCCTACGCCCTGAATGTGAAGCTGCAGGAACCTCCTGCAGGTGAATAAAAAGATGCATTCATTAGTGGAGGCCTTACAAACAAAACAGCATTCATAGGATCATCCAAATTCAAAAAACTTGTCGTGGTTACATTTACCCTTTCAAATAACACTATACACACAGAAATAGGAAGCAATAGAATCAGAGTTTATCAGATTGGAAATGTGACATTCTTACAGAGTTTCTCCTTTTATCTCAGAGATTATGCCACAGCTCCATCATCAGGTCGCCTCTGTGCTCAGCCTCTTTGGAAGCATCTGTTTAAGCAGCCATATACTCCCTGGCGTGAAAATCAAATCATCAACAAATCATTTTTGATGGCCCCCATGACAGATAAACCCCTTCTCTGTATTATGAAAGTGCCCATATAGTTGAGGACTTAAGAAGTGAGAGGCTTACATCAAAGGGAAGATGTCAGCTGTCCTGTGGGAACAAACAAGTCAGAGCTTACTGCAGGTGAATGCTGCAGTAAGGCTCACATTGTCATTGATATGTCTGGGGCTCACAATAGTTCTCATCACAGTGAAATCACAGTGAAATTCACCAACGATGTTTACTATATGTTCACTGTGTGTTACATTTCAGCCTGTGACGTGGATAGTCAGGTAAACAGGATAGTCATGCATTAGCCAGCTTCGGTAAATGTCCCGCAGGGCGCACAGTCATTGATTATGTAGTTCAGGGCTTTATGGAAAAACAAGCTTTCGCTTTGTTTACACTGGATCTGATTTGTTTCTTGACCCTGCCCCCTTCATTCCCAGCTCACTGTTGGCTCTTAAAATTTTATAGATACTGTGGAGATACATTCATTGCTGCGTCGCCTTCTGGAGTTAAAGACTGATAATGATTTCTTCATTATAAATGAACGTTGATTTGTTTCCTTGTATATTGTTTTAGTTGACTCAACAATTTATTGAAGATATCCTAACAAAAAGCATCAGATGGGAGATTAACAAGAGGACACACTCTGCCGAGTAAATCGAGCCAATGAGTCATCACATATTTTAATGTGAATATTAGAGGTGAAAACAAACATCCAGGCAGACTGAAGTTAAATGAGGAGATGGTTAAATGACATAATTAATCAGTATATGGAACAGCAAATTTAAGATCAATAAAAACAGAAATTAAATGTCATACATTAACATTAGACAATGAACACTGACTGCTGTCAGTGAAGATGTTAAATCAATGATCGATGAAGTCGCTTCGACAACAAAAACCCTCCAGCCTGATGGACCTGACAAAGCAAACTTCAAACTCTTAAAATTTTTAAATGACACTTCAATTTGACTTGGACAAGTATTGACTATCAAAGCAAGCCAGTTAGAAAGGAAAACCAATAAATGGCATCAGCATTAAAATGAAAGATACCATCCGTCAAATCCTCATCATCAAGAATGCTAGATGCGATCAAAGGCAGAAGTATGATTGTAATTTTATTTATATCACAGACTGATGAGCTGGGAGAAACAGTCAGTAGGAAAAAGGGAGGGGTCTGTGTGAGATCACTAATTGACAGGAGATGAGTTCAGCATGTTATCACACATCTCCAAAGCACTCTCCTGAGTCTGATGAGCTGTCACTGATGCAAATGCAATTTTGGGATCAACATGCAGCAGATGCCGAGGGTGGCTGGTGTAACTGTACAATGGTAGAAAATCATCGGCAGGCATGGCATGGATCAAAATATATCCTGTCATGATAGTGCACTAGGTAATGGATTTTAGCTGTCCCTCAAAGCACACGGCAGGACATTCTCCATTTTGTGTCTTGTAATGAAGCACAACCACACTTGCACTCACAGTTGCATTCTGAGGTGTACAGTACATAAAAACAGTTTTATTAAAAGGGGCTAAAAGGTTATTTTGGGATCCACCTTTAGTAGGAAACTCCCACCATAGATACTTTGTTGTTGATATTTAGAGTTTTTCTGCTTTGATTTTAGCCTCACTCAATGTCAGATTTGTGTGAATCCACCATATGCCCCTAAAAATATTAAACCCTTGACGTGAAATCACAGTTGAACGTGAACTCTATAAGTGAATCATTCATCAAAGCAGTCAAATTATGTAGCGAATACTTGGGAATAATTAAGACTGCATCAACAGAACAGCCACTTGATTGTACTGAACCTCCTGCTGTTCCATGGTGACTAAATTGTGTATGTTGTTCCTTCTCTAATTAGCAGGATTGTTAATGAAAATGAAAGACACATTCACTTGAGAAGAATATAATAATTGTATTAATTGTGCTTGACATAAACATTCTGTGCAGTTGCTTCACTGGCAACTTTTTACTGATTTGATCCTTTGAAGTTGTGAGAAAAGAAAAACTGAAAGAGGATAAGCCAGGCTCCAGGCTAGTGCATAGGCAAACCTTTAGTTGTTTGTGTGTGTATGTCTGTATGTGTATGTGTGTGTGTGTATGTTCAGACACACACATGAAAGAGAGGCATTGAAAGACAGAATGTTTTTGATACGTTTGCTTTTTTTTTTTTTTTTTTACTTATGTCTGCTGATTTAATTTTCAGTCTTTAATGGTTCAAAAAAAAAATGCAGTTGTGTGTAGATGTGTATACTTGAGCATCGAGGCTGAAATACTGCGGCAATGTACACTCATTGCCCTTGTGCACACAATGCACATGTACATGAGATACCGAAACATTGGGTTCAGCTAGGTTAAGGGTTTATTTTGCATGTTTTGCAGGGTCACGCTGTGTCCTCATCGTTTCCTGCCTCAGCTCACTCCCCCTCCACTCTAGTCCTTGAGAAGCCCTCTTAAACTGCTGTTGCCAAAGGAGGCTATGTGTGTGAAAACACACATCTCTCCCCAGCAGATGGTAGTTTCACTGGCCATACTGTCCCACCAGCCAGACTGTCTTCCAGGGCTTGGCCATCTCCACAACCAGCCCAGCAGGCGACTGGCATCACATTATCCTGCTGACAAGATCCTTTTTATGGATTAAGGGTCCACAACACGTCTTCAAATGCAGGTCATTACCCTGCTTTCCCCAACCACTTCAGTTCACTCTGTCCACAGCAAAGACACCAGCCTGTGATACGTCAGCTACAGCAATGCAAAGTTACTCTGTGAGGGTTGTTTCATCCTTTTTTTTTGTGTTGAGTATGAAAAAAGCATAGGCAGCTCTGAAAATGCTGAAATGGAGAGCTGGAGAATTGAGTCAGGGCTGTCCTGTGAACGGTGTTGAAATAAGCAGCTGGCCTGGAATTTTGTTATCATATCTCCCTGCGCTTGAGTACACACATACAACCGACTCTGGGCATGGGTTTCACTTCGTTCAGTAAAGCAGTGTGTTTTCCCTACGTGTGATGTAGAGAAATGAGCATTCCTGTAGCTATCAAAGGTACAAACTCAAAAACATTTCAGTTATTGTTGGATTCTCTCAACATTTCCTCCAGAAATTCCTGACAAATACAGGTTTGAGAGTTTTACACCGAACAAATCCATCATTCTAGCCTGCTAATGTTGACACATGTATTCCCACACACATACAAATTCAAGCATATATGCAAAGTCAAACACTCCAGCGACCGTCCACACTTTGTAACCCTGACTGGAAGCTTGCTGTTATATGTGGACAAGCAAAAATGCAATCTCTTTCAGTGTGAGCTCCCCACTGTTTGTATTTCGACTGTCTGGTGTAGAGAAAACAATCATGACGTGCCTTGTAAAAACCTGGCTGTCAGCATGTGAATCAACATGTGAATGACCCTTATCAAATTTGCTTTGGAATAAATTCTGGTTGAAAGCAGAATATATTTCCATTCATGAATGCCAAATTTAATGGCTGGATGGCCAGGACTGGCACAAGCAGGGCCAGTCTCTTGGGCTGCGGCCCTAAGGACCGTCTGTATGCGAGTGTATTTGTATGTGTACAAGTGTGCTTGTACATGTGCGATCGTTTGTGCATGCAGTGCCTGTGTGTCCATGTGAATCTTGTTCAGCATAAATTAAAACCAGAGGTCAGCCTGAAGGTTGTCAACAGCATTTACGACTCTCCCCCCCCCCCCCCCCCCCCCCCCCCCCCGTGAATGGACATGTGTGAACCGTAGGATTGTAGAGGTGCTGATGCATGTGGAATGTGCGAGTGCTAATGCAAAGATGCATGGAACGATAACAGGGAAATGAAAGGTGTTTGGATAGCAAACGCATGTATGCGATCACGTGTGAATGCCTTGTGTTTTGAACCGTTCTGATGCCCGTTATCCTTTTTTGTGTTTAACCTTGAGTTGAGCAGATGAGGCAGGGGAGAGTGGCAGAGACATCCATCTGGCTCTGAGAGATGACTTCAGCTTCACATGCTGATATTCTCTGCAAGAATTGAAAGGAGAGCACAGTATGGTGCCTGCTGAGGGATTGACAAACAGAACTGACTGAAAAATGAAATGGACTGGTGGGTAAACAGGAGGATAATGATTCAGAGGGACAGCAGAGTGAGACGTGCCTTTCTTCTCCTTCAGACAAAGGCAGAAAGAAAGCAGCAGAGAGACTTGCGCATCCTTTTTCTTGCAGTGTTGCTGTGCGTCCGTGTGTGTGCGCTTTTGTCTTTATGTGCGTACATACATGCATGTCACAGTCAGTATGTCAGGGCTGTGTGTACGTTTGCCCTGCTAAGAAGCTCCCCTGAGGAGGTATTGTAATCCTGCTCTGTGACATGAGCTCTCTTTAGAAGAAGGACTCAACCAGGGCTTTTCTCTTTGTGTGATTATCTGCGCTTTCATGTACAGGCCACCCATTATTCTCTGAGGCTATTAAAGCTATGGAGAATCGTACAGGCTCACTGCAGGCAGAAGCACTTCAGTTTATGAAAAAATGAATATAGAAACAATGCTTTATGTACAACAGTGATCCAAAGGAATGCATTGAATGACTTCACCACAATTGTACTGTGTTCAACCTCCAGCAAGTAAGCATCCTATCCAGCAATAGGCTACAAATATACAGATATAAAGACAAAGAGAACTTCAGTTGGTGCTACCGTGAAGAAAGTAGCTCCTCTAAATGCCCATACTGGGTGTTTTACTCCTTGGCATTTTGCCGCAGTCAAGGTTCAGTGACGGGAAGCTCTGATGATGATAAAAGGGAACCAGCTTCCAAAATTCATCAATAATGCATGCAAAATTTGTTTGTGCAAATGTTGACTTGTGTTTTGTGCCCCGGTGTTTGTGGTACTATCAATGCTTTTAAAAATAGTGCCAGATTTCTTTCGGAGGTGCCTGAGAAGTGTGCATAAACGTTGCTCATCATAACATGCTTTATTTGGCACCTAACACAGCAGATGTCACGCAGACCACACTAACAATCTGTGCTGTTATAAATTGATCTTTCTGTGATCCCTCATTATTTAACCTTCAATATAAATAGTAAACTCAGTCTCTATAAGGCTTATATGGTTCACCTTGACAGAGAGGCCTTAATTCATCTTTAAGCTCTTTAGGGTATATTGAAACAGGATCTGTTATACCACCTTATAAAAATCACTTTAGAATTCAATCAACCAAAATTTAACTGTAGATATAAGGCAGCTGGCATGAAAGATGAAGGCTTCTTGCTGATCTTGGATGTACAGTTATTGTTTAAAGCAACCCAACCTCTTCTATTGTTGTCCAGCACAGCGTCTGCTTTGAGTGACAGACTTTCCAAGAGCCAGAGACAGCAGGGAGCCGTCATGCGGTGTTAGGGTACGATTGCTGAAATATTAACAAGAGAAATGCCTTTTTAACTCTGCTTACAGATCACAGATGGCCATCATGTCACTGACACCTGAGTTTTGTCCCAAAAAGACAGTTGACACATATTGTAAAATACTGATTTGAGTTCAGCTCTAGTTAGCAGCTAATGGATTGTGGACTGTATCTGCATGAAGTGAGAGGGCGCGAGAGATTAAAAACAAAAACCTGCTCAGTCGTCATGGAGATGGATTTAAACTCCCATGTTCATATGATCCATCTCCATGACAACAGAGAAATCTCAGCCCATTAATGAAGCCTCCATGGCACACTAAAAGCTCTGATAAAAGGCTAGTAAGTGGACCTTGGGTTAAGATTGCTTTCTCATACATTACAAAGGCCCATTAATGTTAATTATAAAGCTATATCATTCAAATGTGAAGTGTCTTCCTAAAATGCAGTGCTTAAATCATTATATCCACAAAGATACACACATGATTGCACGCATAAAATATTGATCGTGTTCAGGAAATTGTCTAAAATTATTGGAGACAGAGTTCATCTCTAAAGCAGAGTCTTTTATTAAAGATTTATTTGACTTAGGTCAGGAATTGATTATCAGAAATGAACGAAGCCTTGATAAAGTCCCCCAACTCTCACTTCTCACCTCACCACTGCCTTTTAAAATACCTCCAGTTTTAGAATCTCTCCCATGCATAAAGGAACAGCCATTTTAGTCACTGCAGCTGTCCAGCAAAATTTACTACAACCAGGGAAGTAATGCCCACTTATCACTCTTGTACACAATTGTAGTCAATTTACAGGAATGCCTGCTTGCCATTCAATATTTATGTTCAGATAAAATGGTAGGAAAGAAGGTTTAAATGGAGAGGAAGGAGGGAGGGAACCAGTTCTGAAATATGCATGAGTGCACATATGCAGAACTGACTATTTTGACGTTCTCTGCAGCTCTGTGCAGCGAAGCTTAGTCACCATGAGGAAAAGTTGGGGACAGAAGAGCGACCATCAGGATAGTCAGACCTTTGTGCTCCCAGTTTAGCTGCTACTTGACATTTTCAAATGAAAATGTATGTTTTTAATGTACCTTCAACCATATTTGACTTTATAACGTAACTAAGTTGATGATTCAGGTGCCTAAATTAGATTTTTCGCAACATTAAACATAACTGTGGTGCTTTATTTTGTAATAAAATCAAGTAAAATTGATGTTTGTTTTAATGCTTGATGGTGATTTTGATCAGCTGGAAGAGAGTTTGTGAGGAGCGGATGTCTCAAGCACAGCCATGAGCAGTTTACCAGCAATGCAACTCAAAATCCTCCTGGAGCTGTTCTCTGGAAAGGGCAAATTTCCAGCCAGGGTCACGCAGAGGTGCTGGCTGTTTGTTATGGTTATGACCTGGCTATTTTATCTCTGCTTACCCCTGGCATAGGTTTCGTACCATGACCTGGGTACCTCTTTTTCGAATAGTAAAATTAACTGTGAAAGTCTGTTTGGGAGGCATTCTCTGAATAAGAAAATACTGGAAAATCTGTCACTTGTTCAGAGCAGAGTAATATTCGTAGTCTTCTCGATGCTTTTTGATACGTGATATTGCTCTGTCATTACCATAGATATTAAAATGTGGAACAGGAGCACACAGGTCAGTGAGATTATAATCTGTCCCTCCTGATGTCAGTATTCAGACTGTTCATCATAAATATACAAGCAGATGGTGAAGATTATATATAATTGACGAGTAGGGAGCGCATGGAGCTGCGGATGTGAGTCTTCACTTCCGAACTACAGCAGTATCTTCCAAATGTTCTCTGGCTGAACTTTGAATAGAGAAACTGTGTTTTTATTTCCTCCTTGGCCTCAGTGTGTTCACTTTTATGTTGTAGTTATGTATTTTTCTGGGTCCACATTAGTGAAGCCACCCAGTGAATTATTAAGTATCAGTTTGTATGGATACATGTTCTTGCCACTTACGTTACTTATGGTTGAATAATACATTTGTCATAAATATAAGCAGTTAAAAAGTAACAGAGAGTGTGTAAAACTGTAAAACTTAACACCCCCCTAGTTTCAACATACTGTGGCAGCAGCAACAGAAGCCAGAAAGTGTGTTCTGGTTTGGTGTCCAAGTGCTTTCAGCGATTTCGTTACCAATCTGACAAGTCAATCATCAATTAGATTAAAAGGTTTTAAAGTCATTATTACATGTTTTAAAAATTGATGAGAAATAAGGAAAAACTATGAGTGTTCAGTCCGGTTTGTTTTGTTTTGCTTTTTCTCTTGCTGTAGCTTTCACTTGCACACCGTGAACATTTATTTGATCTGATTATAGCCTTACTCTATGATTGATGTGCAGCTCCTCATGCCCCAAACATTACATAAAAAAAAAAAAAAATCTAAATTGCTGTTTATGTCCCATCGTTACTAAGTGGGGGAAATAGGCCACTTCAGAGTTCAAGTCATCTTCATCCTGCTGCGGTCAGTAAAATGTATCTGCACAACCCCAGAATTTAATTTGGCCAAAAGGTCCAATTTTGTGGAGAAGCAGAACTAATTATTCAGCCAACACCACCTACATTTTTATTTCAGAGTCCTCACAATTATTTGTGTTTCCATTTGCAGCATTTGGAAAGAAATAACAACTGTCATTTGTCTGACAGACTACTTCATGAACAAGATTAAGCTGGGCTTTTCTGTAAAGCAAGTTGGGTCTCTGAGTGTTAAATGCTTGGTTGTGTTACAATTTAACTTGAAAGAAGAATATGCTTGAGCCAGAGGAATGGAAAAGGAGGAAAGCAGTTAATCCAAATGTTTATCCACTGTCACCTGTGACAGCACAATGACTCATGCAGATGTGTGAAAATGCATATGTATCTCGAGTGGGTGAGATAATTCTTCCTTAAGAAGCAGCCTCCAACTCTGCTGCAGATGTCGCAGCGACACAAAAACCTTTTCAAACTGTCAAGATATAACTTTAGCTTTGTCTCCATGTGCCTCACATGTATGATTGAAGAAGAGTCTGTGCTCACTTAATGGCTGTATTGTTTCATTAACCTTATGCTGTGTATGCCAGCTTTAAGGAAATTGAATCTTGGCGTGTGTAGTAGAAGAGCTGAGCTGAGCCCAATTGGAAAATAAATGTGGGCTGTTGGTGAAGACTTGTATAATCTACACATCCGTAAAGGTCACAGATATGCCGCATGACATATTATGCTAATTGCAACAGTTTCTATGCCAGTACTACTAAATTACATGCAACATGCATGATAAGCAGCAATATGGTGAACATGAGTAAAAAGCACATAGATGAAAATTTGGGGTGGGTTTACATTATTGCAATATTTGTACCTTGACACGCTTCAGAAATAGGATTCTCTGCCTGTCTGCGTTGATTTCAAACGGGAGGAGGAAGATCATGTCAGGGAGGCATGTGTCACTCGTTTCGCTTCTCAACGTGCAGCTCGGCATGCATCACAATGTTTTGCACTTTCAATTTCCCGTGTTTAAATCTGACACACGGGTTTTGTTTTCGTTTTTCCTTTACCAAACTGAATACGATAATGTCACTTGGGAATTGCTAGATGAAAAGATTTCCATGGTGCCGTCATTTTTTTTTTGCTGAGGAGATGAATTGAACAGTAGGCGCAGGGTTTGGAACCAATACAGCATGCATTATAATGAAATCATCTTCTTTTTTCCATTCAGAGAAGCTGTGCTTTGAAAATGGAGTTTGCAAACCAAATTGGATTAGAAATGGTGGATATTTTTTTAGGTATTTCTCCAATTTCACAGTATGTGTGTTTGCGTGTGGGTTTTGTGTCAGTATGTATGTGCAAACCTACTTGAAGGCTGGAGCATTTGTGAGTCAGTAGCAATCATTAATGTTATTGCTTCAAAGCTTTAGAGTTTAAAACAAACACAGTAACGCATTCCCCATAAAGTTTTCTGACCCATCTGCTGCATCAAAAGCTTAAGTTGCCGCTGTTGTTCTAATCATATCATTGGTTACTCTTACATTTCTGGTTCAAACCCTTTTTAGTTTTTCACAAACATGGCTCTGAAGTAACACAACCAGATGGGTAAAAACCATATTTTATGTAGATCCATTATTTGGGGTAGCTGTGACATGATCGGCTCTTTCTGTGCCTTTGAACTGCATATGAGATGAGCAGGTATGGCTATAAGGCAGATTTGCAGTGCAGTCCTCTGAGATGCATAACAGCAATTTGCAGCTCTAGTGTGGACAAAAGGCAAAGTAAATTCTCTCAAAAAATGTATTTAAAAAATCCATAAAATGCTTTCTTAAGGATTGCATATCAGAAATGACATTAATAGAAGAAGAGGCCATAGTCTACGTGAATGCAGCAGGAGGCAGAGCAATGGGAAAAGTACAAATATAAATCCAGTTCTGATCAAAGGGATTTTTTCCTCTACAGCTTTAAAGAAGGGCCGATTCTGGATCACTCCTGACCCCTACCACAATGACGACAACATCCAGATTGGGCGTGAAGTCAAGATATCCTGTCAGGTATAATTAAGAAAATACTAGCAGAGTAAACACGTGTGTATGCAAACAAGTTTGAGTAAGTCATCCTTTATTGCTCCTAGGTGGAGGCGACCCCACCAGAGGAGCTGACGTTTAGTTGGCTGAAGAACGGGCGTGCCCTGCGGAGCTCGGAGCGTATGGTCATCACCCAGACGGACCCTGACATCTCCCCTGGGACCACCAACCTGGACATCATCGATCTCAAGTTCACCGACTTTGGCACGTACACCTGCGTGGCAGCGCTGAAGGGAGGAGGCATCCCCGAGATCAGCATTGACGTCAACATCTCATCAACAACTGGTGAGCCTCACACTCCTTTGTGCCAATTTCACGATTACACACCTCCTCCCATAAACACACACATTGAGAAAGAAAAGCTGGGGTAGTTTTTCTTAGACTGCGTGACATATTAGGAATTTTCTAAAATAAATCTGTCTTCTTTTTTTTATATATATATATATATATATATATATATATATATTTGCTTTCAATCGTATCAATTTTTTTATCTCTCTACAATCCTCACTACTTACTATGATCACATCCAGACAGGTTAAATTAAATATTTGCTTGGAAGAAAAACGAAGAATCACACACTCTGTTAGCCATAATCATAAGTCATAATCGCCCACTGCATAATAAACTCCTTGTGCATAAATCTTTAAGTACAGTGGATCAGAGTTGCACCAGGAAATTATTATCCAGGATCTAATGAGTGTTTACACCTGACAGATTTTAAAATGACCTTGTGCTCTCCTCAGTGTTAGCCTCTAGCTAAGTGGAATACAAATACTGTAGTTCAGCTCACATACAAAGGATAGTAATGGTAGCAATAATGAACTGTTTAAAATTTAATTTTAAAGGGCCATTTTACCCAAATATCCAAAGATAATTTTCCATTTACCTCTAGTGTTTTGAGGCAGTCTAGATAAGCGTTAGTTTTATCCGTTTTTTCAAAGTTTTGATGAATCTGCCACAAATTATGCACCGCAGCACAGTGGAGAACGCAGGAATTCCTCCGTGGTTTGACGGTATTTAAAACTGCATTTTGTTTACAATTTTAATTACTTTTCAATTAGTTAGAAAGTAGTCCCACATGTGGAATTACGGTGAGCTCTTTACGTTATTCAGAAAAACTGACATCTTTCTGGGAGTGTATCAACACCTGTGGAGATAAAACCAAAACTATGCGTAACAGAGAGTCAGTGAGTGAGATTTGGGTGGACTGAGCCTTTAAACCCTTTTCCTGGGTCTCCACATGGCTGATAACGATTGTATATCCTCATTAGACTCAATTCCAATCTTCCCTCCTGGACTGAAAAACTTTCAAAACTTCTGTCTTCCATTTTAATTTCCATTTCTTGCACACACTGCTCTATTACACCACCAACACCACTGTGTTAGACGGATTCCTGTTTACCAAAGCCGACTCCATCACTGTAACTAATCAGAGACCCAACATTCATCGCCCTTCCATCTAATTGGATGTTTCCACCCCCTTCCAAACTAACATTTGTACACATATGCAGCATGTTAATAACGCAACACATCAGTCCACCTTGTCTAATGAGTTGTATCACCATAGATTCAATCATGGCATGTTGAGCAGTGACTTAGAAACGGAGCAGCGTTGCAGTAGCCTGTCATTGTGCTTTTAGATTCTCTGCTTCTCTCGTGTGCATCACTTGTTTCAAAAGAAGGCAAGATGTAGGTGCATAATAAAAATGGGGATTCTGTCATAAGGAGAATAATCAAAGCACAAATTTAGCTGTCAAACATCTATTCTATCCACTGTTTTATCACCAGTCAGCTGCTTTCCATGTCAGATTTTAGGAGGAAAAGTTTCAGAAGCAACAAAGGAGAGCTTGGCTTGAACACATTTTTTAAAGGCTCGAAAATAATGGGGAAGTGCAGGGGTTGGAGAGACAAAGTGATGGCACATATAATGGGACAGGAATGGTCGTAATCTGTAGTGTGAGGTCAATCAATGAAGAGCGAGCGTGGTAACGTTGCGGTGTCACCACACATTACTCCATCATTCTTCGGCTCCACCGGAGGATGTGACCCCGATTTACTCAACACCTCAGAGACTCCACAATCGGGACTGTCCTGCCTGCTGCTCGCTGATCCCGGATTTCCAGAATTTCCATGATGGGGACTCCCATGGGTTTGGTGTTGCCTCTGGTGCAGTAGCTATCTGTTTTTGCTTTGAATATGCTGGGATGTGTTTGCTGCTGATAAAGTGACTTCTGGGTTGTGTGAAGTTTTGCGACTTGCTGTTGCGAGCTTTATTCCCCTTTTTACGTGCAAAGGCACATTAACACACTCACCCACCCTCATCTTTTTCTCACCGTCTTGTGTTTCCTATCACACACACACACCTCAGTGCCACTCACAACATGAACATGAAAGTTGTGTCCCGACCTTGGGCGCATAATTATTGTTAGATAATCCTTTGATAATCCCTGCACTATAAGACAGTAGGCTCAATCGTACCTGCCAAGATTGTTTCCTCATTATCTTTTAAGATGTGGAGTGTCTTCTTTTGGAGTGCCTTGGTGATGCCAACGCATTAACACAGACCCTTTAATGTGTTAAAAAAAAAAAAAATTCTAATGTTTGACTGAGGAAATAAGCGAGGAAATGACTGACTCCATTGTGATTGCATGCAATGAAAGGTTTCCTTAAGGCTTAGATGTGATTGCTTCTTAAGCTTTCATTGCTCTAGTCAGATGTGTGGGTATGAAATATTATGAAAGTGTTGCGTTTCCATAGAGCTGTTGCTGTCAGAGGAAATAATATATTGAATTTTGCTTCTACTGATTACAATTGCTGCTGCTTTACCTGGATGTGACTAGGCTGTTTTCCTGGAGAAAGCCTGTCTGTGTGTGGCTTTTTTCAGTCAAATTGACGCCATGAATCAGAGGCGTGTATTTGTGAAGTAGAGCTCTATAGTGGCTGTGTATTAAAGAGACTTGTGTCTCTGTCTTGCCATATGCCTGCAGCCTGTTTTGGGGTGAATAAGCCCCATTTTTGTTCCTCTGCCTGTTCTCCTGAAGGGAGAAAGCCCAAGCTGCAATTAGAAGTCTTAATAAAAGTATTTAGAGGAGATTACACTGCAGGTCTGCCAGGGTTTCATGCTGGGGAAGTGGTTGGAAAGCGATTGAGCCTAAAGTGTCTCGAGTCTGAACACTTTGGTACTCGGTGGCGGTTCCAGCGTCGGCTACAGTTCCCAATTCCAATCCTGGGCTTAGCCCCAGCCCGCAGCACGTATTTATAAAAGAGAATATTCATTATATCCCATTCTTTCTACTTTTGATGAACACAGATTTTAGCAGCGCTCATGATTTCTCCCTTTTGCAAAATAGTACTAATATTTACTATCATGGTATGCTCATTAAATAAGCAACTTCTTTTCTCATCAGGACTGCCAGAGATTGCAAGGCTAATGCTTATTTATGAGCATGGTCAAGAAACGAGGACATTGACCTCCCTTTTCAATAGCTGTCAGGATCAAGAACCGCAACACAGGACACAGAAACAGCTCAAAAGACTTATGAGTATTAATGTAAAACATAAAGCCTCCCATAAACTTCGAACAGAAAGTAGCCAATTAATCCTCTCATTAGCCTCTATATTAAATGTATGCTTAGTGGGTGAGCTTGCTAGGTTGCTTAAGATGTGATTATTGCCGGTCTATGGCTGAAGCACTGAAAAGTTTTTCTGACTTCAGATTGGAACTACGATTGGGACTATCTTTAAGATAAAATTTTAATAGCATGCAGAGTTATTATAGCTGGATTTTTGACATTTAAAGCCAGTTTTCATCAATGATTCACAAAGCTGATAACTGCTCATTGCACACACACATTGTTATAATTATTATGAACGGTGGATTCGACCATCTTGGCTCAGGAAAAAAAAAAAACAAAAAAACATTACAACTCTGTATTAACAAGGTTACAGCTTTGAATAAACAGAAACTATTCTTGCTCCAGCAAGCATTTTAGCACATGACAGTAGCTCATCCTCAGTTTGAGTGCCGATAACCAAGTGTTAGGGTTGAAAGTCACCTCTGTCTTATTGTGAGACGGATAAATCCCTATGATGAGTCCTTCAATTAGCACCCAGTTATTCTGTCAATCTCAAGAATGACTGCAGTTAATGAATTAAGCAAATCAATTAAGTGCTCAGTTGATTAAAAGATTAGCTGGTTTAATGAAGACAACGTACAGCCCTTTTTTTCTGCAGTGATTTTGAGTCATCTGAAGCTCACAGCAGGACTACTCATCTCTCCCTATCTTTTTTCAACCTCCCCGTTGCCTTGTTGACTCTGATACATCATTTGCTGCCATCATTCAAGTGACCGTGCCACATGAGAGTCCAATATGGGCAGCATGCCCGCTGGCTGTTGACCACACTGATGTGCTTGTTTCAGCAACAAATTCATTGACCCCAGTAAGGAGGAGCCTGGCCTGCATGCTAACTCACCTACAGGGTGCAATAGTTCAACTGATGTTTGGGCGCTGTGGGAGGAAACAGGTTGTTTGCCGCTGTATTCTCTCAGGTTTGAAGTTGTGGAGCTTTCACTGCATGTGGTTCTCTATTGATGTTGGTTCATGTTCATTGTCTTTCTTTGTTTTCTTTGTGTTTTATTTATATAGTGACAGATCGACACTCCCTGTTTCAAGAACTAGATGCGCACTGAACAATGCTAAAATACAGAGCATTTGGTTTTTGCTTTGTGAGTGTTTTCGAAGGACTTGTTATTTTTAAAACAATGAAGCAAGGTTCACAAAAACCAGCCTCAGAAAGTAATTGCAGACAAGTCAACTGTTGCCGACAGACTATGGTAGCTGTAGTGAGATTGCTGTTTAATCAGAGATTCTTTCAGTCCTCCTCATAGTTCAAGCTGTCTTTTTTCAAATAATCACCCAGTTATAAATATTTACTTGATGGCTACACACTTAATATCATGCTGAAAGAACTACATGTCCTTGGCAGTAGTAGCACATGTGCCCAAAGGACTGTTTGAGAAGTTGGGGCAGTGATGATCTTTCTGCCACTCGAGAGACCACAAATAAAATTAGTAAATTCAAAAAGTATTTATTTATGATTAATCATTATTCTTATAATTCATGATTTACCTCATCAGTGTTTGAACAAAAAGAGTTTCCAATAAGTGTTATGAATCCCTTTCCTGTAAAGCCTAAAATGAACAGACAGAGACCACAAAGATCTGAAAGTTGTGACAAAAATATTTTTTCAATACGGTGACAGTAGCAGGGAGGACAGCTGGCTTGAATCAGAGCACGATCCTTTTCCTCCTGTCCTAAATGCTTCAAATTGAAAGTGTTTGATCCCTAGGAATAGCAAACTTAATTTCAAACTGAACAAACAGCAGTAGATATAGTATTGCAGTAACAGGCTAATATAGGTCCTGAGACAGTCCCAGTAGTCTGTGAACTGGAATGGGGGGGGGGGGCTGCAGCTGCCCCATCTGCCATCCCCAGATATTTGTCGTGTGGCATACAGTAGACGCCACCATCATGCTACTTGTAGACTGATGGGCATATAACCACCTGGCAGAGTATGTCAGTGCAGCATCTGTGATATTTATTATTATTTATTTATTTTTCTTTTTTTTTTGAGGGTTATAGATGTCCAAACTGTCAGGAGAAAAGCAGTCAGGAAACACAAATATTCACATCTATAATAGTTTGGGGAAATCAAAGAGTAACAAGCAGAGGCCCAGTGATCTTTTCACTTGTTGGTATATTGTGACCAGTGTTCACTATGTGCAAGTCCATAATATATGTTAATAAGACTAGATAACTGGGCATATTATGCACAGTGCACCAGCATCTAGCCTCAACTGCACCACCAGAAGTCATGCTTTATGGAGGTGGCCATCTGGGAAATCACTTCCCTGTCCAGCTGGGAAAATCTGGAAGGCAAACATGAATAAGAAACACTTTCCCTCCCTCATTAACAACTGTCGAGGCCCCTTGAGCGATGTGAATAAACTCTGGGCCTTCCAGACTCCTGCTCACTGTTTAGCAGCAGAACAAGCAGGGGTACTAGAGATGTGTATTTGAACATAAATCAGGCTACAGCCCATAAGAATATTGGTAGTACTGTACAAACTTGCAGCTGGACATTTGCATACAAATATGCGTGAGGGGTTTGCTATGATTGATCATAAGACAGTATATAAGATCTGTCTGAAGAGCATGAGGTTCAAGAAAACACAGTAATACATCAGCAGTGTGTCCCTGCAGGCCATCACTGCACTAAACCAATTTTAACACATCCATAGACATTCATTACACCTCAGCAACTTCTTTAGATGCTTGTTTCCCCCACACACAAACATGCCCACAGGTCAGTGGACCTATGGCACTCTTCTCTCTGTTCCCCAGAGGTTCAGGACTCAGAGGACCAGAGTGTCCTGCCACATTGTGACCAAATCATTGTCCTCAAGCTGTCTAAACACACTCTGACACTCAACCACAGGCACACTCTGCAGGAGTTGCAGTAGTAGAAAGTGCCGTGTTTCCATGGTGATGGGAAATGATGTCACAGCACTTAAACAGAAAAGAGGGCAGCAGGAATGCTGTTTATTCTCAAAGACAGCCGTGCGCATGGCTCCAGCTCTCATCGCTGTAAGAAAATGCAAAGTGCCAGATATTTCCACGTTTTGCAGTCACCTCACATTTTGCTGTGTGTTGTGGCGCTGATGGATCCTGCTGACAGGCTCCAGCAATCAGCCTATACATTTGGGCAGATAAATCCGGCTAAGGTCCTGGAGATGTGTGGGGCTACAGAGGCCAAACGAGGAGGTCATGTCCCAATTTTGGCCCACAAATTATCCAAGGACACACACGCTCAAATAGGCACAATGTTTTCAGCCAGTCACAACAGCGAAAAGCTTCCCATTGAGGAACAGAGGCAGGATCACAGCATGGTGTCAGCCGTGGGCGAGAACAGAAACACTCAGCTATACACAAATACACATACAGAAACATTAAACCACATAAGCACACACCACACAAGCATACGCAAACGGCAGGCATGCCCCGCAGGCATCACTGGCATTTGAATGGCTTTGGCACAATGAGAGCACAGTGAGGACCAGTAGCAGGCTCTCTGCCACCCTGAGCATCTCAGTGGTCAGGTTCACACAGAGAGACAGGAAAGAAGAAAGCAGGAGCAAAAATGAGATACAGAGTAAGCAAGAGTGAATGTCTGCGCGGTGCATGTACGCCTGTTTTTGTTTCCATGATGGTGTGGAGAGAGAGCGAATGGCAGCTGATAGCCATTATTTGTGCCGCCAAACCTAATAGGCCAACAACTGTAATTGCTTGCATAATCTGGGCTGTGGAGAGGCCAGGTGTAATGATGGCAACTCAGTGAACATCCCTCTCCTTCACTTCCTAATGGATGCTCTCCTCCTTTCCTACTGCTGACAATTCCCCATTTCACTGTTTGGGCCCAAGGAATTGTTCAGAAAAGTGGACAAAATATGCTGTGGAGAAGAAATATGCCGGCACTTGACACCTGGCTGGCTCAGTCAGGACATTGTGTGAATACAAATCGGCAAATGTATGAGAATGAAATGAGTGTCTGCCATCATTGTCTCTGTGAAAGATCATTTTTGGTATTCCACTGGTGCCAAATAGCATTGCCAAGATTTATCTGTGAATGACCAGTCTTCATTACCCCTTGCATGTTTGTGCATTACATAACTGAAAAGGTCTAGATAAAGGCTGAACTGACTGAACGGCAGCCAAACTTGGGTAACAATCGCTGAAAAGGCGATTTCTTGTTTGTTGTAAAACAATGATTAATCACATCCCTATTTTCCATTAACAATAGAAATGGTTTAAAGTTGTTGTGATATGTTTTTTATTGATCTATATTTAACTATGACTAAAATGACTACTTTTATGTGAAATTGTGTCAAAAAGACTAGTCTAGTTCAGTATCAGTGCTCTCTGTGTTGTTGTCCATCACCACCAAAAGCAGGCAAACGGCTGGTGAACAGATGAACTTATAGCATGTTTTGTTTTGTTTTTTTCTTTTGAGTAATTAGTGGCATGAAAAACTGAACCGAAAAAGAAAACATGAGTTAAAATAAGGTTGAATATTAGATTCACATTCAAGGTTTGCAGGAACTCCTAATGAATGCTAGCATTGTTCTGTGCCTGCCGGAGGTGTAAATCTTGGCAAACAAATTTGCAATATTAACTTAAAAGGTGATAATATGTCAATGATGTCTTACAGCTTGTTTCTGCTGCCTCCAGCTGTCCCAAAATTTGCAGGTTTGCTAATGAAGTTTCACTGTTAGATCTTTAACAATCAAAGAGTGTTCTTTGACATCCCAAAACATTTTGAATGCACGTTTTGTCTCTGCTTCTGAAAGTTTGACTCAAGTGGAGTTTTACATATGGTTTTTTGGTTTGAGGTGGTTTGTACATTCAGACTTTCTGGACTGAAGATACATGGGCAGTTGGATCTTTGAGATGACATTGGCATCATTACTTCTCACCCAGACAAAAATGGGGTCAAAAGAAATATAGCCGGACTCTCGTTTTCTGGAGACTGCAAGTGATTTCATCACAATGAAACTTCACTGTGACCTGACTCTATTCCAGCTTCACCATTGTTTGGGCAGAATGACAGTGATTCACACATCTTCAGGGAAGCATGACACGGTTTTATCATTGCTGAGAACATTTTCACTCCTTGAATCGCTGGCTGTAAACTATTTTTGGAAGCAGGACTACAAAACAGTCTTGGAGTCTGCTTATGGTTTGGGCTTGTACTAAAATACATGGACACACAAATGCACATGCACACAGCACTCGAGGAGCTGGTACAATTTGCCAGGTTCACTAATTAAACAAATTTACTTGGCCAGCATGCTTGATGAGCAACCAGACTGCCTGATCCAACCTGCTAGTTCTCTTGCTTCCTAAACTTAGAGCACACACA
The DNA here is from genome assembly GCF_900963305.1 of Echeneis naucrates. Lineage (NCBI taxonomy): Eukaryota > Metazoa > Chordata > Actinopteri > Carangiformes > Echeneidae > Echeneis > Echeneis naucrates. Next base: position 11,651,875 of record NC_042534.1, read on the forward strand.
CACACACACACACTCAAAGAATCCTGCAACCATGTTCAGATATTTGGCACTCTGCTCTCCTTTTATTATTCATCGCTAACTTTCAGCCTGGCTATAAAATGTCCGATAAACAAAGGGAAAATATTTATTGGGTCATATTTTGTTACACAGCCAACAATAAAGCTATATCACCTTTGGGAGGGTTCTGTTGTGAATTCTCTGAGTAATATGATGCTGTGGGTGTGATTGAGTAGCTCTGAAAGGAGGAGGGCAGGGAAGTAAAAAGCTGCACAGTGATGGCAATGATGCAAGTGATGGTGATAAGAATTATGAATGTTTGAATAATGCTGGTGGTGAAAATGTGACAATGACAATGATGCTGTTCTATCAGTGATCCTTAAAGGCGGTGCTGACAATGATAAAGTTCATGGTATCTTAAAGTGGCAATGCATTATTGCTGCTTGGGGGGGGTGTAGAGTTTGTTTATATTATGATTGCTGAATGGATGTATTTTCATTCTTATTTTAGTTATTTTTTTTCTACCCATTTCAACTGCTATTCCTTTCCAAAGGACCCAGGAACTATTTTAAGAGACTTAACCAGTCTGCCATTGTTCCTGGTGGCAAAGAAGCCCCATATCCAAGGTGCCCCAGCACATATCATTCAGGCTTTATGTGAACCGCGGTGGCTCAAGTATATGTTAGACCTGTTCCCTTGTTGAATGTCAGCCTCTGACTTTCCTCTGTCACTGTGGCTAACAAAAGAAGAAATGTCCGAAAAACCACTGGGGGCAAGCGTGGACAAAAATACATTTTAAGGCTACCTGAGCTTCTGTCCAGCAAGTTGTGCAGCTTAGCTGTGCACCTTTCAACACTAAAAGTGTAAGGTTTGGAAACGTCTTACGTGTTATTGTTGAATAATTGTGAGTGTGTAATTGTAACAGTGAGTGCAGACAACCTTCAGTTTTTGTGCTATGTTAGCGCAAAAGTCTAAAAACAGGGGTAAAATAGTTAACCTGGCCCTGTCCAGAGGTATTGAAATCCACCCACCAGCATTTCTAAAGCTCTCTAATTAACACCTTGTATACAGTAGTATCTGAGGTGAGATCCCTAGGCAACCTGCTGAGACTGTGGAAAGTCACTGTGCCTGCCCAAGCAATAGTCTGTACAAAAGGTTTCTTGCTTCAGGCTATGCAACAGACTAGACTAACATCATTACATGTGAATTAATGAGATTTAGCAGTGGTAGCAGGTGCATTTTAAAACTTTTATGTCAGAAGCAGGCTTCTTGTTTCCAGTGTTGTTCATAGGTATGTGGTGATGAGCTCGCCGAAATCAAGAGCAGTAAAGCAACCAAGCATATTTAAGAAACTACTTGTGCTACTCCTGTAATCATCACAGCTGCTTACTACGGCTGAGAAAACACAACCTATGAACACATGTAGATTATACAGTACAATACCTCTAACATTACACTATCTTAACTAATGTTTTTAAACTCTTTTTCCGATGCATTGGAAACAAACAGAAATCCAGTTATGGGACTTTCAGTTTCAGTTTCAGTTTTTATTTCCTGAGTTTAGTTCCTGTGGTTGGTCCTGGACTATTATTGTTTTCTTTGACCAGTATGGTTGGATTGCTTTGTCTGGCCCTCATTGCATTGCTCATTGTTTGCCATTGCTTGACAACATTAAACTTCCTCATTGCTGCCCTCCATGTTGGCGTTAAAGTACATGCTCAGATTATCCAGTCCCAGCTTTTAGCCATTGCTGCTGCTAATATCTGCATGGTCTTTACTTACACTGTGTGTGACTGAGACTTCGCTTCATTGCCATTGCAACTTGGATACACATTCGCTCCCCTTGCCCCATATTTCCCACGCCACTTTCCCCACCAGTTGACCATTTCCTCTTATCCCGCCTGCTGACTTTCTAGAGCCCCATATCAGTCCCTCCTCTGTTTTTCTCTTTCTTAGTTCCCCCCAACCTGACAGTCCCCCGGGGCAAGTCCCCTCTGGTGGCCCGCGAGGGTGACACAGTGGAGCTGGAGTGCCTTGTTTCAGGGAAGCCCAAGCCCATCATCCTGTGGTCGCGAGCAGATAAGGAGGCACCCATGCCGGATGGCAACATGCAAATGGAGAGCTACGACGGTGTGCTGCGCATTGTTAATGTGTCCAGGGAGATGACAGGCTCATACCGCTGCCAGACCAGCCAGTACAACGGGTTCAATGTGAAGCCCCGGGAGGCCGTGGTGGAGCTGATAGTCCAATGTAAGTAGACAATATATATGTTTGTGTATGCATGTTATGCTTTAAGATGTAGCAGGTTTATACGGTGTTTCTTCGATGCAGTGTAATTGATCTTTAAGTGTTCCAGGCCAGTGTGACTGACACTGAATGTTCTCCCTTTCGTTCCCTTCCACGCCCATCCAATTTTCTTTTGAAGGCTGTAAAATTAGTCCTGTCCCCTGCTGCCCTCAGTCAGGTCTGAATGGAAACAGCTCTGACTCCCCCTCATACAGTGAAGGGAGGACTTTATCTGCTGAGTGTGAACTGAGCAGAACTAATATTAAGAAAGGCACAAAGCTCTACATACTGATGTCCACACTTGTTAGTATGTTAGTATGCATGGCTGTGTGTGTTTGTGTGTGTTTTTGTTTGTGCATGCATAGTCACATCAGAGGAGTCCCGAGGACTATGGGCCATATTCCCAGACCTCAAACCCCCTGCCACTGCCATTCAGTGAGAAACCCCTTCCCCTCCTTTAAGATGTGACATTCACAAACGGCCTAACAGCTAATTAGTGAGTGGCTAATTTATTCCCGCTAGTATTCATTTTGTATTCATTAATGGAGATTTGAATAGATTATTTCAAATGAACGTCAGAGATTCAAAGCTGTGTCATTCATTTATGGGCTGGGGATGGTTCTCTCTGCTGAGAAAAGAGCGGAAGATGGATAAGAAGGAAATGAAAGCAATCCATGTAGGGTGCTCACCATTCTCTGGCAAGTGATGACGAGAAATAGAAAAACTGAGCATCGTACAGTAGCCACTGCCTCAGTGTTTTGTTTTTGTTTTTGTTTTTTTCTCATGGCCAATTTAGTTAATCCATGCTTTCTTCCATCTCACTTTACCATAACCTGGAAAGAACTTGGGCAACAGCTTGTCATTCATAAACTACTGTGAAATGGTAGTTAACATGCTGCATGCTGACTGTCATGTTTAAGTGTCCTCAGCACTGGAAATGCCAAGCACAAGACTGTAGAAAAATATCCAACAACTTTGAAAGTGTGCAATAAAACAGAATAATGGCTCCAGCTCAAACAGGGTTTTCATTCAAGACGAATTTGACACTCCCACTCCCAATATTTTGATTGAAGAGGAACAAGAGCACCGCCCGTTCTGTTCCAGCCGACAAGGATTAGAATATAATTCTGTCCTAATTTTTTCAAGAGTTTTATTGTACTCTTTGCTATGGCATTCACGTTTCAGCTTAGCTGTTACCCACTGTGCTTTGCTAAGAGAATTAATGAAGTTTTGATGTGCTTTGAAGAAGACTGTGTTGAATTTTTGGCTGAATTGATTATGATTATGCAGTGATGACAGCCCATATCAAAGGTTAGGCTTTGCTATGCACCAATGCTGCCACTGAAAAGTAAACAAAGGATTTAGACCCAGAGATGCCCTTCATCAATTTGCAACACTGAATCAACCACCTCATGCAAGGAGGATGTGGTGGGATAGAAACAGATTTTTGAATGAAAAAAAAATGAAAGAATAAGATTGTTGCTAAAAGCCCTTTGGTAAAGAATAAGATGCTGCTGTGTAGCAGCACAGCAATGCTCGTGTTGAAATGTCTCCATGCTCTAATTTTAAACATTACATTGAAATTCCTCCTGAAATATTAACATTGCCTCAGTTATTTAAAACGAATGGACGATCTTGCTTTCCCCCTTTGCTCCTGCTCAGCCGAGAACAGTTTAATGCCACAAGCAGCAATAGGTCACAGTGATGCTTCTGCTGTTTGGAGAGCAGCAGGGACATGTGCTGCTTTCTGTGTACTATTTGTCCAAAGGCAGCACAATCAGGGCACAAAGTCCTGTCTGTCCACAAGCTTCTTTGTCAGCAGCATCCATTCTGTAGCATTTATGAAAATTATTATTATTAGTTTTTTTATTTGAATTTCATGGTAGAGTTTCCCAAAAAAATAAATGTTCTTCATACAATCACTTACTTTTTATTATGACAGCAACATTAAAGGTAAAAAATTTCACAAACCTTGATGAAAAAGTATTTTTCACATGATAAAAATTTTACTTCTCATAGCGTAAATGAAAGTATTCAATAATTTCAATAAAAATTTGCTAGAATTTATTATTGTAGGTGTGAAAAACATAGATTGTTGTTTGATTATTCAACCCCCTGAACATAACTTAAAAGTTTAGGGCAAATGTCCTCCAACAGTACATGGAGGCTGCTGGAGATATCTGATGTCTATCAGCATCTTACACCGTGTCTATGCAACTAAAGATCAGCTGCACAATATTAGAGGAACAGCAGCGCTGTCTGGATCTGCTCAGGTTGATTTCAGGCACAGTATTGTTACAGGTCACCCACATTTTGGAACCACTCAAGCACATTATAATTTTGCGCATGAAACACAGAAAAACTATGTTCAGAAAAAGGCTGAAAAAGGCAGCGAAATGCTCTCTGTAAAAAATTGTCTTTTATTTGTTTGATTATGTTGATGCACTGGGCCTATTCCAGCAACAACAGCATGCATCATCGAAGAAGCCTGCATTTTTTTGTCAATGCACAAAATTATTCCTTGATGATACATTTCAGTGCTATGTAGCATGGCCATATATGTGTGTGTGCATGCGTGTGCATTTACTGGAGCCTCACATAACTTCCATATTGCTGCATGATATACTTTCTCCACTGAATCCAGTATGCTGTAGAATAGTAAGAGCTGAAAACCCTGTATTCTCAAACAGCAAAGGTATAATTAATATGAAAGTCCACAACCTTTGAATGATCTCATCTCACATTGGAGGTCAACACGCTGGGCACGTTCAGGCAAGATTTGTCTCCTCTGACATCCAACCAGAAAAGGTCAACTCCTATCACACCCTACTGCACCCTCTACTCCAGTGTCGCTGACAGTGGACAAGGGTCACTTACAGAGAGAGACTGTCGTTAGTTACACTCAGCTGGAGAAGACATGCCTTGGGAGGCGAGAAAGGAGGAAAAATGAGACTCCCAGGCATCAGTGAAAAACACGAGATATTATTAATTGATTCCTTTTCTCAGAGATATTTGCTGTCACACTAGTTGCATCACATGATGAAAGACACAGTACAAGACACGTAGTGAAGCACATCAGTTCACTCCTTATCATCCTGTCTCTTCCTTTCAGCAGAAAGTATTTTCGGAATGCAATTATTTCTTATGTAGCATTATTTTGATAAAGTGTTGTCCTATGGTTCTTGATATCTTGCAGCACTTTCATCTGTTCATCATCTTCAAAGCAGACCGCTTAATGAAGAGACTTATTAGGGCTTTGGTATTGATAAATCAATCATTCTGCCATGTTCTCACTTCACAGCCAGTTCTGTGCATCAGTGTCCTGCTTCTAATTAATATCTGGTATCTAAGTCCAGGTTTGAACAGCCTAAACAATCCGCTCTTGAGCTGTTGGAGTGCTTTGACACAATTTGAGGGTAGTGAGGAAATGTGTCCGCCGTGCTCACACATGAATGCACTGTTGACTCTCTTGTGTTTGCCAAATACATAGACCCTTTGCTCATCTTTCTCCGCTTGAGAATTTACTTTATTAATACAACCCGGCCCTGCTTTTGTTGTTTGCTCCATATGCCTGTCGGTATGCCCCCTCCCTTCCTTCTCTTGGCCTGTCTCATGGTGCATAAGCACAAGCCAATCCCTCTGAGACACTTTTCTCGCCTCAATTTCCAGGCCCCAGCATGAGCCACCCGCCTTTGGTGGTGAGCCATGTGCAAAGCCGCGTTTAGTAACTTGATCAAGGGACCGAGGTACAGTCCTCTGAAGGAAAGAGCATTAGAGGCGTGAAGGAACGACTCTGGCAAGTCAACAGCTTTGATATGTAAAAACCTGCATCTGTTGGCTGGCAGAGGCAACGCCAGGAGGAGAGGTAGAGGGAATGGAAGACGTTTGCCTTTAGAATCATCGCTCTAATAGAATTGCAAACACCAAATCCCAAGCTGTGACACCCTAATGTTCTTAGTCAAACTGACTTGGCATGGTCCAGGGGCTTGAGAGAGGGAGTGAAGAAACAGAGAGAAATGTAGAGAAGAAGGAGGTGTAGAGTGGTGTCCTGTCCTAGATACCACTGTCTGTCAGAGTAAGTGTTATCAAGCTCTACTTCAGCACAGATGCACAGGAATCTTTTATCCAGGCTCCCCTTCTGTTCTTCCTCGCATCTTCCATGACACCTGCCTGATGCAACCTCGGGATTGTCCCCCTGAGCCAGCACCTCGCTGTCTGACGAACATCAAAAAGACACACCAGGATAGAGTTACTATCAGAGCAAAAGTAATGAGCAGAATTACAATATTATTGTTTTTAATTAATTTTCCTTTCTGCATCAAGGAGACCTGCAATGCTAGCCCCTGAGGCTTACTCTAATGTGAATCATATTAGAGTGATCCACATTAGCCTAACGCCAGCCTAACACCAGCAAATTAATCTCTTGCTTTACAGCGGAGCTCACACACCACATTTGGGGATGAAATTTTAATAACCTATTTTTTTTTTTATTATTTTTTTTTTTTTATGGAACAATGTTGAATTGATCAGCCGCATCAAATCCACAGCAGAAAAGGTCAGCGAATATGTAGGTTGTAAACACAAGGCTGCATATGGTTTAGACAGAATAATTCATAACTTGGTCAATGACTGAGCTAAAAGCTTTTACAGGATCACCAGGCCACTCCTTGCACTGAAGAGTCAACATTGATTATCATTAATTTTATATTTAAGTTCATAAATTATCACCAGGTTTTAATGACACTATGGTAATGTAGATGGTGCTTAAGTTCATTGTTTGATTGCAGCAGTTGCAGCTGGAGGGAAGGAGGGTGTGTGGATGCGGAGCAGCGCTTCCCTACATTATTCAACACAGGGACTCATTATAAATCAGTTAAATCAGGGTTATCATATTCTGTATCTAACTGTTTGACTTCCTAATGAATATTATTTCCTCCATCAAGACTTGATGGTGGAGCATGTTATGTTACAAAGGTTATTCTCTCACAAGGATGCAATTGCTTGCATCTAAAAACAAGTCTTGTTTGTTTGTTTTATATATATATATATTCCCACATACAGCTTCTGAACATCTGGATGAGAGTGTTCAGAATCTTTTTCCAAATAGAGCACTGTTAAGTCGCATGCTGATCCAACATGTGTCAAATGAGACTAAATAAGTGGATAACAAGGAGCACTGATGCTCAAACAGTAACTGGCTAGATTTGCTCAAATGGTACAGGCCCACTTTACTTTTCCACTTCTGCTTTACTATATTTTAGAGGGTTAGGGAACGTTCTACCTTGTTCTCTACATTTATCTGACATTTACCTGTGGTAACTGCTCAGATTTTATTTTAAAGGGATGGCTGGAATTGAGGTGGGGCTGTGTGAGGCACCGATCTATAGTTAGTGTATTACCTGTAGTAGATCCAGATCAGCATGCTGCCAGTTTGGAGAAACGTGTTTTGTTACTGTGGAGAGAGAAAGCAGAAAGGAATGAAGTGGTCCTTTTTGCTATATTAGGAATATTTTCTTCTTTCTTTTTTTTTTTCATTCATCTTCTACCTCTTATCCGTTTCCGGGTTGAAGGGGTGCTGGAGCCAATCCCAGCTCACATTGGACAGGTCACCAGTCCATCACCGGGCCAACACACAGAGACAAACAGAGACCAACAACCACTCACATTCACACTCAGACCTACGGACAGTTTAGAGTTAACCCAAACAGGATGTCTTCGGACGGAGGGAGGAAACCCATGCAGGCACGGGGAGAACATGCAAACTCTTCTTTATTGAACCACCTTTTTCCTACACGCTAGTGCATCCACACTCAGCTCGGTCTGACTGAAACAGCATATTCCACATACACTGTTTTCTTAAACAGGCTCTTTTTCCTGTGGGTATTTCTTTTAAGTGGTGGAAACACAATTTTGCGAATGGTCGCATCCACAGCAGCACATTACTCAGCTTCAGTGCAGAGCTAATGGCCACTGCTCTAAACTGGAAGCACGTTGATCTGAATCTGTTGGCGGTAACTGACTGACTATAAATGAGTACCTCACACAACCTCACATTAAGCAACTTAAATTGTTGCGCTAATTTCATCACAAGTTGAATTGTCAAAAGTGAAAACCAGTGATTCTCTGTATTTTTTAGTTCTGCAGAAAGCACAGCCCTGATGAGTCGATTAGTATAATGTCTACACACACTATATTTCCAGCATTTCCACCTGAAAAGTTTTGCAGCCTTGCTTTTATGGGTAGCCCTTTAATGTGGTTTTGTTGACAGTAACTTAACATTGATGTGGAGTACAACAAAGAAGAAAGGTTTGGAATTAATTAGAGTACAAAAGCTTTAATAAAACAGAGAAGCTGAGAGCAAAACACTGGGGTGAGTACAGTGAGTGCTGAATTAGTGTAGTTAGTGCTGTGAGAGATAATTTCATCCACTCAATGTTTTATTCTCCCATTAGCAAGTGGACTTTATTAGTGCTGACCACAGCTCCAACTAATATTTGAGACTGCTGTTTCTTCCATGAGCATTTACTGTATGTAATATAACAGATGACATTATCCAGCATTGCATTAACTGCTGCAGTTTTACCCAAATAAGATTTTGAATGCACTTGTAGTGTAGTATTTTCATGTTGTTCTATTGAACATCAAACAGAACAGAACAGAAGCAGACGCACACTTCCATCGTTTGCGAATTCACAAACTGTACAGTGCAAATTACTTTTACGGGCTCGCCCACAGGAGTTGCACTGTCTCTCGACGCGTTCACCCGAACACACAAAGAAAAATCTAAACCTATTCTGACTGCAGTCAAGGTTTATTGTAAACCAGCCAAGTAGTAATTCAGAAATACAGGTGCAGGCATGCAGACGAATTCACCTCAGCTTCTCGCATGCACACGACACGCACTCATATTTCCCCCATGTACAGCCTTGTCTTTGTTCTGTCCTCCTCCCTGTAGATTGCAGTCCACATGGACCGTAGGGAAAAGGCCTCCGTGCCCCTAAATATTGTTTTTTCTCCACATTACTGTCAAGATATCCAACGGTGACTGATGATGGATTGCATCTCATCCAGTGGTCGAGGCTTTCCTTCAGCTGGTGACTTGTGGCAACAACAAGCCCCTTTCATCCTCACCGTTATGTTAACCACAGCAACTGCTGCTCAGGGAATATCACAGAAGACCTTTCTGCTCCTTTCTCCTCATGTTTTCTGGGCAGCTGTTTCACTGGAGATGTGTGTGTGTGCCCTTGTTTAAAGGATTTTTTTGGTTATGTAAGTTTTTTTTTTGTTTTTTTTTTTCTCCCCCCGTTTTTTATGTGCTGTAGACCTATACCCTGATTTCATTTGTCTTCCTGTATGAATGCAAATGCACTTACTGCAATTTGTTATAGTACCACTCAGGGAGACTGTGCTGGGCTGTAATTCAGCAACACACTCAAACTTACAATTTTAATGTGATAAGTAGAGATTCAGATCCTCCTTTTGGAGGCAGACATTAGCCATTTGGGTTTGGGTAAAAGCCCAGGAAAGGCTCATTTGAAGCAAGAACTGATTGCTGTTTCATTTAGCAGAAACGAAGGCCACTTTATTCTCCATCCTGTTAACAGCATCAGGTGAAGTAGGCACACTTTTTTTTATTTCATTTCAGTCCGAACCTCTTGGAACATTTGTGTTTACCCGATGGCCTGGTGTGTTGTAGCCTATAAGGTTTAATATTTTTCATATTTCACGCAGTCATTATCTGATCTAATGGTGTATCATTAATCACAGTAACTGCTGTGTGAATTGAAGGAAGGTTGATTATTAGCATCGGGTGCAACTAAGTAAAGTCCCGCTGTTATGTCGGTGACTGTTTTGCACACACAATGATCTCACCCTGTTCACGTCTCTGGCCTTAAAGACCTGCCCTGCTCTAGAGCCTGCGCTGATGCTAACTCAATTATGTGCGACAGAAAAACAGAAATTAAAGTTGTCTGTAGCCAAAAAAAAAATTACAATAAAAAAAAAAACAACTCACACACTCAACATTCACGCCCTAATTGCTTAAAGAGATTTAGCTGGTGAGATGTTAGCATTTTCCACATCTTAAAAAAAAATTTGGATTAAGGTTGTAGTTAATGACATAAATAGTGTTATCAAATTATATACTGTAAATTTTAATAAACTGTTCATTTAATTGCATATCCTATCACGTTTGGAAGGTTCAGTAATTAGATTATATTATCTAGTGTGAATAATGTAGGCGATTATGTTGCAGATTACAGTTTCAATCAGGTAATCAGTGATCTGTAACAGATTACATTTTGAAAGTAACAGTTCCAGTCCTGGTTATAACTAACCGCCTTGCCTTTACTCTGAATGGAATTATGCAAATATCAAGCAATTAGGGGCTCCATGACGCTCCGTCTCTTCAACATCCACCGTTGTCTTTCAAGCCTTGCCGTGACTTTTGGAAAGCATCTGCATGAGCATATCAAAAGCAAAGATGCTTAAGATGGGAAAATTATTCATAAGGATTTCAGAGCTGTCACACACAACCATTTACACACATTTTGTACTCACGAAAAACCCACTGAGATATTGAATCTGAATGCACATTAATCTAGCAAATATTTTACATATGGCAAATCGTTAGAGATAGATTTTTAATGTTGTGTTTTTAGTTACACTGAGGTCGTGTTAAACTGCTGGTTTGACTCTGGGAAGAGGGGAAGCCCGTCAAATACCCAAATGTGTTAATTTTCCGTTTGAAAGCATGAAGTGCACTTCATCATCTTGTTACAAGTTTTCTGTGAAGCGTGACTGATTTTGTTTCGAGCGTTGCTCTAGTTTTCCTCCAAAATTGATCTTCCTGCAGAAATTGCAAGTCTCCCCTCAATTGTTTTCAAATGTCATTTTTCTTCTATTGCTGAGATGTAGGTATTGGCTCTGTAGAGCAGATTGTTTAAAGTTTACTTACAAAATGCTTAAATATCACCTTTTTCTTTCTGCGCAACACTCTCATCCATATATATATATTTCTTTTTTATTTTTTAGATGGACATCAAATATGACTCTCCTTCTATGTCTAATTTAGATGTCGTGTATCTGAAAAAGCTGAAATTTTCTCTCCAGTTATATTCTTTTCAGACTTTTGGTGAGCATTAAGTTCATCACTCAGAGCTATTTTCTTTGTGTTTCTGCTTTCATAATTTGTCCTTGTTTAGGCTTCTGAATATACTTATTTATTCATCTCATAGCAAACACCTCACAATTGTGTATTCTGAATGTGTTTTCTTCCTTCCACATATTTTCTCTCAGTAAATACCTCTGAAGTTCAGACAACCCCTTGCGGTCAGACTTTTGTCTGACCGCAAGGGCCAGTGTCTGGCTTTTACAGATGTCAGGGTAACCTCTTCATACTCACTTTTTTGTCTTTCTTTTTCCCATATTATTTAATATTTCTGTTGTGTTGGCAGCCTGCATTGTCCCTGTCGAATGGCTGCTGAACTCATCTGAACCTTTCTGTCTCTGACTCAGATCCCCCGACAGTAGAACCAGTTTACATGGAGATGCGTCAGGGCTTGGGAAGGCCCGTGGTGATGACCTGCAGAGTGCTACGAGCTCACCCCTCTCGTGTGTTGCGATTCGAGTGGCTTCTATCAAATCGGCTCCTCCATGCTGGAGCCTTCGACACCCAAAGAGACGAGACAGAATATACAATCCGCAGCCTGAACAGAGACGGCTGGGGGGAGTACACATGTAATGTCATCAACGAAGCTGGAGCAGGAAAATGCACCTTCCAAGTTACAGGTAAAGAGCTTTGGAGATTTTTTTAAAAACAGTTTTGGAAACACTGGCTCAGTTTTCAGACTCAGCTGGCAGTTATAAATTTTGGTGGCTGTCACTGAGTTAACGCAGCAGGTCCTAAAATGTAAACAACAATATGGTCAAGGATTTTTGTCGTCATAGTTACCATTATAAATGTGGTCTCAGACTGGAAGAATGTTGGTTATGATTAAATAAATGGAATGGATGCTTGTTTTAAAACAAACAGCACTCTTCTGTGTTAAAGACCACTGTTGTCACTGTCAAGTATAGTTACCTAAATAACCATGAACACACTGACTGGACTTCACCAAAAATGGTTAAAAATATAACCAGCTATATTTAATGTTGAAAGTTGTTTAAAAAAAAAAAAAAAAAAAAAAAAAAGAAGAAGAATCCTAAAAGTGAATCTTGCATTTGTTTGGATACTATTGGATCCAGGATATAGGACAGGATATTACAATCACAGGATACAGCTAAACGTGGAACAGTTTTCTTGTGTGGCATTGCTTAGATCTCTGTTCCAGTACTGTCCTACAAGGGACAAAATACTAAATCAGAATAGTTTAATATAACCTTTTATATCTGCTTATATGGTTTAACTGGATGAGCAAGACTAGTTTGTAAAGTAGTAAAACTAGTAGGTGTTGTGACAGTAAAACTAAGATTGGGCGAAGTTACATTTCCAGCAGGACAGAGTAGTTAACAGCAAATATTACCATAAACTGAAACTGGCTGCTCAAAATTAAAATAGCCCTGTCAGGTTGTCTTTTATGGATGTGGATGTCTCAATGTGTGATTGAAAATTAATTTAAAAGACGATAGAAAGAATAAAACAGATAAATAGACTGCCAATCTGAATGAGAAATGTCAATCATGTCAACTTTTTCTACGTCTCATCTATTAACCTTCCCTCTCATAATATACATTTACACGCTTTCCTGCTTTTCATGGACTGTCTATGTTTTTCCCTTTCTTTTTTTTTTTCATCATAAAGACCAAGTGTCCATCTCTTACTTGGATGTTATGACAGGGCCAAATTAGTCTGGCCACACTGAGTGAGCGCTGCAACTCTGGCTAAGGTTTCAATCTTCCAGACCTCCCATTAGAGACAGGAGCTGCAGGGTCACAGAAGGAGTATTTGTCACTTTGATCTGCTGCCACTTATGTTTCTCTCCTCTTTGATAGTGTCTATTTCTCACTATCTACTGCTGTCCTCAAATCACACCTTTTCTAGGCTAGATTTTTCTATCTCCTTTTTTCCCCCTCATTCTTCATCTTTCTCATTTTAAACATCCACAATCCTCCTTTTCTTAAGCTTGCCTGGAGGAAGGGATGGTCACCATGGGCACACCCAGCCAACCCCATCCCACCCATCCCTGTGTGTGTCATAAATCAGTCCTCCCTGGTGGAAATGGGTAGAGCAGAGAGACAGAAGCAGATAGTACCCTCCAGCCATTTGTTTTTCTCAACAGGGCTGGAGTTTTGCCTCATATTTTTCACCCTCCCTCATTCTAACTCCACTTCCCTTCCTTCTCTTTTATCCTTTATCCCTCCTTCCCTTTCGTTCCCACCATCCCTTCATTCCTCCCGCCCAGTGCTCCAGATTCCCACCATCTGGACTCAGTGGTTGCCAAAGGTATGGAGGCCCTTTCAGCAACTCCCTGAGTGCAGGAGTGTGGTGCAGAAAATCTACTTTGGTTCCTCTCGTCATCGCTGAAATGTGAAATGTCCCGTTCCTTTAACTCCAGCTCCTCTTCTATAAGATTTTGTTTTTATTATTATTTTACCCTGAAACTCAATAGCCACATATGAGAGCTACAATATATTGTAGTTTGACTGAAATATATAATCTGCCAGAGAAAACGTGGGTATCAGCTCTTCTCTGACTCATGGCCCCTCTTGAAGATGAAGCTCATGAAATATTTGTTATGGCTCATGCACTTAGGTGATTGTGGTTTTCTCACCTTACAGAGTGAAGACAGGTAGACACTTCAGCGGGTATACTTGACATCTTCTTAGGCTATTGTAGATGAGTGATAAATGTTTCAGTCAAGAGTTTGTGCCTGAGGCCAAGGTGTCGTGATAAAACTCATGGATGCAGTCAACACTTCAAACAAAACCTGTGTGTTACCATGCTAACAGACACACGTAAATACACAAATCCAAGTCAGGCAGTGGGTCATTCTCTGGACGATACAGATGTTGTTGCCTCAGAAAGTATATTGTGCCAGAGGCATTCGGCGTGTGTATGTGTATATGTGTGTGTGTGTGTGTGGATGCCAGTGTGCCAAAAGATAGGTACATCTGTAAAAACAGTGACTGAGCCAATTTGGTCATTACTGTGTGGCTCAGGAGAGACACCTCACAGGGGTAGAATGTGTACCGTGGAGTTTGGATAAAGCTCTCTGTCATTGAAACCATAGTTCTGTTTTGTTGTGTTTTTTTAGCAAATGCGGAAATCGTGCACCTCTGAAGAGTTAGAAAAAATAAACGGCCATCTTAGGATCTGCAGCAGTATCTCTGATTCTGAGTCATATCTGATGCAGTGATTTATACACTCCTGCTTTTACTCCACGTCTCTTCCTCCAGCTGTAAATGTGCAAGGATTGGGTGAAACACGTGTACAAGGACAAACAGGTATGAAATTAAACGAGCTAATCCAGGAATTTAGTGGTGCACTTTCATCAATATGGCTCAGAAGACAGATTTTTTTTTTCTCCTCATAACTACAAAACAAAAGTTTCTAATAAATAGTGTTTTCAGCTCTTTTCCTCCACCTCATTCTTCGTTGACCAGTCTCCTGAAAAATATAGTTCTTGTTTGTCATTCACAAATGGAGGGCGAGCAAAGTTTCTCATTTCTCTCCCACTTAATCCCTCTTCTTGGCAGTCTGTCATCAATTAGGGAAAAAGAACACGAAAATTCTCAGGGACAATACTAAGATGTTCATTGTCTGTATTTTGCAAGTTTGCTCATAAAATGAATTCAGATTCTAAATGGTGATGTTCTTGCATGCTTCCACTTTCCCTTGTTACTGTAGCTACTGTCCTAATGATGCAAAAGTAGCATTGTGGAATATGGCACCCAAAGTTGACTGCAATCAGATATCTGAATCTAAGGAGGGCATTGTGTTTCCTTTAGTGTGTCTCTGACTCTTTTTTTTTCTTTTTTCTTTTTTTTTTTATGTACGCTTACCCACATTTTAGCATATTATTATTTAATCCATCATCTGTTTTGAGTAACAATCTTGTCATCTCCATTTATTATTTACCATGATTATTTTTGTTTGTTTGTCTCTTTGAGGTGCGTTTAAAATAACCCTCTGAGGCCTCTTTTGAGCTCGTACGATCTGATGTTTTGTGCGTTATTTTTGTCTTTATATCTTCAAATACTAAGTAAAAACTTAATAGATTTTACCTTCAAACCAGCTATCTTCTCTGTCTCCGGGGTTTATAAACCTTATCCGCTTTTGTCTGCAACGAACATTTGTGACTCAGCTTTGAGTTACGCACATGGTTTTAAGTTGGGTGTCTGCCTTTATAGTCTGTACCCAGTTCACCTGGGCTGATTTTCACCCCAGAAAATGGAAAATGATGTTGAATATTCTTCCGGAGCTCAAAGAGTCATGCTGACATTGATGAATCCTGTAGGTAGTAATGACTGACATTACATGGGCAGAGTAAAAAGGAAGCATATGAATAATGTTATCTCCAATCAGACTGAAAGTCTTTCAAGCCCAAAAGGCTGACACAATCCATTTTGCCATTTTTCAGTCATTTTCTATTTTTATTTTTTTTTTCAGACCTTTTTTTTTTTGGGCCCGCTCCTTTTGTATCAATACATCATAAGATAAAGTTACTCAAGAATGGACCTCTATTGACCAACAAGGATAAAATCGGGTTAAGTTAGAGTTGGTCAAGACAAACAAAACTGAACCCCAGTTAACATGATTAATTTGAAATGTTTTTTTGCTGTTCAAATGGATCAAGAGGAAAGAGTCAGAGAGAGAATTTGTTGAATTGGGAAGGCACGAGTGACTCATTACAAGTTCCCTAGAAGAAAAAAATCCATTGAGGTGTTTAATTTTTCTTTTTATGTCCAGAAGGACAAAACTGGGCAATTAACATCAAGTCTTCAAGCGTCTAGTGTCTTTTCCCTGTAGTCAGTTAGCCATTCATGTATCTTGGCCAGCTGTGTGTCCATCTGTAAGCAGCATTTCTGTCACATAAGCCTAGATCACAAATCGGCCCAGCACCGTATAGTCACTCCCAGCATATGGTGTGACAAAGTGTTTTCCTGAAGAAGAAAACATGTTTGTAAACCCTTATAAATGAGAAGTCTGCAAACAAGGTCATCCTCTTGCCTGAAGGCATTTTCACTGAGCTGTTATGAATCATTGCATTGGTTCTGCAGTTATAAACGGGATTTATTAAAAAAAATCAATTAAGTCTTCTGTACTTTTATGTTTGATGTCTCCCACCCAGGGTAATCTGTTTCAAGCAGTGGAAGTGGGTTAGGTAATGTGCTTCACCACACATAAGAGTTAGGGCCAGCTTTTTAATCACATTGGATATTTGAACAGATAACAATTCATGCCTTTGCACTGAATGTGCACAGAGATTTTTCTCAAATTAAGGCATAATACAATTCATACTTTGGATTGGATTGGATAAATGCTAAAACACATGGCTGTGTGTTTGTGTCATTACGGTCATGTCCTCCACCAGTCTGTGTTGAAATCATTCATTCATTCATCTACTGATTATCTGTTTCCGGGTCATTGGGGGTGCTGGTGCCAATCCCAGCTCGCACTGGGTGAGGACAGGGTACGCCCTGGACAGGTCAGCAGTCCATCACAGGGCTGACACACAGAGACATAGAGGGGAAGAACCACACACACTCACGCTCAGACCTACGGACAGTTTAGAGTCACCAGTTAACCCAAACATGATGTGTTTGGATGGAGGGATGAAACCGGAGCATGAAGGAGGAAACCCATGCAGGCACGGGGAGAACTGCACAGAAAGGCCCCATGTTGAAAACATTATGCTAATATGGTGAAAGTATACAGTGATAGATAAATAACCCTTTGTGTCTTTGCAGTACTGCGACTTCCAGCCACCTCGTAGCCTTATCAGTTTTACTGTACTCTATAAAATGCATGAACAAAGCTAACATTATCTGCTAGCTGCTGGCTTATGTAACATTTGCTTTACAGTATCATGTAAACACAGCTGGTTCAACATAGCGCAACAGTGCCAACTGAAGTACAGACAGTAATTATCCTTGCACTTTTTTTCCTTTGCTGGAAAATGTTTTCTGGTTGCATTAGCATTTCAACAAGGCATGTAAGCAGTTTACAATACAACATCTTCAGTTACAGCAGACAATTTTAACTCACAGTAGACTGCTCACCTGCTTTTCACATGCATTTCTTTCCAAAAAAATCAAAATGTTTGGACTTAATTGCATTGTTTAGTTATTAACAGCATTTCTCTTGCCCTCACTTATTATTTTCTGTGTGACTAATTGTATCTGGCTGATGAATGAGTGTGTCTCTCCCCCTGATCAGAATATTGTATTTTAAATAGCGTTATCCATGTAAAGGCCAAGTGATCTGCAGTTGGCTGCCCAAAGCACCATTAACCTGATTTATTGTCTAAAAAGGCAGAACAAAATGGTCTCAGTGTTGACTTTGACTTATTATTATTGGAGGATTATTAGAATTGATTAAACAAGTCAGAGGGCAAATGAAACCGCCAACAGTTTTTTCCTCCTACAAAGGTGCATCACTGCTTTTGATTCATGTAAGTTGGAATAATCAAATCAGAAATACATGTGTTTACCCCTTGACTGTGCTGCAAAGAAATAATTGTGTTTTTCAGTGTATTATGGATTGTGTTTTCTCCTTTGTAATTAACTATTCAGCAGTGTTTGCCCCATATTGTTATCCTTATGGTAAATTCATCTCAAGACAATGGGTTTCACATCTGTTACAGCCAGTGCTGCATGATTATATAGCAGCATAGCACAGATTCCACTGGTGCAGTGATTGTTGTTTGTAAATGTGAATTCTCCTCTAAGGGATAAGGCTGGTGTTACCTGTGTATTTGTTTTAATGTCAACAAATTTGAATCCATCTCTCAATACTTTCCATTCTTTCAACCCCATCAGTGGCTGAAAAGCTCATTCATTCCTCCTGAGGACTCCTGAAAATGGGACACAATAGATGCTTTTTTTAATGTACAACTAATTTGTTCTTTCCATGGGGTTTGTTGACAATAGGAAAAATACCAGTAGCTGTTGGTTGGTTCAGGTCCAGCTCAGGATTGAGCACTACCAGCACATTTAAAATAGTTTGAACTTACAGCACTCAGTCAGAGGTAACCCACAGTTCAAGGCCCAGGAGACTGATAAAACTCTTACCAAAAACAATGCTATTACATTTCATCTGTGATATAAACTAACCTGACATACATCAACTACAAGTTGCATCTTAGTGTGGGCGTATCAAATCCCAGTGCTACTTCTGGTCAACAGTGGCTGCTCTGCTGTCTTTTTCATGGCTGTAAACAGTCTTCTACCTTGGGTATTGTCATCCTTTCACAAAAGAACTACATAGCAAATACACGACAAATACAACAACATGCCATTGAGGGGAATCGCTGTTCTTTGCTTAGGAGGTCATCTTGTACACTTGGTTATAGATAGATATTAAAGTACAATGTTCTTCCAGCTGAAGCCTTCAGCTGTCAGCTGAATCAGTTCACAGACTGGACAGGAAAGCTGAAAACTTAATTCAAAAGAGTTATTCAATTCACGCCTTAATTCTGTTGACAATAAAACCTCACAGATTCCAACAAAGCAGAGCTTTTTATCGAAAGGAAAAGTATGAGGTCTGCATGTTAGTTGAGATCCAGCTGTATGACATTATATGTTTCTGGGGAGCAAGCTGAGTTGAGTGTTGGGACAGCCGCAGTCTGCTGCATGCTTTCCTCTGTGGCATGTATGTTCTCTGTCACATAACAAAATGAAACTTTAATGATCCTTCAGGGAAAACTGGGTCATAGCTGCTACAAGGAATATCATATAAAGGGGATAAAAATAGAAGAAACACCACAAAGTGAGGATAAGAGGTACTCTACATCTTTGTCATGAGAATTCAGCTTTCATTATGGCTTAAAAGAACTTCTCATGTTAACAAATGAAACATTTACATTTACACATTCTTCAATTTGCATTTATGTGGAGGAGAATGGCTCTATTGTGAGCAGAAATTATTGATTTCATAACCTAGTAGCATTTTGATATTAAAATTTATATCAGTCTCTGACAACATAGACCTGATTATAGTGATTTACATTTTTATTTTTATTTCTTTACTTCTGCCATTTTTCATTTATTCATTCCCCCTGGACAGGTCACCAGTCCATCACAGGGCCAACGCACAGAGACAGACAGAGACCAACAACCACTCACACTCACACCCAGACCTACCCACAGTTTACAGTCACCACATATGATGTGTAACACATGATGTGTTTGGATGGAGGAAGGAAACCCATCCAGTCACAGGGAGAACATGCAAACTCCACACAGAATTTACTCTGCAGCTGTGTTAGTGTTCATGTGTACATTAACAAAAAGTATAAGAGTGGTAGGAAATCTTGTCAAACATGGGCATTGCTGTAATGGAGTTAAAGTTATAAACCTAATAATAATAGTGATAATGTTGTTTAACGGTATACAGGGGCACAAAGGGACACAGACTCACTCATCCTAGAAAGAGAGGCTATAATACATTCTTTGTGCCATCTGGGTTTCCTTTGTTTCAGACCTGAGACCACATACTTTTCAACAGATGCAAAGTTGATGTGAAGTTTGTTTTGATGTATTGAGGCAATCCTCTAAAGTCCACTGCGTGGTTCTTGAATTTTACATTTTGTTAAGACTAATGTGAAAGTAATTTAATGTCATTATCGATGTGCTTTCTCTCTTCAGGAAAGGCCTACCCCCCAGAGTTTTACTATGACACTTATAGCCCGCTGTGGCAGAACAGACCAAGAGTCTACGGCTTCAAACTGCAGTGGACCCAGATGAATCCCAACGCTGTGGACCGCATCGTCGCCTACAGACTGGGCATCAGACAGGTAGAATGGCTGAGGGCAGTTCTGCCATTTTACACACATGTAAAGTTTTCCACAGAGAAAATGACATCTCTTTTCAAGCTAAGGGCTTAATTTAGAACATTTGAAGTGTATAATAACTTTGCTTTTCCTTATTTTTATGACATGGTACATCATAACTGTGCCCATAAGCTCTTAAGAAGAAGAAGCTTTATTGTCATTGCAAGGAGTACAACAATTGTTAAGATAAACAATATCAGCACATATGAACAGCTGAGCAGCTTGAACGCCTATTTTCTCCCTCTGTGTATCTGAAAATGTATCCCACTCTCCCACTTTCCACACTTCTCTCTCTGACTGTCACTTTTCTTGTCCCATAATGTGTCCTCACAATGATTGGCAGAGTAGCGTCATATGACCAGTGCCATTATGGCTAGAAAAGCTGTGCCATAGCTAAAATAGAAGTGCAGTGTAAAATTTTTATAATTTTCAATAATTTATAGGTTCAGAGAGGAGAAACATCTGGATCTGGAATGTGGTCCACCTATTAGTCTTTTAAGCTGGAGATGCATCAGTCATGCTGTGTCGCACTGCAAATTGTTATCCAGTCTCACTGAGCTGAATTATCAGAGTTCTTGTTGTGAACAAAACATTCATTCATTCATCTTTTACCAATTATCTCTTTCCGGGTTGTTGTTGATGCTGGAGCCAATCCCAGCTCACTCTGGGTGAGGTCAGCAGTCCATCACAGGGCCAACACACAGAGACAGACAGAGACCAACAACCACTCACACTCATACTCAGTCCTACGGTCGATTTAGAATCACCAGTTAACCCAAACATGATGTGCTGGATGGTGGGAGCAAACCGGAGTACCCAGAGAAAACCTATGCAAGTACGGGGAGAACATGTAAATTGCACAGAAAGGTCCCAGGCCAGGGAATCAAACTTCTTGTTGTGAGGCAACGGTGTTAACCACTATACCGCCCTGTCGCCTGTAGCCAAAGCATATGTTTTAAATGTTGGCTCTGGTGCAGCAATCACTGACCCAGTGATATGACCGGCCGCTTTCTGACCCTTCACAGATGAATTGTGCCACAGGGCAGTGGAAACCTTTCTTACTGCCAGATTAAGCAGGGGATAGAAGTGTCTGCACAGTGTGCGCTTGATGTGTCCCATTTTATAGCACCAAATCTCACACCTTGACTCATTGTCTGTTTTATTGTGCAGTTTTTTGAGGATGTGAATAAGCCTCTGTGGGCCAAACAGAATCACTAAGAGCCTGTCAGGGGCAGTCAGTTGAGCGAGTTCTGTGGTTTCCACGAGCTGTCTATGTTTTTGCTCTCCATCAGATGCTCAGTCACAGGAGGGGAATGGAACCCCGCAGAGACAAAGAACAAGCATAGCTCCTGTTTTTCCAGAGTCTCAAGTAAACTCCACAGATGACAGGCCGACAGAATTGATTGATGACATGGTTATATTTTCTCCCTTTGTTAGTCCATATATACCCACCTCCCTCTCCCTCCTCATGGCGTTATGCATTGCATTTTGCCGATGTAGAGTTTTATTCACTGCACCAGCTGCAGTGCTACCTTTAAACAGTAAAGCTACATTAACACTGCATGTTTACAGGTTGTCTTTGGATTACAGCACTGCATTCCCCTTTTTAAAAGCATATGGCAGAGAAATATAAAATACATTGCAATGCTAAATCAACCTCTCCTAAGCTCCGAATTAGTGATCGTAGCCTGACAGTTGCGTTTGCAATGAATAATAGAATTTTATGTTTGTTTCACACTACGCCTTCAAGGAATTGAATCTTGAAAACACGATCTAAAACAGTTATGTTTGTGTAGTGCAATGATTTTTCTGTCAACTATTTCAGTTGGTCTGTTTATTAATAAATGACGTTGTGCTTGCAGAGACCATGTTTGCACTTGCCAGGCATTTATGTGAAAACTTGCCAGTTCTATAAATTTGCTTATCCTATTTTCAGCTACTCCTATGCACTGTTTTTTTAACATTATGTGCATCAACAGAGCCAAAATAATTCAGAAATTACACACTAATATTTTTTTTTTTTTTTTTTACCGCATTGGTTTTTTTGGAAAAAGAACATCAGCACCACAGTCTGTTTTAGTACAGAATCAGTGTTTGAGCAAATGAATTTCCTTCCACCTTATTGCTTTAAAATCTCACACATCATGTGACCATTATTTCATTCCTTCCAGGCATAAGAACCAATCTTCTATTGTCTCTGATAAAAGAGATTCGTTGCTATATGCTGTATGACTTTTTGGCAAGATTTACTATACAGTGTACTCTTTGTCATTGATTGAGTCTCGGCTATTAGTATTGATTTAGAGGGATAATATCATCCTTTGTAATGTCTTTTGGTGAAGAAGAGTTGGAACCAGAAAAAAGAAAAAAAGAGTCAAGGCAACGGCCAAGAAGAAATGAGAGAAAAGCGAAATGAGTAGGAGGAGATGCTCCTGTAAATAAATGAATACATATACCCCGAGACTGACTGTGAAATAGTGGTGCAGTAAAGAAAGCTCTTGCATGTGGACTACACCACTTCATTGTATTTATAGATCCAGGAGCAACTCCTCTCCCATTCCCTGAGAATGGTTATCATTTTCTCTCACTACTTTTTAATTGATACTGGTAGACCTTCTGCTACTGTAATGGATTGTTTTGTGCTATCATCCAGTTCCCTGACGACAGACAGTCTAGCTGAGGGGGAGGCAGGAATGAAGCATCAGCTGAAAGCCATGCACAGACAGGAATCACAAAGCACAAATCACAGAAAGGTGTGACATCCGCTCTTCTTTTGATACTGTAGAATGCTACTTCAAAACCTCCTCTGCTGTTCAGAACATTGATTGGTTGGTTTCCGTCTCTAGCAAAATAACTTTTTCAGCCCACGCCTAGGGCAGTTTCCTTCAATTCGTTCTCCTTTGGCACATTTGTCTTTTTTAATTGATCTGTCATGTCAAAATGTGCAAGTAGATCAACAGGACTCCATGCTAATAACATGCTAGTAATCCACAGCAGATCAGTGATCATCTAACATTACACTGTCACTTTGATTACTCCTGCTTCTTTTGGCTCCAGCTATTCCTTTGAGCAGTCCTGCTGTTTTTTAAAGTTGCCATAAAAAAACTCAGTGAACTGCTGCCGCAATCAAATGAAATCAAATGAAAATCAATATGGTACTCTGCCTCTGTGGGGACAATCTGCAGAATGAAAGGTAATGGGATGTAAAAAGAAAACTTAATCGAGCACAGACACAGTGAACATTAATGGGAATCAAAACAAAGGTGCAAAATCTATAATCCAGCAAGTATCTGTATCATTCCAAACATCTGAAAAGTTAAATGTTTTCTCAGTCAACACTTCAAGTTTGATTTGATTTACAGATTTAAGCCCAATTCTTTTCTGGCATGGAAACTATTTGCTTCTATTTGTTCATTTGGAGATTGAGGGAGCATTTGCCAAGATTAGCATTTAAGGCTTCCATCTGCCTAGAGCTTTGGGAAACACACACACACACACACACACACACACACACACGACACTAACCAGTTGCCCAATTAAATGTTTTGGGGGGTTTTGCATATAAATCTGACACCAGTCTCCAGAACGAGTATACAGATATTCACATATTTATATTAACTGTCAGGGCTGGAAACAGCACAGACAAGGAGGACCCAAAAGCAGACAGACTTTGTGAATATACTTTAATGATAAAAACAGGTTTACAAGCAGAGGAGACAAACAGGAAGGCAAGCGAGGCAACAAGACAACACACGCTGGTGGCAGGAACAGAGGCAAACAGATGATCCGACAAAGAGCTGGTGGCAGTGGCAGGTTTGAGTGGGGGCTCGGGTGATGAGGGAGCTGGGTGTCAGGTTGTGGGAACCTCAGGTTGATTTGAGACGTGATAAAGGTGAGCAACTGAAACAGCGAAAAGGAAAAAGTCCAGGGACATCTGGTGGGTGCATGAGGAATGACAGGTCTGAAGGGGGGGGGGGGGGGGGGGCATGAGCCAGGCGTGAGAGCAGGGAGGCAACCTTTGTCATTAATATTGTTATTTATGTCCGCAGGATTACGTAAACACATGAACATAAGCAAATAAAACAATGTAGAGGGATAATGGTGAATTCTAATGAGATAAGACCACCTCCTGAAGTAAATTGGCACGGTGCTCCCATTACAATCTGGAAACAAATCCACTTTCTGACACTTTTGCATTGTTTCCTATTACACTAAAGGGAAACATTTTATCATATATGAACACTCAAGCACATGCTTGTTTCGTCATAATTAACTGACAGCCACTGACAAATGTTGGATGCAGATTTCATGTTCATGCAGCACCCTCCAGATTTTCATTGTTATCAACCATTCAACATCAGCATTTTTATATAGTTCAGGATTGTAACCGATCGCTTTAGCTTTAGACACTTCAAAGAATTGATCGTTTATGGAAAATGTCTATACAGTTAGGGGTTTGTTTGTTTGTTTTTACAGAGTTAAATTCTTTGAGGGAAAATTTGAAACAACAATGCGTCTGAAGGGATCTGAAACTGAGTTTGTGACTAACAGGAAGAAGCCTCATATAATGTCACAATGCTCACACTTTTTTCATTTTTAAATTCAAACCAGATTTTTCTCTGAAATTTATACAAATGTAAACATCATATCTTTAAAGTACAAAAAAAAATCAGTGCATA
Source organism: Echeneis naucrates (assembly GCF_900963305.1). Classification (NCBI taxonomy): domain Eukaryota; kingdom Metazoa; phylum Chordata; class Actinopteri; order Carangiformes; family Echeneidae; genus Echeneis; species Echeneis naucrates. Next base: position 11,676,830 of record NC_042534.1, read on the forward strand.
CACAATATAAATATATACACAACATATCCTCCATGTGGGTAAGATGAGTTGTAATTTATACAAGGGAAGGATGTTCTGACCAGTTAAATCCTTGTATCCATGATTTAGGATTTTGTTCCTGTATATTTGTTTTTACTGACAATGACCATTAACATCATGATAATAGTACTAAACCCGGAAACAGTGTTGTCCTTCAGCCATTAAAAGTTGCATGATCTACTCTGTTCCTCTTCCCTCTCTAATAGCATATTAGAGGTACAGTATATAATTTATGCTGTGAAAGTGATTCATAGGTCATACCATTTCACTTTAAAGTCGATGTTTCATCGACACTATACAATGAACAGAAGATGTCAGGGAGGATTGGGAGAAATGACTGCTGCTAACTTTCAATTGTTTCTTTGATAATTTATGAACCAGACATTTAGGATGTTTTACAGACAGCTGACATGACGACAGAAGTGTTCTCCTCTGCTGATGGATCTTTGTATTAAAATCAGTAGCAATGTTAAAAAAAAAAAAAAAAAAAAAGGTTTTTTCCTTTGAAAATCAGATGATTCACCAATGTTTTTTGGCAGACATAAGACCTATTTGAACAGGAGATGAGCTATCACCTATAATTCAGGATCCTGTCATTCCTGTCATCAATGACTAAAATCCTTCATTGTAGTGAAATATATACTAAAAAATGAGTAGTAAAAAACTGGGTGAGTGGGCATTACGTCAGATATCTGTCTCTGATATAAAATATATATAATGTATATAAATATGTAACATTGTTTTGTTTTGATATTTTGGAGAGGAAAAGCCTGCATATTAAAACTTTAATAGACATTAATTAGAGCAGAGCCACTGGTGGACTACTCACTGACACACTGTTTTATATCTGTCTCATTAGTTTTTTTGCTGAGTACCATACCACTGTTTATATTGTATTTGGATAAATATCAGTGTATGAATGACTTCTGAACTGCCTGCTGCTGCTGACATTATGAACCCTTCACCACCCGGCTACAGATGTGAATCAGACTGTCAAACGCAAATGTACTTTTTCACCATTTGAATAGAAAGGTTGCATTCAGTGTCACTGATAAGTAGCAAATACGTAGAAAATTAGACTTTCTCTATTTATTTGAACACAAACACGCATGTTTGGAGGCCAAGACTATAATTTATGGCAATTTACTTGCACCTTTTCTACTTCAGAGAAAAGCTTAAATTTGCAAAGAATGTGAAGGGAAAGTATACCATGTGCAATTACTAGTGACAGACTGAACACTCTATTTACCTGCAAACTAATGGTGATGGCAAACTTGCACCCTATAATTGTGGTTCATCCAGGCTTTACGTAATTACTTAATTGGTATTGTTCTCAGATACACACACTGTCTTATTACTCTCACACCTTCATTCACTCTAACCCTGTCTCTCTCTGAGAGTAACATACTTCTCTTTTCCTTTGCCTGAGAAGGGCATGTGTAGTCACTAATTGTGATGCAGAAGCTGTAACTTGTCTTTGTGCAGCTCTTCCCCTTAAACCGACTCTCAAGGATAAGATGTACCCTCGTTCTCTTCTCTTTGCCCCCCAGCGAATGCAGCAACATACCCTCATTTTGTTTCTTTGGATGTCAGAGGGGCTGTATTGTAACACAAGACATGAAAAGCATGAGCTAATTTCTGTGTGATACCTGATCTTACTCTACTAAAGACAACACTGCTTTGTTCAAAGACGACATGAAATTCCTGTCATTTCAAGGTCTGTGCATAAATGGATAGCAAAACATGATTAAGAAAAACTTGAAAGGAAAGAGGCAATCATGTACAGTGTACAAAAATAGTGCCCTTACTGTATTTGCAAATTCCTGTCTGACGTGAAGAGTGAAGCGTATCTTAAATGGGTAAAATGAATCAAGATTTTGCTCTCTGCAAATATAAGACCATCTCTGCTGCACGCTAATAACAGCCTTTGAATTCGGAGGATTCAGAGGCTGGGAGCTGCTTTGAAAGTAAATGTGGCTAATGAGCAGCTAGCTGTCAACAGCTTAGAGAGAAAAATGTTTTTGTTGTCGCATTTAATGTTGGTGGATCATACAAATGCCTATAGACAAGGTTAATTGGCAGATGAGAGTGAACATCCTCCACTGATGGCCAAGTGAATACATATTTTTTATGGTCGTACACCCAGTATGTTTCCAGGAGCGTAGTCTTCAGAAGAATGCCCTTTATCCTGTACATTTTTCTTTTTTGTGGTAATGCAAGATATGAGCAGCAGCATGGAGTGATTTTTTTTGTTTTTTTTAAGGAAACCAGATTGCCCCATCTACCATCTGCCCCCAACTCACAAACCATCTCACTGCAAAATTCAGCTGTTTACTGACAATGGGCCACACAAAAACAAACCTGTTGATGAAAAAGGTGGCAGATCTGTCCACTCTCATAGATCTCATAGATTTCATGCTGCAGGTTTCTTCTGCATATTCCTGAACTCTGCCTGGGCATCTTCATCTTTGTGCATCCCAGGCAATATATCTACAGTCACTTATCAGTAATGATAATGTTCAAAATATTTAAAAATATTTAAAAATATAAGTAAGTGAAAATGACATATTGCCCTGACTACGTAGAATCTGGAGTAATCCTATCTCAGTATGCTCAAACTCCTCACTCTTATTGCACATCATATACAGAGAACCTTACACTTTTTATGTGTGTATGTCACTATTGATCTTAACAATCAGATTAAATGATGAATGCCAACAGCTTGATGTCTTAACGATGTCAGATCCTTAAGAGAAGAAAGCTGTTCTAAACTGCAAGGAGAGATATCATTTCCACTTCAGTATCTAATTGATGCATGCAATTGATCAATGTCTATTTTTAGCTTTAACTGGTCTAGGGTGGCTTTCTTTGTTTGTCATGACAGCATGTCTCTACTCCAAAGTGATGATAATTACACAGGCGATATTTTAACGTTCAAATGAATCTTAAATCCACAGCAGCACAGAATATAAAGGGACAGATTAAAGTACTGGTATTATATCCTTTCTTCATTTCTGTCTAGGTTACAGTCATTTTCTGAAAGAAGGATTAAATTTCCTGTCAATCTCTGAGTTGTTTTTGTGATTGTCAGAGGGACCATTTTCACCTATGTCAATGGACACCCTAGTATCCAAATAATGTTTGGTCACTTTCTTGTTGAAGTCCTTGTGTTTAAAGGTAACAAAGGTGAAGATATGTGGTTTATCAGCATTCAGCTAAAGAAAAGTAGTCTAATGAGGCCTGGAGACTCTCAGACCAGCACTTATTAGACACAGTTGACCATCAATCCTGCAACACATGAACATTTAAACAATTTTACAGGATCTCTGCTATGTCCACTTCGGGCAAACCAAAAAAAATGGCTGTGTCTATCAATGTGAACCAAATATGAATTAACATTTAGAGTTCGACTGGACTTATTTAGGTTTATTTTTCCAGGTTTTATAAAAATGTCCACAGAGGACAATAATGGGCAAATGATTACCCAGACTTTAATAAAAAAAAATAGACTTCCATCTTGCTCAATGTCTTTAGTGCATCCTTATGACACCAATAAGACATTTACATATGAAACAACTGTTCAAGAGGTATCAAAAGCCTTCCCTGTGGAGCCCCATGTAATATATAATCATTCAGGTGCAGGTGCTTATATTTCCCAGAACTCTTTCTGAAACCTTTGGGTAAAAAGTGATCAAATCATTAAATTTCTGAAAACTAAAAACCTGCTCCAGGTGGCGTCTTAAGGAGGAGATTCTGTTTGGCATTTCATTATTGTGTTGATTCAAAATGTCTATGTTTAGGAGTTCTTTTTGAGTGATTTTCAATTATCCAAACCTCGTGTGGTTCTTCTTTCCATCCAGATGGGGTTACAGCGCTGGTGGGAGCAAGAGATCCCAGTGGATGGAGCAATCAACAAAGGAGAGCTCATGACTCACAACTTGACTGAGCTGATAAAGCCTGAATCTTATGAGGTGCGGCTCACTCCCATTACACGCTTTGGAGAGGGTGATTCCACCATCCGTATTGTCACCTACAGCGGTAAGTGCTGGAAACTATATTAAATCTAGGGGAGCCTTATTTGTGTCATTAGTGCAATCATTCTGTAATTTGGACAATACAGAGAGAAACTGTTGGGTAGACACAGGAGAGCAACATTCACTTTCTCTTTCACATGGGATTGCACAGGTGGAAGAATTATGGCTCCAGCTGGCCATATTATCCTTCAGCTAACTAAGAAACCAAACCAGCTCGGGTTTATGCTGATGCATTATGGCACATGTTCATCAACACTGATGCTTATCAAAAGTTCACTCTGGCTTTAGCAATCATTAAGATAATCCTGGTGATGATGCATTATGTATGACATCTACGAGGCTGCACCAGTAAAAAGTGAATTCGTTGGAATGATTTGAATTGGATCTAGCTCATGCAGTCATCAGCAAACAGCTTGAAATCAGCCAGCTGTGTTTCTTTGCTCATTTGAGCAAAATGAATGTTGATCAATAGACAAATCATCTCTTCCTTGTGACCTTTATTACCCGAGTCAGATCCATCATGGAAAGGGGCAAAGGCAGATTTCTGTGATTAGATTATTGAGACATAAATGAAATTATGTGACTGAAAAATGTAACAGTAGATTCAAATATTTTTCTGCCATGTGACTCCACTGTAGCCAGATACTACATAAGAGTGCAAAAATAGCAATAAATAATGATATATGATTCAACTTGGTTGATGCACATTGGAAATGAGCACTATAGTTATAGTAAAGCAGCCAGAATGACATCATGGACGGACTGGGCACTGCTCGACAAGTGAGAATACATCAAAACGCATGATATTCCTCTGCAGAATGAAAAAGCTGCTTGAGAATAGACGCAGAATGCTCAGCCTGTGGGATGTTTTACTGGCTGAAATACAAAAGCTACAGTAGTATCCGCAGTTGTCCCAGCAGTGCCAGTGGACAGATTTACAGGTACTTGAGATGTGCATTTTGAGGAACAAACCGGCTGACTGTTTTCCATCTATCACTGACTGCTGAGCTCTTTCTGAGTGGTTCTGCTGCATTTGTGAATAATTCAGTTTCACTGCAGCTCATCATGGTTGGTGAAAATAGAATTGGTAAAGAGAGAAAAAGAAAGAAAGTTTTTCTGCTGGTATTTTTGTAGAAGGTTGCGATTTTGTGTGGCCCCTGTTAATCCTTCAAAGTGTAACCAATCAAAGAGAAGTAAAGACAATGGAGGCTAATTAAGACAGAAGAGGCACAGAAGGAGAAATGGAGGAAGCCAAGTTGGGACTGATGGGAGAAGGGAGATACAGAGGAACAGAGTAAAGAAAAGAAAAAAGAGAAAACCAGTGTGAATCAGCTGCCCAACTAGAGACTGGACTAATTATCACTCTAGGGCTGCTCTGTTCTCCCACCCACAGCTAGTGTCACTGCAGCAGGCTAACAGAACACAGCCGAAGCCACTCTGCTCAGAGAGCATGTCCCGTTAAGACTGATGTGTGAAATGCAGTTCAGGATCATCTCCATTATCACTTCCCTTTCATCAACTGGATGCAAGTCATAGCACATAGGCTTCATGGTTCTTCTAATTCATGGTGAAGTGAACTGAATCTATCTAATCTAACTGAAATAATCTAGCCCTTATGAACTAACAAAAGTTCTTAGTCAGATGCACTTACATCAGGGGCCCTTTCAAGAAAATGATTATATGGTTAGGTTTGATTGACAATGGATGCTGGTTGAGCAAAATCTCAAAGGATAAAGTAACAGCACACATTGTGCAGAGAGGACTACTAAATAACACATATACAGTATGAATAGTAAATCCTAGTTAAATCAACAATGCATAAAGAGGAGGTTTGTCAGGGCTGCTAAGCACTGACCAGATTAAAGATTGAATCATCATATAATATGATAAATAAAGTGTTTCTAAAGCAGCTAATACCAACCTGCTGGCCAACTTCAGTGCTTCAAGTCTCCTTGCATGAGTCCCAAATTCACACAACATACTAAATAGAATTTGCAGTATATTCAAGCTTGTTGGTAGGCACACTCAATCCTGATTCAGTATGCTGTTGAATTCTCCCACAATGCAGTGCACAAAGGAAGACAGGAGCTACTCATAGATATGCTGTACTCTAAAAGAAGTCACTGTGTCCTTGGATGATTAGCCTGCACAGTATATAGTTAGTATGTATGTAATGTGGCCCTGCGATGGATTGGCAACCTGTCCAGGGTGTACCCCGCCCTCGCCGTGACAGTTGGCTGGGATTGGCTCCAGCACCCCCGTAACCCTTATGGATAAGCGAGTGAGTGTATGTAATGTAATGTAGGAGAAAATCCTCTGCTGCTCATTTAAGTCATATCTGATTTAATGCTTGGTCACCCAAGTCAAAGGCGTATCTGTGCGGCTACCAGGCAGGCAGCAGTGATCACAGATGTATACACAATGATGTGAGACAATAACCCAGTTTACCCAGAGTGTGCAACATTTTTTGCAAACATGCAATTTAAATATGCACCTGCCTTCACATTTGAAAACCACCAGCTGGGCCTAATAAAAACAATTAGTTGGCTATGTCACAGATGATTAGATTTGTCTTTCTTTGACTTTTTTATATTATTCATAAATAATAACCTTGTGCATGCACACACACATACACACACATATATATCTCTATATATATCTCTATATATACAAAGATATATATGTGGGAGAAATCAAACTTTAAATCTTTATTCAAGTCTCAGTCTGAACCACTCCATTTTCATTAGTTTGCACACTGTTGCATCACAACTGCATTTTCCTTATTGAAAAAATACACACACTAGCAGTCTCCAGATTAAATGTGAATGTTTTGTTTTATTTGTTTTTTTTGTCGGCCCTGCAATGGTAACCAAGGTCCTTCCTGCCTCCTAACAGAGCATATAAAAATGTAGTTCCCATGACCCTAAATGTGTATACATGTGCATAAGAGCAGAGAAGCAAACCAAATAATTCTGATTATTCTTTTTAGCTGTAAGGATAAATGCTACTGTCCCATTGTGCCTGAGAAGTACAAGTGAGTTTTCTTATCATTGCCCAGTGGACTGAGAGATCATCTTGATGCACAATAAAACCAACAGTAGGGAGTTTTTCTGAGTTGGCAAGAAAACACCAGAGCAGTTACGCTGTCCCCAGCTGTAAGATGAAGGATGGTTGTGTCACCCGAGCTGCAAAGACAGGTTTAAATTTTGCTGAAATGACAAACCCAGCATCTGTTTTGTGTTCATAACACTTTCACTCTCTCCAAAGGAGATTTCATATTGAAGCCTGCTGTCAAACCTCACAGTAAAACACCACTTCTATTTCTTAATAATCAATTTTTATTCCATTTTTATTCATCTGACAGTAATATGTACAATGAGATGCCTCTCCCAGAGTCAAATCCCCCTAAATCTCACATTAATTACAGTCTTCTGCTCCTGATGTTTTCCCTTTCCTGCGTACCCCTTTCCCTATCCTTAAGCCATGCTAAGCTACAGTAACCAGCTGCTGGCTAGAGATATGCATTCAGTGCATAGAGAATTTGGTGATTGGTATCGATCTTCACATCTGACTCTGCTGGAAGAGGAATCTACAAGAAAGCGAGTAAATATATTTCCAAAAATGCTGAAATAATCCTTAGATTTCTTGTTGGCCTGAGAAAATGTGTGGCATTGTGATGAAACATGTCCGTAGTCGAGAAGGGAATTAGAATTCTTGCTTTTCATATCTATTCCTTTTATACACGTTACAGTCTTGTCAATGTACAGTCTGTCAATAGAATCCAACCTACCAACAATTTGGTTATGCTGAGCGAATATGCTTTGTGTATCTGTTTATGGCAGCTGCATTCATTGTGTGATTCGTGGACTACCTGACATTCAAATGGCTTTCTTTGCTTGGCATGTTAAAATAAGTCTTGTTTCCTTCTCCTTTTAACATAGCAGATGTTACCTTTTGTACTGAACCAATTAATTACTAAAAGAAACGTTCTGAGTTTTAATCACATTAACATCACAATAACATTAATGCCATGATATGAAAACACACATATGATATACTATGCCACACATCTCATGGAATCCATTGGTTGTGCTCGCATTAGTCGTCTTTTTCTCCACATCTCACCCTCAGCAAAAACTTTTTTCTTTTTCCCCGCATTTTTTTTTTTTTTTTTTTTTTTGTCTCAGTTCTCTGCTGAACTTTTCAACAACAGTAAAGATCACCCTTGTGGAAGTCCAATAAGTATTCAGTGGTTTGCCTTGCATGATATATGCTGGTTGATGTAGGAACAGGACAGCACATACTGTTGGAAAGGATTGTGCATGGCTTGGCTGTGTTTGGGTGTGTCTGTGTGTGTGTGTGTCTGTGTGTGCTACTGTGGAAACTGTGCAGAGCTATATATCCTCCCAGAATTTGATTGAAGGACACAAAAGCGTGATGTTGGCTGTGTAATTTTTATCAGGGGGACATGAGGGTAAGATTGCAGAATTACGTTTACCCACACTGTTATTATTCCAACCTGTGGTCAAATGCAATCACAGGCCTTTCTCAGACTGTCATGGCACCTAGCCAGACCCCCTAAACATGATGGATGAGAATTTTGGAGAGTGTGGATTATATGAAGTCAGTAAAAGTAATATAAAAAAAAAAAGAAGAAGAAGAAGTTGTTCCACAGCTGTCGATTAGGACACTGGGCTGCAGCCATGGAATTGTCTGCTACAAGTCAGTGTTTGTATCTGGAACAGCCTCTGTAGACAGCTGTCCTTTGACGGTCAGTGAGCTCACTTTGTATTTCAATCAGAATTAGGCAATTTGGACCGGGAACACTCATGCATCAACCAGCAGTTTGCTTTGTCCTCTCAGTTGGAAAAGTAGTGTCAGACACGCCTCACATATGGGGTTTGAGTACATCACCTGTCGTAACTGAAGTTTCAAAGAGCCCACTTCACTCAGAGATTGCTGGGACTGTTTACCTTGAGAGCTATCAAAATTATATTTCATCCTTGATCATTATTTGAGGCCCTTTCGGCTGAAGGGTAAAACAGTGTGCTGCAGCATTAAGATAGAAATAATAGATATATTTTTAAAACTTTTGCAGCTTGCCTGTGGGCTCTTCACGCTTTTGCTTTAACAATGCATTTTAAGAAAATCTATTTGAAAAGGCATACTAATGTTTTTTGGGCTACAGAAGCAAATACACAAAAATCTGAAAAGATTGATGTATTTGAAACTGATTAGCTAAATAATAGAGCTCAGTCTCAATTTATTTTATTCCTTGTTTGTTTACCCACATACAGCACAGTCATTGAAATCATCAGTTAGTGTGTATGTGTGCAGGTTTGTGTGCACGTGTGTGTTTTAAAGAATGGGTGTGCATGCACAGCAGTCGTAGCCTCTGGGCTTGCTCTGTGCTCAGCTTGATTTCCTCAGTAGGGGTAGATACACTGCTTGAGCAGACACATTCATCTGGACTAAGGCACAGGGAATCAGCTTGTGCAAGCTGCAGGTAAAAAAAAAAAAACATGGACACATTTTCATAACCACAGTTTTGGAAGAAAGGAGGAGTGAGGAGTAGTCAGGATTGTGGGCAGAAGCGAGGAGAGTTGCAATAAATGGGTGTTGGAGAGGGAAAGAGTCAGCCAGCAGTGGGGGAGTGGGGACTGAAAGAACAGAGTTTTGTTGGAAAACTCAGCATCCATTTCACAGACCCGAGGCTGTTAGTTGTCATCTAAAAAATGTTCTCTGCCACAGCCCAGATGATTTTGTCTCTCCCCACAGACTCTGTTGTTGCTGCAGTGACGCTCTGTGCAGTCCTTTGTGGATTGACAAGGAAGCATTGAATGCTGGGACTTCCCTACTTTCGCAATCAGTAACATAAAAGATTATTAAAGCTTATGTACGTTTGAGGGTGCCTTGCCGATTCTTTCGATTCTCCTGCCTCTCACTGACAGGGAGGATTCAGCTGCTGCGGTGCACCTCACTGAATGTTTTATAAAATGGAAATGGAATAGTTTGTTCGCACTCTGTTTCCCGCCGTGCGTGTTTGTGTTGGTATTTTCTTCTCGACACTACAAGCAAACAAGTGGACATACATTTCCATGAGCCCCACAACAACACAGAGAAATCACTACTTGACTCTTTGCTTTTAAAAAATTCCACCAGTCCTGTGTAGGCCTACTCTCCCTCACTTCACTACACGCTTTCCTTTGTAGAACTGATTTGTTATTACTCACTTTAATTGGCTGGATTAAAATCAATTCCCCCCATGAGCCGCAAGGTTTCATTAATCACAGGGCAACATAGTTTTGTAGTAAATCTGATGTATCGCATCTATTCAGCCGGTCAGCAATTGATCATGAAAATGCTCGTGAATCTTCTTGACAGGTTAAATGGTATTTACTCTGCAAAAAGTGAAGTGCAGACTAACTGGCTTGTTGCAACTCTGTGTGATACCCTTGACCTTTCTGTGTTTGCTGCAGCAGTAACCCCTCAAATTATCAATGAGGGGAGCATTGAACCATGGTTCAGTGGACAGAATGCAAATGAAGCCCCGCCTGATTTCAGTGACCTAAACTTATCAGTGTTTGATATGAAAGTTTCTGTAGAAACAAAAAAGAATCGAGGATGTTACAGGAAAGTTATTAGCTGACACACTTGTGATTATTACTAGTTTTTATGATTTATTGGCTTCTAAATGGAAGTATAAAATCGGCTTAGCACTCTAAGTGGAAGTCACCTTGGTCAAGAACATCAGCAATGCCGGTAAATGGCAATAAAGATAAGCAGTTGCACTATAAGCTTATTAATGTGGTCAGGCTGGTCTTCCTAATCCCTCTGTCATTTACATTTGATAACAGCAAGAGAACGACTGCTGTCACCTTTTCCACTTCAAAATCGCAATCATCTCCTTCTTTCTGCTTAATAATCACTGTATTTTGTGTGCCAGTGGATCGCTTCCCGTTTACATATGTATTTTCTATTTGCTTGCACACCGTCTTGGCAGAACACTCTCTAATGTGTTTGTCATCTTTTAATATCATAGGGGAATATTTCTAGTCATCTCATGCGCCTCTTTCATTTTGTTTTCGCTTTAGTGCAACACTAAGCAAAGTTTTGTATATGCAGACTTTTATTAGCTCTACAGCAAACAGCAGATGACAGCAGGACAGCTTCTGTGTATATGCTTGAGTTGTATCCTGTATAGAATGTAGCAGAGCTTACAAAACAGCCACACCATGTTTTACAGGATGAACGTTTAAGTGCCTGTACAGCTGTATGTGTCTCTGTGCATGTTTTCTTTCAACATCTGAACAGCAAAGATATTTTATATTAATGACCGTGTCTGACCTTTCTCTTTCACAGCTCCCATCAACCCTCATCTGAGTAAGTAATGTGAAGTTCACTTTGCATTTCTTTTCACAGAGCAAACTCTGTCTGTCATAGCACAGTCTGTGAACACAGTGGGGAAACTTGAAGTAACTGTACACACCACAGAGATCTGACTGTCAACATGTCAAACTGCATTGGAGGAACGTCTAAGCAGTCTTAATTGAAGCATGATGAATAAGACATCCCTGTAGGAACTGAGAGTAAACCTTATTTAGGCTGTTTGACATGTTGAGTCTGAAATCTCTGCTGGACTTTGGACACTGTGTTTGCGTGAGATATGTAGTTCCGTTTATGCCTGTGAGTGCATTTGCACACTCTGTGTTTTGTGAGCATTACTTATGCATGCATCTGTGCCATATGTGTTGATATTCTTTAATGTTTAGCGCCACTTATGTAGCATTCTGTTGAAACTTCACAGAATCCCATTTTTTTACATCTTGAGAATCCACACTTATTTACTGTTTGCTGTTCAGCACTATCCTGTTGTGTATTGCGGGTCGTTTATTTATTTCTATCAATATATATTTTGCTGGGTGTTCATAAAAACATTGCCAACATAATAACAAACATCCTAATCACCAACATCATTATCTAAATCCCTGAAGGAAACTATCTTATCTGCACACCTCCTCTTGCTCGCTTCTTCCTCTGTCTGTTCTCCGAATCATTCCATCTCTCCCATGTGCACAAGGCAAAAACATTTAGTTGAGCTCACAGCGTCTAGTGCCAGGAGCGAGACCGCCATTTAAATCTGCATGCCTATGAGGAGAAGAGTCAAGAGTGCCTGCAACCTGGCACCTTCTTCTACTCTCCCACAGCACCACTTCTTTCCTCTCCTGCTCTCACCCTCTATATCTCTTTCTCTCCCCCTCTCTGCCTCGTAGCACCACTGCCCCCTTCCATCCCTGGGCCCATCCACCCACTCTCTACCTTTGTCTACAGTATGTTACCTCCATTACCTGCATAAAAGCTGCAGATTCGGCTCCTCTCAAGGTCACCACTCCAAACTGCTCCCAGCTACGTTTTAATAAATCAATGAATATTTATCAGAACACATACCAGCATCTTGAATCTAAATGTTCCTTTTTACTATCTCTTTGAGGACACCGCTCAGCAGCCTTGTGTCCTCTGGTTAGGTGCTCTGCTTTGTTTGTTACATGAATTAAATAAAGTTTTTGACACTGTTAAACCTCCCTCTACTCCTTAATTAAAGCAAGCGGGCTCATCCCCACACATGCAATTTCTTATTCTTACCTGTCAACTCTCCCCTGCATGCGACCCATCATAACCTCGAGCTAGAGTAACAGTTACTCTCTTTTTTTCTTCAAGGGTGAAAAACCCACACTTTCATTCCCCCTTTGCACACTCCAGTAGTTTAAGAATTGCTGTCAAAGGGGCGTGGAGAGCAATGGAGGAGATGGGAGGGTGAAGCGGAGAGAAGGCAGAGGGGCGGCACTCAATATTTCTATCTGTGCACCCAGTACAAACAAGATGGAGAGTGATGGAGAAGCAGGAGGGTGGAGTCAATTTTAAAAACTGATTAAATAAAGTTCTACTTCTGAGACACTATGAAACAGCTGAGGAATTTTTTTACTTTCAACTGTGAAAAAGTGTTATTCAAAAATTATTAGCAACACAGTTCAACAGATTCACTTTTCATGAAGGTAATGCAACTTCCACAATGTAAAGCAACACCTAGATAATCCATTAGTGCCTTTGAAAAATCATGATTTACTGTTTCGAACCTCTTTCACATGAGATTTGTATTTGATTTAACATTATTTACAGAGGCTGTGTGTGTGAGTGTGCGTTTATTGAATGCTATCCATCTTGTTACAGTCGTGGCCTGTCATGGTCTGCCTTCTAATAACCACTTTTGATACTCGCACACAAACACACATCGCTGTTGGGTGTTTCCAGAATGCAGCAAAGACTTTCTTTATGAACTAAACTAAACTAAACTAAACTGTCTGTGGTGCACAAAAAACCAAACACTCTGATGTCTGCACTACAGTCAGTGAGAAATCACATCTTGATTTAGAAGTTGCTCACCAGATTGTATGGTGCAATTAGGACAAAGCTGTTATATATCCCTTTTATTACTTACACTCCCCCCACGGAAATCTCATAAATCTACAGAAGGTGTCAGACTGCTTGCATACTGTGCTGTAGCTACTAGACTTTGTGTAATTTTATTCTTGTGATTTTGTGAATGTTAGAGCCCAGTTCTGCTCTTTTGCTCACTAGGAGAGTTCCACTGCAGCTTTGAGGAGGAGCTAATCTGCATGTTCACCCAGGACAAGAATGATGATTTTGACTGGACGCGGCACAGTGCTGCTACCCGCGACACCAAATATACACCCAACACTGGGCCTAGTGTTGACCGCAGTGGTTCCAAGCAAGGTAAGTCTTCTTTAGAGTATGACTGACCTAAAAACCTGCCTTGATGAGTGATTGACCAGTCATAGAGCTGCTGTAGTCTTAAAAAAGCATCACTTCCAAGGCCTGGCAGCTGTTGTTAGTCTTCTACTATAATCTGTAAAGAGAAAAGAGAACTCAATTGGAAACTCAACTCTAAACTATCTGTAATAATAAATAAATCTGCAAATATGACTGTGTTTATGATGCATTTGTCACAGATTTTCACATGCACAGATAGATATATGTAACATACTGGTGCATAATATAGCAAACTAGATGCAATATTCATGAACCATGTTTCCCAATTATGTTCCTCCTATGGATATTTATGTTTAAAAGTGAGCCATCTTATTTTATCGTTAAGCACAAAAAGAAAAAACACATTTGGTATCAGTGTAAGTGATTATTTTACCAGCTGTACCACACTGCACCTGCTCCGGAAAGAAATAGTTTGAATACCCACATTTAAATGGACACCACAGTGTTATTTCCTATGTAATCCATGCATAAATGCAGGATTTCCCAGAGCGCCCTGACAGTCTAATTATAATGTTATTGCAAAATGATGTGGCAAGACATAAAATTAGTCACACTGGATGTTGATTACGTTGTGGCTTTATTTTCTTAACATGGCACTGATAGTGTCACTGTGTGTTGTGATGAAACAAGTTGGAAGGATTGGCGTGTTCCCATGTGGATAATACTGATGATTTCAGTTGCGCACGTCAGAAGTGCTTTGATGCAGCGCAATTTCACAAGAAGCGGGTTTGACCATTTACTTCTAAAATTATCCTGTAAATGATACTATTTCTGTGGGTCCCTAAACTAGAGGACTCTCTGAGTGTTTAGTATTCAGTATGCTACCTGCAGGTATTTCATATTCAACAACTTAAATAGCCAATTAACAAATTGGATTTGTAGGAATCCATCCGAGGATCCATATAAAATCCTCAGACTGAAGTTATCTTTGGTGGAAGAGAAGTGTCTATTATACTGCTGTGGTACCAGCAGCAGCTGATGCAGTAAATAATGCATTGGCTTTAATCACCTAATGTGTTCAAAATGTCCAGCATTTCATTACCAGCCCCATTCCTCTTTGCGTATAATTAGCTGATATGAGATTCAACAGAGGGAGATATTCCATTTGATTTTGGCTGGAGGGGCGTGGAGCCGCTCACTTCCAGCCGCTGCCATCCCTGTGCCGGTGGCTGGGCAGAGATTTGGCTCAGGCACAATGAGGGGACTGATTGACTCTCTTCCATCACCTCTGCTGTCCACGACTGTCAGACCAAGGGAGCATAAATGTAACAACCATTGTTATCATTTTGATTTGTTCCAGCCATTCGTATTAGTAAAAGGAAAAATGTCCTTCCTAGAAAGACCTGCTCCTTATCTCTGATACGGAGGGTTTCATTTCCATCATGCTATCACAGGCTGGCTGAAAAAGCAGCTGAGCATGACCGAGAATGCCCCGCTTTAACCCAGTGTTTAGAGTGAAGCCAGTGAGAAAGCAGTCATGGTCCTCTGAACACAGCAATCTATTCTTCAGGGTTTGTCTTCCATTGGTGATAATGATTTTGACCAACAACGTAAAAGATATCTGAGAGGCGTACTCACATTTATACACATACATAAGTGCTTGCAGTAGACATACACCCAGATTATTGCTTACATTTTTTCTCTTAGTTTGTCATTTGTCAGGTATTTGGGGTCTTCAGTGAAGATAATTTAAAATGGTAGTCATTCTGTTTACAGTAGCTTCCTGCATATACACCTGTTATTGTCTGTCTCCAGGTTTCTATATGTACATTGAGACTTCAAGGCCGCGGAAAGAAGGAGACCAGGCGCGGCTTGTCAGTCCCTTTTTCAACGTAGCACCAAAAAACCCCTACGGTATCACCAACCCTCCTGCCTACTGCTTCGGCTTCTTCTACCACATGTATGGAAAACACATAGGTAAGATTCACTCATATGCTTCATTGGCCTCAGCTTATATGACAAGAGTTTTACTCTTTGAATTAGTCTGTGGAAAAGATCCCTTTAATTTAATTCATTGCTCAGTAGTTCATGGAGTTAGATGGTGACTACTTTCAGTCTTGAAAGAATATGTCCCTGTTCTGTCCTTCGGTTGCTTTGGAAATCCTTTGCTGAATTAAGGAGATGTGTTCTTATCGGTGCAGAACTAAAAAGTCAACAAGGAACCGCCATAAATTTTATCTACCCAAAAAAAAAAAAAAGTCCATCATCAAGCATCTGTGGGACATCATAGTGACTTTCTAATAGAAACTGAGAGATGAGATTCTTAAATTTGCTGTGCACCACCTACATGTTTCCCAGTGGGGTTTCTCTTTTTGCTTGAGCATAAAAGAACAGACAAAACACCAGAGCCACACTGTGGTTAAAAAAATTACAAAGAATCAAAGCAACAGCACTTTTTCCAATAAGCAGCATAGTTTCAGTTGTTACCAGAGAGTTGGCCCCTGTGGTAGTGGAGAGCTTTGCACTTTCATACTGAAATTTTGTAGCTGCAGCTGTCAGATGTTTCAAGCAAACAATATCTCATTTTTGCAACAAATCCCCATAAAGGTGTGTATGAAAATCCTGTGCATTAGCTCTTGCAATTCTCTGTGAATCTAGATAACAAACTTGTAAGGTCCATTTGAAGACAGTAGGGAGACTCTCAGGCTTCCATCTCACTTTTTGGCTTCCTTCGCCAGGGACACAATCAGCTGACCACAAGCACTCCTCCTCTGAGTGCATGTTGTTTGTGCTGGTGGTGTGTTTGTGAATTTGGGAGTGGTGAGCAAGATTGGATCTCCAGCACAAAAACAGCACTGTTGAGGGTCACTAGTGGTGATTTGTCTGCACCCTGTTATCATTATCTACTGCATAGGTCCAGTGGGTATGTGACAGGGCTTCTCTGGCTGGGGATGCAAGGTCATCTCGGTATCTTGGGGCCAGGATATTGTTAAGGTATGAGAGTAGTTTGTTAGACAATTGCCTACTTTTATGTACTCAAAGTACTGTAGAAAGTGCTTCAATAATAAGAAGGAAGTCTAGGTTTTATAAAAGCAAAGCTCATCCTGTTTTATTCAATTCGTATTAAAGATATGTTTATAGATCAAAATGAATATAAAATAAAAAAAGATACAGTATATTCAAAAAGAGAGTGAATTTGATACGCCTGATGCGCTGAACTTGAAATTGACATTCAGTAAACTGTGAAATCACCACAGGCTGGCAGCTCGCTTCTAAAAAGATGTTTACAGTGAACATTTGGCTGCATTTACCTCAGTATTCTGATGAGACATCGGTGGTATCAGTGCTGTCTCCACCCTCCACCTGCTACACTCTGAGCCTCTGCTGGACCTGCTGCTCCCACTCAACCCATTCAGCTTTCTCTCTTCTTTTTTTTTCTTGTTTTTAGTACACTGGCTAATGTTTTTTTAGTCATGTCTTATCTCTTGTCACAACTAGAAATGATCATTTTCATATCACCTTTAAAGTTTGATCAATTTATATTAAGAATACAAATAGGCTTACAGGTCACTGCATTGCGTAATAAACAATTTTTCTCATTTGGATATAAATTGCAGCCTAGAGAGGTGTTTCACACATTTCTCTACAGCATTACATTTCATATCTTCAACCGGAAATGTAAGAAAATCTAAAGCAGGGTTAGAACAAATAAATGTTCATTTATATATATATATATTGATAAATATCTTTAAACACCTAAGCTTGCTTTCCTACTGAACAGCAGAGGAAATGGAAAAAATACTCTAACACGGGTGATCTGAACCTTTCACACCAAGATGACAGCAGGACACAACAAGGGCTGAAATTTAGCCAGACTACTCATTAGCTGTCCACAATGGAAAGGCAGAGTGGAAGTGTCCAGGTTGGGGGGACGGACCAAACATCTGGAGAGGTGGAGGGAATGTAAGGATAGAGCCATTGGAGGGCTGCTCAGCAGGGAGATGAGAGCTCCTCCGGCTCCCTGCCGAGGTTGAGTAGGCCATGACATTTCCAATTTGCTCAAATTGATCGCCAGCCAGACCCTCTCTTCTCTTCCCTCCCCGTCTGTGGTGAAGCCCATGCCCAGACTGTGGCGTGTTATGATGAATGGGCTAAATGTCAAGGACTTGAAACCCAGCTCAGATCGTCTATAGCCATGCTCCATTTAGTATTCTGCCTCTCCAGCCATGAAAGAAATTTGCCCCTGAGCTGAGGAATGTTGGTTTGTGATATTTTCTACCCAGAGAATGAATTTGTATGACACATTGTCCAAATAATATATGTTCACATGTACTGTATTTGTTTTTTTCATCACAGACAACTTTGCTGTTATAAGTAGTTGAAGGTGTTTTCATATTTAGTCATATTTGAGCCACAAAGTCATCAAACATGGCACGGCTCCATCTAGAGATGCTGGGAGTTTGATGCACTCTGGGACTCTGCTCTTAAGGTGAGTCACAGTCAAGTTGTGGCGTGGCACTGCTAAAGGCCAGATTGAGTCAATAAGGAGTCTCGCCTACATGCTGATGAAAACAGTGGCAGAAGCTCAAAGAAACTCCTCCATAGTTAGCTAGCGGGGTGAAATCTGAGACAAGATCACACTTAATGACTGAAGCACACATCAAAGTTTGCCTTTGGAGCCCATGTTGCATTTGTTTATAGGATTAAGTCTCCAGCAAAGCACACCAAGCCAGTCTCTTTTGAGCCTGACCTTCTGCAATGTAGTCATCCTTTCATTAGCAAGGAGGGTGGTACTGCAGCTCGATCCCCCTTGCGCTCATCCTCACTACATAATTGAAAATTTCCAGTAGCTATTTCTCACTTCACCAGAGTCACATCTTTCTCCTCTCAGATCTTTTCAAATTTCACAAGTGTCTGCCACAGGTATTTCTTTTCAAGAAATGTACTCCAAAGGATATACAGCATATGCCTTTGCTCAGGATGTGATGACACTGACATAACCACCTACATCCCAATGAGTTCAAAGAGAACGTAAGCCAGCTAGCTCAGCAAGAATCCTCCTACATCCTAAACACTTCAGAGGTAGATGAAACCGCAGGTCATGTTCTGTACAAGAGCTCATCTCTCACTGGAGATTGCGCTGTCGTTGGGGAAAATGTATACTGTGCTGATGAGAGAATATGAACAGGGACATACACTATGGCTTTCCCTCATTTCAGCACCAACTTGTTTTTTGAAGGGAGCTCTACAGTAATGAGGCACCTCACTGAGGCAAGAATGCATCAAAAGCAAGGTTGCAGGCCAAGACACTGCTGTTTCTGCTCACCAGCTGTGTCAGTGGGAAGGTGCTGCTTTACATACTTGTGAAATTCACTTGACTTCAGAGCTTTGGTCCTATTGCTTTTCACCATGGTGTCAGGTCTTGCTTCTCCTTTCTGGCCCACTCCTGGAGGACCCTGCTCTCTCTCAATCACAAAGTCTTGCTGCAAACTAACACAATCGGTGGGTTTGGAGAGGAGGGTAAAGTGGTTGCACTCTGTGTCATCATCTGACAGTTTTATATCAAAGCCTGCGGCCAGACAAGAGGAGTCTTCACCACAGACCTGGTATATCAACTATTCTGTCTCAATAAGAAGCTGGATTTCTGTGTTATTGTAAGGTTTTATTTATGAATTCAGTTGAAATGGGATTGTCATATTTCATTTTGAAATGTAGAGCTGGTTTCAGCTGTGACATCCTGTACTGTAGTTCCTCCTGTGCAGTTTTAATGGAAATGCAGGTGAGATAAAACAGGAATTTGGACTGAGCAGAAATAGTTTAAAACTCTCAGGAAAGTATTTACACGCCACAAAATTCTCATCACACATTCCCTATTAGTGATAATTAATCTGGATTATTATGAAACAGAGAATGATTTATCATTACTTACAGAACCACAGTTTAATAAATGTATCAATTCATGAGACCTAAGTCTAACCTTTGCTACTGGTTGGTTCTGCTCTGAATGCAGAATAATACATAAATCTGAAAGGTGGGAGACAGAGGTGAATATTAAAATTAACAGTCTGGTTCCAACCTTGCTTGCAGTTTTACCCTGGAGTTAACAGTCGAAGTATCTGTTGAATTAGCTAGTGTTAACCATGGAGTAAAAAGTTTAACCCGGTTCAGTGAACTGTTGCAAGTAACATTGTAGCACACAAAAAGGGCTGTTCCAGGGAATTACATGTCCCTTGCTGTTAGTTGTAGAGTAAGTGAACAGTTAAGATAACGACCACAGTAATAAGTCTGGTAGACTATGAACTGAATACTGTCAGAAAAAAAAAATGATTTGAAGTGTGTCTTGGAAAATTGCCTTCCATGCAAGTCTGTCTAACTCATCTCCACATACAAAAGAGCGTTGAGAGGTAATGGCAACAGACTGGTTACCTTGAGAACCGTTGACCTACTTCAGTATGTTAGCGCAGCAGGAAAGAAATACCACAAAGGTAATACCACAAAAACAGTTTAAAAAAATTACAGTTTTTATTATTAAGCTCTGTGTTCAGCAGCAAATGATCCATGAATCAGCACTGGTCTGAGTTACAGTGAGTTATTTGAAACATTGTGTAAGTGTGTGTGTTTGTGTTTGTACCAATCTGTATGTGTCTCCTCTCATTTAGGGACACTGAACGCCTTCCTGAAGCAGAAGGGCCAAACTTCTTCTGAGGGACCGGTGTGGTCACTAAGTGGTAACCAAGGTGACCGTTGGAGGCAGGCCGTAGTAAGCATTCATCCAACGGCATCCTTCCAGGTGAGACCAAAAATGTTAACCAGGCCAATGCCTAGCAGCATTCCCCCTGTCGCCCTTTATTTTCTTCTACGCCTGTGTTTGTATGGTGAAGTATTAGTTTCCATAGGGACAGCATATTGATGTAGTAATTCACAATCCTCAATATTAAACAGAAAGCCACAGACATTGCTATTGAGAAAGCAATATCACTCACGGTTTGCCATCAGGAAGCCTAATCTTTGTAATATAGAACTTCAATATTCTCCATCATTTTTATGGTTGCAGTTGTGGAGTGTAATTATGGTTTCGGCTGCTTTCTGTTTCTGTCTTTTCTTTGTTCACACTCTCATTTCTAACTATCCCAGAACATTAAAAACTGACACAAATGCTTGCCACCTGGTGCTATTATTTATATGGGGCTGTTTAGCTAAATTGCTCTATGTACTTTTTTAGACTGTATCATGCAGTGGGGCAAATTTTCTTTTTCTTTTTTTTTTTTTTTTTTGTGGTCTATCAAGGCTGCACAGATTCAAAAGAAACAAACAGCAAAAAAAAAAGAACAACCTTGCATTTCTCTCTCTAGGTGGTACTGGAAGGTATTCGGGGACCCGGCATCGAGGGAGACATCGCCATCGATGATGTCACGCTTGAGGAAGGGGAATGTCAAGGTCTGCCGGATGGTGAGTAGCACTATGTGTCCCCCTCCTGCTCCTCCTCTTCTCACACTTTTACCCAAATCCAAGCTCTCGCTCCCCCACACTGGACAAGGTTGAGATTTGCAATAGTGGATTTAACCTTAGACAGTTTTCAGCATTGGACTACCATCTCACGGGAGAAAACACAGTTGTCATAGCAACAGCGTTGTATTCACATGAATGATAGCCATGTTGGCTGAGTGGAGCGCAGTAATTGCACTGTAGGAATAAACAGCAGGTAAAAACAGAAAGCAGGACACAGAAAACGGTCTGCTGCAATTGGTAGGCAGGTGTTCCTTTTGATAGAATTCATCTTATTTATGAGGAGGAGCATTATTTTAGTGGCCTCTTAAACCCCTACGTACCTTTGACATGGATAAATGAAGGCAATCAATTTAAATTTTTCATGCCATCAAAATAACCAAGCATCTAAAAGAGAATGACAGTCAGTGATCTTGGTCTTATTAATGCAAGATTAGCATTGAAGTTGTCTTTCATTTGAATTCAATAGATGGCATTAATTCATTCTGAGCTTGAGAAGTGGTCAACAAGGCTGAGGACAGAGTAATGTTATAAATTATACAATTCAATTTCACATAATGAATCTTACATGAGTTGGTGATGTGATGTAAGGAGGAAAATTTAAGAAGACATGATGTTACCATTTCAATATCTGGCCATACAGGTTGGCTGTAAGTAATGCTGATTGTTCATGTTCCTGCTCAGAGCTTTTTGCTAAGATCAATGCTGCTCCTATCATCACTTGTTAAATGTAAAGTGTGAAAGACAAGATAATCCTTTATTAGTGCCTCAGAGGAGGGAAATGATCACAATTGAAACAAAAACTAAGCTTTGTTGTTCATGACAATGTGCGGAGACTCACATGAAGACCAGAAAGTCACTGTACCAGGCCAAGACATGCTCCTGCACAGTTCTACAGTGAATTACTACATTCAGCAAATGGGGGGGTGACTGCTTCTAATCTGACATGACCTTGTGACATGTTTTGTTGATACATTAATTATGTTTTTGAGCCAAAAGGCATTTTTTTGTTTTTCTCTCTAAAGTAAGTAATAACAACAGTTACCATTTTGTTCTGTTTCTTATGCCTATTTAGATGCCAACTCCAAGGTTTCATCCATATCCTCACATATATGGCTGCTATGCATCACCTTGGTGATGACCCTGCTAGAAGGTCAGAGGTGACCCTTCTCTCTGTCATCTCAGAGGCAAATATTCAGACCCAACGTCTGTGAGCTATACCCTCGGCATCCAATCACCAAAGATTCATGCATCTGAAAGCAGCAGGGGTCCCCGATGGACGGCAGAGGGACCGAAATCAATATAGGCGAGAAAAAATTGTGATTAAAAAAGTAACACAAAAAGTAATAAAGATGATGCGCTAATATTTTTTAAAGACACTTCTTTTACAGAAAACACTCCTCGGTGCAGGACTCTGGACGTCTTTACGAGCACAAAGACAGGTGGCCGATGAGTGAGCCTGGACTTTGGCTAAAGAGTTCACAAGCATTGAGGGGGGACAGTTTGTAAAGCACAAGAACAATTTCGTGAAATAATGAAAATATCTTTGGAAGGCGGCAAAATTGCGACACTGCTGACTTTTTGAAGAGGAAATAGCATTTCCCTGCTTACAAATACATGGAATCAGACCTTTCCCTGTGTATCTTTATCTTCATTTTCTTGCACCAGATGCCAATCACCAACACTTGTTTTTCACTCTAGCCCAGCATCACATTACACCCTGGCATTTCCTTATCTGCTTGGTGCTGTACTGTAGAAAAAGAAGGACTCTGGCAACATTCAGTTCTGTCTGCTTACTCCCCTGTAGCTGCCTATGTATCTTTTAACACTGTGCTCACGAGTCCAAGTGGCCAACCGACAGTATGGTGACAGAACAATAAATCCAGAAAAATCCACGCAGGTGTAGACAGCTGATCTGGGCAGAAAGAAGTTCAAGTTTATGAGCTGAAGTGAGAGGAAAAGCCAGAGAGAGTCCAGAGAGTGGGATGAATGGGAGGAAAAGTGGAGGGAGGGGAGGAACAGGCAGAGAGTAGAGAAAGGCCCAATCAGTGAGGCCTGACACGAACATTCAGTCAGCGTTCCGTCTGTGGAACAGAAGCCGCTTTACTTTCTGCCATGAAACAAAGTGCCTTCAGATTACAAACCGAATCGTGAGCCTGGGTGTTAATCAACATCGAACACGTCTCTGTTCATGTTTCCTCTGATGGGCTATTTTCTACATGTTTCTTTTGCCCCACAAGTGCTGATGGGTGGGCATGCTTGTTGAGCGGGAGTATGGGGGTTGTGCAACACCCAGATTTTACTCCTGATTGGACAGTTGCCTGTGTGAGTGTGTGTGTGTTTGTATGCGTGTTTGTGTGTGTGCATGCGCCTAAGCCTATGCCTATGCGTAGTTCAATGAGAGGGCAGCCGATCAGGCAGTGCTGGAAGACACCGAGCACAGGTTTGCAAATAATTTGGATAAAAATAGCGGGAACAGGAAAAGTGAGGCTTTGGATCAGTTTTTGCAGAAAGACAATTTATGATCATATAGGACAATTGAGACACTTCGTCAGATGAATACCCTTCTCTCTTTTCCCATGATTCTCTTTCCCTGTGGACAAGCATTTTTTTAACAAAAGAGAAGGACGACTGCTGAATAAAACATTGCATTGTACAGGGAGGAGAGTAGAAACCTTGGGACTGCAGGCTCTTCATTAGGGTGATTGGCCTCACCCCTGTCCTCCACCATTTATATGGAACTATATGAGAATAAAAGATGATAATGACCATAATAATAGTCATGATATTTTATTACTCTAGCGAGAATGTTTCTCTGCTTTTACACAAACTGTGAAGATTGACTGTGGAAGATCTACCTGAGACCATAACCTTAACCAGCGGGGTTTTTAAAAAATGTATTGTAAAAAAGAGAAAACAAGAAAATGAAAACTTCCGTTCATTGTTGGTTATGACAAATGTTTTGAGGACTTGTGTCTTGTTTCTTATTTTTTCTGTTGAAGATGACTTAACTTCCTTTCTCTTCTTGTTGTCTCCCTTTGCATTGCTGAAGTATCAAAGCTGATGGAAGCATAAGAAGTAAACCAATTTGGTAACTGTATAACTTGTAAATGTTAAAGAAGCTCTATTCAAAGGTTTATGATAAATGTTTTATGTTGGAGTACAGGAAGCACAACATACAGTTCAAGGTCTCAACATATAATGTCCATTTTATATTTCTCGATACATATGTGACCGACTTCCATGAATTCAGGCTTACCAACTCTCTGAAACAAGTCCACACTTAAAAGCTAATTGAAAATTTGTCAATTTGTTACATACATATTTATAGTGCAACCACACACTAGAGAACACAAAAGAACCCAGTCAAGAGAAATTTTCATCTGTCCACTGGGTAAAGGTTCATGGTGATGTGGTTGTTCAGCAAATGTAGCCTCTTCAACGGAAGCCTGGGTTAGTCTGAGTGGGTCACGTACATGTGTGAGCATAAAGCTGTGTACAATAGGTGTGATAAGAAACTGAAACATGTAAAGAAGATAAATATGTTACGCAAAACAGAGCAGAATGATGAACATTTCAGGGCATCCTTAAAATATCATTATGGTCTGTATGATGTTACTATAGAGACATAATCACAGGTATTATATGCTATCCATTTTTACATAGTTTCTTTTTTTCCCCCTTTTTTTTTATGACGTCAGCCATTTTCATTGCAATGTTCTTATTTTCATAAAGCCCAGATCACAATGAATGTAAAAGGAGTTCTGGGGAGAGTTGTTTTCTTACAGTCTTTCTAGATGTAATGTTTTAAAGGAAACATGATTTTGTGTGCTTCTGATGATGAGAACTTTCAGACTTTCTAGGTTGTTTTGGACACCAAGAACAGGAAGTTCATCTGATTTTGACACAGACTTTGACACAATTTCCAAAAATATAAACTCAGACTGAATATGTGTTAGCAAGTTGCTATTCCCAATTTGGTATAGTTGAAGAAGTGCCAAAGTTCACTATGTAGTATGGATGAGTATAGATCTGAGTTTCTTAAGATATTTTGGTAACTGTTCCTTTTACAGCCACCCTGAGCTCCTGGTCAATTCATAATAAGAATAGAGAATAGTGTGAAAATTAGGCGCTACAGCTGAATTTGCAGAAAGAACACCTTTAGTATTATCTTGGTATTGTTTTCAGTATGTTAAAGCACCGGTGTAACATTATAGGAAATGAGTTCATTCACTTTCTCACCAAAAATTAGATGAGAAGATCACCTTCCATTAAACATGAAACAGAATGTTACTTTAGGGCAGCACAAAGACAGGTAACAGAAGGAAACAGCTAATTTGGTTACATCACAACAAAATCTGCTTATCAGTGAAAAGTGTAAAGTTTACTAGTTAACGCATTGTTTGTTTAATCCATACAATACCGAAGAGTAAAAACAAGAAGCATTGGAAGCAGGCTGGCCAAAGTCACAGTCCTGCTCCCAGACAAGAAATATTGTGGAAAGTAACCCCTGTAAATCCACAAGTTGCAAGTTTTGTACAAATTAAATAAACCAGATGTATCTTAAAAACAGGACCTGGTATTTCAAGTCTTTGCGCCAAACTATGCTAACTGTCTGTAGCTAGCATCATATTAAATGTGCGTTTAAAAAAAAAGATGTAGATTTTGCCAACTAACTCTGGAAAAGAATTGTGAACAAGAGCGTTTTCTAAATGTCAAACTCTTCCTGTTTGTACGGCGCTTGAGTCAGGAAGTAGTTCAGTCAGTAGTAGTCTCAGCTAATTTGGCTACCTCCAACAGTCATTGATTAACAAGCATTTTGCAAAATGTCAAACTTCTGCTCTAAAGAATAGCAGAAACAGCCTCACTTTAAATGCATGGAACCCGTCTTCTGTGTACCCCCTCTCAGTCACTTTAAAATGCATTTGTTTGGTTAGAATTATAATAGCATTAGCCTTTCGGAAACTACGACAGACCTCATTTTTATTCCAGTTTTATGGTGCATGTATTATTGAATATTCGGAACGTTGATACAATTCTTTTTTCTTTTTTTTTTGTCTGTGCCAAGGAAATGGTCTAAATTTTCCAGAGCCCCGCCTTAAATTGGACAGAAAAATTATTCATAGTTTGTTTTCATGACTACAGCTCTCACCATATCTTTAATTTGCATTTTTGTGCAATTCACACACCCCATGTCAGCCTCTACCCTTTGTGTCTGTGAGGGATGTGAGCCCGGTGAGTGGCTTACAAACTCAGCTCTGCTCTACTTATTGATAAAAGTCCTCTAAGCTGCTTCAAAGTACAATTGGAGAGGATTAACAGGTTTTGAATATGTAAACAGTGTTGTGTGACTGTATGCTTTCTTACTGTGTTCACTGTTTTAATGATGAAAGGCTTGTGTAGTTGTGTGTCCAAAGTGTTCATAAATTAGCAAGGTGGAATAGGTTTTAGAAATTTCTTGTTTCCCATTAGTTTAGGTACTCGAGTAGAATGTGCCAAATCTTTTGGGTTTACATCACTGTACCTGGGCCCAAGACATTTAGTGTGTGTTGTTTTTCCCAACAGCACATACACTATCCGATGTGTCTGACAGCAGCCACTTCAATTTGACACCCTCGTAAGAGTTACAAGATATACATTTTTTAGAATCTTTTTCTCTTTTGTACGTATTACACCTTTTACAGTAACAAATATAGAAGTCAGTATTTATCTCAGACTCTACAATATATAATGTGGGTAACAAAACAAATAAAGAAAACACTGCTCAGGAGGAGCTGAGCATTAGTCCAGACGGAGAATTGAACTAATTGGCAACTGCTGTTTCATTAATGTTTTGCAACCACTGTCTTAATCAGTTGACTAATAACGGCCAATCATAGTCCTGCTGGGGCCATTACAGGCTCATCCTTCTCACTGTACTTTTATGCACGTTTACTGCCACAGTTCTTTAATATCTCAAACTCCTGTTTAAAGAGCAGAGCCTTTTACGCCAACTCAGCAAACACCAAATAAAGCATGCTCCATTATTGTTAACATCATGCCAGAAAGGTGCCGCTTTAGCTCAGTTTTCAGTTTTGAAGCTTATTACTGTGATGGTTTTGTACTTCATTAAATTGCATTAGGTGCACAAAAGTCTGTCGCCACAAAAAGCTGAATTATTGAAGCTTATAGTCATAGAAAATACTGCACATACAGAATAAAGTGTTTGGGGCAGTTGTATTGCACTGTTCAGAGTATACAATAGAAATTGTCTATTTTCTTTCTAAGCCACAGACAAACAACAGAAGTCGATCTTAATTGCTTGGGAGAGGCTGTAACTATTTGTTAAATGGGTGAAGGGAAACAGTGTGCAGTGCACCAAGTATAGTTTTGTTCTTTATGAATGCTGTTTTGTTTTGCTTTCTGAAAGCATGTGGCTTATGCCTTTGTCTAACATAAAAGGTACATATTCATCTTACTCAATAAACTATTGACAGATATGGTGAAGTTCTGCAATACCAAGTAAAAAAACAGAGGCCTCCTTTGAACGAATCACATTACAGTCTGTTATTAAAAATCTATTTCTTCTGTGCTTTAAAGAACACCTGAACATTTTTTACGGTTGTACAAGAGTGTACCCACTGCCTACATTAACACCATTAAAATGGCGGCACCTTAGCATTAAGGGATGGGGTCTGTCGTGTTTGAGCAGGCTATAAAATGAATTTAATTGCTGTAACAGCAGTATGTTGAAACCATTTCCCAGGTTCTTTGGTAAATTTGATTAAAACTGCCCATGTGAGTAGAAACATGACCAGTTGGTATGTGAGAAAATGTAATTCAAAACAAACTATTGCCTTAATTAACAGAAGGTGCATACCTGATAATATCAAAAAACGTGAAGTGGAAAAGATGTACGAAAGGTCCTGTGCAGTTGTGGTTTTGAGCTCAGTTTCCAACTGTAATGTAGTTAGCTGATTGGTGTTTTTAAAGAAAGTCAGCTGTAATTGTCACATTCCTACCTACTTAGTCAGCTGTACCTAATACCTTTTAATTTCTTTTTCAACACTTGTATTTAACCAAGGGTCTCTAAAAGGAACAGTCCCAATGTTTCATCGAGTGGAAATGTTCTCGTTTTCTGTCCAATCTAAGAAGGGCTTTGTCACACTGTGCCATTTAGTCCCCTCCCCACCCCACATTCCTAAAAACATTCAGTCCCATTAATGTAATATTAATGAATCTGGTAGCCCTAGTTATCACTATTCCCTCCCAGCTTGGTATTGTTTTAGCACAGATCAGTGCCAAAAGGGAGAAACACTGCGGATAAGCAGTGGCTGGCTGGCCTGACAGTCACATCGGATTTGCCAGTGAAGTTCATATGACGGACTCAAACTGGAGCAAAATGTCTGTCATATTAAACCTGAAACTTTACCCAGTGTTCATTTTTATTTCATCGGTAAAAATGCCATTTTAATGTGGTGTGCCTCTCTCACTTCCACACTGCAGCCAGGCAGCAGTGAGCAACTTGTCGACAGGAGGCTGAGTGCAGTCTCACTAAATAACTGGAAAAAGTAGACACATTTCAGAGATCTCATTTTACTCTGACAGGGAAGAGGCAGTCTGTCACTGTTTGATTGGAGGACTGCTCAGTGTGAAAAGTTTACCAGTGGGAAACCTGCCACCTCTTGGTACATACTCTTTCTGCTGTTGGAGTTCAGCTCAGTAGCTTTCCCCCCGTGTCTGTCCTCTCATTCACTTTCACCTGCTTTGATCAGGAATCACCGACTAGACAGGAGCAATGTTTTTCATGTCCAGTTATTTACCATCAGTTCAGCCAACTGTGTGCAAGATGACAAATTAAAGATGTTTGCCGCAGTTCAGGAATGTCCCCCCCTTCCTTCCTCACTCTTGAAGGGCCCCTTGGAAATAATGAGATTTGATGCCGTAATATTAGATTGTTGAGAAAGCTGTGTTTCAGTGATGTTATTTATCTTGTTCTGTGCCAACACCCTGTAATGATGACCTGTCACTCTTCTCTGTTTTGTGCTCTATATTTATATATGATCAAGCTTCTTTTTCACTGTATTTCTTTGGATTTGTCACCCATTTTTTGTGCCATACCTGCAACTAATGAAAAAAATAAAGAAAAGGAATATTTTATCTGCTGTGTTACATACATACACTTTCCATTGTATACTGTGAGACATAATGGGGTAGAGGAGAGAAGAATAGGACCGAATATAATAGATTGTCCCATATTATATGCTGAGTGCTTGAACACAAATCCCCCTCTTGTTTCTGTGACTTGCCTCTACTTGACACCTCTGTCCCCGTAGTTTTTCAAAGCGAAAGCCAAGTTATTCCCACAGTGACCACCTGTCTCCCATTCAAAGGGCTGGAAACAAAAGCTCTGTGCAAATGTTTCTGTTCTTTTGACAGTACTCCCTAGTTTGTGGTTCTTCTGCGGAGCTAGCAGGCTTGCTTTGCTCTCAAAATTGAGCGCATGTGAATGATTTTTGTGGGGAAAGGACATCTGAGAAGGGAGACAGAAGAATAACAATGGCATGTGGAGGGACTTGAAAGTCATCCAAATGTTAGCCAGCAGGGGCCTCGTGACTGAAAAAGCTTATAGACCACGAGAGGTTACTGTAGACAGTCTGAAATGACTTTCTTCTTTTCCTCAGCATCCCACATTTTTGATATGCTAAACAAAAAATGGCCAAGGTTTTCTGAAATTCTCAGAGAAATTGTATACTGTAATCATAGGCTGTAGATAAAAAGGTTGTAATGTAGCCAACACTTTAGCATTATTCCACCTATCTACAGGTGGCATTAATGTGACAACATAATAATGGACCACAGAAGGATGTGAAGAAGATGACCAGGTGAGGAAGGATGGAATTTTCCAGGTATTAAATCTCAGCATTACCTCAAAGATAGAAATTTTAAGGACACAAATACAAAAAGGTTGATGACTTGTTACACTGAATGTCAGTGGAACCAGCACATGGGAGGACGCACTAATGTCTGACTCTCGTCTGCAATAGAAGAGGACATAATCATCATTATGGTTTGAAAAGGGCATAAGTTTATCATTGATCGCTAACCTAGCTCAATTTTGAACAATGTTTAACATATTAATAATATTTTTTAATACTGAAAACAAAATGTAAAAATGTGTAATACACCGTGTTTAATATACAAAATACAGCTGCAATACACAATATGACTAAGTAATACTCAAACATTAATGCAAATAACAGCTTAAAAAGAGCTTGAGTGCTTTAATTAATTTTCCACCAAAACAAATCGGTGCAGGTAGCTCATTTCTCAAGATGTGGTTACGGCATGTAAGTCCATGTTAAAGCACATTTTTGTTTAGTTATTAACTTGGCACGGATTAAGCAAAATAGACAGAGCAAATGATTATGTAAGCTTTGCAGGTTTTGGTAAATAAAAAAGTCTGTCTAACCTTTCCCATGCTCTGTGTGACGCTAAGCCAATCCATAGCACATCGTAGCTTATTACACACCAAATATGGACTGATATCAATATTTTCATCGACTTCTTGGGAGGAAAATGATTTTGTATCTTCCAAAATGCCTATTGTGAGAACAGACTGAAGTTGTTCAACACTGAAAAATACACTAAGGCCTGTCAGGTTGATCTGTTTACACAGTCTTCTCCCACAGGCTGAAGCCTGAGCATAAGGCCTAATAGGAGCTCTCCGCCGAAGTCTCTGTTCCCTGAGGCCAAACTGTGTCCATACTCCTGAAGGACATGATGTTTTAGGTTGTTGTTTTTTTTTTTCCTCGGAGCGGAGGAATCAGCCAGTTGTGTTGTTTTTTTTAGTTCTTTACCCGGAGGAAACTGCACAACAATGCTTCATTGTTTTACGAGATGCAGATTTTGCCATCGCTTTCTCTTTAGCTCAGAGGCTTTCTTAAGGCTGACACGAGATTTTAAGAAGGCTAGGACTGTGTTTGTGTTAACGTCCATATGCGCTGGCATGAATGTGAACAGTATTCTCATGTTGAACCGGTGAATATTGTGAGGTACCAGTGTGTATTTTTCACTTCGTGGGGCTCTAGTTGTACCTCTTTGACTGATAATCAGACTGATGATGTTGTATTCTGTTTCATTTCTTAATTTACAGGTTGTGTGCTGCATTTTAACAAAAGCAATGAGAGCCAAGTGGGCATTGTTGTGTGCAGATTCATGAAAAAAAGAAACATCCAAACCACATTATGGAGTTTGTTTCATTACAGGCGCAATTACTGCGAAGGGAGCGGCTGGTGGTAAGTGGAGAACATTTACTCAAAAAGGTGTTGAATACACAATTCAAACATTGCTTAGCTGCAAACAAGGTGCTAAAAGTAATTTTACTTTGAAAGCACTCTAAAGTTTGCTCGCTCTCTTTATGATCTTGTTTTATCCTGCATGTCCTCTGTGAAGCGTGGCAAACCTCCTTTTTCACTGGATAATAAGTTACTCCCATAAAAAATTCAGATTGTTTCTACGGCTGATAACCCTCAGTAGCATTTGGCCTTTATAATCCCAAGCACTTTCAATTACCCTGCTGCATGTTCCGTTTGTCCACTCCCTTATCATCTCCCTCTTCTCTTTCAGCCAGCCAGAGGTTGCCCTGTAGAGCCGCATTAGAATGCACACCTGGTATCGCAACCACTGAACAATGCCATTTTACTTTATATTCTATTCCCTTTTCTCCTCGCAATGCATCGCAACAGGACTTTGTTTACAGGCCACCACTGCCTTCTGCATGGATGGGAAAATGTCATGGAATGCTAATGGTCTGCTAATGCTCCTCTGACAGGGCTCCCCATGTCACTCAAACAATATCTATTCAGTTATGCCAGCTTTGCCAAAGTCATTCAGGTAAACACGAGGTGACCACATGTGTGGCCAGTGCATTGTTGACACACTGTCAATGTGTTTGTGTTGAGACGAGATTACATTGATTTATTGTTTTATTCAGTAGCAGAACTGACTGATTTAATGTATTAAATTTAATTTTGTTGCCTCAGTGCAAGTGCATGTTATTGTTTGTGAATTATGCTCAAAAGCTTTAACACTAGACTAAAATAATCTGCAGACAACAAATCCATTCATCAATATAAGCAGAAACACATCAGAGCCCATGAGGCACTGCTTTGTTGCTTTCTTCATTACCTGCATCTTGGGAATACATAGTCAGGAGCTACTTTGCAATTAGTAATTCTTCCATTATGAGCTCCACATACATATGAGCACCTTTCACTCAACTCATGGCTTTGAGACATCTACTTGTCCTCTCCTGGATGATGCATAAATTAATCCCTCTCATGTGCTGCCATCTGAGCCGTGTTGATGCAAAACTTCAGGCTGAATAATTTATGTGTCTGCCCTTCGGAAGCCATCGTTCGCACAGGGTGCCACCATGCATAACTTGGAATTCTCATCACAGACCTGAGCCTGCTGGCATCCGCTCAGACATCTGTGTTGTGTGATAAGAGCACTCATCTTGGGAGGAAGACATCAGATCTGGTTTGAATGGTGGCTACTAAATGGGTAGACAAAGAGGAACCAAACGCTGCCTAACAGTGGGCACCTTTTGCTGTACTGCTGCACTTTTGTGTCATTTCTAAGGGGATTACTACTCCTGTACTGCAGTACTGACTTCTGCATTTCCAACGCAGGACACATCCAGTGCCCTTTCACAAAAATGCACTGCCTCATTGCTGAGGCTTCATCTTTCCAGGTGAATTAACAAGAGTGAAGAGATTCTGAACTCCTGGTGATTAGATGTTTCTCTGACAAATTCAATGCTGCCAGTGAAGTCATCCTGTATCACAACTTTTATATTTCTTGTATTGTGAAACTGTCTCATATCTAAGATGGATTGCTCCATGTAAAACCTGCAGTGGTTTCACATGAAGTCCCCTTGTGGGTACAGCATGACCTGCTTCTTTCAGAACAGTTTGTCAGCGTTGGCAAATACTTTTTCTGCATGTGAGAAAAGAAAAATGCGTTAACAAATATTCAATTTGATGTTGTCGATTTCTTGCAGTTCAATTTAAATGGCACATCAAACTCTTTTTCAACAAGTAAATACTCCTTTCAGCATTCTCTTTGACATTTCCAATGCATAGTTTCTTCACTGAGAGAAACAGGGCATCAGAATAAAGTCAATGGCACTATTCATTTTCCCACATCCCTCACTTTCACAATATTTTTTCAAGATCTTTTCTCTAAAAGCTAATTGACACAAAGTGATTGCCTGTGCTTTGTTTACTGGTAAGCCATGAGTATAATGCTTATGAGCTAGCTAGATAATGATTATTGCTCCTGTGCATATCAAGTAGATATTTCATTTGCTTGGTATGAATTGTGTGCTTACCCAAACAGGGCTTGGGGAACATGGGCTTTTCATTACTGTTAAACTTGCTGATGCAAATCAAAAGAGCATCAATCTGCTGCTTTTATGTCTTCCCTGCCAGTGAGAAAATGAACCAAACTTCACCTCGCTGCATGCCATCTCAGTCTGTGAGTTAACATTTCAAGTAAGGTTACAGGCAAGGTTGTTCATCATGCGACTGAGCCCCACCCAGGCTCTTACCCGCCCACCAGATGAGCTTCTCCCTCTCTTGTTCTCTGATGGAGTGGCGAGAGTGGAGGGCAGTCATCAGATCTGTTTTGCATCACCCCGCAGGACAAAATGGGCGTGATGACACAGGTGACCTTTGGATCATCTATCAGCAGTGATGTCTCTTTCATAGAATAAAAAATGTTGCATTAGCACAAATGACCTTTTCTCATCACCACGTCCTGATTGCACGATGGCACAAGGATCCACCCCCACTGCTCTCTTATCTCACTGCTCTCATGAGCGGTCACGCCACTAAATACAAGCACAAGGATTGTAATTTATACTGACTTCAAATCTTCCTGCTCGTCGCATTAAGTTGTCTCAAAACTGATTCCTTTAAATCTTCTCTGTTTGGAAGTGTAAACTGTGCAGGTACTGAGTAATTCCAAGTTCGCTATGTGGCTTGTATGAAAACATGAACCTAGTAAATCAATTGAAAGTTCTTTAAGCAACATGACAAGTGATGGATGACAACATGATTCATTTTGTCTAGCTAGCTTGTGAATGTGAAGGCATATTTGCTCTCTGCACACTTTAGGGACTAATCCCTGCACAATGTTGACCATCATTTGGAATAGCCATAAAAATAAAAAAAAATCAGTAGGGTTGAGGTGAACTGCAGTTACTACGCATAAGCTGATCCCTTCTAATCATTTGATACATTAACATACAGATATTGATTAGAGCTGACTTTGGTGACTCTTAAAGGCTGACTCAAAATGTAGCCTTAAAAAAGGAAAAAAATGTTTTCTTTTCTTTTTCTTTACTTTCTTTTCAAAGTATTCCCACTCCTGTCAAACAAATCTCTTGAAATGCCAATCTAAAACGATCAGTGCTGAAATTGAGTAAATACAAACTGAAGTCCATCATTTCATCTCCTCTTTTCTGCTGCACTCGCCACTTGTGCGTTTGATGTTACAGTGTCCACTGAAGGACAGGACACAGGCTTTTGGTAGCTTTCAACATGAACACAGGTTAAAAGCAGCTAGCTCCTGCTGTTTGTACATCGGGCAAAGTGGAGTGCAATAGATACAGACAGACAGACAGACAGACAGACATGTAATCCTTGGTAAAAATCCTCCATCTGTCACAGACAAAATACCTTTCCACTGCTCACATATTTCACTGGGTGGCTGAGTCCTCATCTGTATGTGAGTTGGCTGGAAATCATTTGAAAAATGTACCATTGCCAAGACTTTGACAAGTCCTGCTGATCCCTGGGGTCCGCTTAACAGGTTGTGCATCTTCGATTCCTTGACAAAATCCACCCCATGGAATCATCAACTAGTTTTTAGCATCCAAAAGAGACTGACAACTTGGAAAATTCAATTTGTTTAAATTTGTCTGTTTCTGTCATGGTTGTCATAGAGAGATACCAGATTGCTCACGATGTGGCATTTATTTTATGTGAAATGATATTTATCAGGCAGGTCAAATGGTTTTAAAATCTGCCCTCGCAGCTAAATCGTGCCAGGCCATGCGACATGACATTTGTTTTGTTTAAGGAAAACAAGAAACAACTCAGTTTAATGCAGCTGAAGTAGTTTCTTTTTGCCTTGCCTTGTGAGGAACAAAGCAGCCATCCTGGACCAGCTTTCCTCTCTGAGGACTAAGCCCCCAGCAGGGTGAAGAAAAAAAACTAGAAATAGAACATGATCTTTTGATCCATATGAAATAACATGACCAGACTTCTTTGATTCACAGAACCTGAGCTTATACATTGATTTAAAGCTGTGATACAATCTAATTTCTTTTCATATACTAGCAGTGTGACTCTGTGACGTCTCTTTGTTGTCTGTCAATAAGGTGACAGACATTTTTCCCGTTCATGACTTTGATTATCCATCACTTCTCCTCTCACAGAGCCATTAGGTCAACTTTTTGAAATTTGAGTGAAACCAAGCTCAAACACCTATGTGAAACAATGTATTAACAACTACTGGATGTATTTTATGTCTTTATTATTATTATTATTATTTTGAGAAGGGTGGAATAAATTTGATGATAATTAGACTTTTCATGAAGCACTTGCATATTTCCAGTCCCAGGTGTCATTAATGTCAGCTGCCAAACAGTGCTGCCAACGCATTTTGGCAACACATACTTTTTTTTCCTCATATGATGATGATTTTTTTTTTTTTCCATAAAATTGGCAGTCAGTCATGTATTTTCACCCTACAATATTTTCTAAAGAATGTTTAAGGGAGCTTTTGGTAATTTGCTTTTGCTACATAGCCAATGCTTGCATTAACAAATAAACAGATTAACAGTCCTGGCAAGAGCTTCAGCTATTGTTGCTTTAGCAAGGAATGGAAAATGAAACGGTCCCTCTTGTTGTTTGGTAAGTGCAGCCTGGATATGACAGTGATTTGATATCGGAAACTGACAACACTGTCTGGTCAGGGACAGCTCTACGGCATAGTGGTTAGCGCTGTGGCCTCACAGCAAGAAGGTCTTAGATTCGATTCCCAGGCCTGGGGCCTTTCTGTGTGGAGTTGGAGATTTCCTTGATATTGCAGTTTGTGGTGGATTAGTCTATATTGCCCGTTGGTCTCTGTCTGTCTCTGTGTGTTGGTGCTGTGATGGACCGGCAACCTGTCCAGTGTGTATCCTGCCCTCGCCCAATGTGAGCTGGGATTGGCTCCAGCAATTCCCCAGAAGATAGATGAATAAATGTCTGGCCAGGCAGTGCCTAGCAGGTAAACAAGAAAAGTGATAAAAGTCAAAAACAAAATGGCTGCTTTCCACCACTGCAGACAGCCCTTGGTGAGCAGGAATTAAGTTTGATGATGGACTCATAATTTCTTTTAGACTAGTACGTTAACAGCTATTAATGCTAATGTAACAGTTATCCAAATATTGTACCTGTACACATTCTAGTAGAATTGTCAATGTACACGTATTTGCATGCTGACATTAGCATCTAGCATAAGCGTCAAACCACACAGAGCAGAATGCAAACAGTTAACCCAGACTAATCGCTTCTCTATATCATTATTCCCAGATCAGTAACTTACAACTTATGAGTCCTTTAACTTTATGTTTACTGCAAACTTTGCTGTTATTCATTTTCCAAATATTGACAGTCTGTGTTATGCAGTCAAGTGTGAAATTTTAATTGTGTGCTGAGATCCATCTGCAGGTCCCTGGGGTAAGAGGTGGAGATGTAGATCTGGTTCAGTGAGGTTTTCACTGCCTGGAGCGCCTATTGATCAGGAGAGAACTGTAAATTGCAGGGCATGTGGACAGACATGGTAACCCCTTACTCTGCTGCTTTCAACATACACCACCTCAGCTCTTGAACAACAAAGTCTTTTGTTTTCTTTTCCATCCCTAACACTGCCAGGATAAAGTTAGATTATACAGAATCATTGTTCACTATGGAGGAAACCAGGATTCACTTAAAACTAGGAATGGAGGAAGGAGGACTGAGGGTAGAAAAAAAAAACATGAGTGGGTGGAAGGCAGTACACCACAGCGGGCTCTCTCCCTTAAGAACAAACTCTTCCTTCACTAAAGGAATTAATCTTTGAATTATACTGAAAATTCCTCCTGAATGAGCTGCACTAAACCAAATTCAGGGCAAGAAGTCTGGTGTAAGAGATTTGTGTCGACATTAGTGCGTGCAAGGGAATTTACAAAGACAGAGAAAAGCACTAGAAATTCCATTCTGCTTTCAGGAACTTAGGGTGGATTTGTATTTCACTGAGGGGCTGGGCAATCGGACAAGAGGAATGAAAGAGCCTGAGTCTAACAAAGGGTAACAATGATGCTGCTCTTCCCCCTACAAGCTCTGGTGTAAACATGGAGAGCTATTTTTGGTGTTCCTCGGGTGCAGGTGTCCAATTATATTTCACACTCTTGTGATGGCGCACTGAGAGGCTGCTGAGGGTGGAATGTCTTTCGCTCACTTTACTGCCCCATCAGTGAAAACAACAAATACTAAGTAAAGAAGAAGATGAGAAATGGCCCCTAAAAAGAGAACAAAAATTCTTGACATTCATATTTATTTATCTTTTTGTTTTGTTTTCTCTCTCAGCTAAAAGATAATTTTCACTCTTCTGTCATCATGTTTCACAAATGTCTGAGTGATCCGTGGCTGAAAACTCTGGCATTAAACAACAATCTCCTTCCTATCGATCGTAACCCTTAACCTCTTAGACCAACCTCAACACATTTTGTTTGGGTCAGGAAAACTACACTTTGGGTTTTTTTTTTTTTTTTGGTATGGATCAAAAGATCATTGCTGAGACACTTTACTATCCTGGACAATAGTGGGGATATTTCTGAGTGCTGCTGAGCCAGGTCATTAGGGGTCAGAGTGATTTGGTGCAGAACAGGTCAGCTCTGCAATGTGAGTTGAATTTTTGAGCCTTTGATGAGAGCTCACTGAGACTCAGGTTTTGTTCCTTGACTATTTGTTTACAGCTTGTACACATTTTCCAGTCCAGATGGTTTGAGATCCTTTGGCCTTTATTTCTCCGGTGCTTGTGTAGTGTTTTTGTCGTTCTGAGACGGAAGATGTCAGTGGGTGGAGAGAGGATTTCAGCGGTTTTATAGCTGTAAGTGCTTAAACATGCTCCACATTCTGCAGGAAGAGTTTTTCAAATCAAGACACACATCTACTTAAGTATGGCTACTGTTGTTTCAAAGGTATTTGTTGTTATCACGGCGAGGAAAGAGGAGTCTTAGTTGTGTTTGTAATCACAGACAAATTCTGGCATGTCCCGAGGAACCCAGTATAATCTGAAGGGGCCAGTCCTTGAGACAAATTGGTTCATACAGAGCAATGCTGAGAGTGTATCACCAAAACAAATGCTCCTCCAACCCCAGCGCAGTGACAGGCTCAATCCCAACAACGCTCCAAGGCTTCAGCAAAGGTGACAGGACTGGCAATCAATTTCAGCTCATCTCCTTCACTGAATTCAAACAGGATCAAGTCCTTTTCTTGACAGCTAGAGTGAATCTTCTTTGCCACATGGAAAAAGGCAAGTGGTGTGTGAAACTATGGGTTTTCATACTATGTAAATAAAAGTTTCACAGGTGTTAGAATTTAAGGGGAGTTTTCTAGATACCTTTTTTTTTGTGCAGCTTGCAGAAGTATAAACCTGCCACAGAGATAAATAATAGATCCCCTGAATACATTTCTGGAGTCCACCCTCCCTCCTGGATTTACCAGGCAGCTATTTACATGTCAGTTGTGGTAAGAAAGAAATCCATTTGCGTGAGATACTGAGAGACCCAACAGGAAGTACAACGATGAGAGAAAGTAAAGGTTAAAGGTGGACAGCAGTTCAAAGTCAAATTAAAGTGTCACTGTAGTTGGAATGTCAGCAACATATTCTGGCAAACTATAGAATAACCTGAATGTTGGAGGTGGAGCCACACAAACGTGACACCACTACCTGCCTGCTATCACACCTGCTGGGGTTAGCTATTATGAACAACAGCAAATTAGACCAAACAATACAGAACTACTGTCTCTGTTACCAGGCTTAGTTGGACTGGCCATCAGGATTACCAGGACAAATCAGGGTGGGCTTCTGGAAAAAACATCCATCAGGGATTTAGTGGCCCTGTGAGGATTTTTGCTGGGCCTCTGTGCATGTCAGTCACTGTGGATGCAGAGCAGTCACCACTGCCTGAGCATAGCAGTCCACTTTGAGTTTTATTCTTCTGACCTCCTCAGACATCTCTTCTTCTTCTTGATAACATGATTATGTTGAGTACGGGCTACTGTCACACTACTGCTGGAAGTCACTCACACACTTACAGTAATTCCATTCAGAGCAGTGCGAAGTAGTCTGCTCCTTCCCCTTCCCCTTCCCCTCGTAATCCTTACATTGCTGATTGGCTGAAATAGTGCTGTTTCTCAGCCCAAGATATTTCGCATCTCTACTGTCTAACACACATGCAGAACTTACAGAATTTTGAAAAAAAAAATTTTTTTTTGGATTTCAATCTTTTACTTAAATTTTGGAGGTTGCACACTTTTTTAAAAAAAGTTCTGTTAGAGCATTTTGCCAACGTGTGGAAAGTGGCTCTTTATTCTCAGGTCAGGGAAACATTAGCCGCTCTATCTTGCTCATTATGTTGTCATGTTTAAAAACACTTTCCATTTTCCTGAACCTGTTTTCAGAAACCCCAGAGACTTCTCTAACCCCCTTGATGGAAAAACTACCATCAACTGATAAAAAGGACTTTAAAATGTTTCCAAAGTTCCACTTCTCTGAATTCAAACAAATATGGCATCTCACCAGCTACCTGAATGGGAAACAGACGGTGGTTACTTGTGACTTGAACATATTCTAATATGTAAGAGGCACAAACTGGGTCCAGCCTCTTGTCATGTACTTTTAGACTCAGTCTTTAAGACTCTTGCTTTCATATGGAGCAGAGATTCTGACAGATACAGCAGCAGTTACTAAGGGGTCACAGCTTGGCAAGTAATTGGAGCTTGCAAAGTGTGAAAGGCTTGTGAAAAGCTGATTATTTCTGGTCCTTTTCTTTCACTTGTTCCTCTTATTTGGTCATAAATAAAGAGTTAATGTCTGAATACTTCAAATTCAGTGCAGCAAACTCCTGTCAATTTCAGTATTATTTAGCAGCTGAGAAAATAACCCTGATACAAAAAAAAAAAAAAAAAAAAAAAAAACTCAATTTCCATCTGCATAGTTTTCTGTTAATGCTTCACATAAATTTCTGGGGATAGACTTGTTATCAAGTGCAACACGTTTCAAAAACATAGGGATAGTGTTTACTGGGAGCATGTCCTGGGGCTGCACTCACATAAACGCACACATTTAAGCAAAGTAAATCTCAATCATTTCCACTGTCACTTCGAATTAATCTTGAAATTAAATTTAAAAGCCGTTGAAAGCATGTAGGAGGTCCTATTTGCCTGAAATTCAGGATCACGCAAGCTATACTTCCTCCTGATATAGACAGGCCAGAGGCAGATTTTAGGTTTCTGACCCACTATTATCTGGCCATGTACTGTATCCACACAGGTGTTTATTGCATGTCTCCCAGTCCCTGCTAGAGAGTAATATTACACCCAAATAACCTGCTGTTGCAGTAAAAGCCAATTAACTCTAACCCGTGGCCTGCATGCGCCCAGGTGATTATATTATATGACATGAAGACAGCTCAACAGATGATTGAGCTGTATTAAGCACTGGTCTTAGTACTTTCAAAAAGCCTCAAGCTAAAATAATGAAATGCAATAAAGAAAATATTGGAAATGGGTAAAACTGTTATGACTGAAATGTCAGCAGCTACAAATAGCAGCATGAAGAGTAATGATTGTTTTGGATTTTAAGGACTGTAATACCCAAAAATTACACTGCATGATAATAAAAAAATACATATCAAGCATCGTAATCAAAAAGCAACTTTGATAAGTAATTATATAATTTATACTAGTATTACATTGTTCTGATAACACATGTTGCTGTGGCATTGTTTTTTTTTTTTTTGTTGTTGTTTTTTTGTTTGTTTGTTTTTTCTTACTTTGGTACTGAATTCTTCTTCTATCATTGTACAAACTCACTTCCTGCTAGTAGATGGAGCCAACATCAGTGTAAGAAAAAAACTATAATAGTAATAAATCAATACAGTCTTTTTCAGGAGCATCCTCTCAACAACTTCAAGGTTTTAGCAAAAAAAGAAATCCACTTAAAAATCTTCCAGTTTTCCAGTTTTCAGGGGAGATTTTCAATTAACTGACTACAGCTAGTCAGTAAAACCAGATGCTTGTAAATAGGACTTTTGTGTGATAGCCTTGCTTTCATTGACCTTCCTGCAATTGATAGGAATAGGAGATTCTAAAATAGGACATTTAAAGTAATTGTTTCACCCGCTGACAGTGTTTCTAGGTTTCTATTTCTACTGTGTCAATCAGTGTCTCAATGTTGGGCTTTGAAGCAGTTTGAGCAATCGGTTCAGCTCTCCTCTAAACTTATTTGCCCTAGGGCCACCTCTTCCTGTCCTTTCACTCCATTTTCCTCTTTCATTAACCTAATCGCTCACAGTCTGATTTCCCTCCGCCTTTCCCCTTTGCTAGTCCTCTGGCCCATCCCGGGGGGGAGCATTGTGAAGGTGAGTCAGCCGATTAGCGTCCAGCTGACGTACTGTCCCCTTTTAGATATGACCTCCATTTTGTCCCTCCGGATGAGCGTGAACGGGCTGAGAGACTGCTTTAATAATGACGCTTCTGATGATGAAGCTGAAAAATACAAACACAAAAGGTGCAAATACATAAAATGATTTGACCATCAAACATGGCTCTTTAAGGGACCACGAAAATCAGTCCTGTTTTTTTATGATCAATGAACGCCGACATTGACCATTATTGATTCTATTATTTATTCCTCTGACATGGGCCTGTTTGAGATGTGCTGTTCCAAATCCCTAAATAATCCCAGTTAACTTGACTTGAACCTCAGCAGGTGGATGCAATCTGGGCCAGTGTATCAGAAATAGACCTTTTCTATGACTTAAGCCGGCTGACTGCAAACTCCCCGAGGCATTCACAGTGCTAACCCTTGCTGTTTTTAGCTCAGGTTGGCAGCACCACACAGAGTTATTTATCTCCATCTTTATCTAAACAGCGCACACACCTCCACTGTAGGGAGAAAACACTGTTTTACCTCCTACTTGCTATCTGTTTGTTGTGGTCACTTTGTGGCTGCGGTGTGAGGGGAAGGGAGCTGTTCCGTGTTACTACCCACAGTGCAGAGCAGAG
This sequence comes from Echeneis naucrates, assembly GCF_900963305.1. Lineage (NCBI taxonomy): Eukaryota > Metazoa > Chordata > Actinopteri > Carangiformes > Echeneidae > Echeneis > Echeneis naucrates. Next base: position 11,719,569 of record NC_042534.1, read on the forward strand.
CCATGAGTTCAACATGCAGCTTCGCAGGAACAACAAGCCATTGCAATGGAAAACTTAACCCACTCACACATCTCAATTGAATTCATTTGGAGGCAAATGCAAGCAACTCATCTTATTTGTACAATGATTCTACAGCATTACATCTATCGACTGCTGTTAAATTTCTTTACAGACTTTTTGAACGTGTGATTGAAGAGAGTTTAAAAGTTTGAGAGGGTTTTCAGCTGTATTGTTTTAAATTATTCATAACAGTGCTCATCAGGGAATTGCTTTCTTTCCATTACATTATTGGTTTATGCAAAGCAGGGCACAACCAGCTGCAGGGAGGCAAAAGCTTTTCTTGCTTGTAGCTTTGCAGCGGAGTTGGTATCATTTGGTGTAGGTGAGTAAAATACCAGGAGCCTGTCTAATTTCAGGTTTTATTTTCTTCTGCAGTGTCTGAGCGTTTCTAATTAACATATAAATTTTTCCTAAAATGTTACAAATGATGAATGCAACAGTGAGGCAATAGCTCTTATTTGTTTTATCTATCTATATATATACACTACCAGTCAAACGTTTGGACACTCTTCTATAGAATGGTTACATGTTCAATCACATTTGAAAAGCATAATGCTTGGTAAAGCATTTTTAAAGTTTTCTCAGTTTCAATAGTGAGAACCTGACAATCTCCCACGTTTCATGAGTGGCAGGTCGGAGCAGCACCACCGGTGACTGACTATGTATAGATTGTCATGACTGACGTTTTGAGACGACGATGATCATCTGTCAGTAAAGTGTGACTTTGTGGTCCAGTGCCTATCAACTAATCAGATGATCAATGTTCCTCTGTCACTCTCCACTAAGTGACAGATTAAAACACAGTAGACCTGACTGAGGCTGCTATGGATACATGCTGTTTCTTTGACTCCATTTCAGTTTATTTTAAAGGCTATTTTTTTGATATAACTGCATGTGTTGTTATCATCAGTTGTGATAATAATGAAATGCCCTCTCAGGCAAGCAGCCTTTTGGGTAGAAGTCACCATTGAGACATGAGCTAAAAGACAAAGGGTTTCACACATAAATGAATGAATAAATGACATCATTTTTGTTTCTCTTCTTCAAATCCTTCTCAGGCTTCAGTTGTTTCTTGGAGCTGTTTTTCCTGTTGAACACTGGAGTATGCTAGTAAGTATATTCTTGACTTAATTTCAAACTACAATGAAAAAGGTTAAGTATGGATATAAATGTTCTTCACTTCAGCCTATACACAAGTCTTATTTTTGTGAATTTGCGCCATGAAACATGATTGTAACATGGTACATGAATTCATCGGACTGCTCCAGAAGCTGACTGAACATGATGTCAGTCTCACCAAAATTACTATTTACAGATGAAATTGTGAGTGAGACTGGAAGAGTAGATAAAAGTTAAAAGAAACAGAACCACCTGTAACATATGTTACACAGCAGCTTCCCTCTAGCTCCTGATAACGCTGCAATGGTGTGCATCTGGCCTAAATGTATCCATTAATGTGATAAAACCTGATCAATGTGCATATTAAGAGCAAAATTTAATTAACACAACTAGAGAATGCTGTTTACGATGCATAAACTCTGTCTGCATTATTGACTTAATGAAATGATCATCTAATTTCTATAAGGAAACGTGGGTTGTGTGGACATTCCCCGTTTACAGTTTCTATCTCACTGTTTCAATCTGAGAGCAGCTTCAAGGACAAAGAAGGCGTTGGCAAGCCCCCCATAATAACCCAACCAAGTGAAGGTTTCCCCTGCTTATTACTATTCACCCCCTTGCTGTTGACTGTTGCTTCAACCTTAGTGATAGTTTAGAGAAGAAAATGGAGTTCACGCACAACAAATTAAGCGTAGAATTTGCCAATTTGGACATACATCCAGAGTAAACACATTCAGATCTCTCCAGATTGAGTTTCTACTTAACATAGATCAGTAGCATAACCACAAAAACAAAGATATCCCAATAGGCCGTCAGTGGTTAAAAAAAAAAAAAAAAAAAAAAAAAAATGAGGCAATACTAGTACCAGTGAGACAAGGAGTTTGTCTCTCTTAACAAACCTTCCACATGGGGGAAAAAAAACTTGTGTATAACAAATAGGCTGATCTAAGAACAGTATCGAGGGGATTTGGTGAGTATGGGGCATGGGGATGGGGGGCTAGCCCATATCGTTATCCCTCTACAATGTATACCTCCCCCTTAATCAGTCTTTGTTATCAGTATGACGATCTGGAGAGCAGGATGAGGAAGAGAGGAGGCAAGTGGGAATGCAGGGAGGGAGGAAGATGGAACAAGGGGGGCGGGGGGGCTCTCAGAAGTCAGATAAGAGAGTCCAGACAATCCCTCTGCTCATCTCACTTGTTTTTAATATCAAGAGGGAATATATCATGGGCTGTGTTGTCTTGGCTACGCCAGAGATGGTCTTTGAGTTAGCAGGATCTGTTAGGAGACAGGAGAAAAGCAGAAATTGAAGGCATGAGCTCTAGTTTAGTCTGGCGCCATTGTTCCAGCATTGATTATTCTGTGTACTCTGTGCATGAGATAGGTCCACATACAGTATACGCATTAATATGTTGCATCAGAGAGTAATGAGGGAGAGGTAGCAAAAGAACTGGATGGATGTTATGAAACGAAACCAAGAGAATGCGCTTTGATATTCATGTCTCTGTGGGTCTGATGGTGATATAACACATGTTCTAAATTTTTCATACCAGATGAAACGCTGTATGTAGGCTACATACCACAGTATTGAACCAATGATACTTTGAAAAGACTGTTGCTAGTTCTCTACTTGGGGAGAAAAGAGACAGAACATTAGCTTGTTTCCATGGCAAAAACTACATTCCTTTCACTTTTTAGACCCTGTCCTCTCCTACACCTCTCTGTTACATAAACCATAAGGTAATCTCTTTGTTTGGCTTCATTGTTGAGTTTTTCTACAGTGTCTCGTAGTTTGAGAAACAGCTCAGAGCATTGACTGCTGCTGTGTAACAGATTGTACATACATACGTACATGCTGGAAACTGTCAGTGCAGTATCCAGGGGCATTAGAGTAACCTGTGCAGTGAGGATGTTTCTTGTATTCTTGTATATATTCTAACACATTTTCATCCAAAACAACCCCCATTTATATGAATGGCTTTGATTTGATAGCTCCTTACCTTGTGAAGAGACAGTTCAGACTCTAAGCATGGTACATTTTCCAAAAAAAAAAAAAAAAAAAACTAAAAATGTTTCAACGGATCATTCTACTTGCTAAACATAAACCAACACATCATTTTTGGTGTCAGATTTGTGTGTGTGCACACTGGTTGCTCTGAACTACTCACTCTAAACAAGAATGTCGATATTGGACAGTTCTGCAAAACCCCAGATTATGTTCAATGCCAGTGTTTGCTGGTTCTTTTTTTTTTTTTTCATGAACTTGTATTTTGCAGTTCTTGCTTTCACCAGCATGTTTGTATGACAATGTATGGATAATATTATGGAGCGATTGTGGCATATGACAAAGAAAATATGTTTCGCTATCCACCAATCTATTAGTCTTTTTTTCCATTGTTACAGAGAGTCCCAGCTTACATCCTTCTGCACTCAGTGCTAGGACTGGACATGAATGATGAGATACAGAACCAATATGGACATAATTCTGCTTTGGGACCAACCTTGTAGTTTCAGGGGAAATCTCAGTAGAACAGTAAACAGTGGTATTTTTATTCAAATGTATATGTTCAGGTCACCATGGCAGCATAGTAGTTAGTGCTGTTGCCCCACAGCCTGGGACTTTTCTGTGTGGAAATGGCATGTTCTCCTTGTGCCTACGTGGGTTTCCTCTGGGTACTCCGGTTTCCTCCTACTGTCCAAACACATGCATGTTTGGGTTAAACAGTGACTGTAAATTGTGCGTAGGTCTGGGTGTCAGTGTGATTGGTTGTTCGTCTCTGTCTCTGTGTGTTGGCCCTGTGATGGACTGGTCACCTGTCCCAATGTGAGCTGGGATTTGCTCCATTACACTGTTTAATATATTGTTCTGTTATTATTATTATTATTAACAAATCCCACAAAAACAACAAATCGATCCCTTAGTCCATCTCAAACCTTTCTGCCCTGCCTGTGGCAACTAGCCCCAAGTCTATTTGTTCGAGCTGAAGACATAAATCTTTAAAACACCAATCCATAGTTTCATTTGGCATTTGGCTGTGAGCCATTACCTCGACCCCATGCTGCACCTTCGGAATAAACTGCAACATCAACAGTCAGACCTTATCACCCGGCCTCATTGTCCTCTTGTGTGTGCTCCTGTGACAAAATGGGAGCAAATCCCTGCAGCCAGGCTCAGAGTCTTATGGAAGGTCTTCCCAGAAGAGAAAGGAGTAGGTTGATATTAATGGCTTTGGAGCAATGGCTCAGTAATCAGTATAAAACAATGTTCAGAGTTCTGCGTCCCTTTGTTCAGGTTTCCGCATGCACTTGACCAAAAAGTCTTATGACACAATTATAATCTCTGCTATGAAAACTCATTTCTAGTTCTATCAGGGATGTTTAGATCATAACAAAGACAGTGAGAACAAGCAATGCAGGTTTCCAATATGTACTTTCCATGACAACCTTTTGGACATCCCACCACCTCCAGCCCTCTGTCACAACACAACCTACTCCTGCTTGCAAAATTCAGTTGAATTCAGAGGCTGGATTTGCCTGTTTGTAAATGTGGAGGTGTGGGGTAGCTTTGTCTTAGAGTATCAATGGTGTTTTCATGCTGGGGAAAAACTTTGCAGTATTGAATGTTGAATTATATACCACAGTGTCTTCATTTGCACATTTTATTGAGTCTACTGCAACACAAAATCTCAATATGGGTCTCATGCCCACGGCAAGGTTTTTTTCTCAGTTTACCTACTTCTGGTTTCTCATGTTTTCACTGGCCCACTGCTCTGTTTTTTGCATGTCCTTGTGTGTGTGTGTGTGTGTGTGTGTGTTACCTCACTTCGTCTTCAGTATTATTTATTGCCTAATCCCATTTTCATTGTTCCTCCTGCTGCATTTTATTTTGCCACCATGTTTTGCTGCCACTTTGCACTTATTTCGATTTTTATGTTGTTTATCGCTGTGTAGTATTGTCCCTCAGCGCAGAGTGTTTTTGCCTGCCTGAACGTCATTTTTTATCTCCTCCCCTTCCCACTCAAGAGGAAAATTCACTTCTTCAAGGTTATGCTTGTAAATAAGAATTTGTTCTTCACCGACCTACATGCATAAATAAAGGAGGTTTGTGATTCTCTACACCGCCAACTCCATCTTCCAATTGTCCTTGGGATTCAAAGCTGGCAAAGACAAGAACCATATCATCCTCCGAAGAAATAACAACGGTACAAAACGTAAAATCATGCTTAAAAAAAAAAAAGTAAGACTTTAATGCTGTAAATAATTCTACCCAAAGCTCAGACCACAGTGCAAAACATTCATGCCGATGGGTGCTTTGTGTTAGTGTATCAGTTAGAGCCCAAGAGATGTGTTATATTAGAAGTGAGCCATATGTTCTGATGGCAGTTTGTTTTTCTCTGAATTCACAGATGAAGATATACATCCCAAGAGACTATGATTGCTTATTTGCCTGTGTGCGTGTGGCCGTGTGTGTTTGGGAGTCAGAGAGTGAGAATGACTGAGTAGAAGTTTGTGGCAGAGGTTCACCGCAGCTGCAGCGTTTTCTCAGGCCGGCACAGGGGACGGTCTCCTAGAGCAGAACGGAGCGTACGCCAATGTGCCGCAGCTGGGGCCATCTGCACGGCAAACTGGGCCTCTCCCAGGGAACAAGTCACTGTGCTCTCCAGGCCCATATGGGATAAGCCATATCTATGTCAACCATGCATGATCACATCCTGTGTCTTGGACGAAGTACACAAATAGCCGTCCCTTGTGCTCAAGTCAGTCACCTAAAGTGAGTTTGATGATGATTATGCCTCACCTCATCTTGAACTGCATCTTTTATTTTATTTGTTGGTCTCTTTGTCAACACATTCCACCGAAAGGCCAAAACCAAGTTCTACCTCTCAGGACATTTATTCCTACTCTGATAATTAGGCGGTATTTTTTCACTGTGGATTTATACACTCTAGACCTTGAGTATCCAAGTGAATAAGGGCACCATTGGTATTTAGACAAAGTGCCGATGTTCATCATAATAAAGGAACATGTCAGTGAAATGTCAGGTCTAAGTGTTTGTAATAGGTTTTGGGCGATAATGAAGGTCTGAATTTAATAGGAATGAGATATATCAGTCTTTGATGACATGGATGATATCTCTTTGGTCTTTTGATGAGAGAATAGGAGTCTTTAAAAAACAAAAAAAAAAAAACAAAACAAAACCCAAGGCTAAATTAGAGAGTTGAAAGGCAAAGATGGATGTAAAAGTTGAAGTAAAGATCTTTGATGTTGAGTGATTCATCTACATAAAATGAGCATACAGACGGAATATACAAAAATAAGATGATGGCTTTCATCTTTATTCAAGTCTGTTTCAAGGAGTTATCCACTTAATTTCAGGTTTAGAGCAAAGGAATGCGTAGTTTGGACCGGTTTCAGTTTCAAGTTAAAACAAGGCACTTCCCTCGACAAGTACTTTCTTCTCATATTCATACATTAGCCACCTCCATGATTGCAACTTGTAATGAGGGTGAAGTCTGATATTATCTAGCTATAATATGTAGTGTGATGAAGACTGTGGGAGTCAAGTGCAAGAAGAAGGATGTTGTGTTGTGCCTGGCGAATGAGCATCCCACTAAATTTCCTGTGCAAGCAAGAAAGAGAGCAGTGCAAAGAAAGGGGCGATGAAATAAAAGGAGACAGTCAGAAGGAAAAAGTACATTTGCACTGACATTTTAGAGTTAACACAAGTGTGTGTCAGAACAATTCTGCCTGGTTGGGACTTTATAGGAGATGACCTCCATTACTATTCATGTGCTAAATCTACTGAACAAGAGTACAGTTTGCAGATTCAGGGACAGTTGCAGCATGACTGTACTTGCAAGTATGCTTAGATTTATCTGTTTTTATATAGAAAGGAGAGTTCACCTTACCTGTGGCTGTGTTTGGGAATATTCCACATGACACTATTTGAATTCAGCTAAAATTTCTCCATCCTCTCTCCACCCTTCACATGCATCTTCAACACTGATTCACAGACACACATACTGAACAGCAAGGCTACACACATGCAAGCATACAGCCCATAAATTGGAGCTGGCTCCATTGCACAGCAAGAGGCTGAATATGAACGCATGCAGCTTGTCGTCCTGGCAGGGCTGACCGTCTCTTTATCCCAGCTAATGTTCCTCAGCCTAGCTAGCTCTCTAAAGTCATTATCTGTATGATCAAGGGTTAGACTGAATAGAGGCCACGTGCGATTTACCCCTGAGAGTGATAAAAATGGGAGAGGGGCCAACCGTGGTGGGTAAAATGGGGGAATGACAAGGTTAGGTCAAGGCATAGTCAATATGCTAACACAGCTCAAGTGTCAGCAAGAATTAACCTCCATGTAGCCTTATCTGGCCTTTGGTAGAATGAGGAAAGTGCACTCTGATATATAATAAAAATATGTCTTCTGACTCATTTTCTACTTAAATATTAATATTTTGTCCCATTACTTAAAGAGTCAATGGATCTTGATTAGAGTGCCTTCAATCTATTCAAGTGTTGGTGTGAAATTTGAAGCTGAGACATAATGTTACACTGAAAAAACAAGAAAGCAGTAAAGAGGCATGGTAGAAAGCACTGAGTTTGATTTATTCAAGAGAGCGGGCATCATTCAATTAAGCTGCAATGGCTAACTTGCATATTTTTACATTGTTAAAATAGGCAGAAGTGGCCTAATGTTGTTATCACATTTCCGCACCTGTTGGGGTGGTAGTTAGGATGGATAGTTGTTGTACAAACATTTTGATTAGCAATTTGTGTCACTCATTTTGGCTCCTGTTCATGTCAACTAGTCTCTTGGCCAAAGGTTTTGTTTTTTGTTAGTTTTTTTTTTTTTTTTTTTTTTTTTACTTGTGCTCTTTTGTCCGGATTGGTCTGATGATTCGCAGGGATCTGGAATTAGGCAAGGTTAATGTTGCAAGTCCCATAAAATAAGCAGTCAGACAATCACCCAGTACAGTAATTTCTTCAAAAATTTAAAAATACAACACTTTAGAACAACTGCAATATACACATTAATAACTATACAAAAGAAAACCAACAAAACATTCAACGAGCCTCCATAAACACTTATGCAGTAGTCTGAAAAACATGGAAGCAAGTTGCTGTGTGGAGAGGAAACAGAAATAAATCTCTGGCATGCATTAGAGAATGGCCAGCAGTAATGTGAAGTATACACAATTCTAATTTCATTTCATTTATTGTGATGTGCAAAATCCCCAGAATGGTCCCGTTAAAGGTGATGACGCATGTGTACTTCCCTCAAGGCATCCCTGAATCACACTGGAAGTGACAGCACGCCAACGGTGCCCACACGCAGGGTTCGTTCACTTACTGTACATGCATGTACACATATTCAGCCGCTCTATCCACACACATACATGTCATCCAGGCTAATTTACTTGTCATGCCTGCCATCATTCCACACTACAATTAGCCATGCTTTGTTTGTGCTAAATGCATTTTCCTGACATTTTCAATTAGGAAAAATTGCAGCTCAAAAATAACTAATTAGGGCACGAAGATGAAGAGCACCTAGCTCTATCACAGCAACCTAATTGGTGTAATTTAGTCTGGTTTGTATTATGCTGCTTCGGGGTAATACAGGTAACAAAAAGATTAATTGTATGATTACTCCATCTGGTTTCATTCATCTGAGCGGGCAGACATTTTTGGTTTTTATATTAACAACTACAATATTGGATGTTTATTGCAACTTAAGGCTGCAGCTTTTCTGTTATCTGTACCTTTAGTGCAGGCTCAGTCTGTTTATCTCATGAGAAAAATGTTCTCATTTATTACACATTTTCCCCAAGTCATGTCTTTCTGCCCTCCGTGTACTCTGGCAGTGCAGTCGCTCCACTGATTTCGTAGATGGATGATAAATATTCACATGAGACATATGTAGATTTGAATATTTACAACTCGTCTAATTATACAGTCCTCCTCCTCTTCCTGTAAGCAGTGTCATTCCCTTGCAAACTTAATGAGTGACTGGTCCTGTATTGTTCAGGCTTTGTTTCCTCCCGTTTGTTACCATAGGCCATATCCTGAAACTCCGAGTTCAGAACTGGCCAATTTCAATTGAAACGGCAGAGCCATCTTCTGACCGTGACTTCACCCAGCTCAACGGCACTGTGTGCCAGAGGAGGAGTGTGTGGGAGGAAGCGTGTATGCGTGCTCTTTGGATATTTCACAGACATGCCGAGCAAGAGAGGGAACGAAGAGCATGAAGTGGCAAAGAGCGGCAGACAAGATGCCAGGAGTAAGAATTGTGAAAGCAAAAATGAAAACATGCCAGTGTGAAAACGGTGCCTTGTCTTTGTTTTTGTGTGCATGCAAATTACAGAGAACAGTGGAGAATGATTGCAGTAATGCAAGAAAGTGAAAAAAAAAAAATCTGGATTCATGCTGGGTGAGACATAATTACTAATAGATTTTCCTCATTGAGAGCCAGCCACTAATGAGGAGGTAGGCAGAGAGAGGGCAAGCGACGGGTTGTCAGAGCAGGTCAGAGGGAGGGATGATTGCTATGCAGGTTGCAAGTAAGAGGGCCAAGATCAGCGCACTGGATTTGATGGTGTGCAGGCAATCTAATGAGTTAGGGTCTGTACATAACTTCACTTCAATCCATGACGGTATTGTACCCAGTTAATGGTCATTTTTCGATAGCACGGATAGCACGGATCACTTAACTGGCAGAGAGAGAGCAAAAGGGGAAAGTTGGATCAAAGACGGATCATGGCAAAAGGTTTTATGGTAATCCCATCATAAATACTGCAGTGCAGGTTTTATATCATCCATTTAAGTCATACAAATACCATGGAGTCAATTTTTACCTGTTGTCATATCCAGCTATCTCTCTGTCGCCATGACTCGTTACAGAATTAGAGCATACCACCGCATTATCACTGCTCCATTATCTACAGTCTTCCATTTCCCTTTTGTGATACAAGCAGGTATGTGCACATATCTACTCAATGAAGGTGGAGCTAATCATACTGTGTTTTCGTTGTTTTATTCACTGTGACAGAGAAAGGGGACTGCAAGTTGGCAGTGGAAATGGCTGCAGTACTTGTGTTGACTGAAAAGGAGAAGACAACTGAGCTTTGGATGTGGTCTGCACTTTCAACAGTCACTCTCCAAGCTGGTAGGAGAAAACACCAAGCACACCAGTTACAGTTCTTGTAGTGGCCATGTGGCAGTGACATGTTTAAGGAGATGGTCGTCTGCGTTTTTGGTGCTGTGCAGGATGCTGGCATAAAAATCAGCACCAAAGAAGAGCATATGATTCAGAAACAAGCAGACTGTTCCTGCTCATAAGAAAAACCTGGATGTATTTGTTTGGGGATTTCAAAACCTCAAGAATTTATTTTTTTATTATTTTTTTTACCACCTGCCAGCACAAAGCTGTGAGCTCAGCATTACCATCTGATCAGATGGTCAGGTTTGGAAAAGCTCATGGTTCAGCCAGCTCATCTAAATCATGTAAAAATGAAAGTGAGCATACCTAAGAAACAAAACATGTATAAGGTCAGTGATGAAAGTTTGAAAAGTTTCTTTAAATAGCAAGTTTGTATTGAAACATCCCACCGATTAAGACCAAGAAACTAAGAGACTCAAATTGTTATCGCAATAATTTCCCTTTAAAGATATCCAGGATTTACTGTTCTAAAGCCCAGCTCAGATTGAGAAGTGGAAGCAGGTTTCAAACAGCAGGCAGAGGCAGCAGCATGTAGCCTGGAGACCTTGTTAGCCTTTCCCCCTGATCAATGAAGAATGACAATGCCAGTGGCTAGGCAGAGTCCCATGGGTGCTCAGTCAGCCAGCGCATGCCAGTAGCACTGCCCACCCACAACTGATACCATGTCAAAGACTAAGAGAAACACAGTAAGCTCCTCAGACCTTCATGTTAAATCTTTAATACTTTGTGTTTCACACCTTGCTGATTCTCGCTGGGGATTCACGTGCAAGTGCATCTCTGTGAATCTAAGCCTTCACGATAAAACGTCTGGATTAGCTGTCAAATAATTTGAAGGGTGCTCCTGTCATCATTAAAGAAATAGTGAAACATCTTCTTCTTGCTTCCAGCACAAACACACCTCATTCTGCTAGTACACAGAACATGGTTCATATCTTTATCATATGAAGTTTATGTATTAACATGCCGGTTTTCAACACCACTGAACAACCCTCATCCCTCTTAGACATATAGTTAGACTGTCTTCTACACTTGCTTGCCCTCTAGCTGCAGTGTATGGAAAATTATAAAGTCATTAATATCATTTGATGCCATTTAATACCATGCATGACGTTCCGGTGTGTTTTCGCTTTGATGGGATCCAGATGAGAGTTCAGGAGATGTTATTTCTGCAATGGAGCTTTGCTTTCATTTTGAGTTGAGATTTATTTTTGTACCCTCATCTTTATGACTCTGAGCTGCTTTCGGCATGGTTGTGGGTTAAGCACTGGAAAATGATTCAGAAGAATAACGGATCCTTGATCCACAGGCAGCTTCACTAAATAAAAGAAGAAATCATGCTTCTATTATGTATTACAGAGATCATTTTTTAATTTTTTATTTTTTTCATGAAGATGAAATTATCCATGCTGCAGAAAAAGCAGAGAAATTTATTGAGCCAACTGTATTCTTTGCTTCCATGCATAGAGCGCAGATATGATTTTGACAGTCAAATGAAATGAAGATAAAACTTTTAAAGAATTCTGGAGCTCAATTAAATGTGAACTCCTCATACTTTAACCTTTCATGTTTTACATCCATCAAATGGCCATTGAGCGGAGAAAACAAGCAGACGTTACACACATTGTATGTTTATACTAATGAACTTTGCCAATTCTGCAACTAGATGAGAATTAAGTGCTTTCGACAAGGTCAAGACATATGGGTCACTGCAGCATCAAGCCTTTGTCATTATGACAAGCTGGGCTGAGAGACACAGGTTAATTAGTAGAATTCCTTGCCACTGTTGCCCTGCACCACTAACTAATTTAATGGCTTTATTACCGCAGCTTTCTGCCTAATTAAATTGCTCTAATCTTATTTGCAAAGTATTGAGAGGTTTAAGTTCAAGGTGTTCCCCTGAGCTTCAGGTTTGTCACTGTGGAAAAACATGCAAACTCAGCTACACACGAGAACAGGTACCAAAATCCTGCCAGAACAATTCAACAGTCAGATGAGATATGTTTATTTGTGTGATGGATAAATGGACGGTTGAGTCCAGACACAATAGCATGAGAAAAAAAAACAAAAACCTAAAAAGTGAACATTTAGTTCACTAAAATGCTTTGGGGACCAGAATGGAGTAGTTCAGCTGACAAATGCTCAACTAGACAGAGTAAAATTAAAACCAAGCAGTGACAGTGTTTATCCCGCTGGCAACAGGCACAGCTCCTCAGTGGCTGCGAGACTGTTCAGTTGGTTGACTCCTCCTGCAAGTGGTGACAGAAGCTGCTGTCAGACAGACCATCACTCACTGTAATGGTGTCACCGGCTGAGCGGCACTGCTGGTTGGAGTTCTCAGGAAGCGTCGCTGCATTATATGCCCAAGAGATCTGAATGCACACAGGAACGGAGCTCTACAAGAGCAGGCTGTCATACCGACTAGCTTTTTCTCAACACAGTCAATTAGCACAGCTGCTATAGGTAATTCTTTCTTTTTGTGTTGAATGTTGGGTGAACATTATACCGACGGCCGACCTTAATGTCAGATCTTTTTTCTCTTCTGCAGCTGTAATAACATCAGCCTTGTTCTGTTCCTTAGTCTAATTTCTGTTGCACAGTTGTAGGTTATGTGCCTGGATTAAAGGATTAAAGATTAGTAGTAGTTGTCTTGGTTAAGTGTCACTGATTAATTTCCCATTGTAGAGTCCCTCAGAATTCATTTCAGCTAATCCGATCAGTTAAAAAAAAAAATAATAAGTACATCAACTTTTTAGGAAATACATTCTTTGTTTTTAGTTAGCTGAAATGCTTGGTGTAATTTCTGTGCATACAGTAGCTGCTGAGCTGAAGCCAAGAGGTGATTAGTTTAGCTTAGCATAAAAGCTGTGGGCTACATTGTTCAAACGCTGCAAGTGTGTCACAGCAACACAACTGCACTGTCCCATTTTAAAGGCTCCTTTAAATGCAGACTTAATTTCCTGAGCAACAATGGATGCAACAGGGAGATTACTCGTGTTGGGTTGGGTCAAAGAGGAGCCAGAGTTTTTGTTCAGTTCAGCAGTTTATGGTGCAACAGCTAAAACTATGGACCTTAAAACCTGAAGTTTTTGTAAAGGTTGTGAGTTGATGCCCGTCTGACTGTGATTTCTCACTGTGAACACTTTTCTGACCATGTCTGCTGAAAGCTGCCGCCTCTGAATTGGGCCATTGTTTAAAATTGATAGCTGAGGGAAACAAAGTATCCACCTACTACTGACTCTAACACCACAACTGACACAATATATCCCTGTTTTCAGCTCATTTGGCTACTTTGTGACTCTACTTGAATGTGACAACCTTTGTGCTTCTAATTTTGTCATCACTCATTTAAAATGTCAGTTCCCCAGTTTTTTGTTTTTGTTTTTTTTTCATTATTCATTAGTGATGATTGAATAGTGATTTCATCTGCATCATACCACTTTCATAATAGCTGCAGCCAACAAAAGGGGCTGATGGACACACCCGCACTTGAGTAGCAGTAGGATGCAGAACGAGGGGTCCAGACACTATGGACATTGTGGAATAGGGAACAACATTCACTAGTCTTGGGTTGTCCTGAAAAGTTAGGTTTCTCATTAAAATAATTTAGTGATAAAATGACAAATCAAACATCCTGCCGATAATTATTCCCTCAATTGTTGAGTTAATGAGAAGTTGCTTTGCATAAAATATAATGTAAATGTAAAAAAATGCAAGCAAATGGTTATTTTTATATTCAGTTGTTTACTCAGTAGTTAAGTATTTCATCCATTACTTTTTTATTTTAGCGTTTGTGTAAAATAAACAAAGTGCTGACACATGTGACTGCTATCTTGGCCTTCACATCTGTCTCTCAGCCAACAACTTGACAGCAGCCATCTATAACAATATTAAGTGATTTTAGCAGCTTCCAGTTATTCTGATAATTAGCATAGGCTTTGCTTTGTTTTTTCGTTTATTTGTTGCAGGTCAGCGCAGCAGGCTGATGTGAGTTATGTCTTTAATGAAACTACAGAAGCTTTTGTAGCTGGAAATCAGCAGAAAAGCGGAAAAAAAACTAATGACATTGACATATGCAGTATATCCAACTGCTTCTTGTTTTTTTTTTTTTACATTTGATGTTATTTTTAATACATTTTTTTTGTCGATTGTTTTGTATTTTAGCATTTTTACAGATAAACAATCATTTTTTTCCGAACTGTGCCATTTATCCCTTTCAGCACAACAGCATGTTGGTATTTAAAGATGAAAAAAACTCAATGCATATTCTGACATATACTTAGGAAAATAAATGTTGTGCTTTCAATATGGCTAGATTAAAACGTATTTAATAAGGACAACTGTTGCATGCCTTCTTGCACTTCTCACCAAGATGTTATGTTGTTCACTGCGTGTTCCACAGCCTTCAGTCAGTTTACTTCTTTTTTATGTCTCTCGATGCAGATGGCTTCACCACCATTCCTGATTTGCCTTGCATGTGGAACAGTGTCAGATTGGCACTGGAGATGGTCTCAGCTGGACAATGATAAAATGGCAAGCGACTTGTCAGGAATAGCATTCATTGTTGTTATCTGGGTAATTTATTGTTCGGATGTACTGAGTCTTCGCCATGACCTTCTGGGGATGATGCCATTCATGCTGATAGGATTGGCAGCAAACTGCAACAGGTCTCATTTCTGACAGACATGGAGTGAGCGCTTCAGACAGCAACCACCGCAAACTCAAGTCACCTGAATCCTATTTATTCTGAGGCAATCTCTTTTTCATGTGAACAAATAGCATGTACATAGCTAGTCAAACACACGGCCGCCCAAGAGACACACACTGGCTCAGTGCGCGCCTATTCACAAGTTGATGTGGATCTTTGCATGCACACAGTCTGCTACTTCCACTTAACCATGCACTCTCATAATTTGACAAATCACTTTCTATTTACATAACTGGCAGCATCAAGTGTGAAACTAAAAATTCTGCTTACAGTGGAGCGAATATTAATGAACGTTATCTGGATATTGCTGGTTTATTGCTCTTTAGTGGTTGCGCTACTATAAAATATTTCAACATACATCACATGTGACATTTGTCAGATGTTACATGACACCAAAGTAAGCTGCTGCATGCATGTTTGGGAGCCACAGTCAGACACTGTGGTAGAAAGCTACACACACAGCCATTTCGACAACTACTGTAAATTAATTTCAGCCAAGAGCCGATCTGCTCTGGTACAATGGCACATTTCTTCATGTCCAGCTTATTGCATTTTCATCCATGGCTTACTGTTTGCTCCTACAATAACCAACTCTCCCTCCAGGGACCAATAGAGTTGATCATTATTTAGCACTCCTCCTCCTCCCACATCACAACCCTACACCCCTGCCACACACACAAACTTGTAAATAGCATTTATTGATTCCTGTATCAATAAAGTCAGAAGAACATGAGAACACGTACACAAAAAACACACACACACACACACACACACACACACACACACACACACACACACACACACACCACAGCCCACAGCCAAGCATATGTCTCACCCTGCTAAACAAACATGCACACTCACACCCAGACACACACACTCCAGCCTTTTAAAGAGAGAAGAGAAGCCTCTTAAGTTCCAACACATTGCATTTGCGATGAGACCAGTGGGCAATCATCGCCCATCTCCGCCAGTGAAATGAGCCCAAAATTGTGAGGAAAAGAAGGCCGTTTTGACAGGCGGGGTACAAATACAAGGCGATAGAATCTCAATGAGGCCTGAAAGAGGGAATGCATAAATAGATTAGACTGAAGGGACTGGTGCCACACAGAAAGCAAATCTAATTATGAGGCGACTGTGTCTCCTGATTTTCGAATAGGGGAAGCTCATCTCTGCCCGACGGAACCTGCTGGATCCACCGGACAACAGAAACCATCCACAGAGAAAGAGACTCCGAGGGGGAGGGTGAGATAAGGATGCATATTTCATTTTTTACAGCAAAATATCATGGTGAATGGCACCAACACAGGGGCGGGTGTCATCGCTAACCACGATTTTAATAAATAGTGTAGATGTTCAGGCTACTGTGACACCCATAATGTTCTCGACAAACTCTGGATGGAGAAACAATATGACCAATTAGGATTTGTCTGAAACTACTGTTTGCTCCTGGATCAAAATGCCTTAAGTCCCATTTTTACATTCAAATGCAGTCATTTGAGAGGGAGACTTCACCCCTAAGTAATGAGACTTCCACTGGGCTGAATTCTGCTGCAAAGTGGGTTAATAGAGTACTTACTGTCTTCATGCTTTTGCTTAAACAAAGTTATCTAGATGGACTCCATTTTCTTAATTTAGCCAAATACAGTCTGATTGCGATATTTTAAATTCAAATTAAAAGTCACCTCGGCACGGCAAGAAGAATATATATGCCAATTTCTTTTAGGATCGGATATAACAATTAAAATTCATTTTACAGTAATTATGTGGAATTAAATTAAACGCAGAACCGTTCCTCCAAGGAAAGTATAATACTTGTACGTAATTGAAATATTCCAGCAACCTTAATGGCTCACACAATTAAATATGCATTAGTAAAGCACTGTCCCTATCAGTCCGAAATATTGTATTTCACTGTCGACAGCCACATGCGCATGAGCTTCAACACAGAGCTTGGTTAAAGTTTAAAAGCCACTGCTTTTACATACTGTCTATCATAGTGCTTTTTCTTCCTATAGATGCTAATGCTCCAGACGCATATTTTCCAAAGCACTCAAATGCCACTGTAATTGCAGTGACTAACTGTAGTGGTCATTTCTATTATCTGTGTTAATTGTTATTCACACTGCATCCATCAGTGAATCCATTCACATCACAGCAGGGACCAGTGTGAGCCAAAACACAAAAGAAGCAGTACCTGTCCCAAAGATAGCAGCACGCTGAATAAAAAGCCAGCACTAAATAACTCAATCAAAGGCCAAATTGGATTCAAATGGACGTTAACACAATTCGTTTTGAGGCTTGCTGTTATTCTCCTGAGCCAGGAACCAGAATCTCCTGGTGTCATGCTGGATGACCCCTCCACTCTTCTCCGCAGGGTAAACTTCCACTCAGTAATTTGAAAACACACAACAAAAGAAATAATCACGGCACAACTAGTGCACTTATATAAACTCCTGTTCAGTACTTCAAAGATATTATACATTATTCACTCAGAAGCAGAAGAGAGGAAAATGAAATATGGATTTGCAGGATGTACTATCACAGATAAATGTTTTTTCATGCTCCCCAGTACACATCTGCCTTTTTGTTTCAGTGATGACTGACTTGACAAAGAAACACTGAGCTAGGGTTTTAATTAGACAGCGTGGAGCCATAACCGCTTTCAGTATTAATTACATAAACATATGCGCTGGTGAGTGTGCGTGTTTTCAATGGTCAGCTGTAGAAAGATCTGTCTTCAGAAAATGTTCTGTCTTGGGCTACATCTTTGTTGTTTTGTAAAGTCCCAGCTCGCATCCAGTCACTCATTTAAACAGTACACATGACCCCTGACCTTTCTGCTCCCCCTGCTCTAGTCCCCAGATGGAGCATTTGGGCCACGCACTTGACTATGACCTTCAACATGCCCTCTGCCCACGCTCCCGTAAGTGCTGTCTGCAGTGATAGAGTGGCTGGCTGGGAGGTGATGTTCAGTCACCCAGAGTGCAGCTGTCCTCTGGATGGGTGAGTGATAGGTGGACCAGAGGTCCGCCGGGCAGCAGGTGGAGTCAGTGACTCCGTTGCTCAGTCATGGCTGCAACACTAACCTTCAAACCAGAACTTTCGTTCGATATGGCATCCAAACACTGCGCTTTCAAACACATTTAACGTAACAGAATATCATGTACTTAATGTCTGAGCAGCTCCACCAGCTGTATCTTGATGACTTATAGCTTTTCATGCATTTCTGTTACTCAGCGATTGTGTTATTGTTCACCATGACAGCATGGAAAGAGCTGTGAAATCCACAATCACACCAGGAACCCCCTGATTTATTGGAGCCATTAAACCCAGTCAAACTCCAACTACCAGGCATCTAATATTGACAAAGATTGTTGACACTCTAAACATATATTCATAGATTCCATCAATGGACGCACTATGGGGCTGCTTTTGTTTACAGAAATAACCTGTCTGTGTCTGGCTGCAGTGACGACTTTGATAAATGTCAATAAGTCCCCTTATACTGTTCGACACGTTATGAACAGGCGCTATATGTCACCATGGAAGGGGTGGCTTTAAACAGCTACTGTTGCTCACACAGAGTCCAAACTTTTCAGAACAACTTTTTCCTCCATTATCTTTTATCTTTAACATCAGTGCAGCATGATTTGAGAGAAGATGTGAATGAAAGTGCTTCAGATTCACTGCAGAGAAAGTGATTAAGCCACTCTCTCTTCTTGCTCATCTCAGCAATTAATTATCAAAGGCCTTAAACATGACACTGAAATCTGTTTATGCTTAGGTCTCGAGTAATCCCACTGTCCCATCAGATGTTAATATCACGTGCACTGCAGCAATAAGAATCCAAAACCTGAAATCTCTGGAAAAGAGCATGCACGGTCAGCAAACCATCAAAAGAGAGAGAGAGAGAGAGAGAGAGAAAGCACGTTATCCTGGATCAAGGATAAGTCAAACTGCCTGTCCCCTTCCTCCACAGTCTGACGCTTAAATCCAACACCAGCTTGCCAAATAAGCCTTGAGCCTGTGTGCTATTTCCCTGAGCCATAGACCTTGACCCTGCCAGAGGCCCAAACACACTCGCTCTGCCCTGGTATCATGACTGCTGCTGTGGAGGCCCAGGCAGATAAGACATGATGAATGCAGATTGTTCGCAGTGTGACAGACTCATTCGTTTACAGTGGGATGGTGACTTCACAAGGGGCAGTGGCGTACAACCTTTACACTGAGAGAGACTCAAGGATAAAGGGAGAAAAAAAGAGAGAGAGAAAGAAATAAATGCATAAAGAGAGAAAAGTTGCTGTGTGGAGAAATCATGCTTTCACTGGAGGACGCTGCGATGTGGGAAGAGCAGATTGTCAGTCTGGTATCAGAATAGTGGAAGAATCCTTTTTTTTTTTCCTTATGCAAGTGGTGAGGAGAAATAAATTAGAGAGGAGTGAGAAAGGACGAAACAACAAAGTGAACAGTGAACAAAGGAGAGATATAGATAGAGAGATGCATCCAGCACATTTCCGTGTTTTTAATCTAGCGGTTTTTATCTCACGGCTGCGGGATTTATGCTTCTTCCTGACACACAGACAAAGCCCTGTCTGATATTCTCCATGGCAACTGAATGTGGTGACTAATTTTAGGGCTTTGGATAACACTTCAGTTATTAAATACCGTCCAACGGCTTCTCTGAGCAGGAGAGGGGCTGTTTAACATGATTAAATACTGAATTTTTCTGTCTTGCTCACAGTGAATTTCGTTGAGTCAAAATGTTTTTGGGGATTTCATATACAACAGATAAAGCAACAACATTAAAACAGCTTTTATTTTAGTAGATCAAATGAGGGAAAAGGGATCATCAGCCACCAACGTTTCCCTTCAATTCTATTGTATTTTGGATCACTGGTTTGTCAGATTTCTTTCTATATTCAGCTGGTTTAAGCTCACTGAGCCAGCTTGTAAAAGCGTTTTAGTGTTTGGCTGCTTAAGAGGCACAAATTATTCTCTGGAGGAAGTAGACCGCAAAAAAAACAGACTTATAACAAGAGAGAGTGCTGAATGCTAACTGTGCTATCTACTTTATGAGGAACTAGCTTGCATATTGCATATCCAGGTACCATTACATTTACAAGACACGAGGCCATAATAACGATAAAAGTAATGATAATAATGATAATGATTGTTAGTATATGATAATAGGAATGATGTCCGGTGGGGATGTTGAGTGCCTTTGAAACCAAATGCATTACGCTCAATGATATAATAGTTCACACTTGACAAGCAACTGTATTACATCAGAGACACAATGCTAGATCAAAGTATTGACTTTACAAAACACTGAGAGTTTGAACCAGACTATTTACGCTGGAGGCAGACTAAGTGTGTGGTCTCTCCGATGCTAGCCACACTTGCCATTGACCAGGCTTTTTGATAAACCCAGTTACTGAACAATAAGGATTTTGTCATATGTCTTTTTTTGCGTTATTTAAATGTTGTTTGGTTGCTGTGTCTCATTTTCTCTTCACTTAGGAATAGAAATTGAAAAATCCACTTCACTGTGGTCAATTGCCTTACCAATCCAGCCGAAGATTCTCCTAAAGAAGCAACTCACAGTCAGGACTGTCCATGGCTGTCCATGGCCGGTCAGAGGTCAGTGACTTGTGGGTTCCATGAATTTAGCCCCAGTGATCAGAAAAATAAGGTGACACTTGACACTCTGACATCCTGTCTCTATGTAAAAAATAACAGCAGTCAGTCATATCCAAAACCTCCCTGCTGTTCTAGGTTCCATAGCAATTTCACAATTTTCACATTTTTTTAAACGAGATTATGGAAGGTCTAGCCCTGTTAGCCCATATATACAGGGCACCCCTTGTATCTTTATTTAGTATGCTATATATATATTTTTTTTTTTTAAGATTCTTTGAAAAGATTTTTCCAAAAGGCAGTTCTAAAATTGTTAAACTTATTCAAGGATATTTTTTCAATTGCCACTTTCACATTGAAGAGAGAAATAGCAGGAACATTTCCATGACCTCAGGGGCAACTAGTCCTGCTAAGGAAGAAAACACATGAGAAACACGTAAGATTTTGCTCATCATAAATTTTTGATTTCGGTTCAAATTTAGCAAAGATTTTTTACCAAAATCATCTTGTTTGATATTTCAGACAAACCAGAAATATTATAACCACAGATCATTGGTAAGTCATTCATCATACTGGTAAAGATGTGAGATGTGAGAGGCTTATGCTGGTCAGCAGGGTCCCACTATATTCGCCCAACAGTTCACATCCAGTAAAACAAAACAGACGTGGCTATGGCACAACAAATGGCTTAAGATGATGCAGATGTTCTCCAGTTTTTGTGATTCAGTGAAAGTTTAGCCAAACAGACTGGTGATGCTGGCAGATCCACTGCTGACCTCTTATCCACATTAGGGTAAATGCTCACACACACACACACACACACACACACACACACACACACACACACTAACACATCGAAATCTGCCCTCACTCAGTCCTGTTACTCAGCACAGAGTTGTGTAATTTTGTCATGGGGATGAGCTTCATATCACTCTGAAGATGCCACTTCTGTCCCAATAGCAGAGTTATCTCTGCTGGCCCCACCCCCCTGTGTGTGTGTGTATCATACCAGGCAATCAGTTACGGAGCCATGGGACTAATTCCAGGTTTTGACTCCATTGTTGCAAAGAAATGTGAGTGAATTCTCCTAGTTGTTGGTTTTTATGTTATGGTGTGGCAAAATCATGAAAAAGGAAAAAAATGTTGCTCCTTAGCATGTAATTCAGCTGTTACTTTCAGGAAACTGTCACCTCTGTTAAATAGTCATCTTTTTTTCCTCTCTAATGTATTATTAGCATATTTTTTGTGAAACCTTGACTTAATTTTGCAATGTTTTCATCTCAAACATGGTAATTAAACTTATTAAAGAGGCTTGTACATCCCAGTCTAATTTACATCTAAGCTTTTCTTAAAGATTTTTGCACCAAGTCTCCATCTGAAAATATGGCTGCTAGCTGTATAATTAGTTTAGGAAATCCTGTCTTTTGCATCTACCTTTGAATTATTTCTTGTGCCTGAGTTGTTTCAAGGCCTTTTTTAATAATAGGGTGAGTCTCAATGCTGTGAAGATTTGATTTTGGACATTTACTATGCAACTGTTTGTTTGTTTTTTTAATACCAATTGACCGATCACCCTGCAGAATCACTGCACACTGTAGGTGAGAAATGCTGACTGCTTTAATTGATACTCCCCTCTGTCTATGTCTATGCCTGCTGTAATTATTGATAAATTACCATATCATTAATATTTAAATAATCTCATACTGGTTACCCCCCAAAAAGATGAGATACAATGAGCGTAATTAGTAGAATATTCAGAGAAAGGATCTTTCGGACTAGCTCTGCTTCAGATGAACAAGTAAACCTTCCTGAGCTTTCTCCCATTACCAAGAGGACAGCCATTCCCAAAGGCTCCAGATCAACAAGGGAGTCATACGTTGTGAAGGACAATTGGCAACTTGTGAAAATTTAATCAGGGCCTTGAATTGATCAATAAAACGGGAAGGGTAAATGAAGCAGACGCTTGCACCTAAATGATGACAGGGGAGACCCCATGGCCCACTGCTACACTTACTTCCTGAATAAATCATTTCCTTTGAAGGCCTGGAGTGTCCTGTGGTGCAATTGCTCTCAGACTCAAGATCTTTTCCCTCCTGAAGCTTTCCTGCTGGAATCTCAAGGCTGCGACAGAGAGCAGGCAGCTGAGTCTGAATGTTCGCCTCACCAAAATAGAGTCACTAAGTATATTTATCACAGAGCAGCCCATTACTTACTTCCCGGAGCCAATTTGGGGAAAGCGGCACATGTCAACGTCACGCAATTAATCCTTATAACCTGCTGTATCTGATTGCTATGTAGCCTGCTGTACCATGTTGGGGATTAATTGTTAGGGTCTCAATTCACAGGGGATGGAGCTGAATATTTTCCTCTGTCCACAGGCACTTTGCTTTATACTCTGTGTCTTGACTATAATTACAGGCTATACCTCTGTTTAATACATTGGCATGGAACCACATGAGGCTGATGGGTTTTAACACTCTGCTGTTGTTTTAATTATGCAGTTTGAGGGACTGGATTACTAGGTTCCACAGTACATGTTGCTGAATAAGCCAAATAAGACGGGAAAATGTCATCACACATAGTCACCTAGTGTTGATAGCAAACTTTAAAACTTCTTTGTCTAAATAAGCAACACAGCTGGTCACTCAAAAAACATGTCAGTGTCAGTCAGTCTAAGTAAACCTCCAAACCCTCTCGTGCCCCCAAGGCTGCCTGGGTCTCTAATGCGCTGCACACTAAGGCTCAGCATTCAGCAAAAGCATCACCCCATTGTTCAATCTACAGCATACAATCCCACATGTTTAGGTTTACTTTTCAAGCCGAGTGAATGTGAAATTGAAAATTTGAAGGCACCTGGCATGGTAATTGGTAAATCGAGCCATAGCAAGGATAAATCTGCAGGAGCGAAGTCCGCACCGAATTGAAAATGCATGCTTGTAGAGATCGTGTGAAAGGAAAAGACAGAAATACAAGATTCTAGGCATACAACTACAACCTATAGATAAATAGATAGATAGATAAAACATTTGGTCATCTATGCTATTTAGTAGATTGTCATATATAAGATGTTTATACAGCAGCAATAAATATTGCAGACAAAATGAGGGCGACGAGAACAAGAAACTGCCACAGGGGAGAGAGTCAATTGTGATAGAGTGAGAGAAAAGAAACACAGAGACTTAAACTGGCAAAGCCAACCTCAGCTTCCCGTTGGCAGTGTAGTGTGCTCGGAGCTGGGTATGAGTCTAGGTAACCAGCTACAACAGTACGGAGTCTCCAGGGCACTGTTCTCTTCTATCTCATCCTCAGCACTCGGTGAAGAACAGCAATCGCTCCTCTCCACACCCTGCCACAGATCTGCACCTGTGATTACGCCTCAAATCAAATGAGTGTGGGACTGGGAGATGGAGGGGATGGGGTGGGGGAGGGCTGGAGGGGAGAGAGGGATGGTCTGGCAGATGTGCATAGAGATTTATCATGCCAGTCTGGACCCATCTGAGAGTGAAAGCAGAGAGCGAAGCACTTTGAGTGATTTAGAGTTCATCCAAAGCTTGTTGGTTTAGAAAGGGCATTCATGCAGAGAAATGATTGTAGTATTTTTGCCTAGATTCACTGTGAACAATTATGTACTAAAAAAGTCCCTTGAAGCTGAAGCAACAAATTATTTTTTTTTTATTGTTTTTTATGCAAATGGAATGCAGCGATCTACATTTCAGCAGCACAAAGTGGAAAATAGGTTGATACCCTGTGAAGATAAATGAAAAGGAGAGGTTAGAAATTGAAACAGGAAATGGGAGATCACATCTGTCATTTTTGATGGCAGATTAAAGTCTGGCAGTAGAAATGGTGGCTGCAACAACACAACAGTAGAAAAAGTTCACCTATTTACCAACAAGATATTTAGTTTGCTTCAGCTGCCAACATATTCCTAAAATTGAATAAATCAGCTCTCCACAGATTTAGCTTTGCACTCCCACACTGTCAGACAATCAGTCTAAAAAAAAAAAGCATCAAAATCGATGCAGCAGAACCAGAGATACTGCCTCCTTTATTCCCACTCTTCTTCATGCCTACATATTTCACAATGTCGCTTGACTGCTCATAGTTTGGTTGTAATTTTGGTGTTGACGCAACTAATCTAACCTGGAGCTGGCAGACTGGAGGAAATCCAAGAGATCTGTGGTGTCACGTTTGGCTTAGTCAACACACCTGATTTTCACCCAACTTGTAATTTTTAGACCCAACCACTGCTGACTCAAGTGACATCACAGGAGGCAATTTCTCAGATTTCACGCAGCTCCCACTGGAACCTTTAAAGGCTTTATACAACTTTGCGAAAATATCCCCCAAGACCTGAAAAGACTTTGATGTGTAAAATTGGCATTACACCCCCTCAAACGCAATTAACCTGCTTCCTCCCAACACTTCAGTGTTACAACTTTGTGTGTTATATGTAAGTCGTTCACAGAACAGTGAATTATCACCAGCCAACACCATCTCCTGCAAATTTCTTGTTTGTCAGCTCATCACTTTGCTTTCGCAATCTGCATGTTATTGTTCTGTGGCCAGCACCAAACAACTGATAGAGAAAAAACTGCAAATGGCTGTACTCAAACCTTTAGCAACAGAGGAGGCAAGCACGAGGAGATGGTGAAAACAGTTTGATCTGTAAAATCAGCTTGTTTCACTGTGGGCAAAGCATTTCCCTTGATTGTTTTGAATTTAGAAAACATTTTATTAAATATATTGTATAAGTCAAGTCAAATCTTGCCAACAGTAGATGATTTCACATACTTGGACCTATAATTTGTATTAAATACAATTCAAGCCTTGTGAACATTTAAAAAATGCAAATGCCCACATAAAGTCTATTTTGACACCTGTGAAAAGACCCAGTATGCTCCATATCACTTGACACAATACAACAGGCTTGTGATTTACTGTGTTCTTCCATGTTTGTTCGTTTGACCTGTTGAAAGGGAATTTACTGCCCTTTACAAGCAGACAGGTAAAAGCTGATATTACCCAATTGTTCATTGAGTCTGCCCTCACCAGCACTCTCATTTTGTCAGATAAGAAAGCTGCACAAAGCTTTAAAGAAAGCAAGACAACATTTTGTATAGACGAGTCTGATAATAAATAAAAAAATGGGAAATGACAACATTCTGTCATTTTGGAGGACAATTCTTAGATCTTTCATGGACATTTCTTCAGATTTCTTCTGGTTGAATCCTACATTATCAATATCACAAAAGTGTTCAGGAGATACAATTTCCTTCAGGTCTATCACACTGCAGAAGTACAAACAGAGCAGTTTTGAATACCACTTTAATCACATAATTATGACAAATTAGCAGATTAACATAAAACAGTGTATTTGATCTATATACATTCAGCCTCCTCAGCTCAAACTCTAAAAAACTTGCATAAGTGTGATTCAAAGAGAAGGTCAGTGTGCTTCAAGGTGCCACCTCCATGCACAAACGGGACTTAAAAGGTCAACCAGAGGAATGGCATGGTATGCCCCGACGGTGTTACAGATTTCTGTCTCCTTCACAGGCTCCTGTTGTTTAACTAGTGTGTCGATCAGCTGTAAAAGAAAGCAAGAGGGAAGAAAAGAGCAAATAGGATGTGTTTTTGTTGAATGGCCTTTTGAATGGGTGCTTGACGTAGCTATATAGATTCATTTCAGCACAGATGAGAACTGGGCCTGGTTGCACCACAAATCTATCCGTAAATTTGCATGTTAAGTACGCTTACTTTCTCAGTAAGCACTGGTTGGTTTCAAACTAGTGATTTAGTGAATTAGGTTGCACCATTGAACTTAATCAATGTTTTACCCATTGAAAACTTAAATGAAGTGTGAACTGGCTGTAAGGAAACATTTTATCACACAATCGAAAGCAATTCTTCAAATACAGGTTTTTGTAACGTGTTTGCATACATTAAAATCTGTTCTTTAGAGGAACAGTGAAATGTGGAGAATATGGGAGAGGAAGCAGGACATATCTGAGTACGATTACACACAGTCACGCTGCTGGCATATAGTTTTTCATTTTATGTGTATTGTGTTTCTTTATTTAAAGTTCTCTTCAGTCTAACCAGGATTTATAAAGATTAAAAGTGGAAAACTGATCTTCTTCAGAAGATGAAACTTTATCCAAAATTTACCACCATCCTAATATGTAAAAAAAAAAAAAGGGAGTGGAGTTTTTCTCTGCAGTATCTTGTATGATTCTATCTTGTATTGCTTCGTGGGTTGTTATAAGGATACATTTTTTTTTTCTTTAAAGCAAGCCAATATTGTTCTTTATTTAATAGCTCCCTTTTCAACAATTTTTAACAAACAGCAATCCCATAAGCCCAATGGGCTGTCACGGCTCATAAAAGAGGCAAAAGTGAGCGTGGAGGGGCTGCAGCAACAGCAGCCTGACAGAAGAGTGAGGGAGCAGACTCTGTTTAAGTTACTAAGCAGTGGAACCTACAGCAAAAAACTGGAAAATAGCATCCAAATGTAATTGCTGCAGCGGGTGGCCCTTTGTCCCGAGGACTAACAAAATACTATGGAGAGATTGCAGTTATGTAGAAAAGCTGGTGGAACAGAAGATAAACAGCATGAGGCACCACAGTGTTAGTTCAGTGTGTTATCAAGCTGGCCAGTTAGTTGAGTTAGTTATGTAGGATTTACATCTGGGTTACTGACAGTCATTATTTTCCACCAAATCTGAGAGGCCCATTCTACTTTAACATTTTGATGCATACATCTTCAGTTGGTAAAGACTTTCATTACAACCAAGCTAAATTTGAACTTAAAAGAAAGGTTTGCAAATGATTTCAGTGCCTCACTGTGAATGACTCAAAGCGGAAATAGATACAACAGGGTTACTGCCCTGTTTTCAGTAAAAACAAAAAACAAAACAGAAAAAACAGAGGGCCCTTCTCTGTGTCCTCCAGAGATGGGGAAAGAGCACAGAAGGTGTGTTATTCTGTGTGAACGACACAGAATGAAGAGATGAGTAGTGAAGGGAGATAAGGTTCATTAGAGGAGGTGTGCAGGAACAAAGCGTAATCTCCATTTTAACCTTACCTTTAGAGGAGCGCCGCAGTTGCTGCTGTGATAAAGGACTAGTGCAGCCCAAAGCGATGCACAGAATACTGATTAATCCCTTACCATTGTTATCGGGAGACGTCAGCTAATGCTGCAATGGTGAATTGCACTTAGTGGCTGTGGCTGAGGATATTTTTCTCCCTGTCTGTCCTATCCTCTTCTTCTCGCTCATGTCCATGCTCCAAGTCTATCAATCTCTTTCTTCATGAAGGGAGAATAATCGCCTGGGGCCTTTGATGGCAGAAGGGGGCGTTAGTGTTTTGATAAGTATTGATATCAATCTTATAAATCTGAATTTAATGACCCAATGTGCCTGGGCTGCTGACATTTGTCATAGAATCCTCATATGAGGAATAAAGCTAAATAGGTTTTCTGAATTCACATTGACTCATTCGGACAGAGGACAGTCTGCCTGTGCTCTATGAACCATTACAGTAACAACCCCATGTATTTGTGTTAGCAACTTACCTTTCCACATACGGCATTAAAACCAGTTACCAGCTGACTGGTGTGTAGAGTGTAATAACAAAAGGAATTTTCATTTTTCATGTGGACAGCATCGAAGTCTCTGAGAATGGGAAAAGAAAATCACCAGGAGATGTAGAAAGGGGCAGGGGAAAACTAGAAAGAACAAAAGAATAAACCACAGAAAGGAAACATCCGACAGGGGAAGATTGGTTGATCGCCGGCCTCAGTTCCTCCCGTCCTATCCTGTTTCCTTTCACCACTTCCTCACTCCAACCCCCCTCTTTCAGACTATCTCTCTTGATGGATTGGCCCATCAGTTAGAAATAATTAGGATGAGCTGTAGTCTTGTCTTGCTGAATGCAGTATCACCAGGGAGCAGGGTCAAGCCTTAAAAGCAGAACTCCATCCAGCCTTCACTTTATATTCTTACAGGGTGAGTCGCACATTAAATTGCATCATTCCACTTTATTGCCTGTATACTTTTGTCCGGGATCAAGTAAAGACAAGCAGTTAAAGTCAAATAGCTGATGATGTTTTCACTTGCCAGTTCATGCGAAACTTTGCGCATGTACATTGTAGGCTTCTTCTATTATAGCATGTCACTGGTTGAGCGAACAGATCTCAAAGACAAAAAAATAAACAAAATATATAGGTGCTGTCATCACTTAAATTGATTTTGTAAAACAATATGGTGGCATATGTCTGAGGGCATCATCACACGTGTCTGTGTAGGGAAGATCTGTTTTCAGCAGATCTCCTCTGGAGGCCATCACTCAATCCTGCAGATTTTCCTCCTACTGAAGTTTTACTGGTTATTAAACTCAAGTATCCAGTTTTGAAAAATAGTTCAGAGCATCGTTAGGTAAATGTGATTCATCACTGAGATGCACCAAGGCTGGAGATTAAAGTCTGAAGGTGGCAAAAAGTGTTCATTAAAACATAACAAGATTATTGTTGCTTTTATGTGAGTTTTAATTTAGGTTTAATCCAAATTTGGTTTTATTTGAAAATTTAGTTCAGAAATATGTGGCTCAAATATCCAATGAAAAAAGAGAAACAGATTTCACAAATTTCCATAACATGATGATATAAGCACTCTTTCTTTTTTGTCTTGATGATATTTGTAATATTCAGGTGATAATTTATGGATCAATTAATTATAACTCCTGGTGCTTCTAAATTAAAGAGGAATGTAGTATATTTTTGCTGTAGTTATTCTTGGTAAAGTAATCTAGTTACATTGAAGTCAATAAATCAACGTAAACATGCATGTCTTTGGATGGTGGGAGGAAAGCGGAGTAGCCTGAGGAAACAGACACAAGCATGGGAAGAACATGCCCACAGAGAGCCGGGCCCGGGAAGCAGACCCACGACCTTCTT
This sequence comes from Echeneis naucrates, assembly GCF_900963305.1. NCBI lineage: Eukaryota > Metazoa > Chordata > Actinopteri > Carangiformes > Echeneidae > Echeneis > Echeneis naucrates. The sequence continues at coordinate 11,749,275 of NC_042534.1, forward strand.
ATTGTGGGGCAACAGTGCTAACTACTATGCCGCCTTGCTGCCAGCCATAAATTCAAGAAAATCATATTTTTCACTTCACTGCAGCTTCAATCTGAAATGTAAAGGAACAGCCCATAACACAGTACAAAAGTAATTGTATCTGTCTGTGCTAGAACAGAAAATGCCAAATTGCCCTGCCCATTTCTAATGATACCTGTCTCCACCTGTATGGGTTGTTATTGCCATCTGGGGACACCTCGACCTGCCTACTGTCCTTTGTACTGATGAGTGCTGAGCCCCAGCAGACTGTCTCACCCTTCTAGATAATAGCTTTTTTTGTCAGGACAGAGTCTGACCTTTTCCTAATACCATTGAGCAATGCCATAATATCACAGTCATCATAATCATCACCACTATCTCTGGGTCTCTACTTTTCATTTGCACGGCCTGGGTATAATGCTCTGGAAAGATGTAAATAATTTGTTCAGTTTGTGATGTATTGGTTTCTCAGCTCAGACAACCTTGCCCCTTTTTGAACACTTTATTCTCTCAGACAAAAAGTTTCCAGTGTCTTTCCTGAAGTGTCCCTCACAGACATTCAGCGTGCAATCACCACCTCACCAACCCGAGGAAAATTTGCAAAAAAACTCAGGCAGACAGCAGAGCTGCAGTTCATTCTTCACACAGATTCATTATTCAAACATGACCTTCCTTCTTCCTCTGCTTTAAAAGTGGCACCTTCATGAATTTTGTCTGATAGATCGATTGGTTGGCACCTTCAGAAGTGCAAGGTGGTAGAGGTGCCACAGACAATCTGGCGCCAGCACTTTCTTCTCCTCTATTATTGAGATGAATGGGAAGCAGTGATGGAAAAACGACAATGTTTGAATTGTTGGTTTTGAGTAGTTCAGCCTTATTTGACCAAAACAGCAGAATGAGTGTGAGCGAGGCAGATATATAAGAGAAAAGGTTTGTGCTGATGGTTGTTTGTGTGTGTGTATATGTGTTAGTATCTGGGTGTTGTTCGTTGCATGGTGCCTTGTCTGTGTCAGGCTTCAAATACTGATCAAACTCTAAGCCTGGGTGGCACAGCTGCAGAGAAATAGTCAGGGAAGCTGCGCATTAAAAGCAAAAAAGACTGGTCACACTTTTCACGGCTGTTGCGCTTTAAAGTCTAGTTGTTTTGCACCAGGTGCAGTATGAACATGCACAGTACTTCAGCCCTCGAATGCCCTCTGTCCCCCAGTTTGTCTCATCTCTCTCCAAAGTACATTCAAGCACACAAATGTAGCTACACTGGAGGGAAAGGGGAATGCGGTGTTACAAGGTCTGAGCTGCCCACAGAGTAAAACTTTATTTGCAACCAACATAATGGATTTGTGGCTTTCATGGCTCCTGCTCTTCAATCTGCCACGTGTTAGCCCATTTTTCCTGCTACGCTTCATTCCTTAGAAGAGTGTTCCTGTCTTAGAAACTAACCTTTAGGAGGTGTTCCATAAATACTAAATATAAGAACCATGTTCTATTACCAATAAGTCTTCTTCTCTCTGCAGTCAGAATGTATTTTACATGACAGCCGCAGTGAGACCTGCTTCATCTTGCTGATGGAACTGAGAGAGAGAGAGAGAGAGAAAGATGGAATTCCATCTACTGAACGCAAACCCTTTTTCAATTACACAAAAACCCTCCAGCGTGTGTGTTTGTGTGTGTGTGAGAGCTCACACGTGTCAAAGCTCATGCATGTTTGTGGTCTTGTAAGAGGAAGGGTTGCTTTAAAATGAAATCCAATCTTTGAACAAATGGGAAGAAAAAGTTGCCATATCCTGAGTTTGAAAACAAATTCTTCTTCTTGTAAGTAGAGCAAAATTGTTTTACTTCATGTTTCACTTTTTACCCTGATAGGGGAAGTTATTCCACACTTTTTTATACCAGAGAAATAAGTATTTTGCTTCAATATGATCTGAAGATGTGAATGTTTTATGAGTGAAACAGGAGGTTAGTGCCAGGCCACTCTCAGCACCCTGTCATGAATTTAATGGATGCTGATAAAGGCAGTGAATTACTTGTTTTTCATGCACACAACTGGATCAAACTGCATATTGCCAACATGTTTAAGTCCGTTTGTGTCATCATGAGATGTATCCAGACATAAATCTAACCTGCTTAAGAAAAACAAAAGACAGACAATTTGCATATTTTCAAATATATATAACTTATCAAAGTCAGAGTTATGATTCAAAGTAATAAAAGCCATAAAAGAACCTAAATGTTCTTCATTCTATGTTTCCTGAAATTAAAAACCTGGTTTTCCATCTCATTGTGCTCATGTTATATCCAAAGTTAATTAGGCTGAGAAAACAGCTCATAATGCAAGCTACACTGCCGTGACATAAGCCTTTTCATGTCACTTAGCTCCATACCTTTCTGCAATCATCATCCCAGTTTACAGCATGTGCCACAGGAGGAAGCGCACACACACATCATCCCAAGGTTGCTATACACAAATCAAAGCTCGGTTTGGTGGTAGATCCTCAGGGTAGGTGTGAGGGTGACTCCATGATGTGGGCCTTGAATTCAGGCTGTATGGCCAGGAGACATTAATGGATAGAGTGGTGAGATAGGATTACTTCAGGGATAAACCACTGGGTGCATTTAACGTATTCATGAATGTGTGACCATGCGTGAATAGTGTATGAACAATATATTTCACTTCTGTTGTGGCACAAATTCTCCATGTTAAAGTTGGTACAGGGATGTTTTATGTATTTCCCTGAACTATGCGTAGCTGTATCTCTTTGAAATTATATTCCTATGCTATGAATATGTTTCACTAATTAACATTTTTGTTGGAAAATGTGGACACAGTCAAAGTTCTATCAAGGGTTGTAGCTTACCAAGGCCATAATTTTCACTTAAAACACCTTGTCGAATGGGGCAACATCTTCTAAAGATGTAATAATTTATCAATCTATAAATTCAACTCATCAGTGTAGATCAGAAGTCTTGCTTCTCAATTCAATGGATCGCCATTCTCAGTTTCAGAGAAACACAACAGGACAAATCACTTTAATAGATGCATTAACTACACTAATATTTGGAGGGTAGATTCATTGTGTAATGAAAATGGAGTAGGTTTCAGCAGGGAGTGGTGTAATAAATTTGGCAAGGGTGAGAGAATACGTTGTAGCTGTTTTACAAATGTAGCTGTATAACTCAGCTAAGTGATAAATGACTAAGGAAATCTAATGATTGAAAATTATTTTATCTCGACATCAACCCAGTCATGAGCAGAAAGTAAAGGTCTCTACTTGACTGGAGCTGCAGCTGGAGACTCTTGGCTGAAAACCAAAGCAGCTGATGAGTTCATCTTGGGCAGGTGGATCTTCCCCAGGGCGTTGCCCTTGTTACCAGGTGTTAGTTCTTCCAGGGACTCTGTGCTCTCTGGCTGTGTTGACATCTGATGGTCCATGATGTTGCCTGGAGAGTTTCTTTTTCAGAGGCATTCTTGACTTCTTGGGTGGTTTATCTTGAGGTGGTCATGGACAGGTTGTGCCTGTGTCTCTTGCGGATTAATGAGAAACGATGCTCTAATTGCAGTAATTAACTTGAAGGCGAACTTGAGAGGAGACTGCTGTTGGCTGTGAAGAAAACTTGATAATTATTCAAAAAGCTCACAAAAAATAGTTTGAGGCACCTCTGTCGCTTGATTATAGTTTTCTGCCTTATGAAAATGAAGGATTGTGTGGATGCAGAAAAAAAGGAATTCTCTGGAGGCCAAAAAAGCAATAAATTGGCACGGATCCCCAAAGCCATGTGCCGGACATGGTCGCCCCTTACAGCAGTTGCACATTTCAGGGCATTTCCTTTTGTTTCACATAGAAAAGCTGGCCACTTTCTTTGAATCCTTTGTATTATTTAGTCTGGGCTTTTACCCTTAAAACTCACACATCCATCTTCCACCTTTACCATACACATTAAAGGAAACAACATATGAAAATCACAGGAAGAAACGGTACTAACATAGATGTTATATTAAGTATACATCATCATAAATCATAAAGTAATAATGACACAAGTGCTTAATTATAAAATAGCATAATCAGTGTTTTTTCTAAAGCTAATTGTAAATAAATATGGGTTACGCCAGCAGTCCTTTCACTAAGATACTATTATTCAAAAAAGACGGATGTACTGTGTGTGAATGACACTGACACTGTGGAGACGTGAAAGCTATTAGCTTTAAATCAAATGTTACATTTCATTCATTCAATAGGACATGGATCTGGGATCAACCCATTACACTGATACATCACCCTGGTTACAGGATAGCTGGACGTTTTGCTTCAGATCCGTGTCTGGAATGTGATTTATGACAAATAGAGAGAGAGCGAGGAAGAGGAGGCTACCTGAGAGTGTGTGTGTGTGTGTGTATGTGTGAGACAGCACTCAGGCCTTAGGGTAAATAATCTTTTTGGTGGTAATTTTCTCATATTGGCGACAATTACATCATAAATATAAATAAGGTTTCCTCAAATTTTGCCTTGTGTCCCTTCATTGATTATCTGGAGATGGTCTGGTTGTTTGGGATTGTCTCTCTGACCCACGAAAAGCTGGATATTTGTGATAGGATGTTTCCTTGTGTATGTTTTTTTATGCATTTGGTAGTTTGACATAGGAACAGTAAAAGGCATGTAAATGTTTGTGTGCCCTTAATTAACTTTAATGACTTCTCATGATGCTGTGATGTTTAGTTTGTTTGTTTTCAGGAGAATCAGTCCCAACGCAGAATTTCCACTGATATGTCAATGTACTGTACTGTGTACTGTGAAAAGATTGTTTTGGCATTCTGGTTAAATCTTATTGAAATGAATGTTTAAGCTTAAGCAAGTGCAATGAATGCCTCAACTTCAGCATTAAAAGTGTTCAGTGGGTATGATCTTTACCATGAGGCCAGCCTTTGCTGATTTATGGCTCTTCGTCCAACTGAGAACTTTGGAAGAGGAACAAAAAGGTGGACAGGCAACAGGGGCTGTCATCCCTAGAGCACTATATCTAGGTTGGCACAAAAAAAATCAGATAGCACTACTTTTCTGTGAAATCCGCTGTTACAAATTTGCAGTATATAAATGTAATTTCCAGGAGACAGACTCAGCTTGGAATATAATTGCTCCATTGTGCACATTTTACATTGAATTCTGGCTGGCTTCTACCTTCACTGCTGTAGTTACATGAAACTATTTCTTTGGATATAAGAACAAAAAAATAATGAGCTGTGGACATAGGAGAAGTGATGGATGAAGTTATTAGGCAGTGTTTTAAATGTATAATTTGCACTCAGGATGAAGTCAGGAATCTCATTGTTTAAACGCAAACAGACAGTGTGAGGATAATAGGAAGAGACAAGGGTTTAGGGAGCATGTGGCTCAGAAGTCTGTCCCTTTAAAGCCTTTTGAGATATCATACTGGGACCAGTTCCAATTGAAACTTCAAATCCATCTTTTCTCTTTGGTTTCTCATTAGCTGCTAACAGATGATGCATCCTGGAGACAGAAGGCAGGGAGCGCGTACTGGTGCACACAAAAACCCATGCTGGTGATATCAAACCTTTATGCCACCCAGTTGTCGTGATTTTGAGATTTTTCAGGTGAGTGATTTCCCTTTTTCTTGGCACACCTCAAATTTGGGTTGGGCTGATCTCAGTTAAACTCTTAATAAGCCCCATTTCACGGCATGCTGCCAAGAGATTCGATCTGACAGGGCAGGCGTGGGCTGGTACTGAGACTACAGATCTGCCGGCAAAGCTCTGAATTGGAAATGTTCCAAATGTTCCAAATGTTCCTGGTGCAGTTTGTTGGCTGGAGAGCTCCTTGCTGCATGATGATACCAGAAGCATGGGATTTAGAGCTTCCACACTTTCTGTTCACACGCAATACTGTGCCGTGATCCAACCTTTACCCTCTTCATCCAACCTTTAGTCTTCTCCCAAGATACAAGGTTTTAAGTGGTAGTTAAACGAAAAGGACAACAGCTCCAACTTTCTCGCCACCACGTTGGTAGCTTTTTTAACTTCTGACTTACCCCACCTTCCATTTTGACAGAGCACCCTGGAGGCGCTCTGTGTACCTGCCTACCTACTTTATATGAGGCATAAGCTGTTGGTTTCAGCTGCAGCAGCATATGAATCATATTCCATATGAAGCTAAAGATGTGTTCTCGCAGCCCAGGGCACAGGCAGGTGAACTCAGCTTGCCATATGGCTTAGAGCGAGCTTATTAGGGCCTGAGCAGAAAACACATTATCCACAGTGGACCAAGGCCACCAAGGAATGATTTCCATTATAGAAGCCTTTAATTCCACTAGTAAAGGTAAGAAGGGGAGTGGAAATGTGAAAAAAGAAGCTGCTCGCTGGCTGCTTGTGCTGCTGCAAATGATATCCTCAAGTCTTTCTGGCTTCAAACTGATACTGGAGGAGAAATGAAATTTTGTGAGTTTCAACATAGTTATTGTTGACAATACAAATGACTAACCATCGTACCTCATTGACCCTGTTCCTCTTTTTCACTTTCATTGAAACTTCCAAAAGGAATCAAATTTACCTTCAGGTTGTTTGTTGCAGTTAGATAAGAGAGAACGTGATAAAATGGCCTGTAAATTAAGATTTGAAAAGCATGTTAAATAAAAAAAAATAAAAAAAAAAACATAATGGCAATTTTTCTCCTGTTGGTCTCTTATACTTTGTGCTGGTTTCATAAAGGAAAAAGAAAAAGACAGACTCACAAATCAATTCATATTTGTGTAGTCACAGATTTTTTCAATGAAAACTAGTAAATTAATGACTAAACATACAGAATAACGCCCACTCATTTTTTCCCTGCTCAGAAGAAACTGATAAAGACTGAGCTGTTTCTTTTTTTTTCCATCGACTACATTAGCATCATCCCCCATGACTTATTGCAGAGTGCTGTTGGACACCTTTGTGCACCTCCTCACTACGTATTTGCACTGTTTATGGTATTTGTTACTGTGCTTATCAACAGGATGTATCGTGGCCATTTCCCCTCTTGTCAAGCCGTATTGTAAAGCTCATATATTGAAAATATCAATCTTCACCAAGAGTGGAGCAGAACTGGCTTCACCCGTATTAACAGTGTGTATATACTACCCCCCAGAGCATCAAAGCTGTAACTGCAGTCAGACTGAACCTTAGTTACTGCAGTGACCCAGACAGACAGACTCATTGATAGATAGAGAGATTGACACTTTTAAGTGTTAGTTTATCCATTAAAAAGCTGAAAATATTAGGTAAAGTGTGATCTTACCAGTTTCACCTTTACTACAAATGTCAAATATCGTCTTTGCTGTTTATAAAGCATGTGTTTTTATCACTATACATAACTGACTGGTCATAAAAGCTACTGTAGCACAAGTGTTATTTGTGACATTACCAATAAGTAATTCAAGAGACCATTTTCCATCCATGTTGCAGTGATTTTATTTACATGGTTCCACAAAAAAATTAAATGTACAGTCCTAATAATATTAGAGTAAACTAGAAAATTCCAAGAAATTTTGAAGTGCCACGGGTCGGCGTCCCCTCGCCCGTCGTCCCCTCGCCCGTCGTCCCCTCGCCCGTCAAAGCAATCCTGCTGAAATTTCCGTTCGGAGAACCAATTGACCTTGATTCAGTCAGTGTGTCTGTATATCTGTCTCTTTGTGTGTCTGTGTATATGTGTGAGTGCATCTGTATATCTGTCTCTGTGTATGTCTGTGTAAATGTGTGAGTACGTCTGTATATACGACTCTATTTGTGTCTGTGTATATGTGTGAGCGCGTGTCTATATCTGTCTCTGTGTGTATGTCTGTGTATATGTGTGAGCGTGTGTCTATATCTCTCTATTTCTGTCTGTGTATATGTGCGATTGTGTCTCTGTATATGTGCGAGTGCGTGTCTCTGTGTGTGTCTGTGTATATGTGTGAGTGCGTGTCTATATCTGTCTCTGTGTGTATGTCTGTGTATATGTGTGAGCGTGTGTCTATATCTCTCTATTTCTGTCTGTGTATATGTGTGATTGTGTCTGTGTATATGTGTGAGTGCGTGTCTCTTTGTGCGTCTGTGTATATGTGTGAGTGCGTCTGTATATCTGTCTCTGTGTATGTCTGTGTACATGTGTGAGCGTGTGTCTATATCTCTCTATTTCTGTCAGCTTTTGTGTATATCTCTCTATTTCTGTCTGTGTATATGTGTGATTGTGTGTCTGTATATGTGCGAGTGCGTGTCTCTGTGTGTGTCTGTGTATATGTGTGAGTGCGTGTCTATACCTGTCTCTGTGTGTATGTCTGTGTATATGTGTGAGCGTGTCTATATCTCTCTATTTCTGTCTGTGTATATGTGTGATTGTGTCTCTGTGTGTGTCTGTCTATATGTGTCTCTGTGTGTGTCTGTTTATATGTGTGAGTGCTCAAGGTCAGAGGTCAAGGTCTTCTGAGCCATTTAAACTTTGAACGGCGTTTCTGTGACAAAGTATGACGAAGCAGTGAGGCTCCAAAGTGAGGTGGGTTTAATCAACAGCAACAGCTGCACACAGACCTGAGCTGAGGGACCTGCGGTTGCCACGGTGATTTGAGAATTCAGTCTGGTCAGAGCTCAGACTCCCTCCAAAACTCTCCCAAAATTGGCTTTTGACCACCTCCCGAACTACTTCGAATTGCGAGCAAACCGTTGCTCCGTTCCCAAAAGCGAAACCACCGTGAGAGGCAGAAGAGTCTGGGGATTCCAGCAGTCTTTGTTTGATTTGAAAAGTCCTTAAAATGAGCGTGTAGGGACAGTGCGAAGTCAGAGTGAAATAGTTTTTAGTGAAACCTTGATTTGCATTGCAGTCAATTGGAGCAAAAGCAGGTGTTGCTGGCGCTCTGAGCGTTCCTGTGTAAATTTGGTGAGGAGCAGAGCTGTCAAACTTAGATTTTCTGAATCCCAAGACCTGTGTCTACGTTTTCCCAAAAAATCATTTGTCTCCCTTTCACGGTTTGGCCGTGAGCTCGAGTTAAAAATGAAAATGTGGGTGAATTTTTCACAGTGCTCTCACTCTAGTTAACGAGCGTCTCCACTCTAACTTGGAGGAAAAAGTGAATCGGACTGCTCCTTTGAACGCTCGTAGTTCGAAAACCGTACAACTTAGGAGAAAAAGGTTTGATGTTCTGGAAAGAGCACAAGATTTCCTCCGTTTTGACGTTTGAATGACAATTCTAGGTGCACGTATGACTGAGCTACACGACTGAGAAAATAGGTGAAATTCGGAGGCGATTTTTCTCCAAATCCCATTCATTCCTATGGAAGATTTTTTGTGGTTTTTTGGGAATAACTTTGGGAAAAATGGGAATATCGACTACCCAGAACTTAGCACACCATTCCCGATCGAGCCGCACGTTTTGATATATATATTGTTGGGGTTCATCCAGCGGTATGACCCGCATTAAGTGCCGAAAATCAGGCGGAATAATAATAATATTATGAAGAAGAATAATAAGTATGGGCGAAGAATAAGTAGTGCCTCGTGCTATGCACAGAGGCCACTACTTCTACTGTGTAGAAGTAGTGGCCTCTGTGCTTATAGCCCGTGGCACTAAATTACTTATACTGTAAATATATCATCTGGGCAATAACCATAAAATGCTCTTGTTTAAAACAATTTAGCTTGAACTGAGTGTGACTGAGTGGATAGTTGTGAAAACATCACTTGAGGATTGCATTGTTTGCTATCCCTGCACAGCATCTCTGAGAGAATGGGCATCACTTGCTTGTGTAACCTGTAGATGTGAAGACCTCTCAGGAGCTTTATCAAGTTCACTTCCTCCCGTGTTTGGTATGTGAGCTCATCTCAATTCCTTAGCTATGGATTCCTAAGAAATACTCCATTACAACACAGTAAGCTGGGCGTGATCCATAATTGTCCTTTCTTTTTTCCTGAAACTTCCTGTGATGCAAGTTTCATCAAGTTTCAGCAGGAGGGATGCTCATTGCCCAAGCAAACACTGTGCCAGTAGAATAAAAATTAAGAAAAGAGACAAAGAAAAACGGGAAAAAAAGGACTTAGGCAGGTCTTATGGCCAAGTGATAACTAAAAATTTGGTTGTATAATGGACAGTTCTATTAATATATGTAGGTCACCCCAAAGAAAATGTCACATCACAGGATCAAAGGCAACAGGGGCTAATTTTCTCAGTTTTTTTTTTTTTTTCGGCTCATTTTATAATGAACAAAGTTGTAATAAGAATTCAGTCCTGCTGAAGCCAACTCATCTCCATAGTTTGCTGCCATGATAATCTTTTCTTCACAGGCAGCGTAGAAGATGAAATGAGACCTGGGAGATTTCCTCTACAGAGATAATTAGCCCTCTCCTCTTCCTCATGAGCTTCTCACCCAGTGTCACTGTTGTTGCCTAGTAACCAACTGGGCTAAAAACTCAGTGTGACCCTGTTCTGGCACTAAGTATACTGGTGGCAAATCATCATCACCATCATTTCATGGTTATTGATGAATCGAGGTGAGCAGGGTCAGTTATGAGACACATTAATATAGGCCTTTTCATGCTACATCTCTAGCTGTTGGAGCATTAATCCATGTTTTCCAGCTGAAGAGCAGGCACCCACACACAATGGCTGGGTGATACAAAACTGTAGAAATTGACATATTAACCGAACAAGGCAGCAGCCGGCTGATATCTGAAGCAACATGGGACTATTGTGACATGGAATAAATCAGTCAGTATCTGTCTGGTTTAGAAACATATGACGTAAGATTATGTTATATCAAGCAAATATTTTTATACTAAAGTAATACACGCCTGAGACATGTACTTCTAGTCTTTTTTCACCATGTTAGCACTACACTATTTTAAATGTCCCTCAAAGTGATCATCACGACCTATAATGTCATGGTTTTGTACACACAGTCACTGAAAATGTAATGCTCAATCATCTGTAGGCTATCTGTTTTTCACTGGCCAAAAAAAACCCAACTCTGTTTTAATATTTGTAGAGCTAAGCGTCTTACTTTTCTTTGATAATTGTCTTCGGAGATTAAAAACTTTATTAGATTTATTCCTTGATGGTTGTGCAGAAATTGAGATCATAGACCATGTATTTTGAATAAAGGGAAACACAACATGATATCCAACAATTAAACAAATTTAAGCTGATAATTACAACAAATTAAGGGTGTGTAATAATACAACATGATATAATATGAAGAATAAGAATATTATTCTACAAAAAATACTTCTGTTAAAATGCAACACGGGCTGTTAGGTGTAGATTAGGAGTTGGGATTAGGTGGTGTGTTTATTTTTCCAATTTGGATTGGCCAAATTAAGGTTAAAGCAAACATAACTGTACATAACTGTAACGCCTCTCTGCTGTCATGTCCAGAAAGGTCCACTAGGTGGCAGGATATTCAGTAACAGGGTGCTCTACCTCATTTAATCCATTAATTTTATAGCAATTTAACGTTGAATTGCCTTGCTTGCAATGTTGAAAACAATATCTGGCAAATTATGAGCTAAATTAAAAATATAAAGCTAATACAGAGGACTCAGACATTTTCATTTCTCATTCTCATCTCATTGAACATATGAAACATTGACGAAGGAAGAAATCAATCTAATCCTATTTCTGAAATGAGATATATGATAAAAGAGGATAAAGATAGATGATAAAGAGGAAGAATATGTATACAATAAATTGGCAGGGCAAGAATTCCTTATTTATTTACAGGGGCATAAAATACATTCAATGTAACATAGCAAAACAGACAAAACATAAAAGAAAGTATTAGATCAATAAGGATAGTGAAAAAGAAAGTATTTCGAGTGGATAATACATACAATACGAGGTCCAAAATTATAAAATAAAACAATATAATAATATGTAATGTTTGTGTAATGTGCAACTCACATATAAATCAAAAATGTACATTTTACAACCACTATCATCCCAAAATCTATTGCCTCTAAAAAGTGATCGTTATTTTCCAAATGAGCAGTGGAGCCACAGTAGCAGCTGCTCGAACAGCGTCTGCTGTCTTTGCACTTTTAACTTTACACCACGAGGGGTCAACGGAACTCAAAATGGCGGCTGCACCAGTCCGGGAGTGGAGCGATGAGCAGCTAAAAAGTGACGATCTTCCCAAAAAAGACATAATAAAGTTCATTCAGGACAATGCAGCTCACTCGGTATGTTTACACCTTAAGTCTCTCGGTGATTTGAATTGGAATATCTGCAAATGAAAATGTTTAGGCTTTGTAAAAACTGTAGCATGCTGCGTGGTTAGCTAAGACAAGCTGCTGTTTTAGCATCTGCAGAGGTGGAATATATAAAAACACACACAAAAGAGACAAGTAGCTGATCATTACTTCATTTGACTGCGAGCAGAAACAGAACTACTTGAGCTCTCATATCTGAGCAAACATGGTGTTGGTCATGGTCATGAAGCTAACTCCTCTATCTGCACTTGGTTCTGCAGTTCCTCAATGACCACAAGCTGCTGGGAAACATTAAAAATGTGGCCAAAACAGCAAAGAAAGAGCAACTAATCATCGCCTACAATCAGCTCTTTGAGAGCAAAGTAAGTGTTGTTTTTTTTAACCCACACTAACGCAGCATCGCTGGAGATTGTGAACAGTGGATTGTGTGACAACCTCATTCAGACAGTGAATGTGTTTGTGTCCTTACTTTCTTTGCAGAGGTTTAAAGGCACAGAACCAGTAGAAGAAGTAACAGAGCAGGTCAAAGCTGTCAAAATTGAAGAAAAGCCCAAAGAAGTCAAGACAGAGGTTGTGGATGAGGTACTGGTTCAAGGGTTCACTTTTGCTTTGCATTGGTTGTACTGTGAAACTGAACTGCTACTGTGTGTTTACTTTTTCAGGGTCCTCCCAAGTTCACCAAATCAGTGCTGAAGAAAGGCGACAAAACAAACTTCCCGAAGAAAGGCGACACTGTGAGCTGCTGGTACACTGGCACCTTGGAGGATGGCACTGTGTTTGACACCAACATTCCCACAGGTGAGACAGACACACCTTAATATTCTAACTGCTCTGTGATCAGGAAGGCCACCCTGATCACAGAGGACCGCTCTCACTTCCTTTCACTACCTCTTCCAGCTACTGCCGTCAGGCAGAAGGTATAAAGTCAAAATCATTAATTCCATCAGCATCAACCATGCTGAACACACTCAAATAGACACTCTACCACTTGCAGTCTTCAGCGGTCCCTTTCGATGTGCAAGTCATGTGTGTTTTGATGTTCCTTACGTGTGATGTCAGTATGTTGAATTGTGTGGTTTATTTCTTTTATCTGGTTTTTAACATGTTGGATGGAATTGTGGGAATATTTATTGGAGTCTGTCACCGTGTTGGGCAGACAGTGGAGCTTTCTTGATTTCTAAATTGTCTTTTATCTATTGTCTTTTGAGATAGATATAAAATTTTTTACATATATCATTATTCTTATAGATTCTAAATTCTTAGTCGGAGACTCAGGTTTAAACTGTTAATGTACCTCTCTTATAGCGGCTAAAAAGAAGAAGCAGGCTAAACCACTCAGCTTCAAGGTTGGCATGGGCAGAGTCATCAGAGGAGTAAGTCAATCCTTTTTCTTGCTAACCACATTTCCCCTAGTTTCTAATTTTGATCCTTTTCCCCACTGCATGTTCTCACCAGTAATCTTTGCTTCCACAGTGGGATGAGGCGCTTCTGACAATGAGCAAGGGAGAAACAGCCCGTTTGGAGATTGACCCAGAGTGGGCATATGGAAAGAAGGGCGTACCTGAGTCCAAGTATCCTTTACTCTGGCTGCTTCAATGACTCACTTTGTATTTGTGTTGTGGTTCACTGTGTTTAAGTTGCACCTAAAATTGTATTCTTTCATTTAGCAGTGAATTGATTTTCCTCTTAACTCGTCAATCAGAATTCCACCAAATGCAAAACTGATTTTTGAGGTGGAGCTTGTGGCTGTGGATTAACTGACAAACGCTGGCCAGCATGTGTTACACTTCACTGGTGGACAACACTCATTTCAAGACCTCTCCTTAAAGATCAAGTTCAAATGCCATTTTGATTGTATTGTGCCCTCCACACGTTCCCATTCATCAAAATGTTATGTACAAAATGGAAACATTAAGTTTTTAGGAAAATGGCATAGCTTGTCAATAATGTACATATTAGAAGTCCTTATTCTTTTTTGCATGTATAATGTAAATGATAAATAAACCTGTTTCATGGACTTGGTTAAAACTATGGATGTAAAATTGATCTTGTTTTGTCTTTATAAATGTCTAAATTTTCTTGACATTAGACATCTTACAAGCATATTAAGGAAAACAAAAAAAAGGGTATTGGCACAGAGCATCATTTATACATTTCAACATTTAAACCAATGGGATAAACACCTGAAATATCAAATTCTAATTTAAAATTTCCACTTTAATCCAGGATGTCATTCTTGAAAAGTTTTGATAAATAAACATTTCCATTGCAGGACAGATCACACAACACTCAGTCTGTCCAAGCCAAATTTTATTCTATACAGGACAAAATTTAACTTGGTAAAAATCGCAAATAGCAGTCATGCTTCTTTGGATAACTGAAGCATTTAGGAGTTGGCGTTGGGTCCCTTCTTCTTTCCAAAGGTGGGAACAACGTTCACAAAGCGCCTGTTGTACTGGATGCGACGCTTAGCGCGACCAGTCTTCTTTTTCTTTTTCTCCTGCTTGTCAACCTGAATAAAACGGCAAAAAGTCATTTCATAATTTCAAACAATTCTATTCATCCATGTGAGATATTCATAATAACTAGCTCTTCTAAAAAGAAAATTAATAATTTTAAAAGTAACAATATACTTCTTGTTGATAGGTGAAAAGGTAAATTCGTATGAGTTGATATTTTATTAAAATGAGGTAGAGTTGAGTATTTTCTCACCTTGGGCGTCTGTCCCCTCACTTTTCCAGCACGGGCCAGAGAACCGTGAACTTTTCCTGGTGGAGGGGGAAGTAAAAAGGTTTTATTGCAACAGTTCAGACAAATTCACAGCCTCATTTCACGCAATCTATCTACAATCTTAAACATTTGTGTGCAGGCAGAGGTAGTAGTTATCATACATGAAGCACAGCATACCCATGACAAGCTCGAATTTGACAACATCAAAATTAATTTGTTGTGGGAAACTAGATGCACTGGCTTATGACTTCTTCCCAGTGTGTAATGGGCAGCTTCCGAAATCCATTTCAGGATGTCAAACATGTAGTGTTGTGCCTGGATACTGACCTCCCAGCAGCCTGCCAGCCACCTCCAGGGTGCAGTGCTCTGAGACTCCACAGGATACCAGGGAGGCATCATTCTCCAGTGGGCATCCAGCAAGCAACAGCACCTGATCCTCCACCAGGAGACCCTCAAGAGCCTGGACATGGGCCTGGGAGAGAAAATTTGACAATAATTTTGCAGATTTGTCTAGATTCGGATAAGTAAAATAGTGATATTTAAAAGTGCAGAATGAGATCAAAGGTCTGCTGTCGTCTCTACAATCGGTAGACATTTACCTTGATCTGTCCAACAGTCTCCTCTCCGGTCACCTCAAGGGTGTGGGTGTTCTGGGCACGCAAGAAGAGTTGCATCTTGAGGCTGAAAGAAAACGAGAGATATTGAGCCAACCTTACTGACTTAAATCATAAAAATATTACCAACGCGGAAATGAGCCCGTGGCGACGCATTAATTTGTGACACCTAACAGTTGCTATCAATCCCGCCAGATTTCCACATTAATTCACATTGACTACCTCCAATATGTAACCACCGGTAAAAAAAAATATATACATATACACCTCAGTAAGATTGGGGTAACTTGGAAATTGAAATGAACCCGCGTAAGGCGGCGTGCAGCAACACCGCTGGACTTTTCGGCTGTCTAGCTAACGCTGTTAGCTTACCTAGCCACATGGGGCACGCGTTTGATTAAGCAGCTTAAAAACACGTGAAATACCGCCCAAATGTTGGAAATAAAGTTTTAGTTCTGATACTTGATGATATATGTGCCGTATCTGCCTACGAACACTGGTCTGAAATTCACTTAATAAGCATTTTATACTAATATTGCACAGGCCTTACCTCGTTCGATGCTAGTCGTTCAACGCTAGGCATAAAAAGGGCTGTTTAAGAGCCGACACTGCGCATGTGTGGATATACGTAGCCGTCGTCGGGTCCTCTGACCACGCCCCTTGTACAATGGCTCTTGAGACTCGATAATTAGCTTTTGTGTGATAAAAGCACCAATAACCTCATAAACTGCACAGCAACTGTCTTAAAAGTTACCACAGCAAGTCACCGATCAACACAGCCGGTAAATAAACTAAGAGGGCCCCACATAGTGAAATAGGTTATTAAAGCAGCTGCTTAAAGCAACTATATCTCTACTTTTACTGGTTCAGCCATGGATCAACCCTTCATGAGACTCAGCAGTAGAAACCACGTTGATGCTCGGTTAAAGGTCAGATCGAGACTGATTTGATACTGCTACAGTGTGGTCATTTGCACATGAACACAAGGTACAGGGGAGATTATACTCTCTGGGTTTGAGTCTGTAATGTGTCTGTACTGCTCTTTATGCTTCAGTGAACCTTGAGCAATTTAAGAAAGACAACTAA
The DNA here is from genome assembly GCF_900963305.1 of Echeneis naucrates. Classification (NCBI taxonomy): domain Eukaryota; kingdom Metazoa; phylum Chordata; class Actinopteri; order Carangiformes; family Echeneidae; genus Echeneis; species Echeneis naucrates. Next base: position 11,765,941 of record NC_042534.1, read on the forward strand.
ATCAACAAGCACCCAATGAGGATATCAATCTCTTTATTATGAAATCAAGTCAAAAAAACAGAAACAAGGATCTTCATTTCACTTTATGGAAACTTAAGCATGAAATATTAAAAATCTTTCAGTTTGGGAAAGAGAAACATGACTCAGGTACATGAACAAATGTCTCCTTTAGAAGTTTAAAGTTTCTCCACACAAAGAAAAGAGACTAAGCTAAGTCATCCAATCTAAAAATTAAAAAGCCTTTTTTCAGAGGGAAAAGAACTCTGCCTTCACAAACATGCAAAAAGCACCTCCCAAAAAACAGCCATTGTTGGAAATGATGAATGTAGCAATGTCTTTTTTTTCCTTTTTTTAATTTTAATAAACATGACTGGTCAACATGACCAGCATGGAGGGCCAAGTCTACTCCAATCATTGGCTACAAAGTGTAATTTAACTGATAAGCATATTCTAAACAAGAAAAAAGAAACTAATCAGCATCTGTAGTCTGTGGCAGGAATGAAATATCCAAGACACTGTTAAGAAGCCCTGTTCATGTTTAGAGATGTAGGCAGGAAAGGATGATTTCTTCCAAGTCTCTGTCTTCATGCCAGGTTTTTGTCCATCATGTAGGAGGAGGGGGGTAGTACTGGTTATACTGCGCATATTGGTTGTACTGGCCCCAGGAGTTCTGTCCCCAGCCACCATACTGCTGCTAAACAGGAAAGCACAATGTTACCATGATCACTGAATTTAACAGGCTTTATGGAATCAGTTTGTGTTGTAGTTTTGTCAGCCCATTTTAGTAAGTAAGTAAGTAATCATGCAAATTTTGTTGGTAGATGGTGTGGGGGGAAAAAATTCAAAAGGGCACCTTCTTTAATGCAGTCAGTGACTGTATGAAACCTACCTGGTACCAGTTGTAATTATATGCAGAGTTGTTTGCCTGCATGTCTGTCATTGCATTTGCTGCAGCTGTGGTGCCGTCATCCACACGCTGTCTCTTGGCATCAGGTTCCTGAGAACTGCAGACAAGTAAACTCACGTCAGCACACTCTCTTGGTAAGCATTTCAACCAAAAAAAAAAGTCCAATGATTTACCAAATATTGCCACACAATCTGGTAATTATATAACCACATAACTAAACTTTTACAACTTCTACGCATGACTTTGAAAGAACAATGACATATTGTTGTGTAGTGTTTGAAGCCCTGTTCTGGTATCCACCTGTCATACCCGTTCTCAGCTTTCCTCTTTGTGGATTCATTTTCTTTCTGTAGTTTCTGCTGCTCCTCATATGCAGCAACAAGCCTAGAGGATTTAAAGAATTAAAGCTATGCAACATCACATTTGGTTTAAAAATATTAAAAAATAAAAGGAAATTTCTTTGGAAATTACAAAACACTCACATATTGATGTCAGTCCCAAAATCTTCAAGGAATTCGACCTTGCGCTGGGAGAATAGAAGACGGGACTCAAGGGGCATTGGACTGTTCAGGGCTCGATCAAAACAGGCCAGGATCTCTGCCTCATTCTGTGTCACATCTCCACTGTATTCCAGCTCAAGCAGGTTTAGATAGAGTTTTGGACTTGTCTGTAATGGCATAAAAATATCAGCATCTAACTTAAAACAAAGTCAACATAGTAGCTAATGAAATGTACTTTAATTGCAATATTTCTTAAAAAAAACACTTTACACTTAGAATAACCAAAAACCCCATGCTTATTATCAAGTAACAAAACATTCATGCTCAATGTGATGGTATTTGGTTCATATATTAATTTAATCCATTGCTGCAGATTTTAGGGAAAGCAAACGAATTTGAACAAACAAGCATGCTTTGTAGACTGACTCCTTCACTGGTCTCAGGACTCCAAGAATTAAACAGTTAATACATCAATAAACTACATTTACTATTTTCACCCTTTCATTCAAAACACAGAGGAATAGTAAAATTATGGGACTTATTAAGGCTTTGCCATGTAATGTAAACACATCTGTCAAAAAGGGGACCTGTCCCTTACCTGGTCTTTTTCAATAGCATCCAGCAGCACCTTCCTGGCTTTGTTCAAACTTTTCTGCACCTTCATCAGCTGCCTTGCCAACTTCACAGCATAGAACGATGTCTCCGTTGCAGTGCTTGCAGACTCCATGGCCTCCCTTAACAGCGCCTCCGCTTCCTCCAAGTTACCATGGCGACGCTCCAAACTGACCCGACGAAGGCGCACCATGGCGAGACCTGGCACCACCACCTCCAGTGACTTCAGGATGCTGCGCGCTTCCTCTACGTTCCCTGGGCAAAGAAACGGTGCACATCATAAATGGCTGGCCTTAACTGTAATCCCAGGTATTTGATAGTTTTGAACCATCTGTCACAATGGACAGATTTATTTTTTTCTGGATGTCAATTTGTATGTTGATTTTGACGAGTGTTACACACCTTGCTGCTCCTCAAAGGCTGCCCACAGCAGGTGGATGGTTGGTTTCTTGGGCAGATGGATGGTACACGCCTTCTTGTAGACATGTCGCACACCGTCCGTGCTGTAGCTCTCTAGATATTTTGCATACTTCAGAGTGGAAAAGAGAAAGCGAGTTGGAAGAAATGCAGGAGAGGACAGAGAAAAAGAACAGAGGAGAAAGAGAAAGGCAAAAGAGACAGCACAATTTACACCCACATTTTCTGTTGACAGAAAGTGAATTTCTTCATTGACAAGATCGTTTTTAGAAATTTTCTGTGTAAACCCATCAGCACCTTCATGGAACCAATTAGATAAGTTTCTGTAAGGTAGTGGGAGACGAAGTAGATGCAACGTAGTAGTTGGCAAATGCTGCAGTCAAATCTTGTGTGGCAAGCTGGCCATCCCCTAATACAACAGATACAGTCACATATCAACGTTACACGCAAAGAGAGTGCAGGACGATTTACTGTGTCGATGTGATTATCATCGATGATGGGGGGAAGTGCAGGGAAGTAGCAGCAGTGCGCGAGAGGTCAACGATGACATTACCTTGGTCCAGAACTCCTCGTAGAGAGCACAGGCGATGAGGCATCGTTCAAAGAGAACAACCACGCGCTCCGGAGTCCCATTTTCAATCTCAAAGTCCAGGTACTCCTTCCAGTTGTTCAGCTGGGTCTTCTCTAAGGCTTTGACGTGGAAGTATGGTCTCTTAATCTAAAACGATATGAGTAAATGTTAATACACAGTGAAAAGAATAAGAAAAAAAAAAAAAAAACATTTCCACCATTTAACTTTGTGGTGAAGAAAACTGGAAACCTACCGCTTCCTCGAAGGCCCACCGCTTGCTGACTTCATGTTCGTTGTGGTTGAAAACCTCCTGCCGGACCTCAATCACTTTGTGGCGCATATTCTCAATCTCTGTCACTCTCTACATGGAAACACAAAAACGAAACAGTTAACACCCTCATGTATATTTCACGGTCTCCACTTGATGTAAAAACTGCTAGACCTGCAGCCAAGGATTTACATCACCATGAGCTTGCCAGAGACAAGAGGCCTGCAGAGGGGGAGAGGTATGTATGCACCCTGCATATCAGCCTCTGGGTGCAGGTGCTGGGATCAATGGGTCTCAGGTGATCCTGTTAGTTATAGGACGTGCCCCTGATTGGATGCCAACTTGAATCCCCCCAGGCATTCATTGGCTAGCTGCTGACATAGAGACACCTCTTCAAACCTGTACAACTTTTCTTTCTATTTGATCATGGAGACGAACAGGCAAGCTCCTGCTAATCCCTGCAAGCGGTAATTTTGAAAATCGCCCCCACCTCCCCCCCGCAGGATTGGCAGCTGGATATCTACCTTAGCAGGATCCGCAAGATCTTCTGTACCCGGTGGTAGCTCCTCCTCAACAGCAGGCGTATCTCCATCATTGCTGACCATTGCTAAGCTGGCTTTAGAGAGCTCGACCCTCAGCTGAACAAACTCCTGCTCTGACAAGAAGTGTTTGGGGTTGTTGCTCTGCACATGATCTTTGAACCTGCAAAGTCCCCGACGCCCCCCCAAAAAAAAGAGTCAGGACACTACACTTTTTTTCCTTGGAGTGTAACTGGGGAGCTCATAAAATTAGACAAGACTGCAACAAGAATCTTAAACTGTACTTCGTCAATACCTCTGGAAGTGCTGGGAATAGAGCTGGGTTGGGATGCCCAAAATGCGATCATAGATAGCAGTGACATTAGCCAGCTTTTGCTGCTCTGTCTCCCAGTTGATGTAGGACTCCCATAGACGGTCTGAGCGGAAGTCTGTGCCTGCTGCAACCACTGAATGTTCATAGGCACTAGTGGTAGAAACAAACAACAACAACAAAAAAATAAATAAATTTAAAAAAAAAAAATTGTGTTTAGTGTCTAATAAATATTGGGTCAGCTGTAGGGTAGCTGTCACAATCGGAGAAAGTATTTTACTCACGCACGAATGCGTCCCTCTGTTTCTGGGTCACTCAGGTCTGAGTTCTCTTTGATGTAAGTCAGATAATGCAACCACAAGTCCACACTGAGAGGAATGGCCTGCAAGCCTCTTCTATATACCTTGGATGAGATGAAACAAAGAAGAGGGTCAAAGACTGCAACCATTTTATTATATTCATAAAGTGGTTACTCTTTGCATCCCTTTGCAGTTACTCAAGGATCAAAGCATTCATTCAACAATGTTGTGTACCAGTGTACTAACATAATATTAAATAACTTGGCTAAAGCAAAACAGAACTGTTTCTATTACAATACACTCAAGTTTGAAAACATCTAAAGATAAAGGTAATGGTATTTTGTATGTCAAGAAGATATTTATATATTTACCTCATCTGCAACCTGGATATTGTCATGCTTTTTCTCTATATCAGCATACTTCTTCCAGTAGCCATAGCAGTTGGGATAGCGCAGGAGGAATACATCAAATGCCTTTCTCACAGCTGTAAGAACATTCTGCAACAGTAGGGGGGCAGAAGATTAACTTAACGAAATTTGAAAACACTCATTTGACTTCTGTTAAAATTTTACAGTTTTAAAAAAAAAAAACCTATGCACATTGTAAATCTACATGTATTCTTTTACCTCTTGCTCCACGTACTGCAGCAAGTAAACCCAACCATTGAAATCTTCTGGATTGTCCTCACAGCCCTTGAAGAGTTTGTCAAATTCACTGGGCAGCTCAGGCTCTGTAGGAACTATCAAATCTTCTGTTGTCTCCTTGGATGGTTCTTCTAGCTCCATGCCATCCTCCTGTGGTGCCTCAGTTCCATCTGAAGAAATTAAGACAGCGCTTAAAATGGCCGTTGAGGGTCTAGCTCTAATGCAAACAAAGCACTGGCCAAAAATGTGTCTAACTACTAATACAGAAAATATATATATAGTATAAAGACTCTCCACTGTTGAAATAACATCCAATATAGTTAAATGGATTAGCAATATGTCATGTAACCAGTAGCTGCACCAAAAGTCAATGCTGTAATTGTGTGATTCCACTGTACATTTCAACTAGAACACAGATTTTAACCAATTTAAGCTTGTACTACTTTTCTCTGCAATTAAAATTAGCTAGCCAGGCAACATTGTAAACTGCCCTGATGTAGTTGCCTATCTTTTGCTGCCAATAAAACAAATTATGCGTTTACACACATATTAGCAACAACCAAACACCAAGTCTTTTGATTACCTTGGATGCTATCCTGTACGGTAGCCTCAGTGTCTAGATTCATATCTTCACTTTGTTGCTGAGAGTCTGTAGACTCTGTTTTGTGCTCAAATGGCTGTTCTGCTTCCTCGGCGGGCTGTGGTGGCTGCTGCTCTTGGTAGAGCTGAGCACTGGCAAGCTGAAACTGCTCCACAGCCTTCTGCACAGAGCCCAGCTCTGTGGAATTCATCGGCTGGTTTGGTGGCTGCTGTTGCCCTGCAGCATCTTGGGACACATCAGAGTCCTCAGGCAAGATATTGGTGAGCGGCTCAGAAGCAACCTGGTCCAAGGGCCATTCTGCGGCTTGGCCTAAAACAGGAAGATCAGGAAGAAAAGCATCCCCATTGCTCTCCATGGCAGGGGATTCAGTGTCCAGCATTCCAGTAATAGTGTCGTCTGAGGGGTGCAGGCCTGGGGAAAAACATGTTGGATTAGCACTATCAGTTAATTTTTAATCACATAGAATCATGTGTGCCAGTAGCATTAAATAAGAAAAAAAAATCCAGCGCGAATGAGGTCGTGCGTTTTGTTTCCAAGGAAATGGACACAATCAATTTCACCGCTTCAATGATCCATTAGTTATTTGTTAAATGTGACATGCCCGTGTGCCTTTTTTTTTTATTACAGACATTATATAACATAAGCCATTAACTTTACCTGAAGTAGTTTCAAAAAAAGGTCACTCCGACAGTCATTAACTGCTACAACGGGATACTTCCTTGTTCTAACACTAAAACGAACGCAACGTTTAGCTTAACTTGGCTACTAAAAATAATACAGCCTTGTGATCGGTTACTTAAAAACGCGTGGCTACATAAGCTGATGTTAATGGATAACTACGTGCTCCGTCAAAATCTACTTATCTTAGCTTTAACATTAACCTTGTTAGCTGCTCGAGGCCATGTTGCATCCGGGGGACTGTTTGCATATTCAAAGTTCAAGCTAGGCCTCGACTCCCACCTATTTCCTGAAATCTAACAGCACAAACGTGACTAGCGGTCGACGCTAGCTTCACAATAGCGTCTCCTATTTTAACGGTGGAAGTGAAAGCAAATACAATTATTTACTATAGTCCACAATTAAACATGGTTTATAAACGACTAAATCGACGAAGTTAACAAGATGGCAACCGATTTCCTCGTGCTCCCGTTTCAGCCAACTACGGCGTGCTAAATCGTTGCCTATGTTTCCAGTTAATAGACTGCGCCACGTTAGCTAGCAAAACTCGCAAGCGTTAGCTGGCTGCTGAATTGCCACATTTAATGCCAGATTCGACAAAAAAAATATATAAGCGCGCGTTTTTCGATCTTACCAGTCTCTTCCATCAAATCGTGGCCAACCTTGAGTACTCGTGAGCAGCTTTCGAAGTCACTTTAACCTACAACGACCAACCGAGCTCCGTCCACCATTCTTATCAACTTCAAGGAAGCGCTGAAGGGAAGTGCGCATGCTCAGTGCGCCGCCTGCCCGCCAATCTGAGCGCGTGCATGAGCGTGTCTGCGTGTGTCTGATCATGAAAAACATTTTGACACATTTTCATACATTCCTTTTCTTAAGTCACTCTAGTTTTACAGTAATATATATAAATATACGTCAACTTAAGAAAGACAACAGTTTGTGTTAAAATATTGTTGAACTTTATTTTTTAAATAAAACACCCCGAAGATATAATTTCCGTATATAGGTAACTTCGTCGAAATACGGAGATAGACGTGCATACCTACGATAGTATCAATATCTTTGTAGAGTTTTAAAAGCAGACTGCTGATGTCAGCGGCTCTATGAACGTTGATCTCATAATATGCCACAACAACATGGCGGGGTCCTTTGGTAATGATAGAGTATGTGATATGAAGTCATTTGTGCCTTGTTTTCTTTTAAATACTCAGTTGTGCTTCCTGTAATGGAACGCTGTTGTTCTGCTTCCTGTTCACTCACGGCCTCGACTTCACAGGCGAGTCGTACGTAAGCCGTTTTGAATGAATGATCAGACATGTCGGAAAAACCCGAGTGAACCCCCTCCTGCCATCACTAAGCCTATTAAATCCTTACATCTGCCTCGTATGCACAGGCCGAGTGTATTTCCTGCACCACTGTCGGTGGCATAATGTATGATGAAAGCTCTAATGGCGTCAACACTATCTAACAGGCCGCTCTGCATTTTGCCGTACTTTACAGCGCGCATGCGAAATGGCGTATAGTGTGTTTAAGGGCAGTCGGAAATCTTAAATTTAAAGCGAGGAACGCATTTTTTCCCAAGCAGTGTTACATACAGTCTGGACTTGACACTTAGATATGTATACACTGTTTAATATGAATAAATCCATGATACAAAATAATTACTTTTACATTTGTTTGGAAATTTTGCCTTCAAATAAAACATTAGGAAATGAAGAGAAGGAAAAAATAATGGTTCAGCATCTCTCTCATTTTCTACCACTTATGCACCAGGGTCGCAGGATGATTGAACTTACTAGTTAAAATTCTTCATGTCTGAAATGTCTTGATTCATAAGTGAATAATTAGATTTTCAACCAGTTGATGGGAGTTGCAAGATTGTTCCTTCAGCTGTTCCATGGGGTTTTAAATACAATCACTACATATGGTCTTACAGTTTCTTACAGCTTTCTTTCCTGTCTTATTTTCAGATTTATTATTATAATTTGTTTCTAATATAACATTTAAGTGAAAAATAAATAAATTATTTATTGTATCTGCATCCATAAAGCAATCAGAAAACACTTAAAAGGCGAGTAACCTGTAAACTAGCCTATTCAAACCCAAAGCCAGTGACAGCAATGTCCCTGATTAAATTGCTTTGCTTTACAGAATCTGCTTAGCGAAACAATACTACATTTATTAAGTATCGTTGTTAAAACCACAACTATGATATCCCATCGAAGCCGCACCAACTATTACAATCAAATTGATGCAATAAGAAACATTGACAAAAGCCTGGCCTGCGGGACGTTTTTATTTTTTTAACGTATGGAGATTTCGCAGCTCTTGACGAACGCTTGAACGCCTCCATAGAGTGTGTGTGTGTGGAGCTGAGTAGAGGAAGTGGCGGCTGGTCTGGGTCCGCACCTTTTCCGGTAACACAGCACCGCCACAGCGCGATTGAACGGCTGCGGAGGGAGAGGGAGGAAGAGAGACAGAGGGCGGCAAGAGCGGGGAGAAACGGCCCGGGGACTGGGGGACGATCGCCGCGGACGTAGGTATAAACCCGGCAGTCTGTTTTTCTTTGGGTCTTGTGTCGCCTCTCTGTTCGCGAAGAGAATATTTTTGCGGATCCAAAGTTGCTCTCTGTACTAACACCCCTCCCTTCTCCGGACCGCTCTTGTGTCACAGGGGGAAGAGAAGAAAGTCGGATGAATCAATGACCTTTTGAGAGCTCTTCCTCTGGATGTCCCGCTGCATCTACGGGCCGGAGAGCTTATCCGTCGGTGTGTTCCTCGAAGAAAAAGCGCCGCGCTGTGAAAATCATCGACTGGAACTGGCTAAAGGCAAGTGTGGACAGCCGGCTGCCAAGAAGGAAGTGGGAACCCCGGGCTCGGACTGGGCCTGATTTATGTATCGGGGTTTGTTTTTTTTTTTTTTTTCGTGTAGGACGCTACGGCAGCTGTATTTTTGAAGGATAAGCAAGACTTGAAATGTGGGCTCTGAAGAAAGTCTGTGCTGAACGGCTAGTTTGAAACGTAGGATGTCATTTTTTCTGCTTACATCGGAGGGCAGTGGATCATGAAAATATATCCCCACCCAATTCGGCGAGGACTCCACACGTACTGCGCCCACTGACTGCAAGTCACCACCTCAGGTCAGATCACCACAATCCAGATAATTGTACCACTCTGTTCACACAACTGTACAAACTTGACTCACCCCTTTTGAATATTGACACTTGTGTCAGCCCACCGCTGCCATCACGTGGAGGGCTCTCCGCACTCATTGAAGCTGCAAACCTCGGTTGTATTCAAAGCAACTTTTTTTTTCTTCGTTTGTTTGTTTGTTTTTGTTTTTTACTCTCATTAGAGAAGTAAACATTTTCGTCTTCTGACAAAGTATTTATGCACAGCAAACAAGATGGGGAAAATGCTTTCAAAGATCTTTGGCAACAAAGAGATGAGAATATTGATGCTTGGACTTGATGCTGCTGGTAAAACTACCATCTTGTACAAGTTGAAGCTGGGACAGTCTGTCACCACCATCCCCACAGTAGGGTTCAACGTGGAGACTGTCACCTATAAGAATGTGAAGTTCAATGTGTGGGATGTGGGGGGACAGGACAAGATCAGGCCGCTTTGGAGACATTACTACACAGGCACCCAGGGCCTCATTTTCGTGGTGGACTGTGCTGACAGGGACAGGATCGATGAGGCTAGGCAGGAGCTTCATCGAATCATCAATGACCGGGAGATGAGGGACGCCATCATCCTGATCTTCGCCAACAAACAAGACCTCCCAGATGCCATGAAACCCCATGAGATCCAGGAGAAGCTTGGCCTGACCCGGATCCGCGATAGGAATTGGTACGTTCAGCCCTCTTGTGCAACAACAGGGGATGGACTTTATGAGGGCCTGACCTGGCTTACCTCAAATTACAAATCTTAATGTTTTCCCCCCTCACCAGCCTGGACACTTGGAGGCAGAAAAACGTAGCTGAGAATGAAAACACAAGTTGGAAAAAAAAAATGCAATCCTAAGCAATTAATACCACGACCTCTCTACTGAGTATATATCAAAGAGAGTAGCAATTATATTTTGGTTTATTTTTCTTTTTGATCATGATTCATTATAACCCCAAATTTCATTTAAACAAAAGACAATTGTTTTACGCCTGGCTTTTTTTTTTTTTTTTTTTGTTTTCCTGTTAGTTTGCTTTGATTCACTTTCTGTATAATCAGTACTGTTTGAATATACAATAAGCTTACTTTTGCTTACTGCAAACTCTTTTATTTCCTCTTTTTTTGCATAGTTTATTTTAGGGGATTTTGGAAAAAACACTTTTAGTTTTGCCCCTGCTTAGTTCTCACTCAGTATTCTCATGACCCAGCTACATATCCAAAGGATGGGAGAAGTCCAGACACCGTTGCCGAGCATCAGCATATCACTTTCATGGCTCAAACTGCCTCTGTAATGTGTAAGAATGTGTATTATGGATGTTAGGAACTTTGGAGAAAAAAATGTTTTCATAAATGATTGTACTGGGATGAATGAGGAAATGTGTTTGTACGTATTTCCTGTGCAGTGATCGCATCCATAATGTCTACTGTAGAGTTTTGTTTGGAAAACACTATGTGGACACTGGATATTCTCACACACTGTGATATGGATATATGTTTTTGTTGTTTCAGGGTCTGAACCTGCTACCACTAGTCCTACTATTATTAATTACTGCCTCTTATTTTTATTTCTCTCACAGAGCTTCCATTACTCTTAAGTATTTGTAGTTTCAGCTGCCTTAGGAGGGGTTACAGGTGCCCCACAATCAAAGACAGTTACTACAGCAGAGCTTATGCTCAACTGCTGAGTTTGCACTTTGGGAGGGGATTGCTGACTAGCTGGCTGTGCACATTTTCATTTTTTGTGACTGACTTTTGGACCCCAGCAAATGTTTACGAACTTCCCACCCCCCCCACCTTCAATCCCCCTAGGTGCTTCAGAGACTGCTACCTTCTTTTTCTTCTCTCTTTTTATTTTACCCATCATCATTTGCCTGTACACCCAAGATTCCTACAACCTTCTGTTAATAGTTAATATTTACTGCTCTGTTTCATTTTTGTTCCCTTTTTTTTTCTTTTGCTCTGCAAATGAAATAATAAAAAAATATATCCAGATCAGTATGGAAGTGATGCCTTTTCAATGAATAGCTACAAAAACCAGAAGAATAGCAAGAATATTTTTCACCTGCACAAAAAAAGAGGAAGTGAGAGGTGAGGGTCCTAGAATAATTGAAAGGACTAGTTAGAATGAACTGTGAACTTAGCCTCGGCCTGTTACCTTTCTGCACTTGTATGTGTGAGTCACTGGCAGTGAATAAGTGATGAGTTCTCTGGTTTCAGAGAAGTGATTGTCAGGTAAGCTGAGCTTTGCTGAAGGTCTTAAAGTATCCCTTTGTCTATCAGGGCTCTGACACTACAAAAAATGGCGACATTTTTAAACCAAGGAGGCACATTAAAGGGTCCGTATCTTGAACCAGGGAGCATAAACCTCAGCAAAGCTTAATGTTCAAGGCAGATACAGGAGACAAAGTTCTCTCCTGGTAATAGGTAACTTCACGTTTGTCTGTTTTAAGCGAGACTTATGTCAAACTTCAGTTAAACCAGATACATTCACAAGCAGGAAATCACACATATGCTGTCATAATAAACTCAAGTCAGATAAAATCTTAGATCGTATTGAGAACTTGTTCATAAACTAAATTAATTTGGGTTCTGGAAACCTTAGAGACCAGAGTCTTAGCTTTATGCTTGTGTAACCTCTGAGGTCAGGATGACAGACTCGTGAAAAGGTTTTAGCCAGCCTGGCATTTTGCTCTCGGTATTCAAGTCACCCTGAGGTGCAGTTCTGGGATGGCCACTGTCTCATTTGAAGTCCTTCCTCTTCTTTTTTTTATTTTTTTTGATTTACCACCGAGTTTCATATGTTTCCAACTTCATGAAAAGCAGAAGAGCTCTGTGTGTCCCCGCCTGTACAGTCACACGTTGAAAGAGGTGGGTGGGAATTGTGGGTAGTGACATCACCTTGTGAAGTCAGGAAACGCTTGACACACGAAAACCGTTGTCATGGAAATGAGTGGCTTTGGTGTGACTCGCCTGCCAGTGAGCAAAAGCGGGTGCTGGAACGTGTTAGGTTGTGTCTTTTACATGTGCAGGTTTTCTGTACGTGCAACTTCATGTGCTGAGCAGAAGGGTAATAATTACCCTCTGCGTTCTTGAAAAGCTTACATTTTCCCATGTATCACCAGCTGAGTTTTCGGGGGATTCACAGTGCAGGAATTCCTGTGCAGGAATGCTCACTCTCTATCTCTCTGTTTACTCAGTTTGCCCATGTGGTGTTTGTTCTGAGACTGTGGATTTGAAGTTTGATCTGTTGCTTTGCTGAGAGCAGTCGCATGCATTTGATGTGGCCGGCATGAAGGACAGGGAAAGATAAATTCTACAACATGTTATCTCTGCTGAAACTGCTGTCACTTTCCACTCTCCAGTTTTTTGTGAATCAGCAGCACCAGTAACAGGAATTTCCTGCATTGTCAGAATGCACTATTGTACTGAAACCACATTATTTGAACAGTCCAGGGCAGTGCCTCTGCTGTGTCAAGTATGGTCTTGTTTGCTTATAATTTTCCATTGTGGATGTGGAAATTCCAAAGTGAGATCTAAGAGCCCTTTTCTTTTCTCAGGAGTGAAAGAGAGAAAATATGGATTTGCAGATCAGTTTGAAGCAGCGTCTGATGTTACATCAGCACTCAGGCACTGAATCATGACACACATGTCACAGGCCCTTTGTACAGCTGTCACTGCACTCAGCAGCATATGTGTTACACACATTGGGTGGTGTCAGGCTCACCTGTGGCTCTCACTTAAAGGATGGACCGAAGACTTTGTGTTGTCTCTCTTACTTCACCAGGTAGAATCTGTGAATTAAATAAATTTTTGTCCATAAACATGTCAGTTTCATACGCTAACTCAGTTTAGAAGATGTAGTGATGCCCATCCAGTGACCTTGCAGCCGCACTGGTGCTATGAGACATTTCTTTCACTTCCCCTGCATCATCATCACCACCATCAGCAGGCACATCAGCAGTCGAAATGTGATTCACTTGTGTTTCCTGAGATCAGTCACCCAGTGAAAGCTGCCACGGAAGTGTTGGATTTGAATGAAAGCTCAGAGCAGACCTGCTTCATTTTCTTTCACGTTCAGCTTTTGCCCTGAGCACTCCCATTGTGTTTTTGCTGGGTGGGGGTGGACTGGACTATTCTATACTTCTGAAGGGGGTGCTTTCAAACAATACTTTTAGACAGAGCTCATTGGTGGTTCCTCTGTCATTTGTTTACTCGACTGTTCCTTTTTGATTTTTATCTTACTTCATTTCTTCATAGAGCAAATCAGGAAACCAGCAGATAAAAACAATGTTCATTTCAGCATAAAGAGTCTGTTGCTCATGAACTCATATTTATATAAAACAGTAAAGCCTCTCACATTTGCTTTCTTGGAAACTCAAAAAAAATGTGTGGTATTGGCACTTTAATGAAGTAAGTGCTCTATGCCTGAGGTAATGGCTGTCAGATGTTGGTACTGTGCTGTGCATTATATATATTATTTCGTTAATCAAGACTGAACAAAAAAATACTCTGAACTATTTCAAGCCCTTTGTGATTATATGTATCTGTTTGATTGTAAAGCCACAACTGGTTAATATTGTTGTTCATAGCAAGGGAGTTCTGGGTTTGAATCCACCCAAAGATATGTACTTTAAGTTAACTGTTTGTAACTTTACATTTAAATGTTTGTTCGGCTCTGTATGTCAGCCCTGTGATAGACCTGTCCAAAGGGTACCCCATCCAACCCCACTGTGAGCTGAGAATGGCTCCAGCCCCTCCTGAGACCCTGTGTGGATGAGTGGTATGGATCATTGTTGGATGGATGGATGCTGGTTTGTAGCCATGAACTGCACCCAGGAATGTCCTTTTGTTATGAAGAATCAATATGTGATCACAATACTGCTGCTAATCGCCTGATTTACAGAGTATGGAGTCACTTTGCGGTCATTTGTTAAGGTATCACTGTCCTCCGTCAACCTCAAATACCTCTTAGGGTTTTCTCACCAAGGACAGTGCAGCCTCCCTTTGCCATGGCAACAGAACCAATAAATCATTTCACATACCTGTCTGCCTGATTTTTATCAACTACTGTTCACTTCATCAAGGAGTTTGAGATGTTTTTTGTCTTTGTGTAACCTTTTTTTAACCCTATGTATTTTGACTAAAAGATTATCTGCAGTTATCTACATGCATTTCCTGTCAACAACATCCACTATTGAGAGACACAAAGGATGGACAGAGTGAGGGGCAATAGCTGCAGCTCAGAGAGTTTCAGTGTCTCGGTTGTCATGGGGGCCGGTTTAAACAGTGTTGTAAAAGCAGCATGCAGAGTGACATTCAGCTTACAGGCAGTTGTAAGCGCTTCAGTTTCTGTCACACATTGCTTTTCCCTTCACCTCGGACAATGTGCTAATAATTACAGGGAGCCTGAGGGCTGTGTTTGCATTGGGGGGAGAAGTTGTGCTATGGGAAGGATGTGTGCAGCAGCAATGATTCAGACTCACAGACGTCATTCATGGAGGCTGCTGACTGAACGCTGGTTTTTCACATCCTGACAAAAATGTGGTTTCAACTGTATCTTTGCCCCATCAACTAAGAGCAGGTGAAAAGAGCTTATATTTGTAGTGAGATGTAAAAAGTTTGTTATCCTGTCAACCTGGGGGCTGTCAAACAAATTTTCATGTTGGTGGTGTTTGAGGTCATGCTTGTATGTAATCTTAAATAAATTTAAATGATTGGCTTGTTTTCCAATTTTTTTGCCACCCATGTGGGTTAAAACGTCTGAACTCATCTTTTAGCTATGTTGCATCAGTTGATATAAACTAACTGAAAGAAGTCACAGGAACCAAGAGATTTTTTTTTACACCGGCACACCACTAGATATAAACTGCAGTGTGAATTTTGAGTTGTGCTTTCATTTGTGACGGGAAGTGACATGTGCAGCAACTTCCTGTGTGGCATATGGCAATCTACATTGGCAGATGGGCACAATGAGATTAAAAAATGATTAAGAGGGTACTGTACTAGAGATAAATACAATAGAGAATCTATCAAGGCTTATCAAAGGACAGGGCTAAAGTGTTGTTATTCTAAAGTGAATTATTTATTAATCAGTGCATAATTGCCTGGACTGGTTTTCTGTAGTGAAACTGAGAAATAGTACAGAAAGTATCCTGAAACCACGGCCATATTGGACAGGACACCACCAAGAGAGAAATGAGCAGCACTGCTAATATTTCTCAGTTCCTTAAGAGCAGAAGTGAAACAAGCAAGACAAGCGTACCACTATGCCTCCATTCTAAAAGCTGTTGTAATAAACCTTGTTTATTACAACAGGTTAAAGGTTGTCATTCACACAGTGTAATTATTGATAGATCTTCTGTAGAATTCTGTCGGACTGAGCCAGTCTCACTGCCTCTCTCTGTCCCTCCCTCTCTCGTCAGCTTCCCACTTACACAAACACAGAAATAGAGTCACCACTAAAACTTTCATCCCTAAATAACACACAACAGTAAATCCAAAAATAACCCACCACACAGACTCCCCACAAGCTCTTATTAATGACCTGTCTGACCATCTGCTTTTGTGCAAAGTACGCAACATAGCTCACACCCACAGCTGTGTGCGCGTGTGTGTGTAGCATATGTGCTCCAGTCATGTACACGCATGGCACGTTGTTGGCAGGTGCTTTGTGGAGCTGAATAATTTGTTTAAGGACTTATTTTGTGAACTACAATCGTCTCCACTCACTCATCAGAGTTGAAACTGAGGTGCAGTGGTTTTACCAAATATAAAAAATATTAGTCACTCAAATAATAGGTTCAGTTATCTGATCATTTTAAATTTTCCAGTGTTGTTCATTTGGCTCAAAGGTTCTTTCTGTAAGGTCAAAAGATTGCTTCCTCATCTTTTGACTTCCCCTGCTTGTTACATGATCTCATCATGTTTTCTTTTCTTGCTCAGTGCTGTAATCAAATTGCCCAGATTTCAAAAATACTGTTGCGACATTACTGCACATCCATGTGACTGTGTATAACAGTCTGTTAAAGCTATGACCTACGGCACAGGCCTAAAGTTTGGACACACTTTCTATTCATTTGTGTGAGAAGGTGTGTCCAAACTTCTGGCCTGTGCCGTACATTGCAATCAGATGCAAACCGTTTATAATGCTAGTCACTTTCAATGTTTTGCAACAAACCTGTGTGTGTATGCAATTAGTCTTCTCTGTGGTGATCCAAAATCACAAGCAGACCCTGTGGTGTGTGAGTGCCTGCAGAAAATGGGAATATGCTGAGCCATCTGCAGCGTCATGACTGTGCCATGCAGGGGAGAGCCCCTATTCAAGTAGATGGAGAGTAATGTCTCGTCTGCACATACCATAGGCATATGTACATTGCTGTGTGTAAGCACCACAGGTAGGACAGGTAGGCCTTTTAGTTGCTTGGTCTCGAGCAAGCACACATAAATGCTTGCGTGCAATATATGAGATCATATCATGACTCTATTCTTTCTATCCTAGTGCTTTCATGACTGTTGTCACTCTGGTGTGCAGTGTATCCAAAAGCCTTTGGCTTCACCAACCAGTCTAAGCTTTAAGTACAAACAGCAGAGAAAGGAGTTGCTTAAATGAAAGGAATACCTTTTCTTTGTTTGCGCTTGCCTCTATGGCAACGTTGACAAAGACTCAGCAGCAGATGGCTGTAGCACATCTAAGTGGTCTGAATTAACTGTCTTGACTCCTGTGTCTGTGTTCTGCCAAATATCTGGTTTCATCTTTGAAATGGTCTTCAAGTAAATTTAGATTTACTGTGCAGCAATATCTTTACGTCACTGATACTTGATATCCAGGGTATAAATCATCCAGATGTCACTTTAATCATGAACTCTGTCTGATGGTGCACAGCATGTGAAACAGGCAAGCATTAATACCAAAGCATTAGCAGTTTCATGGGGGACATGGACTATGTGTTTAAAAAGGGGCGTTGCTCTAATTCATCTTGTCATGTATATGTTTCAGATGTGAAATTATATAGGCTATACTGTGTTTATTTATATGACGAATTCAACGGATATTTCAATATCCAGGAGAGGAGTTACTCCGAAAAGGTCCTTATTTGTGTGTATTCTGCAGGAACCTCCAATTCTAAATTTCAGTAGCCACCCCATCCACCTCTGCTCCTATGTTTTGCTTGACTTGAATATAGCCTGCTAAAAGCTGCATAATGACAGCACGTGTAATGCATTCCGCATGTGCACAATTAAGTATACAGTCCAATCTGAGATTTGCTCACCAAATATGGTTTGTAGACAAATCCTGTGACGCAACAGGGTTATTCACTACTACACACTGTGGTTACAAGTTACAATTCGTTCGCAATTTGGCTGCATAGACCATTTTTGTTCATGCCAATGACATTAATGTCAGAGCAAGCTGCCATAAATGGTGATTTCATACACTGCAGACTCGCTGAGTTGAGCCACTGTGAAAAAATTACTACTCTTTTATGAACTTTGAATACATACACTACGAAGAAGCAACCACATGCAAAGGTACTTTAGCCAACGGAGATATACGCTGCGATTCAGTGATGATTTTTCTGGCTGATGACACATAAAATAAAACAAAGTGTCTTTCAATCCAAATGCCCATGTTCATTTTCATATTCAATACAGGCATTTCTCTTGATGGTGTGGATGACAGAACAGATGACATCTCCAAGCAGCTTCTTTCCCCATTTGTTGCTCTGGTGCAATCTCTTGAGCAGGGAAACTGTTTATTAACAGAACCCAGGATCCACATGCAGGTTCATGAAATCTTCCAACTGTTCAAAGGCTGAAACAGTGGTATGGCCTCTGAGAAAGGCTTAAAGAGAATTGTTTTCCTTTTTGAGGGGTAATGGAGCATTATGTAATTATTAGTTGTGTCATAAGAGATAAAGTTAGTTATGTGACATGTTTTGTCTTTAACATTTTTGGTTACACAAGACAAGAAAATGATCCCTAAAATCCAATTTGGATCCCTTTCCTGCTGGTCAGTAATAATGCTCAGAAACTGTAAATTAAGGGAAGCTGTGAGGATTCACTCTGCATAATTCAGGTTTCATGAATGAGGCCAAATATATTTTCTGGTTTAATGCTGAAATGCCGCCAAAAAAACAAAAACAAAACAGGGACAGCCAGAGATAAGAAAATAGAGAGTGCAAGGAGCTGTGAAAATGAGAGGGATGGAGGCTAAGAAAGAGAAAGAGAGAGAGTGAGTAGGGTGTGGCCTTAATCCCGAAGTGGGAAAGAAAGAAAGTGACACTGGTATAAGCATACATTACATACACACACACACACACAGGTTCATCCAGTTTTTACGTAGATTCAACTTCTGATAAAATAAGTTACTAGAGTGCTCAGCACTCTAACTAGCTGATAAGTTACTCTATGACTCCAATAGGCTGCTATTCATACAATAAGGGTGTAGTTGTTTGAGTTGGTTTATAGTCTTGTACAGTCATGTAACTGCAGCAATTTAGACAACATGTGAGTGAGGGCACGGCCAGCTACATTTAAAAGTTGCAATTATATCTTTAAATTTGCACAGGCAAATACTTCATATGACACTGGTGTATCCGATAACAAGGGCCAACATCACCACACACTGCAGAGTCATGCAGAAAACTGCATGGCGCCTCTGTGCCTTACACTGTATGCAAGTCACTACATGTTACAGAACCTCACCAGAACAAAAAGTAGGTTACTGTTCCAGATGAAAGCATCCATGCACATTGTGGAGACTGATCAGATTCTGTTACTGCCACTCCAGATCTGGGGTCTTTCCAAAAAGCCTGCAGAAAAGGCTTTGCTGTCTCTCATTAAATAGCAGTCAGCAAAAGTCAGGAAGTTTAGTGACAATGTGACTGCATGTACATGACACAGCTGTGTCTAATCCAAACTGCAGGTACCAATCCATTGTGCTGGTGTTGATGGACCGATTCACCCTCAGAACAATTTGACACGAAAGTTAGTGCGTGCATTTATACACTTTGTGTATTTCATTTTACTCCAAAGTTGTGCACAGCAATTCAAGTGCACTGCCCTCATGTGGTCAGCATGATGAGTCAGTGCAGGCTACTATTTTCTGTGTGTGTGTGTGTGTGCGAGAGAGAGATAAGTGTTCAGTTGTCCTACATCCTCTCTCGTCTCCCACATGAAATACAGACAACAAGAAAAGAGGGTGTCTAGTCTGGGACGTAATGGTGACCCACATCCCAGCTTCACCACACCCCCTAAGCATCTCATTACGTCAGACTCCATAATGACCCATGAGATCAGGGCTTAACATTTTGAAGCCAAACGGGCCAATTTACGAGTTTGAATGCAGCAGGATGTCTGGGAAGGCCAGAGGATGTGGACACTTCCTCCGGATTTCGAAATGCTTTTTTATTCTGTCAGTGGGAGCCAGCGTCTCATCAGGGCTGCATCCATTTCTTGTTCCATGGGAGTGTTCGTGCTGAATTAAATTTTGATATTTAACTGTGAGTATTTTATTTTCTCGAAATCGATCAGAGGGCATCGAACCATCGCCCCAACCCCAACAAGCACAAATGTATTCGTGTAGAAGTAATAATGTCAACTATTTTCAGTCGTGTTTCGAGCGGCTACCCCAGTAAAAGATGGTACGGCCCACTCCCTGCCGTTAGCCGTTGTTGTATCCGATGCTACTGAACAGATTTGTCGTGATACTAACTAGCCACACACTAGCGCGAAAGCCATGAAAAGATGCACCTTCACGGGATCAAAACAATAAAACAGGCAGCAAGAAGTCTGGAAAAACTTTACCGAACTGTGCCCAAACTTTGATAGACCACAACCTAGACCACTTCCACACAGTTTCGAGTGTGTTAGCATTGTTTAATCTTACCACTGTTGCCACTGGACGCGGTTCTTTTTTTCTTCTGGAGCAGTCCAGTCTGATGAATTCACCGAAAAAAGACGGAGATGATGATGTGCCCGTTAAAGACCCGGTGAAATACGGCGAACTGGTCATTTTGGGGTAAGTCTGATAAACCCTTTAAACTGCGGTGAAATTGTGTGGGATGGAGAAACGCCGGAATAAACGTTAAATAGCGGCACTATCAGCACAATAAACCGACAGATGACGTGTGAGTAGATCTTAAATCCTCCGCTCTGCTGAAATAAATCGGTTTTGTGCTGTTTTTATTGGCCGGGGAATTCACTGTAGTAACACATTTTAACTGCTTTCCCCATTCATTGTACATTACCGTCGTTTACCTCCAGTCTACGGCAGTGTTACAATGTTACGAACTAACTTTATTATCTTCAGGAAAGCATATTTTCTCAAACTGTGACACCGTGCTGCCTCGGAGTGTAAAAGCTGCAGCATCTGCTGTAGCCACAGTACATGAGGCTTTACCGATGGAGCTGCTTTTTCATCAATGGTTGTAGTGATGGAGGGGGTAGCTCTGGCTGAAAATCCCAATGATGTCATACTATGCTGGATCCGTGATTGCTAAAAGTGGGACTGGAGATGATATCACTGTCTGAAAAATACATGCATCTTGCTCATGCTTTTTTTTTTTTGGTAGCTTAAAAGCCTCTTTGGTTTAATGATATTAAATAATAAATCGTTGCATCCAGATGACCATCTATTGAAAGAAAGTAGGAGGAGAGCCCCTCTACATCACCAGTAACACACACATGCACACAGTAAGCAGGATGTGCTGATGACAGTCACCAGCTTCCACAGTGTTTCCACCCTTACAGCTCACACTGTGCATGGTTTGCTGGGACCAGAAATGCCATAAAACACACAGTCATATCCAGTTGTACACAGGCCTCCCTCTTGCCCTGCAGAGCTTCCTGTGTATGCCAAAGATAACTGACCTAATGGCCTATTGCTTCCTCTGACTGAACATGGAGTGAGGAGGTTGTAGACCGCCTGCATCTGAATACTGATTAGTTGTCGTCCTCCTCATCTGACTCTTTGAACAGAGTACTCCTTTACAACCTGGAGGAAATGACAATTTAATGCCAAGTTTACTGTTAAAACCATCCAACTTACATAAAGTGTGCTTTGTGGAGAGAGCTGTAACACAGAATGTGACTCTTTTAGTGCAGAAAATGTTTTAGATATGCATTAGCTCACTTCTACATCGTAATGATTGAGGTTTGGTTTGATTCTGACCTGCAAAAGAGATAGTGATGTGGTTAGAGCCATAGCTCAAGGATAATGAAGAAAATAGATGTTTGTATAGCTGAAAGACTTTCTTCTGTCATATGTTATACGATTCCCAGTGTGTTGAATCATGCTTTAAAATGCAATTTAATCATAAGACACTATCATGACATTACTGTTGATATAATTACATGGGTTATTCCATATCTGGATCAATGGACCTTAGTATGACTCAGGACTGTGACCAGTCCATCTGTCCCCACACATAGAGCAGGTAGCTATGACAGCAGAGCTGCACTCAGAACAATGTGTTCTTTCTACTGCATCCTGTCAGATGTCATATTTTCCTGGTCCAGCTTGTACAAGTGTGGTTTGACTTTGCATCTGTCAGCCTTGATGATCATATGCCCCGTGTGGTCAATGCCTGTTTCACTGCAGGCCATGTGATCTTTGCAGTGGCTGCCTGCCATCGCTCATTACTTTAGTTAGCATGGACACCATCTACAGGACTGCCCTATCCGGTATTTCTCAACTCACTTCTACCCCATAGCCCACTTCCATCCCAATGCTAACACCCTCTTGTCCTCACAGTTAATCTCTCCCACACCTTTTTATCTCACCCATTACCCCTCTTAACGCAGACATTCCTCCCTTCTTACACCCAGTCCCTTCCAGCCTCACAATGTCTTGCTGAGTGCTTGCTTTAACTGAATCAGGCCTCCTTGGTGACTTGCCCTCAACAAAAATAAGCCCTGTGTCAGGGGGCAGAAGGACTGAATATTTCATATTGTGCTTCACGATGTGCACACATGCGTGATATAGGTTAGGACTGCCAGAAAATCATACCTCGTGGTGGTGCTCTTCCTTCTCTTAGCCTCAGTTTATTCATTTAGCGTTAGCTTATCTTTCTTATACTCATTAAAGCTCCTGATGGCTTTTCTGTGAGTCTCTCTCTGTCTCTCTGAAACCTGATTTTGTCTCCTGTGTACTTTCCAACCAGATCGCTCAGCACCTTTTTTCCTGACATTCCCCTTCTCCCTTCGTTCATTTTGAGGTAATTGGCAGGGTATAGGAGGCAGTGGGTAGCATTGAGTCATCTTCTTTGATAGGAGTCCACATTTAAAAATTGTCTTAAGTAAATGCAGCCTGTTTGAGTTGTTTTCCAAGTAAACATGCACAAGTATTCCACCAACACCCTGCCAATGCTCTACCCTGGGCTTAAGGTTGTTGCACATATTAAATACATTTTGGCCCCAAGACTTCACTTCCATAGTGTGAAGAAACTTGTCTGGGATATGCAAATGTAACCACTAAAAATGTTGCCAATATTTCATAACAAAATAAACAGCTGGAACCGTAACTGACAAAATGTGTGTCAAATACAAGACAGGTAAAAGACAAGTTTGTTAGTTTTTCTTTCACTTTATTCTTACTGCATCTTATATCTCAAATTAGGACAACTGATTGGATTTCTATATTAATTTCTGGCTACCTGTTTAATTGCTGTCATATTATTTTCAATGTTGATTTGTCTCCTTGAAAATTCCAAGCTAAGTAGCATGCTGGACATCTGTTATGGTTAACTACACAAATTTAAAAATTGCAAATGTTAATTGTTTGTGAAGTGCCAATATGTAGTCACTGTTCTACATTCAAAATAAACATGGGCACTGACAACTATTGGTTAAATAGATGGCAAAATGCTTCTGATTTGTTCTGTCCAAGTAACAATTAATTAATTACTTTACTGTCATAGAAAACAAACTAAACTCATATATGTTTACACCCACCAAAAAAGTGGATGTAATGATTGTTTTAAATTTACTTGAACGATCAGAAATGAGCAGCAACTGATTAAACATGATTCTTACAGAGCATTAATCTGCTGATTCTGTTATCAGCTCATCAGAGACATGTCCACACAAATCTTCAGAGCATGTCTAACACCAAAAGGCATCTTATTTGTCATCATTTAAAATAAAGAAAGGATATTATTGATTTGCATTTCAAGAACTATGAATGGCAGATGGTTGGTATTTTCATTATATTACTGAGTTATTCTGATTTAAAAAAGTGTCTGAGTTTTATATCTGTTTGATGAATCAGTCACAGCTTCAGAACGCCACGGTA
The DNA here is from genome assembly GCF_900963305.1 of Echeneis naucrates. Taxonomy (NCBI): domain Eukaryota; kingdom Metazoa; phylum Chordata; class Actinopteri; order Carangiformes; family Echeneidae; genus Echeneis; species Echeneis naucrates. Next base: position 11,789,747 of record NC_042534.1, read on the forward strand.
CAAACAGACTGAGACTGTGACACAGATCAGAACTGGGCCTCACCAGATGCCCTCTGATCTTACGCAGCTTGAAGGCCAAGAAAAGCAGTGTTAGTGTCTCTCTCTCAGTCTTCTTGCCTCCTGGCTATTCTCTGAATAGATTTGATAAGGGCAACACTCTGTTGATAATTCAAAAGCCACAAACAGAATACTGCTTAATTTTTAAATCCAAAGTATGAAAAAGATATTTGACACAGCCTCAGAGAAATTGAGGGCAATGTCCAGCAAAAGTGTAGTGAAAAAGAGAAATTAACGCGTCACATGCAGTTTCAGTAAAACCTGAAAACTGCCATCTATTTCATCATTCTATTTCAAGAAAAAGACTATATTATTATAAGATTATATATTACAGAATTCTAGGCCAAGTCAAGATTATCACAACTGTTTCTCTTAATAAACACCAACCTTCACACCTAGCAAGAACATTTTGTCAAAGTTGTCTGGATAATAGTATGATTCAATTCTTTTACTGTGAAGAGAGGTTAGACAACAAGCAAGGTATCAACCTTAAGTACACACAGAGTGCAGGCTAAGGTTCAGTATTTAAAAGGGAATCACAACTGTCCTGAGTTCACTGCTTTAATTTGTTTATAAAGAATCAGTTGTGACATAGCTTTAAGCCTACCCTTAAATTGCAGCTATGCCACATCTTGGCAGCATCAGTGGCATTTTGTATGTAGCTTTACTTTTCTAACAATGGATGGATTGTAAATAGTACATATAGTATTCAAACATTATGAGTGTTTTTCCCACCATCAGGTATTCTTATCAAAGGTGGCTAATCTGAAGAGTACTATGATTCATGTTTTCTTGTTCTTATTTTTACCCTGTGCATGGTTCTGTTTGTCATTCCCCAGATATAATGGCTGTCTTCCAAGTGGTGACCGGGGGCGCAGAAAGAGCCGCTTTGCTCTGTACCGAAGGGCCAAAGCCAATGGTGTCAAGCCCAGTGCCGTGCATATTCTCAACACACCACAGGACAGCAAGGTATATGTGTCTCAGTTTGTGTGCCTCAGCATGTTTTATCATTGTGTAACATTGTTTCCTTCCTGTGAACTCCCCGTGGTCTTTCACAAATGGGACAGAGGAAGGATGACTAAGATGCACGAAGACTGGTGTGGTCTATCTTTGCATGCATGCTTGCCTTCACAGACAATGCAAAATAATAAAATTTGTATCACAGTGCTGCTATCCCACACAATATAACATCAGTACATATTGTAGGGAAATTAATGCTTCTTCCATTTTATTTCTTTTAATAACATATTTTCAGTCAAGTTGCTGGATTGTCAAGAAAAGAAAAAACTAAAAAAAAAATTTGGTGCATTTAGTCATCTTTTGCTTGTTGCTGTTGTTGCTGCAGGCCGTACACAGCAGGGGGCAGCACAGCATTTCTTTCACTTTGTCCCGCAACCAGACAGTGGTGGTGGAGTACTGCCATGACAACAACACCGACATGTTTCAGGTAACCCACTTAGGACATCAAAAACAGTATTTTTAATGTGTTCTCCTTAATCGTTGGAAACTTTTACAGCAAAAAGAGTCTTGTTGTGTAATCATAAGCGTCTCCCAAAATATGCAGTTATGTAAAAAAATTCTGCTGTCACAAGATTATTTTAGTTCAGAGCCACTAAGACAGGCTATTTTTAAGTTGAGTTTTTAGCTAATAATAATATCATGTATTTATTTTGTTTGCAAAAAAATTGCAATATCACAGTATTTATTGTGTTTAGGATTGTATTTTGTTTTGATAATTGGTATCCAGCAAGTTTCTCTATTTTGCATTCTGTAGATTGGACGCTCCACAGAAAGTCCCATTGACTTTGTGGTGACAGACACTTCTGGAGGAGGAAAGGAGGGGGAGGACCCATCCATTGCTCCGAGCACCATCTCACGATTTGCATGCAGAGTGGTGTGTGAACGTAACCCACCCTATACTGCACGCATTTATGCTGCAGGCTTTGACTCTTCCAAAAATATCTTCTTAGGGGTGAGTTAATTGCTAATTAAACCAGCAAAGTTGTGTAATCAGTATAGTATGTACAAGGCTGATTTAATATCAATATGTGAAACATTGTCAGTCTTATTTAAATCTTATTTGTTATTTTGCCAGAATAATGTTTTTGTGAACATAGATGATTTACTGTATAAATCCTTGTGTCTGTGCTAAAACAGGAAAAAGCAACCAAATGGAAAAACCCTGATGGGCACATGGACGGTCTGACAACCAATGGAGTGCTGGTGATGCACCCAGAGGGGTTTCCAGAGGAGCCCAAGCAGGGTCTGTGGAGGGAGATCTCTGTCTGTGGTGATGTTTATGCCCTGCGGGAGACACGCTCTGGACCTAGTCGGGGGAAACTGGTGAGTCACCATTGCTCCAGTTACCACTCACAACATGCTCTATAACCCTATAATGGTTGAAAGGTTTATTCTGGGATTAATGGGGTGTCTGTCTGTGCATTGAATTTTCTGTCTGTGGCTTTTCCAGGCAGAGGGAGAGAGCAGTGCGCTACGAGATGGTTCCCTGGTAGACCTGTGTGGCGCCACCCTATTGTGGCGCACAGGGGAGGGGCTCATGCGTGCTCCCACCCTTCGTCACCTGGAGGCGCTTCGACAGGAGCTAAATGCATCCAGGCCACAGTGTCCTGTTGGTCTCAGCACGCTGGCCTTCCCCAGTCTGCCACGCAGCCACAGGTAGAGGCAACAATCAATGGTATTTGCAAGACTGCTTGGTAATTCAACCAGCGCTGATAACCTATATGTTTTATACTTTAAGGTAAAGCTTCTAACAAGAAATAATGTTAGCAGTTTAAAATATATTGTTGGTGTCTCTCCAGCCTTGAAGAACGTCAGCCCTGGGTCTACCTCACTTGCGGCCATGTCCATGGGCGCCATGACTGGGGCCAGAGATCGGAGGGAGAAGAGGAACCAGGTGAGGGTGAGGGCTCCACAGCCCGCCGTGAATGTCCCCTGTGCAGGAGCGTGGGTCCCTACGTGCCCCTGTGGCTGGGCTGTGAACCTGCTGTGTACGTGGATGCCGGCGCCCCTACACACGCTTTTGTGCCGTGTGGTCATGTCTGCTCAGAGAAAACAGCCAGGTACTGGGCTGAGACCCCACTACCCCACGGGACTCACGCTTTCAGGCCTGTCTGCCCATTCTGCTCCACTGCCCTTAGCTCCCCCGGCTGGACTCGGCTCATCTTCCAGGGACCCATTGACTAGTCGCTATAACACAGCAACCATGATCAGAGTAACAGAAAAGATGCCCGAGCTTCATTCATGTTGCACATGTAGATCAATATGGAAAGCATTGATCAGCAATTCCTAATGTTGTTCTGACTAAAACAGGTGTAATCTATAGCTAGTATTCTACAGTTTTCACTGAATGCAGCTCGGAGCTGAGGAATCCTTTCTCTTGGTTATCCTTCAGTGCTTATTAATTGGTATAAGATAAGCAGGATTACATAATGAGAGAATTATCAATACTGTAATGTGAACAGTAGGTACTCTCCATAGTGTCTATTTCTGTCACTCAAGAGTCTGCAGATTTTCCCTCCAAACACCTCATACACAATCCCCAACAAGAGAAGGATCTCTGAAGCAACACTAGATACAGAGATGCTTCAGTGGTGATCCTTGTACCAAGTCCAAAAGTGATTTCAATCCATTGTCATGTGGCACAGCCTTCCAGTTATACATTTCACTTGAAACAGTCAGATTCTTGTTTTTGCATTTGGTTTCTGAAACTAACAGCTTTCGGAAACCAACCAAATGACAAGTAGATTGAGACTAGATTTCTTTATTCGTTATCTTGTTGTACTTGCGAACATAACAAAATGAATTACTGTATCAGTACCACAGAAAAAGACAATGACTACATAGTTTTTTGCAATCATAAAAACTTCACTTCTGACAAGGTGGCCTCCAATTATAGATATATGGTATTGCACTTTTTGGCCTGCACTTTAATATTCATTACACACATGTATTTGTTTGCATTCTGACTTCTGTGTTTTCTTCATGAACTTCAAGAACCACTCATGGTAAAGATGGGATTGCCAACAAGCGAGACTCCACATGTATCATTATTGGAAATGCAATGAAAACCTGCAGACTCTTTCACTAGCACCGAAGCAAAAGATGGAACGCTACATACTCCATAGGGCCAGGTCTTATACCGATTATAAAGCAAACAAAGGATAAACAAGGGTTTGAAATAAAACTGGGTAAAGTCAACTTCATAACTCTCTAAAGCAATAATAGCACTCCCATAGATAAGCTATATGTTGTGTTTAGCCACGTTTTAGGTCAGTGGTTGTGTCCAAGAAGGCTGAAATGGTTTCCCGGTTAAGGGCTCAACCAGAGGCGTGTTCAATTCTATGATGTGTTTTATTTCCAGATGGAGTCTAAAGCCAGGTATGCAAGTATCTGAAATGTAACCAAAGCCCCAGATTTTAAAGATGAGCAACCGAATCTTTGACGAAATGCCTGACATTCATTTACATTTCAAATCCATTAAGTACCCTCTTCATGCTGACTGAATAACCACTTTTAGATAAGCATCAGCCATCACAAACACACACATTGTGTTGTTGCATTAATTTGAACACCCTTCTGGTTACTGAATTATGCTACACAGGGTCTACATAAGTATGATAGTGTTTGAAAGTTGTGACCTTGCATAACCTCAAAAGAAAACCCTTTTTTTTTTTTGGTTTTAAAGAAAACTATTTTGTTAGGAAATGGGGAGGGATTTATTTGGGAAGTGGGAGGAATTCTTTTAGATGTTCAGTGTTAAAAAAAAAAGAACAAAAAAAAAACAAAACTATTTTTCTAACTGATAATTGGTTTTAGTTAGCTATTGTTACTCAGTGTAAGCAAGTTCTGTATGTTTCTGAATATTAAAAGTGTGGTAGATGTAGGAGAGCTTGTGAGTGAGAAAACATTGCCAACACTGTGTCCAACACTTAACACACTGCTACCATAAAATATTGCCCAGACAATGAATGTAGCCAAATACTCAGGCTATGTTTAGCCTTCCCTGGTGCTCATATTGAATGGTCTATATTGTGATACTATTTTTGTAACTAAATATTATTGTGTAGCTTGGTGAACTAGCTCGAATGAGTCAGATAACTTCAATAATAGCCTCAAGTGTGGAAGACATATAATTGATAATACACACTCACATGTTTAGCTTGCATGTGCTGAACGTACACACAGAATATGTACACTACACATGCACTTACTCAAACTTTGCACGGTAGATTGCCAACCTGTTATTGATGCAGAGAATATTTGTCGCAGACCACGTTGTCTTCCGAATCCTCAGCTGTTACCACTGCAGCATGTTGTAGGATTTCTTTTGGATGACTTCTCCAAAAAAAAATCAAAAGAAGACAGAAAGAGAACAGAGCCTAAAAAATCCTCATACTTGATAGATGCGTGATGTTTGTGAATGAGTCCTATCAAATCCCACTTTTTACTACTATGCTAATGTTTTCCACCAAACCAACTACTGCAGAAAGATATCCACATAAACAGTTGTATTTTGTATTTAGATGGATCATGGTACATTTCGAGCAAAGGAAATGCAGCCTGCTATTTTCAGATCACTATATTTTCCATGTGAAAGCTAAATACAAGATTTGAACTCCTGTGTGTTGTGGATAATTGATGTAGTGTTGATAATTACTGTAGCTCAGGATTAGTGATTTCAGATTCACAGCTGGCAGAGTTTAAAGGAAGCGTGATAGAAGACACTTTGAGTCAAAAGGTTTCTGAACTGCAAACACACAAGTGTGAGAATAATAATCTGATGTAACAGGGGCGATACAATAGGGCAGATCACCACAGGTCTAGGATCAGTCACATACGGGTCTTACCATAAGGGAATAGGTGATGAAAACACCTCCATCAGCTGCCCCTTACTAAATACGCAAAATCCAGTGAATCCTGCTTTCAAAGTCATTATATACATTTATCTAGCACCATTGGCATGTGGATGGAAGAACCGTTGCAGCACCCTTTTTTCATTGTGGTTTATGACCTGACATTTGTTTCAGCTCATTCCTCATTTCTTTTGCTTTATTCTTTATCTAAACTCTCTTTGAGTTACAGGTGTTAATATGCAAATTTCTTTTATTTGTTTTTAAATTTTAATATTGATGAAAAGTTCAGACGCCTCATCTATTTCAGCATAGCATCAGGCTTGTTTGGTTTTTCTTTTGTTTTTCTAATAGCACTAGTAACCTTTTTAACTCTTTGCTAACTTTGTTTCTTTTTTTTTTTTTATTAAATGTATCAATTTACCTTCATTCCGAATGGCAAAACCTGAGATTCCTCAATTTCTGAACTCACCTTATTGTAGGGGAGTGAGTAGCTGACAGTTAACCTCACAGTTAATACTGCATTCCTTTAAATACATATGTATTATGTACAGCTATTTTGTATTATTTTATATCATATTCTTCTGTAATCATCTGGTGCACAGACAATCGCTATACACATGTCAATAAACCTGTCAGAAAGTTGACTCTGCTCCGTTCGTTCTCAGTTAGTAACTTCTTCTCTGGGTTTCAGCACAGCTGGGCATGAAGGGACAGATGTTTGTGTCTCCCCCAGCAGAGGGCACTCTGTACCAGCTCAGAGGCTTACAGCAGCCTAACAGTGATGGAGTTGCTTTGAGTTGCATCACCTTTTTAAAATAATCAACCGTTTTAATGAGCACTTTTGGCAGTGCTCATCATCACTATATGCGTGTGATAAGAAGCTGCAAATGTCTGCAAAATCACAGAACGCCTGATTGTAAATAGCAATTGAAAAGACTTAAGTTCATCTCTCTGCAAAAGGAATCAGAGTGTCTGCTGAAAGACCTGCTGAGCATAATGTTATTCCGAAGTTTGTTCAGAAATGATTTAGCTGGGGAGGAGGCTTTTTCTCTGTCAAAGATTATGAAGCCTATTTCATACGCATCTCAATGACACACTACATTTAATCTCTTCTAAAGCATGCGCGGCAGAAAACCAAAAGCCTGCTGAAACTATAGAAGAGACCAAAAAGAAAGTGAAATCTGGTACATGTTAAGGTATACTTTGACTTTGGTGCTACAGACAGCTGGTGAAATGTCTTCGATACAGATTTCTTCAAAGTTTTTGTAAAATATTCTTGCACCCATTTATGTAAAATACTCTTGCTGTGTTGCAATCTGGATTTCACTCCATGATGTTATAAAGATGAAGGTACATTGAGTAAAACTTTCAGTACTGAATTACATCTAGAACAAAGACTCCAGACCGTCATCAGCCCTCAAAAGCCCAAAATTCACTGCAGCATTCGAAGCAATGCTGCTGACCCCAAACATAAATGTGTCACACAGATAGAAAATAGATAGATATGACAATTAGTCATTGCAAGTGTAACTGATGGTGAGAGGGAGCACGATGAAATCTCTGCTGTGGGTGACACCTATGAACACTGAAATAGGACAGAGATGTTTCCTGATGAAGCGACACAGCTGAAGATAAAGCATGACCCAATCTTGAAGAGGAGCCTTGTGTCAAAATCAGGTGTAATAATTCAGAGTTTCAGGCGACACTGTGTTTAAAATGTGCTTTTTCAATATTCCAGGCTTAGGAGGTGCTTCACGGAGAGGGAAGGACTGATTGGCCCAGCAGCTCTTTATTGCAGCTCCCTTGAGGCTCCTTAGCAGGTGTATTCAGCCATACTCAGTGTGTGTCAGGGGACGACCATAGAAGCTGGAGGCAGGGTTTAGCAATACAGTTGTATCCTCACTGGAGGGATTTGTAAGTTTTGATCCCAGCTAATTAATGTGAAACCCTCAATGGGAATAATGGCTATCTGTGACCGGGAAGTTTGAAGGGGACTCTCCTGCCCATGGATGGGTGTGTGTTTGGTTTTTTTCATGCATATGTTCCCCTGTGTGTGTGTCTGTACGTGTCAGGAGTATGTGGAGGCATCTGAGTTGGTGTGTGTTAGCGTGTTAATCATTGGCTCTGAAATCTTTCCTCTCTATGGACTGACTGAAGTTAGCAGGGGGGGCAGTCATACCATTGTTCATCAATCCACTCATTAACTACAGACACTGGGAAACTTTAATTAAGCTGAGGCCACTGACGATTAATTAACTTTAAGACTTTCACTTCTTTCTTGTTTCCTCATACAGATTTCACTAAGTCATCAAGCCATAGGAAGTGTTCATTTAGCCACATAATTTACAAATCCAATTAAAACCAATATTAAGACACCACAAGCTGCTGTCCTGTGTTCTCCAGTCTTACGTTATTCTCTTTTGTGGCTCTGGCAGCAGTGGATGCCAGCACCCATACACTGAGCAGCATGTATTAAACCGGGGTTAAGAGCTGCAATAAGTTTGATTGTTTTATGGAGTTTATTAGCTTGTGTTATCCTGTTAGGGAGGTGATGTTGTGGCTCTAGGTTGGTAATCCCAACTGTGTTGTGTCTCACAAAGCCGTGTCCCTCTCAGCTATTGTTTGCCCAACCTGAATGTGATTGTTTGAGAATGTGACAGGATGAAATCAACTCCTGTCAAATACAACCACCTCAAGTTTACCTCAGGAATACAGTTGCTCACCAGGAAGTCTGCTGACTTCAGTTATGGACTGGATTGGGAAAACATATGAAGACAATGTACAAACGTTATATACAATTACCACGTCCAGTACCCACTGATAGACTGAGGAGAATAAAGCATCACGGATTGGACATACTGACTTCAGAAGCATTTCAGGTTGAGTGCCATAAATGTTTTTTCTATCTTTCTTGTTTAAGATTCTGGTAAACCTGAATTCATTCTGAATGCATGAAAAATAAATTGACATGTCAATTGTGGGTAATTCATTCCAGCTAGGTCTCCAGTTGGATGACATAAATTCCAAATTGTTAAGAAATGCCTTAATTTTCCATTTAATATCAGGAGAGCTTGATTTTCCATGGTGTTCATGATTCTTCACATCAGACAACTTGGCCTTTCCCTGTCAGTTTTTAAATTGTTGTCCTAACTGAGCCAATCTGTCTTTTCTATTCCTCATTTTGACTGGGGGGGGGGGGGGGGGTGCTCTTGCAGCGCAGTCCCTCCGCTCTTGCATGAATATAGGCCAGTCTTCTCTCCCACGTCTTCTGTTCCCACGTCTTCCCAAAGTTCTTTCTGTTCCTCCTTGGTGTTGCGCTCACTCCTCGCTCTAACTGTGACCAATAACAGCCCTGAGGAGACATCGCCTTAATACCCTGTAAATGACAACTAATGAAGATGGTATTTCCCCCCTCATTACTTTGTGGGGGAAGAGCTGTCAGTTGTGCTTGGTTGATGCAAACACATGACACTTATTTTACTCTCAGCATTCCTCGTCTGTTTTATCCTGTCTTTTGCACCTTCAGTGGTCAGGGATGAGCGTTCTCCTCTTATTGCTGTGTCAGGCACACACCTAATTAGCATCAAATGGTAGGTGAGCACCGTTCTGAAAGCATTTCTCATTACACCTTATCGCTGGGGTGCAGAGGGGGGGCAACATGAGGCAAATTAAAGGGGTGAATGAGAGATGGAGGGTGAACCACGGAGAAGGACTGGAAACATCAAAGTATTCTTGCTCTCTTTAAATTGAGTGATCCTGTGTGAAAGATTCACACTACACAAAGATTAACCCCATCCACAGCCCCACAAATTACATAGACGCCATTAATATCATTCACCCACATACCCTCGTATCTATGTGTTAAAGGTTAATAACTATGAGGATGAGGAGGGGAGGGGGTCCCTGCAAATGAATGTGTGTGACCATTTATCTATAGACGGTGTTTATACTGTGTTGGTGGGAGAGTGCAGAGAGGGGGCGAGACGCTGACTGCACACAAGCAGGGAGGAAGACATCACACAGCAAGTGCACGAGAGGCTCAGTTTCAACTCAGACCAACTGACTGACACGTTACAAATCCCACAAGCAGCCGCAGCACTGAACAGACCTGCTAGCACTCAGGAAAACACTGACACACACATACACAGAGAGTGTGTGAAAGAGTTGATGCGTTGCCTCTTTTCTCCCTATTTCATCAAGTCCTTTAGCTAAATGCAAATTCTGGTCCTTTTCATTGCATTGTGTATCAGAGCTGAGGTTGAGGTATCTATATGTGTGTGTTTGTGTTTACGAGTCTTGCATTTCCTGTTTGTCTTTCTGTGTGTGCATAGAGGTGTGTCTTGTTAAGAACAGTGAGTACCTCTTGTGTCCTCCCCAGGTTGTCATTCACTGTGTGTGTGTGTGAGTTTGTGTGTTAGTGTGTGTCTGCTCAATCCCGCCCGGTGGATTAGTGACACTGGTGGAGCTCACCCTCTTCCTGTGATAAGGGCACATGCTGCTGCCTCCCGCTCTCTGCTCCCCGTGCTCAATTTCAGATAGTGCTAATGGAATCTGTCCCGCGCGATTGTAATGCAAGTGAGACTCATTTTCCATGGAGCTTGGAGCTGTCAGCTTGGCAGGACTGTGTGGGGGGGGCAGTGAAGAAAGAGAGAGGGTTGATGGGAGGACGAGGAAGGAGAGCATGATTATGACGATGTTGATGTTGAGGAGGAGGGTGTGTGAGTTTTTGTATGTGTCTTCATGTCTGACGTGTGTTATGGTGGGCCTCCTCCCCCTTGTCAGGAGACTGTAGTGTAGCTTCCTACATATTTCCCATCATGCTCATCATGCACCCACCCACATACGCACACACACACACACACACACACACACACACACACACTTACATTTTCAGGTTTACACATTATAACTTTATTTTTCTTCATTTCACTTGAAATGTCAGTTTGATGGCAATTCAAACCAAAACATAGGTTTTCTTGTTTTTTCTTCAGGTTTTATTCACATTTTATGCCCTTTATCAGCAGATGGTGTTTGCTCAGTTGTCATGGGGGTGAAAAAAAATAGCGTGGCAGTACGTTGGTTGTGAATGTAATTATGTTGGCCAAAACTACCTAATAGCACAAATTGCATCTGACCAGCTTCAGCAGAACAAGCCCCAAGAATCCTAATCCAAATCAGCTTTACTGGTCAAGTATGCAAATGCATTCAAAGAATTTGACAGAGATACAACAGTGAGCCAATATTTAATTCAATGCTTTAGGTTCACATACATACTGTATATGTTTCAATTATCCACATTTAGAGTATATAAACTTCATTACATTTTTACATTTCCAATCAAATCAAGTTCTATCTTTACATCTATGCATTAACTGCAAAACCCAAGAGGGACTGGAGTCACCCTAGCCCTTACTGAACCAGTTAAGCTGATTCAGGTTCTGTGGGTTTGTCCTGCTGAGGCTGGATGGACACACTTTACAAACACAGTTATAAATAATTATAATAATCCTGGCTCTGTGTTATTCAAGTGTCCCATTGTCAGTAATGGCAGGATGTGTGTTTCTACTCACTTTATTAACTTAACGTGGAGGAAATGAGCTTTGGAGAAAAAAAACTTTTGTGTTTTTTTCAGATTGTGCCACCTGCCAAACAGTTCCAACCTTTAATCTAAACCGAGGAGAAAATCCAGCTGTTTCGCATAAATGTCTTTTTGTTGTTCACCTTTGTTTAAACTGCGGTGGAAACCCAGCTAGTGTGACGTTGATCCAGCATTAACACCTTGAGGACCCTGAACCTGATCCATCATTCATTTCTTTGAAGCAGATGTATTGTCTGCAGCAGCCTGCGAGTGGCAGTGTTTGCATGATGAACATTGAAGGAGCAGCCGACCTTTGACTGGTTCTCCTCCCTGAACTCCCCTCTGCTCTCCGCTGTCTTCTCCAAGTGCTTCTTCTCTTTAAATTTAAATTCACTGCCTTCTTAAAAATCCAGCCACAACTCCTCTCTTTAATGGTGGCGTTGAGCATGAAGTGTTTCATTTTGTGAACACTCAACACCTTCAAGTAAGTAATCCTACTAATAACTGTTGACACAAACTGTGTTTTTGCTGACGAATTAAACAGAGCAAGAGTCCAGACCCGTCCAACCACACACAGCGCCACAGAGCTCAGCAGGGTCAGGCCGTACATGTCGCTATTTGATGTTTATTTGCTTCCTGTCCCAGTATCTGGCCATTCACATCTGTTCAGTCCGGTAAAGGGAAAGGGGAGGAAATACCAATGTGGCAGCATTTCAGGGATTACAGTGGTGGTGGGCATCTTTAATCTGGGACAGACTGTAGCATTTGTCCGCACTTAAAACTGTCATCAGTCCTGCCTTGTCAGCCTGTGGATGGAAAAAAAAAAAAAACACGAAACACCACTGGAGCTGATTAGACTTTCTAAAATAAATAAATAAAATAAACAGTAACCTAAATCTCACAGCCAGGGCTTTATGCTGCCAGAGCCCCCATTACTGGTACTCTACCCCCTGGGAAGAGTTTAGCATCAACTGTGGGGGTAGAGGACGGTCCCATCACTGTCAGCAGATGAATGTCTATACCACATCAGGGAGGAGTTTAGTATTCAGACACAAACAAATAATACACAGAGAGGTTCATTAAGGGTCAGACCTGCAAGTGAAGAGCAAACAACATCAAATGGACTCAAATCCAACATTATTCGCAATGCGTGAGGGGACATATATGCTCCTGCGCACACACACACACACACACACACACAGTGTCACACATGCAAAAGAGCATATGCTTAATCACCACTGGAGTTTCCCAGGAAATAAAAAAGCCGTGGTGGATTAAATCCTTCGAGCTGAACATTAGTGAAGTGCAGAGTTCAGCTCTTGTAAAAAAAAAAAAGAAGCAAATCAGTATCTCTCAGAGAGAGCGAGAGGTTGATGGCGGCAGACTGTGATACTGAGGAAGAAAGGCATCACATTGTGAAGAAGACAGACCGATAAAAGAGCAAAGCCATCAGAGGAGGAAGAGAGAAAGGGCCCCACAAATTGGCAAAGGGAAATCAGGGTCTTTCTGCTTTGCATTTCATTTACATGGCTGGCCATATCGACCAATCGGATTGGGAGCGGAGCCCGTGTCTTAGGAAGACAAATAAAGACTCCAAATGCCTTCACTGCTCTCATCCCTCTCTCTTATAATACCCTGTCTGCCCTTCTTTTCTCTTGCTCCCTCTCTTTTCTCCTCTCACTGTCATAATACCCTTTCTCTCCCCATTCTCTCCTCTCTGGCATGGTGCTATAAGTAGACCCTTTCCGTTGTGATAGTGGGATGAGGAGAGGAGGCGGAGGAGGAGAGGTGAGGAGAAGGGGGGGTGTGATACCACCCACTCAAACTTGGAAGAGCATGTGTGTGTGTGTGTGTGTGTTTGCATGTGTGGGTGTTAATAAATGCATGCACACACATCTTGTGTTTGTTTGTTTGTTTGTTTCGAGCACAAACCTGTCGTTGAGTGTTGTTGTTTGTTGTTGTATTTGTTTGCGACAGTGGTGGAAGGCTCACCTGCAGCGCTCACCTGCATGACACACACCATGTAATGTCAGCAGAACATTTAGTTAACTGGACAAATTGCAAATAGGAACACAGAGAGGAGACACACCACGTGCTAATTCATTTAGAGAAGCTTTGTAATTAATAAGAGTCACATGATGTGTAATTACACATTACACAGAGTAAAAGATAATCAAGTCTGATTGCATCTGCTATTTTTGACACACAATTGGTGGTGCAATTTGTCAGTGTAATTTATTAGCACAAACACACATAGACACAGACACACACACACTCACACATTCCCCTTGGTTCCCTGTGAATTCATTTGAATAATGGCATGTAGATACACACATCAGAAAAAAAACCATGAATGACCCCAAGCATTTCTCACAGTAGACATGGAGCCACTTAACACTTGAGCACACACGCACACAGACACACAGACATACAAAAACACCTGAGGCTTTAATTTTGTGCCATATTACCAGTCTAATAGTTTACCTCTAATCCATGCAAGAGAGGCCTCCATCTGAGAGTTTTTGGGAAAAGAGGTGACGGATAGACAGGAACTTATTCCTTTCTGTCATAGATAATAACTATATCCACCACATTAGTGCGGCATATTGAGATGTTCCCTTTCAGCGTGTGGCGGAAAAAGCATTGTGAGATTTTCCTTTAGATGAAGCAGCACCTTGATGTAAAAAATACCCCATAACAAGTAAAATCCCCGTAGTCATGTGACATATTATCAGCTAAATGTATTAAACCATATGAGAGTTTCATAGTATGATATTATATGTCCTGGAATTTCGTATGCATATGATATGCCTCATGCAAGGAGACGATCTATGGCGCATCGTCGATAAATTAAATCGGCCACGGTGCCCTTGATCTCAGGAAGCACCAGCATCTGATGGCTGCTCTCAGCCTGTAGATGTCTGCAGTATTTCTTTCCTTTACTTCATCACTTGTGACATTCTCCATTTATGGCATTGCTTTAATGTAAAAACCCAACCCTGAACCTCTGCTACCACTAGCGTACATATCACATCCCCCACAGAGCGTCCTCTTCTCCACACTCTCTGCCACCACCGTCATTGAACGGCAACTCAGATAGGCAGTGTGGTCGTGTTAGTTCCAAACCATTATATTTTGGCTCAATTTTAATTGGAAAACTCCAGAGTTGTGGTGTGATCTGAGGTGGGAAGACCTTCGGAAACAATGGCGACCTTGTTTTCTTTGTTAGCAGCTGTTGTGCTTTTAAAAACTGCATTTGAATACTGAACTACTTTGGTGAAGGTAATTTTCCTTTTAGAATGTCTTTTTAAAATGAAAACATGGCCTGGCCTCCCTATACTGAACACATGCCTACCGTCACAGAGCCAACTACATCACCAAAGATCACCTGTAATGGGGATGAGACCCCCAAAAAATTACTATCAATATCCGTAGTTGAGAAGACATTGCTCAAAAGAACACAGAGACAGATTATTTCCAGGAGCTGCTGTTTCAATGTCAGTGGCAAAAAGAAAATAAAGATTCACCACCAAGAGGGCACATCCATCTGCAACCACCTTAGATTGTGGGTGAGGGTGCCTTGCACAATGTCGTCTCTGCATCTGAAAGTAGAATGAGTATCATCATCAACAACATAGTATCATACAGAAATGTAGTTATCTAAATCGGATCACTGTCACTTAGCTCCATGCTGAGGTTAATCTGTGTAAACGCCTAATTTTTCATCATCTTTCATCACCGTCATCATCCTCTTTACCTCACACACACACACACACACACACACACACAGACACAGGGGACCCCTCATTGTCGTTAATCATCAATAACAATACCTTATTTGTCAGGGAGGAATGTTTACAATGGGTTGCTTCCCCTTGGTGTGTGAGCCCCTCCCCCGACACCACAGTCTGTCAGTGTGCCACCAATTACTGAGTGCAAACTGAATGAGGTCATAACGGGATGGGGTCATTAGCAAAACAAGCCCACTGAGCCCATGGGGCGAAAAAGGAGGCAAAGAACAGGGGGATCTCTCCACCATCACTGATTTTTTTCCACGCAGGCACTGTTTTTGCTTCCTCCCGCTTTCCCCGTTCATCCAACCAGTGGAGGGCGGTCAAACTTGAAACATGTCCTTGAGCCTTCAGAGCTTTGTAGATCAGTTTTTGGCTGTACATCAGGATCTTGGCATCCATTTACATCACCTTACTGTAATTTCTGTGATAGGTTTAGTTCAGTCATGTCATTACAATATTTTTAGGTGACATTGAAGCCGTGAATTACATCATGCATACAAAAACAAGTGTTACACTGATGACTACTAAATTTACATGCAAGCATCTGATGGCTACTCTCAAACCCGTGGATGGTGTTTGTGGTCTTGCTTTCCATTACTTCATAACTTGTGACATTTTTCATTCATGCCCCTGTTTACATGTGAAAAATCGCTTGCTGAAATTACACTACCATCCTCCACACGCCATAAAGCTACAACTTTCTTGTGTTTGAAGATAGTTTGAAAAGTAAATTGATGGTAACTTCCACTTTATGGATTCAAAACAACTTTGGGTAAATTCTTGAAGAACAACTTTTTTCCATTTATGCTGCTCACATTAGGAGCATTTTGGGTTCATTTTCACTGTCTTGGATTGAATTGATAAAATTTCTATGAAGACATCTCATCTCTTAATGTATTTCCTAAAAATGAATTTGGAAACTCGGGACAAAAACTTGTTGAGCCAAGTTTGAGATAGTGAAATACAGCAGAGGTTTTTTTTTGGCAAGCTGTGTGTACTTTGTTTATTAAATTGACATGTATTGTATAATGTTTGAAATGATTAGTCTCTTGTGTGGAGATGGACCTTTGAGTTAGTGAATCCTCTTTATAGTGAGGCCTTGAATAACATGTAAGAACTGCTAGCAGACACAATAGTGTTGTTGACAGTGATGTGTTTTGAGGATCTGTCTTGGTCAGGGGCGTCTGTTGTTGTCTGACGTCACAGTGTTTTATGGTTTAAAGTAGGACACAGATCTGTTATGGGTCACAGTGAAGCATACATGGCAAAACACCTCCTGCACACACACATACACACACAAATGAATGCTATCTATGGTGTGATCACACTCTGATTCTGATGAATATGAAGACTGATAAAGTCCCACAAACAGCCCTTCAGCAAGTTAGAGCTCCATCTGCACAAACTGCATCTAAACATCCATCAACACAAACATACGTGTCATCCGCCACACCATGCTCTGCATCTGAAACCATTATTTCCCAAACTATGAAAACTTTAAAGATGCTAAAAGTGATAAGCGATGAGGCTGATCAGTGGGTCAGCGCGTGTTTCCATTGTTGGCCAAGGGCATATTTGTGTTTGTGTATCTCCATTGTGACGCGTGTAATCCGCATGCTCTCTAATCCCAGAGCAGGTGGCTAGGCGTGTGGCGGCTGTGGGGGTGCAGGGAGGGCACACTCCTCCTGCTCTCTGAAACATGCTCACACACATATGATTGATCCAGAGACCAAGAAAGGCATCCATGCCTTGTTTTACTACAGGGGGAGAGGAAACACAGAGAGACAAACCTGAACTCAGTCATCCACACCTAATGCTCACAAACAGGCGCAAGCACTCAGGCCGGGTACAGGATTTATAACTGGGGGAAAGATCTCCTCGGAGAAGCACGTGCCAGCCGGCCACCAGCTCCCTCCATGCGTCCACAAACAGACACGCACGCCTCCAGGAGATCACTGCCGCCTTTAACAGGTGGGCCGGGGTGAGGTGGGGCAGGGAGAGGGGCATCTGTCAACAAACTCTGCATCCATCTTCCTCTCCTGCACTACCTCTCCATCTGCCAAAAAAGAGGCAGCGTGAGGAGGACGCACAATAAAGCAGTGGAAATTAGGAGGCCATCTTCATGTGGCCTGGTTTGTGTCCCAAGTCTCTTTAATTGGACTACAGATGAACTCTTATGTTGGTTCATATGTTTACTACACTGTACTATTGACTGACGAGCAAGAAGAGGCCCTGCTGATCTTTGACCTTTGCATTGTAACAGCAGAGCAAGAATGGTTTGGCAGTTGGGATTTGTAAATGTCCACACGGCGAACTGATGGAACTGATGTGACCCAAATTGTTTTTCTGAATAGAAAAAAAAAACATATAAGAAAATTCCCATGTGAACTGACTGATGCCTTTATACACGCTTACATCAGGTACAGCCTGTCTTGGTCTGTTTGCTCAGTTTGGATCAAAGTTTTCTGAATTAACTGGTATCCAAGTGAAGGTGTGAATTTGATGTTTGTGGTCTATAGTTTCTGTGAGATATGCCTGCTCATCCACGTATATGTGCTCTATAGGAGCTTCCTCGAAAAAGCTCCCTTCAATCATTTGTTTGTGTCAAATGCTTTTAGCTTCAGCTTATGGATGTAAATTTGGCCATTAAATGCATGTAATCTGTTCCCGTTCTAAAGAGATTTATAATATTTTTTCCTGCTAATGGCTGTTCTTATAAGGGCAGGAGAGCTTTGTTGGCTGAATGTCCACTGGTGACATAATCCATGGTTTGTAAGGTCCTGCAGCTAAATGGTGCGTGTGTGTGTGTGTGTGTGTGTGTGTTTTGTTTTTTTTTTTTCGAGAAGAAGAAAGAAACATTAACTAGGCATTAACTTTATGTAAAGCATTAATTCTCTAATGGCATTTCATTATTTTTTTTTTTTACATATGCTGGATTTTCTTTAAACCAGTAATCAGCTTTCTTTTATGTCTGTGAGTGTGAGTATGTGTGTGTGTGTTTACAACATATGTGTGTTTTTAGAGCTCTGATTTTCATGAAATAACAATAACTTTGCACTGTTAATGTTTCCGCTCACGTCTACACCTCCATCCATATGGTAGTTCAAATCATAGAACTACTAAAATGCCATTTAGCAGAATATTTGAAATGTCTGTATGAGGTTTCCATACATTTAAAAGAGGCTCAATCTGGAAATCAGTTAATTCTACATAAATTTATCACCAGAGGAGATTACAGATGTGCAGATTCTGGTAAATCTGATATAATCCTCTGATTTTAAATGAAGCCTGTACTTGCTGTGGAATTTCTATAAGGTGTTTCTTTACTCGCAGGGTTCAAAAAGATGGCTAAGACTGAGAGAAATCAAACAGTGTCAGGTTTGTCACAAGACTCTGGGAAAAACCAGTGCACCATATTTGCAATACAAAAATAGCATCAACAGAAGGTGAAAGCGGCTACTATTATTGAAGAAGCCGGCAGGAGGTCCAGCTAGAAAGCATGTTTGAAAGAAAGCCAAATAAAACTTGTAATAAACAAACATCACAGCCACACAGTCTCAATTTCTTGCACAACAGCTCCAAACTGTCCCTGGGCACCTGACAAATTCTAGTGGAGTGAATGATTGAGAAATATTGTCAAACAGTCCATTATACTTCATATAATACACACCATCACTTTATTGATCTTTATTGTCTTCAACAAAATTACACAAATTATATATAATACTAAATACATATAAAATTACAATTAATAACATTTTAAGTCCATTGATATTTTCTACTGCTCCAACACATTTCAGCTGGAAATGCACCGCATTTATCTGACAGCTATATATGAGCTTTTACATTACATACATACATGACTCATTTGATAAAATGCATCCACATAAAATAAATATATTTTTACCATTATTTGGCCTGAAACCCCTTACAGTTGCATCATCCAGCTGGAGATGCTTGTCACATTTCTGGTGTTTCAGACTCAGTTCCTCTCTTCCCATTTTGTTTTTTATTTAAATGATTGCTGGCGGTTCAAAGATGTCAAATTGTCCAACATTACACACAAATTGAGACACCATAAAAACCTATTTGTGTAGCAGTAGAACTCCGTGTGAAGCAGTCAACAACAGCCCCATGTCGATCGATTATGATGGTAAAATGCTGTCTATGCATTGAAGCAACAGTAAAATCTACAATGCAGTTTTGTCTATACAATTATTGAAGTGCAGTATTTCCACCTTTGCTGAGGTTTTCCAATATAATTAACATTTATAATAAAAACTGGTTATAAATGACTTTTCCTCAGGGCTCTGCTTCGTTTGCTGAAACTGGTTCAAATGTGGCTTCTTTTTTGTGGTTTGCTTGTTTTTTTATGTACGTATAATTTGGAACTAAATTAATATACTGTTAGCAATATTTGAGGCAAAAAAAAAAACATCAAGAGTAAACTAAAGCAAATGTATTAAATTTCATGAATATAATTAGTTCAGCTGCCTCTGGTTGAGTGGAGCAATTAAAAGACATTTTTGTGTTGCTTTAAGTTATTAAAATGTCATATTGCAACATTTAGTGTGTGCGTCTGACAGAATCGAGTTTAATCTCCTCAAATTGTGTAATCCACTAGATGAAATCACTCTAAACATTACATGGCTTAACAGGGATAGAGATGGCCACGAAACGTTGCTCCTCAACCGCCAGTCTGACAGGAGCACAGAAACACTATTGTTTCATCCATATAAATGAGATTCCATTACTTGTTGTTGCAGATGAATTATGTATGTGTTGCTGTGTTGATATGTGATAGACAAGGTCTCTCTGGGAATGTAGGACACTTACTTATGCATAACAATAGTCTTCAGTTATACTCTCATCAACAAATTGGCCGATTATCTCCAATGTTCTTCTCTTCATAAAAGAAATTCTCTTCAGTTCTTGTGCTTATATTTCATGCAGCTGCTGTAGAGGAACCAGGTCCGCATCCCACTTTACCAAATGGCAGTTATATGTGGGGGAGTGTTGCCCTGCTGCCCTGATACTTTCACTAATTCTTTGTTCATGTAAAAATAAAGTCATACGCCTGTCAGTGACATGGCACGGCTGATAATGGCATAGCCTAGTTAAATAGACCCTGATGGGCCTTTTTAAATCCTGAATTCATAAATAAGCATCCGTTGATGTTTTGTGTCATGCATTTCATCTTTCCAGACAATAACTGACATATTGCTCTGCTCCCAACAGCCCAGTTGTATTGGTCTGCTGAAAAAAAAGTATTATGTATTCATGTTCTGGTGAACTGAATCTGACTACAGAAAGAGCCGTAAAAACAGAATGTGTCTTTCTGAGGCTGATCCCAGCTATTCTGAAATATTTGATAAATACAGAAGAGCTTTTCTTTGGTTTTCTATTGAATCACTGTTTGACAGAAATATTAAGACATTTGTGGCGTGAATCTAAAAGATTTTTGCTGTTGGCACAAAATATAGATTAATATCTTATTAAAATAAAGAGATAGAGTGAGAGTGGGACTACAATATATAATAAGAAAATTACAATTAAAAGGTAACATAACAATATCTAGAACAAAAGAGCAATTCAAAAGCTTTTAATGACGGAAAACTGAAACCTTATTGTGACATACAGAAGGCTCTCCAGGCGCTTTAGACCTGCTGGCTAAGTCTGTTTGACCATGACAGTTTTGGAGTCCAGTTGTTTAAACGCAGTGACAGAGACACACTCATGTGTCACTCATGTGTCTTATGTAACTTGTGCTCGGTGGAAACGTTTCCTGACTGTAACCGGTCTAACGGGATCAGGTCTTGTTGGAGTCTGATCCTGGGGAGCCCTCGGTGGTTTGCCTCAGGATGACGGCCGGCATCCTGAGGAAAACCACCGATCGTTCTGCCAAGAAGAGGCTTCCATTTTTTATTTTGTTTTGTTGTCCTTTTAAAAAAAAATCATTATTATTGTTCAACATTCTCAAACGCGATGAGAGGATTAATGCAGCGCGTCTGCCGGATCCATATGTCCCCTTTAGTGCCGCTTGTGCTTAATTAAAACCGAATAGATACTCGGGGGGCCCCGGGTCCCCCTGCTGCAGGAACACTGACTTACTGCTCTCTGACGTTAATTGCAGAACCCCCTGAATCTTTGAATCTGTGAATATGACTCTTGCATGGAGAGAAGGAAATATTTCGAGGCGTGATTGTGAAAATACAGTTGATTTACGAGCAGCTTTTATCTGGCTGTGACTGTGATTCTTCCGCCCAGAACGAATGATCTATTTAAGAGCTCTAATCGTTACAGACAGATGGATCTGACTGTTTTATTAATCTATAACTACTGAATGGAAATAAAGGATTTCCCCATAAAATACATCCTACCCATCACAGGCCCGTATAGATGAGCTGGGGAGTTTTGCAGCAGCTTTATTCAATTAATCCGCGAGTGTTCTTTTGAGTTGTTGAAGATTTTGAGTTTCTTTTTTCTGGGTGATTTGTCATATCAACATGCCAATTTCCCCTCCTGATTAAAAAGACATGAGAGCTATTGAGTGTCACCACGGAAATAAATCAGTTCAGAATCAGTTCCGTTTGCACTGCTGTTACGCAGACATACAGCATTTTGTGTGTCTCTAATTGTGAGTCATCGGGTGCTAAGTCAAATGAACAACAAAGAACCCCGAGAGATCTTCTAATGAGACAGATAGGACGAGCCTGAGCTCACCTCCTACTCCTCAGAAAGGTTTTATGTCCCAGGATGTCCCTGATCCTTCCTCCCGTCCCAACACCGGATGAAAAACATAACGAGATGCTGAATGGGATTTTCATCTCGTGTTTTAAAACCCGATCATCTCAGTCTGTGTGGTCTTTATTCATACGACTGTTTTCTGTGATCGTCACAAATATGTCCAGCTCATGGACCTGAACAGATTCTAACGTTTGCCTGTGGACTCCTGAACAGCACAGCTCGTTTCACATCTCTCCGTGTGAACCGGCCTCAGTCAGGCCCTGAACCAAAGAGCAGCCGTCAATAAAAATGTTGGATTATCCTCTTTATCAGATGGGATTAACATAACTCTCCCATAACTCACATTCCTGCTGGCACTGGCCTGTGAGTGTCAGGAAGCACCAACTTCAGCCGGTGAAATATATGACACTTTAGTGACCATCACAAGTCAGATGATTGACCTTTTCCTACAACTCAGGTCTAATTTGGCTCAACCGACAGTTTTTAATGTAGGTCAAGGAGATTTATGCTGAAGATAAAACTGTGAGCTCCAACATGAGGGCATGTTGTGGTGTGATGTGTGGGAATAAACACAGATCTCCAGATGCAGCCACAGAGTTTGGTCAGGTCAAGTGGTCTTTATTGTTGTTTAGTGTGTTTGTGGCCTTCTCACCGCACTTTACAAATGGACCATCCTTGTTGCTGGCTTGTTCTTTTTTTTTTTTTAACCTGAACTCCCTGTTCCATTCAACCAATGTGTCCTTATAATAATTTATCATTTAAGACTTGAAAGACAAAAATAAAATGATCAGATTCACATCTGGGGTTGTGGTGATAAGCAAAATTGCATACAGGTAGGCTAATACAAAGAATCACAATAATAATAATAATAATAATAGTAAACTAACAGGGGATATGAATAATTAAAAAACACATAAGATACATTTATGAGCACACGCAAACGGACTGATTGTCTTTTGTAACTAGTCTTTAACACATTTCTCATAAATTAAATAGTGCATCCACGTTCATGTCAGAGCTGTCCACTCTCTCTCTCACACACACACACACACACACACTCTACAACAGACTCATGCACCACACTTTGATCAAAGGGGTCCTTCAGCGTGCCAACAACATAAAAAAGAGAAAAGAAAAGAGAGGGAAGCCTTTAAGGAGCTTATAGGAGAAAACCTGACCTATTCCTCAAACTCAACCAAGTTGGGCTTGGATCATTTTCTCTCTTGATCCTTTTTTCCTTTTGGTCAACAAATTTGTTCCGTGTCCTTGATCAAAGTTGGGGAGAAGTCAGTCTGAATGTTCAATAAGTTAACCCAACCGGTGAGACAACCGGCTGGCAGCCCTGCTCGACTCTGCCCGAGGTAGAAGTTAGAGAAGCGCCGCACTTGCTGCTTCCAACCTCTGGCTATCTTTTTCTTTCTTTTTCTTGAATTTTCTTTTCTTTTCTTTTCTTTTTTAACTGCCTGCAAAGTCCGCAGTTCGTGGAAACTGTCCCTTTTCGTTCTCTCCCCTCACAACACTTGAAACTTCCACGCTGCTTGGTCTTTGTAATCCAAACAGTCCGCGTTGAAACTGAGCTTCCACGACGAGGCCGTTTGGTCTTTATAGTCCAGGCAGTCTGCGGCGCCGCTGAAGCCGAGCCCCGCCGCTCCGTACGCCGACGAGGAGAGCGAAGGCGCGGGGCTCAGGTGGCTGGACACCCCGTTGCCGCCCATGGGGCTCATGGCGGTGCCCGCGGCGGAGAGCTGGTGGTGCATTGGCGAGAGGTAGGAGCCGCAGTCCATCCCCGTGAAGTAGGACGAGGAGCCCGTGTAGCCCTGGTTGTAGCCCGACGCCTGGGTGTAGGTCATGGGGTAGGAGCGCTGCATGCAGGAGGAGGAGGAGGTGGACAGCGGGTCAGACAGCGGGGAGATGGAGGCCGGGCTCCAGATAGACACCGGGGCCGCGCTGCTGCTCACAGCCGGCAGGGAGGTGGTGGAGGGCGGCGTGAACTGGCCGCTGGCTCCGCTCTCGGAGCTGGCCTCTCTGACCGGAGAGCCTTTCTTCTTCACCGGCCTGCTCACCGTCTTACTCTGCACCCCACTCTGGGTTTGCTGGGCCTGCTGGCGGTGCTTGGCTCGCCGGTTTTTGAACCACACCTGAAACAAAATGAAAAAAAGAAATAAACAGTTTAAACGAATGTAACTGGGCCATGGGGGGGTTTGTACATTTTTAATTCAAATTTCATTACAGGGAGGCGAAAAGTTAAAGTAGCCTAACTACAGACCTTAAAAAGTTGTTGTTTTTTTCAGAATATCAAGTCCTGATTAGTTTTTCACTATAGACACATTTGAGCCTATTCATAAAATATCAGTTTTGTTTCTTATAAAGTGGGTTAAAATCACATAATTCACCTGGGACTTGCAGGGAAAGGCATAAAAAGCGTTTTTAAAAAGTGTCTTATTAAACACTGAATAAGACACCTGGAGGGTGTGTGTGTGGTTGGAGGGGGTGAAGACTAAGATTTGCCGAGCTTCCCTTAATAACCCATGTTTTGGGTGGGGTTTTTTGTTGTTTGTTGGTTTTTGTGCTGGACTCTCACCTGCACTCTGGACTCGGGCAGGTTGATCTTTAAGGCCACCTCCTCTCTCATGAAGATGTCCGGGTACCGAGTCTTGGAGAACAGGTTCTCCAGCACGTCCAGCTGGGCCCGGGTGAAGGTCGTCCTCTCCCTCCTCTGTTTACGAGGAGTTGCTGAGTAGGAGAAGAAGAAGAGGTTAAAATGGGAATATGGGAATGGCCTGAAGGCTGAACGGCAGTGTCAATTAATACACACCAGCTTCTCTAACTCTCCACATTCGTCAGAAATAATTCCTGATTTCTTGCTTTTTTATCGAAACAGTTTAAAGAAATTAAAATGTGTTTTTTTACAAGTTTTGACGAGGCCTTTAAGTCTCATGCTATATGTCTTCGTTTATAATTCAGATGCATCTGTACTGATCATTGCAACTAATGGCAGACACCTTTAGGCGTTTTAGTCTGTTTTACCTTGATATCCCACTGAAGGATGCAGCAGGTCTACTCCTGAGGTAGATAAACTCAGTCCATTCACCGTGTACGGCGGCTGCTTCAAATAGGACATCATGCTGGCGGTCGGACGAGGGGGCACCGAGGAGGAGGACGAAAAAGCAGGGCAGAAAATAGTGTTTTAATCCTCTCGCGTCTCCGTTTGGTCAGTCACCTTTGCCAGGATGAGCTGAAGCAGGATAAAAAAAAACAGAAGTGTTGAGGGTTTTTTTTTTTTTTTTAGAAAAAAGGTGTTCTGTGTCCGCTGGTTTTTACGCGCAGCCTTTACGCACCGCGGTGGCTTCAGTGAAGTGGGCGTCCGCGGACACGCAGCGCTCTTAAAGCCGAGCGGAGACCCCCAGCTGTCCCTGCTGGACTCAGGATGCTCTGTCTGGCTGACAGGCGTTTACGCCATCACCCCCTCCTCCTCCTTCTCCCCTCTCGCTCTCTGACACACACACACACACACTGCTGCTGTAACCCCGCCCCTCCTCACCCCCCAACACACTCCTGTAGTAGCACTAAAACAAAACATTGTCGTTAAAATGCTGGGCCCCAACCGGGCTCCCAATTAGCATATCCTACCCACAGGTTAGGCCAAGCTAAATGGACAGCTGATTGGGGGGCCATTTGAAGAAACAAAGCCCACTGTTGACGGATAAGTAATGCTGATAACAAAAGACTTAAGGGAACAAACAAAGAAGCCAATACTGCAAACTGAGCCCTCATTCAAATACAACCCAGCATTTTCATTTCTATATCTCGGGGCCTATTGTTTGATTCCACTAAAACCCTTGTACATTCAAATGTAACGACATTAAAATACGAAGGACAACTTTAGCAAATAATTAGAAACATGGAGGCATTCCCCCAAAGTGAAGGCTGATGCTGACATATTAGGCTGTTGACACTCCTCGTTGGATTCCCCCTCCTTCACTAATGAATCGCTCCCGGTAATTAGATTTGGAAGGTGAGACTGTGGAGAAGTGTTGATTAGAAGAGCACTTCATCTTCATCCAAACAAACAAGGAGATGGCCACTAAATCTATTTCCAGTTACTGGAGGAAAAAATAAAAAAGGATTTACGGGGAAAATGCGTCTCACAGTCTCCACATTTACCCGAAATAGATGAGTGACCGTCTTATTAAAAACACATTTTTTTTTGTTTAACTTTACACTGACATTTGCAAGAAAACAAAGGATGTAACCTTAAAAACTAATTATGATTAATTATTTCCATTTCCATCGATATATTACATACATGTAAAGGAATAAAATATGGTAGTAATTTATATTGATGACTAAATGTGCTCCAAATACTGTCACATATCATTTGAAATACTCAGAGTTATTTTTTCATTCATAGGATAAGGCCTGTTGGAGAAAAGTTAAAGAACACGCCTAAGACATGCAAAAATGAAAAATTGTTTATTTGTTTATTTAAAATTTTATTTGTCACCAACTCTTCTTTTGTAATAGCTAATTAGGCTCGTTGCCATGTGTTGCAGGTTGAGGCCTCTCTGTTTTCCAGTGACACCTACCTGTAGAATAAAGTTCCCAGGACCTCGGGGTGCGCGCCTCTTCAGCCTGACCCCTCGGCCTTATAGAGCCAATAACGGACACTCCTCCACTCAATCTGTCACTTCTTCACCCCCGGCTACCGTTTGCTCTGCATCCCTTCAATTATAAATACCCTACCCGCCCATTAATTATTATTGGCTGCAAGAGATTTTTTTCTTCTTGTTCTTCTTCTGTTTTCTGTAAGAAATTAACGAGATAATCCGGACGGCACGCGCTGGCCTGATTACAGGACGCCAGCCACGACTCCGCATTCAGGCCTCCTTCATTTTCTGCGTCACGAAAATAAAACAAAGACTGGCATTGTATTTATCAGACCAGCTGACTGCCAGACAACCAGCACCCCCTCCCCAAATAACCCCCACCCCAACACAACCACCCCTACAGCTCACTTTCCCAAACTCACCCATGTCTTATTATTATTATTATTATTATTATTATTATTATTATTATTATTATTATTATTATATTGGGTTTTATTCGTTCAAAAATAAAGATTTTGCTAATTTTTAAACAAAATTACAAATCATAAACAAACAAACAAAATTTGTAGCAACGAAACGTCTTTTAATATAATTAGAGAGCAGGAATAATTTCTGAGTTTTTATACTAAATTAACATTTCGTTTTGGTACGACATATTAGAGTGATCAGTCAGCCCACAAGTTGACTAGTCGGTGCATGGTCAACAGTGTATTATGTGAAGCGGTGTGCTGCTCCTCTGTCCTGTTATTAATCGGATGAACGCTCCTCGGCCCTCAGAGGGAAGGGGCAGAAAAGTTTCCTTTTAAACACGCCTCCCCAATTACCCGCTTGATGTCTCTCTGCCTTTCACAGCTCCTGCTGGCTCTCAGTGTTGATCAAAAATCTCCTAAATACAATTTACTCAAAACGAGAAATTGAACAGCGAAAGTGAAGTAAGGGACTTACTTGGGTTTTTAATGTCTTTCTTTCCCCCAAACGTCTCTGATCGGCAGAGCTGAGGGTTGGTGTGCAGCGGCTTTGATTACTTTCCTCTGGGTAATCTTGTTGGATGCGGATAATACTAAGAGATGCTCGGTATTTATGGAGAGAGAGGAGACTGCGAGGAATTTTACCAACCAATGGAAATGAGAGGAAGTATGATGGGCAGAGGTGTGAGAAGAGGCAGCTGGAGGAGACAAGAGCTTTGTTTATGAAGAGATACCACTTATTAATGATATAAAAACTATATACATATTTTAAATGTATTATTGTTATCAAGATGTTAATTTCAGCATTAATTGTGTGTCACTACATTTTGTGTTGAGTCTTCTCGCAGGTAGAGGTGTGCTGAAGCAACCAATCACAACCCAGTCTGCAAGACCAAACTATTTATTGCATGCGTTATTATTTTTTTACAATTAAACAAATAGTCAGGCCTAATAATAGGAAAACAAATGAGTCAGGGAATGTTAAGCTGCAGCTCTATGGATTGTTTTTGTCAGAATGAGCTGACGGAGCAAAACTGAAGCAAGTGGGGAAAATAACTTGGTGCAGATCTGTCACGGTTCGATTCTGGGTAACCCTGTAAAGGAGATTTAAAGAGGGAAAAAAAAGGGGAAAGAAGCTGTACACCACCCACATCCACCACCCCCAGCACCAAGTATGTGTAGTTTATCAAAATGTCTGCAATCTGCTTGAAAAAGTATTTACTTTCATGTAGACTTACAGACCAGTCACCCTTACACCACCTCAATGTGTCCAAATGGCACTGCCTCCATTTTGGGATTAAATAAAACGTCTGTGCTGGATTAGTAGTCGAGCTAATTCTGCTCTGCTCTTTTTCACTTGAACCCATCCCAGTTCAGTGCAAATGTCGTTTTCTAGCCGGTCTCATACCATTTTGATAAAACTCTGGCCTCAGTGGCCCCGACTGCAGGTTTTGATTGATGCTCCCCAACAAGCAGCAGGTTAGAGACCTAATTAGGAGTCTACATGCCAGATGAACAGACTGTGAGGCTGCTGGATTGTTAGACAAGACTGAAATCAATACCAACCATGGACTCTCTACTATGGTATTTATGTAGAGGCCATGTCTCATTTCTGATTATGTGTAATTAGGTCTGTATAATTTGCTTGCATGAAAAAACATTTTTTTCTCATGGTCAGTGTTGACAAATACACCAAAATAAAATTATAAAATGGTAATTTCAAAAAGAAAAAAAAATCACCCCATTCCTATCCATTTTTACTGTAAGTAGAATTTTCCCATTTTCTCACAGCGATCTTACTAAAACAAACAGCCTGACAGGGCTTAAGTATCTGGTCCTCTTGTTGTCCCACAGCTATGTTCTTGGCTCACGCAGAGTCCTTTCATCTTCGACTCTGATATATAATTCATCCGAAGATATCTAATAGCCCTGGGGAGCATTTCAGCTAAACGGGGCCGCGGTTGTAAAAAGGTGAAGTGGCTTGTTAATGTCTGTGGCAATATGCCCTCCCCATGTCTCTAGGCCAATTGATGAAGTCATGGTCTCTCCTGCTGTTACAGAGACGAATTGAAGGCTAAGAATTGTGCGACAGGGCACACTTCTGTGTCTGTAGTTAAAGACCACAACTGATTACAAAGATTGCAGAATCATTGGTGGTTATGGGATTTAATCTTTCTTTAAAATTCATAGCTTGAATCAAATATTTATGGGAGAATGACAGTCTAGGGAGCTTTCTTTTAATACAGCATATAATGCAAAAAAGAGAAGCACCATTCTATATATCTGTGATATCATTTTCTGCCAATGTCTAAAAATCTTTAACCCAAACTGATTACTAATGCTTTTATTTCTGTATATGTCTCTGTCAAACAAAAAGAAAAAAAAAACCCAACCACCAACCTAATGTGAAAATGTTTCTGATTAGCCTGGTGTCAGCTTTAAAAAAATACATCCTGTGTCCAATTTTCATTTAAAGAAGCCAATCAGGGTCCATTTAACAATTTATTGGTCTAATTATTGGTCTTTGTTCAGTTGTTTATTCTCCTTTCTGTTCACTTCATCTGTCCATCTCAAGGTCAAATCAATGACTTGGCCCACTCAACCAATCCCATCTGTCACACACTTCAACAGACACAAAGAGAGACAGAGCTAAACTGGACATTATGAGTGCTTTTTGCCATCTTAATCATTTACCACATTGATATATTTATTGATCAGCAGGGCAGAGGAAGCAATACATGTATTGATGTGTATTGATGATGCTAAATGCAACCAAAGTGAGCTTCCATGAGCAGTGAGCTCTTGTATAATCAGGAGTTTTTGAATTTTGGACAGCAGGTGTTTCTGAGGAAGAGAAGTCTGTCACAGCAGAAAGTTGTCCAACAAAACACCGTCCTGGAAGAGTGATTAGCTGCTCTGCTAATCTAGGGTAAGAGTTATTTTAAATCTATTTTAATAAAGTATATTTAAATAGCAGTAAGACTACACTATAGTATGAGGCCAGCTACTCTTTGATACAGTAAGTTAGAGTACATTTCAGGAGCCATTTGAAAATCTACTTTTTGCTGGTCAGCATTGTCATTATGACATTTTTACTTACCTGTCCTAGCTCAGCATCAAACTTCACCCCTTACTCACCAAGTGTTATCTCCAGCAGTGGAAAACGTTCCCAATGTTAACTTTTGGCACTTTCATGATACAGTAAAGGCTCACTCTATTCTCCATTCTTCCCTATAAAACTCCCATCTCAGAAATACAAAAATTGCTTAAGCAAAAATCACCACAACCTGCTCCTGGCAAAAGACCATGTTTGGGAGGAAAGAACACTTCCTTAAAAAAATAAATAAATAAATTAAAAAAAGTATTTCAAAATAGGGAAAAGGGATATTTCATGTATACTTGGCCTGTCAATCCAGCTGCTGGACTGATAAACTAAATCTGTTTTAGGCATTGGAAAAAACTATTAGAGGGCAAATATTTATATTCTGTCACAAAGATCTGAAAATGTGTTCTGCCCATATGTGAATGATTGTAGATGCAGAATATTTACAAGTATTTACTGTGCCATCACAAAATAATCCAACAATTGTATTGATTCCATCAAAACTTGATTTTTGTGTTTGATAGCGGAGTACCAGTGTAATATGTTTTATAATGTACTTTTTACACCAACAACTTTTTACAACTACTGCGTCACCTACATTATATCATAATCATGCCTTTCATTGAGATACATTCATCGCTTGCAGTTTGCCCATGGGAGGGTTGAATGTCTTGTCCCTGCTGGTACCTCGTTAACCTCCTATGGCCTGTGGCTAGTGTTAGCCAAACTGAGAGACCTCATACCTGGGTATTGGTCAGCAGGGACTGGCCCCAGGAGCCCTGGACCCCCCATTGGGTGAGGGGAGGGAGGCAGGCGGGACAGAGGAGGGCCAAACAAAAACACAACCTGGCATCCCCATGGCAAACAGCCCACCTACTGTCAGCCAGCATCTGGGCCACAGCACACAGCGCCTCTATTCACATTCTGATGATTGCAAATAGTAAGCAGCACACATACAAACACAGGCGCACACAGTGGTGCCATTGGCTCGATTCACTCAGTGAGATTTAACCTTGCACACAAATTTGGCAACTGACAACAAAGAAAAAAGAAATTTGCATGATGGTTACATGGTGAATCACTGAAAAACATCAATGTTTTGTAATAAATTAATAAATGTAATGCATTGTTAGAATGTACTTTGACATAATGAAGTGTACCGGGAGAACAAAATTCTGAAATGGAAAGAATGACAGAAAGAGACTGGGGAGAGATTGACAGAGAGAGAAAAAGAGAGAAACAGGGAGGAGGAGTGTAAAGTTAATCCAGTCTGAATTGATGGGCCCGGCTGCTGGATTGACACTGAAAACAGTTTTTCTTTTCTTTCTTTTCTCTGCAAATTTGCTCTCCCCTCTCCCTCTCTCTTTGCTTCCTCCCGTGCCTCTCGCTATTTTTCTGCCTTCTTATCCTTTTTAATTAGAGGGGCTATTCTGCTGCACAGAGGACCTTAATCCCCAACTGACCAACAATGCAAGAAGCCAGCCTTTGAACAGCCGACCTGCACCCTTCTTGGCCCTCAAACTTCCCCACTACCACCAATCACTGTGCCCGCCAAGCTTTCCATTGCTCCCACCACTGGGAACTGCGGGCCGTCTTCCCTCGCCATTTTTTCCAACATCTTGGACAAAGCACTTGAGGAACCATTGCAAAGGGAAAGTGTCTGAAAGCGTATTTCAATATCCGCCATGGATCTCAAAAAGCTTTGGTTTGCACTGGGACAAAGTTGAGGTCAAATGACAAATGACTCTGATTGTGTTAAAGTTAGTAAAATTAACATCTTAGCAAAGCAATGAGTCACAATAGGAAAAACAACAACATTTGGTTGAACGACGCTTGGTGGTTAGGGTTTTATTGGAAATGGATATAAATTTGAAAAGAAAGACAAAATACCTGCAACCTTACAAAATGTGTTCCTTTTCGTGAATGAAAAAGAGACTGAAGTCACAGCTGCCACTTCTTCATCAAACTTGGGAAACTATCTTTTATAAAAGGAACAATTATTCAGAGAGGGCAGAGTTAAAATGAGGAGAAGCTGAAAAGTGAAGGAACTGCAAATTCCCCACTGGGCCTCATTTCCATATGTAACAACTAAGACAAACCCTTGTTGTCTTGTTAAATGATTCTGTGCAACCATCATTAGTAGGTTACCTACAAATTGAGGCAATAAATCAGGGTCAGGAGGGGAATGTAATGAGGTTTTGGGTAATGGGTACTCATCATTGATAAAGCCACAAAAACAGGATTATCAATTGAATCATACTGGTTTTTAATTTCTTGTATTAATTTAGACTGACACTTTGGACTGATTGTCCAGATATTTAAACCACAAGGGGCAAAGAATTTGACTTCTACTGTCAGCGCTAGTAATAACACACCAACAGTGCATGAAAGCAACTGAACTAATTTTCCTGTAATTGTGTTCATCAAGATTTCGTCAACATAGCAGTCTGACAAATTGTCACTGGAGCACAATAAAAGTCTTCACACTTTCAACCCCATCTTGCATGAGAATGATGGAAAAATTAGTTTCCTTTCACCGCAGACGACCACAGTTTCCTATTTTTATGCCCAGGGTGCTGGCTCAACACTCCCTTATACAGAAAGGGAAAATCACAGGCCAGCCAAGCCTTCTGCCTGGCTAATCACAGGCCCAATATTTCCATAGCAGGCAATTAGCATCTTGCTTTTATGTGTGAAAATGGGTGAGGCGAGGGAAGGAGCGAGTCGGGTAGAGAGGCACAGTAAAAACAGAGAGAGAATAAAAGAGCAATTAAGATGTTGGGTGAGCGGAGGACAGAGACAGGCAGTCTGCTGCCGTGTGATTTGAGGCTTGCAGGCCCAGTAATTAGCCCTTCATTGTGAGATAATGGACTTGGCTGGTCTTCCTGGTTCCCTGAGCTGCCCAGCCCAACTCGACCCATGGAAGGTCAAAGGGCACAATGTGCAGTTTGGCTCCTATAGCTTGCATGCATGAGTGTGTGTATGACTGTAGATGTTGTGGACTAAACCATTTTTCAGGAATTACATCATCTAATATTAATGTCAGAAAAGCAAAGCACCGTAAAAGAAAAGATGTCTGTGCATGCAGGTAAATGAATAATCGCTGTAAATCTGCAATGTTTTCGGATAAACCCTTGGCCTGCTTTAGCCTTTTCGGAGAAGAGTGTGCCAGGGAAAGCAACGGCTGGCTTTGAGGCGTTGGAGTCATCACTCTCCTGGTCTATCACTCCTTTCTCCCACCATCTTTAGAAGAGCAGTAATCTGTGAACCCTGAATCATAAGCTTTGGTTAAATCTATGTAATACGGGTAATTCGATGAAGCAGTATTTTCCTGGTGAGAGGCAAAATCCTGTTGACTATTCAAGGATTGAATCATCCAACAGTAATGCCATTAGACCAGTGCCACGGATTCCTCAGAAAATGCTGTTTAATTGCCAGTAACCAGCCATTGTTTGGTGACGGGTAAACACTAGCCGAGAGGGAGTGGGGGGAGTGGCGAGTGAGGAAGCGTGTGAAAAAGATGGCCCCTTTGGCTTCAGCCAATCGCCATTGAGAGAAGGATTTACTCAGGCTCGATGAAGCCCGCGCTGCAAAGTGGCAGAGGCACTGGCTTAACTAAAGTCTTCAAGAGTATAAATGCAGAGTAACTCTTTCCTTTTAATACAGGATTTGCTCAACAATACGATTTAGGGGGTGTCTATACAAGACAGACATTTTTCCTTTTTTTGAGTGGTGAGGTTTTTGAGGATCAAGCCTTGCTGCTCACGTTTATTAGCACGGGGACACCACAGCTCAGGGATTGTTGGTTGTTGTTACCCTTGAGCAGTTTATCCATGTTTGTCTTTGGCTTCATGTACACACACTGACACTAAGTCCCCTCCTTTGTATTGGAAATCTTTAAGAACAATAACACCACCCACTTCCAGTCATTTATCATAAGTCATACTTCTGCCAGCTCTTAAACAATAAAAACTGACATTAACTATAGAAAATCAAAATAAACTGACATAAAGCTACTTTTAGTGTTTGTTTGTTTTTTTTTACTTTTACTAATCCAATTCTTGTTGTACAAGGATTTTTCGATGAGGTTTTGGCCATTTGAGATGTATTGTTGTCCCTCCCCGCAGCCTCCTGCTCTCAGGCCTGTCCTGGAGGATGCAGATTGGAAGTGAGAGGTGTGGCGGCCGAGGCTTGCCTCCATTGTGAGCTGGTGCCTGGGAGACGAGCAGCGCTGGCAGACCAGACACTGATTGGGTTTGACACTGCGTCCAGGAGGCGAGAACAAGCTTTTCTTTTGCTCTTTTTTTTCTTCTCTAAGTAAAAGAGAGCCTTTTTGTATGAAAGGCCCCTCCTCTCTCTTCTACCTCCCCCTGGTTCTGTTGTGCTGCTCGCCCTCCTTCTTGGTTCTCTATTTTCACACCTCTCTTCACGTTCCTATTTTCTCTTTTTTTTTCTTACTCAGATCAAAACCTGTGGACTTCTGTTTCTTCCTCTTTGATTGTCCTTCATTTGAACATTGACCAGTAAATCTGCTCATATGCGTTACACCATCAAAAAATTAATTTTCTCTGCTCTTCCTATAAGCAACAGTAGCTGTTACAGAATTTGTAACTGCAAACACTGTGAGGACAACCAAATCCATCTCCCTCAATAAGCCTGCCACATACTGAGCCCAGTAGTACGTCCCTGGGTGGACACTTTGCCCCATACACACTTAATCACCAGGCCTGAGGCTATGATCACACACTGCTCAACACTTGGCTTTTACATAGGATTTTTTTTTTTTTTTTTTTTCAATTCACTAAGCTTATGATACTTCTTATTCACAGAATGCCCAAGTACATGCAAGACAAATACATTGCAGCTGGTATTTGTAGCTTACAATGTAGTTTTAAAGGGACAGACAGTTGGCTTAGCATAAAGGCTGGAATGGAAAACAGCTTTTCTCTGTCCAAAGGTAGCAACCAACTGAAGCTCAGTAATTAAAGGGTTGGTTTGAGAAAAAAATATATATATATATTTACCATCTGCACACTTGAAGATACATAGACTAGTGGGTTAGCATAATTTAGGGTAAAGACTGAAAATGCAACACATCTGGCTCTCTCTGAAGGTGACAAATTTCATCCACCAGCACTTGTAAAGAGATGTTATGAGAAGTAAATGAGATGTTTACACAGTGTCACATGTCTTATTTGTGCAGAAACCGAAGTGTAAAAAACACACATTTGTAGTCGAACACATAACCTGAAAGCAACCCAGTAGTTTTTCTATGGATTTAACAGAGCAGGTACAGCATTCAAAGTTCGGGCTGTATGTGAATAAAGGCAAGAAAATGGTTTGCTATGGTTAGGCTAAGCTAAGCCTAACCATAGCAAGCAAAGTCTTGGCTGGTACAAATCTTGAAAAAAGTGCAGAAGCATATTTAACCGATGCAGAAACTGTACCTTTAATAAAAAAAAAAAAAAAATACAAATAGAAGCTGAGTACTTCAGTCATTTCAACCCTGAGAATTATGGGTAAGATAGCTCGGGCTAAGTTGCAATACAACTTCCCTGTGTGAGGGAAGAAATGAAAGAATGTGAGAAGTGACTTTTGTTGGAATTGATTAATCTTCCGTGCTGATCACCAAAGGAGAGCACAACCCTCTCGATCCACTTAATAGAGGAACTAATGACGAGCTCCATTAGTTTAATACATGCTTTTATCGCTGTGCCCTTAGATGACTGTAGCGTTTCATTAGACATGTCTGCCTCATATCTCACTTTGCACCCAGAGGAAACTGTGAAGGGATTAATTTTATGATGGACCCCCTGCCTCCCTCCTGCTCCTTCTCCACCCCCCCCTTACTCCTTCCATCCCTCCCTCCCTTCCCTCAACTCAGCTCCCAGCCACAGCCAGGGGACCCAGGAGGAATAGTGTCTTTGTCGTCCTGCCGTTTTTTGGAGTTGAGGAACAAGAGGAGTTTAATCCTCATTGTCCAAGAGACTGCAGAGGGTGAGGGGGGGGTCCTTCGGCTGTAAAATGATCCAACTGGCCTAAGCTAATCCCCTCCTAACCCCCACACTTGGGCCTGACCCCCCTTCCAGCCTTAATTCATGCCCCTGTACTACCACAGTATCACACTATAAACACAGATCTCTGTGTTTAAAGGTTCACATGGAGCTAGAATTGAATGTGCACCATGAAAACACGAAAATGGGTGAATGATGACACAAACCATTGGTCATGATAGTCAGCCCTTTTCTCTATCTCACACATATACATGAGAAAAATGTCATTCATATTTAGCCAGTAAGGGTTTAGCGGGGTATGTTTAAATGGGATTTAACTTAATTACCTGCACATGAGCTTAATCAATTTGTAGCCCATCTTCCAATCTGGGGATCTTCCTTATCAGAAGAGGTGTCTCCGCCCCCCCTTCATTCTCCTCCTTACGCACACTTTTTAGCTGTGTGTGATAATTATGAGGTAAATGAAAACAGTAAACAGCCTCATTTTGTACCCATCACTGACTGTGGTTGGCATGGGTGAATATGTGTTTGTCAGTGACAGAAAAAAACAACAAACAGCTTCATATCATCATTAGTAAGATTGGCTGTGATGATGTGAGTGGATGTATGCGTTTGTACAAGACTGTGTGTATATGTGTGTAAGAGAGAGATGTAGGTTGACAAAAAAATAAAAACCAATAAATAGCCTTATTTTATTGTTCTTCTCATTAGCTGTAGGATTATTTGAAGATTAGGCAGGACAGGGTTGGACATCTATTTGACGTTAAGTCTTTCTCTAACAAGACGGTTGCTCTCCAGTCTGTGCAAATCTGCTTTGAATTTTCCTACCTTGCACATACCCCTCCCTCTCGATCTCTCTCCCTCTCCTGTTCTGTCTTTATTTCTCTTCTGTTTCTCTCTCTCCTCCTCTCTTTCTTTTTCTGCACACCTCCCTGAGTGACAGCTCAATACCCAGCTCTCCCAGGCTTATCTAGCCTCAGCAGATGGTTGACTTGGATCACTGTTCATACACCATGATCTGGGCTGGTGATAAAGACTGTTACAGAGGGAATATAAACTATCTCTCTCTAGCTTGCTCTTTCTTCCTTTTACTTTTTCTCCTCTCACCTCCTTTTGATCTACTATGTCGTGTTCTCCCTCTCCATCGCCGTCGCTTTTCAACTTTTATTCAGCTGCTCTTTCCTTCTCTACCAAGACCTTTCTACTATTCTCCTTGTCGCGTCCTCCACCTTCCTCAGTGCTCTTTGTCCCACTACACACTCCCCCTCAATCTTCCCCTGTTTCTCCTCATCTCCCTCCATCCCTCCATCTCTGTGCATTGAATCTGGTGCTGCGTGATTGTCTCTGGTTCCCTGCTGGGCTGGCGCCTGTCTAAAGGGCCCCAGGACCCTCACACACTGAGGGGGCTCCAGCCATGCCAGAGATGCCCTCTCTTCCTCTGCTCTCCTGTCTGGCTCCTATCAGTTTATCTGGTCTCTGTTCATCTCCAAAGGGTAGAATAAAAGGTCAAAAGGGGTCTTTTCTGCTCAGAGTTACACACGTTGTCTCGATGAATCTATATAATCTTTTATAGCCTGTAAGTATAAAATATAGCACTTGAAATATTTTAAAACTAATGAACAAGCCAAAAGTACAATGAGCAAAGAGGTAGCCTTCAAAGTGCTTTCTCCTTAAGCTTTTCTCGACTCATATCTACTGTTTTCATGTGTTTCATTTAGGTGATCACTGCATTTAAACAAGTGATGTACACTTCACAGGCTTGAATTGCTCATTTTATGTATACTTCACTTGTCTGGAGTGGCCATTTGATGTCCTTTTCACGTTTGTTTTTTTCCCCTCACTCTAAACAGCCAAACAACAAAGCAAAGTGAAAGGGGTATAGCTGCCACTCACAGATGAAAAAAAAGTGTGTTGGGAGCGATATGAATGAGAACATAGAACACATTACCTGGTATGGCAGTGGGGAAACAGACTGGCATAGACATCACATGCACACACCATACATTATATCAATTCTATGTGATGTGTGCCAGTGTTACGTGAGAGGGAAGGGACATGAAAAGAAGGTGTGAGTAGATTTCTTGTGGAAAATGTAAGAATAAAATGTTGAAATCTATCAAATGACAACAATGATGCCAGCAAGGGCGTGCAAGGAGCTGCCATCCCATATGTGATGAAAAACCTCCTCCCCTATGATCCAATGGTGGCTCTCTCTTTCTCTCTCTCTTTCCAATACTCCAGACAGTTTGCAGCCATCTTAATCTGGACGGTGGAATCTGGCAACCACTCTGGAGCACCTGCATCCGTCCAGCCTGACCCGCTTTTGTTCTGGTCCGACCCCCTAACTTTAGCCCCTAATTAACCCAACAGAAACTAATTAAATACAGCTCTAGTGGACCAGACGCCAGACAAATAAAAAAAGAAAAATGAAGGAGGACACAGAGAACTGTGCAGAGTAAGGGGAGCAAGCCAACATGATAGGCAGGAGAAGTGGGTGGGTGGGGGGCGTTCAATCCAAAGCTTGGCCTCCAGCCCCTGAGACCAGTTCATAGATAAAGGAGTGTCAGTGTCCGCCTTGGTTGTCCTGACCATGTTGTCACTTTTTACTAAGGCCAATACTGACCTAAAACTTCTATACATGCTGTCTTTTTTAAGGTGTTTTGGGTTCTTCCTCATAGATGGGTGCCAACTGCTGTAATCACAAGCACACCAGTCACATGACGCAACTGACGCCCTGGAGATATTTGGAAAAGGGTAGAGACAGGATGGGGAGAACCTCAGAGAGACAAGAACAGTGCAGAATGAAAGGGGAGAGGGAAAAAAAGGAGAAGGAGGGGGAGAAAAGGTACGGGACAGGATTGTGCAAAAGAAGATATATAAATATGGTTTTAAACCAGCCAAGTGTCTCTGGCAAGACACTGCTGCTCCTAGTCCCAGGCACAGCTCGCTAAGTGATAGAGAAAGTAATTAAGAGAAGGCTGTTCAAGTAGATAGGCCTGTAAAGGAGATTTGAAGAGGGGAACTGATTGTGCATGTCTGATTCGAGCTCTTCAGAGAGTTCTCAGCCCCAAGGCTTAGCTTTCAAAGGGCCGTCTCTCTTCCTGTCTATCTCTCCGTCTCTTTCTCTCTGACATATTTACAAACAAAATAGGATGCTCCTTCTATCTATAGAAAACTCATCATGGTAGTTGAATATAGGACAAGAGAAGGGAAAAAGCAAAAGGTGTCAGCATCTCCTGCTCAATACAATTTATAGAGCTCCCATCTATCTATCCATCTATCTATTCCTCAGAGCTTGTATGCCAAGCAGAGGAAACAAGTTGCGTCTTTTGAATAGAAAGTTCCCTAAATGTCTTTCTCTCTTTCTCTCTCTCTCTCCCCCTCTCTCTATCTTTACAGTGATGAGTGTCCAGAGTTTGGATATGATAGTGCAATACTGCCACCCAGGATGAACTACAACATCCTACAGATAGGCAAATTTGCTGCCCTCCCCACTGGCTCTTTTTGACTTGTTTTTTGACATGCCAAAATGAGTAATGTAGCTGACACTAGCTGGTGCAGGCATTGACAGTACCGAGTCAAATCTTTGGATGCGCTTTGATTTTCATTTGAATTAATGAAACTGTGTGTCCAAACTTTTGACTAGTACTGTATGCTACGTCAATTTGCAAAATAATGAAGAGAAACACAGATAACACTTTTTGTTTAAGGAAAGAAATTAGTGGAGGTGAGAAAGCTGATGGGGGGGGGGGGCTTAGTAGTGAGGAGAAGGAGGTTGCAGAGGAGCTCGCAGAGGTAGAGCTTGATAAAGATACACAGGTTCAGACAACATCCCTAAGAGAGCAGTGAATATGAACATCAAGGCAGGACCCTTCCAAAGCAGGTGTTCAACCTGCAACTCAACATTTTTAACTGCACCATGATTAGTCAATGCATATCAGACCATTAGGGACATTGACTGTAACACAGGACGCAAAGGTTTATCATTAAGCCATTCCCTAAGTCTTTCCCATAGTTTTCTACTTGCCTATATACTACAACAGTAAAAACAGAATCCCTGAAATTATGGCTTTCTTTTGATGTGCCACCCCAACAGTCTCAGAGGTACCAGTTTGCCATCGCTATCCAAATTTTCTAAATGAGGCCACTGCTTTGTTACTCATTAAGTCCATCAATATTCAAGGTCAAAGCCAACCATGGAAACTTGGATGAATGCAATGTTCTTTTCAGAAACCATCTTAAGTCTTGGGGGCACTCATCTTAGTTACCCTCCCCTCTAATGCACTGAAATCATGCAATCCTACTTATTTGTCAGGCTGTTGTAGCCAGTGTTATAAATCTACACATAACATTACGCAGCTACGGCTGTAAGAAAGAGTAACTGGATAAGGGAGCGATCCATTGTGAAAATCGCAAAATAGAGTATACTAGGTCTCACAGTCTGGATAGGATAAACGAACCTTGAACACGTGCAGGGAGACGCCAGGAAACTAATCTACTGGCGACATCTACTGGAAAAACTTCAGTGATGTTGCTACAAGAGAGGAAAAAGATGCAATCTGTCCAAATCATATTTGAAACGGCGTCCCCTGCTGGTAAGAAAAAAATGACCGCTCCATCTGTATCATCTGTAAGAAGGGGAAGCCTCAAATAGAGGATAAACTGTCAGGAAAAGTTCAATGAATCAACAAAACAATAAAATATCGTAATTTTAATCTGGCGTGAAGTGTTTACTTGTGACAGGTATTTAGAAATACAACTTTTATTTTCAATTTAAAGGTAATATGCTTACCATAGACAACAGAGTGAAAATCTAATATAAAAGCCAATACAAATAATTTCAATTTGTTGAATCCAATGTGAAGTGAATGGTAGCATCTAAAAACAGCTTGAAGTGTCCAAAAAACTGCTTCTGTCATGCGTTACACCACTGTCGTAAAACGTCTCTGCCTGCTGTTGCAATGGCGTTTGATGCGACATCAGTTTTCGGCAGCTGGGAAACCGAGGAGAAAGCAGCGACAAACGTCGCGAGCGGATACGTTATTGGCC
This sequence comes from Echeneis naucrates, assembly GCF_900963305.1. Classification (NCBI taxonomy): domain Eukaryota; kingdom Metazoa; phylum Chordata; class Actinopteri; order Carangiformes; family Echeneidae; genus Echeneis; species Echeneis naucrates. The sequence continues at coordinate 11,831,036 of NC_042534.1, forward strand.
CCGAACCCCCCGGATTTCCACACTAGTCGGCGAACTAAATTGTATATTGTTTGTATATCCCGTCGTGTTGTGGATGAGATTGTGTTCGACGTTTTCCCAGAGTGAATCTCCACCTTAATGCGGTGGGATGGCCACAGTGCCGCCTGGGCCTAGTAGCGCACTGCCTGTATCCCCGGCTGAAATTCCTCCTTTCCCCGGGGCTGGGAGCGCGGAGTCGGCTGGGGGAGACGGGGAGCCGGCCTGCCACGGAGAGGACTGCGTGTCCTCCGGTACGGGGAACAAGCCTCAGCCGGTGAGCGAAGTGAAAAGGTCGGTAAAGAAGAAGCAGAAAAACATGCTAGCTCGAGCTAGCCCGGCGGCGTTGCACCTTAAAATGCAGGCGCGAGAGCAGCAGCAGCTGAACGGCTTGGTCAGCCCCTCGGAGGACGCGAACAGCCACCAGCACACAGGAAACCGGCCTGACAACTGTGACAGCAGCGGCGGCAGCTGCGAGGGGGCTCCGGCCGCAAGAAACAATAGTGATCATTGCCAACACGAAGGCCACAGCCCCTTCTCTAAAAACGGCCGTCACTCTCCCCTGGTTAACAATAGCGTGAACGGGATGCCGGGTTACACAAGAACTAAGGCGGCCCACAGCCAAACCGGGGACGAAGGGAAAGAGGAGTTTGACCACACGGAGCCACCGAGACCGCCCAGCGACGAGCCGCCGGACGCTGCCGGCCCCGGCGGAGAGGACGACCCCGCTGCCTCGGAGCAGCAGCAGCCGCCAGCCGCAGAGCTGGCCCGGCTCGACCTGAACAGCTCTCCGGGGCGAGCGGAGGAGGAGAGTTACGGCATCCGATATGTTCGCTACGAGTCGGAGCTGCAAATGCCGTGGATTATGAGATTGATTACCAAGGACTTGTCTGAGCCTTATTCAATTTATACGTACAGGTACTTCATCCACAACTGGCCTCAGCTCTGCTTTCTGGTGAGTATATCACCCAAACTCGCTCAATCAACGACAAAGACAACGTTCATATTCACTGTGTGGTTTCGTTCATCGAGTCAACATATAGTGAGCTCCCCTCCGGTCCGGGGACTATGGTTGCCTGAAGCTGCTCAGCATTAATGGAGCTGGGTGTGACCACATGCTCATGGCTTCCCATCACCTGTCAGCGGGTCTCAAAGGCAGCCAAACACAGTGCTGCCCTGTACTTAAGACAAAAACACACACACACTGAAATGTCTCATTGACAGCAGCTTGGTATGGAATCTGAATAGTTCTGGGTTATTATGATGACAAGGCACAACAACCATTTTCTATCCTGGACCCTTATTAATTAGAATTAAAGGTTGTCATTAGAAGAAAAGTTGAGACGACAATGCCCATCGGTGGTTTGAGCTGTCCAGGCATCTGTGCACTTCACACTCTATACTACCATGACTCTTCAGAGACAGCTGTGCTATAGAAAAGCCCAGTGTCCAGCCCAGGCCCTGGCCTTTTTCATTTTGAAAACACTGTCAGTTGTTTGTTTGTTTTTTTTTTCTTTGAGCCTCAAAGTCGTATACTTCCCAGTACCAGTTTGTCTGGTGCCCCACATGTGATATAAGAGGAAGTGCCCTGAAATAAAGGTCAGAGAACCAGCCAAAGTGGCAGGTTGGCAGGAATTGGGGAAGAATTGTTGCTAAGCTCTCAGTAGCTACTCCATTAAACTCTCAGTGGGTCTGACCACTGTGTATGTTTTTGTGTGTGTCACAGGCCATGGTGGAGCAGGAGTGTGTCGGAGCCATCGTATGTAAGCTTGACATGCATAAGAAGATGTTTCGTCGTGGCTACATCGCTATGCTGGCCGTGGATTCAAAACACAGAAGGAAAAGTATCGGTGAGTGTGTTCTTTCTAATTCACATCACAGACAAAGTTGCGTTGAAGCATTTTTCATGCTGACTTTGACAACCAAATCTCTCATGCAAATGTGACATTTAGGTAATGTATGTGTTGCAGTGCTGATGTGTAACTCTATACTTAAAGTGAAGTGACATTGTTCGCCCTTCGCCTTACTCCATTAATGATAAATTTGATTCCTCTATTTCAGGTACTAATCTGGTGAAGAAGGCCATCTATGCCATGGTGGAGGGAGACTGTGATGAGGTGAGACTTTTTCTTAAACTTAAAACACACTTATAGGTGTTTTAAACATATACCAGCATACATGTATTTCCTGGTCTAATCAGTAAGGATTACCATTTATTCACAAATCAGAGGTTTGTAGAGGGCTGACATTTAATACTAGAAGTATTTAACAGACCAAATTGCATGGGAACAGAAGCAACCAGATCTTCCCTGTAAATGTATTTTAACAAGTGATTCTTAGAACTCAGATACTGGATCATCTTAAAATATAGCATAAAAAATCTTGGGTAACTATACCTTCTTGGGACTACTACTACATTATGATAAACTATTGTTCACTGGAGTTCAACTGTATTGTATGAGCTTAGCATATCTAGCCATTAGCTATACCACTTATCCTATGAGGACTACCTTTGGGCTAGCTTGAGCCAATCCCAGCTGACTGTGTGCCAATGTGGGGTACATTCAGGACAGGTAGCTTGCTATTCATCACAGGGTTGAGCTGGACAGGCAAACTAACATTCATATGCACGCCATCTACCTCAAGCATATTATCATGTTCTGTCCTAGTACAGTACTGAATTACAGTTACTGCTGTCATTAATTTTGGTGCCCTCACTAAATGAGGACCAAAAGTTATAGTTGGTCTCAAAAACAAAACTTAATTACTCTCACAATGTGTCTGTATTCATTAGAGCATGTTTCTGACCAATTAGAGCAAAAGGCCCCCGGTCTCAGGTCTCTTGAAGCTTCAGGCTTTGCTGGCCCACAATCACACCAGAATTTGCGACAGCCCCAAGGAAGCTGATAGGAATTGTCGGTCAGTCCATTCACTCATATAACAAAGATCTGGCATGACCACCTGTGTGTCCCCAGGTTGTATTGGAGACTGAAATCACCAACAAATCAGCCCTGAAGTTGTACGAGAACTTGGGTTTTGTAAGAGACAAGCGGTTGTTCAGATACTACCTGAATGGAGTGGACGCGCTGCGGCTCAAACTGTGGCTCCGCTAAAGGAAAGAAGAGGGGACAGGGGAGGACGGGACCGCGAGAGCTGTTCACCTCCTACACTATCAGCTTGACAGCCTCAGCTCTGCCCCAGTCATTTCACTCTTATATACAGCAACAAACACATACTCAGTCACACACACAAACACACACACATACACAAGCACCTGTGTACAACCATAAGGAGTATGCACATAGGTATGCACAGACATGCTGCTGCACCCTCTTTTTGTCCTTGACTCCTCAACAACTGTTGTCTAGGCAGAAAGGAACTGAAATCCCACCTGATATGTTTTTATGAAGGGGCCCCTGATACTTTCTGTGATGAGGAAGGGGTGAGTGAAGGTGGTCTCTGGGATGACCTTGAATGGGGATTAGAAGACCTTTTGACCATCAAGCATGGATGCTACAAGAGGACACAGCACCACATCAGATCCTTCTCCAGAAAACAGGACAAAACAGGACTTAAAGAAAACAACATCATGTGAAACATGGAAGCAGAGCAGTATAAACAGACTGGGAAGAAAATATTTGTGGAGTTTATTTCTGTGTTTCGTTTTTTTAACCATGTCAGTTGGACGGGGGATGGAACAAGCTATAGTATGACTGTGTTTGTATTGCCTCATGTTTTTTTTTTTTTTGTTTTTGTTTTTTTTTTTCTCCCATTTTCCTTTTTTTTTATGGTAAAGCAAGTATTTTACTTGTTTTTGTGTGCATGTGTATGTGGTGTGTTTGATTTCGCGGTGAGCAAGTGAACGTGGCTGTGTGACTGTGAGCACATGCTTGTTTGGAACTGTGTGTACTGTTGTGTGTTTCCCATCCTGTCCAGTGGGCGCAGCAGCAGCTCAGTGTTGCTGTCTCCATCACCTGCCTCAGCCTCCAGGTCTGAAGCCTGTAAAGATATGCATGCATTTATTTTAATGTGAGTGTGGGAATAAGTGTGAAGTGAGAGTGTGTGTTGATTAACCCAGTCTGAGGCTGATCCTCCAATCCCTTCTGTTTGGTGTAAGAACGTTGGTGCAGAGTAGTTGATCCAAACAAATCTCTCCATTAGCACCTCAAACTTTTTCACCTATTTTCAGTTCATCGTCCTTCACTTAATCACTCATCAAAACCTTTGTTTGATTCTCCTCTTTGCAAGTGCCACTCAGTTCATCAGAGCTCTCAGTCACGACTGCAGTGATCTGCCTGCTAACAGGCGACATGGTGCAGTCTCTGTCTGCCTCTGGTCTGCCCTCAGTACCAGACCGATGGCAGAGTGTTAGATATGCTGGATTCCTGTTTGAGTATGCTGTGTGTGTGTGTGTGTGTGTGTGTTGATTTAAAAAAAAAAAAGAAAAAAAAAAAGGAAAATAGACAAGTATTCTTAGCAGATTATATTTTATTCTTTTGTTTGCTTTCAGTTTATTTAGATATACTACTATACACCTGTATAACCTCATGCTGCCATAAGCGGCTGAGCCCACAATGCACTTCCCAGGTGCCCTGACTCGATGCACAACCAACCTCGCTAACATTTTAAGACCTGCAGCCCAGAACACATCACAGAGGCACCTGGACGTTTTCAATCCACACTAATTATGGCAGAGAAAAATTAGCTTCAGCCGCTTTTTGTTTTTCCTTGAAAGTAAAATGAACAAAGATCAGATGCACTTCTTTGGAAATTGCTGCAGTGCGCGTGTGTACAGATGAATGTGTGTGTCCTGTTATTTTGACAACAGCGTGGTTCTGTTCTGTTAGACTTTTATTTCTCTACTCTCAGAGGCCCCTACAGGAAAATCACGGTGCTGTGTTTTTGTTCCAGCCTAATGAGGACAACAGGACTTGTTAGTAACAGGAAGGAACAAAAGCATGTGTTGGGTTTGGGTTTGGTTTTTTTTTTGTTTTTTTTTTTTTAGTCTATGATTTCAGTTTGTGTCGTACTGAAGGCAGAAGTTGTTCATAGTTAAGGAGAGAATAAACCCTGAACCAGCTTTTCAGATTTCAAAGTCAAATTGGAAAACAAAATGTAGTTTTGTTTTCCATTGTAGTGTTTCAAATTATGCAACTGGACTTCTGTGCGGTTTTATCTTGCCTACAATATTCAGAGTAGAAGTTATTGCCAAGACACTGCCAAGTGGCATAATGGAAAATCAGAGTACAATCTGCTGCAAATATTGATTGCACAACAAACTAAAGTCTCCAGTTAAATGTTTAAATGATTGAAGGACAGATGAGTGAGTCTCTGAATTACACTACATGCCCTTCATGTCTTGGGCTTATTCACCCTTTCAGCCAAGACATTTCATCCCAGGAGCCCAGTACTGGAAGGGAGAGTAGATGTTTACAGAGTTGCCACCCACATAACAGCCTGTGTATGTAAGTTTGTCTGTGTGCATTTGGAACAATGGATCAGATGACCTATTTTCTTTTTTCAGATTTGTATACGAGTGTTGTTCTATTCATGGGATTTATTGAGAGCATGTTTTCTTTGATGAATCATCTGTGGGGAAAGGGGGCGATTTAGTGTGTTCTGTTTGTTTTTGTTTTTTTTTTTGTTTGTTTTTTTTTTTTCCTTGTTTTTGAGTTTTATTTTTAATTTCTGTGCTACTCTAGCCTATCCAGAGATGTAACAAGAATGATGAGCATGCAAAGACAACCTAGACCATTAACGCCCAATACTTTCTTTGCTGCTCATCTTGAACCACTTCTATTTCAATTATCACCCTAGTTGAACTTCTCCTGCCGTATTCTGGAGGCTTAAATCTTCTGTTCCACTTGTTTCCCCCCATTCTTCTGTGTCCTTTCGCTGTCACTGACACTTTTCTTTTACACTGACTACTGATGGACGAACACACTGGATTTGTTACACCATAACAAATTAACCCATTTTGTTCTTTCAGCATGAAGCAGTGTTTTAGATTTTGCTAATAGAAATTTAAGGGTCTTTTATCTTTGTTTTGTTTTAATTCTGTGAACTTCTGGCAGTTCCATTAGGTATATGGGCATTACAGCCTGCCACATTCAGCCAAAAGGCTCTGTTAAGATCATCACAGACTGAAGGGCTTTGACATCAGTTTCAGTTTGTAGCCATGGCTTGTGGTGCTGCATAGTTTTCCCCATCCGTCTCTCTGACAGTGATTCCTCTGCATTTGACATCAGTTTTGATTTAATAGACCAGTTCAGCGTTTATATGTCAGAGGCAGTTTTTTCTCCCTCATCCCAAGCATCCATTGTGCTATCCAGGTTGCTTATTCCAACAGTCCCAGCCCGTCTTCTCTGTCCTCACCCAGGGCCGTTCTACATTTACAATCATTCATTCCCCAAGAAACCAGTTCGTTGGTCAGATAATTAACATTTGTATTCGTTGCCATACTGCACCACAAAATGCTATAGTCCCCACAACCAACCAACCACAGGGGCTTCCCGCAGTCTGTTGAGGGCGGTCAGTGTCACCTCCACCGCCATCCATGAAGTATGCAAAGGGGAGAGTAAAGAGTTTTTTGCATGTTGGATTTCTGTTTCCCCTGTTCCTCCTCCCTGTCCCCTCTCTTGATTTTGATCTGGAAATGTCCGATAGCTTTTATTTAATGTGGAAAAAGAACACAGAAATAAATTATTTGATTTTTTTTAATGCTGTAAACTGGGTTATCTTGTCTGCTGTCTGTCTTTTTTTTTTTCTTTTTTTTTTTTTAAGTACAACTCTTTTACGCTTTGGAGTGAGAGGTATCAGAATACAAAAGTCAGAATCAGACATCTAAAAGATTTATTTGTTCACATCATGTTTTATATCTACATAAAGAGACAAAAGTGTTACTATTTTACATCACGCTTATCCTAAAACAGTATTATTGCATATGAACAGGCAGTTATACATTAAGCATATCACACATGAAGTTACAGAAAATACATTTTCCGTAAAGTAGACCTAGTGTTTCTAGTGTTTAAGTCATGGGTGTTACAAACATGACCTAATGACTTGTGTTCTACTTTTTTTTTTTTTTTTTTTTTTTTTTTTCCTTTTTCACTGAATTACAGAGGACGTTTTTGTCAATTCCTCCTTTTTTCTTCCAAAAAGTAACAGCTCAAAACTTAATCTGATCACATCTCATTTTATCTCAAGGACACTGGGCTCAACTTGGCTAAATGCTTCCTTTATCTGCCCTTGTCTGGATCAGATTATTACACATAAAACTTTAGTGCAAACTGTCCTGGTTTAAAAAAAACAAACAAACAAAACTCAGCATCCTGTGTTTATGCTTCACCAGCCAACAGAAACACTGTAGGAAAAAATGTCTGCAAGGTGTCATGTGTGAATAGATGAATAGACATCATGCACTTATGAGTAATCAGCATTTTGCAAGTGGCGGAGGAATTAGTTCATGAGTTATATTGTACATCAAAATCTGTTTTATGCTACATACCTTCAGGATAATGGTATTTTGTATGTGGTTTTCACAGTAACTTTTATGAACAAATTATTTTTAATAAAACATCAACACCTACACGAAATCACATTTAAAGTAAGTGTTGATGCAAATGACTTTCATGTGAAGTTTTCTAAAATGTATGTGAATCTCTAAGTTCTAAGTTCAGCATTTTGGGAAAAATGTTCATTTGTGTGTTTTGTTTTTTTTTCGGGGGGGGGGGGGGGGGTTTGGCAGGATTTAAATATCAAGACTGATTGCATTCCTGTATCTGTAGAGGAAATGCATAAGGTTTGCCAGGAGACACTAAGTTAAGCTTTGCTTGTAAATGGTAAATAGGGATCAGTTAGTGTTACTTTGTTCAACAGTAACATAATCTACCGGCTAGCACCTCTTAAACTCAAATTAACACGTAACACATGGGTTGTTTGGCATTTTGCAGTTGTAAGTATTGATTCCAGGAAGTGTCTTCTCCCAGACAAGACAGGAAAATGGAGGAATGTCATGTTTATATTATATATTTATTTTTTCCCAGAATAAATAATTGAGTCATAGCTTGACTTGAGCTTATTTGTGAACTGGTTGGTGGGTTGGTTAGGCTTCTGTCAAGATAACTAGCTTTCTGCTAAATTATACTTGGAGCTCTGGCTGAAGGACAAAGCTGAAGCTGCTTATTTTTCCCAAAATGCTGCACATTTTTTAACATGTCTCTATTTACACTACCACAACTGATCCCAAGTCAACTACATATACAGTATGTTTATTTACATTGTATATGTAATCTCACTCTTGTACAGCCCTTTTATTACTTCACAAAGAACCTGTTGGTCTGCATTACGTTCCCCCTTGATGCCACAAAGCTAATACCTCTGTTTTCCAGCAACATTTGGCAATACCCTCCTGATGTATTTTGTTTTTACAAGCAGCAATTTTTTTAAGTGAAAGTGCATCAAATTAACCCTGCCAAGCCACAAGTCAAGATTACCCAATAATACCCAACAGTGCCCACATGGATACTTTTACAAATGGCGGGGGGATATAAAACTGACCTTTGTGCAGCCTGTGCAAATTGTGCCCTATACTCAGTCACACTCTGTGGATCAGATGAGTCACAGCCAAACAGCCTGGAGAGATTGTAGATGCTTTAGTCATATCGATAGTGATATTCGCTGAGCCTCCTTTACAGGATCATCGGCCTCTGGTCACCAACGAGAGGAGTCTAAAACAGTCTCATTAGAATTCATCCTCGGAGCTGTCAGCCAGCAGCATGGCCTGGTCCTGGCGACTAGTACCAGGCTCTCGAGGTTGCTAGAGAGGAAAAGCAAGCTCAGTCGATTCAAAACACATAATAAATGGCCATATTAGATACATTGGGACAACAAGACTCAGTGACGTGACAAACACAAAAAGTAATTAATCAAGTAGGGTATTGACCTCTGGCTGTCTGACCTTCCTTCTCTGGTGTTTGAAGCTGTTCCTCCTCTTGCGGTGAATCATCCTGATGCTGTAGAGGGCGCCGACAATCAGCAGGGCGCCGGTGATGCCAATGCCCACAGGGGCCAACATTCCAGACACATAACCCGCCTGCCAACGGTGTAGACACTCAGGTCAAGACAAAAATCTCATCCAGGTGAAATCATTTAAGCTCTCTTCTACTGCCGTATTAGATAACATATGATGGTTATTTTTCTGCATGGGGGAAAAAATTAGACAAATTTTATAGTTGTTCATTATGATCAACAAGTCTCATGAAAATAATAATTCTCTGAATACCTTCAAATGTCCTTAACCTCTCTGCTGGCCACTATTTTTCTTCAAACAGGAAAACATTGTTCATGTCTTATGAACCTTTTACAACCAACAGTTACAACTCTTTTTCTTATTAACATGTTTATGTTATTTGACTTTACAACTTATTGATGGACATTTAGTACTTTCCAGGGACAGCAGGTGGCAGTCTTACCTTCTCTCTGATCAACTCTACCCAACTTCGCACTGGAAGCAAAAAGCCACAGATTTAGCAAGGCAACACATGTCAAGCTTCTTTCTATGTTGAACAGGTCCTGGTTTGGAAATGTACTTTTTACAAGAGAGCAACAAGTAATCGCTTTAGCGTTAAATATGTGCTGTTATATTTTATAAACAAAACTGATTTCAAAGATTTCATAAAGATTTATTATATTTATAAATCATGTTTTCATACTCAGCCCCTGGTTGCGTTGGACCCAGACAGGAGGAGGAGGAATCAGGCTGTAAGGAGGCTGTGTTGACGATGTTTTAGGTGTATCTGTCAGGTCCTCTTCGCTCTCTTCTTCCACAGATTCCTCAGAGTTCTCATCATCCTCATCCTCATCAGGCTCCTCTGTAGAGAACAGAGTTATCTAATCAGCAGCCCCATTTATGACTAAACATTTCCAATTATTTATTTTTGTCCCAGGTGATAAAACTCATCTTACCCTCAGACTCCATCTCCTCCAACCCTGATCTTGATTTATGCACAGGCTGATGGGCTTTCATGGTAACAGTTGTCATAGTGTGCTGGAATGATGAAAGGGAAGAGCCAATGGTGGGCAGGTCACCACCTTCGAGGTCAGATGTCTTCACTGCAACTTCATGTCCCAGATACCAAGAGGAGAAAGCAAGAATAGAGGACGTTTTTAGATATATTAACTTTGTCATTCTGTGTAAAAGGTTGAATCAGTTCAAGGTTCAAGGTGGCTTTATTAGTATCCGTAGTTAGATTTGTTTTCAGTAACGAGAGCGGGCATCCCAACATACACACATAGATTAATGACAACAGACAATTAAGACAGCACAGAACAAACATGGGTTGGTGCTCACAAAGCTCACTGATCAGGATTAAAAGCAAAATAAAAGCAATAAAAAAGAACACTAAGATGAAAAAAAAAACTGTTAAGGGGATGATTCGGTGATAGCGAATATGTAAGTAAGTTAAAAAACCACATCAGGTTTTCAATAAATAGGAATAAATTATGTTTTTTTAAATGCACTCAGACTTGTTTAGCTTGTTTAAGGTGTGTGTCTTATTAGACTTACAATGAATTTGTTGTGTTTCAATGACTCAGACAAAATGTCACAAATACATCAAAAAGTAGAACTATCCCCTCAGATAAATGTATGCACAAGATACCTTTAGTATAGAAACGTCACACAGCATACTTCAATGCACTGCGATCTCAGTGTCTGCCTAGACAGACTCAATTGCTTATCCTTGGTATCCCGAATGTTGAATTTTGACTCATAACTGTGGATCTGAATTTGACCAGATTGAATTAAAAATTAGCTTCCACTTGTTGAGTACGGTACAGTGCAGTGCAATACAGTACAGAAAGCATGGCATTGTGTAGGAAATGCTGAAACCAAAAGTCAAGCAGTACATTATGTAGGATAAATAAAAAAAATAAACTATAAGCAAGCCTTGACATTTTGAAATGTGTGAAAAGAGCTTTGAAGCTGGATTAATAAACTTTAAACTTTTAATATTATTGAATAAAAATAAAACAGAAAGGAAAGTGTACTACAAAGTTGAGCTTTACTTTTGTTTTTTGCTATGATCTGTTTTGGCACCATAATTCCATCATAAAAAGTGGATGTGTATTCTCAGGTGGCTCCACTATACAGGACAATCTGAGCTTTGGAAAAAGTTTAAAAACCATGTGATATGTAAGAATGAAGGTAAATCATATAAAGCTGCAATAAAGACATTTCTCCAGAGCGTCGTGTTGGCTTTGAGATTAATTTTCGTTCTGGTCAAGCCCCATCACCTCTCTCACCTCTCTCTGAATGATCCTCCGGCTCAGCTCCAGCTTGCTGCTGAGAAACAGATGGAAGTAAGGAGCCGATTGGTTCCAGGAGCTCGGCGCCAGATGTCTGCCAAGGTGACGTCCAGTCTGGCATCAGAAGAGATGGGGTGTGCGAGGGGCTGTCGTTATCTGTCTCCGCGGTGACCAGCTGGTCCGGAACCACCTCTGACAGAGGCATTCCTCCGGTCACCATGGCAGCAGGAGGCTGAGCGCTGCTAGGTATCAGCGTGACCACTGCGGGTGCTGGTGCTGCAGCCCGTTCTTGTGCGATGTCCTCAAAAGGCTCAAAGATGAGAGGGAGTGCCTCTGATGACATGGTGCCGTCTGTGGCCTCATCCTGAGACAGTGGGACCACAGTATCCACTGCAGTTTGTCAAAACACACACAGAAGCAAAATGAAGGTCAGGATGTTTATGTATTACAATTCTATATAAATAGGTAATCATTTTTTGCACCTTATGCTAGTCAGTGAAAAACTGCAGCCGGTTTTAATGGAAATCAGTGAGTAAACTAGGGAAAGCAAATAATGACAAGTTGAGGCATGTGCACTTTTTTCTAACCCAAATGACAGCTGCAATGAGAAATGTATAAATTCTCTTGCAAAGCAAGTAGGGTAATCAGCACATAGCTTCTTCAATATTATGACAGACGCAGCTTTTTAGAACAGCTACTTCTATAAACATTTAGTTTTCCCATTAAATTCAAAGTTCACTCTGCAGCTAAGACACAGTGAAAGGAGGATTGGGAAAACAGCTCTTTTCAGATAAAAGGCTACCACAGAGGGGGCTGCCACAGGAGAAACTGTTACTGCATATCTCTCAGGCATTTCCTTTAGCCCAAAGCATTTATAAGGTAGGCGGAAAAAGCTACAATCTTTTTACATAATGCCATTTTGGGAATTGAGTTTTGTTTTTTTTTTTTTCTTTTGAGAAGGAAGCTTCATCAAACAGACAATCCCCATATGGACATCAGGAACACATACTGGCTCAGACAGACTCCTCTAATCCATTTCCCTCTCCTGCCTCACTGAACAATAACCTGTTTGATTCTTTACAATGGTCTGGATTGGGAGTGTGAAGGGGAGGAAGGAAAAGAAGAAAGGTTTTGGGGAGTTTAGAGACAGAGATAGAGAGGGAGGGGTGAGTCTTCCAAAGGCTTTTATAACACACTTTCCCACCAGCTTTTTTCCGATGGTAGCCGTTCTCTTTTATTTTTTTCCAGTCTCAAGTCAGGAATAGAAAGTAATTAGACTGCCACGGGTCCCAGCTGGGGTTCAAAGAGGAGCAGGGAAAAGCGGGCGCCTTCTTTGCCAATCATCAAAGGCAATCTCTGCCACTAGACATGTCGTTTTCATTTCCGCTGCACTTTTTAATGAAGCCTCCTTAAACCCTGCAAAATCCAGCAAGCTGGAAAATACAGCCTGTTGTGGATGGTATTCTAAAGGGTGACAATGACTGCAGAGCATTACCTTACACTCCTTTGGAGCCCCTCTTGGTATGTTAAGCTTGCACATTTGGAATTAATGACCAATAAGGGATTAGAGAAAAAATTTTTTTCCCATAAAAACCAACTTGTGTCAATTTTCCACTGACATTAATTGTGAATTTCTAACTTTTCTGACATACCTCCTCCAGGTCTCACCGCCTCGGTCCACACACTTTCTGGTCCATCCTCTCTGGGCATCAGATTTGGTCCAATCTCAGGTAACAGGGGATCAGGAAGGGAGGATTCTGTAGCTCCGTCATGGCCCCAAATAGTCAAAGATGTGGAGGTCCGAGGGGAGGCAAAAACCAAAGAAGGGATGGGAGTGTGAGAGGTCAGTGTCTGGATCCGTGCTGAAGGCTTTGGAGGTTCTGTAAAGGATAGTGATCTGGTTTGTGGGTCTTTCTCCTGGGGGAGATCATCTCCACCAGGGAGGCTTGTTCTCTCCTCTGCACCTTGGTTGTATAAATACTCCAACTGTGGTGGTGCTCTTGCAGAGGCCCGAAATCCACCTGGATTTGAAGTGCTCATTAGAATGTTAAGCTGCTTTTCCCCACCTGCAGCAGTAGTTTTATGCTCACCAGTGATGGGAACGCTCTCCTTGGGACTCTCTGACTCCAGAGACAGCACCGGAGCTGCTCCCAGCTGTCTTTCAGCATCTCCCATCTCAGATGAGCTCCTGACATTGTCTACCTTGCTTCTTTGGCCCCATGCCTCTTCACCAGCCTCACTCCGCCCAGATCTTTCATCAAGACTGTCCCCGTTTCCTGTCTGCGTCACTGGAGCTGGAGCTATCCCCTCAGGTGGTACATGTGGGCCAGCCCCTCCTCCTACACCTACATTCAATATGAGGCCAGTCACATGCTGTGTATCAGACGGTTTAGACTTGATATCTGTGGTGTGTGTTGACCTGACAATTTCGCCAGAGCTGCCACACAATCCGTCACAGCTGCTGTCCTGTGTGGGAGTCAAGTTTGAGAGGTGGACAGGGGTTCCACAGACACAGAGACAGGTCCCGGCCAGAAGGAGGCGGTGAAGCATCCCAGACACCGGCATCTCTCTCTCTCTTCTCAGTGTCTGCTGAGCGTGGACGCAAATGACAAAATGGTGATAGGCTTAACTGAGGAGAGAACAGTCCCTGCAAGCAACATCTATGCTGTGCCAACCAGCAGACACGTGGACAGACAGAAAAAGCAGAGGTGCCGGGGAAGGAAAATAGGTGACAAAGCACTTTACAAAAGAGCGCAACTGCAGATTAAAGAATGCATTTCATTTGAGAACTTCATATAGTCTGTGATAACCACAGAAAACAGGATTAACTATGCATTCAAGCCTGAAATGGCTTTGATGCTGTGGTTGCACCACCCTGAATAATTTGGATGAAATTCCCTTTCATCTCCAACTCTTGTGTTCATTTTGAATAAACAGAGAAATTCTGGGTGCACACACACACAAAGGGAGAATGACAGAGAGAGAGGGGGAGTGGGAATCTGACACAGCAATCCTCAGCACCCCTCCGCACTTCACCTATATATAGCACCAGGTTTTCTTTGCTGTTGGCTCCTCTACGGATGCATCCATGTAAGGATTTTAACAAGATCTCCCTCAAAACAGAGCAGATTTTGCACGCAGGCTAGATACGCGAGTAAACGACCTACTGAATTGAAGAGAGATTTAAATAAATCAAACAACTCAGGTGTTGCTTCACCTGATTCCATGGCGATAATTCCCCAATAATCAATGATCAATGAGTGCTGGAGGAGGACAGGGTGACACCCTTTCACTCTGCCTGAGTCAGACATGCTTCTGACGGTGCACTGTCCAGCGATGTCTCAGTACAACCCTCTACTACCTTCCTGCGACCCCCCACAGCAAATAAAGAAACAAATAAAAAACACCCATCTAGTCTCATGCAGTCCGCCACCTGCGTTTGTACTGTAAACATATCAGTGCGGCGTTGATCACGTTATACAGATACCTGAACTGATAGCCTTATAGACACGAAAACCCCCCCCTCCGAAAACACAAACAAACAAACAAACAAAAAAAAACTGTCATCCATCATTCGTTCAGGGACGATTGCGAAATTTACATGGTAACAACTGAAGTCGCATATGGCTAAAAATAAAATTGCCTTTACCTTCCAGAGTTCATGTCGGATTGCTGCTGTGCCTCAAGGACGCAGAGCTCCTCTCTTTCAGTGAGCACGAAAAAAAAATGCAGTTATTGTGAATGCAAATTGAGGATAAACCAGAGTGGGAAGCAGTCGGGAGGGAGGCTTGTTGTTGTGCAGCTCGGCGTCACTGACTGGAGCTCTCAGGCTTCTACGTGTGTACGCCTGCTCCTCAAGTGCTACCACCAAATGCCTCAAATCTGCAGCATTTCTGCAAACTAACAGCTCAACCTCTGATTTAAGATCGCAGTGCTGCCGTCCTTCAGAAAATCTACCTCTCTGACTGATCAGCAGCTCAGTGTGCGCCTGTATCTTCTTTTGTATTTCTAAAGGCTTGTTACAAGGGTTGGATGGATTGTTGCCAATTCAATGCTATTTGTTCTTGTAAAGTTTAGTAATCAAATCTATGTACAATAAAGTGCATAGTGCATAATAGTGTAATTATTTATTCTACCGACACATGGAAATGCTGGTTTAAAATTGAAGAGCCTACTTTACAGTAAAAATTCGTCTCCTGTGCAAGCCGATCTCTACAGCTGTCAAAACAGAACCAGACCTGCAAAAAATGGTCAAGCACACTAGTAGAATGACAGAAGTCCAGGATTCAGAGGTCCATAAGTGCTCCGTATTAAAAACAACGTCAGTGACATGACGATTTTATAAATAATTTTGCACTCTGGGCTTTTTCTTGTGGTAAAGACATTTTTTGTGGATTTGTTTGTCAGTGATGTTAATGCAGGTAACATTGCTGTCTCTTTTAATTTTAAACACCTTCACATTAAAAAAACGGATGGACTCAAAGTGTTTTCAGCCAAAGTTGACGAGAGGTGAGGTAACAGTAGGATTTTAATGTATAAGGAGATCTCTAGAAAGTTTTGAAGTAATTGAAAAAGTTCCAGTGACCCCCTGTGGTGATACAATGGGGTTACACTTTGGGCATCATCAGCTTTAACTTGTACCTCGTTTGTCAGTGACATTTCTTTTTTTCCTTTTTTTTAACCTATAAAAACATTTTCCCATTTTTTTATGTCATGAAACAGTTGAACCCGCTTATTTTCCTGTTTCTAATTAGTTGTAGCTTGGCTGTCTCACCTGTTCACAGTTACATAGCTACTGACACACCACATACATAAATGAACATTTCAGTGCAGAGACTGTCAGCTCATTCCAAGCAATGGTTAAAAACACGAAAAAGGCCCACAGCAAAACAATATATTTGCAATGTTTAAAAAAATGCAGCAGTAAACTGATAACAATTGTACAATCAGGTCTGCAAGTGTAGGCAGTTTCCTAAATGTGATTTTTCTTTTTAATGATTGAAAAATCAACACATGCTGGATATGAAACTGGGTTCTCAGATTTCCATCATTTTTGGCTCATTTTGATCAGGCAGGATTCACGTGACGTCACCGAGTTTCTGTGGACCCAACCCAACCCAACAGGAAGTAAACCGTTTTTTTAATACGATGTGAATTTGCCATTGTCGGTGCTAATTGCAGACTTAATTTTCGTCTAAAGGCGAGCAGATAAAGTAAAATGCCCATATTTGACGGTTTGGGAAGTGGAGGAGAGAAGACTGCTATCGTCATCGATCTGGGAGCAGCTTACACAAAGTGAGTAGCTCATCTTCTTAGCAGTTAGCATCACATGCTAACGTTGCTAGGTAGCCTATGTATTTTCACAAATATCCATTTCAGCTCTAACACAAATTCACGAACACGTCACATCACTATCATACTTCTGAGCATAGTACCGTTGGTAAATGATGGTGTTAGCTACACTTTGCCCTGCAGTCAGAGCAACTAACAATGTCTGATGCTAAATTGGAGCAAAGAGAAAATCTAGTCCAGATGACCGACTGTCCTCATCACTGTGTCAACTGTGAAAAGCCTACATTCAGGTTTGGGCCAATTCCTGTGACCTTATTTAAAGCTAAGCTTTTCAGATCACAGGTGTGGAGATAAGTGGTTTAATGTCGATGGGAAGATGGATTACATTTGAGGTCCCTAGATCCACTGAACATCTAAGATGATTTTGGTTTCATCAGACCAGACCATGTTTTTATTATTGTACTAGTTTGAATGAAAAAAATCTCCTTAAATTCATTGCTGGTTCAGTGAACCAATTATCTAGAAATCTGAAAGCGGTCTGAAACTACATGTACGTTCCTCCCCTCTTGTCTCATTTATTTAAAGGCAGCACTGAGACCACTTCTTTTTCACTTGACTGTGTAAGTGTTCCCAGGCTTTTGGACTCTTTAAATCAAACTGTCATCAATTCAAATTCAATTAAAGGGTTTCATAAAAAATGTCCAGAAGCATGTCATATGAAAATCAAGAGCAGACAGTTCTCTTCTGTTTCTAATAATGATCTCTTTGTTTACAGGGGAAGCCCTACACTATTTCACACAGAGCTACTCTTGTTTTTTTTTTTTGTTTTTTTTTTTTTTACGGGCAACTACCAAAAGGAAATTTTCCTCCTCGATAGACAATTCCATCACTATATTTCAGAAACACTTCCTGATAAAATGTGATTCTTTATTAGTCCCTATCATGTTTATTTGTGTGGAAGGTTTGAAAAGGTTACAGATTGAATTTGGCTTTGCTGTTAAACATTTTGTGCTGTGTGTTGTCTAGCTGATGAACTGACAATTGTATTTCTTTGCAGATGTGGCTTTGCAGGGGAAACGGGGCCCAGGTTCATAATTCCGAGCGAGATCAGGAAACCAGGACAGCAACAGGTGAGCCATCATTCAGTGTAAACATTTGGAAAGTTCTTAGGAAATTGAAACATATTTGTTAACGTGGTACGTGGTTTCTGACTTTCAGGCAATCAAAGTTGTCCAGTACAGCATCAACACAGAAGAGCTTTATGTCATACTCAAAGAGTTTATCCATATACTGTACTTCAGGTGAGAGGTTGTGGCATAAGTAATTCGTTGTAGCAAAGTATTCAAAAGGTTAATAAGGTTTGTGTATTATTACTGTCTTTTACAGAAACAGTACAGTATGTGCAAACCTTTTAGCTTACATCACATCAAAGAATGTTCTGTTTGTGTTGTTCAGACACCTGCTGGTGAACCCTCGCGACAGAAGAGTGGTCATCATCGAGTCCATCCTTTGCCCGTCTCACTTCAGGGAGACACTCACCAGGGTTTTCTTCAAGCAGTTTGAGGTACCACAGTCATGTTAATCTGATACATACATATAATAAGTTGTGCAATGGCCACAATATATTTCATTAATTTGATTTTTGATAGATTTTGTTACTCTTTTTGAATGCAATTTCTAAAAAGAAAGCACAATTTTTTTATTGAAACTCATTTAAACCTACAAATGATGAAATGATTATTTGAATGTCACCTATTACTCACCATTTTAAATTGACAAATCATATTAACAGTGGGGGAAAAAAGTGCAGTGTGGAGTTCTGAGGTTTTACACTGAGTGTCATGGTGTTTCCAGGTGCCCTCTGTGCTGTTTGCCCCAAGTCACCTCATGGCCATCATGACTTTAGGCATCAACTCTGCCCTAGTGATGGACTGTGGCCACACAGAGACACTAGTGCTGCCTGTATCCTTTTCCTGATATCTTGGAATCTTTCAACAGATTAGTTTTGGTAATGTGACTGTAGTGCAGTGCAGTTAGTCTGAAATTTCTGAATTTGTACATGCAAAATGACATGTACTTGTATGTATTGTATGTTAACTTTACTTTGGGACTGATACCTTACCTTAACTGGAATTCAGGTTTATGAGTGCACACCTATTCTGCCAGCTTGGGAGGCTTTGCCTTTGGGAGGGAAAGCCATTCACAAGTAAGTAGCTCTGACAGGTCAAAGAGAAGAGTGAGATTTTGCATGTTGTCACCTGGCACCTTCAATTGAAAATCCTCTGATTGCAAAATGGAAACATTTATTTTGTGCTTTTAACTGCAAGTGTCTGTTTATTTTAGAGAATTAGATGGACTTCTTGTGGAGCAGTGCACGGTGGACACAGACACTACTACTGGACAGAGTGTACCCGCTGTCATTGGTAATAACTGAAAAACTCTTTACCTCATTGTCTTTTGAATGGATAAATTGTTACTCTTAATATGAACTGCTGATTTGTTAAAAGAAAAAATGACTTTGACTTATTATGCATCATTGAGTATTCATAAGGGGAACTTTCTGTGTGACATTTGAGTAAAATCCCTTTCTTGAACTGAATTATACATATCCATGGAGGCTATTTTCTCTCCACACTTTTTCTTGAAATGGAAACTGAATCATGGTATTGAGCTGGGAGAGCTACAGCTGCATATGTGTGAGAGAAGCTGCACACACTTGTGTCCAAACTTTTGATTGTTAGTGTATACACAGCTATGATTAAGACAGTCAGCAATTTTGACTGGATTGTTGAACAAACTCTACTTCAGCAGTCATCATTGATATCAATCTACACATAATTCTGAGTAATAGTCAGTACACAATCCTAAAACCATCTCCATGGCAATAAGGGCAAAAAAAATCACAGAACACTCCCTTTTCCTCAAGAAAATTATAGTGCCTAGTGTTTAATCACTCAATACTACTCATTTTGTACCGTTAGCTCATACTTTTCCCGTACACCAGTTCAGTCTAATCATAAATCTAAGTCGGATGGAAAAGGGGGAAATGGCCAATTAGTATGCAAGTGCACCAAAGAAAATTATTGTGTAATTTATGATATTTCTATTTTCCTCAGGAACAATCCCAGAGGAGACTGTGGAGGACATCAAGGGTAAGTTTGACACAGTTGATTTTAGAGTTAGGACATGAACCTCCCACTTTGCTATTCTGAAAGATCAGTTCAGCAGCATATCTTAAAAAAAGTGCAGCCTTTTAACTTATCTATTTACTAATAATAAAAAAAAAAAAAACAATGCTATTTGTCAAATTAATCTTCCAAAAATACAGTAAATACGAAGATTTTCTTGTTCCCTACAGTCAGAACATGTTTTGTCAGTGATCTGCAGAGAGGCCTCAAGATACAAGAAGCCAAATTTAACCTGGATGGTACAGCAGAGGTGAGCGAGGTGTGGCTTGTAAACGAGTTGCCACAATAATCCCCAATCAGTAAACCAATGTTTGCATAAAATTATGTATTGCTATAAATGTTGAATCCGTTTGTAGCGTCCAGCCCCTCCTCCAGACGTTGATTATCCCCTGGATGGGCAGAAAATCCTGCACGTCAAAGGATCGATCAGGTAGTTAATCAAAAAATGCTCTTTAATTCTCAAAACATTTGCAAATGATCTTTTTTATGTTTAAGTGTAGGCTGTGTTTGAATCTATGAGTCATGTTTCTATTTCAAATCCCCTCTATGAAAAGAGTGTCTGATTATCATGTCCTCCCATAAATCTTTGCTCATAATAGTCTTTCCTTTTTCCTCTGAGGGGAATTTTGGCTGTGGTTGATCAGATCTTCTCATTCGTTTCAGGGACTCTGTTATGGAGATCCTGTTTGAACAGGACAATGAGGAGAAGAGTGTGGCCTCTCTGATACTTGATGCTCTGGTCAAGGTAGAGTTATTCATTCTTTGTGCCCTGCTATCTGAGAGGGCAAGATGTTCAGTTAATGACCATCTGGTGCAGTCTGATTTTAGATGAATGCTGGAAGATTTGAAAATTGTAACGGTAGCTGCAGGTGATTCCCCCCCCTCTCTTTCTCTGCCTCTGTCATTGTTGGTATCTGAATATGGGCAAAAACTTAATATTATGTGATATCCAGCAGTTTGCGTTCATTTTCAGGTGTCATGTATGTGCATTAATTTGGATTCCACCCCATCAATCTTCCCTTTTGCTTAATGTGAGCCTTGCTTATCTGGTTTATCTGGCTTTAAGGTCTCAGTGTCTTTGGCATGAGGATGCAGCAACCCAGTTTCTCTCTCCATGTCAGACAGCTGTGGAGCTGAGTGGACCATGGGACTCTGTGGTTGCCATAGCGACACTCCACCGTGGTCATTCTAGTAATAGAGTGCAGTTTTGTTATTTCATGTGGAGATGAATACAGGCCAAGACATTCTAATTAATATCAAACAGCACAGCTGAATTTACACAGCCCCAGGGTTGGACTGAAACAGCAGTATGTTTAAAGTCTCATCATGGCCTTGCTTTGTACAGGATGTATTGAGGCACAGCCGCTCTCTCGAGGCATAAGTTGAGCTGTACTCTCAGGAGGAGGCCCTGCAGTAAAGCTATACACAGCAACTTTCAGCCACCACACTTTGTTTCAGGCTACATCTGTCCTGATAACAGTAGGGTACTGTTCTGCTGCCTCATCTTTTCTATTGCAAGTTAATGTGGCAGAACGAAGTTACTGATGATTGTTTCAACTCTTTTCTTCACTAATTAATTTTTTTAAAAGGAAGACCTCAGAAGACCTCCAGTGCACATTTATTTCTTGAACAAAAAGGATAATGTAATGAAAGAGAATATGATGTGCTACCTATGCAAATTAATTAATCTGAAAATGTGTGTTGGTATTTGCTTTTAGTGCCCCATTGACACCCGTAAAGTGCTCTCAGAGAACTTGGTAGTGATCGGAGGTACAGCCATGCTGCCTGGCTTCCTGCACCGTGTGCTGGCAGAGATACGACTCCTGGTGGAGAAACCCAAGTACAGCACTGTGCTGGCCAGCAAGAATTTCCGTATACACGCTCCACCTGCCAAGCCCAACTGTACTGCCTGGCTCGGAGGTCAGACATTGGATTCAGATTTATAGATATTTATCAATACATATTTTTAGATATTCATTCCTACCTGCTGAATCTGCTGAAGTGGAAACTGAAAGCAGTTAATGAAGCAGGTAGTGGGGTGGAAAAAAGAAAAAAAATGTAATATTACTTTTCAGCATGTTTCTGTTGAATATAAGCTTTTATAATTCATAATCGTCCTCTGCTCAACAGGCGCGATCTTCGGGGCCCTTCAGGACATCCTGGGCAGCAGGTCGGTATCACGGGATTATTACAACCAGACAGGTCGCATCCCAGACTGGTGCTGCTTGAGCTCCCCTCCTCCTGAGTCTCTGTATGAAGCAGGAAAGACCCCTCCCCCACTAATGAAGAGAGCCTTCTCCACAGAGAAGTAGACTGTGATGTAATATCAGTAAATTAACATGCTTTCCACCTACCTGATGAAAAATTGCAGTAGTCTTTAATGTAACATCTCCGCCCGCATATTGTCAATGTGTTAACTACATAAACACTTCTAGATGTTTTTATGTCTAGCAGTGACACTGACGTTTTTGTATGGCATGATTGTGGACTGTTTAAACAGGTGAGCTGGATTTGACCTTAACAGACAGAACAAATATTGTGATTTTAGGCAGTGACATTGATGATCTATTCAAGGATTACAGGTTTTAAATGTCACAATCTTTCTGTGTTACACATAGACAGGTCTTCTGCTGAAGTCTCACTGAGCCAGACACTGGCCCTGTACGTGCTTCATAGCACTCCAGATTGTTTTTGATGTTGTTGAGAAAAATATATTTGGCTGAAAGGTGGCTGATGATTATCAAGTTGGGAGTTGAGTAATCCATTTGTCACCAACAGAAAGCATTGCTTAATATTGGAGGAAATTTAAGTTTTGTTGGGGGGTATACTGGAAATTGCTGAAATCTCCCTTGAACACTAGTACCCAACAAATAATCTAAAACTGGTTTATTTATTATTTGTACTTGCACCCTTGCAGAGATGATTTCAGATTTTCATGCTAATTCAGGTTAAGTTGCAGTTTAAAGAACAAAAATTCTGGCCAATATCCAACTTAATATGAACACAAACATTCAGTCTTGAATTGAAGGCACTTGTCTGTGTGTTTGTGTAGTGACATTTTTGTGTACAGGCTTTGAAAACATCTTTCAAACCATGATTTCCTGATGCATAACCTTCAAATTCATCAACAAATAAATATTCCGAACTGAATGAAGCATGTTTCTCAACTGTGTCTATCGAAAGAAAGAAAGAAAATTGTAAACAGATGTCTTATCATTTACATTTATTCTTACTCTTTTGGTGAACACTTTTAATTAAAGTGGTGTAAAAGGGAGGCTTATCAGGAAAGCTTTGAAGAACTGCCAAACACAACTGCTCTTTTTGTTAGTGAAATAAAAACCCAACACTTAGATTTTAAAATGGTGATAATCTAGCCATTTCTGGATTTTGAATTACATCGACAGCCCAGAAAATTAGCTTTTATTCCCACAGTGTGAGTCTCTTGAGCAATAAATTTGTAAATTATTACCAGGAAATGCTGTGTTTTATCAGGCCTCATCTCTCTGAATTTCTTAACACGAAAGAGAAACCTTGAATGAGACTAATTTCTTCACAACCATGACAATGAGATTAAATTAAGGCACTTTGGTCTTCAGCGCAACGTAGGCTATTTAAGTCCAGCCCTAATGTTCAGTTGATGTCTGTTTGTCCCAGACTGAAGTTGCATCTGTTTGGCCCTTTGGGTCACATTTATCCCTCACCATTGGTCTGACCAGCTACTGTGGGCTTGGGAACCAGTAGCAATACCCACAATGCATCTGCAACACAAGACTGGCAAAAAAATCTGGGAAAATGGATTGTGATCACAGACATTAAAAATAGGTCTAAAATTTGAACTAGATTAATCTTGAGAAGTGTGTATGCCTCCTCTGTCATTTTCCGTAGCCACAGAAAGCTCAGTTACTTTTGAAGTACAAGGTCAATGTTCTCACATTTCTAAATAGCCATGCATTTCTCCACAGTAAACATGATTTGGGGGATTTGTAGATGTTTCAAGGATAAAACATTTTGCGGTGGCTGAGAGCATGGGTTTTTTAGTTGTTTATCTTTCATTGCTTGCATCAATTCCAGAGAAATTTGGGAAAGTAAAATAAAAGCTCTGTTTCGGACAGTGAAGGCCTAATACCTGCAGACACAGTCACACTGAGTTCCTATACAAACCCTGGACTTACTCAATTTATCCTTTACTGACGATATAATTAAAGACTGCTGTGGCCTTGCCCACATCTGAGGATGTTAGCTGTGTAGCCCCACCTGCTGCCTCTGCTCCAGCTGAGGCCAACCCCATCCTCCCTCGATGGGGACTGGGACTGGATCATCAGTGCGGTTCCCAGACACAGGAAGGAGCAGCTGTCTGTCTGAACTCTGGCTATCAGACTGAGCCTTTGAGCAGGAAGGGGAATCCCCGGAAAGTGGGTGAGGCGTGTCTGCAAGGACTGTTTGCCAACTCTTTTCTCTTTCGAAGACTGAGAAACTCAAAACAAGCTCACGCTGTCATCACAGTCATC
Source organism: Echeneis naucrates (assembly GCF_900963305.1). Taxonomy (NCBI): domain Eukaryota; kingdom Metazoa; phylum Chordata; class Actinopteri; order Carangiformes; family Echeneidae; genus Echeneis; species Echeneis naucrates. Next base: position 11,855,349 of record NC_042534.1, read on the forward strand.
ACAGACTGCCCAATCTCCTGCCTGGTTTAGAAGTGTTAATGCTGTCTGTGAAATGATTTATATCTGGATTTTGCATCATATTACAGTTACATATACCTTGTGTTTGTTCTTTAATATAAACTTTTATCTCCTATTTTTCTATAAGACCCGGGATACTGCATCATAGTCATGACAAGAGTGATTATTCCTACATGAGCACCAAGCTGGCCCTTCATCACAGACTGTGGGAGGCAAACATGATCAGAAGAGGCCATCGTCCATCTTGGGTATTTCCTCGGCAGAGGCTGTTTGTCAGAACACATCAGCCTAACTATCCCATAAATCAGACTGGCTGTGAAAACAAATGTACACTGTTCTAATAAATGTGAGGGCACCTTGGTGCTTTTCGTCCACACAAAACAAGAATTAGGATTTGGCTGGTCACATTTGAGGAAGAAACATCAGGGATAGTTGAGGAACTATAAATTGAAAGCATGTGAAAACCTCAAGAAGCCAAATAATGTGTAGTAGCAGAGTTAATTTCAGTTGCTTATGACCTTCATTCATTCATGGCACAAATGCCACCAGCAGTGAACATGTGATTGTACATAAACAGGCCAACATCGCAAATGGAGGAATATGACACTGAGACATTCTGCTGATTCTCCCCAGACAGTGGCCTCACAATGCCAGCCAGTATCTCTGTATTATCAGGTGCAGGAAAAACAAGAGGAATTGAGTGCACAAGTTACCTTTGGTGTAAATTTTGCATTTTTTTGTGGCCATTTGGAACAGCAGGATGGACAGCTTTGGACCTCTAGATCAACTTTCCCTTCTGTTTCAGAAATCTATTGAGATGCATAAACGTCCATCAGGATTACTCTTTAAACTGTACAAATCCAATGCATCAGGCATTAAGTCATCACAGCATCAAGCTTTGGTTTCTGTTGACTTTGTCTTCCACAGCCAATGTTTTTATTCATCCCTGTTGTGTGCTTCTTTGTTACTCATAGAGTTAAAGTGCTGTTGATTAGAAAAGACTCAGGTGTTCCTTCATAACAATAATACTGATACCATATTGGCTGTCATGGATATGCTTCAGTTTAAGTTGCAAATCACCCACAAACGGAGAACAATGTGTGTTTCAATGGTGCAAAGGTAACTTCAGCTCTAGTTAAATTAGACTGTAGATGCACAGTGATGTCTTGCACACCTGAGCGGGTTTCAGCAGTCTACCAATTGATTTTCATATTTGATGGATATTTATGGATACCAATAAGTGCCTGCTGAAATGTTTATTGTCCTAAAAAGCTTTGGGGTTTTCTAACAGTTCAAACCCCCCTGTGCAGTCATATTAACAGTGTTAGCTTTGGCTTAAATATACAGGCTGTTATGATGGGATCATCCAGGCATTTGACTTAGTGTGTGTGTGTGTGTGTGTGTGAGACAGGACAAATTAAGTCATCATCTGTGTTGATGTCATGTTTCAGAGTTTCCCTATTAATCATCAGCTGTGCGGTTTCAATTCAGACAGATTGGCGCGAGCTGTTCATCCCACCTCGGCTCGTGCACAACTGAGGACGCGCGAACCCAAACTCCTGCCTCTGGAAGCTCTATCTCTCTCTCTCTCTCTCTCTTTGTGTGTGCTTGTGTGTGTTTGTGTGTATGTTTGTGTGTAATTTACTCTTCCCTCTGACTGATCGGACTCGACAGGAGGTGACTTGTTCCCGCCAGGATGCGGAACTTCAGCGGGATTTCTCATCTTCTATTGGTTCTTGTGGTTCAGCTCGTACCTGCGCAGGTAAATCAACCAGCACCGTGACGAGTCTTATTGATAATGTGACCTAACCTTTTCATTATAATCTGTGCGTCAACACCTCCCACCGATGATGGACTATTTCACAAGTATGAGGAAAAATGGAATCAGTGAAATGGAGGGCAGGGTGTTTTTTTTTTTTTTTAAGAGGCTCTGCCTTTTCTCTGTGACTCCAAATGTGACTCCTATTAGTCACTTTCCGTGCAGCAGTGAAGAGTCACACCGAGGTGGCAGGCATTCTGATCCTGATGTCTGTGTGACCCACCACTGACAGATCCAACATCAGCAGATATTCACACAGCTACTGCATTTTACTGAGCCAGGTGCTGGATCTTAAAGTGAGGATAAAGGTGCAGCACTCCAGAGATCATAAATCATTCATCTCACGGTGGCTGTACAGATTGTGGACAGACGCTTTCGTGAATGTTGAGGAGATTCTTAATGTGATCAAAGCAAGGGAGAATCTCAAAAAGGTGGCTTCCATGTAGACTGTAAAATAATACAGCTTGTGTCTTATGCAAAGCGCAGCCCATAAAGTTCATTTCAATCATTTGGAAAGTTCCTTGCTTGTTTTATGGAGATTTGAAGCAGCACAGCAACAGATGGGGAATGGAAATCTTTGTAGCCTACGTGTGGTATGCAGAGTGGCACAAAGAATGAAAATCACTGAGTGTGACTGTTCAAATGCCATTGGTTAGGTCATCATGATTTGAAATTCAAAATGGTTCACCCCTGAGTCTTGGGATCAGTGGTCAGCATTTCAATTCTAAGACATTATAATGACAGCATCTATGTGATCACTCTGTGTAGTTCTTATTATGTAAATAATGTAAAGTTTGGAAGAGGAAAACAAGAAATCAAAAGAGAGAAGGATGCCAAGAACAACTTGTTTCTCATGTCATCTTAAATTTTTTTTATTTTTTTTGGTTCAGAATGATAATAACCACTGTGCATTTCCCTTGGAAGCCTTGGGCAAGTGGTAAATTTAGAGGAAGAAAGAAAAGCCAGTGATGAGACAGGAAAAGCTGCACGCAATGTCAGTTTTAGATACAGTTTATTATAGAACTCATCATGTACAATTTAAAGACACTGCGCCATCACACTGTTTTATGCTCATTTCAGCTGCTGTTTTGGTTCTATTGTTGGATGATAGTGGCCATTTAAGGAATCTGTGTTTGTGTTGTTTTTGCCTGAAATACAAACTCACTAAAGGCAAACAACAATCTTGCAATAAAACCCGCTGTCCAAGCTATAAAGCATTGTGTTCTAATCTGAGCTATATAACTGTTCCCAGCGTCAGAGGAGCAGCAGAGAGGTGAGGAGTCAGAAAGAGATAGATGATATTCAAAAGAAAACAGAGCCAACATCAACTTCACACTATTGTTTCTGCTTGATTTGTCGTTGAACATCAGGAACGTTGCCACTGTGAGTCTGGAGCCTGGGTTGTGAGAATTTAACAAAACTCATGCTGTGTCATGACACTTTTCAGTACTTCCTTTGTTTTAACTCGGTTTATTGTGTGGAAAAACCCCATGAGACAAGACAGCAGCTATTCTTTGCTGTTATTCTTCACATTCTCTGAAGGTTTTAACTTCTTATGATAATAAACCATCTCATATTACAACAAATTGAGAAACAAATGCACTTTTGTGGTTGGCTGGCTCATTTTACTGCTTTTTGTTGATCTACAAACACTGGCACAGTGGTACACCTCTGAGGCCATGCTGCATCACTGTTTATACTGGATCATTGTGCATGCAGTACTTTCTCAATGCCACAAGATGGCACTCTGCAACTGTTGCGTGAACTCAGCTGCTGTGTTTTGCAGATTTCACCTCGTGCAGGAGATGGTCCCCCTAAAGGTAAGGGCTGGGTTTTCGTCATATCCCACCACGCAGGCTTTCACACCTCCTACAAATGACTGGTAGACAAAAGACTGAACGTGTCCTTTAGGGATGATGTTCCAGGAGGTGCTGGCAAAGAGCATGTGTCACCCCATGGAGCAGTTGGTGGATGTGGAGCAGGAGCTCCCAGGAGAAGTGGGGTACATCTATGTACCTGCCTGTGTCCCGTTAAAGCGATGCGCTGGTTGCTGTGGAGACGACAACCTGGAGTGCCATCCCGTCCTTGAGCATAACATCACTGTGCAGGTGTTGAAAATGTCTAATCAGAGACGATGAATCAGAAATGCCTGAGAGTTTAGTTTTAGCTTGCAGATGGTGCTTAATTTAGATTTATCTTTTCTCTTTCACTTGCTTCTCAGATGTTAAAGATTGCACCCATGACATCCAGCACAAATGTGCAGCTCACATTTGTGGAGCATCAGAGCTGTGAATGCAGGTAAATTGCTGAATTTCTAGGAAACATTGAATGCAAGGCAAATTTTAATTGTACAGCTAACTGCCAGTTGTTTGTGCCCACCTACGCTCATGTTTTTAGACTCCGTCAGACACTTCTAAAAAACAAAAGGTCAGTAGAGCAACATGTAATTTTCAGACCTCAAGACATGAGTATCTTCATTGCACTTGGCTCTTTCTCCACAGCAGCAGTGAATCCATCAAGAATAAACCTAGGGGGAGGAAACACAAGAAGACAGCAAATGGATGTGGCAAGTACGAGACAGATTTTGTATGAATCTAATTTGTAATGCCCAAAACAACAAAACATCCAGGTACAATTGGAGAATGAAAACAGCAGTGTTGAACTCTGGCCCTAAAATGCAGTCTGACTTTGTGCTACCAAATCTACCTTGTGCAGAATTTAAATGCCTCCTGTGAGCAAGAATGCTATGCAAGTCCAGAACAATACAACACCCCTCACTTTGCACACAGACCAATGTTCTAAGTTTGGTATTTTGTTTGTCTGTGGTCACTTTTCACATAAAGGTCAAAAGGGGAGTGTGTGTCACAAGTAATCCTCTGTGAGCCCTCCCCTCTCAGAAATTGTTGTGTAACCAATAGTGAATTGTGGTACAATGAAGGCATTTTTGACAAACATGAGAAATAAATGAAAAAGCTTTAAACTTGTACAAGTCAACCTGTGAAAGCAGGCACAAAATGTTTTCTTTGGTTTAAATACAAGCTTTGCATATTCAATAAAAATGACCCCGATGATGTCATCACCAAGCTTAAGACCATAAGTTTGGATCAGAAAGTGTGTGTGTGTGTGGAATTTGAAGGTAGGTCATTAACAAAGTTATCCAGTTGCATTATGGGAATAGTAGGATCCAGGGCATTCAGAGTTTGATCCATATAGGAAGTGAACATGAGAATATCTCATCCTCTGTGGTCTGCTGCTGCAATTTTAGCCTTCTCTCTCTAATGTGCAATAATGCATCCAGGAAAGACAAGGTGGATTCAGGGGAGCAGTCTTACGTAAACAAAGATAATCTTACAGGCAGACGTGCATTGCTGAGCTGGCAAGAAATATTTGTTACACGTCAAAGGATAAAACTCTGGTGGCATATACTAAAGAAAACACCCAAAATAGAGTGGACAGACTGTCAAAGAGTGAGGAGAACACAAGGAGAAAATACACGACAATATACAGTAAACTGGGAATAGATCTCAAGAACTGAAATGAGCTAGGCAGCTGTTAAAGCTGGGATGACACAAGGGTATGAAGTGAAACATCAGACAGATACACAAGGCAAGTAATTTCAAAGTAAAAGAGGAAGTAGTGACATAGTCTGGGCAGCAGGTCACACAGGGGAAGCCTATGCTGGACCTCCAACCTCTATGAAAGTGCAAATTAAAAACAAAATGTATATTCTCACATGGCTAATAAATAGTATTTTGCCAATCTTGTCATTCCTGCTGTCCATAATGACAACACAGAGATCCCCATCATTATTTCTCTGTACACACTTAACACCAAGCTGACATTTTCAGATTCATTCACTGAAGAGACTGTTGGCCTAAAAAAAACACTATTTTAATCCGGACAAAGGAAACAGGGAGATGAATATGTTTCGACAAAGTTATCGGCCTAGTGTGGCCACAACCTGAAGACATTCTGGTCTCAGTATTGAAAAACAAACTTTACAGTCCTTGTTCACACTTAGATAAATCAGTTCAGTAGCTTCCAAAACAATGGCTTCTAGTATAAAATCTCCCCTTTGTGGCAGCATATTTTCACCACAACTCAGCATTAAAACACTGGCTTTGGGTACCCAATGTACTTTGGCATGGCTTTTGACTTGTGTTTCAAATCACTCTAGAAGCGCACAATGAAAAGAGCTCCTCACTGCAACTGCACAGTAAATTATAGTATTATGGGGATGTGAGTATTGCTTTAAAAAAGATTCAGAAAAATAAGTAACCTCCTGTCCAGGGTGTAACTCATCCCCGCCCAATGTGAGTTGCGATTGACTCCAGCAATCCACAACCTGGAAACAAATTATCGGTAGAAGATGAATGAATGAATGAAAAATGAAACCTTCAAGCATGGATTCTTAGTATTGGAAATGTGAGTCAATCATAGGATATAAACGGTGATTTTCAGAAGGTGGAATCTATTTTTTAATCAGATTAAATTAGTTCAACTGTTAGAGGAGGTGACCGGCTTTCACCATGTTCCCCGTTAAACAGGAGAGGACATCTTATCCAGCAGCCTGAACAGTCAGATAGAAATCATCCTCAAAATCAGCCCTGCTAACAACCAAACGATTGACTTAATGTCATTCTGGGAGGAGGTTGTTTTTGTTGGTCTGGTGTTCCACCACGAGTGTATTATCTGCGAAGCAACTTGTGTGGCAATGGAGTTTTGGCTGTGGTCTGGTCACATAATACGAGCGATGCATCTTGACTCTGATTCCTATGTAAACCATAGCTCAAAGCCACAGGGCCATTATCTCATGACCCCTCCAGCCCATACTTAATGGTCAAAGGACCACACAGTCTGTAAGAATGTAAATTTCTTCCATCTGATTAAGATGGCTCAAATTGTATGATGTCTGTCCTGAACATAAACTAAACTGGAGTTTAACTTAAATTAAACCTGGGGGATAAACACTCGGCTGATGTTGTTATGATGGCTTCATTTTGGTACCGACCTCATTTGACAGTTGAAAGTGAAGGGGCAGTCAGAAAAAAAGCACTGTTTGGCTCCTGATGTATTCCTGTTATGACAAATCTAAGTGAATGTTTAGGCCTTTACTTCAGTTTTACAGAAGGGCAGTTTGACTTTTCTATCGACAATGAGAAAAACCACTTCACACAGATGCTCTGGGGTCCCTGTTTCCCTTGTAGCCTATAGGCCTGTTCTGTTAAACATTCATATGTTTCAAAATGATAACTTGGTGTTTTTCAACAAAATTTTGAAACATTATTGGGTCTTATTATTGGGCCAGTTGCACTCTGGATGTGATTATTTTATCTCCTGTAGAGAATTACTAAGCCCAGGTTTGAGAGGACTGCAATGTATTTAATCATTAAGTCGTGTGTTGATTTTCTGTCAGCTCTATCAATCATTAAATTGCTGTTTTGTGTTTGTTCAAAGATTTATGAACAGCCCATTCAGATTGCCTCTTGGAGTGTGATTCCATTGAATAAACAAATAAATATATTCAGCAGCCAGTTATTCTGGTTTGGTGTTTAAATCACATTTGTATATTGCTGTATATAGTCTTGTGTTCTGTTCAACAATCACAACTCTGCTGGTGGAAGGTGAGTGAGCAGCAATGAACAAGTGACATGAAGCTGTGACTTATTAAAAACATAATTAGAAAAATGTAACATCATTAATCAAGATATATTAATCAAAATTTATCTGACTATCTTGTCTTTCTAGGTGCCAGTTCCCTCAGAACAAGATAAATATTCCCTGATCATACATTAGTCCGAGTTTTGATTTGGAGGAGAGACCTTCATGTTGGCCAACAACGGGGTATCCATGAATTAATCACAACCAAGCATTAATCTTCTGTCCAAGCACATTTCCTCATCTACTATATCCGTCAGAATGCTCCATGACGTTAAGGACATTACTGTTTTTTTTTTGTGGTTTTTTTTTTTCCATTAATTACTGTATGAAAGCAAACTAGAATATCTGCAAACTTGTTTGGCTCAGACTGTTGTTTCTTACACACAAAAATCAATCTGACTTTGTTTGACGTTTTATAAATAGATAGGATACAACAGTAGGTAGAGAATGTGTATGGAGAAAAAGGCTAGAATGCTTTGGCATTTGTTTAAAAGCATTAGAGCCTTTATCCATCCTTAGCTGTCAAACTGGTCAGACCTTCTCCGTGACTCCATGTTCACTTTGACTTTTTGCAGCAACTCTTTTTGTTAGAATTATTATGAAACTGAAAAAATCTCTCACATAACATTATAGACACTGAATAAAGACATAATCCATTTCATTTTCAGTATGTCAAGTGTTATTTTTTCATAAGTATGCTCTGTTGAGCAGTTAAGCCACTCTGCCTGATCATGGGCCATGATGACTTCATGAAATTAAATGCACTCCAGATACCAGGAGCCTCTACATATTTGCATTTGTGGAACATTTGTGGTTCTGTTACATGTGAGGCCAATGTGCACGCTATAGTAAGCTCGCTGTTAACAAAGTACAAGAGGCTATTGTTGATTTGTATTGTGAGATGATAGCGATGTGGCTGTTTTAACAGAAAAAAACTATCAGCGTGTTCAGTGTCCTCAACTCTAGAAGTCATCATTCATTATGGCTCAATCGCAGGCAAAATGCCTACTGAAAACAGAACAGTACTTTGTGAAAGGCATTTTCCAGCAGCATGTGAAAAACGTATTTATGCTGCTGGTTCAGTAGCTTTGCGGTTGTCTGATCATGTGTGCACACTTCAAACACAAACGCTACCACTGCGTCTCCGTATAAAGTGCACGTGAGTACGTTTTGTTCTGATGGCTCCTGGTTTGTTTACTCCTTCGAACATGGAGACTTGCTGAGCTTGGGTTAGCTGTAGGCCATCCAGGCTATTATGTAATACACCAGAACATTACGCTCGACACTCCTCGTCACCGGATTCCCCCCGACGGTACGTCGGAGATGTCTGCGCTGTGCAGCCCTCCAGTCTGCACCTTCTCTCTGCACAGCGAACACGATGTCCTTAACTTGCCACAGATTCAGCAGGTCACGTTTCTCAGCTGCTGCCTGCGCCGGCCAATCAGAGGCCGCGAAACGAATCCGTTGGGCGGGCCGAGCTGCCTAAACGTCTGACATATCTGGTCCTCGGCTCGAGGCCACGCCCCCTACCTACCAAATATGGCTGAGTGACTTCAACAGATATCCCGTCCCTTTTGCGTTTTCCGCCGTTCAGGAACGATTGTCGGTGGCTGATCTCAGACCTACTGGCCGTCGGCAGCCCGCTTTCCCCTGTGGCTCTCCGCGGAGGACTGTTAAACTGCAGCCGTATCCGGTGGTTGCCACCGTGCTCCGCATGTGACCGAGCGGGCAGGGGAGGGGCGGCTGGTCTCGTGGATAGTACCGTGGAACACCGAGTTTCAGGCAACTGAGCTGGCGGCGGCCGCGACGGCCACACAGAGGAGCAGACACCGGAGACCCCTCCGTCCGGCTGAAAGCTCCCGTCCCTCAGCTTTCAGCAACGCCCAACATAAAGTAAGCATGTTTTTTTGTGTTTGTAGACAATATCGTCGTGTTTCTGGACGTGTTTTTGTGTGTCTGTGACGTTACTTCGTGTTAGTTTACGGCCCCGATAGCACAACGCTGCTAACCAAAGTGCTAATTTAACTGTGTTCAGTCTGCGTCACCTTATAGCTAGGTCTTTCATTGTCACTTGGCTAGTTAAGATTTGATCATAGCCTCATATTAAATAAAAATGATTAGTGGGCCACAGTAGATTAGAAACACTAAAGTATCATTGTGTGGCAAAGATTTGTGTAGGAAAGCTATGACCTGTAGTGTTGTCATTACATGCCGTTAATCATACAAAACAAACGGAGGACTTTTTCAAATGAAATAACTAGTTTATACTACAATATCGTAACATTAGCATATTGATCAGCTCTAACAAAAAGGCAAATAAACACGTTTTTATCTATAAATGTGTACAGCTCTACACTGCTTTCTCGACGTTGACATGAAGCTCAATTCTGTTTTATCTTGTTTTATTAACAAAACTTAGCCTTTGATATGCTGATATAGTTGTGAGAGCTTGTCAAGCCAAGGACATTGTCAGTACAACAGGAAAGGAGATGAGTACCAAGAGGAAAGCAGATAATCACTCAAGGGTAGCAGGCAGACCACGCATCATGAAGTCTGGAAACGCGCGGGCGGAATCAGAAAGAGACTCTGGATTCTCAGGTTTGCTCTCTGTCTTAGCACAGTGTTGCATGATTTCATTATAAGGTATCACTCTGTTGAACCCATGCTTTTTTCTTCCTGGCCCATAGATGCAAGCTCAGAACATATGAGCACAATGGACACCACAGACTCTGAGGATTTACCCCGCCCCGTTGTACAGCAGGGGCCACAGACTTCTGGCTCAGGGCCCCAGCCCTCTCAGATGGCTGTGGTGGGAGGCTCCTACTCCAGCCTTTCTCCCATGATCATCATGAATAATGTGCTCTTGAAGCAGGTGTGCAGCAAAAACGTAATTCTTAAAACCTAAAACCCCGTATTGTGATATTACCTGTGTGGATCAATTCGCTTAAATAGATCCAATTAGAGACATTTAAACCTAGGCAGTGAAATAATCAGGTTACAGCATGAAAGCTGTTATTCAATTTTATTGAGCCTGTTTTATCAATCCTCACAGTCCAGTCTCAGATGCCTGTCTGGAATGCTCCACCCAAAAAAGACATAAACATAGTATTGGCTCAAAATGACACCTTGATATATTCTCTTCCCTTTTTATTTAAACAATCCTGGTGCACATTAAACATTTCAAAAACTCTTATCTAACCTGGTCTAACCAAGACTTACATGTGATAAAGCTGTGATTTTTATTATTTATTTATTTTTTTATATATAGTAGTGCTCAGTGCCTCTACTACGCATGCCATGCAACCTCTCAATTTCTGCCTGTTGCCCTTTCAGCCTGGAGACAATCCTCCTGCTCTGAAACCCTGGGGATTTAGTCCCACAGTAGAGGTAGTTCAGCCTGTGGTTCAGCCTGTGGTCCAGCCTGTGGTCCAGCAGCGGCAGGTCGTCTTCCTCCAGCCTGTGGTCTCTCGTCAAACTTCCCCTGCCTCCAGAGAGGCTACTTCCAGACATAGACACCCTAAGAAGTATCTTCCAATCCTGAAATCGTACCCCAAAATTGCTCCCCATCCTGGAGACAGCTCCACTTCCTCAGGGAGAGGAACTACTTACATATCTTCACCCTCCTCTGCATCCTCCTCTTCCTCTTCTTCAACCTCCTCTTCACCTGGGTCAAAGAGAGGCAACAGTCTGACTTCCAACCACCGTGACCACTTTCAGAGAGAGAAACAACCAAGAAATCTGTGTGGTAATGCAAATAATTCAAGCACAACCATTCCCAGTCTTCCTGGTACGCCGCGCACCATGTCCCCTCTGCTCCATAGCCAACTTTCTTTCCCCACAGCAGAAACAAGCACCAACAGCAGTCCAGCCAGTGAAAGACCCTCCTCAACTCTGAGTCAGTCGGAGTTTACCTCATCCTTTTCTTTCACTCAAGCCGCTAGTTCTAAAAACCCAACACTCCCTGTTTTCCAGAGGGGCGCCCAGGATAGGTTCTCCCCAGGAGAACATGACCACATTGACAGTGATGCTGATATACGTAGGAAACGCTTCTGCAACACCTACAACATCCTGAGCAAATCTGGCCTGCTAGACATCACACTTCGCACCAAGGAGCTCCTCAGGCAGAACCGACGCACCCAGACTGATCTAGACCAGCTAAAAGAACACACAGACCTCTTTATTCAGGCTTTGCGGAGTGGTGACACAAACATCTGTGTTAAGCTGCAAGCCAGCCTTCAGGAGGAAGATAGTGAGAAAGAGAGGGACAGAGCTGGTCAAACCATCTTAAAGGCCGATTAGACCTAGACTAGTGCAAGACTATAACTCTTTAGATTGAGACTGCAAGAGGAAGGCTGCCATTGGGGGTTGGCACATACAGAGACAGATGGACCGAAAGTAATATGCTCGCCCCACCCCAGTCTCTCACAGTGTGCTATGCCCTACATTCTGACTGTTGCCTGCCTTAGGGCCCTGACACAGCAAGGCAGTCTCAAACAACTGGAGCAGATAAAAACATCTTTTGGTTTGTCTTCTCCATAAATTGCACTTAAATTCAATGTAAAACTATAGCTTGTGGCCATCAACATACACACCGTACTTTCATTAGAGCAAGTGTGTGTGTGTGTGTGTGTGTGTGTGTGTGTGTGTGTGTGTGTGTGTGTGTGTGTGTGTGTGTGTGTGTATGTGATTCAGAAAGAAAAGTAAATCAAATTATACCAGCATTTCTTTGTTGTTGTGTTATATAGCCAGGTTATAAATCGATAATGTCAGTAGGTCTCCTTAAAAAGTTGTCTAAAAGTTTACTTTGCTATATTTTAGAATTGCAGATCAGTTTTCTTCATCAGCCACAAATACAAAGTGCTGTCCAGTCACCAATTTAGCACTTGGTGTGTCAGGGACCAAAGGTCAGCCAGACCATAACCACAATACACTGCTCTACCATCCTCAGTCCATCTGCATCTCCTCTGAAACGGCCTCTGCCGCTCAGAAATCTTTTGCTGATTTGCAATCAGAACACAAAAGCCCTGAGAGATTTGGATCCAAGGCATGAAGGGAAGAATGAAGACAAAACCTTTTTTCAACCAAATGCACTATACAGGCTCTGAATCCTAAAACTGGAATAAAACCCTGAGAGCTGATATTCAGAGCATTTCTTTAGGTTGTGTTCATCTACAATTATACAGATGTATAGCTTAAATTGCACCTACTTAAAACAACATAGTGTGTATGTAATCTGCAGTTAGCCATCATGTAAAGCATTTTATTTTGACTGACTCAAAGAAACGTTCATGTATCACATTGAATGTGGGCCTCTTGCCGCATTGTCAGCAGATGAACAGGTGCCTAATGTTAGTTCTTGTCCTGCTTCAAAACTCAATGTGCAAGATTTGGCAAAGTCCGTTCATGGTTTTACATTAAGCATTCCAATCATATTGATGGTAGCTGTGCTGTACAGGGAGAACTGGCTGAAAGTAAAATGCTGAACAGCCATCTACATGCTTCCCTAATAACATCCCAGTGCAAGGGATACACTCTGTAGCGCAAACATTAATCATTGACTTGTGTATAAATTCCTTTGGGTGTGTGTGTGTTTTTACATATGAATGAAGAACCAGTTGTGCATCAGCTATGCGTCTTCACTCTTGTGTCCATCATTTTAATTTTCTTATCCAACAAAAAGTTGCCATATCAAAATTGGGAACTCTTATGTAGTTTGGTGATGCTCTATTATCGTTTTGTGTATTTTCAAATTATGGCCTTAATATCCAAACCCTGTAAATGTCACAGAACTTTGCATTTGCACTAAAATATAGCTCCGAAGCAATTTCTGTGCAGAATTAAATGGCAGCTATGGTCGCTCATTTGGAGTTGACTGCAAAAGTTGTTTTGTATTGTAAGCACACTACCCAAACATACATTCTGCTACAGCACAGCAATGCATAACATTTCTACAGTCAGATTTTATTTTTGCTAGGAGTTTTCTCAGTCTTCTGCGTAAATCACTGAAATATAATGTGAGGATGGTGTATTTTCCCTTATGCTGACTTAGAATGACCCATCAGGAGTATCTCAAAGATGGGGTATTTCTCCATCTCCTCTTGCCATCTCTTGTACATGTGAACATGAATACAGCTTATTTAAGAATACAGTTGTAAATAAGAGGCTCTTCTGTAACAGTGTGGAGGTCTTTGTCACACAAACAAGAACTCAGACAGTTCTCTCTTTGTAAATTATTTGTGGGGGTTCTGAACTGGCACCTCTCATATGTTTTCATGTCAGTTTTAGATGCCCCCAAACCAGTTTGGGGTCACATTCCCTTTGGAAAACTGCTGTGCATAACATTGTCTATTTGCTCTGCAGATTTTTGTTTCTACAGTGCAGCTGCTCCTGTAGCTAACAGTGCCCTGTGACAGTTTAAGGTCCACCAAGCCTAAGTTGAGCTGTCAAGTTTTTGGTTGATTTTGGTGCTTTTATTTTTTTTGCACAATAGCTGCTCAGCTCAGTGTTGGAAAAAATCTGAAGGGAAAAAAATAAATAAATAAATAAATATATGTATGTATATATATATATATATATATATATATATATATATATATATAGAGAGAGAGAGAGAGAGAGAGAGAGAGAGAGAGAGAGAGAGAAAAACCCATACTTGTTTTCTACTTATTCAGTGATTTGGGTTATTAGGTTGTTGTGGCTTGACAGGCAAACCTGATATCTAAATATGTAATTGATGTAAATATGCAATTCTTACGTGAATGAGTGCAGTGGCACTGTCTCTGTTTGCAAACAGAAATGTTTTCAGCTGTTGTCACGAATAAAATCTAAAGTATCTCTCTATTTGATAGTCTGCCAAGTTTACAGACTATAAATATAGTATCAATATATTTTAAATTCTAGCTATCCAAATCAAGTGTAACATACGAAATGATGAGGACGCTGTCAACAAAAAGGAAACGCATTACTGTTTAAACTAGGGGATGATCAGAAGACCCACAACCCATTTAAGAAGGGGCCTAAGGACATCATGATGCATGATCACAATCATCAGAAACGCTTGCAACTTGAACATTTATTATAAATGTGTAAATCCTTCAACTTGAGAGTTTAAAAACTACAGCCATAGCTTATAGCAAGAATAACTTGTGATACGTAGAAAAGCAACATAATCTTCTGACTTAATCTGGTGTATTATCTTTGTTGTAATGGCACGGTCATTTGTTTAAATACTGTTTGTCCTTAATGAAACACTGAGGCATACGGGATAGGACACTTGTCATTTACAAGACTGCTGGCACTGTTTTGGTCTTAGGTTTAATATGTTTGTGTTTATTTTGTTATACATCCTTCAAGTTTAGAGCATTTTTAAGTGACCTAATGGCATTAATTTTAAATCTTGCAGGCCAACTCCCCTCAATCAGATGCATAAATGATATATTATTAACTTTAGACATTGTTCTTGAGTCTTTTAATCTTAAAGATGATATGAAATGGCATTCTGTTGAGTTTTTGTTTTTTTCTGATGAACGATGATTGCTTGTTTCTGATTCTGTTTTGCCTCTGTTCCTTGCCATTGGAATAACATTGGCACTGAAATATCAGAAAGGTCAATGATGCCGAGGTTTAAAAGGGCACAGCAACACTGGCGATGTCCATCTTTTTAAAATAACTTTTCTTGTCTGCTGCCATCAGCTCTTATTATAATACATTTATTTATTAGACGAATGTTACCATCAGTTCACTGTAATCCAAAGGGTGGTGTCATTTACATGTATCCACACTGGTGTGATTGTTCTTTCATGGATCTTGTCCATATCGCTATTTATTGACCGAAGTGTATCAAATCAGAGGTTTCTGATGCTATTATTGTATTGCTACTTTTTTTGTCATGTTTTGTCACAATTTTCTATTTCACTTCTTTTTCAAGTTTGAAAGAAAAGTAAAGTTTGTTTTGCTTGTACAGTTGAACTTTTTTTTTTTTTTTTTTTTCAACACTGGATTTTGTTTTGTCTAGATGTTGGCAGCTTAATTTCCTCAGTGCATTTCAGTCTACCGTCTTTCATTTTAAAGATGATGGAAATGTTTGTAAAGGAGTGTGATTGTTAAATCAACACGTGTCAGTAGTGCACCAGCAGCAGCTTGGGAAAATGTTTGCCCAAAAATATGTAAATCTTTTTTTAGGGGGAAAAATAGAATTGTGTTTGGATGATTTAAGGGGTTCTTTCATACCGGCTGAATGTAGTTTGGCTTGCTGGAAATTTTCTTTCTGTTCTGTAAAATGTAGATGCATAAAGTTGTTAAAACTGAATGGAGGATTTACCATGATATCAGTTTCAAAACCTGAGAACACAAGGCATTTTCTCTAGATAATGACCCTTCAGCTATACCAATCAAAGATGAATAAACTAAAATTGGCAATGGGTTTGATTTAATGTGCTTTACAGCTCTTTTTTGTATATTTTAAGTAAGAGAGTCATTGCTTGTGTAATAAATGTCATTCCAAAAAAAGTTGACATCTGTCCAAATTAATGGTATCACTTATTCATGATCCAAAATCAGTTAGATGCAATTTGTATGCAACGGAAATGGGGAGGGCATCCAGAAACTAAGCCCAGAAGGCTTATTTCTGGAGTTTTCTACCCACACCTTTCATCACCCCAGAAAGCTGAGATACAGCAAGCAGCTGACACAGATCTGTTCCTCTAGCACAGATGGGCAACGCACGAGCAATGGACAACGTGTGGAATTAGCTGACACAAGCGTTATTTTTTAGTATGCATTAAGCCTCTGCATCTGTTACACTGCAGTGAAATGTTATATACAAGCTTTCTTTTCATTTTTAGTTGGCACTCAGTCTCTGTTTGTTGTAAATACTGCAAATTACAAAAAAAATATGTGGTGCCATTTTATTAATTTACTGTAATTTTGCAACAACTGAGACAAATGTTTGATACCTGTGATAGACACAATTAGTATACAATGTATAAATGTGTTAACATACCAAGAATGAACTTTTTGACCTCTGCAGTGCACCCAGATTTAATGACGCATTAATTTAAGTGATGAAAGTCATATTAATTCACAGTCTCTGCCTTTTAATAGTGCAGCAGAGAAGCCTAACCCTACCTACTGAAGCATAATGTTACATGGCCATGGATGCAAAATTGCATATCTGCTAGAACAATGATGATTTTGGCAAAAATATACAAAATGATAATCAAGACTGGAAAAATGCTGAGGTCAATGATTTATCAAGGACGCTAGTGGTCAGATATAAATTTCCTCAGTCATGAAATTTGCGGTTGTTACATTTATCTACCCCAGGTCCTGAAAGAACTCTGCATCAAAAGTTTAAACAAACTTTCTCAGGTCCAGACGGAAAAACTTGCATCATAGTGTGTTTTCTTAAACAAAAACGGTAGCGTGTAAATTTATTAATGAACTAAAATAGAACACAAAATACATGATTGAGCAGACTTAATGCTGGGATGTACTCACTCCAACACCAAAAACAAAAAAAAGAGAAAGGAAATCAATTATTTGAATGTGCTCTTTAAATCACTAATGTTAATTTGAATCTTTTGGGCTCTTGGATCTCATTGTGCTGTGGTCAGTGGTCCTTTGGTACTGTATCCAATCCCTGCTGCATTATTAATAAAACCCATAGATTAAAAACATGGGACATTTTCAAGGCTGTTGGATTATTTTGGTCCTTTGGACCTTGACCAAAAACACTTTTTTTTTTTTTTTTTACAGCTGTTACACATCCTTCAGTGTTTAGAACTTTACCCTGTCCTTTGGACCAAAAACACCCTTCTCATATACACATATTTACCTAAACCATGACATTCATTTTAAGCCTTCCAGACCTCCTTGGCCCTCATTGTCCTTAAGTGGTCCGTGGTCCTTCAGTAATGGATCCAACTTAATACATTATTAGAAAAACCCTCAGATCAACAGTGACACCAAAAACATACCCAGTCGTAGTCATTTGTGTAGTCTTGTTGGCGTTTTGTGTCTTTACAGTTGGATTGTGTCTCTTTGTTATTGTTTTGTAAACTTTCTAACAGGATATGAGTCTCCAGATGCAATGCATCCATGTAGTGAACAAGTCCTTTGCAAATGTATTTAAGGAAAATATCTAATTTAACCAAGACACACAAACGTCAGTCTTTACCTTTTAGATGATCAGGGTGATCATATCTACCTCGAAGCTTTCAGCGTGGGCCGCGGGATGGCGCCAACGACACGATACCATTTTGTGAAATACGCGGAAATGACCTAAAATTGTTCCACTGGCGCTTCCGTAGAACAAATCTGCCACTCTGTTTGAGACAAATTTTAAGCGAGCTGCTGTTCCTACGATACCGGTGCGGATACGAATACAAGGTAATGAATCCGTGCCGGGCTACCAGAGGATTAACGGGGTTAACTTTCTGCATGTTTCACCGTCAGGGGTCGGATATTGAAGCCCGACAGCCAACATCTGCCCTGTTATCCCCGGGAGCTAGTTTTGGTAACTGCTAACCCTGCTAGCTAAGTTAGCACGACAAACTGCCATTTCTCCGTTTTTTTCACTGGTTGTTTGCCACGCTGACGTGGGACTGTCAGGGTTTTTTTTAGCTACATTTATCTGCAGTTTTCACCGGACCGTGTGTGTTGATTAACGTGAAGACGGTAGATGTCAGCTAACAAAGCCGCGGCGTTTCCGTGACAGTTGTCGGTTTGTCCTGTTGTTTGACCGCAGAGCTGGTGTGATGGCTTTGGCTCAAAGATGACCTGCACCCCGAGCGTATGACCGACGAAAGATCTTCCACTTAGCAGGTTCAAAGTGAGGTAAGTCATGCTTGTTAACTCGATTGTAGTCAGAAAATCGTGATCGCTGGTGTTTTTTCTGTGTCAGAGGAATCTGATTTTTGTCACAGGCTCCACACAGGGTGACCCATGCTTTCTGATGAGCTTGACTCCAAACCGGAGGTAACTTATTTTTACGTTCTCCAGGAAACTCTATAATGACAGCATGAGGTTCGTGTCCTGATACCTGTGTCCCTGTGTGTCCCTGCGTGTCTCCTCTCAGCTGCTGGTGCAGTTTGTTCAAAATGCGTCCATCCCGTTGGTGCAGGGGCTGGAGGACTCAGAGTCCAAACAGTCCTGTCTGCCTCTGCTGGCTCCAGCTGAGAGTTCACTGTGCAGCCCGCTGGAGCTCACAGGTAAGCAGCAGCTCACTGAGATTCATTTATTGGGCACAAAGCTGTCTTACAACTTGAATAGACGTTTAATGTCAGCACTCAAAACTGTCCAACCAGAATGGGGTGGGGTTTAAGGAATCCACAGTATGTTTCCTTCAGAGACATTCATCTCAGCTGCACCTCTGTTTACATGTGATCAGAATTGTCTTCAGTATCCTCAAAGAAAAAAACATAGGTCGAAAATCTTTTGATGCATTTACCGAACAACTGTCTGAATCTGAGCATCTGTTAATGCCTACAGTTTGTCATACTGTTTCGTCCTTCACAGGATGTATTTTCCTTGAGACTTGGTTGAGTGCATTTAAATCCTACATTATTACAGTAATCTTTGAGAGGCTTCATCGGACTCTAGTTTGCATAAGATGTTTCAGCATCCATAGAATTTCCATTTAACTACCTGGATTTATGTGTCATATCAATTTGTTCCTCTCTGTGATTTCCTGTTAATGGATTTTAAATATAACTAGAAAGACACTTCTGTCAAGGGTGAACAATCCTATATGCAGATTATTATCTAACTCTGCACCAAATTACACACTTTTTACTTTTCCATTCATACAGTATGTCCATCAAGTTTAAGTTGTTCTTCCCTGACTGTAGATTTAGCCCAATTTTTTATTTATTTTTCTGTTTTTCTATGACCTATTAAGTTCCCGGTTTTTTAAAGAAGAAGAAAACACTGGTTTATCTATTGTTATTTATTTGTGACAGCTGCATTTTTTTCATTAGTTTGACATTTACAAAGTAAGTTTTGCAAATATTTTCTGTTTTTGTTTACAATACATTTTTTGCCCATTCTGCTGAGTTTGCTAGGACATGTACATGTACATTCAGAATGGTTATTGATCAAAATGACTCCCAGAGCACCCCTCACATTTGAATTGTTTGCACCTCTCATGTCTTGTATAACAAACACTGATTTCTTCCTCAGATGGAGGTCTGAGCCACGAGCCTGAGAGTTCTCCCTCGCTCTCCGAGTTCGGAGGTGTGTCGCAGCGGAGCCCTTTAGTGGTTCATACACACTCTCACCCACAGGCTTCACCCAGCCCCCCACCCATCCTCCATGATTTACAACAGTCAGACAACACTTCCTATGTCCTGCTGAATCTTGCAAAAGGTAAATACACAAATCTGCTATCACAGTCACACCTACAAAGCATCACATTTGGAGAGTAATCATGGTATCAACTGAACACTCATGTTTTAATTCTAGCACTAACCAGTTAGCAACATCTGAATTAGGAAAAAATCCTCTTTTTCCAGCCTAATTAAAGCAGAAGCAAAGTAACAGCCCTTACTTTTCCTTCTTCACATATTGTTGGCCAATTGAACAACTGAAAAAATAATTCTGTGATCATTTGATAATGAAGACATTCCAGACATTATTCCTCTTTATGATGACTTTTATAAGTAAAACTGAGACTGTTTTACATTAAAGGTCCAATTCTGATCTTGTAACCATGCTTTGTCCTCTCCATCTCTTGATTGATTGGTTGGTTATATAATTTATTTACTTGTGGCAGAAGAGATTAAAAGTTTTATTTGGCCTTTTCTGTGGTTTTCTGTGTGTGTCTCAGTGGGAGAAGCAAATGATATTAAAACAAATAAAATAAAATCTGCAGACAATCATTTTCTGTCTATTGTTACACTAGGTCCTGATTCAAAATAAAGACAGATAGCTTTTTTGAATATTTGCATGTCTATTGGCTATCATCCTCTCAGCCTTTCAAAGTGAAGCCATAACATTAAATCTTAAAATGCTGAGCATCATTAGATGCTCAGCCATGGTCACATTTCTGTGTAATGAATTCAGAAATGTGACCTCAAGGGGCTCATACCACTGATGATCTTGCAGATTATTGCTTTGGCCTTGAATATCTTGTTTCACAGCAATTCTCTCTCTGCCTTTATTTCCCTTTCAGGCATCACAGCTTCCTCAGAGTCCCTGATCTTCGCCGCAGATGGCGCTGAGGAGGATGATGAGGAGGGCGTCTCATCAGGGGACTATGGGATAGATGGCAGTGCTCCCTGGTATCTGCGGGTTCAGGAGCTGGCACACGACAGCCTGATTGCTGCCACACGTGCCCAGCTCGCAAGAGATGCCAAGGCCAGCCAAGATGCCAGAGCTGCAAGTGTCAGTAATGGTAAAGTCACTTTGTCTTGTCACCACAGCCAAAAATGTTTGTGGTGTCTTTCACACTGGACAGTAAACCCAAACATAACACATAATCCTACTATAATGCCATTCATCAATGTGAGAAGTGGTAATAGTGTCTGCATTGGAGGGAACTGCCTACTGCTACTGTTGTTGTTATTGTTATTATTATTATTATTATTATTATTATTATTATTATTATTATTATTATTATTATTATTATTATATACTGTAGATATTATATAATGGTGCCCATCAACTGGTATTATATCCTCTTAAATAAAAAATATGACAATATTAAAAAACAAAGCCTGTGTATGGGAGGCAGTACATTCCAAATGATACGTTCTTGTGTCAGGTGTCAAAGACAGAAGAGAAATAAGCTCAGTGATGAGATTAAATTTTGTTTTATAGTCACTTACTGAACTATGTTCAGCACTCATCTCTAGGTCAAATTGATTTTGTTTAGATAGATTTACAAGTCTGCTTGAAAAAAAATTATCCAGCAGAGTTGTAAATACCACATTATTGTGAAACATTGATCTTGCTTCAGTGCATAGTGGTGTGGTGTGTCTGTGATGATTTAATGTGCATTCAGTAATATGGATAATGCAGACCTGAGAGCAAGAGAGAGCAGAAAGAAACAGAAAGAGAAGATCTGGGGGAACAAGAGGAAAGACAAGCAGCAAAGCAGGAGCCAAAGACCAGACAGGAAGGAGGACAGACAAGCGGTCAGATAATAAAGCAACAGGAAATATGCAATATGAAGGACAGTAGAATGGCACATGGCTCTGAATCGTCTTATGTTTTAGAAAACATGCTTATTCACTGGTCAGATGCAAATAAGTTGGAACTTCATGTTTCGGTACACTGAATATGAAAAGCTAGCCATGCATTTCCAAAGCTATAAAAATCCAGCTTTTACCAAAGTTCACTTATTCAGAGGTTTTATATAACCAGGGCTGGAGTATTTCCCAATCAGAATTGGTTGCTTGGCAACTGCTCAGAGACAAGAAACGGGTTGTGTCACTCATTGAGTTCTCCCTCCTCACTGTCCATGGACTTGTATGTAGAGGGCTATACAGCGCACTCATCAGTAAAACACTTTCAGACACTACTTGGGTTTATTTTCGTGCTTTGGTTTGTTTCATTTTGGTTTTTAGCCAACAGTTCAGGGGTCGATCATGGTAATATCTGCCAATCGGCCTTGATGTCTGACACATGTCTTGCAGTGTGGCCAGCAATAAGCTTCTAAGATTGCTGAGATCTCTCAGTCTGTAGGGACTTTTAAACAGATGTCTTAGCACACAGTGCCATATCAAGCTGTTTACCCACATGGAGAGTGAGGACAATATCACAGCCCATTTTACCTTCCCTCCACAGGCATCCTGGTAGATAAAGAAGTTAGCCATGACATTCAAAGCACTAAGACTCCTGGCTACATCTCTGATCTTTGAACCACTCTGAGTCAATTTGCCGCTGGAGGTCCTGGTTAAATCTTATTGGCTCCACAGTTTACTCGCATTCATCCTCAAAAGTGTCTGTCTCTAATGGTTTGTTTTGCTTTTTTGTCCTATTATCTTAGTCTAAAATGTTTCAATCGTGTTAAAAATCCCAATTTAAATCAAGATAGAAAGAGGCTATAGTTTGAGTTTATGTTGGTACATGGTTGTGGAGGACACGTCCTTAGTGCATCTTCACCCTGATGCAAGAGAGATACTGGGAAGAGTTTCCAAACAATTCTGTCATAAAGTGTGATTCAAATGTTGCTTCAGACCAAACTTGTGCAATCATTTAATTAAGTTTAAGCTCCGAAGGACTGTTAGACATATGCTTGTTTTACCGCTTTATGATTTCTCTCCATTATACACTGAATCCCATTATATTTCTATTATGGTCAAGTGGGAGTTGTCAGAGAAGGAAAAAGGACTCATTGATGGAGTACATGGATCTGGTTGTCTTGGAGACAATCTCTCTGTCAGCTTATTCTGAGCTAGTGGACCAGTTAAGAGAAGCCTTAAAGCACTTTGTACATTGTTAAATGAGATCTTTGCAGCAGAGTGACACTGGCTTCAGTGTGAGCCTCAAACTCCTGTCTGTGTCCTGTAATGGCTCCCTCCTATGTGCATTAGATTAAGCAGGTTTCAGCAATGGGGTATCAGTTATAAGTGTGTTACTGCTGGCAGGATGCAAGCTAATTTTGATGTGTTTAGGGGCATTCAAAGTTGGGAGTTGAAGCAGGTTAAAAAGAAGCGACTGCACTGAGCTTCGGGTTGCTGTTTTGCCTGTGGGTTTTCAGCAGGTCTGAGTTACTTTTGGATGATTAACTTTTATGCACCCTGGCACTTTTTTTCACAGCCCTGCTCACTCTCCTCATCTGGTTTCCTAGGTGACCACACACACAGTTTGACTGCGGACGGGGACAAGCCAGAGCTGCCGTCTCGAACCAGCCGCCCCCTCTCCAAGCAGATCCTTCGCTGCTCTTTTGAGGGTTGCTGCAGGACATTTACCTGGCCGGCTCATCTCAAATATCACCTCAAAACGCACAGGTAACATATTTGCTCAGAGTAATGGAGGATAATGAAGTTAGGCACTGGGCCCAACATGATGCTGTTGCCAAACAGTATTATTCAACCCTTTGGCTAATTTGGGTACATTTTCTAAATTGAAAAATAATAATAATCTAAGTTTGAGGGCTATAGAGTATAGCGTTTCATGCTTTATACTCATCATTGTACACTTCGGTGATGTGCAGTCCAATCATAGCTCCTGACGACATACAGCTAATCCAAAAAACTGTACACAACATGGATTTACAGTGTTTTTATGCATACATTTTCAAACAATACTACTAAAAAGTGTCCAACAATAAAGTACCCTTTTATTTTAGCAAAATATAATTGACATTTGCTATATAATACTGGATAAAATAACGTTTATTTTCCAGGCTTTTGAGACCTAGAAAATGTAACTTAAAAGATGATACCTTTGATAGTGTTTCTCACTGGATTTATATGGTAGAGGCAGTCAAAACAGAAAAAGCCACAAACTAGTGTTCACTTGTTTTGCAGGAGGTCTGTTATCTCCAGGAAATCAAAAAAATAAAAAAGAATATATTTTTGCTCTTTCATTTCAACATAATAGCATGTTTGTTTGGTTATCTTGGCTCCCAGGAATGACAGAATGTTCAGGTGTGGAGCAGAGGGCTGCGGGAAGAGTTTCTACGTGCTCCAGAGGCTGCAGGTTCATATGAGGACTCACAATGGTGAGAAGCCATTCATCTGCAAGGAAAAGAACTGTGGCAAGAAGTTCACCACTGCCGGAAACTTGAAGAACCACAGACGTATACACACAGGTGAGGAGCAGGAAGGCAAATAAAACCCAAACACGCTACAAGTAATAACTGACTAAGGCCATTTGACTCTCCTCATTTAATGCTTCCTCGGTGCAGTCAAGGTTGGAGAAATGAAGAGTCAGCAACGGCGGCGTCTCCATTTCACTGCCGTAATGAATAACAGTGCTGTTATATTTTATTTAGGGTGACATTAAAATTTTTGATAGCCTGATCCACAATTGCCTTAGCAAACCAGCCACACCCTACATATTTTGCTCATACAGTCAGGTCCATAAATATTTGGACATTGACCCAATTTTTAGCATCTCAGCATCTCTACAGCACCACAATGGATTTGAAATGAAACAATCAACATGTGTTTTAAATGCAGAATTCCAGCTTTAATTTGAGGGTATTTACATCCAAATCAGGTGCCGGAATTGCAACACATTATATGTTTGCCCTCCACCTTTTTAAAGGACAAAAACTAATTGGACAAACATAATCTTTAATCAAATAGTCACTTTTAAGACTTGGTTATAAATGATCTCCTATCATTGACAGCCTGAAGTCTGAAATCCAAAGACATCACCAGACTTTTTCTTTCGGTTTTGTCTTCAGCAACTGAAATGCATGCTCAGTTGCATTCAGCCCAGGTGACTGAATTCACCATTGCAGAGCATTACAGTTCTTTGCCTCAAAAGACTCTTGGTTATTTTGCATTATGCTTTGGGTCATTGTCCATCTGCACCACAAAGTGCCATCCAATGAGCTCTGAAGCATTTGGATGAATATAAGCAGATAACATTGCCTGAAACACTTTATAGTTCATCCAATTCACTTCGGTAGAAATATACTCAAATTAAAGCTAGAAGTCTGCACTTGAAGCACATCTTGATTGTTTCATTTCAAATTTGTGTCAATGTCCAAATATTTATGACCATGACCAAATGTCTGGGAAAACAAGATCTATAAACATATTTTTAAAAATCTGCAGCATTCAACACTAATTGTTTTGGGCTATTGCACTCAATAGCAGCACATTCACTGCAGTTCTGCCATTATAAGTTTACTATGATAGGTCTTTACATTATGGAGTTAAACAGTATGTGGGTGGCACGTTGCTCTTTCCAGGAGAGAAGCCTTTTCTATGTGAAGCAGATGGTTGTGGGCGATCCTTTGCAGAGTATTCCAGTCTACGAAAACACATGCTCGTACATTCTGGTGAGTCGGGGCAGAGTGTACAGATGAACAGCTGAGCACTTTCTTATAATTAGTGTGCTACAGATATAGTATATCATCATGTGGCTTGATCAGTGTTTATGTGTTTTCTCTCAGTTCAGAAGGAATCGCATTGTGGTGTGTGTGTTTGTTTGTGTGTTTGTGTTTGTTTCCCAGGTGAGAAGCCGCATCACTGTGGCATCTGTGGTAAGACCTTCTCTCAGTCTGGCAGCAGGAATGTCCACATGAGGAAGAGACATGGAGAGGATGGACTAAGCAGTGAAAGCAGAGAAACAGGTCTGTATTCTCTCTCACTCATGCACAGTCTGGTAGCTGGATATGCAAATCCTTGTACTATGTAGCTTCAAGCAGTCCATACATTTTAAAATCTGCATAGAGATGATGTTGGTCCAAGTTATGTTTCTTGAATTATTAATTACATTTAGCACTTAAAAATGTTTCATTCTAATTTAGATTTTTTTTTTTTTCCCACGGCCCGTAGCTGAATTATTTTTGGCTGCTCCTAGCTTTGAAAAAAGATACCGAACAAAACCTAAAGAAATACAGATCTTTGAAAAAAACAACACAAGTCCACCTAAAAAAGAGTGCTGTTAGGTATCTTTTGACGTGGTTGGAATTATCTGAAAAGTATGTCATCTCCAAGTTAAAAAGGCCCTGTAATTCACATTCATGTCTTAAAGCTTCTCTTGCATTATTCAAATGTCTTTCCATCTTCAGCTTACACATTACTGAGAAAACGAGTGGATGCTTGAGTAAATCTTCTACTGCAGCTGGGGGAAATTAACCCAAGTTCAATCCTGTCACAAATCTTACCATCAGTTTCAGTACCTCTTTAAATGAAGGATGTCTCTCATTGAGCTCTTTACATTCCAACATATGGTCCGATTTGGGGGGAAAAAAATCATCTTGGAAATTAATTTTATAGCGTGAAACAATGAGAGCAGTCAGTGCATTTGCTTCCTTGTCACAGTTCTGTAGCAGTGGGGAAGCACCACAGCTGAATCACCTCAGAATAACCGGTGCCAAAGCTCTAATTATAAACAACAGATTTATTCAGGTCAGCCTCCCCAAAGAGGCAAATCTTTTGTAAAAGCTGGGGAAAAAAAAGACAGCTTCACAATAGAGGGATAGTTTACACATAGGTGTTAGTTGAATTATTAAATTGTTTGTTTGTATGAATACCTCACAATGAACTCAAAAGGTCACTTAGAAAGTTACTAATAAGGATCTAAGTTTGAACATAAATTTTTTGGATTTTAAGTTGTTGGTTTTTTTTAATTTGTGGATCAAGTACATCATCTGTCACTCTCCATTTTATACTTATTTGGCAATTAAGTACAGGATAAAGAAAAGTTTGTTTTCCACTGACAGGAGAGGCTCTGACACAAAGCAGCCTGCTGGAGGCAGATGGTGAGAGTGGAGATGGTATGGTCACTATGACAACAACAGTGGAACCCATGAATCTTCATCATGCTATGCTGAGATCACCAGGTAGGTGTTTGCACACGTACAGCAGAAAAGACAATACATACAAGGTAGCCAAAATATGATAACATCTGACAACACAACAGCTCAGCAGTAAACACTAATTTAAGCAAAGCTCATAAGACTGTTAGTGTCAGAGGTGCTGAGTCAGTCTGTGGTGTTACTAGCGTCTTCCTAAGCGTTTCAATCACTGTTTGTGACAGTCTACTTCTAATGTGTTTGGCACTGGTTGTCTCAACTGCATTAGTTTCCCTTCATTGAACCTGCAAGTATAACCGAGTGAAGCTGTGAAGACGTTTCATCTCCTAATGTTTAGAACTGGCCTTTGGTGTAGATCATGAGACAACTGGCATCTTGGGCAGTCTCCATGGCACCGGATGGTTTCTCCTCTTTGAACTTGCCTTTGTGTTGATGTCACTCTTCACAGGCTCTGCAGACTCGGTGGTAGTTCTTTCTCAGCCACATGAGCTGGTGACCATGACGACTGAAGGCCATGCATATGGAGAAGATGTGGTGGCACTGCTGTAGTCTGCCGGGATAAATGTCACACACTGCCTATTTCAGCAGCACTAGACTCAGAGTAGTAAGCATAGACATCCCCTTGTAAATAGATTAATTGCTGACTTAAACCCATGTAGATATTTGTAATTAGCAGCCAATGATGGTTTTATTTTGACATGTGTGAAAAAGGCAGAGTTTGTACAACCTTCTTCCTCATGCTTTTGAAAACGGATCCCAAAGAAATATAGAGACGGGTTTGAAAAGTTTATGATGGTATAAAGACCATGCATCATTCTTTGCATCCATGAAGTAAACAGAAGTCTGGGGTTCAGATGCAGCTTTGGTCCCACTTGATTTTAGCCAAAACTTAGTGGTTGACATGAATGGCTAGCAAATTTAAATGTACCAGGCATGAGTATACCCATTATTCTTTTTAGCAGTAACAAAACAGTACTACTGAAAACAGCTAAAGCACATTATCTCATGTTGCTGCAGTTTAACACTGGTCTTGCACAGCACAACCAGCCTAAGAGGCCAGGCCATCATGTTTATCACCCCAAGTAAAACAAACTGTGTGTATCCATTAATGTACAATGTCCATTAATCCAGTGTGTAAATGGTAACATCTTTCTTTCAAATGTCAACCTTGAGTGTTTCACTTGTTTGCTGAATAAGGCAAGTCATTGCTAATTTAAGGATGAATAAATTAACAGCAGAAAATAATGTTAAGAAGAGATTAAGAATTACTCATGAGGTTTGTTCTGTCCTTTGAGACAAACACCAGATGTCTAGGGTTGTTAGATAAGGTAGTGTCCATTACTTTTTGTTATTGAGCACCACCTAAATCAGCAGTGTTTGTTCCTCAGTGGATCTTCAGGTTGTGGAAGTGTTCCAGTGTGGCACCCAGAGCCCAGCTTGCCTCCACGTTGTTCACTTTCTTGGTCAACTAGGAGCGGACAAAGTACAACACCAAATCACTAAATGCCTTTTGTATTTATTGAAGTAAAAAAGTAACAAAATGCGTGTGTCAAAATATCTTTTTTTTTTACACTTTATTTCAGAATAGAAATTGTTTTATCCTCGTGGTCTGAGGTAATGCTCCTTTTCCGAAGGTGGAAAGGAGTCTGTGCAATTATCTCTCCTTTAACTAGGGTTAAAATGAGGACAACACAAACTTCTTGGAAGCCATTTTACACTTCCCCATACTCGTGTCTTTGTGTTCGATTATAATTCATTGAAACATGACACCTTTTTTAATGGCCTGGTATGGTTTTTCCCAACAGGTAACTTTCTGTCCATTTCTTGTGTTTCACTGATGTGCGTAAGTCTACAAAGTCTGTTCATTACCTGAGAGCTCAACGTACTTCAGGAAAACATGCGCAAACCACAGGCAAAGTTTACAGAACATCTTCATACATTTCATAACATGCTGCAAATGATCAGATCACAACCAAATATACAAACATACTGCAAATACTGACAATATGTTTGTAATGAACTAAAAAAAAAAAAAAACTCCCTATATGCAGTACAATTGTGCTTTCTGTTGTATTTGTATATTTGGTGATGTCTTTGCAGGGCACGGGTTGTCAAAAGATTAGCATTGTTTATTTGGTTGTATTCTCATTATTTGCAGCGCATGCATGCATTTGCATGTATTTTCTCAAGTGAGTTGAGCTATGTGAACCACCGTCACTGACAGAATTACAACACTTCCGGTACTCACCTGTAGCACAGTGCTCTCCTTGAAGCCAAACCCATCCTTTAGCAGACAAGCGATGTAGGTCAGGTCCATACACAGGAAAGGACTGTTGAGAGGGTACTTGGCCATTTTGTTGCACACTGAGCAGAGAAAAAGGGAATGATACTTGTCAGGTTGGATAATCAGCCATCTGTATTCTGCTGAAAGGATGAGGGCAGGATTTCAGATAGCACAGTCCAGGCTATTGCAATGCACATTGTGTCTCAAGTACAGGAAGCAGCACATCTGTCATAGTAACGATGCATTCCTTTGCATGTCTCACCCTCTTTAGCTCTCTTCTTGAAGTCTCTCACCTCCAGCGTCCCTCCTTGGACCCCATCTGCAACGGGGTGATTGGAGTCACCTTACTTACGTTTAAAATGCTATATCATTGATGACAAGAGCTATTTACCTGAAAATTTCCATAATAACTGATAATAGAACGTGTGGCCTTTTGAGCGTGGGCCAGCAGAGGATAGCAATTTTTCTAATAACTACACACCTATAGCTCATCAAATCCACTGAGACAGGTGCAGATGACTCACATTCTCCTGCTTCTGTCTAGCACTGGAATGGGTAATAACATCCTGCTGGCTCTGCATAATTATGTAAGGTGTGTACAAAGGTTTTGTGTGTGTGTGTGTGTGTGTGCGCGCACAGGCTAACCGATAAGACCTGCCTCCACAGCTCTGTCGAAGTAATAGGAGAATGCATAGAAAACATTGCTATCTTCGATCTCATATGGCTGATGAATAATGCCCTTCACGACCTTGAGCACTTGTTCATAACACAACTTGAATCCAGCATACCCTGGAAATACACAGAGAAAGTGATAAATTAAGCATCTTATGTTGGAGCGCTATTTAAAAAAGTTGCATAAGTGCACTTTAAATAGGCCTTGCTAACATTTCTGCTCCTTGTTGCCTGCCATTAAAAAATTTGGTCACATATTTTGATCAAAACTGTAATAAAATCTAATTCATAGTTTTTCGGTTTAAGGAATGTTTCAAAATATTTGCCCACACAAGCAGCAGCTTTAGGTTTATTCTTCTCACACCTGCTTATATTTCAATTGGATCTTACCCTCTGGGTCCCCGCTCACTTGATAGGTTACTCCTCCAAAGCTCCATTCATCCCTGAACTTCTTTGGCAGGCAGGGGCTTTTGAAAACTTGCCACTCCAATCCTGGGAGAACATGGACATGATTTGTTCAAAATCTTCAAACTGAGTCAGAAACCTCGATCGTCGCTAATATGGCTGTCACTGAGAACCTTTGGGGATTCATCTGACGGTCTCCTCGCACTGTTAATCAGAATGGAAAACTTTAAATGCATCACACAAACACATTTCTTTTGTTACAACCTTCTCCTGGTATTGGGAGAAATAGGCAGGAAGTTAAAGAACAGGAGTGTGCTTGGAGAAGTGACGCGCTGCAGTATCCTTCAGAGACAAAGTCACAATGAACACTGACCCACAGCTAATGGCAACAGAGGACCATTTCTTCATGTTTAGAACATTACCTTCTCCGCCCAAAGCACCGAGCGTGGCCAGCCGTGCTACCATCAGTCCATTTCCCAGGTAGCTGGACAAAGTCAAACAGTTTTAATGCGGTTGCAAAACCAGCCAGGTACAGACTGTATACATAACTAATAAGTAATTCTGAAAATGGGCCAAACAAATGGTGTCTGACAATTATTCACAACCCAATGACTAAACAGATAATAGAGGTTCTCCTAATTAATAACAGATCTGAGTGAAGTTACAATAATTAAGTCAGAGGCACTGGAGCACAATGTAAACAAAAATTAATTAAGATAAAGAAACAGGGAAATACATGGAGATGGCCAAGAAAAGAGATTAAATCGGGAACTGATTTGATGCAATCATTTCTTAATTCAGTGAAGACTTACTGTGTTTTGTTAAATATGTATACATTATCTGTTACCTGTAAGTGTACAATTCAAATGTTGTGTTGAAGATGTCAAATCTGGCAACGTAATCAGTGACTGGAACAGTTTCAATGGTTTTCTGCAGGGAATATGAAAGACATATTGGGCCACTAATCAAAAGTGTTACATTTCAATTGGAGAGAAATCACTAAATATGCAAACAAACAACAGACCCTCAGTCTTGGCAGGAAAGTGATCTGTGTAGATCCTCCTCCCAAATCCAATATTCCCACTGTCTTCTTGGTTTGTGCATTAAGGTGACCTAAAAACATTTCCCTATTTAATCCAGCATCCATGATAGAAAAGAGCTGATGAGTTGTACCTTAGATAATATCTTTATAATGGCCTATTGGGCACACACGTGCAACTCAAAAGTATAAATTCCCAACACTGAGCCTGATAAAGATCAGACCAATCCACCTTAAGCAAAGTAATTATAGCTGTGTACATTCAGCCTCTATTTGTGAGCAAGGATATATAATAAGACACTGAGTTCAGGCACCAAGTTAAATTAGGATATACAGTAGCAGAGCTAAAAACAAGTATAGATGAGGAAATGTATTCAGTGTCATGTCAGAGACTCCACTTACCTGTCAGAAAGTTCAGAGATATCCAAGCCAAGATACCTACACATGCAAAATTAGCAAATAAGAAAACGGTAATTTTAAAAGCAAAGCACCAATCATTAAAAAAAAAAAAAGCTGATGACAAATTTTCGCATATACAAACATGTGCATGCATGTGAGGGAGTGCTGTAATTCTACAGAAAAAGGGTGAAAGGATAAAATGCTGACAAATCAACTACACTGTGGCACAACAGACACTAACATTTTCTTCCACATAATTACAGCCTTTTAAGGTCACAACGACTTTGTGGTGTTTAATTTTCTTAAGTATCAACAAAACAGACAGCAATAATTTATGGAGGTTAGTAAAATGGCTGCAGTAAACAAATATTCCTTATACACTTCAAACAGCACACTAAAAGTAGGGCAGGAACATAACTGATTCCACCTACAAAGTATGCAGAAAGAACATGTGTGGTTATGATAACTGAAGGATGTGCTGCCTCTCAGGGCAGATGGTGGGCAGACGTTACCTTCATTTGTCCCATTCATTATGGTGACACAGTTGTCAGTGACTAAAAAAGGAGACTCGACAAACACATGTTGAACCTGTGGAGAAAGAAAAAGAGAGGGGAGCGAGGAAAGCAGAGAGAGGTGAGAATGAGAGCAGCAGAAAACCAGCCTTAATGTTATCTACTGTAACGGCAGCTCATCCAGAGGTGCCCCAGCTTGAACGGATTAATTTATTCCCTCAGGGGGATTAATAAAGTATAATTTATCCTCCAAGGTGCCCCAGGGTCATCCATTACAATCTTATCCCCTCCACAAGAGCCATCCACACTAAGCTCACAGCACTCTGATAACAATGCTTCTTCTTCCTCTCCTCTCTGTACCACTTGCCATAGCACTGTAAATGTTTGTTCTTTTTTTCCTGCTCCTTCACCGGATAAAAGGTTACACATTCCATTGAAAGTGTCAGCCAATCCATTGACCAACTCCTGTATTATACACAAGTGTTATACATAATCTTACTCTCATGTCTTAGTATCATGCTCTACTTACCTCATTCAGAAGAGCATGAGCTTTCTCTGTGGGCAGCAGCCGAAGTCCAGCTGTTGCTCTGAGGAACACCGGAGTCCTCTTCCACTCCAGGCGAGGCACAGTCTTCTTGGCCACCTTCAACAGCATCCTCACTGTGTGTCCCGCCTTTAAAAACAGACTGTAGTCACTACAGAACATCAACAGGGCTGGAAGTTCTTGAATCTTTACTTGTCATTTTGCTTTTGTCACTTCCTACTTACTTTTCATTACCAACATGATTCCCTGCAGAGAGGCTATTGGCAGCAATTGTGAATACAATCCCGATGCCAGCAGACCTTTTCTCTTCAGCTCAATATAATTGATTGAATTTGACAATGAACTCACCATTTCAGGGAAGTCAGCATATGCTGACAAACCAGGCTTGATAGAATGGAACATCTCATTGTCCAAAACAGGCAGCTCCACTAAAAGATAGAAGATCCACCCACATCAAATATGCAGAAGCTATTAAAAGCATTAAAATACCCAAATCTGCTTTGCATACATATTCAAAACATATCCTCTTATTCCAGCTGAAGCATGTTCACTTGAATTTTGACAAAATAGGATTATCACTGAAAAGAAAATAAATTAAGTCAAGTATCATCATATGGCCTCTGAATTAAGAGTTCAGAGGTGTACAAAATTGAGAGGGAAAGGGGTTGCAGGGAGAGGGAAATGTGAGGAATGGAACAGCAGCGTGTTACAAGTTGTAAATCAACTGCAATTTTAAAGTGTTTCACATCTCATTCATATAGTCAATGTCATTAGTGTTATGGTATCTATAACCTATGAATGAAATGAATTCACAACCTGGAAGCTGATAAAATGAATTAAGTAAAAGAGTAGAGGGAAGCAGGATAGAGGCTAGCTCTGCCCATCATTACCTGAGTCACTCTGGATGAAGGTGTAAACATGAATGCGGGTGCCTGTGCTCCCTGCATCAAACATCACTGCATAGAAGATACGGCTGTGGTTTGCAGGGCGGCTGAGACTGGGAAGGACGCTCCCGATGCTGTTGGCCAAGTCCAGAAGTGAGGACCTGACCTGGGCTGGACCCAGCCCTGACATGCCAAGCAGGACCAGGAGTAGAAAAGGCACAGCGGGCTTCATCTTCACTCTGTAGAATCAGAAAATAACTTAAAGGTCCTCTCACTAGAGCCCTGTAAGAGTATTATTTAATTTCACTGCTCAACAGAGCAGCTCCGGCTGTTTCTCACCAGTACTGGGAGATGTCAAATTATAACAGGACAAGCAACAGAGGAGTGAGAAGAAATCAAGCTATTTTCAACAGGCCCTTTGGCCACTCCCTGTTGTGCCATCTAACCAACCACAAGGACACATTCCCAAAGTCAACCTCTCTACCTGCTGAGTCGACTTCTGTGGACAACTTAGATAAAAATCACAGTTTCACCATGTTGAACTTAAATTGATTAATATTAGGCAAGTCAAGCCTGTCTCAACAAAACCAAGATACCCAGAAGAATTTTGATGTCTCAAAATCCTCAGTGAAGCACTGCTTTGTGGGAACCCTGCAACAATACCATGATTACACAGGAATGATAGAGAAAATATCAGTTATTTATCACTGGAATGTCATTTAAACCTAAGTGTCGTCTGTTATAAAGAATAACAGTTATAGAGGAGAGCATTTACTTTTGTGATTGAAGAGCTCATTGTTACTTCCTGAACAAAATTCCCCATCATTTAACATAAAAATACATGCCAAAGTTAACAGGCTGTATGTGTGTTTGGACATTTGGTTCAATCCCGATCTCGACAAGTTGGTCGATGGCCACCTGTAATCTGAAAGATGGTTGAAGCAAACAGGTGAAACCATGACATTAGACACAAGCAACTTTTCAGGGATACCGTATAAAGAGTTGTGCTTTGGTTCGGGATGATTCTGTGAGTTATGTCTAGAAACTTCTCTATATTCTCACTAAAGCAACCTCTTATACCGTGCAGCATCGACAGAAACGAAGCAGGAAAACGGGTGTTTCTGGAGTAAATAATCCACTGTCAGTGAACAGTTGCTCAATTTATTATCAGTCCTTTTCCTCTCGCTGCATGTGAGTCCAGACAGAAATACTCATGCTGTATTTGCTCCTCAGCTTTCTCACAAAACAAACTTAAGACCCGAATGATCTGAGATCATTTAGCAGCCGAGAGCACCAACAGCTGATGAACCGGTAGTGTTTTGAATATCTGCAGTTGACTTTGTGGCAAACACATCGATGACGGCCACTGTGAGATCATGTCACTACACACTAACACGTACAATAATCAACATACCCACAGTTTGAGCCTGTCGGCCCTGTAAACTGTCAACTGTTCAACCATAATGAATGAATAAAACATCAGGCAGCGTCGGCGAACTTGTCAACAAGCTAGTTAGCTAACTGCTAGCTGCCACGCGCCGCCATGAGTTCGTTAACCAACTAATATTCAGTCGGGAAAAGTTAAAACCAGCAGAGGAGCCAATAAAGCAGACAGCTCGGGGGGTGTGGGGTAGCTTAACGAAGGGCTTTCTGCGCGACAGACACAGCTGAGGCTCACCATGATGTCCAGCTCGCTAACGTGCCCTTCACGCCGGCTGCCCGTGACGTCACAGGCCGGTAAATGCTGACTGAGCTGAGCGGGTCATTCATCAGTAACCGAACAGAACAACGATGGACGGCCTGTCCCTCTCAGAGGTGTCAATGGCTACATTTTCTGCCAGCAGGCGCATATTATCTCTGATGTTTCAGTCAAAACACTGGGGAAATTACAGGCTGCGCGCTGCTGAAGAAGAAAAAGTCAAGTCCGAACATCACCGACGGCCATTAGGCAGACTTTAGATGAGCACAGCTTAGGCCCCAGCATGTTATTTCATGTGGAATGAACAGTATGTAAAATTGGGACACATTCAGAGGGACATTGTAACACAAATTGCAATTCAATTGAGTCAAATTACAGTGTCTTTATTCTAATCGTTCATGACAGACTTGAAAATTCCTAAATGCTAATTTTCATTTACAAAACCAAAGCTGTAAGAAGGGGACATGTTTGTAGTAGGCCAAACACTTGGAAGAGCACATCATATTGGTTTCTTAATATTATTTCAATTCCACAGAAATAAAGATATTACCAACAGTTGAGTGTAGAAATGAGGCCCCTACTGACAAAGTGCACACACTAACCCTAGTGCTGGACAATATTCAGTAGGCGCTGCATCTGGAAAAGTTAAGCAACAACCTTTCAGGATAACTGGAGTAACAGAGTGAATGTGTCCTGTTATAAATGTGACAATTGTTTCATGATGCTTTTGAAGAATCTGCCAAGTGCTCTGATACAGAACCTGTGGAAGACAGGAGCTGCCATTGCTCAGCAGCAGAATCACTGATTATTGGGATTTCTCCTTTATGAGAAATATAATACCAGAGCACATAAAGGATCATGACACAAATTCACTGCAATTACAATATG
The DNA here is from genome assembly GCF_900963305.1 of Echeneis naucrates. NCBI lineage: Eukaryota > Metazoa > Chordata > Actinopteri > Carangiformes > Echeneidae > Echeneis > Echeneis naucrates. Next base: position 11,891,617 of record NC_042534.1, read on the forward strand.
GCCAATCCTGTCAGTACAGGATAGAGAGGAGAAAACAGGTACAAAAATACAACAAACCCATAAAGAGACTCACAGCACCAATTCTTCAGAAAAATTCTAACTCTTGTCCCCATGTGCAGACTCATTTGTATCAATGTGTGTCTGTTCCAACAGCAGTATCCCGGAAGTTCAAATGTCAACCAACTATCACCTCCATTATTTATGTGTGGAGTGAAAAAGACATGTAACCTTTTTCTTAAAGTTCCTCTGGAATTAAGGCATATGAGAAGACAGCGAAGGTTATGGATACACTGGCATTTTAAATTTAGCGTCCCATGGTTGGCATGGTAACAGCTGGGCTAGTAACAGTAGCATCCTCAGCCTTCCACTGTGATGTTACCGTCTTGACCTGAGTATAAAACTGGATGCCCTGGGGATTAAGAGAAAATTGCTGTCAGGTAACCACTCATATTCCAATTTCGATGTTTTTCAGATGGCCGAACACTTTTGGTTTCTTGCTAAAAGTTTACCTGCTTGCCGTAGAAGTTGGTGTCTCCCCTGAATGAACCTCTGGATCCGGTGAAGGAGAACATGGGGAGGGGAACGGGGATGGGCACATTCACACCAATCTGTTTAAACACATATGCAGGAATAAGAAATCTTACATTACTACTTGAGATGTACAAACAACATGGATGATAGAATGTTCTCTGTGAGTTACTTGGCATAAGCGTGTTTAGTTTACCAATAGTTCACAATATGCCATGGTATGCACTTTTATCACAGAGAGCATTATTTGGCCAACGCGACACAGAGGGCCAAAAACTCTGAAATAATAACCACATACCACAGACTGAAGAGAGCTATTGCTTTTATAAAATAGTCAAAGTATGGCAAAAAGTGAAAATAATAGACACACAACATCTGATTTTACATTGTTTGATATATACAAAAAAGTAGATCCTCCTGGCTGCCTGCACATACTGTGCAGTGGTTGCTAAGCAACAGGAACACTTACTAATATACATCTTTATTTCATAATTTTTTTTCATTCATCCACTTGTTCTTTCGTTACCTCCATGTGTCGTTTCAATTGTGTCTTTTTCAGCTTATTTTTCTAACCTGAAACAACTGCTAGCTAGCCCATTTGTTTTTCTTTCTATGTTACAAACTTTCTCAGTCACAGAGTGATATAGGTGATTTGAGGTACCCTTTTAAAAAAGTTAATACACCGTACTTCCATTTTAACCCCTGTACTAAATCGGCTCTATATTCCTTTCAAGAACAGATAAAGGAAGGCATAAATAAGTAATTTTTTTTAGATGAAGTGATTCTAAATTCAAGTCATTCCATATGGGTGATTCACTGAGGATGAAAATACAGGTGAGCAGTTGTCCCCCAATTTCAAAGTCTAGTCCTTCAGGGCAAATCCTTTTCTTATGCATCACTAGTGTCCCTCTACCCTGCCTTTGGAAAAGTAACTTACCTGGCCAACGTCTACTTCATGTGTGTATTTGCGTGCTGTGGCTCCGTTTGTGGTGAAGATGGCAGTGCCATTGCCATAAGGGTTTCTGTTGATCAAAGAAATGGCTTCATCTAAACTGTCAGCCTCCAGAACAACAAGAACTGGTCCAAAGATCTCTTCTTTGTAACATGTCATTTCAGGCTGTGAAGAATATAAAAACAATCACACAGAGTTTTCTCAAACATTTTATATCATCTTCAGGAAAAAACAAACTGTGCTTTCTTTAACCACACACTGAGTTCATGATGTCATTTAAATACTTGAAGAATATGAGGAAATGTGCTTGCTGTATGTTTAGTGACACCATGTCCCACACTCAGCACTCAAGAAAGAATAAAGTTTGGCGAAAATGACACAGAATGTGATGGTTTTAATCAGTACTGTAAAAATACAAAGATATTTGATGCATAGTGCCACGAAGTAAAAAATTAGTCTGAAATTCCCCAAATTTAAAGTTGTGAGGTAGTCAAGGTATTAATTAAAATAATAACAAGCTTAATCAAACACATCATACCGATTTATGGTTCCCGTGAGTTACTTTGTTTGCAATTTCAACTACAACCTCCCCAGAAAATATGCTTACCCTTTTAACATTTGGTCCCTGCTAAAATGACCAAATATAGTTTTTTTGTACATATCTCAGAGATAACTGATAAATAGCAAGGTCAGTCTTATTTTTTCTTTACAACCAGAAGCCAAAATAGGCAGCCAGGTTGCACCCTTTGTCTTAAACTCCAGCTTAAGCTTACCGTAACTTTGCCCAGGATGGTGGGTCCAACAAAGTTTCCATTTTCATATCCTTTGACATTGACCTTTCTTCCATCTAGCAGCAGCTTGGCACCCTCTTCCACACCACTTTGGATCAAAGACTCCACCCTGTTCTTGGCTTCAGGGGAGATCAGGGGCCCTACATCTGCACCAGGCTGATCGCCTTCAGGACATTTTTTGTAGTTTTTTTTTTTTTCCACACAGACAAAATTTTTAATTAAAATATATGACAACTAAACATATAATGTTCTTGTACTGACATGGCTACCAATGAAATTACCTGCGTTTACGCATAGTGATTTGGAGCGCTCCACTAGTTCTGGAAGCCAGTCACGAGACTCTCCTACAAAAATAGCAGTGGAGAGAGCCATACAGCGCTGGCCAGCGGCACCAAAGGCAGCACCCACCAGCTGGTTGATAGTGTTCTCTTTGTTGGCATCAGGCATCACTACACCGTGGTTCTTAGCTCCCTAAAATGAAAGGTAGAACACAACTTTGTAGACTGTGCAGCATTTGAGGAAGTGACAATGAAATATGTTACTAATCCCTGGGATTATAAATAGATAGATAGAGAGAGAGAGAGAGAGAGAGTGCCACTGTTGTTAGGAAAACATCTAAAACTGAAACCAGTATATAAAGTGTAATAATGCGAGTACTGTGAGTTCTGCTGTACCATGTTTGATTGCACTCTCTTGCCATTCTTGGAGCCCCGCTCATAGATATACTCTCCAGCCTGGTTGGAGCCCACAAAGCTAATAGCTTTAATGGCTGGATGGTCACAGATGAAGTTCACCGCTACACATAGACACAAACATAATGTGAATTCTCTCTTCCTTCTCCTCCTCTTCCTCTTTATATGTGTTCCATCAGTCGGACATGACTGAAGAACCCAGAGGCCTCAGACAAAAAAATACAAATCAGGCCTAAAATAATAATGAACTTAGTAATACAGACCGTGCACATTTTGGAAATTTCCCATTTACTAACTAACAGAGGGTAAATGACTAGGGCTTGAATAAGCCTTTGACATTTTCCCCATTGTTTATCATGTATAAAGTTTGAGTTCTTCTTAATGAACACTCACCTGCATGCTGGCCGTGGATGATGTTGAGTGTACCATCTGGTGCCCCAGCATCCTGAAGCATTTTGGCCAAGAGCATGGTGCATCCTGGGACCCGCTCAGAGGGCTTCATCAGGTAGGTGTTACCACACACCATGCCAATAGGGAACATCCATAGCGGAATCATGGCAGGGAAATTAAAAGGGGCAATGCCAGCACATACACCAATGGGCAGACGGTAGGTATAAGTGTCCATGTCCTTGGTGATGGAGGGTAAAGTTTCCCCAAGCATGAGAGATGTAATGCTGCAGGCGTGCTCAACCACCTCTGGCATTGAGAAAATAAAGGATGAAGTCACTCAATAAAAACCGCTGTGCAAAGAAACAGATCTGGGATATGAGATGCAAAAAAATTAATGGATATGTCTCTGAATAAGTATAATGGAAATATGAGTTATCTGAGATGACAGAATGATTTAATGCCAATATCAAAATACATTACTGAGTTTGTACCTCAGCTGCGACCAAATGAAAACTTACTTAATTGATTTGTTTTCCATGTGAAAAAACTGTAATAGAACTTTGAAAACTTCAAGCACCATTGGTCCCAGAACTGTAGGAAATCTGACATGCTGGCAGTACACCTGCAGATGTAGCCTGTCTTTCAGCTGATAAGTTATAAATCAGCATGCCAGAATAATTTGGGCATCCCCAAAACTGGGAGCTGTACCAAGCACAAAAATACGTTGGCAGCTCCATCTTGTAAAAACCAAAATATATCATCATTTTTTTTTTTAAGTGCACATGGCTCTTTCAATTTTTCAACTAGATTCTTGTTTATGCAAGTCTGCCAAAGTTAACTATGATGTGGGAGCTGCATAATTAATAATCTTGATATAGCATGAAAGTACAAGCAGGTTCCACAAAGCGGTTTACAGGATAGCAGAAAAATAAACAAGTTAGTCAATATGTTTAATGTAGCAAAGCTGCTTGAATACAGCTAACTAAATATTTGTTTTGTAACAACTAGAGATTCCAAGATTTTATGAAAAGCAGCATATTAATTTAACGTAAAGTAATTTTTTGCATGTGAATAGTTAGACACAAATGATGGACACCTTGCCTCTTTGTACAAAACCTTAACCGACTTAACTGGGTATCGAGACTTTTCTGACCTACAGACTATTCATCAGGAGACACAGATACAAAAGATGAAAAGTATTCAATCTAATAAGGATATCCAAACCCAATAACATGGCTGGAAGTCAAAGCCAATGCATTACTTACGCAGTCCTCTAAATACATCTCCTTCGGCGTCAGCAAGAGTTTTGCCCTGCTCCAAGGTGATCATTTTAGACAGTTCTTTCTGAAATATTACATTAAGAACGACACGTCAGACAGTAGTTTTCTAAGGAATAAAGAAGGAAAAACTGACACTTTTCCTTGATCTCCATTCAAATTTTTAACTCTGTTGAAACATTCAGCAACCATTCATTTACTCTGACAGAGGCATGCGAGTGAGAGTCCTTACAATGTTGTCCTTGATGAGTTGCTGGTAGCGCAAAAAGATCTGCTGCCTGCTGAGAATGGAGGTCTCAGACCAGGACTTAAAGGCTCTGGAACAGGAGTCCACAGCTGCCAACATCTCCTCCTGGGTTGCTTTGGGAACACGTCCGACCACCACATTAGTGGCCTAAGAAGCAGGAGATAGGTATACAGTTGACTGAGAGATGGGGGAAGCCATTACCTGCTATTGCTGCCTGCATGTTCATTAATATTAATAACTAAATGTCTATTGTACAGGTTTTAAATTTTATGTGATGAAATTGGCTGGTTTGTTATGTTGTTTGATGGAACTGCACTTGATAAACTTTATATCAGCTGGGCATCCCTTTTGGAAGACAGGGGAAAAAAAAAATAAGTGCAGGCCAGGCTCTTTACTTTAGACTTTAGAAATTAGTTTCTCGGAAAATGGAAAATCAAGATTTATTTTATCTTTTCTAATGCACACAGGTTGCTATTACAAAGCTGCACTGGTTATTTACAGCAAGCTTTTAGTACAGATTTGGTTACTGCAGTCTCTGTGCAGATTGAGTGTCATTCATCTATGTATACTTACAGGGTTGTGAATTTCAATCCATTCAGACGTGTTGGACTCAACAAATTTGCCATCAATGAACAGCTTGGTAGTGGGCTAGAGGATCACAGAAGCATATGATTAAATCCCTTCCCTGCTTGATTACATCATTACCAAGTTCAGTAAGGACAGCGATCCATCTACACAACATATACATTCAAAGTCTACTGCTGTTACATCTCTTACGAACCATCTGCAGTTATGTTAATGTTTTATTAATAACAAAAATCTCCTCAGGTTCGCTCCATAAGAAATTTCTATGAAAAGATCTCAAACGATCAGATAAGAATTCAACAAACTAACAATTAAAGCCCTGATGGACATAGCATTAAAGTTAGCGTGATGATGTACACAATGGTCCCCAAATGTACTGTAGAGAGGAAATTAAATTACTTCAATAAATATTAGCTAGTCATAACAATTTTTTTCCCCTTATGTGGATTTGCAGAGGCTTTGCAGTGTGATGTCTGACAGTAAAGGCAGATATTGTGTAACCACATGATGCTTTCTTGTATAACTGCAAATAATTATAGGAGGGAACTAAGTGCATTTTAAAGACTTTGTCACTTAGTGCGCAGTACGGAATTGGGACACAGAGGATGAGTACAAAGTGCACTGAGAGCAATGAGACATTTATATGCATAGTCCTAATGTTGTTGAACCTCTCCCATGTTAACAAGTGTGCAGCTGGGGGCTGGGCTTCACAAGAATCACTCCTTTAAATTTTTACTTTATTAGAGTTATGGCCTCAAACAAATATGCACTTGAAATTTTGTGTGGAGTTTTATTTGACTTTATGTCACAATCTTTTTCCTCTGACACCAAGTGATGACATAAGTGATAATTCGGCTGGGTATTATCCATGCCAATAAATAAAATGGTCTACAAGTTATATTAAAAACTATCAAGATACGTGAGGCAGCCTTCTCTTCATGAAATATGTTGTCCTGCAAATGAATTATTAAATAAATAGGATTATACATACCTTTGTCTTTTTTTCGTCTCTCATAAATGTCAATGCTTAATAACGTTATGCCAGACAATAAGATTACTCGAGTTCATAAAAATTCAAACACTGATATTAAGAAGCAAAAATAGAGTATGAGCTGGGCTGTTATCTTGATGGATGGCCGGCTGTGGCTTTGCTCCACTTGTGTGCCTGACATAACATACATTCATTCATTCATTCATTCATTCATTCATTCATTCATTGCTGGGTTGTGACAGTGCTTGCTCTTACCGAGGAGGAGGAGGAGTAACACATGCGACCCAGCTGAAGGGGGGCCTGCAAGATATTAAACACCAGAGGATTGGACGAGTTTAACGTGTGTTGTAGTCATTGTCCAAGGTCTAATGAACCAGAATCGTTTGACTTGTCTCTGCTACACACGGTGCACATAGCTCCCACCAGTGCGCTCCCAACATTAATGTTACACACTTGCAGAAGAGCAGGAGTTAAGCGTGTGCAACGTGTGTTGTGTAACGACTTTGTTAGCTAGCAGCGCAGGTTGTTAGCTATTCTAAGCTGCATGAGTGTCAACCAAAACTCAACTGTTCTGAAAAAAACGGAGCACTAGTTAGCTATACCTTCTTGTTCAATAGCGACCGGAGGAGAATTGCTGCCATTGTGGAGATTCAGGTATCTTTTTTTTCCTGCTCCCAAGCCCTTCAGCCGACCCACAAGACCCCGGACTGCAGAGAGAGTTTAAAGTAGCTAACAGTGGATGAAGTGCTGCGCTTTAATCCGATCTACAAACTTCCAGCAGAGTGGCCCTCAGTGAGCAGCACCGCAGCAAGTGGTTTGTTCATCTGTGAAACGGGCGCCAAACTGCATTGGCTGGCTCCGTCCTTGTGGGCGGGACATAGCCGATTTAAAAGCCAATCACCGGGCCCATAAAGCCAGCCGCCCTAAATTTCTAGAAAGTGATTGGCAGCTCTAATAAACAATGACCCGAGTCGTCTCTGGTACTTGATTGAGCTTTAAAAGCATTTCTTGGTGAACCTTTGGTTTTAAAAATATGTCTCTTTTCCAGAATAAATCCAGACACTGTTCGTGGAGCTGATATTTTTCAATTTACTGATAGAAGAAAATTTGTTTCGGATGGTGGAGCAACCGCCTATTAACACCTAATGGCAGGTAACAGTTTCCATGGCAACATGCCTACAGGCAACATGGATTTCCTACTGTGGACCTGTGAGGATGTTGCTGGATGGATTGATTCCATAGGATTTCCACATTACAAAGTAGGTTCATTTTCAACCGTCTAAATGACGATTACATGAACATTTAACGAAATAAACGCATGTCAGCCTCCAAGGCAGCATTTGCTTCTCACAGCTCTGACCTTGGCAGTCATTTGTGTCGCAGGAATGTTTCACGGACAACCTGATCACCGGGAGGAAGCTGATTTATGTAAACTGTGTCTACTTGCCAAGACTTGGAATCACTGACTTTAAAGACATGCAGGTATTAAGAATAAACTCGAGTTTGGAGTCCAACGTTTAGCAAAGATTAAAGGTACAAGAAGGTTTGTTTGCATATTAAAGCCGGAGGTTTAAAGCCTTATCAAAGAAGCTTCAACAGCTAGTGCTTTATTTAGATGAAGTTCTCTTCATTGATTAAAATATTGATACTGGATTATCATGTTCGCAAAGTACAAATACCAAGCAAACACTTGTGCTGTAGTCGTTTTTATTTGTTGTCTATCCACAAGGTAAAATAATAGCTTGATTGAAACAAACAGTAAAAGTACTAACCTTCAGCAGAAATGCCAAATATCCCCTAAGAGTGGAGAGTAAACACCAGAAAACTGATGTCCAGGCTAACCTGATTCATTTGCACATCCCACGGTACACTTTTCTGTTTAAAGGTATTCTCTTTACAGAGAGCACTAGTTTTTTCAATCCCTCCCTGAAGTCAGAACTACATTTAATAAAAACATATTTACACTTTCAGCTCAGCTTTTTGTAGAAACTTCAAAACGACAAAAAAAAAACAAAACAGATTTATCTCTCATGGTGAGAGCAGACTGATAATGAAGGCTCCTGAGATTTATGGAGTCAAGGTTTATATTGTTTTGGTCTCTTAAATCCTTTGATACATTTGTTTTTAGGATTGCAACCCATCTACCAATGATGCCAAACTCTTGAATAGATGCCACTCTCAGTGGACCTATGTCATTAAATAAAGGTTAGATACTGGAAACAGATGCTTTATGAAAGGACCAAACTCTGCTGTGTACCCTGCAGGTCATCTCTGCTCATGTGTGCAAGCTGCTGGGAATCACAGAGTCCCTGTGGAGTCGCAGCATTGCTGACCCTCTGAGGGACAGCATCGGCCTGTTCCTGGAGAAAAAGAGCCGGACAGGTGAACAGGCGGATAATCTCACCTACCAGGAGTTCCTGGATAGCATGTGACAGAGCATTCAATAGTAAAGAAGCACTTTAAAAACCAAGAATTGTCAGTGTCAGTTCATGATAAGTCAGATGAGACACTCACATTAGGTCACATGCAGGCCTTGACATTAACATTTCTCAGCAGCAAAATTCATGATGTGTTGTAGTTGTGGCTGATAATATGCCTTCCCCTGTCAGTGTTTTGTGCAGACTGTATTTTCATTTGAAAATTGTTTCTGAAATGAATGGCTGAAACCCCCACTGACTACTGGGTTACCTCACAGAGAGAGTGAAGCAACACAACTTCATCATATATGTATCAGTGGTTTTGTGCACACAAGTAACCACATGCAGTGTGATCAAACAGACTTCTAGACAACTGTGAATGCTTAAGGCATTTAGGCCATTTCCTATTGATCTCAAGTGGATGTGTTGTAACTGGATGGAGCTATTGATCTGGAGTAGAAATCTTCAGGGTAATTTTCTGGATGACAAAAAACACCTATTTTCAAAGTGCAAGTAGGCTGCAGAAGCAGTACAGGCCATTGCTTTTGAGAACAACAACAATAATAATAATAATAATAAAAGAGAAATTAAATAAAGAAATAAAAACATGGAGTGTTTGAGAGTAAGACTACTCCTACACCACTGCACTGTAATGGAGTCCTGCACATATAGACTACTTGCACTAAAGGCCATGAGATCATTGCATCAGATAGTGACGGGTCAGTGCCAAACTGACCCAAGGGGAGTCAGTACTTTCAGTTTCAGCCAACTCAACATTTTCCTGCCAATAATCTATGTAATACACCCAGGACTATTCAGCTATAGGCTGTTATATTTGGCCTCAGCCACACTAGATGTAGTCTACAGTAAAGTTAAGGTTTTATCTGTAAGGGAATGGGATTTCAACTTCGAGTATTGTTTGGGTCTATCTCACGTCTAAATGTGAAAAAAAAACGTTTTTCTGATACATTTCATTTTTATAGAATATTGTGGGCCCAGTACATTTTCGCGCAGTAGAGTTAAATGTACATGAATAAATTATGATGCCTGCCTGTGAGATAGGCACGGAGGCATTGCATCTGTCTGTGCACACAAATGGTCTCTGTGCAGCGCAGAGATTACCATTCCGAGCACAGCACCTCTGGTCAGGATCGGAGCCGGGTCGCTGGTTGACAGTCGTCCGGGGGCAGAAAAGGAGGGAGGGGGATATATTATGGCAGCAACCTTTCAGTCAATCTGGATTAACTCGCTCTGAGCCCTCCAGCAAAAGCCCGGGAAAGCCACACGAACATCTGGCTGGATTCAGCGCAGCACAGCGCTGTAGATATTAAAGCAGCTACAAAAGGCGTTTTCTCTGGTGGAGGTGCATGCAGGCGGATGCGCAGCAGAGGCGATCCCGCACAGCTGCACCCTCAGAGCCACACCGGGACCCTCCAGCTTCTTGCGTTTTTGTTGTGGTTTTTTTTTTTTTTTTTTTTTTTTTTTTACCCCACTGTTTTTTCACTACAGCAGGGTTTTTTGGGGGGGACTCTGAGCCGCAATTCTTCCGATTCAAGGGAGCAGTGGAGGAATCGTCCTTTATCTGCCGGTCATGGATTTCTTGAAGGGCATCGCCGGTTTCACAGGCCGTCACATGTAACAGGAGCCAAGACGCGTGTTTCGGGACACCTGAATTATCTCCAGACACACACCGACGGTCCCATTTTAGGCAAGCCGCTCTCACTATGCTCTCAACCTTCCCGGGAGGAAATGAGCTCACACCCACTCTCCTTTGACTTGGCTTGATGCTTCATCTGCAAGGTAAGTTCAATATTTTATAGGTTGCCATTGGTGTGAATCGTTGCCTCTGAACTCTTTTGGGGGAACTGTGTTTGAGGAGGCGCGATATTGACTTGAAGTAGTTCTCTCAGGACCCACCAGAGACGGCTCAGCTCTTCACCTGTGATGGGGGTAGTGTCTGTAACCCACCAGCCCAGGACCTGTATACCGCAAGGTCAACAAAAATCTCATTTGCCAAGATACGCCGTCAGATTGTGACTTTATTTTTAGTATCCACTTATCTGCATTCTGTGCTGCTTTTTCTCCTACAGGTGAAACTGAGCATCGAGCCTAATGTGCCCATTATTCAGATAGGTCCAGGATGAGGTTGATTTCAGATGTGATGTGTCTGTGTTTTATTGTACTGTTTGATCAGCACAGAGGATCCAGTGATGGGCTGTGTAATGGCTGTGCTGTGGTTAAGGCTGGCTGATATGCAAATTATAGACTACACCAGTCATTAAGATGTGATGAAGTCTGAATGGGCCTAGAAGTAACACAGGTGAAAATGCTGTGTGTGTGGGCAGAGGCACGTGTGGCCAGATGACTGATGAAGACAGGGGAATATGCAGTCCCAGTGATTTGCGTATACGATAACTTATAATAGTCTGGTCTTATGTGGGGTGTTAGTTATGACATATCTCATTATTCATGAGTGCCTCGGGCACCATTGTAACTGCTACAACAGTGAAATCAGGCTCACGCCTCATTTTGCTGCTTCTATGTGCTCTTACTGCTATGTTAATGCACTCCCTGATGTAGCTTCTATGCTGCTACCTTTCACTGATAGCAGAGGAATGATATGTGGCTCCTCCGCACAGAGGCTGTTCTGCAGACTGGCTCCTCATTCATTGACCCAAATTTTTCACTCATCACAAAATAAGATTAAGAAACAGTTTTTGTTGGCTTCTAAAGCAATTTGCTGAAACACACACACACACACACACACACACACACACACACACACATCTGGTCCACATATTGTGTATGTGTGTACCTGCTGTAAGAGAGCTGGTTTTGATGACACAACACAATGAGGGAAGAGAAGATTATACATTATTTAGCTATTTTCTTGCTGTGTGAGGTATGAAGCATGAGAGTCTTTGAAAGAGGGAAAAAGAGCCAATAGGCACTATGTTCCTGAAATTCATTTTAGCTGTTCTCCTTTCCCTTCATTCAGGGACTTTCATGAAAAAGGCCCATGTGATAGAGGCATAGTTTTATCACAATGAGAGACAAGAATTTAGCTTTTTCTTACACTTCCTGTATCTGAAATAGAATTTGGTAATTGGCAGATTTGACAATCTACAGCCCTGTCGGCCGATACTATGGAGAATGTTTATTTGAAAAGCCCATATTGTTATACAGAGGTGATGTTCAAGGATTCTGCATCATCTTTCCACAATAAAATCCCAGGTCATAAGCCCCTTGCATCATGGCTCGTCACCACGGTTGAAGAATTAAAATCCATAGTCAGTGATCAGCATTTCAATTCCTCCTCTGCTTCAGGCAAATGCAATAGCCTCTCGAGAAGGGAGTGTTATCTGTTTTTTGTTTGTTTGTTGTTCGTCTAGTGTTCCAGTCACACAGTATCCACCATAGCTCTGAATTTCTTCTGATACTGGGGAAGGAAAACACTTGGAATTACAAGGGGGAGTTGTAAATGCTGATGAACAGCACTTCTATTGATGCAGTGGTGTCTGCTTAGTATGCTATCCCCCTGGCACGCGCACACACACAAGATTGTCTGAAAAATAATTTCAACTACATCAGGGTTCTCTATTAAGTCACTTAGATTTTTATTGCGCACAACCCTGGAAAAAAGGTAACGATTCAGTCAGTCAAACACTGAATCCAACGGAAAATTAGCTGAGTGTACGGTCACCTTTCTTCTTATCATTAGTGTGCCACTAATGGAACAATGAATCTGCTTTGGCCTCTGACCACAAACTCGATTGTTGAGGGCCTTTCCTCCAGAGAGGACTTCGAAATATTATTAGATGATGTGAAAATGAGCCACTGATTACATCTCACCAAAAACTGACGTTTTCTGGGTTGCCATGGCATCAAGGCTGTCACCCAAGTGCTATTGCATTCTAACATTGGCAGACTCTGTAGGAAAAGGGTGTCACAGCACATGCCCATATTCACAAACACAGATGTCTGATTTAGACGGCCCATAACAGCTTCAATATTTGGTCAGGATGTTTGGACTGGGTTTACGTGAACATTTACCTGGTGAAATAGAATTTCTACCACCTCAGTAATAGCATGATCCACCTGAGTAGATGCTGCAGCTCCATTCGGTCTCATAAATCTGGAGCCATTTCACTGCTTTGTCAATACAATTTTACCATCACGCTGTGTTGTCAGTTTACCTCTTTGACACAGCAGAGCTTATTTTTGGCAGTAACACACATCGGGCTGGCATGCCCTAAGCAAGCCAGGTGAGACACTGGCGAGATGCTGACCTGTGTGGCGGTATGCTGAGCAGACTTCATCTCATTAACATCCTCTCACAGGGCTGCTCTCCCTTATTTGCTGCCTGGATGTGAAATCTAGAGGCTTTCTTACATGAGCTCCAGGACTTCTGAAAACATTTTCTTCATGACCTCACCGCACAATTGGCATAGAGTATGCTGCATAAAGGTTTTCTTGGTGAATGCTACCCCAGGGAGACCATAGATATCCTCTCACTACAGTATAATACTGCTGCTGTGCATGAATGTCTGTCTCCCTTGCTAGCGGTTGTTGTGTAGTGAGCTAGCTCTATTATGCACAAATCCAACCACTGATGTGTATGTATGTGGGTGTGTGCTGTCAGTCTGTTCTGTTCTCTAAGGGCAAAAGACCTGCTCAGAGAAACGAACATTTGATTGACTAAGAGGGAGATTACAGTTAATGCATGAGTAGATTATCTGTTTTCTTGTTTATTTGTGGCCCTCCCATGTCGTCTCACCATAATGAGCAACCAAACCTCCAGGATAATGATTTTCTGAGTGTGTGACATTTAAAGATGGAGTATGTAATTAATGAATGCATTGATTGATCATCTATGTATTTGTTCACGCACCTGATGTTATGCAAATCTCTGTGGAACACCCATAATCAAATGCAAATTAGGGAGTTGACAGAATATACTTTCTGCCCTGTCTCAGCAGTAAGGGACTGTCCTTTGGTCCTCACAGGGTAAATTTTGGGCGGATCACCACTGGAGCCGTTCTCTTCACGTGTGACTGAGTTTTCAGCAGTGTAAAAAGCTCCATTTCCACCGAGTGAATCGATATCATGTCTTCAGTGCCATTCAAGTCTGGAAGTAGCAGGTCCTCTCTGCCTCATTGCACATCCAGAGGCCGTGCCACTCAGAATCAGAGCAGAAGGCGTTTGGCACACCAACATGAACCCACTTACACCTCAGCTTTTGCGGATATCCTGTGATATGCATGCACACACAGACACATAGTATAGATATGCTACTTTCCGCACAGGTATTTGGAAAGCATCACACATAGCTTTACAGCACATCAGGTCATGGATGTCCTCTGCCATCTTTAGAGGAAGTCATCATTTAATAATGATGCCATTGTTCATTTCTCAACCGATCATATCAAATGAGCTTCTTCTGCGACCTGGTTAAGCTGTCCTTAATAAAAATGGGTTGAAGACGACATTGATTCATTGCTGTATGATCAGCAGTATTCATGAAAATGTCACACCCAGCACGTTCGTTCCAATAATATCATCCCTCCCACTGGCTCCATTCTTGGCATTTTTAAGACGACCTCTTTCTCGCCTTCTTGTTGGGCTGTAAAATATTTTCCCCACCTGTCAAAATGCACTGGTTGTTAACGGATGCCACCGGGCTCGCTTCCTTCCTCATTTCATGTTAAAAACATGCCTCAGCATGGCAGCTTGCCAGTCTGGTCCAGTGTGAATTTTTCTTTACTCTTTGATATTTTCTTCATATTCCGACTGTCAACGTTTTTACACTATGAGTTGTATGTCACAGTATTGGTGCAACTGAAGCTTTTGAAGCATGAAGGTACTCAGCTGGCAGGCTCTTTGCTGAGGCAAGATTTTTATTCACACTCCAAGATCCAGCATCAACAATGGAGGCATTACCAGCAAACCACAGAAAGCTGTAATAATACATCAGCCATTCTCTTCAAAATTTAAAGGTTAGCCTTTGGATTTTTACTACAGTTGTGGGATTGGATCTCTTATTCTCTGTGTTTGATTGGATTGGTATTCTTTTCTGTATGCTGTAATGGGACACCTAGAAGGCTGAATATCGCATGTTCGACCAAAATGAGGCTAAATTTCTGTGCTAAATATAATCACAGCTAATGCCTGCTCCGGGACATTGTGTGGTGCACCCATACAGCTGTGATCTGGTCTCCACTGTCTTAGTTTTATGGCATGTCATATCCCTGACAAGATCTCAGGATTCATCAAATGGATCCCTCCTTATCCCCATCTCAGCTGTGTCATAAGTAAGAGTAGAAGCAGAGAGAGCAGAGAGAAAAATCAATAGCAAGGCATAGCACATCCTCACTGAGGCACAGGGCCCAATCATCCCTTCCTATTGGAGATATGATCCTGGGAGGTATCAGTCTAATTCTGATGAGGCCCAGGACTGCCAATCTAGACTTTCATCCTTCTGTTCACAAACATAAAAGGATTGACATTATCATATCAGAAAAATACAGGCAGGGAAGCAGGGGCGAAAAAGGAGAGTTGCCACACAAATCATAAAAGATTACAGGATGTTTAATTCTTGAGTCTGCAGGTGACTAATTAGTTTAATGTCTCATTGCAGTGCATTTGTTGTTTGTTCAGTTTGGACACTCTGAGTTACCACTTTGTAAGCTGGGTCCTGCCAGTAATCATGTTTCAAATATTACAGAAAAGCCTCATCTTTACACAGCAGAATCCCCCAGTACCCCCCTTTAAAGAGAGCTTTTTCAGAGCATGTGTGATCCAGCAATAGACATTAGAGATGATAACAATGCTGTGAATAACAATCTCAAAATGTCATGCTCTGTTCTCTTTAACTGTCTTATAAATAGTTTCCCTCTCTCTTTCTCTCTCTTTTTACTTTGATCTTTTTAGGGATATTAACCTGACTGAAAAGCCAAATGGAGTCTCTCCTGGTTTATCTAATAGTTCTTGGTGCGGCTGTTAAGGCCCACAAAGTTCAAATCTGCCCAAAACGCTGTGTCTGCCAGGTGCTCAACCCCAACTTAGCGACTTTGTGTGACAAAAAGGGGCTGTTATTTGTTCCCCCAAACATCGACAGGCACACAGTGGAGATGCGTCTTGGGGATAATTTTGTAACCAGCATCAAACGCAAAGACTTTGCTAACATGACTAAGCTGGTGGACCTGACCCTCTCTCGGAACACTATCGGTACTATTGCGCCTCATGCCTTTAAAGACCTTGAGAACCTACGAGCTCTCCACCTCGACAGCAATCGGCTAACCCGCATAACCAATGATACCTTTAGCGGCATGTCTAAGCTGCACCACCTCATCCTCAACAACAACCAGCTAACCCACATCCACATCGGGGCCTTCAACGACCTCACGGCGCTGGAAGAGCTGGATTTATCTTACAACAACTTGGAAAGTGCTCCCTGGGTGGCCATTCAGAGGATGTCTAATCTCCACACCCTCAATTTGGACCACAACATGCTCAGCTACATTCCTGAGGGTACCTTCTCAGGGCTACAGAAGCTCAAAAGGCTTGATGTGACCTCCAACAAGCTCCAGAAGCTTCCTCCAGACCCTATTTTCCAAAGAGCTGGGGTCCTGGCCACCTCTGGGATAATGGGACCCTCGTCCTTTGCATTGAGCTTTGGAGGGAACCCTCTGAGGTGTAACTGTGAGCTGCTCTGGCTCAGGCGGTTGCGAAGGGAGGACGATCTAGAAACCTGTGCTTCACCCCAACACCTTGCTGGACGTTATTTCTGGACTGTTTCAGAGGAAGAATTCCTGTGTGAGCCTCCACTCATCACCAGGCACTCTCAGGTATATCTTCTCAATTGATCTGTGCACAGTTACGACATAGGACTCACCATTGTTACACTCTGAGAGTCAGACATTGGATCCACCTCAGTTAATCCAAGGTGGCACTTTGTGCTTTCTTTGAATGTCACACTAAATATTAGCTTTACAAGCTAGACAAGTCTTATAAGACTTGTGGGACTCACCTGGACTGCACAGCAAACAGAGTATTGTGAAATATCTCAGACTCAAAATATCCAAATTGCAGCCTGTGGAGAGTTTTTTATAGAACTCCTTCAGCAGAATTTTCAGTTTTCATTTTAATAACACTATTTGCAGGTTTATGCTGGATCCGTGGAGAAGCTCTTATTACACAGTGAAAGCTTACTGTGGTTTAGGCCTTCATTCATGTATCCAAACTAAAACATATGATCAAATCCTTGCCAAATAATTACAACTATTTCATCTCACTTCCATTCAGCAGCATGTTTATGCATAGTTGTAGATAAAATTAACATGGACTTGAATTCATACATGCTTCTATGTACTGGCATATTGAGAATTCTGCCTTTAGAGACATGCTCGAAAAAAATATAATTCACAATATAACAGTTATGTCTTGGTAAAAAACTAAAAAAAAAAAAAAAACTAAAAGGATTACCTTCAGTCAAAACATTGCAATCAGCGTATGTGTTTAACATATGTTGACATTAACTCAGTTGCCTCTCTCCGTCTCAGGAGCTGCAAGCTTTGGAGGGTCAGAGTGTGACTCTGCGTTGTAAGGCCAGGGGCGACCCCGACCCCATTATCCACTGGATCGCCCCTGACGGACGCCTTATGTCCAATTCCTCCAGGGCCATGGTCCACACAGACGGCACACTGGACATCCTAATCAGCACTGTCAAAGACTCCGGTTTGTTTACTCTAATGGTGGCTCTGCTTGTGTTGTAGATTGAACAAAAGCAGTTGTCTGCTGGTGCGTGCAGGAGCCTATAGAACGGTATTTGTTTTCACTAGCAGATCAAGTTTACGGTGTGCAAGAGACCTGGCTCATGCAATGACTTTATTCACAGGAAATAATTATTTAGTGGCTAAATCATATTTTCTGGTTGTTGCTGGGAAAAGAAACATATTAGGATTTGTTCTCTTGTCATAAGAAGGTGGATTTCACGCCTGTAGTGAAAATATGGTACTGGAATTAGGTCCTCAATTTTTTTGTTTTGCTAGCTATTTTCCTCTCTTTTCATTCTTTATGCTTATGCTTCGGATATCAAATTTAGAGGCATTGCAAACAAATACAAAATCATTGGAGAGACATGTTTAGACCTCTCTGGGGATTATCCAAATTGATGCAGATACGTGCGTACGAGTTTTAGATGTTTCAGTTTGACTTCTGATTTGTGCTCATCCCAGGGCTGTATGAATATGGTTCATTAACAGGTAGAGATTAAAGAGAAAAAGGTGAGAGGCTGGGGGGAAGCTATAGAAAAGAACAGGAGTTTCTGGTTAGTTCTGAGTTCAGTCAGAGTCTATAGACCCAGACAATCCTGCAGACAGGAACCGTGTGTGCTTATGCGATCTTACAGCTAACATAACATTTGTTGGCTGTTTAACGCTGTTTTAAATAAATAGCAGTCAAATTCAAGTCAATGATGCAAGGCAAAATTTCATTACACTTTCTTTCTAAACACACATTTACAGCATATTAGATATTCTCGGCTGAAATGTTTCCCAAAAGGTGGAACTATTCCTTTTAATTATGGATGCTGCTTTTTAAATGAATTTTAAATGCATTTTAATGCTTGTGCACAATCACAGCAAATAACAGGGAGAAGACTAATTTAATTAGTTTGTGCTTCAGGCTCTTTCACCTGTGTGGCCTCCAATCCAGCTGGTGAGGCCCAGCAAACCGTGGATCTGGTGATCACTAAGCTCCCTCACATCACCAACAACACAGTTTCAGAGCAGGAGCCTGACCCCGGGTCGTCGGATATCGCCACAGTGACCAAGACAGGAGCGGAGGCAGGAGGGGTGCCTCTGGGGAACGCCAAGACCAGCCAGGAAAAAAAAGTAGTAATTGCTGAGGCCACGTCAACATCAGCCCTGGTCAAGTTCAACTTCCAGAGAAGTATTCCTGGAATCCGAATGTTCCAGATCCAATATAATGGGACATATGATGATTCACTGGTGTACAGGTAAGAACAAACTGAGCTAGATAATAGACTAACAACAGGTTGATCCATGAAGCATGGTTTGAATTTTAACCGGATATAAATCAAGTTAAACTGATTAGAATCACACCCAAACCTCATGGCCTTTGTTTTATCTTTGAATGATTCATTTCCTTTAGATATTTAGTCATTAATAACCCCACCTCCCCTTCACTTTTGTGGAATTGTGCTATTTACTATATGCAAAACCGAGATAATGCTTAATCAAGAAAATCAAAACAGAATGTCAGTGCTGAGCTGCAGACCGATGGGAAGATGAAAGAGTAGTCAGTCAAGCCAGCGTTTTACAAAGAATCAGAGGCTTTGCACGTATCCATGATTTCTGAATCAGACAAACACACTATTCTTTCATCCCTGCCATCTTTCCCTCCATATTTAGTGCTAATCAGTCTGATGTGATGGGATCA
Source organism: Echeneis naucrates (assembly GCF_900963305.1). NCBI lineage: Eukaryota > Metazoa > Chordata > Actinopteri > Carangiformes > Echeneidae > Echeneis > Echeneis naucrates. Next base: position 11,910,948 of record NC_042534.1, read on the forward strand.
CAGCCCAAACCCCTTTTTGCCAAAGGAACTTGGAAGTCAACAGCAGACTCAGTCTCTGCTACCAAATTCAGAATACATTTGGGAGTTGAGTCTGTAATCCTGCCGTTGTGTACAGTGAAGAATCCTGCATCCCCAGCTAGAGAATGCACCCTTTTTTTTAGTAACGGTACTTTGAGAATAAATCAAAAATAAAAGATTATGCCTAGACAGATCTTAAATAGCCCTCTTAGCGATAAATCACTGTCAAGTAATTTGATCCCTACAAACTAATAGGATGCATAATCTGATTTTCTTCTTTCAACTTTCATTTAAAACTCCTTCATGTATGTCAGAACTCTCAAACCTTTTTCCTTTCTGCAGAATGATACCCCCGACTAGTAAGAACATCCTGGTAAACAACTTGGCGGCTGGTACACACTATGACCTGTGTGTGCTGGCCATCTACGATGACCAGGTGACCTCGCTGACTGCTACTAGAGTGATAGGCTGCGTCCACTTCACCACTGAGCCACAGTACCTGAGATGCCATTTCATGCAGTCCCAGTTTCTTGGCGGTACCATTGTGGTTATCATTGGAGGGATTATTGTGGCCTCAGTTCTTGCTTTTATTATCTTTCTCATTGTGCGCTACCGCGTGTGTAACCAAGGAGATGCAGATAAGGTCAATTTTACATGATTCCTCCTCTTTTGTTCTTTTCCTGTTCATTATCTTTGTGAATATTGACACAGAGGTGTCTAAGGGAAATCGCTCTCATCTGTCTCTCTGTTTTTCCTGCTTGTTTCTTGCCATGTTAGGCTCTGGAGATGGGGGATATTCGGTCACTGAGCAGTGATGGACAACTACAAGGCTGTGGGATTCCCAAGTCCCTCTCCAAACAGGGTCTACGTCCAGACAAGAGTGACAAGGACTGTCTCCGGGTTACCCTTCCACTCGCAGAGCCAGTCAAGCAGCGTCCACCAGTCGGTGTAGCCACAACCAAACCCTCTGTCCCTGACTGCACCGTCTCTACCTCTGCTGCCAGTCACAGCTGGCACCCGGCCTCCCCAGGAGCTCCGAGGCCACCAAAACCCTCAGAGTCTCGGCGAGCTGAAGCTCAGGCAGATGTTGAGCTAGCCAACATGAATCGCAATAATTCGTCAGAGGTCAAAATGGCCACTGCTGTCACTCTGGCCGTTCCAGGCCAACCTATGAAATGGACTGCTGTTCCCAGGGGCCCAAGACCCCAACAGGCCCCACGCCATTACATGACTGTGCCTGCAGGTGGGGTGAGGGTGAACCGCAGGCACTCCCTAAACGTAGACTCATATACGGAGCGCTGCTATGTGGCATACTCCAAAACTGGGTCAAGCCTGCGCTCCAAACGTAGCCTGTCAATGAGTGGGGAGCTGCCACAGCTCGAGACCACAACAAACATTCATCAGGCCAGGGACAAGCTCTCCAGGTCGGAGTGGCTTCTGGAGAGCACTTTATGATTTGGAGTTAATGATCTGCGTTCTTTTGGATTTATGGCCTGTTGTGGAACAGACATGGATTTTATTCCTTGTTTTGAATTTTGTGCTCTCTACTGAGGGACTTCTGAGCATCTCTCATATATTTGGGAGCAAGACAGGCGTACAGGGTTGTGGGGAACGGTTCAGTTTTGTTTTCTACCTTATAACCTATCAAAGTCTTCTTTAAAACAACATTTGATCAAACGTTGATGAAAGGCACAACAATGTATAAAACAACTTCATGTACAGAAATTGTTCAGTTGTTTGAGATACTGTATATCTCAATACAACCATAAGTGTTCTTGTGGTGTTGAATGCAGTAACCTGGACATACTGTATTATAAGAAAGAAAGAAACATGAAGGAGTAGGGTTCGCAACCTCATTGCCTGTTACTTAAAGTCATACAATCTCTGCAGACTTTCAACATGATTCTTGTCCCCAGCTCTACAGACAGATGGTGACATGTCTTAATTACCTTGGTGGTGGTTTGAAGAGATTTTGATTGTGCTTTTCATCCCAGAGGGGTCGGAGCAGAATGTAGTCGACAGACAGCCCTCCATCTTTTCAGCACCTCACACTCCCAGACACAGCACAATGCAGCATCTTTGTGGCACAAGTTGACTCAACCTATACTGCCCTCTGGTTTGAATCAATATATTTTTATCACGTAATTACCTAAAGAGTCAGCTCTGATGGGATTTCTGTCATTACTGATTGGAGCAACAATTGACTCAACACCAACAGCATGACAGGTGGAAGAAGTAATCTGACATTACGTGTGGATGAGATCCTGAGGAATTGTTCATTTACATATTTTTTACTTACGGCGTTATCATGCTATGCTGGTGACAACCATTGTAAATTAACTTGTCGATGTAAGAGAAATGATAATCACACGTATGGGAGGATGCCAGCTCTTGATTTTGCTGTTGTTTCTGTTTGATGTTTACCAGTATAAATAAACCAGTGATAAAAAGGGACATTCAGATTTATCTTACTTTTTATTCTATAAATTCTCTGGGCCGATCCCACTATCTAAAGCCTCAGTAGCAATGGAGGCCCCTTTCTGCACTGTGTAGTTGGTTTGGAACAAAATAAAATGCCGCATCCCTGAGTTCACCAGTTCCACCAGCCAAAGTGGTGATACATGTTGGGTTTCAGTCATCTTGCAACAACATTATTTTATTGTCATTGCCAGTGGTGGATCCCTGACAGTTCCCTGCCCTTCAGCCATTTGGGGTTTGGAGGCAGATGATGAAAGGAAAGGAGGCCACACCAGTCAACGGGGACGCACCTTCCTGCGCCTGCGTATTTCTGTGCTGGCATGGCAGTGGTGCGCCTCTGCCCTCGGAAGGCAGTCACTGCCTGCCCTGCGACAGAAACCTGTCGCAGGAGAGGTTAAACACAATCTCTGCAGTGGGAACAGATGCACAACCAAATCTACAGTTACAGTGATGTCTCACTGATAGCAGGACTAACATAATATGTATTATCTGCTGGATAAAGAGCTCTGATTCGGAGTCTGACTTTGTGTTTTGCTTAGTAAGATGCTGCTGGATTGATTTTTTTATATACATGAACTGAAACGCTTTTTACAGCAGGAAACCTCAGGGGAGAGGGGCATATTGGGCAGAAATATAACAGCATGCAGGGATAACCTGGTGGTGGCAAGACAAAATTTAATTGCTTGTCACCTAAAACATAGGCTGGATTCAAGCACTTTTATTCATTATTTTCTGCTCATTATGGGTGATTAAAATGCTGAGTTGCTGGGCCTGAACCTTGCTTTAGTCTTTGGCAAGAACCAGAAATGTATGTTAATAATAGATGCATTTCTGGAGAGAGAGAGAGAGACAGAGAACAAGGGGAGAAAGGGGGGCAAAGCAAAGAGGAGTAGATGGAAGGTTTTGTGAAACAAATATACTGAGGAGGGTGGAAGGCAGAGAGGCAGGGTGAGGACGAAGAAATGAGGATGGAGTGGGAGGTGCAGAGAAGAAAGCGAGACAGCTCAGAGACAAGAGAGACACAGACACAGAGAGAAGACACAGGGAGCTGTGAGTGAGAGAGAATGCTGAGTGAAACAGAACAAGAAGAGCAGAAGACACAGAAAAGAGCATCCTTTGTAAGGCAGCCAGGCAGCCAGGCATCCTCTGGCTCCTTGGTATTCAGTGCACCTTCACAAAGGGGTCAAGGGGGGGAGGAGGAGGGGGGGGGGGGCGTGCTGGAGGTCCATCAGCAAGTGGAGTGGAGTGAGCCCTGCAGCCAGATCACAACCACACGCTCTGCTTCCTAACACTGCACGAGCCTGACCTGCTTTCCAAAACTACGTAATTTCTTTCCTGGCCTTTAAGGAGTTTTCCTCCTTCCCCCAACCATTGTCTGGCTCTCAACTCCCCCTTCCCCTCTCTTCTCCAGTGTGCCGTCTTGAATCATGCTGACTCACTTCTTCCAACTGCAGGATCTCACTATCCCCCACACCCAACCACCATAATGAAACATACATCATACACTGCTGTTCTGTGGTCCATGTCTGGCCCAGATACTTCCATATCTGGACCACTTCTGGTGTACAAAGAAAATCCTCCAGGCGCCTGTCAACACAGGCAGAATATACCCAGATGTGAAAGAAACACGTGGCCATCATGCTGCATTTGGGCCAGTCTTGGGACCACCTGTATACTGAACCAAAGGAAAACAAGTCAAGGCCACATGTGTCCAATGCTATCTGAGCAGTTTGGGCCAAACTGATCAGATGCCACTTGGGTCAAAGTGGTCGTCAGTAGCACTATGATGAACCTTTTGCCCATTTTCCTCAATGGTTCCATCAATGCTTAGCTGATGGAATTTTCGGCTGTCACCGTTAATGGGCTTTTTATTCCTTTATATGAGTTTAAGTTTGTTCTGACAGGACAAGTCCCTTATGGGGCACTTAAACCAACATGCTCTCTGATACCACAATGGCCTGGTTTTAATGCCAATTATGATGTGGGGAAAATCAAATGAGGGCATTGATATGTCCAATTTGAGGTCAGTTTTCTAGTTTAAAAAGATCGGTAGGACTATTTCAACAAACTAAAGAGCCTATTATGTTCACAGTTAGAGGGGAGTAATAGGAACGGTAAATCGAAAAAGACAGAATTCCTTCAACTAGTGTGTTAGCACCTTATACTCTCCACGCTGCAGCTCAGTGTTTCATTATCTCCACGCAGCAGGCAGTCTTAGACTCTCACATGAGACACGAGACATTGTTTCCCTGGCAATCATTTATCCCTGAGAGTATATGTCGAGAGAGCCTGGGGCCAGATAGTGACTGCTACCAAAACACCACTGATATCTGTCTCTGGGGGGGAAGCACACAGAAAAGGAGGTGGCAAAGTATAAAATATGCACAGGCATCTCCAAAGAGTATGTATTATTGAGAGGAGTAAATGGGTCCAAGATGAACATCATGGCTCATTAATAGTGAATGTGACCACTGTTTCTGGGAAAACAACAGCCTGGGCAAGGGGGAAGATAATTGAAATGGTCAAATCTAAACTAAAGGCTTCCTTGTTTACTCAGTACCAACTGTTACTGTCTAGTCAAAGTCATGACTAAAGCAAATAACTAGTGCTGCCAAGTGTTGCATTGTGAAGTCAATTAGTCACACTAAAAACTGCTCCCCTCTTGAGCAGTTTAATCAGTCTAATGGGTTTGGTGAAGACCTGGAGACATTCATTTTTTATCGCCTCAGTCTTTGAGTCAACTATGCTTCAATTACCAACAGGATTTTTGACAAAGCCAAGTCAGAAACTGAGCGAGCATCTTTGAGCTCCCATTAGGAAGTGGAGGAGTCGGCTGAGTTAAGGTCACACACCAGCGGTGCTGACTCAGTGATTTCCACCGTGTGACATGCAGACTTACTAAGTGACATAGCGTCATCCTGCAGCACAGGCACCAGATTCGGTTTGACGTGAACCCAGATTATTGTGCTGCCCCCTGAGGAGTTCCCACGCTGAACGAACAGATGCTCCCTCCTCTCCCTCTCCATTCCTGCCGCCTCCCCTCTTCAGTTACATATGCTCCAGGGTGATGGACAACAGAGAAGCTGGTTGCAGTTTACACCAGACACATTGGGCACCATTAGGAACCATTTTCTGCCCATTTGCCTGATAACTGCTATCACTTATAGAAGTGATTTGCTCTGTCTGTGCACTGAGCGTCACCAGTGATGGATCTCTCATTGATTAGAGATCAGTAAGTAAACTGTGTTGCTGCCAGTCAGCTCCTAACTATCTATCATCTGTTGGTGAAGGGGGGGACAGTTTAAATTTCTTTAAAGGGTCCCATTCACAGTGACTCACTAAAACTGCGTATGCTAATGTTGTTGTCACATAAGGCTTCTGCTGGGCCTAATGCAACATGGGAAACAGTCGTGAGGTTGTGGGCACATTATCTTTCCCAGATACCAGGTCGCTCCTAACTATTATTTGCTATTGCATGCATGCCTTCATTTGACTTGACCATTGCTGAATACTTTTTCAATTTTCACTCTATTTCTGATCACTGCAATTATTTATTGCTCACACTGTCCTCATCTAAGCGTGTTTGTAAGATATGTGTTTTGTTTTGTTTGTTTTGTGTCAGTCTTCACCGCGGCAGTTCCTTTTCCCGCAACAAAACACACAAAGGCAATACGTGTAACTATGTACACCTTCACCGATAAAAAGCGCATTGAGAAAATAACCGGAACAACACAAAATCATACCAGCTCAGACGTTCAGTGAAATGCAGAATACTGTTAATAATGTAAAAAAAAACTAACTTGGATGTCCATACAATACAAGTCACACGACTCAATAGGTCAGAAATAAGTCTATTTTTTCCAAAAAAAAAAAAAAAAAAAAAAAAAAGCCTCGGCCAGAGTAAAATAAAAACGACTCGGTACCTGAGTTGTCGGTGTTTGTGGAGCTTCCGGAAAGGGGGGAGGGGGTTGGGAAGTTACGGCAGGAGTGTCGGAGATGAACCATGAGGACACACCTCTCACTGTGGTGCTACTGAGCCTGGGTGTCTCTCCACAGCACAGCACTCCTGGCTGGCTGCCGCAACATTCAGTGCGGATTTCACGCTGATTGGGCATATCTAGCATACATGCATACATACATGGCCTGGGAATAACATCGCAGTGGCCTCACAGCTTTTTTTTTTTTTTTTATCTGTTGTCATCCATTGCAGCTGGTGGGACAGAGCCACTGCAGGTAAAATTGGTAATATCAGGTAACTCTTCATGCTAACTAGCTCTACATCATTTGTGATGTAGGCCAATCACATGGCTGAGCAGCTATGCAGTTTTTGAACTGAAATGTAGATGCAAAGGCTCAGGTCTTTTGCAAAATATCCACCTACAGTGACCGGGTGGAGTGAAGCAGGGACGTGATGAGGATCCTGAAAGGAAGCATTAATCAAATAAAGGTCAGTTTGTGATTGACGCCTGGTGGCTGATGGGTGAGAGGCTGTGGCACAGGAGAGACAGAAAAAAACTGAGGAGAACACTGCTGTGGACTTCAGTGAGTGCAGAACCGCAGTAATGGCCTCAGTGGCCATCTGCACCAACCAAATCACAGCAAAGGAGAAAGAGCAGTATATCAGTCTACAAAAACATGAAATAAAAACTGAAAAGGGCACTGATCATAACCCGGCCACTGAGACTGTGGATACAAATCTGGCTACACAGAAAACACACTCACAACATTGTCAGGAAGACAGCACTGAGTCCTATGCACCCTACACAGACAGAAGAACTGAGGTCTTTACCAACATAAAACTTAACCACCCAGACTTCAACACAGCTTCTGACTTCAAAGCTGTCTCGTTATCTTATAATATGAAGAAGAGCTGCAATTAATTATACTTTCCCAGATCCTTCACTTGAGTAAAAGAGGCAATCTGAAAAAATCAATTCCAAATGAAAGCTGTGCAATCCAAACTATGCTTATAAAATTATAAAATTACATTTGTGTTGTGTAGTAAAACTACATCCATCCATCCCTCTTCATCCACTTATCCGGGGGCAGGTCGCAGTAAAACTACATGAATAAGCAAAATACATTCAGTTACTTTCCACCACCCAAAACAGTTAAAAGTTCATCATAATTTTTCCAACTTAGATGAAATCACAAAGATCAATTTAAATTGTAATGATCTAAAACAGAAAAAGGAGAAAATCCTCCCTTTTCTCATGGTAACTGACATAAAATGATAATCAACATGGATGGTTATTGGTGTAGTCATTAATACCGATGCATTTGGACAGTAATGTGACCATTTGTGTTTTTTTTTCCCCCTTTAAATTTTGAATAATTACATTGTAAACAAACCCGCCCTGATAGCACGATATTTAATTATGGTCATGCCAATCGAGCAGACTTGACTTTCATGTAGACAGAAAGAGTATGTACACAGAAAGTGTATGAGAGAGGAGACAGAGACAAAAACAGAAGTCAAGGAAAGAGTATGAAGCAGTCTATATTTAGGCAGACAGACTCAAGGAGAAAGAGCTGATGAGGGGAGCAGAGGTGAGAAAAAGGATGCACTGAGGAAAGAGCAGAAGAATGAAAGGTTGCCAGGGAAAGGTTTCTGAGCTGCAATGAAGACAGGAATAAAACTCGTCCTGACATTTACTGCTTTCAAAGACAGGCCTCAGATGTGTAACCAGCGTTGTACACAGGTTGAGACTCTGCTGTGGTGCTGCTAACATGAAGGGTGGAGCATTGGGCCTTACATCAGCAGTCCTGGTATTCACGAGGTATCTCAGCCTCTTTCTTTCCCTCTCACTCTCTCGCTCCCGCTCACACTCACACTCTCTCCTCTGTTACCTTGGCAACATATTTTCTGCATGGAAATAGCATCTCTTTTTGTACCCACTGTGAAAAAAGGCACTTCAAGAGACTTAAACCTGTCAAGAACAGATTTGAATTCAGAGTTTTGGCCTACAGATTGAATTGAATTGAATTATAATGTTCTGTATGCCGAGCCAACAAATTGGTTGTGTGAGAGAACAATAGACAATTTCAACATAAATGTAACCGAGATGAAGATAGTATAGACACATCTGTGGAATTCAGTGTCTGCAGTGTCAAAGTTTAAATATCTTAGATCCGTTGAAATACTTAATACTCTATGGAGATTTAAAACAAAACACATTAAATTATTGTTATACTGAGCTTATGTTTACTCTGGTGGTTGTTTGCCTCAGGATTTATTTACTACGTGACTATGAAATATGGCTTTTGACAAGCAGATCATAAGCACAAGAAAGATCCTTGCGGGAATGTTATTAAGAAATGTAAAATAAATAATAAAGCACAGAGGGCTGAGGGTTGATTTGTATGGATTTCCTGATTTGGTCTCCACTCACAGCTGAAGGGGTTTAATGCTGCAACTGTGGGTATCTTCCCACCGAGGCTGCCTGTTATGCTTCACTGTGATAAACCTTTGTTTGCTTGCTACCAGAGCAACACACACACAAAGAAACTAATGAAAAAATATCCAGGCGTTGAGATTGTAGGTGAGATCATACTTGGCTTCAAATAAGCAACGACTTGGCCCAAGCAGAGAGTGAAAGTGATAAAGGGAATGACATCCAGGTAAACATGCAGCAGCACAGGATTAAAAGAAAGGGGGGGGGGGGGGGGGGGGGGGAGAAAAAGCATACAAGTGCTTTGACTCCTGGGAGAGGGAAGCCATAATGAAATAAGCATCTGAAAGAGAGCAGGTGTTGGAGGCTTGACAGACTTCAGCTGCATAACAAGTAGTGCATTTACTCTCCCCTGCCTTTGTCAATCAAAACAACCAATCCCGTGAATAAATGCTCCCTTAGAAAAAAGGAGAAGCCCCCAAGTGGAATCATGTCTGAATCAGTCTTTACACTCTCTCTCTCTCTCTCTTTCGCTCTCTCTGACACACACAATGAGAGCAAGAGAGCAAGAGAGGAAGAGAGGGTGGCCCCACACAGTTCTCTGGTCAAAGTTGGTCTCAGGTAGAGGAACAACGACTCTGGTGCAGAATTTCAATCAGCACATCTGAGCTGTTTGCCGTCTAAAAAAGCCAATAAGACATCAAGAATGCACTTGAGCTAAATCAATGTATTTCCTGGGCCGAAACACAAAGTAGCACAAAGTAACACAGCCCCCTTTGGTAATTCTTTTCCTCTTTGGGTCATTCGATGGGGCATTTAGTCAAGACAGGAGTTTTCTCAAAGACAGGCTCGAGAGAAAACTCTTTCAACACACCCGGGATGATATTCTTATATTGACCGCTGCCTGAGAATCAGCACCACGGACAGCGCTGCCTCCGGGATGGGGGTGTTCCAGTTGTTGGCAGTAGGGGGCAGTAGGATCTGGTCTGGAGTCAGGATCAGAGCAAAAAGTAGGATCTTAGCAGGATGCTGAGGTCGGCAGTTGAGCTAATCCTGCTTGGCTGGGCAGAAAAGGAATGGATTTATGTTTAAACTTCAAAATTGCAAGTGGAGACCCAAAGCAGAAGGAGAGAAACCCCACCGAGCTGATGCAGCTTTCACAAAGTCTGTCATTCTCAGGAAGCATGAGCTGACTTTTGAGTTGTTTCTGTGGTGGGCTGAATTTAGTTTTTGAGTTTCTCTAAAATAAATCCAACAGATTTTGTGTGGTAAAAGGTGTTTAGTGCAAATCACATGTGTTACTTCCAAAAATACATCTAGATGTTTATAAAAACTTGTGCTCCATGTTTTGGTAAGTCTTTCTCTTACAAACATTTGTCTGGCACACTGCATAAAACTAGCATCAACTAAAACTGTAGAACCTCGTCTCTGATGTGTTTCTCTCAGAAATATGTGGCATAGTGACAAAGTACAAGACAGTAAAAGGAAATGTGTGCACTTGGTAGTGAGGTAAATATACAGGTATGAAGTTAATTATCACTAGCAGTGATATCAATCAGAAACTCTTCTTCTGGCCAATAATTCACAAAAAAGCCAGTACAGCAGCTTTTCAGGAATCTGTCCAGAAGCATCATCTGTTAATAATCTGTCTACGTTTGGTGCGTTTAAGAGGCAGCTTGAGATTCAAAGATTAGGCTGGTAAGTTCGCTGACAAAGAGTGCTGCATTCAAAGTATTGTGACAAGACAAAAAAAAAAAAAAAAATCCATATTCAAGATTTACTGTGTGGTAATGCCCGCCTTTCTGTCACAAGCAAATTATGAATAAAGGTGATCATTCATGACTGTTTTTGAAAGCTGTTTCTCATTTGTTTAGGGATAGAACTAATTTCTGTTCCTTATTTCATCACTTTAAAAGTTTTCACTTCGGAATTATATAGGACATTGGAACCAGAGTATTGTCGGGCAACAATATCACTGGTCAGTCAAAAAGATACTGAGTAAAAATGTATAGTGTATTTCGACAGGGTTGGAATGACCCATTTTATTGTGGGCAGTTGAGATACATGGGTGTAAATATCAACAAAGGAAGTTAATGTTTGACGTCTGTACATTACATTCTAACAAAGAAAGTGATGGTCTCGCAGTCAATTAGATGTACGATCCAGATACTTGAACTGAGACAGGCTGTGAGCAAGTTTATATTACTCATTCATCTGTGTAAAGACAGTTCATAGAAAATATAAAGCAACTCATGACTAAGTTTAATTGGTTAACACTTTAAATCACACCTCTATCTATGCCTACGTAATTTTAATACAGCCATACAATACAAGTATACAAGGTTATTTTGTGGTTAGAGAAAAGTACAACCAAAGATTGTATGGAAATGCAAACATACAGGTTTTTGTTTTTTTTTTTTTTTACTAACTTCTCATACATGTGAAACAGGTCACACAAGGCTGAGGGATTTTGTGGGTACGATCTCATAATGCAGGAGGAAAAAAAAAAAATTATAATTTTACTAAACATAGCCTGAGGCAAGTGTACAATATGCACACTTGAAGAAAATAAAAGCTATGCAACAAAATAAAAATATGGATAGATTACTGCTTCTCTGATAAAAATAAGTCTCTGATGTGTCCATGGGTTCCATCTTCTGGCAGCCAAGTGCCACTGGAGAAACGAAGGGACTGTGTTGACCGGGGCTTTGGAGATTAAGTCACTGTGTTCCTTATCCAATATGACAGTAGAAGAAAGGGGACATAGGTAAACTATCTGAATTTCAGTGTTTTTAAAGTCTTTTAATCTGTCAGATTTTTTAATATAAATCAGAAAGTCTCAAGCTTTTCATTCCATCTTCAAAAAAGGTTTCACTGGCGGTGCTAGGATGCTCGTGTTTTTCATCTGTGTGGTTTGATGCTGGTGGACGGGATCTCATTGGTTATTTTTGGCTTTGGCGTGTGTGAGAATGTGAGACTTTAGGTTGGTTGACTGAGCAAACTTCTTATTGCAGCCGTCGAAAGGGCAAACATATGGTCGGTCTCCAGTGTGGATCCGCACGTGTGTGCGCAGGTTGAAGTCCAGAGAAAACCTTTTCCCACAGCCTTCAAAGGTACACTACAAGAAAGAGGAACAGGAGAGTTAGTTCTACATTGAACAGGCAGTCTGTGCAATCTTTATAAAACCCCTCTGCTAATCAGCTCCTAATAACTGCTCTTTATTTCCTCCCTGTTTTACTGAATACAGTCCAATACAGTCAAAGCGTAGGCTAACATTAGCAGATCTGTCGCACTCTGTGTCTATTCTGGAAGGTTTACACTCCAGCAACCCCAGCCAACGATACCCAAAATAACTTTGTCTGCCAAACACGTCAGCTCGTCCTTATTCAAAATTCTTTTGATGTTAAAAGTCAAAAATGTGCAGTTTCAAAATACAAGCAACAGAACTAAGTAGCCAAACAGGCTTAGGTTTGTCTGAACTTACAGTTGTCCTTCTCATACCCATAACATTAGAAATAGTTCTAGACAACAATAAAAGCACAGCCCAGTTTTTCTTTGTCCATTAGCTGGTGAGAATGCTGACTGCCTGTAACATGAGCCTTTAGTCTTTGAGGATGATAATATGTATGTAGCCTTGAAATACACATTTATGCAATATTCTCATTTAAAATTACATGCCAAATGAAAGCAGAGTGTATGTAATCAATCTTTACGTACCAGAATAAATTCAAGAGAGAGACACAAAGTTTTACTCTTGATTTACTTAATTTGGTACACGGTGGGTGTTCATTTTGAACCTTACAACTGACCAATTATTTACTATTGCTCAAATTTGACTTCAAAGTACAATGAGCTTATGTGCTTAAAATGTAAAAATACTAAATGTGTATCTGTGTGCAGGGAAGGGTGATTTTGAACCAGTTGCTAACCTGGAAGGGCTTCTCCCCTGTGTGAACAAGCTGGTGACGTTTGAGTTTGGAGCTCTCCACAAAGGCCTTGCCACACTCGGCACAGACGTGCACACGGGGCCCGTGGGTGTGGAGGTGCTTCCTCATGGCTGAGTTATCCCTGAACATCTTTGTGCAGCCCTTTGGAGGAAGAAAAAGCAGCAGAGTTTATTAACAGCAGAGAAATGCAAATAATACAATGATTGCAGCAGGGCTGTGAACTCTAAAGTACACATATCTAAATATCAAGTGCCTACATCGGTTTGTTTGTATAATCAGGTTTAAATCTGGCAAACAAGTGAAACTGCTTTAATTCTTCCCTGAAGTGGAAATGTACTGTTAACAGCGTCACACTTCAGGCAGCTCAGGGAGAGAAACTCTTCGGCATTAGATAAATATGCAGAGTTCAGATAAAGCCTGATTGCACTTGTAAGAACACGGAAATCCACACACTGAAGAGCTTTCACTGTCGCTTAATAACGTTTTTTGAATTACATAGAAGGCAACCTTGTAGGACATTTAACCCTATCAGAACAATGAACTCAGTAATCAACCGCAAAGTGGGGGCAGGGGTCCTTTGGGAGATAATGCAGTCATACATACTTTATGAGGGCAAGCTATCGTCCGGGGGGCATCGTCCTCTTTGACTTTTCTGGGCTTCATTCTATTTAAAAGCAAAATGGCATGGTTAGTGGTTTAAATAAACATAACCACATATTGCTCAAGGTAATCCCTTTGGCACAGTTGTCCATGTCATCAGATGGTCCAATTTTGATATTGGTTTAGTTGGTTAATTAATAACTGGGATCAGTAAGAAATTGCAAGTGACACAGGTTTACAAAAAAGTCAAAAACACAGTGAAAAGATTCTGCTTTCCATTCAAATGGCCTACACTTGCATTCATTTGCGACAATTTTTATTATTGTGTTTTTCCCAGCCAAAGGTTTAGGAGTCCTAAAATCCTGATATTTTATTCCTTTCATCATAAGTTTTAATTCTTGCTCGTTCATCTTCTACTGCATATCCATTTATAGGTCACAGGGGTGCTGGAGCCAATCCCAGCTCACACTGGGTGAGGGCAGGGTACACCCTGGACAGGTCTCCATTCCACCACAGGGCCAAAATACAGACAAACCAACAACCACTCACACTCAGACCTACGGACAATTTAGAGTCACCGATTAACCCAAACGTGATGTCTTTGGATGGTGGGAGGAAACCCATGAAGAGATGAAAAACATGCAAACTGCACAGAAAGGCCACAGGCCTGGGAACCAAACCCGCGACCTTCTTGCTGTGAGACAACAGTGCTAACCAATATGCTGCCCAAGCAGAGCAAATCAAATAGGTCAATTTAGCTTTCATTAAAATAATTCATTTCCCGTCATTTTAATGGCTTCATCAAATAAAATAAAAAAACCAATCGTGAAAATAGATGAAAGTTGCTATACTGGCAAATGTGAACAATGCCTGTCAGTTGGCACACATTTCAGTAATCATTTAGTTTTATAACAAAGCTTAAAAAAAAGGGGAATATTCTGTTCTGTGTTCTGCTTTAGTACATGCTCAGGTAAATTTTACCATGTACTTAAAGTTAAGTGTTCCTTAAACCAGTGATTTCATTGGTTCTTATTTGCAACCTTATTCTTAATTGGTTATCTTTTATATTATAGATCAGACTACTAATTTAAATATTTAAAGAGAAAACATAAAATAAAATTTCACAAAACACAAAAAATGCTTTAAGATGATTTATGAAAAATAAATAAATAAATAAATAAATAAACAAGCAGTCAGTTTTGCCTTCTTGCCACAAAATCTGAGGATTGTGCCGCCGCCACCTTTGTAAACACCAGAGTGTGCAACCTGCTCCAATAGCGTTATTTTTTTTGCAGCGACATCACTATAGTCCACAAACTGTCTTTCTCCAAAGTAACAAGTGTTTTTACCTCTGGAAATGAACTATGCAGAGAACTGACACTCACCTGGCAAATTCAGCCAGTTGTTTGGGGTCTGACAGGTCAATTCCCGGGATGCCACCTGGGGGCAGTTTCTTTCCTGTCATGTACTCGGAGTAATCTGGAGGGGAGTTCTCCCCGACGATCTGCTCCTCCACCACTGACTCATGGTCAATGTCTTTATTGTCATCTAGAAACACATTACAGAGACTGAACCGATAACAAAGAGCTATTTCCCTAGCTACAAGTCTGTGGGGTCTGAAATCATCTGCAGCTACCAATCCCCAGGATGTATTTAAAGTCACATTACTGTCAGGTATTTACTTTGGAAAGGCATGAATAAAAACATGACACAACTGTTTGGCAATTGCCTGCAGTTCTGCACCTGCAACGCTAGCATTGTACTTTAAAAACACAATAAATATAATCAAACTTATTTTGCATTAATGATGGAATCGTGTATTTTTTTAATCAACCAGCAGAGAGCACCAAAAATAGCTACAGGTAGCTGGTGCGACCCATCAAAACCACAACTACCATCAGCAAGGAGCAGGCGAAGCAGCTTTAAATGCGTTATTTGGGGAACCAAAAACGGTGTTTTCCTTGTTAAACCCAGCCAGCAGTGATGAATTGTCCCCGGGCTCCTGCACACCGCTCCTGGCTGTGCAGGCAGCGCAGGTTAGCCTGATGCGGACGCTGAGCCGTCGGCTTCACCGACAACAGCCGCCAGAGCTAAATGCTAAATTATTCACCGGTTAAATACAACCCGAGCCAAATGTTTGACGCAAATGTAACGTCCGCACACTTTGCACGGTTCTCCTGCGCCAATCGAGCCGCCTGTGTGCAGAAAGTGCGCCATTGTACTGCGGCCTGCAGATATCCCAAACCCAGCTGTCTGTCTCTCCCCTGAAGCACCGCCGCCATCTCTGCCTGGCCGCGACTATCGCCATTTTTTCGGGGCCGCCGCCATACTTACTATTCTCGGGGAATATGGCGGCGCCCAGCAACACCTAAAACATGGCCTCCCTTCAAAACAAAAACATCTCGATGTGATAGACGAAGGTTTGGCATCGAAAACCTGCAGTATTAGTCGCTCTTCACGGCGGTGCGACGGACCACTCCAGGAACTAGTCTGGTGCAGCAGGACAACGCCCTGGCAACGAGGCCTCATGCAACGGCTAACAACGGAGCTGACAGACACGGCCGGGCTAACGTTACTTACCCGATGCCCACATTGTAACAGAAAACTCGCCCTCCAGTGTCTTTATTTGCACCTGCTTCTGCTCCCATTTTCTTCCGCCAGCCTCGGCGCCGCTTAAGTAGCTCTTTTTGCCCGCTTTCTTCCCACCAGTGCCGCCTCCCCGTTTCACGCGACCCACTGAGCTCTTCCCGGCCACAGTCACCAAAGTCTGCTCAATATATTCGTCCTCCACCCCCGGAGCCGGTACCGGGATGAGGATCTGGTCCTCGAACCCGCCGCCGCCGTCCGTGTGCAGGTCCGAGTCATCCCCGCCGACCACCTCCTCCCGAGTCTGGACGAGGATCACCTCCTGGTGGTGGTGGTGGATCGAGCTGGGGTCGTCCGTGACCAGCGGCTGGAGCGCGATCATGGGCTGCCCGTCGTCGTCGTCGTCGTCCCCGCCGACCACCGTGGTCTCGATCGTCTCCACCGGTATAGTTTCCACCTCTATCTCGTGGAGCTCCACGATCTCGGCCGGCATCTCCGAGCCGTCTGTCTCAATGTACAGCGTATCTCCGGATGCCATGTTGAAGTCAGCCAGCTTGCCTCTCTCATCCACGCCGTGTTGTGCTCCTTTTCGGACCTCACAAACAGACTCACACACCCCCTGCTCTGCTCCTGCCTCGGTCTGCTCTCCCTCTTCTTCGACAACAACTCCTCACTTCGGCCCACGCCAGTTCTCGTCGCCACTATGGGCTCTCCTGCAGAAACATCGCGAGATTTTGATTTGCCCAACGATCGCAGCATTCTAGTCTCACGGTGAAACTTTGTTCACACGCGTTTGGTCATTATTTCTCCACAAAATGGGAAAATAAAAAGACAGTACACAAAGACAGGTACATGTGAGCAAAATCTTTTGTTTTAGTAATGGTGCCATAACTGCATAATCAAGTCTTACCTAGATTTTGTCCATAAAATGTCCATAAAAATTTAAACTCACAAACAGCCATAGTCCAAAACCAAGCATCATCAATTTTTTAAGCAATCAGAAAAACAAACAAACAAACTTGCCTGGCATGAAATAAGAAAGCAATGTCTGCAACTGCTATCCGTTTAATTAATTATATTTATTATCTGTTGATCTTTATTAATATTATTAAAGCTCCAGATTTTTCCAGCATATTCATCTTGAAACTATTAACTATTAACATTTTCCCATAGGAAAAATTGTCCTTTAATCAAATTTAATTTTTTATTTTTCAATATATGTCTTACGTATGTGACCTCAACATGTGGCATGTTAAAGGAAATAAACAGCATCAAGTAGTCACCAATGGAGCTTCAATTCTCCTTGTGATGCAATATGCTGTTCCAAGACTAAGCCATTTTTCTTCAGCTGTTATTTTGATGATAGTGCTGGAGACTGGGGGGGATAACATGGTCCAAAATCTTAGCTTGTCCACTTAGGCTGAGATCTGCTGTCTGTGAAAACCATACAGTGCAATTTACACCACTCATACTCGGCAATGACAGCTCACGCCTTGTGCATGCGTTTGTGCTTTCTGTCTGTAGGACGATACTACTTGTTTTTTTCTCAGGAGCTATTCAATGCTTAATTTTGCATTGTAGGAAATTTTGCCGCACTGCTGCTGTACATGCCAGCTAATGACATCAGAGTAGGTGTGCAGCCATTGCCAGCAAATGGGACACACCTGTTGTGACAACACTGATGAGGCTGTGCACATAAGAGCTGCATGGAGAACAGTGCAACAGCAGTTTGGATCCTGTTTTTAATCCTGCTAAAATTTGTATTATAGGACTATAAATATTAGTGAATAGCTACAGCAATGGCACAAATCATACTTTCTGTTTTCCATGAAACCTAAAAGTAATTTCTGAGCTTGGTGTGCGCCAATACATTTTCCTCACTGTTTTCACTGACAGTGAAGCCTGAGGTGTGTTAGAAACATCACACAGTGCCTCAACCTGACTGGCATTATTCGTAGTAAGATAATTTAAGACAGATAAGATAAATTATTTTGGCTATGTGTACTAAATAAATAAAATGTGAATAAATTATGTACTTTAACAGATCAATTTAGTAAATGTTTTTGTAGTGTGTGGTGTGTAGTGTGACAGCAGCCCAAACCGTGTCACACTTCAGTAACACAATAAGTTTGCACAGAAAAAGCTCAGATGTTTCACGCTTCTGTGTTGCACTCTAGCTTATGGCACCTGTTCAGGAAAAACAGGTTTTGTGTTAAAAAAAAAAAAAAGTTACTGAAATGAGAAATTGCCGTTAAACAAAAGCAACAGACAGGCATCAAATGAAAACAAAATGAATGAAATGGCCTCATTTATCCGAATCATTGTTCACAGTTTTATTTGAATTCATTTTAAGCTTAGTGTGTTTCTTTTTCTTGTCAAACCAGGAAGCACTTGGTCATTAAAATAAGAGAATAAAATGAACAATACGTCATTGTATCCTTGCAGCCAATAAACATTTTATTAACAACATGATCACAAATACTCTGGTGTATTATTTTATCCCCCCCCCCCCTTTTTTTTTTTGTTTATACGATTGCAATATCCAAAGAAGTTTATTCCACCCTTGGTTTCAGGTCTGAACATGTTTTTTCTGCCATGGTTCCACACATAGCTGTGTTGGTGAAGAGGATAAAAAACCTTTTTTCTAAAAAAACATGTTACAAGTCAAATGATGAGAAAAAAATTGGATGTACTTGCAAGTGTATCTAAAATGAAACCAAATGATAAGAACCAATATAAAATAAAAAAGGCTAACATAAAATTATGTGCAATAATAATAACCAACATTTTCGTTACTATCATATTCTCATTATCATTTCCTCATTATTACCATTGAACTCACTAGACTACTACGACTCATATTAACATTACATTAACAATAATAAAAATGATAGTAATGATAATGAAAATGATAGTAATAATAAAAAATGTTTAAAACAAACCAGTGAAAAAATTATATGGTTTTATCTATTTTCCTTTAGGCCAAGGACAGGGGTGAACTGGGAAATAAACAGACAGAAACTGGTAAGAAATCAAAGTAATCAGTGCGAGAGAGCCCCGTTGTCTGAGGTGTTTGTTCAGCGTTGCTGCTTTTCTTTAACACCACAGCTGGACAGGATGAGTAGATGTCACAGTTTGGGCCTTCTTTCCAGACCTTTCTACCTTCTCCTCCTCCTCCTCGGGGCCACAGGAGCTGCTGCAGGAACGATGGTTTGAAAAGGTGGTCCAAGTCAGGTGGGTGGAGCGGGTTTGGGGCGGTGCCTCTGAAAGATTATGTCGTGCTTACTCGACTGAGTTCATGTCTAATAGCTGTAACAGGAGAAAGTATGGGAACAAATTTAAGTTAATAACGAAGGTTCAGTTGATTGGTTGTGACATGTGCTACAATGCGAAGAATGTGAATTGGCTTTGACAGTTGGTGTTTTATAAATATTAAACACAGAAAAATAGGCCTTTTATAGCACATAGGGTGAAATAAAATGTAAGGCACATTTCATGTGTTGTTCAAAGTGTTTTTAACTTGTCCTATAAAGATAATTCTGTAATGACTCACAATGCTCTGGCAGTTGAACTGTATTCAATTTGTAGGGTAGTTATGTAATATAGCTAATTTTAGCTTCATAATACATCCATTGTTATCAATAATAACATAAAATAGTAATGTGCATATCATTAAAATCTGTTTAGTCTATATTTCATTTATGCATATTAAATTGATGTCTTACAGTTACCACAATATATCATATTGAGTTTGTATTTAACATAATATTTTTTATATGTTGTTCAAATATATGGGATACAGTTACAGTAAAGTACTAATAAACTCATTTGACATTGGCTGGTTCATGTAATGATCCAAAAAATTAAGATGATATTATTCCCAAGGTTTTAGTTACACATTAAATTCATATTTGATTTACGTGTATACTATGTTCATCTCATTTAAAAAATCCATATTAATATGTTTAGACAATATTTGGTGACATTATCCATTAATTTGTTCAAAATGTGATACAAAAAAACTTTTGGTTGTCAGTGTGACATGTTCATGTCTCTGAGAGTTGATATGCTGCATCATTTGGTTTTGTTCAGTTCAGTTCCAACATTCAATTTTCTGGGATTCTAGTGTGGCCTAGTGGTCATAACTGCACATGACTGCCTACCTCTCACTATGCCACTGGAGGGATTTCCAATTAGAGGATTCAAAAGTGAAGATTAGGAAAGAGATTGTGTTGCTAAAAGTTGACTGACTACCCAAACTTAAGTGTTAAAGGAGAAAATTAAACGTACCATCAATGATTTCATCCTTCACTTTGTGCAATTCACGGAACACTTCCTCCAAGATTTCCTGCCGAAGTAAATAATGCGGTCATAATGCATCAGACATCTTTTTATGTACTATAGAAGAGTAAAATCATTTTTTTGTGATCCAAAATAAGATGGTCAAATGAAACACAGAAATAATGAAATAATTTAGTATTTTCTTCTACCTGTTTCATTCGATCAAGGTCTAATGAGTCTGTGTCACTGCCACTCCCCACAGGTCGTACCCTGCATTACCAAAAAAAAAAAAAAAAACACTTTCCATTAGATTCCCTACTGCTGTGCTGCTTTACGGACAAGCTGTGATGGCTTCTGCTCTCTCACCTTGAAACCATTGACCTGTCTGCAGAGTTAGCTCGGTCCCATGGCTTCTTTGCACCATCTGGAACACAAAAGAGCCCAGTTAGACCGGATTTACTGACAGCCTTAGGGGCAGTAAGTGTGTAGACAAAACACATACATATTTACATCAGGGTTGGTTTGCTTTTGGTAGAGAAATTGGCATGTAAATTTAATCAGCAATGCAAAAGCCTAACTGAACAATCTGCCTCTTCATTATAATTGCATTGTATCACGGAGGATCATCACATGTGTTTTGTAAAAAGCACCCATAATACCTTCATGCTCAAAGGATCAATTGGAATGAGCCTGCCTTCTGGTAAGTGTGTAAAAGCTTGTTTCTCTCACTTTGACTTAAATGTGTGTCTTTGCCTTTGAGCTGAATATTTCATTTTGACATGTTTCACTTCATAGAGAGACAACAGAAGACATCCACACCTCCTTATGTTCACTGCACATAATATTACAGGCCTAGCTGTAATTTAGTGTACTATCCTTAGTTGTGCTCACCTGTAGCATTCTGTCCACCTCGAGTGCTGGGTGATGGAGAATTTGGGTCATCCTTAAGAAAGAGGAAGGAATCAGTAAGCAGCGCCACCCTCACTACCATCAAGTTATTATTATCATCCTCATCATGGACTATGCCATTTCGCGAATGGTATTTTGCATTTATTACCAACATCGTTATGCAGGAGTTTTATCACCTTGCCTCTATGTTTTTATCACTTCAGGTACAATAAAATGGCAGTACTCATTATCACGCTGATCTTATCATAGCCAACATCATCACAATCCTTTTCTCAATCATCTTGTTAATTGCTGGTGGAAACCATACAGAGGGCACTGCTGCAATGAAATGCAAACCACAACTGTTTTCTATTCACTCACATTTTGGCTGTCATCAGGTTTTTCTGACGCTGCTTTCCTTCTGGGGAGAAAGAAGAAACCTCAAATAAGAACGGGACATTTAATCTGAATTCATTATTGTCAATATTTGTACGACTGCGATAATATTAATGACTCCTGAACCACACATTGACTTCTACAACTTCTATGAACAAGTAGAGTCCAATGTGGCTGCAGGATGTTAGTGTATGGTTTTCCTAATTCTTTTGTTCTGACCTTCGTGCCAACAGAGCATTCATCTCCTCCATCAGCCCTCCGCTCCCTCCACTTGTTCGATTGGCATCGTTTTTGGCGCCTGAAGAGCTGTCTTCAGGCTGGGGAGAGAAGGGGGGAGTTAGTTGCAGCTTTCCGATACATAAAAATAAGCAAGCCAGTCAGGTTTGGCAGCAATAATCCAATTATATCCTGAGTGACTCTAAGCACTTTCATTAGAACATCAAAGAGACCAAGATAAATGGTTGTCTCACTCTTTGAACACGACGCAGTTTGGCTCCAGCAATCATTGCAGCGAGTCCCGTCGGTGCAGGGGGCTCTTCCCCGTGACTCCCTCCACCCATGGGTAGTGGTGGTGGGAGCGGAGGCTGGGGTGCTCCTGCTGACGGTGGCGGGGGTCCTGGCGGTGGTGGAGGAGGAGGGGGGCCACCCATGTTCATTGGGGGAGGTACTACTGGTGGCGCCACAGAGAGCACAGCAGGGTGGCCTTGGAAAGGAGAACCTGGAGAGAAAGCGTGACATGTGAAAACAGCAGGAGTGTTGGTTGATATGTACCTGATCTCGTGAGTTTTTGGCTTCGACAGGTGATATTATAAATGGGAAAACTAATCCACTATATAAGCATCTTCATGTGAGCACCTGAGTTGGAGGACCGCCGCTCCCGCTCGATGTGTGCCTGCATCTGTTGCTGCTGCTGCTCCATCATCTGCCTAAAGGTGACAGGCAGGAAACACAGTTGATGAGAAGTGCATCTTGTCTTTCATTTATAGGCCCGAAGGAAGAGTTCAAACATCAGCAAGTGATTTCCAAAGATTTCAACCAACCCACCATGCACCAACTGTGACTACACATTTTTTTTTCCTAGTGAAAAGTAGCTAGTGGCTGACATATCCTTTTTGGAAATGATGCTAATGAGAGCAGCAAGATTGTTGAGGATTGTTGGAAAAGCTGGGGTGTAAAACCAAAACAATAAGCTGAAGACTATAACTTCTTGTCTGAAACTGATTTAAAGTAATTCAATATTTTCTCCTCCAGCAGAGGAAACATTGAATGAAATGAATAAAACAACCAAAGTAGAAGTAGACCTGCACCTCTTTCATGTTTAGGACATTAACATCCAGAAATGATAGTAAAATTACTGAAGAAAGTTGCTGCCTTTTAAAAGCAACTTCAGTTTATTTCCTCTAAATTTCGGCAGGGGAGATTATTTTCTCTTTTTCCATTACTTTGTTGCAGCCAGCTTTGATTTGTGGGGTTTGTCAACTTCATGTGGCTTAAAATCAGTGTCTAGATATTTTGGTTTATCTTTTGACATTACTGCAGTTTTCCTTTCACCACCACAGCGTGAAGCGAACATCTTTCTCTTCATCTGTCCAACATCTCTCCTTCATCTCCATCCCTCCCCATCCAGCTCCAATCAAACTGTTTTCATCTTTCCTCACGTCTTATATGTGAGAACCATATGTATGTCACGGCTCAGGAGAGAGGGAGAGGAGACAGCTCATAGCGAGGAAGTGGAATTTTCCAGCTGTGTGTTGTAGTGCTGAGCCAGCAACCTTCTCGACATGACAGCAGCGCACACAGCAGGGCCTGAGCTGCTGAGCAATACTGCCTCACTACCACTGGAGAGAGCTCAGTCGCATCACACACACACAATGCCAGATAAGCACACAATTTCCCTTCACAATCACAAGTGTAATCCTTTGTGCAAGAGGTACACTTTAGCAGTCGTGATCAGATAGAGCCCTAACTTGTTCTCTTAAACCCTGGCATTTGGTATTTGGATGAACCAAAGCTGCACTGAAACAGGTTTAAAAACAGCAAGAAAGACCTAATTGTGCCTGAGTCTGTCTCTAAGGGCGAAAAGGAATAGATATACAGACTGATTATTAAGACATGAAAATTGCGCCAAGCTTTATTTTAAACACTACTCATACATTATTTTGGAACTGTCAGTCATCCGCTATGATTTGGAAAACAAACGTGTTCTTGTGTTTGAGCTGTTCTTAAGCCTTACAGTCCTTATTTGACCCATAGGAGGTGATCCTGTGAGGACAGAGGGGACTCAGGAGAGGAGTCACAAAGGAATGAAAGTCACTCAGGGCAGATTTCAGTTGCTGCACTTTATATTGTCTCTGTGTGGCAGGTTGCCAGACACACAGCACAGTTCTCTTTACCCTCATCCTACCACACTACCCATTCACACTGAGTTCACTTGCAGTTTGTCCAAGTCTCAATAGTAAAACTTTGGAAGCAGGCAGTAATTGTCACTGGTGAGAGGATCTATAGCAGGCAATCCTTTATCTTTTTCAAAAACACATTCTTTGGGGTGTCCCTCTGAATGGGCATTTCTTTCAACCAGCTCCTTGATTTGGATGATGAGGTAACTTAAAGCATCATATCAGCATTGTGTTTTCAGCTTGTTTCTGCAGCCACCATATTACACATTTAATATTGCAGAGAAAAACTCACATTTTAAACACAAACCATTTGAGGAGCATCAAAGATAATTTTACCTCGCTCTCTGAGCTTCGATCTCATCTGAAGTCGGTCCATTCTGGACTTGGCGCTGGACAGCTGGACCTAAAGATGGACATCAAAGCAGAAAAACATGGTGGAAGACATGCTGAAAAAGTGACGCTGGCCTCAGTAATCCATTATGAATTTTATAATGATAATTAAAACCTGATCCAGTCAAGACTATTAACAACAAATGGCATGGAATTAAACAGCAGTTGATCATTATGTCCTCTTTCCTTTGTAATGAGGAAAAAATTAAAAGCATATTAATCCTTCACTTTAGGAAAATATAAACTGATTCATTCACTTTTACTGTCGAAGGAAAGCAGAATATAACCCCAGTGTGACTGAGCATAAAACAGAGGTGGTTAGCTCTGCCGGCACACTGCTCCTCTGTTTACTCCTGTTACCCTGAATGCTCTGTTAGGGATCCATGATGCTCCATTTGATTGTCAACACTGTGCGAAAACATTGTACCCAACTAACACACATGCGTTTTTGTCTGGGCATCTGTTTCTTTTGAAATGTTTAATTGACTTTAATGGGAAACTAAAAGGCCATGGAATATTATTCTCTAATAAAAAAAGGAAATGTTAAAACAGCAGGATAATTAAATGTGTCTGAGCTACTTTCTATAAATGGACAGAACTTGACTGGAAAAGAGGAAAGTGTCGACTGCAAATGTAAAATAATTGACAACAAACTGCAGCATCTGTTCTTGGGGTTAAAGTTCACAGGCAGGAGAAAGATTTGTTTTTATTTCACACACTGGCTGGTTTTAGAAAAAACAGCTGGGACTATTTTCTGTTAGAAAACCTGAAGCCACATAACTGATGTCCTGAAAACACGGGAGAGGAGGCTCATGACCAGAGAGACGTGGCTCTCTACTATGTTACTCTCATGCTTCTGATGTGATATGAGCTGCAAAGCATGTGTGAGTGAGACCTGCAGTTGGAGAGCCAGATAGGAAACACAATTAAATAAAGACACAATGACGACAAGAAAATGTCAGCTAAGGGAGCACAATTCCAGTCAAATCTGAGGGAAAGAGTGAATGTTGTCACATGACTGAATTCACCTGGGACAATATCAATTCTACATTGTTCCCCCTGAGAAGGACTTCAGAGGAAACATTCAGAGTTTGCACTCACATTTGTGTCTAGGAAAGTACAAGGTCATAAATATTTCTTTAAGTTATGGGAATTAGGGTGAAAGCTTGACTTTTATTTTGTTGCTTTATGATTTCTGAACTGCTCATTGAGATACTGTCATCTAAGAGCACAACATAAAAACACTAATGTCTTTCATTTAGCTCAGACTTTGTAAGCCCCCTTTCTAATGGAAGGTATTCCTGATATGACACTTTCACGGCTCTACGGAGTCAGGCCATTTTTGGGGTCAGTACTCAGCAACGATACTCTCCACTGCTCACATCTCCAGTGGAAGCGACTCTCTGGTGCTAATGGCTGCCATCTATCAAGTAACAGAAGCCCAAAAACAACACACAACTGCAAAAGACCTGACTAATTCCTAGTACCAGATAGCTCATAATGAACACATGCACACACACATTCAGTGTGTCACCACAGACATGCAAACAAAGGACAACTTAATTCATATTGTTATTTATTATTACCACTTGGCAGAAAATAATAATTTTTACATTTTCTTTTCTCGGCTTTCAGGTCTATTTTTTTGCTTTAAAGCCAATTGGGGCTCTGTTATTTGCTGACTGACTGTTTGAAACTGTTTTAAAGGGCAAATAAAGCATGGTCTGTGTTGGTCCTCTTCTCCATCAGGCCAAACATCATCCTTTTCCACCATCTGTCATTCTAGTCTGGTGTCCTGTCTCTGCTCACTTGCAACTATCTGTGTATATTAAAATATATGTGAAATAAGGTGCATTCCTTGGCGTTAAAGCTCAAAGTAACATAATCAAAATGTAATTTATTTATTCACTGTGAGCATTAGAGACTGAGGGTGTCTGAATAACTCTGTCCTTTCAGTTTCTTGTAATTCATGACTCTAAAAGGTTTTAGTGTCTTATAAAAGGAATGAATTTTTACTTTTATGCACGTAGGCAGAAAGCTGTGCTATACTGCCTGATGTAAAATGAAAACATAAGCTGATGGAAGAAAGAATTGTCATGTCAGTCAATCACACACTTGTAGTAATGAACACTGGAGCCGATAAAATAAGAAGTACACATACACCAAATTAAAAAAGCAAACACAGACACACAGCTTCACTACCTACATGACATGCTGAAGAAGAGGAACCGGCTGTAGCAGACACAGAGACACTGACAGACCAACTCCCTGCTGACCATCTCTTGCTTCCAGCTACTCTTCCTCTTCCTCCATGTCCATCCCATCTACCTCTACTGCTGCCTCTTCACCTGCCCCCCTCCCCTCCCCCACCCACCCCCAGTATCAAATGTCATCTTCTTGTAACCTACACCTTCAGGCAGCAGCAGTGCAGCGAGTATCTCTGGTTAATGTTTCAAAAGGTCGGCTTCGTCTGTAGGCTGTGCCGCTTCATGCAATTTACAAACACAACTATTAAAGAAGGCCGGTTCAGATGGAGCGTCATTAATGTGCATCATTATTGTCTATGTTTAAATACGTGCAATAGACTCTATACCTAATGGAAATCCACATTTCCAAGACTAGTACCCCTTCTTCAAGGGAATGGAGTCAATCCCAGCTCACATAGGCTCACCAATTATTCTAACTCTCCTGTCTTTGCACTGTGGGAGGAAACAGGTGCAGAGAGGAAAACGGAAATAAGCTCATGAATGGAGCCGAATTTAAGTCATTAAATTAATTTACATGCTTACAGGTCACAACAATTGTGCTTCTAATTAAGCTAAAATGACAACTTGGGTATAAAGACAAACCCTGGTATGTGAAAATAACACTCATTATTTCTACCATAAGCCGAAGGATGAAGGGTCAGGTTGTGACCTCCTTACCACTAGAGGGTGTCGGAACACATGCTTATTTGAGAGCAGGAAAAAAAAACAGATCATATGGAGCTTTTGTGGTGTAAGGTCCACAACTGAATGGAGGAAACAACATACCAATCATCCCTCTCATTCAAACACACAAACGTTAAAGCTGGTACTCATTTTTTTCCTGCAGTCTGTGAGTGTGTGTCAGTTTAAATACCCTCATGTGCATAGATTGGATCTCTTCATGCAGCTGTATTGCAGCAGGCTGGTAACAGTGAGGCTATCAGTCTATATGTCTGTCAAGTGTGTGTATCCTCATCTTGTGTGTTTGTACACTTGTGTCTGGCTGCTGTCACTCGAGCCTCTTTGTTCCCCATCCTGTGTTATTAGGCAGATGAAAAGATCTGCTCTCTGGCACGGCAGCCCGGGGAGATCTTCTCAATGACTCATTCTAAATAAGAGGCTTGAGGGGGACTGCAGGGGGAGACACACTACTGCTGCTGCTGAAGTGATGACTGGCAAACCGCGATACTCACTCCCTCTCTCAGTCTCTAATTCTAACTATTTAGTTTTTCTCTCTCCTTTTGACACACTTATAGGCGTACACACACTCAGGCACACACAGGGCTCAAGAGGATAAGCCTGTCATGCTGCCATTATTAGTTAGGCCTGTGTTTTTGTCAAAGGTCTATGGTGGATTAAAGCGGCTTAGATGTGACTGGTTGCAGTACACCCTTATTCATTTTAATTGCACTTTGATGGCAAATATAACTGTAGGACTGAGTATCTGAATTCATTGGGTGTGAAAATGAAGCTAATCTATATTCTCTGTCTATATATTCTAAATTCTCTTTTATCAGCTACTCATGAAAGTAGCTGATAATAGAAAACAGAGAGGATGATATACAACCAAGAAGCTTCCTCAGCATTATTAGGTCCTGAGACAAGCTGTTTGAATCCTGAGCAGAGTATAAGAAAGCATTCTGCCTTTTAATGCTTTCTACAGTACTGAAATATGTAAGTCATAATGTCCACATGGGGCTTCAGGATGCAGCTCAAGCATCTCTTCTGTGATCAGTGCCAACATCACAAACATTGGGTCTGTATCTCCACATGAACATAACATACAACCTCAGTTCTTTCATTTCCAGAGAAAGGACTCTAAGATGGTTAAAAATGTTATTTCATAGCAAGAGGGAGGAAACTGTTGGCTCCACTGTAGGAGAAGATCTCCAACTGAGCACTAGCTGTCTACATGATCACATGTTTTTTACTATATTGTTAATATCCATCAATCTTCTACTGCTTTTTCCGTTTCCAGGTCGCAGGACTGCTGGAGCCAGCTCACAGTGGTCCAAGGGCAGAGTACACCCTGGACAGGTCACCAGTCCATCACACAAAGACAAATAGACAAACAACCACTCATGCTCACATTCACACTTATGGGAGCCCATGCTGACACGGGGAGAACATACAAACTCCACATAGACGCCGCCGTGCTGCCGTATTATTAGTTCACTATGTTAATATTTAGGAACACTTATAAGCTGCTGCACTGTCAGACATCTTTAGTGGTAATTAGTGGCCATCTCAGAGAAATCTCTACCTGTTCTCCTGCTCTACATATGGCCTTTATGACAGTGATGACAAGCAATTTATCTGCTGAGATTAAACTCCACAAGCTGTGCCTGCCATGTTCACTGACACAGGTTCAGTCTCTTTTTTAAATTGACCTTATGTGATTTAGGAGCCAAGAGGAGAATTACGATGGAGCAAGCTGAGGAAGGTAATAATGCGGGTGTGAGTGCTATATAAAAGCAATAGAAGCAATTGGCTTCTGATGAAGTTTTCTATATGTGCTTTGTACAGAGAATGCATGTGAAATGGTGTGAGGTAAATCTTACCTCCATCCTGAGCACTGAGGACGTTGAGGGCAAAGAGCATGGCATTAGAGAAGGTGGTGGCCTCCTCCTTGCTGGCAAAGTTGAGGCCATAGACCTGCCTGGCGTCCCGCCACTGGTGAAAGGTTGGTGTGGCCTGGTTGTACTTGAGGCCCTTCACTATGGAGTAGTTGATAACCACCTATGTGAAAGGAACGGGGAGAGAGCAAATAAGAGAAAGAGCTGTTTAGTAAATGTTCAACCTGTATCTTAAACATCCATTGTTTATCTGCAGGGGGACAGACGTGTACAGATGGCCATACAAAGATGATCATTATTCTCTGATTGTGCAATAGTAAAGAAAAGCCTCCAACTTCCAGAGGATTAATCACAGTGTGTTTGTGTGGATTTAAAAAGTTAAGATTTCATCATGAATCTCACCATAAAGACAAAAAAAAAAAAAAAACATCTTCATAACAGCAATCATGGGTAGAAAAGCTGGTAAAAGAGCTTTACATCAAGAAGAGCACGTAACAAACACTGTTGTGAAAAAAAAAATTCTTAATCATGATCAAAAATGTTTTCATCATAAATGTGCAATTTTTGAAAGAAACTGCCTCCTTATGGACATTTCAAATGCAATGCAATTATAAATTGACAATCAAATTTATAATTTTAGCTGTTTGTGAAATGCTGGGAAAATTCATTTTAATTTTTAACCAAATTAAATTTGTAAAAATTTAAATGTAATACTGACCAGTATTCAATGAGTTCTGGCAGGAAACAACAGGAGTTGAACCCCAATCTACTTATCCTATGTGAAGTCAGGACCATATACGTCCTTCCACAGCCAAGTATCAAAAGACATCACACATATATGTAAGCGCTTTTAAACAGCTGTTTCCCTTAAACTCTCGTTCACAGATGCACTTTCCATTAACTTCAAAAGAAAACAAAAAATTATCATCTAAAATAGCCGAAATTCCAGTCTGTTGCAATCCTCCTGCAGGGCAAAGAGCTTTCCCTCTCTCTAGTGACTCTACGGCTAAAATTAGTAACACTTTATCTTCACCGCTCTTACACTGCAGCCTTTGTGTCATGGCCGTTACCTGTTGGTCCTGCAGTTTGACGCCCACCACTCTGAACGTGTTGTTGGCAGTGTTGTGGTAGATGTTGATGCGGCTGAATCCCTGCTGTCCAGGCTTGATGGGCACCCATTTCTTACTGGTGTCATCGTAGACCATGACCGAGGCCCGTGCCTGGCAAATACTCTGCTCGCTGAGAGTGAAGGAGCCAGACAGAGAACAGGAAGAAGGAGAGAGAGTCATTTAATTATGGCCAGACTGCAACAACTGATTTAAGGACAATCCACCCTTGGGCATTCTTACAATGTTTGATATCATCAATTAATCATGTTCAACATGTTACTTAAGTAATCCACTTGTCTGGTCTAATAAAGCTTTGAGGCTTTAATCCAGACCATAGATACTTTCATTAAGTCTTGTCTGACTTTGAGCATTGTCTCCGTGCAAAATGAAGTAAAGCAGTCAGTGGTTACCTCCAATAGAATGAGCTACTCCTGATTTTAAGAATTACCTTCAACAATAAAACTGGATGCTATATATTTGTTTGAGTTGAAAGACATAATTAGAACCAACAGGGCAACAACATAGTCTTATAATCCTGTGTTACACTAATAGTTTAACCTAAATGTAATCAAGAGCCTGTCCATTTGTTTATGTCATTAATGAAAGGCAATCACATTGTGTGTGTGTGTGTGTGTGGCCTCGAGTGTTGGGTTGTGTGGGTAGTGCATAATCTGAGCCCATGCATCGCTTTCCCTTTGTGTAACACATGTCCATAGATATACACACACACATACAAAGTAAACAGCAGTGCTCATTACATTACAAGGAGTCTCATGACCTTTTTCATGCGTTTCAGAGATCAAAACATCTGCAGAGTGAAAGGGGGGGGTGTTTAATGGATAAAAAGGAAAAACACAGGGGAGGAGCAGGGAAACATTTTGACTTGCAAATGAGAATAACAAGAAGAGTCCCATCTGTGTCTTTGCCTCTTTGCCATGCTAAAATTGGTGGATCAAACCCTGAGGCCAAGTGAAAAAGCTGTGTCAGAGAAGGGAAGAAAAGAGAGAAAGAGGGAAAATTCCAGGCTGAGGGTGGAGCATAACGTAAAGTGAGAGACAGCATTACTCCAACATAAAAAGACTATTCGAAAGATGCTCTGTGTATGAAAAAATAAAATTTATTAATTCATTCATTAATAAAAATAAATGAGGGTAGTGTGAGCCCTAATAATCCATCGCAAATCATAAACAGGTAGATTAGAAGAAAGAAAAAAGAAAGCAGCTGAAACTGGAAGGACCAGGATCCATTCAGATAACACATTAAATGCATTTTAAGCCAGAATTATAAATAACTTCCTTTCAGGTTGTGATGCTCATGTTATCTTTCTGTAGTGATTTTGATGTTCCCCAATACAAAATGGGCTCAAGCACCAGCAGGGCAACTGTGATTAATTTATTTTCTTTAACTTGTCAACTCAGTTAATATTTAAAAAGGACTTCTTGGCAACTACCTGAAAATGGCATCGAAGGCCCACAAGCATGAATAAATGAAGTTCCTTTGCTATAACAGACTTGAGCAGGAAAAATGGAAGAGACGGGGAGAAGGAGAGTGAGTGGCGGAAAGAGAAAGAAATAGAGAGAGAAAAGCTGTGAAGGAGTGGAAGAAACAACAAAACAAGCATTTGTGATTGACAGTTATAGGACACGCACAGACACAAACACACAGTCTTACATGCACGTGTTCACAAATGTAGGAGCCTACAGTGGTGTAGATCAGTCCATGGCAAACCCCTGAAAAATTAACAATTGCTCCACAGTGCATGAATAAATCAGATGTCTCTGAATTTACCTTGACAGCACACACTCACGCGCAGGACACAGACACACACTTTAAATGCCATCCGCCTGGGTCCGCTCATGACCAGTATGTGCTGCAGTAAATTCAAGCTGACAGGAGCAGAAAGAGAAATCTCAGAGAGCTGCTGAAGAATCCTCTTCTTCAGTTGCTTCCACAGAAACAGTCCAATCACAGGGCAGGATTATTGAAGCTATTATACACAGCTGCACCTCAGAACTGGTCCAGAATCCAGCCACTGATCCATGATCCAATATTGGAACATAAAAATATACCCCTGCAAACAATAATGATGCTCTGATCTGTAACTGCTCACTGTGATCAAATTACTCAGAAAAGACGGGAATATTTTACTAAACAATTTAGTTCAACCAGGCAACATTCACAGCAGTATTGAGCAGCAGATGTATTCTGTCCTCTAGAGCCAGATATGATGCTTAGATGACTTCATCACAAAATAATGTTACGCTGTCTCTATTAAAATGTTCTGCATTGGCGTTTGATTCATAAGATTTAATAATGAAAAACATGAATTATTTATCCGCCCTGCTGAGTATTTGCAGTGCTGGAAAAAAAAATAGCATATCTTTAAAACACACATACACAAACGCGCTCATTACATTATCTCTGGGTCAGAGATCATTTTGGGGTTAATGAGATGCTGCTTCTTTTTTTTTTTTTTTTTTCTTTAAGTTTTCTTCTAACGACAATCTGCACTGTACAGGCCAGATGCAATCAACATTTTGTTGTTATTCCTTCATCACTCATGAGTCTGCTCACAGCTGGACCAGTCACATCCCTTCAGTCTAACCAGCAGCGTCATAGTCTTTAGTTCCCTTCTCTATTCCTGAACTGTCCCTCTGCCTGTACTAAATTTAATGTGTTTGCATCATTCCTTTGATCTGAGACAAATGTGAACCATGAACTGCCACCAGAGAGGGATACGCTTTTGTGTCACACAGGTTAAGAAAAAGACAGACACAGAGAGAGAAGCCTGCAGAATTGTGGTTGGAAATATGCACGTAGCAGATCCCCGAAGCATGAAACATAATTTGCATTTTGATCCTCTCCTCGGCTGATGAATTGCCAAAAACAGAGGTGGAAATGAAATTTAACATCAAAACTGTTTGGTAATAATGTTTTACATAACAATAAGACGGACAAAATCCCTCAACTAGTTTTCTATCTGGGACAAATAGTAACTTGATTTAATTTCAAATGTGTGGAAATTTTTAAATTTTAGAACAGTTTTTCTTTGTGTTTCAATGAATCAATACCAGCCTAAAGGTAGATCTAGTATCAGCAGCTCTGAGTCAGTCATGAGATTTTGTTAATTTTTTTGGAAAAGTGTATTACTGCCCCTCCATTCTGTCAGGTACATCTGTGCTGTTGTCTTTGTGTGAACAAACTCCTATCAGTGTGTATAGCTGTGAGTGTTTGCCCATGTTCAAGGCTGCCATACATAGTCGTGCAGTAATCTGTGTTGTCAGAGAGCCTTGTACACATCTTAGTGTCCGTCCACACATCAGGCAGGCTGCAGTTCTTACACCAGCCTGCAGACATCACAACATCAAAGCTATTGTACTGCTCCACTTTCTGTGGCCTCTGTGCTCAAGGCAGCAGCACGCTGCCAACAAAGAACATTCTGCCTGAAACAGAAACACATGCACAGCCGAATGCAAATTTAGGGTTTATTCATCATATATTCTTAAATTCATAACGAATGACGCAAATGCAAGAGGAAACAGGTGGTTCGGGATCCAGAAGGTCTAGAAGCTGTCAGGCAACTAGAACTGTATTAAAACCAATAAGATCACACTATGGGCAAGCTATTTGCTAAATACAGTTTTTAAAATTAATAAAATATTTAAATATCTGTTAATTACATAAGATAATCAATAATGCAGCTCCTACTCTGAATTTTATGCCACTATGTTCTGATCTGTCAACTACATCAACCACGTGTCCTGTATTGTCAGGTTTTTGTTCTGGGTTGTTTTTGTGTTTACGCTGTCATTTTAATTTTGGACTACAGATGGAAACTAGCGACCAGCTATAATCTGATGCAACCATCTCTTCATACGCTCTATATGATTAATGTCACTTACACACTGTCACCTATGAATAAATAAAAGTATAATCATATTACACTAATTGCAAAAAAGTTTCATCATCCTAAATCTGTTTCAGTTAGATTCTGCAGCCAGCCACAGTATCATGATGGTGTCACTAACAATCGGAACTCCAAAAGTTAACAGTGTCGTGTATATTTTATTTGAACAGATTCGATCTTCATCTGCAACAAATGCAACACTCCAGTTTCT
Organism: Echeneis naucrates; assembly: GCF_900963305.1. Taxonomy (NCBI): domain Eukaryota; kingdom Metazoa; phylum Chordata; class Actinopteri; order Carangiformes; family Echeneidae; genus Echeneis; species Echeneis naucrates. The sequence goes on from NC_042534.1 coordinate 11,945,369, forward strand.
GTGACAGATCTGCTGACACAGTGATCCCACAGAAAGTGACTGATACTGCAGTGTTTGAGCTGCTAATTATATTTTGTTGTTACTGTGATTTTTAAACCCAGCAGAGCATTCATCAGAGGGAGATATAAAGACATATAAATATGCAAATGTAGCATTATAATAATAACAACAAAAAAGCCCATTGTACCAAAACTTGTACATTTACATTCCATCCTGTGATGTTTCATCGAACACCGTCCAAACTCCATTCCTGCAGTAAATGAGGTGAACAATTTATTTGATTTGTTTTTTATGTGAACATGAGCCAACAAAATGACAGACAATATTTTCTATCAGTGGAAACTGCCAATTGGCTGCAAATTGTCAAAAAAGAGATCAAAATGTCCTAAACTGATTTTATGGATTAGCTTGACCGGTAATGCTGCTGAATGCAGAACAAGCATTTAATATATTGCAAACCTTCTGGTGACGTAGCATCAACAAGAGGGTTGGCAACACTGAAAACAAGAAAATCAAAGCAGCATGGAGCTGGAGCTCATGCGGTGATCCGTCAGAAATTAGAGAATATCAGCGGGTAAAAAGAAGGAAATACAGTGACTGGGTTGCCCACGTGATGGTTTGTGATGAACCAAAGTGTGATTTAATTTGCAAACAAAATATTGGATTTGTGAGATTTGTTTTTCCTATACAAAACAGTCACCTCAGCCTTAATCAAAATACAATCATAAGACAATCAGTTCTTCTATTTCCACACTAATATTCAGCTCCAGCAGTGCTCACTAATAATACCATGCCATTACTGTGCTCAATTGCTCAAATGAGAGCCTGACTCAAGTAAAAAAAAAAAACAACAACTTGGAAATGCTTGTCTATACAATCCATTCAGGTGAAAGACGAAACACAAACTCAATCCCCATTCTGTCCATTTCACTTGCTGTTGAACTGCACTTGATAACTCTGTTCCATGAATTAGTAAAGATTATTTTGTATTTGTGACTCAGTAGTGATGAAAGAGGAGGAGCCCAGATCATAGAAAGTGTCTTTGTGTTTTGTGTCCCGCAGGCAGCTGCTCAGAGTGAACAGCCAAATCCTGAGTTAGCTCGCAGAACAATTGTCAACACAAATAGTTTTGTCTTTTTGTCTCCTTCACAAAATGCTCCTTCTTTCCTAGACATGAGAAAAACCCTCTTTGTGCAAACTGGCCAAAAACATTTTGCACATACAAAGTGTGTGTGTGTGTGTGTGTGTGTGTGTGTGAATATGCGCACATGCTTTATACATCAAAGTTGTATAAAGCAGAAAGAACAGCTGACACCTTAAACATTTATAAGCTTGCCAGGGCAAAGCTACATTAGCAATGAGCCTGAGCTAAACCTCAGCTTCCACAGAAAATAGGATAGATTGAGTTAAATAGCCCCTGCGATCCAACCACGGGGGCCAGTTGGCAGGATGAGGAGTCACTTTGGGTAAATGACATTATTCTAAGCTCATGTGACTTTCTAAACACTCATCTACTGTCAATTGTAACTTAAGAAAAGATGCACAATTGGTGACAGAACAACTTTGTCCCACTTTCTGCTGCTGCAGCTCCTGACAAACTAAGCTCGCTGTGTTGGATGTCAGCCTTATTTGCCCTGCATAAATGTACAGGGAGCTTATTCACCAGTAACTTTGTTAAATTATCAAAAAGTTTTGATATGCAAATGTGTTCTCTGTGCATGAAATACTCTACAAGGACAATCTGCCAAAAATAAATAAAAAAAAAAAAAAATAATCTATCCGTAGAGGGGGTCAGAGTATAAAATTACATTGTGTATGTCTGTGTGTATGTGTGTGTGTGTGTGTGTGTGTGTGTGTGTGTGAGGGGGTGTATCTGTCTCTTGGTTTTAAATCACTGAGTGTTTATGTGTGGAAGCTTGTTTATGTTTGCATCTGTGAAAAACAGTCCTAAAGAAAGGACACTGTCAGACTGGTTTGCAGGCGAGTTACATAAACAGTTTGCTTGCATATCTGAGGTTTCAGTGGTGTGTGTGTGTGCGCGTGTGTCTGTGTCTGTGGAGGGGGCTCTAAAAAGAGAAGAAAAGAGAGAAGAAGCGAGAGAAAGGGTCCTGCACTGACAGCAAGCTTTCAAGCAGCCTGCCGGCTCTAATACAAACAGTGATAAAACTACCTGAGTGCACAGGAGCAGTCTAAAATAACTGACCCTGGCTGAATTGGGGGACACGTCTTGGAAATTAGAGTCACCCACTATCTATCTAGACAACTTTGAGGCCCAACAGAGAAGCAGGAAAAGCTGGACCGTGACTCAGTAATAGTATTACTGTTGACTATGACACTGTATATTGAATTAAAATAGAACAGCGCCTTTTAAACTTCATCTCTGTGGACCGAGAGTTTGAAATCAGCTCTTTGGCCCAATTTTTGAAGGCTATTGCACAAGCCAATCAAACTGCGTACTGTTTTAGACCACTGGCACAGTCAGGGACATTTCCTGGTCAATACAATGTAGTGGAGAAACATGCCAGTGTTTTTACATGTTTTAGCTCATGAATCCCAGATTGCATTTACTTCTGTTTTTAGCTACAGTAGAGGGAGAGCAATGTGTCCTACACTTAAGTCCAGGCAGAACATCTAACAACATTTTAATGGACTTACCACAAAATGTGGTTCATGGATGTCCAAGGTCCCCTGATTTTTCCTCCAGTGCCAACATGAGAGAAAGAAATATCTGGACAGCAATTAGTCTGGCTGCCATAAAATTTAGTGTGGGTATCCGAGGTCTTTGGAACAAATCATTCTCACTGGACATTGCCTGCAACTCCACTGGCAGGTCAAAGTTTCCATCAATTCAGTGAAATAGCTTGACAATTTGATGGATGGTACAAAACCAACATGACACATTTAGAGTGACACAACTGGCAATGATTGGACAGATTTGAATAAAATTTAGAATTAAAGGTCAAAGAGGGTGAATTTGAATGACTTTAAAGGGCCCAGACTTTTCATCTCGCTCCATTATACTGTGGAGATATACATTTGTACAGTATTTTGGTTTATTTGAAACCCTAGGCATCTTAGAGGCACTTCTAAGCACTCCATCAGAGTTCCAACAGAGTTGGAAGGTTTGAAAAATATATTCATTCATCTATAGAGCTATGACATGCCTGGGAAAGGAGAATATCACATTTACAAATCAAGACTTAGACACATTTTGCAGAAAATATGTGTGTAATGTAGTATTCTTTTTTTTTTCTATTTTTCTTTTTTTTTTATGTTGAACTTTGAGATGTGAATTCTGCTAGTAATTCAAAAACATTCTACTCAAACAGTGTTTGTCTGAGTGTGTGTGTGTGTGTGTGTGTGTGTGCGCGCACTTGATTGTCCTCAACTTGTGTGTATATGAATGCATGCCAGAGCCTGGAGACCCTGCAGAAAAGACACACACACAAGAGAACACACAAACACACACCTAGACTCCAATGCTGACGCTGAGACCACGCAAGAGCACGCTAATCTGTTGGCATGACAACTGGAGTGGAATATTTGCTTGGCCTAGAAAATATGGCTGTGAAGAAAAGATGAATGAGCAGTGAGATATAAATAAAAAACACAAGCCGTCAGACAGTCTGCTGTTTGATTACAGACCTCACTGTCATCAACAACACTACAATGTCCTGCGTCATTATGTGATCATCAAGTAACTTTCACATGAGGCTGTGACAGTGTATCAGTGCAGGTGTATGCATCAACACGTGTTTAAGTCAGCCTATTCACTGCTGGAATATCATACAAGCCACTCCGTTGCCTTGAAGGCAGACACTGCAGACTCTGCAGACCATGAAGCATATTTATAACTCTTTGCTGTGACTAATGTACATGTAGGCTTGCTCTGGGGATTTTGTTAGTCGCTCTTCAAACCACTAAAAAAGCCTTAAATGTCTCTTGACAGTCCATATGAGATGGGCACAAAAATAAAGCTACATTCTGGTCCCATAAAACAGGGCTGAATTTATGGGTTAATTCCAGCTGAAAGCGTGTGAGGAGAGGGCAAGGATGAGGTTCTTTTACTGCTGCACTGCATGATCGCATAAAGCATTTAAGAGTTTCCTCAACTCTTTTGGCGCAACTGCTGAGCCTGAAAAAGCAGCACAGCAGAGGGTAAATCTTGCTGGGGAGGGCTGAACCAAATGGTTTTAATGTGCAATAAGGTGCTCTCATATTTGATGTTGGCCACGACTTTAGGCATTATAATAGTGATGGATGAGAAAGTGTTGAAATTTTAAGTCAATTTCTGACTGTGCTTCTGAACTGCATCACATCAGGAACAGTTGGTATAAAAAGGTCAAAAAGCAAGTTGGCAAGTTTACTTTTAGCAGACATCCTCCCGCACTCTTCTGACTTATCCTCTAATCTCAGGAGAGGACAACAAGCGGAACAATAGAAATTAAAGAGAGGAGTGTTTGTGGCTGGCCTCGGTTGGCTTATATCAGGGAGGCAGAGGAGAGTGGAAAATAACTGGAGCCTTAGCAGTGGAGGATTTAGACTTGGAATGGTCCTTTATGTCTCTGCAAAGACAGACAAATCCTCTGACATAACAGAGGCATCAGCAGTGAAAACACATGTTCAATAGATCCCTGATGAGTTGATTGCAGCATTAAACAAACAAGTTAATCTGCGTGCAACTGCCACACAGCTGAGATTTAATACGATGAGACCTGAATCCTGCAAATGCAAGAGGGCCACCTTAAAATAATAGCTTTGAGATACTCTCTTATTTGCTATTTTGTTGAGTGTGAGAGAAGAGAGGCTCCATTGTACCATCTGCCCACAAATATGAAGCTGTATCCATTTTGCTGTTTAGTTTAGCTTAGCATGAAAGCAGGAAACAAGGGGTAAACAACTGTTTCTGTTAAATAAGAAATGCACCTCTAAAGCTAACATGGAATTAGACGTATTTTCTGATGCAGATATATGCATTTTCTCCACCAGTGCACAGAGCCACATCTGTCCACACATTTCCAGTTATTTTCCAACTTGCCAAACTATTCTTTGTGTTTCATTTGTGGCATTAAAGGTTTCAAGTCTAGTAAAGAGCCAGACATTCTTGTCTAGTTTGTTCTCTGTGGGAATCTTGATCTTGGCTTAATGAGCGTTTGCTGGAATGTTTAATACGAAGTGTACAGCCTCAGGCCTTCTTTGTCTACCAACAACTGGAGCTGAGAGCTACTGTAAGCATATTAGAGGAGTCTTACTTGGTTGGCCTCCATTGGTGAATGTGTGCGCATGCATGTCGGTAATTTTCCCAATAAGCCCATGCATGAGCCATCAAATCAAAGACTAGGAAGAGCTATTCAGACACCCTGCTGAGTAGAAGACATAGAAGGAGAGAAGCAAAGCAGGAAGAGAGGGACTGAGGATGGAAAGGAGAAAAACGATTTAAGACTGAGGTGGTAGAAAGATACACAATATATGCAGTACAGTGAGGGGGGAGTGGCTTTAAAAATGCATGCAAATCCATTTGGCAGAGGGGAAATATCTCTGTAGGTGAGAGTATGGCTAGAGCATTAACACTAACAAGGAAACACTTCCCTGTCCAAGGAAGAAGAAAGTGAAGGAGGAAAGAGTCAAGGGTAGGAGAAAAGGGAAGCTGTGGAGGTGCCCTGAGGCTGAGCTCTGTCTCCCCCATGATGCCATTTAACTGCTGCTACTTACTGTGGGAGCCCCACACTCAACCCAGACATGTTTACATGTGATCCATTTTACAGTCGAGCGTTTGCTGAAGGCCATTAGGTTAAGTGCTCTCTATTTCAGAATACAGCAGGACTGGAAAGTCTGCATATCTCTCACACTCACAAGCATCTGTAATTGACAGTCTCCTCCTCTTTTATAAAACACCCAGTGCAACTCTGTGCATGCCGCCACGTCAGTTGTGCCACAGATCATCAGTCAGTGCATTCAACGACCCAGAATATTTCACAAATTTCCAGATGTACTTTCTTATATTTGACACACTTGTGAATTCGACACTCTCTCTAATCTGTCAGGCCACACTTGTGGCCGTATTGTATCATGCATCATCTGTATTATTCCCTCACTGATGGAATGATAATACAGAGAGCTGGTCTCCTTTGGGAATCCTGAAAAACAGAAAGCCTTTCCATCAACCCAAGACATAATCCTCAAGCAATAACTTACATTACAGCAGCTCTTGGATTTAAGTCAAAGGCTTTCAAGGTGAATGAATTTAGTGAGCTGAAGGGAGAATCTGTCTATGCCGCTGAAATCCTTATTTTAGTGGGGGTGGGGAGGCCAGAAAATCCAAAGATGCTTTAACACTGTAAAACAACTGTCCACCTCTGTTTATGTCTTTCCTTACACAAAGACTCCTACCACTGATGCCATTTTGAGGTTAGGTGATGTAAAATGGCCTGTGACTTTCTGCACCCACCAGAGAACTCCTTTGACAGATCATGACATGATCTCCAAAGTGAACAGCAAAGTAGACCTCTTGTACAGCACTGGTGCAGCAGATAAACCTTAACAATTTGATTCCATTCAGATGACCGACTTCCAGTCTAAAACATCTGCAGTGAGTAAGGCCAAGAGTATTACAACAAAATCCAAAATATGACACTCCTCTTTGCAAGGCAATTGTTTCCCATTATAATGTAATGCCTTCTAGAACTGCTAAAAAAGGTGTATGAGGGTATTTTTTAGAAGTTGCAGATCAGCAGGGAAACGTTATAGACAACCAAGAAACAATCTGCTGGATCTGCACACAGAACTCAGAATGAGTTTGTTTCATTTGTTAACTTTAAATTAACAACTTCTGTTATTGTGTGTGAACTGTGACTGTTGTAACTCTCCACACATCACATAAACTATCATTGTTTTATCATAATGTTGCGTGTGTGCATGCTAATGTGCATGTGTGTTTACTTACTCAGCAAGAAAAAAAGCCACAGATCAAATACAATAGAAACACCCACACACACACATCCATTTGCATACACTGTGCGAGCATGAGCCAGAATAAACAGGAAGCAGATTGTCTGCTCTGCAGTTCAACAATTGCAGAAAATATTGTAAAGGAGGAACCTTAAAGACAGCTAGAAAATAAAAGCTAAAATGCAGAAAAAAATGCTACCAAAGACAGCAAACCAAACATCATAAAACACAAAGACAAGCGTTATGTCACTCTCTTCTTTGTGTTTCTCTACCACCGGTAGTGGAGGTTGTAAGTTCCAATCAAAGCGTATTTTTTTGTGTCTATGATATAATTTCCAGAAGTCTGTTTCTGCCTGTTCGGATGACAAAGCCACCCTGGAGTTTTAACTCAACAAAATTTACACCAGCAGTGTTTCCAAGAGACACTTTTTAGGTGCTCAAAAATTTGGGTGTAGTGTGGACAGCGGGCATAAAGGCAACAAAATTAAAGTGTTTTTCTGATAAAAGACAACTTTTCCTTCAGTATAAGGGTACATGTGCACAATAAGAAAGCTATATCACAGCCAAAGGGAAGAGTGGCTAATAGCCAGAAGCTAATCAAGGGAACAGGCACATCACTAATGGAATTATAACTAACATTAATATTGGTTAAAAATAGCTTAAACCAACAGATGATACGTCTTTTCAAAGTAATGAAGCATTCAGATTTAGTAGTCAGATTCTGGTTTGGTAATGAGGAGCATTTCATGGTTTAGTTTTTACCAATTTGATATATGCACCCATATATGCACCCAAAAAAACAAACCGCTTTACTCAATAAAAGTAGCTGACAAATGACATTCACTGCTAAACTGAAATGATGACGTCTTGTAAAAACTTGTTTGACACACACATTACCACATTGGCAGGTTTTCTGCGTGTAATTCATAAATGTACTGGATGTGTATTTGTGATCTCATGGATCGGTCAGAGCTGGTTGTCATGGTTATCTGGCTATACTGTGGCTAAGTCTACATCGGTCACCATGGAGCCCAGGCTGTCTCTAATATCGCAGCATCCCTAACAAATGTTTTCCAAAGGCGTGTGCTACACCAAAACCACAATCAAAGATATTTTCTATTTTCTTTTCCACAATCCCACCAGCTCCTCTTTCCCCCTCTAATTTCACATTCATTTATCTGCCTGTTTCCTTCTAACAATCACAATTCACTCTTTTTTCCCTTTGCTGAGCTTTGCTTTTCTCACCATCCCCCCTCTCTCCTCTGGTCTTGTATTTTTTTTCCCCGTCATTTCCCTCCTCTCCCTCTCTCTGTCCCTTTGGTTTCTCATTTTTACTCCATCTCTCTCCTTCCTTGTCGCTGTGGCTCTAATAAACTTGCATTGATGGTGTTTCTGTGTGTCAGTATGCATCTCCCATGTAGTCAGCTGAACTGACTTTAAAATTGATGAAAAATATGAGTAGTGAGCCTTCTGTCCAGTAAAAGGTACAGCAGCCAGTGTGTTTACATGTGTGGGATAAATTTTCTGCTTATTTCAGTGAATATTCATTGCATAAAATCTTATTTGTGAAAATGGGATATTGCATAAAGGCTTCAATTGGTTTTGTGAACACACATCACACTTTAAATCTCTTAAATCTCTCTAAATGCATGCATGGTTTGTGTGTGTGTGTGTGTGTGTGTGTGTGTGTGCGCTAGCTGCCCTCTCACAGTGTAGAAGAAAGTGGTGTGATGCAGCCAGAAATGTGAGACTGTATTTGTTGTTGTTGTTTTTAATCAAAGCTGCAGTCGACACATACATCAAACACTGATAATTGCTGACATTTCCTGATGTTTGGTTTGCTGATGCAGTCATTTCTAAGGTGAGGCTGCAGTTGATTGATCATCTTAAATTGTTTATTAGCTTTTAGACACAGGGAAGATGAGCCTTCTGGCCAGAAACAGAGCACAGACCTCAGTTAAAGAGAGCAAGCATGGAATATAAGCAATCACATTAGAGTTAAAAGCGTGATGAATGAAGTAATACTCCGAGGTAATGTGACTAAAGTGAGCAAAGACTTAGCTCTATACAGCATTTGCCTTATATTGTAATCCAGATAATTACACAGTTACTTTAGCTGTGTCTTGTCTTTTTCCCCCAGTAATGTTGCCCTGCTGTGAACAGACTCAGGCTCCCGTGGCGACATCGGGGAGCTCGGCCAGGCCGTGATAGTGACACGTTGTAGCCCCATAAAGCTGCTCCAGCCTTGAGCACTCGCCAAACTTAAAGCTGCTTAGTGTGGCAAAACTCTGGCTGAGTCCCTTAAAGCTGCACTAATCAGAGCTGTTAGAGAAAGAATCATCAAATGTATCGCACACCAGATTACAAGGAAATCTAGAGCTATGGATGCAGTGATAGACGGATGGTGATGGATAGAAGACATATGGTGAAAGAAATGCATTCAAGTGAAAAGGCAAATATTATCTTGCGTGGATGTCACACAGCATCAGGTCTGACTGAATGCCTAAACGCAACAGCTCCATTCTGCACAATTACGCTCAACAAGACAAAGAGCAGGCAAGCTGTTGCACATGTGCGCATGCGCCTTTGAGCGCTCTGAAACCATGACGGCAGGCGTCGGCAGTGGATTCAACAAGCCCTCCTGAGCACTTTTTTGATTGGAGAGAAAGAGCAGCAGAAAGAGAAGGCGAGAGATGCAAACACAGAGAACAAAAGAGCCACAGAGGCAGCCAACAAGAGGGCTACAGCGGCCAAAGGGCCCTGGACGGCAAATATAACAACTGCAGCACTGTTACTCTCTCCGTCCACTTGGCAAGCTCTTTCATACGACATCAATGCCCTCTGCTTCCCCCAGGAGCCTGACACTTTATTGCTCAGCTAGCTAAGACATTAGCATGCAGTCCCATCCCCCTGCAAGGGCAACCAGCCGCTCACAGCAGCACTCGTCATACACAGAAACGCTTCATATGCAGCAGCAGCTGGGGTTCTCTACAATCATGATGCTCCAGCTACATTTTGGTTTGGATCTAATGGAAATGGAAACATGAGACCTGGATGACTCCACTAATCAGGAATAATTGATGGATTTCTGATCTATTGAGAGATCCATCACAAGCACCTTTGCTGCTCTTACCTGACTTTGAACTCAGTGAGCTGTGGCTGTGCCCCTGGTTCAGCACAGTAAATCTGGGGGAAGTAAAATCGATGTGATTGAAGGTTGATGTCCATGGTGTCCACACACAGAGGACACACAGGTGAGCCCTTCTCCGCAAGTAAAAAAAAAAAAAAATTGGGCAAATTTGTTGTGTATTTGCTGTGCCAGTTGTTTTCTTCCTTTGTCTTCCTTTTCTCACCAACACTTTCACTTAAGGTCAGAGTTCAGCAGAAGCATCCCCAGTCACCTTCTTCCCAAATGGTCACAGAGCGCTACCACCAGGAAGGCATCCCCCTCCTCTTCATCTCCGCCATGCACTGAACATTCAATCACCTCTGCTGCCCGTCACTGAACAGGCACACTAACCTATTTCCCCACTGGCAGCCACTGTACACTCAAGCAGCTGTGAGCACAAGAACAAAGATGACTCCAGTAAAAGATGCTGCCTCCAAAAAAACAAGAAACACAAAAATAATCCTGGTTTCTAAGTCACCAATTCATCCTTTAGCCCGAAGAAGAGGTAAATTTGTGAAAATTGAAAAAGAAATTTGAACTGTGAAGGTAAAAAATGTGAGAGTATCACTCAGCCACACACAGAGAGGACTGAATGAGATATGAGAGTCCTTTGGTTTTTACGCTTCTGAGATAGAGAAAGGGGGTAAAAAGGGAGAGATGGAGATAGAGAGATTCCCAGTGCTATGAGGCGTTGCCCTCACTCTGCCTCTCCTCTCTGTGTCTCATTGGATTACCTCCTCCCTCTCCATCCCCCTCTCTTCCCTCCACCTCCCTCCATTCCTCCCCTCCCAGCTGTGACAAGAGCGATGGGCCGCCAGCCCCGGAGGTTGCTGGTCCTGCCCCTCCTCCTCCTCTTCCAACGCCCCCCCCCCCCACCAGACTGCAGGATTGGCTGAATTTAGGATGTGTATGCCTACACGGAGAGAGGGAAGTGAGGCGAGGAGGAGGAGCTAGAGATTTTAATTCATCTGATGGTTCCCATCTTTTCCTCGCATATGATTTGAGGTGATCCAGCGATGGGTGGAGCTCCACATGCAACCGAGTCACAAACGTTCACACTCGGACACATACACACACTGATCTAACAGCTTAAATTGGATGTTCACAGGAAGGGACACAGGTGATAGAGCAGGTCAACCTTCGTTGTGTGCTTCAACTGGATGTAAGCATAATGAATGTAAAAATCCTCACACAATTAAAAGCATGTTCTACGTAATATGAAGATGCAATTATTTGCATAAAACATACTGTGAATTTCCAATACCTACATTTGCCCCTTTAATATTCCCCTGCACTATTTACAGCCGTCGGAAGCATGTAGATTAAATATGATATAAGTGGTGTGTGTGCCCATAACACTAATCTTCTGGGTGGATTCCACATCACTGTGGCTTCCAGTAACCAATAAATCCTTTACATATTTACAGCACATCCTCCAATACCCCTGCCCCCCCGTCCCTTTCTAGTACAGTTTGCTTCACTCACACCCACATCTGCCCTCCTGTGTTTTTCCAGCAGGCAATTTGATTGATTGGACTAACTTCAGAACTGTTGGATGATATGGTTTGCTCTGTAATTGTTGTGGACAGCAGCGGAAACTGCAATTTGAAAGCAATTCAGTGCAGTTTACTTGGCTGTTGACAACATTGTGGCAACAAATCTTTATGCCAGTAAAATTTCATCCTCACCTTTCTTACATCCATATCAAATAATTTTACACAACTGTCAGACTGTCGGAAAACATATTTACTTAAACTTAACGTCTGCTTGCAAAAAAGAAATAAAAAAATACTGCTCCACAGCAACATCACACAGATTCAAAGACATTCAGCTGTACTGTCACAAACTTCTGAGTCTTCAAACGTTTAACAAAGGGGTAGACGTATGTCAGCTGTTGTAGCCCCAATGATCCAGCTTGGAAAAAGGCTCTGGGTTCTATCACAAGCCAAAATGTCCCTCATGACACTACCACAGTTATTTTCTGAATGCTCCCCCATAACCACTGAATATTTTTACACTTTCTGTACACTTCGATTTTTTTGTCGCTTAATTTCATGAGGCATTGGTTATCTCAGCTACAACATACTACACGCAGCACAATACACAGCTGTCACAGCTGACACTCATTCCAGTTGTGCAGTACATCACAATGCACATCATCTCAAAGCACTTTGCAGATAAAGTGGGTGTCTTCACAATATTATAGAGAGAAGCACAACAGCTCTCCAAATCAGAGTGGAATCAGATCGTGAAGAAGAAAATGGGCAGATAATGTGTTGCCTGGTTCTTTAACTACACATCAGGTGAACAACAAAAGTACCAAAGCACAGAGTTAATCATTTTAATCACTTGTTAATTTGCATCCAGTATTTTTACTTCCTCACTCCACTGATATTTTATCAGAATTAAAGGATGTTTTTTGTTTTCATGTTTGAGTATACGATTTATGCAACATGAACTGAACATATGTCTGCCCATACAGGTTACAGGACAGCAGAATTAACTCATGTCAGCCGTTTCCAGGGGACCCACAGCAGACTGGACTATTTCTCCTGAAGCTACATGAATCTCCTCTGTGTATGAAAAAGCAGCAAAAGACTGTTTACAGTTATACTACAGTTGTCACAAAAGGACAATGTGAAAGCGGCAGCCCATCTGAGCAAAGGACAAAGTGTCGGTAAGTAGAGAAGATAAAAGCAGCAAACTGACAGATGAGGTAGCACAGATGGGGGAAAGAAGGAGGACGATTTTAGAGTAATCACATGAGGGAGGGGCTGTGGAAAAAATAGGTGGAGAGCAGAAAAGGGGATAGAGGAGTGGACAGATGGACAGACAGGTAGAGACAGAGTTAAATGCCTCTGAGTGGAATCAGGATAAGCTGGATCAAGAGAGAGAGAGAATCAGAGTGAGGGCAAGACTGTGCAGGAGGGAAACAGGAGGGGAAAAAGATGGAGAGAGAAAAGAGGGCAGGAAGGGTGAAGGCATGAAAGGATGAAAGGATATCCAGCCTCCACTTACACTTCACCCATCCCCCAGTCCTCCCTCTCTCTCTCTCTCTCTCTCTCTCTCTCTCTCTCTCTCTCTCTCTCTCTCTCTCTCTCTCTCTCTCTCTCAGGTGACACCTATTCTAATCCACAAAGACACACACTTCAGTTTCCATCATCTACCATGTGTGCGTGAGAGAGAGTGAGAGAATCAGTGAGAGAAAGCGGAGTATCAACCTGGCTATCAGAATACAGCAGGAGGTTTTGCCTTCTGGCGAACACACAGCATGAAGAGTAGAGGTGCGACTGTGTGTGTGTGAGAGAGAGAGAAAGGGATAGAGTGAAAGGAAGATGGAGTGAAACAGGAAGGACAAGTGAGTATGAATGTGCAAATGTTCATACAGGCTACTGAGAGGGTTTTGAGTTTCAGCTCCTTTACACAGTCAAACATTTTTAATAAGCATTCATATTCTGTGCTTTTTGCAAAACAACTTTTCCAGCTCAATGCATGTTATATCTGATTTTACAGGAAATGCACCAGCTGAAAGATTTCAGCCTGCCGAGTGAGCAAAGGGGAGATTTCATCAGTGGATGACATGTTCTCCTGTTAATGTAACAGAAAACGCACTTCATTTAAAAGTCAGATGAAATTGACCAGATTAACACAAATATTGTATTCAGGATGTACAGGTTAAGATGTACATTCTACATTGGAGGTGCATTATTTGCCTCTGTCTCCTACTTCATTATTTTTACGCCAGGCTCTTCATTTACTCTCTTTAAATACGCGGATGTGCAGTTGTTCAACATCAGGCATCTCTTTGATGGAAGATTTGTCAGGAAAAAAAAAATGTAAAACTGCATGAGACATCTGCAAATACTCTAGAGTGATGGGTGAATTTAGCAAAACTTCCTGATGACACAATTGCATGTCTTTTATGATTCACAGACTCGCACACTAACACTGACCACATGAAGGCCCTGTCGGCTAGTTGACAAACCACACACTTTCATGGGTGATGACGCATATCTATACAACCTGGCTCCACGAATACACACACACACACACACACACACACACATATATGTATATAATACACACTGAACCCATATTGGCAAATGTTGAACACTGATTTTCTTTCACAGTGTCTTAAGAAATAAATCATCTGGATGTTTTCAAACCATGTGGGCATTCTTCCTCACTGACTCCTGTCTTATCCTCTTCACATCACCTCCTCTTTGGTTTTCTAGGTAATTTCAAATGTTCCTTGCTATAATAGCAAGGGCCAAACAAACTGATTTAAATGTACTTGTTATTAGTGATGCTTTTACTTTATTCTGACATTTCAGCCTCACAATGTTACGTTCTGCTGGCATCAACACAAATGGACCCACTGATCTTGAAGTTAAGTTATAAAATGACACAAAAAGAAACTTTCAACTGGTTTACCAAATACAGAGACTATTAATAACAAGAGCTACAATTCCTTGAGGGAACTATAATTTATGGGAGTACTTTTACTTCATTGTCAGTGTTTCTTTTCTAATCCAATGTCTGACAGCCCCAAAAAAAAAAAAAAAAAAAAAAATCATACATACGAAATTGTACATTTTTCTAGCTATCCATGACATATACAGTAGTTCTGTGTAATCCAATCTGACTCCCTCATCCCCACAAACACCCACAATCCACCTGTATGCCACCACACTATACAAGGCAGAGAAGAAAGGAGATTAAATGAGTGTGAGCGGTGTGACAGAGAGGAGTTTAAACATCTCTGGCATTTCTTGGCCGCTCAGTTAACTCACAATAGCTCATCCTCTCAGGCCAGGATTGAATTTCAGATGCAAACAAATGCGTGCACGTGTACATGCACACGCAGGCGCGCGCGCGCACACACACTGACTCACATGAGCCGATCATTTTAATTATGCCACACACCAATGGGAGCTGGCAGGAGCTACAGAGAGGGGGAAGGGAGACAGAGAGGGGAAAAGGAAGAATGAGTGATTTCTCTTTCATTCACAAAGATTTGATTACCTCTCTTTTGCTCTCTCTTCAACACTTATACGTCTGTGTGGCTCATCCTCATCGCTTTGTGTCCTGACACCTCATTGTGTATATTATGACTCACGAGCTGCATTGTTGTCACCACAACTGCACTGTGTTATTATAGAGATTCAAAACAGAGACAAGACATGTGACCTCACACCTGACACTGGATGCATCACAGTTTCAACATTTGTATGCATGTTTTGGGCAGCCTTATGACAAATTTGGCTGATATTACTCACAATTGTGATGTGGCTGCAGCGCCACAGTAAAATGTTAAAGCTGCAGCTTGTGTGACATGAAACATAAATTTTCCCTGAGCAGAGAAACTGTAGATCTCCCCCAGCCAAACTTTCGGGGCTCACTGTCATAGATGTCTGTGCAGTCAATTAACAAATGTTCCCTTAAGATACTAAGTTTCCAATGAAGCTGGCAAGTCCACAGTTGATGACAGGCAATGAAGTCATCACTGTTCTAAAGAGTCAACTCATATTCATATACCACAAATCTGAAGCCTGCTTTACTGTGCTGTTTATGTTCAGTCTTTTTTTTCCACTGCAGCACCATACATAAGTCAGAGGGAGGTGGATGTGGTGGTTAATGGGAGAAGGAACCAGAGTGCAGCACATCTGGCCAGAGGTTCTCATCAATATTAAACCAACCTCCCTAATAACAATGTTATCATTTAGAAAATATGTATATTTACATAAAATAGTTTTCTGTATGATATCAGGTTACAAGTGTACTTACTGTTGCTAGTAGATTTACTACACTAACTGTTCAAGTATGGCTGTGTATCTCCATTAAGTGCACAGGTAGTGATTGATAATCAATAGTGGGAGTCAATATTTGTCAAACTGACACAAGGAGCTAAGCATTTACTTAGAGATAAATAATACAAGCCATATTTCAAACTGATGTTTAACTTGCACCAACAGATTTTTTTGCACACTCACTCACTCATATTGCCACTTTATCAGCTGCTAACTGTTACAGACACATAGAGAGAAACATTATTGCTCACTTCTAGCTAAACACTACATTCAATTTTCTGGCTACTCCTAATGTTTGCTGCAGGGAAGGTTTATCAGAGCTTTTGTGTTGCAAGTGGCTGAATTTATGTGCTTAGAAATGACAATGATGAGAGCTGTGGGACAGAAGTACAAGACATTAATCCAAACCAATGCCATGTTACAATTCTCTGAAGGGGATAATTCTGCATGGGTCTGAAGCCTTTCACTACACAATCAACTGTACAATCATTAGACAAACATATTTATCATAAGAAACTTAAACTACACACCAGATGGTAATAATTATTTCGAGGATCATAAATACCATAAAAAACAATTTAGTGGTTAAAGTATCCTTGATAACCTGCTGTTCAGAGTTAGTCAGAATTTCCAGCAACTCCATCTTTAAAGTGGTAACTGTGCAGGAGAATTGAATGAAGAGCACACACCTGTGTAACTTCAAAGCACGCAGCTGTGCACTGAGAACAATACAGTGAGAAATCTGACCTCCACTGCAACTCATGACCGCAGACGGCAGACATAAACCAGGACATTGCCATGACTTATTTCACGTCAGGCACCAGATGCACAGAATACCATTTACAGTGCCTGTGAGTTATGGAAACATGATTTATCACATCACATCAGCAGTCTCTTTTCGTCTTCAACACAATCCATCACGATCACTTTTGTACGAAACTGGCTGTATGTCAGCATGAGTATCTACAGTTCAACTCAGTTCACCTCTTTGTGTTTGCTTTTGTCCTGTATAAGCACAGTACATGGTTACAACTAATATTGGTATTCATATGGGTCACACAAACACCACCAACTGCTCCTGTCAATACACATCAGGCAGCAGTGATGATGTCGGATCGATAAGAGCCCGCACATCACTTTCAGAGCATAATGAAGTGCTCCTGTTCACACAAATGGAGGAGGTGGGCGGCAGGCAGGACAACGAATCCATCATTCTGTCAGACTTCCTGAGAGCGGTTAGCCACAAGCAAACATACAAGGAAATCATTTACTTAGATATATGCCACTAAGCATGTTGCAGCCACACATGAAAGTAGTACTTGTGCTGCTATGTGTAAGACATTGACATTGTTTGGAGAATTAAATAAATATAAATCGTGAACATGATTGCTGGACTTTCTAAAAGCCCAAGTTGTGCTTTTCAACTTGCTTGTTTTATCTGATATATGAAAATAAACATTGCACAATGATTGAAAATAGAGTACAGCAAAGGATTTTTCATCATCATCATCATCATAATAGTTATTATGTAGGCTTGTAAGCTAATTAACAAATGGTATTCATGACCAATTATAGGCTATATGATTTTGAAAATGCTATTTGTGGCACTAAAGGTAAGACTGAATGGGAATATCTATACCTAATCCAAATTTGACGGCAAACTATCTAGTAGATGTTGAGATATGTGACTAGCCAACTACCTACCTAATATTACAATTTTAGTTGTAGGACATGAAACATTTTGTTCATTGATAGACAAAAGGAAAAGGACAATAAAAAGTCCAGCCTCCTCTGACGTACAGACTCCATCAAGTCAGGGATCAGTCCTTCAAACAACAAACAACAAATCCTTGATAAGAATGATCAACCTGGGCTTCACTGTGTCGGGACATTTCCCCAGAAACTGCCATCACACTCCAAGCCGGTACAGCTGGAGATAATTGAAACTGATACAACTAATCTCGAGAAATGAGAAAGAGATACAGCAGCTGTGCAGGTTTAAACTGTATGAGATGGAAAAAGAAAAACCCCAAATAGGATTAGAAATCTTTCTATGAGATGATATAAAAATTGTATTTAATTTCCAGTTTAACAGAGTGGACAATCTGCAAAAAAAGGTATACAATGTATGAGAAATCATACATTAAAAACTTGATAATCTTTATATTCAGTATGGTATAGTTGCATCTGAGTATTATGCTAATATTCAATTCAGACTTTAGCAATGAGCCGGCCGTTAGGCATACTTCACAAAAACTTTGTTTCCTAGATTCCTTGACCTGATACTGCAGCATATCTGACCTTGGCTGATGTATGCATGAAGAGCAGGTCTCAGCCCTGAGGCCAATACTCATTAGATCAAAAGCTGACAACTGAGAACTGTGTCCCACCAACATATAGCAAAGACACACACAGTCAGAGCAGCTTTTGGACACAGTCACACGCTTTCAACAGGAACAAGATACCACATGCCCATTTTAAACCAAAGAAATCAATTTGGGTACAAATGTATATAAAAAAAAAAAAAAAAAAACGCTCGCTCACACACAACAGAGACGCTCAGTGACATCCAGTCAAATTGTGACAAACAGCTTGGAGTAATAGCTTGTTGTGGTGTGTCACAGTCTATGTTGCCACCTACAGAGCCCCTTCGTAAAGCACAGAATCACTCATCACAAATCACAGCTGAGTTTAAACGGCTGTGAGACAAAACCTGAAATAACAAGTGCTTTAGTAGACAGCTTGTCAGAGTAGGTCAGATCAAAACACACGTTCTCCTCTGAGTCAATGTTTCATGGCTCTATGAGCACTAAACACATACTGTAGGTATGAGTAAGTTTCCCTGTCAGTTTGTTTTGGTACGAGTTGCTGAGGTTAACTTCAGAAACCAAGGAATAAAAGTGTACCATGCATGACATCATTACCAGAGAATATTATTAAGATGCAGAGTCACTCCATTATTGGTGAAAATTCAAAGCAGCTCAAAGGATATAAAAAAAAAACAACAACCTATTAAATATCTGGGAAATGTTTTTATGAAGTTTAATAGAGTTAGCCTTAACAGTGACATTGCAAAACTACAGCTTGAGTGATGTGCACAGGCACAATTTTCTGCCAGTGAAAAACGATCTCTCTTATAGTAAGGGGAAAACGTCACTGGGCTTTTTGTCTAATTCACCCTGTTCCACTCAGCAGACAGCAGCATTAAGAGCGTTATGCAAGAGCATGTGAAGTCACTTCAGAGTGTTGGCAGCATCAGTATCAAACAGAGCTGAGAAGACAGACGATGGAGAGCTTTGACTGTTCACACAGACACTGACCTTTGGACAAAATCCCCACACAAACATTCACATCCACAAATTTGTGCCCACAGCAATTGGAGTGAGCTAAAGGTTCCTCCTCATGGCGAACCTGTGCCGGACGCTGCAGCAGGCTGTCAGCTGACTGGCTCTCAGCCTGGGCCTGGCAGTAACACCTCACCTGATAGGCTGTCCCAGTCAACATCCCTCAGACAGCTGTGTCTGGATGTGGCAACCAATACCAGGAGCTGATTGGTTCACAGCTGAGAGGGCGTGTGAGCGTGCATGCGCGGGCCGGTTACACAGCCTCACAAAGTCCCCCAAACACACACACACACCCACAACCACAGAGAGGTGTGTTTAACTAATAAACGCACGTGATTGCTTTGATCAAATCTCTGTGGCGATTAAATATCATAATGGTTACATCCAATCAGGATAAGTACCGTCTGGTTTCCATGACAACAAGTCCTTCTCTGCAGACAACCTCCACGTGACACATCTAGAGCAAGGGATGGAAGTCAGAGATGGTAGATGGCTCCTCAAAGCCTGCTGCACAACAGGTGACCTGTCGGTGCCATGTCCATCTGCGCCAACAACAGGAGCCGCATGTCCGATAACTCGGAGCGTCATTTAGCTTTTGTATCACACAACAAGGCGCAGCTGGATCACAGCTGGATCACAGCAGTCAGCGCTTTTAGTGCTGATCGGGAGCAAAGCGTGCTGCTGCTTACCTCATCTTCCTCTCCCGTCCGACCAACTGGGCTCGGTGAGGTTTTCTCTCTGCTCAGTGATTTGTCCTTGGGTTCAGTTCGAGCAGAAAAATAACCCGGATCCAAATCGAGATCTAGCAGCTCTGAGCGTTTGAATGAAAAACAGCGAAGCCCGCAGCCGGCTGGATGGGCAGATGTGGGAAAGGCGACAGGGTGTGGAAATGCTACACGGGTGGTCACAGTTTTCAGGTCCGTCTTCTACTGAATAAATATTTGTTGTTCGGAGTTTGGTTCGGCGGAGGCCATCTCAGAGCGCAGCACGCCGCTGGCCGAAGGACGAGGAGCCGGGCGGAGCGTCTGACAGCGGCGGCTGAGATGCCATCTTTTCCTCCTTCCAACCACTGGGAGGCTGCGCGGAGGGGGGGGGGCTGAAATATTCAGGTCTGGATGGTTTTGCTGCACGGGAGCGCCCTCGGTGTGGCGATGCAGCTGCCGCGCAGACAGGTGGAGCAAAACAAACGCACACATTTTAAGCAAAACAAAGTGACTGTGCAAAGTGGCACTTGGTCTTTGGTTTACCACAGTCGTGTTATTTTACGTCCAAACACATCACTAATACTGCTGTGAAATCCTTGATTGTTCTGCAGAACAATAACATTTTATTTCTTTTGAGCCGTTTGACTTTTTTTTTTTTACCTTACCTGCCGCTTCTTTTGGGAAATTTCTGTATGCATGCACCTCACTTATTATATTTATTACTATGATTGCGCATCTGCCTGTACAAAACAGCTACTATTAACATTGTTTTGTTATATTTCTGTGTGCTCACTTCCTGCTGTATCATAAGAATGTCCCCAGTTTGGGATCAATAAAGTAAATAAATCGATCCATCTATCTATCTATAGAATACTTTTGTTTCCATGGCATTGGTAATAATTCTTTTATCTTTTTGGTGGTTGGATCTGTGCACCTTTGCTCCCTGTTGTATAAATTATTATTAAATGAAAAAGTCATGGAATGATACAGTATAAAATGTGGCACACATTTGTCAGCCGTCAAGTCTGTCTGTGTTTGTGCCTGCTGCTTTTTCCTCATATGAGTGAAAGACAGATTCCATTCAACATTTGTGTTGAGTGTTTGAAATTAAGTGATTGAAAGCTAAAGACCAGCAAGCAGACATTTTTAGTACAATTTTTATGATCTAAACAATTATAATTGCTTTATTTTTTCATGTGAACTCAGTGAGCATTTTTGAGTCCAAACTTTGACAGAATTGTTTTGAACAAATTGTTGTTTGATACTAAATGGTGCTGGAAATGTAAAACAAAAATAATACACAATGGCTCACTGAAGGACATTATTTTACTATGCAGCAGTCCCCACATCAGTAACACTCCACCTTTTCAAAGTAACCTGAAACTGAATTTCTGAATGTTCAGATGATCCTCTCCCTATTTCAGACTATTTCAGACAAAATAAAACTCACCCATATCAACCAAACGGTTAGGGTTCGTTAGGTCCGTGTGTGGGCTCCAGGCTGCTGAAACAAAATTTTGTGTTAAGGTTCTCTGAAGGTTAAATGCTTTGCACCCTTTGATGAATGTTCCTGAAAGGTTTCTGGAGATTATTTTAGCTGAGGCAGCACATAAATAACCTTCCAAAATTAGAAAGATTTCACAACAAAGGTTCCCTGTTTTCTGGGAAAACAACTGGAATAACAAGGAACAAACCAGGAGCTAGTCAGTCTGAAACTGTTCTTTCCTTCGCCTGTATGTGACCGACTTTAACTGCGGCTTTCATCCTGCTTCTGCTCTTATATACAGAACTTTAACCACCTTTTGAACAGTTAGCTCTGTCTGCCATTGTAACTAAAAGCGGTGGCTCTTTGTGTGTCTGTGCGTTGAGTGATATACAGCCCTTCACATAGACTCTGAGATAGAAAGACAGTGAGAGACAGATAGAGCTCTCACTTTCACATCGATTTTCTTCTTTTCTCTACTATCAGCAAGCAGCAGTAATCTTAGTCTATTCAGAACAGCCTCTGTTCCCATCCCTTTTCATTTGACAGCAGACTGCCTGAGACAGGTGAAACCGTTTACCTAAAAGGCTGTTGCTGTGGGTTAGAGGATTTACTGTGGCAGTATTGCCACGTGGTTTTTAAGTTTTACTTTTAGTTTGCTTTCAACTTTAACCAAACCTGTATCACAGCAATATTCCTCTTTGTGCAATATTCCCATTTTTAGTCATTATTTCCATTCCGTTTGTTAATTAATGACTGACTGATGTATTACTTCAGTCCTGATTGGGCCCAATGAACCAGAAAATACACCAACACCACATTTAAAATTATGTAAAAGGTTCCCCCTGTACATCAGATAAAGCAAGATTACATCATCAGCAAAGAATATATTTAAAATGATAAAATATATTTCATTTAGGTTTATGCGTTTTTCTTCTTTTGCAAATTTAGTCAGTCATGCAGGCTCATCCCTGTCATTTATCTCAAACGTATAGCAGTCCTTCCCTGTCTCCAGCAGAGGGTCTCCTAGTTTCTAGGGGACACAAGCTCGTCAACTGTGGTTTGCATGTAGAGTGAGGGCCAAGTGTGAGGTCGTGCTGGTCACACAGTGGTGATCATGAAGAAGTTTCAAGGGTGCTAAAAATCAGTAAATCTATTTCTAGTTACATGATGTTACCTTTGACTGTTTCTGTATCCCTGTCCAGGTCTCCGTGCTTCATATCCACAGGAGGGCGCTGTGGCTGTTCATACATGGCACTTACTCACCTCACACTGATCAATATGCATGTTCTTTATAAACAAAGCTAAGACAGTTTCCATGTGCTGTGCACAGTCATTGTTTTTTACCTACTGTAGTACATCTATAACCATCTGAAAAGGATCAGAGCTGTAACCTTCCACAACAATCAGCACTAAAAGTAACCAAAATATTAATGTGACGGACTGAACTTACAGTCAGCTCAGTTTTATTCACAATGGAAAATATGCCAGTCATATCTTTAGCATTTTGCACATCCACCTGAAAGGTCATGACACATGTGATCCCTTTCCTGCTCATCAAAGTGTCCATTCATGCCCTGCAGTCACTTTGTAAAAGACAGTCCTCATCGCGACAGCAGAGCTTCGCTGTCAGATCAAGGTGTCTGTGCTGTTCTGGCTCTGCAAGCAGCTGATGGGTTTTAAATGTGCCAGAAATATTCAGCATGGAGTGTGATCATCACGGGACTCTTCATTTAGTCAGGCCACCTCTTTCGTTTAACGGACACCTAATACTAATAACCGCACACACAGTGGCAGGTAAAATAGAAACAAACTGTCTCATGGGAGGTCAGAACAGAGTTGTTTATTGCTCTTCCAGAAGTAGAAACAGCCTCAGGTCATTCTTCTGCTTTGAGTCTTAGCTAAGGTGGAACATCAACTACAAACACCACAGCAAACTGGCATGGAGACAAAACAAGACAAAACGACACGCACTGTCAACATCAAAACACAAATCCACTTGTACATCACACAGTCAGTGCTCAAAAACGACAACACCAGACAGAGTGAAGACTTGACTGAGAGCACATTAACAGTGAACACAGGCCTTCTTTGAAACAATACACAGGTACTAGCATGTGTGAAACTAATCTACACTCTGGCCTCAAGACTAAAAACATATTAAAGCTTCCATACCATCCTCAAACTTGAAAACTATTGCTTCAAAAGACTACACTGACAAATGTAATTTCCCAGAACTGTTACTGGAAATCTTTCGAGAAGCTGTAAGTACTGGTTTTGTCAGGATGACTTGCAGAGAGAAATCATATCCCTGCAGTTTAAAACATGCAACCATCCCCAAATAAAAATCATTGTCCTGTTTTTTCGAAAGTCCTGTAGTAAAGTTTATCTCCTTTACCTCAGTAACAAATCTGAAAGTACTGGCTGGGCGACTTGATGGGGCTCTTGTAATTGGATGTGTCCTGTGGTGTGTTGTGGCTGGTTGTGGTTTTCTGCAGATTTAAGGTAAAGGATGGGGTTTTCCTCCTTGTGTCTGGCTTGCTGCTCGCCTTCACCTGGGGGTTGTTGGGCCCGGCTGCGAGCCTGCTGTTGGCAGGCACGGCAGATACTGATTTGGTGGTCTCAGAAGACCCAGTCTTTTTTGCGTGGGGGCTCAGATAGATCTGCATAGTCACTAAGTGAAGTGGAAATGAGGTGAGGGGGTGAGTCAACAGACAGAGCAGAGGTCAGAGGGCAGAGATGGAGTTTAAAAAAAAAAAGACAAAAAGGCAGAGGGGCAAGGGGGATGGAAGACAAGTCACGGTGAGATGTGAGGAAATGAAGGATGAACATAAAATAACAACTCAAAAAAGTTCACATGATATGACAGATGTGAAGAATAATTGACTGAAGCATTTCCTCTATTGTCAGGGGCGAAGCCTACCTTTGCAGTGTGTCACACGTCTTGTCCCTGCAGCAAAGTAACACAAAAACAGAGAGGTGACTTTGCAGTCATTTACATATAATGCACAAAACCACAACCACTTATCTGTCTTTCATACAGAGCCAGCGGCTGTCTCACTTTCCTGTAATGAAACTGAATGTTGCCACTTACAGGAAGGGAAACAATTCAACACTAGGGAAACAGAGAAAGTGCTCTCTTACCTACACCAAGTGAAGCCTCCTTTGATTTACTGCTGAGACAGACACAGAAAGAGAAAGTCATTGAATCTGCAAAATGTTTCAGCCGAAAAAGCATCATGTCAGTTTTCAGGTTGACTAAACAGGTAAAGGTCCCATGTACTGGCCTTTTACGCTTTGGTTTGTACAGCTTTCACATAAAGGGGGTTGGAAAAAGCTTTGATTGGAGCAATTTGAATGAAATGTAATTGGACAGGAATTATCGAGTCAACCCCAAATCAATGGAAAATGTATATACAGTATATGGGAAAACATAATTGCAGAAGCCAAAAGAGATAAAGGGATGGTCATATTTGTGCAATATTTTTGGCAGTATAATAGGAAACAACGCTTTTCCTTTGACTTCCCCAGTTTCTTACCCTTCCTGAGGTTTTTTACATGGTGAGGCTGCTGAGGTGGGCCGGGCTTTGGCAGCAGCACATGGACTGTCCTTCACACTGCCCGGGGGGCTCTTCACGCCACTGCAGAGAAAAGAACAAAGACCATAAGATCTTGGCTCTGTTATTTAATTTTGAAAATGCACCAAGCTTAACAGTTGCATCAAAGAAAGGCTTGCAACATCTTCTGTGCCTAGAAAAATTACAGCATTTACTGGCAAAACACAAAAGTGACGCAACCTTCAGCCACTGAGGTGATGAGGATAACATTTGATGTTTAAGGGGGTGCATTGTACACGTGCAAGTGATTAATCAACTATTGTGGAAATTAAATGATAAAACATTATCCATAACACATGTGCACACACACTTCTGATTTTTTATAATAAGGGAAAACTTTTTATGGGAACCAAACATGACTGATTCTCAGAGTACTCTTTGGAAACTGGAAACTGGAAAGTGGAAACGGGGGGTCTTTGAAAATCCAGTAGACAGTGCATAATCTGTCATCAAGGTTTTGAGATATAGTTCTTGATCACACACAGAGTGGAAAGTTATTGAAAAACTGAGATCCTTTTTGGATTTGACAGCTGTGGCGTCACATGGTGAAATCTGAATGTCTTGTGCATCAATTCCAACCCATTTTCTTGGAAATCATCCCAACTTATTTCTGGAAACCTCTGCTACTGTAATGAGAGAGCCACTGAGGTGGTCAGTGGGAATGTTGAATGTATTTATAAGATACGTGCACATACAAGACAGTGAATGAAAACAGATGTGGCCTCTGAACACTAAGAATGAAAAAAAAAAAAACAGGTGGGAGGGAAGCAAATGAATGCCCCAAGTAATAAAGATTGAAAACCTCAGCGTCACTGAGAGAGGGGGGGAGAGAGGAGAGCAGGTAAAATGGCATTATTAACTGGAGAGAAAAGGTTAACTAACAGTGGAGGGAAATGAATCAGTGATGATAATGATGACGGTGATGATCATTCTCACTTCATCTTAAAACCGAATGGAGATTCTTAAATGAATGGAGATTTACCTCTCTGTGCAATTATATCAGCATACCCCAGCAGCACATTAAGGTGCCCCAGTGAGAACCCACCATGGCCTCAGACTAATGCTACATAATGGCCGCGTCAGTTGAAAGGTAATTGAAAGCAAGAGATGAGAAGAAAAAAAAAAAAGTTTTCTGTGTTATTGCTTTGAAGTAAAGGTGAGAGCTGGAATAATTATTGAGCATCCATGTGCAGTGTTCCCTGGGTAATGGGAGTGTGTGCTCACCATCATGAGCTGCTTCATTAAAGCAGGTTTATGTTACATAACAATACTGCAGGCAGCAACTTTGGCTCGACTCTGACAGAGCTGAGCGTAATGATTATTTTTCCAACTTAAACAGATAAAGATCTTGTTTAATTTGACTGCTTTCTCTCCATTTTCAAAAAAAAAAAAAAAAGAAATATGATTTATCACAAAAGCAAAGAGCATGCAAATTGTTGTCTTTTTTAAAATTTATTTATTTTAATGTAGACATGATATTACAGGTGTACCTGCGGGGTGGTGTTGGGCTGTAGTTCCTGGCGGTGGAGCTGGAGGGCAGCGTGGAGCTCTTCTTCAGGGAGGCAGAACTTGAGCCCACCATGGGCGGTCTGGAGGGCAGTGCCAGAGACACTGGCCTGGCTGTGGAAGCACACACACACAGGCCAGGGTGAGCATTGTACGAATTATTCAAATATATATGTGTGTGTGTGTGTGTGTGTGTCATGTTCTGGATGTTTCTCTTTTTCTCTTTTTAATCAACCAAAACAAGAACATAATAAGGCTGATTCACAGATGATGACTGTTGTAGCTGTGAAAGGAAAAGAAGAGGGCATCCTTTACACTTATAAATGAAAGTGCTATGACAAGGTTAATAATAGAGTGACCCTCTCACAATTATTCATTTCTTGTGTGTCTATTTATATCCAGTAAATGCATCATGCCTGTTGGCTATGATAAAGTAAGAGCCATCTATGATTATCCAATAATACACACTAGTGTCACCCTCACTTAGGTTCTAGCTACACTTACAACAACAACATTGACCTTGTGTAACTAATGCATTGACAAAGCCGAAAGAAATCAATATTTTCTCCAATAAAGACAGCAACTGTACAAGATAAAAGCTGATGCGCACATCAACGTAACACAAAGATCTTTGTTCACCTTTAGCACCCAGTGCTCTCCTGCTGGCAGCAGCAGCAGCAGCAGCCTGGTGCTCCTCGGAGATGTTAAGCCTCTTCAGGACATCAGCTAGAGCCATCTTCAACAGCTGGATTTCATCTTCCTGCATCTGCATCCTCTGCTCCAGATAGGTCAGCCGGTCGGCAACATCCAGGCCACTGGCAGCAGAACTGCGGTCATCTAATGCATGGATAGGTAGATAGATAGATAGATTTCAATTTTCTGATTCAACAGAGCTAAAAAAAAAAAAAAAAAAAGCAGAAATCCCAGAGCAACAGTGAGAAAAATCTTGTTTAAGCAACAGATGCCTCAGAGGATGACAGTTAGAAACATAACCACACACACCCAGGGGGCGGGAAAAGATGCCAAGAAAGAAATGAAAATGCAACTGTCTCAGAGTGAAACCACAGAGAAGTTCAATATGAAGAAGAAACATGAAAGACAGC
Organism: Echeneis naucrates; assembly: GCF_900963305.1. Classification (NCBI taxonomy): domain Eukaryota; kingdom Metazoa; phylum Chordata; class Actinopteri; order Carangiformes; family Echeneidae; genus Echeneis; species Echeneis naucrates. The sequence goes on from NC_042534.1 coordinate 11,973,053, forward strand.
AATCCTCCCTTCATAAAGTAAGAACGTGCTATTCAGCTGTTTTCTCACAGCTCTTCCTTTTGGCAACAATATAATCAGAGAGAGGGCTAAGTTCTATAGCATCTTCTGTTCATATCCGTATAGCAGAAATCAGGCTAATGAGGTCAGAGCACGGCTGGACACACCAGATCATCCACACATCCATCGCACAGCAGCATGTAAACAATGCCATCTGGGCACAGATACAAATAACTATCTGCTGTTCTGAATACACGAAAGTTTCTCTTTTTCGGTCATCTTGCACTTTTTGACCAGTGATAGTAACAACGGCTCAGAAGAGGATACCATGGAAGACAGCGAACGCTGATGGGCAGTCAGGCTTCCTCTGCTGGTCAGCGGGGCCTTCAACTGCCACCCCAGACGTCTTCCTCCTCTTCCTCTCCTCTCGTGAGCATACTCTCTCACTCTTCTTTCCTCCTCGGCCTCCACTTGGATAGGCTGATTCTCCCTCCATGAATGTGATCCACTGGCTGGTGTCCACTAAGATCTCATCACCTTTTACACTGCTTATGTCATAGTCACGGCTCAGTCTTTCTGTTGTTCTGTCCGTCTTTGTCTAGATCATCCAGTCATCTGCAGCAGGAGATGAGGTGTGTGATGTTCTGTTCCTCTCACATTTCCTTGGTGGTCGTCTGATACACAGTGATGTGTGTGACAGAGCTTAAAGCCCTTTTGCTCTGAGGCTGTATTAATAAAGGTGGGGGTGGGGCTGATAATGCTTAAAAACTCAGCAGTCATCCAATTCAGCCTATATTGTCTGTGCACGTGTATTTGCGTGTGCTTCCATGAGTGTGTGTGTGTGCAGACTGCAATGATAATCCCTCAGCCTGAGCCTCTTTGACCCCGCCCCCACACATAAGTCCTCTGTCACTATGAGAGATGAGAAACATAGAGGAAACAGCAGGATTGAACCTGAAATTTGGCCTGGTCTTTTGATGGGCTGCTGTAAACATCTTCATCTTCACACATCACAGTACAGCTCACTCTCACTAAAAGGGAGAACCAGGCAGAGGCTTTATTTTAGGAGTGGACAAGGTTTACAGACTGAAAAACATCCTGGAAGTGGAGTCAAATTTATGAGTGAGAAAGCACAAGTTTTCAGCTAAAATTGATTATGACTAGAAGAGGTCATCTGCATAATTCTGTTTTGCTGTTTTGTTTCTGTTTTTGTCTTACTAAAGTACCAATTCCCAGCCAGGCTACTGTTGTGATCTCCATTTTTAGTGGGACTGCAGAAAAACTGTCGGGTAGACTTTAACAAACTAAAATAAATGCATACTGAAAATTTTCTTATACATGTGAATACACAAATAAAGGAAAAATGGATATGGATAAATAAGGAAATTGGTATAGTTAATGACTGACAGAAAATAGAATAAGATGGACATGAAATTAATTAATGATGGATAAACATCTTAAAATGGTTAAATTAATTGATGTTTAAATAGGCTAATTGTCTTAAAGTAGGCTTCTTATTAATGGCAGAAATAAAAATAGAAAAAGTAATTGATTAACAGTCTAAATAGTCCACTTAGAGTAATGACTGGTTAAAGGAGGTATAGATATTAAAACTAGCAAATACCAAAACAGCTAAAATACTCACAATTGAATGGTAGAATTTTTTTTTATTGACTAATATTTATCTTTTAGCAAATTGTTATCTTAAACTATGAAAAAGTTTAAGTTATTAATAGGTTGAAGCAAATCAGTACAACAATTGAAATAACTGGGGGAAAGTAATCTACAGTTGAAATGTTATCCAAAAAAGAAAATAATTATAAATAGCCAATAAATCACTTAGAAGGTGGCTTTATGTAAAAAAAAACTGTTATTCTAAAATAATGGGCGACAGCAGCAAAAGCAAGGAAACAGGGCCTGGATGAAAACAGATGAAATAGTTCAAAGAAATGGCTAAATGGTTGAAATCACATTGAGCTTCTGTAACATTCTCAGGGAGCATTGTGACTGTGATGGCCTGTAATTTTTTGTGTCCCCTCTTGTCCTGGCCATGAAATCACCCTCGTGCCTCCTCCGTACACCCCATATGGGATTGGGATTAGAATAGCACATAATCCCAGTGCTGTAAAAGGGAATTAGCAGCCCGAAGCTCAATCACTGCACTAACTCAGCTATACAAAGAAAAGGCAGGCTCTCTGCATGCCTGTCATGCAAATGTAACACACAAACACACATATTAAACCTATCTCTGTGCCTGTGACTCACACACTCACATTCACGTTTGTAAACAGAGCCATGACAGTGATAATGGTCTCAACATTCATAATGCCTATTATACATCTTAGCATAATGAAAATACATTGAAGCATAACTGAAATGCAGAGCAGCAGTGGAGTGTTTCAATCTCTGCTTGCAGATGGTGTTTCTTGAATGAATGCATTGCATCTGTCTGCTCATATCAGCACCCTGCACGCTGACACACACAGGCCACGTGTGTACAAGCAATCCTTCACTTATTGGTTCACAGATACTATTATCCCTGAGGGGACAAGGCATTTCCCTAAATCTCCCAAGACAAGGCACATTCCTTTAACACCCACAGTTTGACTCTGTGGCTGTGATACATTAGGCAGGTATGTAAGTATTTGGTTCAACATGCTTGTTCAAAGTCAGCCTTGGACATATTGCAGGCCCAGTGTTGACAATTCATCATGAAGACACACGAGTTACTACCAAAGTATGTATGAGGTATTGCAGAAGGACTTCCATGATCTTAATTCTGAACAAATTTTGCCAAATACCACCCCAATAGCTCTTCTGATTAACTGAGTAACATAACCTGTGTGAAGCCTTTCCCAATTTGTCAATCTGAAATATAGTCTTGTCCAGCACACCTGTTGAATTTTTTTCAACTCATTCATATGAATAGTTAGTGACTGGCACGTGCAAAAATCAATCAATCATTTATCTTTTTTCTCCTACTCTTTTGCTTTTCTGATGACAAAACAAAAACAAGCCTAACAAACCTGTCCGAACCACACAGGCATGCTTACCCAGTTTGTGATGTAACGCAGGGAGAGTTTATGGTGCATCATCCAGTAGAGATGTACTTGACTCATACAGAGAATTCTAAAAGGTCAGTTCAGTTTTTTTTGCACTAATCCCCTTGCATGTCTTTTTTCCTTTAAGAGGTAAGTGAAGAGCTTGTGTTTGGTGATTTGGAGGAACTGTCCCTTCAACACCCAACATCATATAGCTTTTACCTGTCATGAAGTCAGTGTCTGGTGCCAGCAGTGAATCACTGTGGTAGCTCTCTTTCAGCGACGGCTTTCTCAGAAGATCCTGGGCGGTCTCCTCCATCCCCAGACCGTGGTCCACCAGCTCCTCCATGTGTGTGTCCTCCTCCTTTGGACCTGCTGCCATGGTCAGAGTGTATCTGAGTGATCCTCTGTGTGTCCACCAAGTCTTGTATGGTTGCCTGCTGGGCTAATTCACCTTCCCTAAAGTCGCTTTCCCTCCCTCTTGCCTGCTGTCCTGTAAGGAGTGTGTTAAGGGTGCAGGGAGAGGGTGATGTCACTCAGAGGACAGATTAAGGACCTGGTAAGCCATCTGAAGCTCAAGAGGAGGAGGACAAGACTGCATGAGAGTAGGAGTCTATGGTGTGTGCTTGTGCATGGATAGTGTACACATGAACGGATTATGAGGGAAAATAGGTTAACAGCCCCCCATTTTTCTGTATAAGAACCTCTACCCTGAGGACACACAAACAGCTGCGAACAATGCAGGATTTTTCTTGTCATTCTGTGTCTCTTTTAGAGAGTTTTACGTGCGTTTTAGGTCATCATTCATCCCCTGTTATCTTTTTGTGTCTTGTTCAGGTTGTTTTTTTTGTGGTCACTGTGTCTCTTGAGTTTGTTTTCCATCTCTTAACTGAGCCCCTTTGACATTCAAGAATGAGCCATCAACAAATATTTCAGTAGCCGAGGCACAGGGGTCAGGGAGGCCTCAGACAGGGAAAACAATGCAATATAACTGCCTGAAAGATAAGTTGCATAACTCCCATCTACAAACATACAGCTACTGCTTCAAGCAGGGAAGCAATGGGTAACAATTACTGACCTCTGTGTGCTTAGAAAACGCACACTCACACACAGCAGGGTGGGACCGAAGCAATTTGCAATTGCGCATAAAGTTGCAGACAAGCACACAATTACATTCCTCAAAAGAGCTTACATCAGGCTACCATCCGGTGTGGCCAGCCCTGGTGTACTGTAAGGATGATGAGATTCAGAGATTAGGGAGCAGAACTTGATTAATTACAGTCATCAAGAGGACAATAAGCCGGACGTGGTAATTAGACCAGCAGAGAAAGACAACAGGAGCAGATGAAAAGCCAGTTAAGAGAGTATGTTGGGGTCTCCCCCAGTGTAAGCCAGGTTTCTGTCTATTTTGCATCCACTGGATTGACTCTTTCTCTACCAGAAGCCTGTTTGCTGATCTGTCAGCGCTTTCTGGCCACATAGCGGAAGTGGTCTCTTCACCAGGACATAAAAAAAAAAAAAAAAATTGCTTTGCACATTTCTTTTCCTGGTGTCTCACAAAATCATACAATGAAATAAAAGCTGGTAAAGCACTGACTACAGACTGTGATCAACTAGGAACATGGCATAATTTCATTCTAATTAAAAAAAAGGAGATTATAGTTTTGTACATCTCACTCTTGTTATTCCTTTCTTTTTCTCTTTGTAATATGACTCCCCCCATTTGTATAAATTTTTTATAAATGCTGTGGTAGAAGTATTCAGTATTTCCACTTCAGTAAACTTAGACAATACTAGTAAACAGTACTAGCAAGTTAAATTGCAGCACTGAAAATATGTTTGAAAGGACAATTTTTAAGGTATATATAAAAATAAATGTGGTCATGGTGCTGAAGAATAATTCCTGAATGTTTTAAAATAGTTTTTATTATTGATGAATCAATTAGTTTTTGTGTATCTTACTGGTGCTCCTAATAGTACTGATTTAATCCATTTATGTACTGTTGGGTAGCTTAATCCTTGGCTTTGCGTCATATTTCAATAAGTAATTTATGTAAGACTTGAAGATGCAACACACTGTTTATCACAATATTTACCTCTGAATTGTATAGCAGTACAAGTAGCAATAAAGTAGAATTAAAGCACCTTAAAATTGTACTAGAGTGAATGCCATAGTTTCTGTCTTTCTATGGAGGTATTGTTGATTTTCACAGAATTAAACCCACAGAACATTAGTGGTTTGTGTAAATATCGGTTTCAAAATGATTATCATTGTGTTACCATAGCTGTGATGGCACGATTCACAAGGAGTTACAAGAGTCTCTCCTGTGTCTTGGTTTTAAAATGCTATATATAAAGAGGTTGTGTAGACAGAGTTTATAATCCCAAAACAGGCCAGTGCACCTGAGAGGTGTCTGAGGTGAAAGTGTGAGGGTCGGCATATTAGTATGAGACAGTAATCATCCTCTCTGGTTGTGGTTGTGCCTGTGTGTGTGTGTTGTGCATTCCTAATGCCTTGCGGCCCGCCCAGAGGATAAAGGCCACAGGCAGATAATGACCCTGCAGACTGAGATGGTGTGTGGAGAAGGAAACATGGGAGAGGGTTGACCTCTGTATCTTGTTGTTTTAAAAATCAACTGGGTAGTCTATGTGCTGGTTAGTACTTCAATGCAGAAGTCACAGAGAGTCTGACCCTAACCTGTGAGTGCATTCTCACCACTGACCTCCTGTGGGAAATGTACTGCGTAACAAGGAAGGAAACTCAGTGACCTATGGAATACATGCAGGAGATCAGTTTACCTTTATAATGTACACACACTGAATTTAGATGTCTGTCAGAAGGACAGAACTTAACCTGTTGTACTTTCAGGACATCAAAGAAACATTAGCTCTCTAAAGTCCTTTTGAAAGTTTGCTGCTGTCTAAAATATTTAAGATACTGTTGGAACACCTTAAAGATTTAGTTCACTAAACCAAAAATGAATGTGAAATAAAAATCCACAGACAGAACTTTCACAAAGGACTTAAAATTTATAAATATTTTTTCCAATGGAACATTAAATCAGTAGGGATGTTATATCTTCCAAAAAAAAAAAAAAAAAAAAAAATCCAAGAGATTTTCAGAGAGCTTGACAAAGTGACAATAATCTTATAGCCTACACACAATCGCTTCTCTATTCCAAAAAACTAGACTTTACTGTATATCCCCTTCTTTCGAAATATACCAAAATATATGTCGACAATAAGCATCAATACAGATCACAGAGAAAGCTGAATCTCATGGGTTGGTCAGGTGCTTTTGTTTTGACTCATGGAGTGAACACACTTCCTGTGTGGCATCGGTATAAAGTCACTCAGTATTTGACCCTTGCCACTGTGGGCACCACACATACACTGGAGCTACTTTCTCCTGAGTGCCGGCCCTGGCCAGTTGACATGGTAACAGAGGATCCAACTGTGTCCATGCAAAGCTGCTAGGAAATTAAGTTACGTAAATAATAACATTCAATCCAGTCCAAGCTCTGTGCAGGGATGGCCAGCACTTGGGAGGATGACTCATGGCAACCTCCTCACTGAGCTGTGAACCTCCAGGAGGTTCCTGCATCCCTCTCTATAGCCAAACGATAACAGAGTAAGGCAGAAGGACACGGAGAGGAAACTGTTGAACCGCGGTGGGACATAGCCCTAAGACCACTCTGCACAGGAAGGAGTCCTGCCCTCTAGGGGCCAAACAACATCAATGCACATCTGGGAGAAAGGCAATGGTGACCAGTTGACTAGGCTGGAGGGAGAACTTGTTCAGGAAGTCCCTTGTTTGAGCACACATTAGTTTTAGTAAAAAGGAAATACTTCGGTACATTGGGAAAACCAATGAGATTAGGAGCTGTGTGAGAAATTTATTAAATGAAATTTTAAAAAGGACCTTCATAGGTATATTTTTTCTTTTCTTTTTCTTTGGACCCACCAAAAAAAAAAAAAATCTGCAAAAACCCTGTCTTGAATAATATATTTATTAATAAAAATATCAACTTTAAGGCTCAATTTTTTTTTTTATGTACTTAGGAACCAAAAAAAAAATTCAATACACACATGAGAAGAAACAAAAAATAGCCCTCCTTCTCTCCCAAATATATGGACCATCCATATAGAACTAAAACCAAAGATATACAGATTTGGACCTCTTCTGACCACCTAAACCATTAATTTTCATATAATCCCAAATTTCTGCCTCTTACTTCAAACTGAATTTAGAGAAGCTAAACTCATTTTAGATCAGGACCCGAGACCGGATCTCGTACCTGGATATCAGAGGACGTCTCGTCCTGTCTCATTTGTACAGTCTCTAAATCTTCCCTGCTAGGATGGATCAATAAAGGCTCAGGTGACCATGTAGCCATGGCATTCTCCCAGATGGCACATTAAGGTCAGTCAAATTGGAGAGCTTGAAGTGCCACAGGTCTCAGGACAATCTTGACTTTGTAAATATCTTAAAGGGGTTCAAATGTTTGCCTGTGATTTGTGTCACCTTCTGCTCTCCTGTCTGTCAGGGTGTGCTTTGGTCTGGACTCCACCCTGACAATTAAATGACATAAAGTAAACACAACATCTCAACATCTGCCACTTAATCACTTAATCTCTAAACTCATAAATTACAAATACAAAGAAATCATTTCAATCCTGGAGCACAAAGAAACATGATAATCAATTAGACATTTCCAAATAAGTTAAATTGAAATCTTGATATATTGTATTGTTTACTCCATTTAAATATTTTTTTCTTACTTTAAATATAATTATTACAGATCTTGCAAAAATACTACACTGTGCATTGGCTGTCTGCTTGTTTAAAGAGTGCCCGGTGCTTCCTGGATTCAGATATGTACATTTCATTAGAAATCACCTGGAGGGGAGTTTCTCGCTGCTTAATATCAACAACCTCAGGTTACATAATGGCATCAACTTCCCCTCATTCTTCTCTTTCTTTCATTCGGTCAAATCTCAATTAACACTGTGAGGATTTAAAACTAATTTGAAATAAAACAAAAAATAATGCATATTCTTTTTCTTGATTTGTTAAGTTCATTTTCCAAAAATAGTAAGTCTAAAAATATATTGCATATGCCATCTTAGGAAATTGACATAATAAAATATTCTTAATAACGAGAAATTCTAAAGTAGGAGAATATATATTACCTCTTTGAAGAATCTGGGCATTAATAGAAATTAAAAAGGAAAAAAAACAAAAACCAATGAGCAGGATCTGATTTTTTTGTTCTGGGTTAGGGAGTTTCTCTGCTCAAAGTTAGAGATGGCTTTAAAGGTTTAAAAACTTTTACGGCTTATCCAATGTTGACAATTAGGGGAATTGCTGTGTAGGAAAGCAATCGGGTACTCTTTATGTTTTTAAAAAGGTACACACACTCCGAGACTACTTATTTCTGAGTGACAGTAAAACACTTGCAGGTTAAAAGGCAATGAAGGAGTGTGGTTTAAAATGCACCACAACTCAGTTAACTATCCAACACCTTCCCCCCACTCAATCCCACCCACCCCCACCCCCTCAGATCGTTAATCAAAATACATGCCTAACATGGTGCTATGTTGGTCCACACAGGGAGTTGGGCCCCATCCAGACGCCATGTTGAACTCTAATCACATTAGCAGTGTGGATACATACATCATACATACATATATACTGTATATTTATATAAGTATGTCAGCTGATCCTTAAAAAAGAAAGAAAAAAAAAATCGCGCAATCGACTCCTTTACGGGTAAAATAACAGAAATATACAGTTTGTACTGACAAAAGCAGCCATGACATCTTCACCATTTCCTTCTCCACAACAGAAAAACACATAAATCATACACAGTATGTTCCCCCGGGGAGATATTAGTAGCTAGAACAAAAAATATGTTTGTTGTAATTAAGGAATGGATTAGTGCAATATAATAAGGGAATGAGGGCAGAAGTGCTGAGAAGAAGAAGAAGAAGTGTCAGGAAGGAGACAGGGATTCTGGCTTGTGTGGCATCCTTTGGTTTGTCTTGGCGGGGGGAGAAATCTGTGTGGGTGTAGAATCAAAATGGCTGAACAGAAATTTCCCAGATGGCGTGACACTTTAGGACGCAAGGTGAGCCACTAGAGCACAGCAGGTCGACAACATGAAAAGTGCACTGTGTTTCTAACCAGTGTAGAGCTGCAACAATTAGTCCATTAAAGGAAGTTAGTCTGTCACTATTTTGACACTAATGAGTTGCATTTTTAATGGAAAATGCCAAAACAAGGATGGTTTTGGGCTTCTAAATGAGAAGCTTTTTCTCAATCAACATGAATATCTTTGGGTAACCTGTTGGTCTGAAGGATAGTGTGTTTTTTTTTTTTTTAAATCACCTTGCAGACAACACAAGAAACAGACAATTCATCGTTCGTTGCAGCCCTAACCAGTGCATTTTCAATCTGTGTCTCTAGTGATCATGTCACAGCTGTCAACATAACCCTCTTCCTTGGGACAACTGTAAACTCATTCTACTGTTTCCTAGTCATATGTGGTGAGACTAGCTGCCTAAAGGTCTACCTGCAAGTCATAAGGCAAGTCACAGGGAATAGCAAAGGCTAAAATTTACAACAAAAAGTAAAGTAAAAACAAAACAAACAAAAAAAGACAGACGACTGTTTTCTTCTTGGTTGGCCTGCACAGGTCTAAGGAGTCTCAACTCCTTACAAGGTTACTCTCCATTGGATCTTTGAAAGAGCATACAACAAAGTTTCTTCAAAAAAGGGGCTGTGTCTGAGATAAAAAATGAGTTTGAAGAGCCAGGTGTGTGTGTGTGACTTCATTAATAGAATCGGTTTCAGTGTCCTGACCCCACCCTAAAGAAGCCCTGCTCTAGCCCCAAGTTCTGTTTGGAAAGATCTGTCTCAAATACCCCCTGTCAGGTACAGTACTTTAGTTTGCGCAGAGATGAAAATGTTTCAATCAGTGTCAGTGTGCTGTGGAACATGGGAGAGCGGACAAGGAGAAAGCTCCACTTCTTCTACAGCTGCTTGTTTGGTTTGATTGCCTGAAAGCCTCCTTAAAAAACCATGACATTTATCCATTTATCCACACTGACAACACTCATTCTTCCACTCTCTCTTTCACAAACACTCACACGGTCACAAACTCAAATCAGGAGAAATAAAACAGCACTCTCTATTAGCTGCTGCTTCGCCCTGGCTGGTTGAACACCGTTAACACTGAGCTGACAGTACAGGCTTGTGTTCCCCGGAAGCACCTTAGTGACGGACCATCCCAGAGCCATTGGCTTACAAATGGAACAAACATGATTGTTGTGCTAAGATGCTTTGGGGAAAATGCAGTCCTGACAGTTCAGCCTGGTGTGTAGTGTTCCACACACACACACACACACACACACACACACACACACACACACACACACACACACACACACACACACACACACACACACACACACACAACATTTTCCATGTAACCTCAGAGTGTTGCAGAAACGTTTGAGAACTCCAAGCTGACAACAGAAAGCCCCTTCCTCACTTTTCCAAACCAGAAAATATTGGTGCTCTGAGATGGATTGTAACCCCTACTGTAGTCAACAAAAGGGATCTGTGCTTCATAACATGTCACAAATACAATTTGTGTCATCTCTCCCTCACCATCATCCCCCTTCCCTCTGCTCCTGGGGTCCCTGGCAGAAAAGACAAGGGAGTTCAGTCCTTCAGCTCCCCCGATGAGCAGAGGGGGGAGCGCTGTGATGACTAATTCATAGATCTGGCAGCCCCTTTACCCTCTACTGCAAGTTCTTTAGGATGCGTCCGTAGCGGAAGTCGTAGACGTGCCGGCAGAGATACACCAGCTCGGGGTCGACATCAGTGGGCACACAGCGGTGGGAAGGGGGGGCGAAGTCGGGCCGGCAGGGCACCATGCTGGCACTGCCAGGTGGGGCACCTTCAGCACGCCGCTTCACCAAGGCACAAAATCTAGGATGGGGGGAAACAATTAAAAAAAAAAATAAGACTACTGGCTGTAAAATTAGGAATAAATCCAATATATTTATACAACTGCGTCATTATTAGAACAGAGGAAGCAACTGAAATTGAAACATATATTTGCAAATTATGTCTAGGTAAAGGTTCATGGCCTGGTGTTCTGGTGTCCGTAACTGCCATGTCATGGATGTGTGATAAGAGTTAGAAAAACTGTCTTCTGTATCTCAGAAGCTAAGGTGTTAATTTAAAAGAAAGACTGCAAACTCTCTAAATAGACTTTCTGTTAATGACTACTGCTTTTGTCTGCCTTGTGTGTGTGCGCATGTGTGTATGTGTGTGTACTCACCTACAGTACTGGGCTAGTGGGAGAACATAGCATCTGTCTTCTATGCAGGCCACACTATTTTCATCCTGATGCCGAGAGGCAAAAATCTCATTCTGAAACCAACAGTGGGTGTACAATGTCACATCATCACAATTGCTTCCTATTGTGCAGACTGAAGGCTGAAGAAGTGACGACACTTTTCTGCTGTGAGCACACAGGGAACCATAATTGTTCATGTAGAGTAGGACTGTGCCTCTGTGTTTCTACCCTAGCCATCACACACAGGCAAACACGGAAATCCTGTTCTGTTCAACACATGCTTTAGGCTTCCATTGTAAACAGAAGCATGAGGAATGCGTCACTTTCTAACGGTGAACTTTTGGTCTCAGACTGAAGTGGCACAGGTATCATCATCTGGTTTCGTGGTTACACTGAAGCGCTAAGCAGCTATCAGCAGTACCAGCTCTGCTGAGGGAAAGATAATTGTGTCTACAACACTTGTGCATAGTCAGTGTCAGCTGTGGGAAGCCAAAGTCTTCAATATTAAACCATATAGTGACATTGTAAGCTTAATAAGCACATCATACAAGCAAAATATGTCACACACAATATAGCAATATAACTGTTCAATAATCCAAGACACTGTCAAAGCTCATTGCTCGTTGTTATAAAATGTTTAGCTCATCCTGCTTCTTTTTAGAGCTTATTGTAGGTTTTACATCACTGCTCAGTTTGTCTTGACAAAGACATCAGAGAAATTCTGAAATAAAATATTAATCGTGGGAAAATGGAACTATGAAATAATAACATTGCATTTTTCAATCATAACTGCTTCAACTGAACAAAAATAACTTGTACCAAAACCTGCATTTTCTGCGTGGAAGGAAGAGGAAATTTCGTTAAATTGAGCTAAACTTTTACATGATGAAATTATTTACGAATTGAAGAAAGAATTTTAAGGTTGGGACAATATTTATTTATATGTTTTTTTTCCCTATAATGTCTCATTTATATATTTAATATTGCCCCTTAGGGCCTCAAACTGAACTAAATAAATAATTCTATGGTAAATTAATCAAACTAAATATTTTTCACTACCTTTTGGTTCACAAGGAAGTCATTAATCCCTCATTGCTTTATTAAACACATCCTCTTTCATAATATGTGTTTAGAATTCAAACTGTTAAACACTGTTAAACACAGTTTAACAGTTGTTCATCTGCACAACTGTCGTTTAACCACAGCGAAAAATGAAACCTCGGCTCAGTTCCACTGGAGCCTCACCTCACAGTGTGCACTGGGATCTCGGCCTCCCTGGGTGTGCTCAGGTCGGTAGTACCAGAAAAGACTCATCATCAGCTCTCCTGAGGCAGCAAATTGAGACACAGAGCACACACATAGGTACAGGTAAACAACCTTGGCCATATGTCCCTTTACCCATCCATGCACACAATCCATCATATCTAACAATCATCTCATCATCTTCTTTACCTGTTTTGGGGTCCTCCCACAGTGCTGATATCTTGGCAACATATGGGAGGGATTTTTTCCTGGGGCCTGATCGTAGCAGCACAGTGTCTCTGACATGAATCACTTCACCATCCCTCTCGACTCCTTCATAACACTGCCGCAGGGCCGTCTCATCCTCTCCCTGGCGCAGACATATACACAGACACACACACAAGTACACACCGACAAGGACAGATATAATTCTCATTATGAAGACAAAAAGGAATCTGTCACACAAAGCTGCTCGGTCAAAACACAATTATCTTTTCACCCTGAAGTACTGTTTTGTTTTGGGCTGTTTTTAGGTTTTTTTTTGTGTCCCTGTGTGTAGATATTTAGATTTCTACTACCAATATATTCTCCGTTAGTGCCAAATCCAAGAGCAGTCTAACTGGTGACAGACAACTGAAGAAGAAGCTCTCTAATCAGTAACTCAGCATCATAGTACACACGTGCATTTATAAATAACTTACCGCAATGAAGACCTCCCGCTCTGTGGGAATCCCAACAGGTCGCCAGCCGTTGGTGGCACGTCTGCGGCTGACTTTCTTTTGTTTGGTGCTGCCGAGACTTGGCACGGGTGATGGCTGTTTCTGGGGCAGCCGCGTGCGGCCCATTGGCAGGGAGCCATTAGGGGGCTTGGTGGTCTTTGGGCATTCTCTGGCGAGCTTTAGCCTGGCCTGGGGCTTGTCCCGGCCCGACAAGGGGGCCAGCAAGTGGGGTTTACTCTGGGTAGAAGTGGGCACGCTGGATAGAGGGCAGTTGGAGATGGGCATTGAGGGAGGAACCAGAAGAGAGGGGCTGTGGTCACCCTGAGGGGAGGAGTAACCCTCTGAAAAGTTAAAGGTAAGAGTTAGACTTTTAAATAAAACGGCAAGAAAGCAATTCATTTTTAAAATCATGTTTGCACTTGAAGTCAGACACTAACTGCTCACCTAAATGAAAAACTGATTATCTTAAAAAATATGCTGAGAAATTTTGTTTCTGCACATGGTCTGGTTTCACCAGAAACAAGCAGTTTCTTAAAGGTTACACTAACCTTAAAATGGGAAAATTACACAGTCCCTCCCTTGGGGGACTTACAAGCAACCTGCTTCCTTATCTCACTCATCAGTCCTTCTATATATATCGCGGATGTTACAGAAAATTTTACATATGAGACTCCTTATCAAGAAAAAAAAAAAATGGAGAAAAGATTCAGGCTATGAACACTTATAAAGTTCATACCAAGAAAAAGACAACAAAATAACAGAAATGTTCACACTTTCACAACCAGCTCGAGGCACAAATTTAACAACAAAGGAATCTTACATTCTGTGCGAATGAAAGTAGAGAAACTGAGATAAGAGTGGTTAAATCACAACTTTACAAAGAGGCCTTCAGACCGGTGAGGCGCAATAACAATGAATTGGCCATCAAACTCTCCATCCTACTGAAAATACTTTTATTTAACAGTTAATATAAACTTATATTCAAAGTCAGTGTAGATAGGGTTTCACTGACCCTTTTAGCCTTTGGTAGCTGCTTATTTGAATGTCTTTCTTAGATTGGACAGCATGAGCAAGCTTACAAGTACAAGTACATCCATTTTTGGTTCCAGAAATCTCAATTTTCCACTGACCTGTTTTGATGCTGTGTGTGCATCCAGTGCATCCTGTGCTGAAAGAACAAGCCCTGCTGGTGACGGGAGGCATGGATCTGTAGGTGTAGCCACTGATCCCACAGGCGTCACCATAGCAAGGCGAAGCCACAGAGTTGCAGTAGGCAGGGTGAGACAACCCCGAGCTGTGGGACACCCGTGGACCCAGCAGCTTGGAACCAGTCATCCGATTAGGGCACAGACTGGAAGGGCCAAAGTTCAGAGGTCGCGAGGCCAGGGTTGGGGACGTGGTTCCAGTGTGTGTTGGGTGGGTGATGTGGACGTAGTAGCTGGAGAAGCAGTGGTCAGCGGTGCAGAGGCAGGGATGGGGGCTGAGGGTCAGGGCTGTATGTGGGTGGGAATGGGTCAGGGACGGTGAGCTCACGAGGCACTCGCGCTTCACAGGGGTCATGGCTGTGTTCAGAGACTGATCATCTGATTCTCCATAGGGCTGCTGGCCCAGGAAGAAGGCCAAGCGGTGGCAGTATTCCATTGAGCCCTCTGGGGGACAGCAGTAATATGGGCTCAGTTCTGTCTCCAGCTGCTCCTCCTTCACTTGCTTCAGCGGGTAGGCTAGCATGCTGCGTGACTGGTAGCCCGGTTTGGTCAGTCTATGGGTGCAGCTGCCAGTCTCCCACTCCACTTTGGGCTCAAAATCTGCCTTCTTCTTGCAGGCTCTGCAGCCATTGTGCAGGGCAGGGGCCCTTTTCCCCTTCTGCTTTTGTGATCGCCCCTTGTGTTTGAGTTTGACTCTGCAGTGCTGTTTTGGGTTGGAGATTACAGCTGGCGCCTTGGAGTCTGATGTGATAGTTGCCGTGGGTGCAGCTTTGACTCTCTGCTTACTGGTAGCTGAAGAGCTGGTTAACTTCAGCAGGGCCGCAGCATTGAGTCCAGCCAATCTTCTGGGGGTGGGAGCATTCAGGCTCTCCTGACTCATCCCCCTGCTCTCATGACCCCTGCTGACTTTGGCCTTCTTGACTGGCTTAGAGCTTTGGCACAGTTCAAGTCTATGAGACGTGGAGACTTTACTGATGTGGGCACGCGAAGCCTTCAGACCTCCAGGGACACCACTACTGGCTGACTCTGCGTCAGGGGAAACCCCTCCATTTGTGGGTTCTTCCTGTCTCCTGGCCTGTTTAGCCACTGGCTGAGGGTCAGTCGCTCTTTCAAGCAGTAGACTGTTCACTGCCTCAGCATTGAGAGAGGCCAGTCGTCGCTTGCGTGGTTGTAAGACATGAATACACTCACCATAACTTGGGCTGACCGACTTTGATTTGTTTTTTGTTGACTTCTTTGCCACTTTTCTTTTACAACTTTTCCCTTTTTTGGATTTGCCTTTCAGGGACAAATGCCGGCATGCATTGTTTCCTCCCCTTTCTTCAGAACTCTCCTTTTTGCGGACACTTTCTTCCAATCTGGTGAGGAGGACATGGCAGCTGAGTCCTTCCTCATTTGAACCTCCAGCTCTCCCCCGCAGGGGATACAACTTCCTATCTCGCTTCTTGTCGCGCCGCCGGTCAAGTTTTCGGTTCTGATTGGATTTTTCTTTTTGGCCTCTCTTGTGAGTCATCCTCTTGGCCACGTCTTTCCCTTTTTTGATGATTTCACTTATCTTCTTTGTCCTGCCAAATCGTAGTGCTCGTTCAGGCCAGGTGTCACCCATGGTGCCACCATGTGGCCAAAGAGTACTGTTGTTCCACCCCTCAGAACCACTGCCACTCTGTCTGAGGGAACCTTTCTGCCTTGCGTGAGTCATCACATTCTTCTCCACTGGACCTAGAGATAACAGACCACCAAGTGATGAAAAGTGTAGAATGTCCTAGTTTGACCATGTCCTCACAATGGAGGACACCAACCGTTAGGTATATAGTACTTCACATTACTCGCAAACAAAGCTGTTAATTGGATCAATGAAGACCTGGTTCAGTATTGCACATGTTCGTATCTTATAACATCTTCATACCTTCTGTTTCTTCTACTCTCACATTCACCGCACTTCTGACTACAATGACTCATCAGAGCAGGACCGAAGGTTCAGGTCAGCCATTCAAGGAGCAGTAAGTGGTGCATTAACAGCTAATCGGGGACCATTAACATGAACTTGAACATAATTCTTGACATGACTGAGGAAGATAAACTAGACAAAGCTGGGAGGTTGTTTGGTTTTGTGGAAAGTACTATGGCACAAAGAAAATGAAAACAAAAGAAGCAAACAGACATTGATGATGTCACTTATCTTAGATTTAAATACATCGGCAACATCTGATTCAAGTAGAGTAGATGCCATGATCAATAGCTCAAGCTACTGTACACCTGTTTACTCTCATTATAGCATGCTTGTGTGTGTGCTGCATTGAGGAAACCGATGCACTCGTTCATTCACACACTCATTGCCTTATCATGTAGTGCGCACACAAAATGCAAATAACAGCTTGTTAAGGCCATTTGTTTAAATGTTTTGTCTTAAATGTTTAGTCTAAAAAGAAAATGTCAAAAGGTGTCACTACAACACTGAACTCCACTGAGGAAAATAAGACAAATAAACAGGCCAACTAAATGCCTATTCAGAACAAGTGATATGTTAAGCACATTAATTTCATGGCTTCAAAATAATCACTGTCCGCGATAAGTAGAAGACGAGGATCTCATTCACACATCTACTGTATATTACAACATAAATATTCCCAGTGCTCATTGTGAAATCATTTAGCAATTAAGCTTACAATCAGCAGCAAACAACCAACTTGGGAGTATTTGTGAAAACACATAAAAAGAAAGCCCGCAAAGATAAGCAACAAAAGAATAAATGGTAAAGCTGCATATTTTTATAGCGGAGGTCATAAAGATTTGTCGTCTGCTTAATGAACTGGGTAATCTAAGATCTGTTCACAAAACTGTACATACAGTATATTCTGCAGCACAGAGAAAAACACTTAATATAATTATACATCTTTCAACTTTTCTTTGCTCAAACTCCAATGACCACCCCACCATTTAATTTCCACAATTAAGTATAACTACTTTAAGAGAATCCCCTCTTACAGACTATAGACCTGCATATTAGTGCTTTTGAAGTTTTAAAAGCCACCTCAGCTAAGTGTACAGTACAGCTCCTATCAATGCCACCAGTTTATCACCTGAAAAATTTAAAGCAATTATCCCATGTCTAGATGTGGGAATCTCTTTGGGTTTTTTTTTTTTTTTAGAACTTCCACTGACTTCTCTGAAGCTTTGACACACTTGAGACCAGAGATTTTGACTCAGCTGAGGCCTAACAAGATTTTTCAGACATGTTTGACTTTGTCTGCCGCAGTCTGACTGGGCCTGTGCAGCGTGAAGACGGCCCACGGCTGGCATGTGTAGGTGATGGCAGCACTAGTTTAGCTCCAGGGTTAATGAAAACTGAAGATTACCAAGAGTTGGGATTTCTTATTTGGTCAGATAAATGGTTGTAGAAATTGGTCAAAAACTTAAAGGGAAAGAACCAAGTAATACCAAATACACTCCACTTTCTTTCAAGGCATTGAAAACTAAATATTAATGAGTAATAGCTTTTATATCTCCAAACAAACAAAGTAACAAAAGATAAACAGAATGGAACTCATTTTTGTTACTGATAAGTGACGTGCTAGCCCTCATCTTGCCTTTGCCCTGACATTGTTGAATCTAGATGGGGCTTCTAGATCTAAATCAGTTTCTTCATCTGATATTACTGAATGGGACTGATATTCAATCCCTGACAGGAATCGAATCTTCACTTCATATTTAACAATCAAATCTCTATTTGTACGATAGCTTAAAGTAGCTTTCTGACATCCAAACAATATTTTCTACAGACACAGCTTCACTTCAAAAGCCTTGATACTAAGCTGGGTCACTGCTGGGAAGTGTAGGTGGGGAAACGCTTAAAGAAATAACCTGTAAGATTTTATCTCAGTGGCAGCGCTCTTGCCAAATAGCAATTTGGCTCTTTAAGAACAGTCAGGCCTGGTGATCCTCGGGAAGTAATTTTGCATTTATACAGAGATCAATAGCCCTGTGCTTTATCTTTAATTGGTTAGAAAACAGATCATCAGTTCCTCTCAAGAGCATCAAATAGGAGGCTCACCAGGATCCCATTTTATGACAACACTTTCATGATCTCTTTTGACTCTTGTGTGCAAAACAGCAACCCTCATGGTTTTAAATAATGATTCAACGGCATCAGGACACACAAGTGAAATTCCATTGCAATTTTTTTTTCTTTTGCCACTTCTGGAATAGTGTTTGAATTTTAGTAAGTCTCTTTGAAACGCAGACAGTAATGTGTCACACAATACCAAGTGGTCACACCAAACAAGAGTGTACCACACACATTCAAAAACACAGTGAGTGTCATTGAGGATATTACGTCAACATGGAGGCCTATTTGAGATAACAAGCCATAAGTTCAATTCATTAGCAATGTAGTTCCTAAACCATGGATATGGATCACCTCACTGGACCTAAAGATAAATCTGAGGGGTCAATAGGAGATAAGAGATGGCTCAGCTGATACTGATACACAGGTTAAAAATGTATTTTACACTTAAAACGAGTGAATGAACAGTGAAGGGTGTTTTACAAGACACTGGTATTTATAAGGTGCTCTGGTGCAGATGTGTTGCAAACAGATATTTTAAGTTTTTATTTATGTCTTAGCACCTCCTATAGATCATCCATAACGGGAGTATATAGACCAGGTGTAACTTGGGTATTAGTTTCTAAATAAACCTTCAGCTATTTCAGAGAGTTTCATAAAAGCACTTTGTGCAAGATAGTTTTACTGTATTTTATTTTTACAGGGCACATTTAAAGTATTCAAATTTAAATTACTATAAAACACCCACAGAAAATGTACTATGCTGAAAATCAGACCTATAGTTCCTCTCCTGTAATCCTTAACACACACACACGCAAACCCAAACTGTGTGTGAAGGGAAAGTTTCCCTCTCTTTTAGACTCTCCAAATGGACTGCATGAATGCTTTCAGGTGAGCTGAATAATCTTTACTTTTACAGTCAGAAAAGTATGATATAGGAAGAACATGTAAACTTATTTAGTTGGAACCAAATTTCTGACATTGTTGAAATAATATATTTTTAACAATTATAACAAATGCTTTTTAAAGGAAAGGCAGCTTTAGGATTGATCTTAAATTAGCATGTTTGTGTGAAACCAGCTCAGGCACCATTACTGTTCATAAAGAGATCAAGAGATCAAGAGTCTTTATTTGTCACATGTGGATGTACAAGTACACCCTCAGTGTACCTGTACAAGCATCCCTGTGCAAACTGTACACAGCTTAATAAATGTATCACTGCTACATTTTCAGCCCAAAATAAATGCAAAAAATAATGCTGAAACAAGTAGACACTGAAATGCCTTCCTTTTCTCTTCCAACATATACCACATCTTGTTAAAAAAAAAAAAAAAAACAAACTAAAAATACACTATCCACCCACTTTTCTTTTAGACACCTCTCTCAGCTCTATCATTCTGATAGTCCCTATTTTGTTTCCCTTTTCTAAAAAGCCTCTAAAAATCCTTGAAAGAAGCAGCCTCTGTGAGGGACAGATCTCTTTTGGGCTGCACTGTTCACAAATAATGCAACAAGGTCTTTGTGCCTCGTTTTCAAGGGTCACAAGGCAGGCAGGTTGAGGAAACACTGCATTATCCAGCCCATAAACAACATGGGAGACACCTGGCAGAATAAAGCTCAAACTCCACATCCAGATCACATGGTTTTTAACAATGGCTGTGCATACAACAGCCACACCGCCTCTTGCGCCGGTATTACACCTGTAATGAATCCGTCAGCCACTTCTTTCTTTCTTTCTTTCGTTGTTTTGGGTTCCAACTTTCAGGCAGATCCAGCAGCAGGGAGGCAGAAAACAAACAAGCGGCAGCGACCCTTTGCGTGTCACTGCTGGTGACAGGCAGGTTCAACACGAGGCGCCTGGCATGTTGGGTTTTATCGGGAGGAGATAAAAAAGACTGCAAGAATTTCAAACATTAGGTCAGTGTCTTCCTTCTGGGACTTGCATCGCAGCCTTGGGCTTGATCTACAACACCATCCGCATACACGCATACATTTAGACTCCGGGTGGCTGAGGAATACAGTAGGATGGGATACAGTACAGCCTGACGTAGCCTGCCCATCTGAAGTAGCCAGCCAGGCTCTAAATATGGGCTGAGAGAGGAGGGGGGCTACCCCGACACACACACACACAACAGGCAAAATAAAGGGCAGTCACCCCTCCTAATAGCCTCGCATTTAGCGAACGGATTCCTCTTTACCGACACGGCGGCTGTGCTGGTCAGAGTCCGGCCGGAGCCCGGGGAGGATCGGGCACGTAGCGGCAGCTCAGCGATTCGCTTCTGGTGCACGAAGCGAGAAAATGGGCTCTGCGCTCCCCTCTGGACGCCTGGGCAGTCGGAGCAACTTCAAACATTCAGGGCGAAATAGCAACCCCCCACCCCCCCAAAAAAAAATAAAATAAATAAAATAAAAAATAAATATGAAGAAGGTAACTTACGGCTAGCCGACACGCTCGCCCTCCTCCGCCAGCCGGGAAGCCGTCGAAGAACCGTGCGGGGAGGAGGGGAGGGGAGGTGAAGCCGGACTGGTGCGATGGCAGAGCTCCGTAACTGGGAGAGCTGGGGAGGAGTGGAAGAGAGGACGGTCGGTGGCGCTGCCTGCGAGATGTGTGTTGCTCTTCCTGGTTGGGCTTCCACCGATTTGCACAAAACTTCATCTGAACCAATTGCCACACGGACCCGCTTCGCTTGACACCCGCGTCCTCCAATGACGGACAAACAGCTGCTTGTTGTGGAGCGACGAGGAGAAACTCAATATTTACGAAATCCGAGGTAACTTGGTCTGCACTACGCTGAATGCACGCATCGCTAACATCATGGGCGATGGATGTTACTGCCACCCCTCCTCACTCCACCCCCCACCGCGACAGACAGAGAGACAGACAGACAGACAGACGGACGGACGGACAGACAGGCGGACACACTGTCATTTGTCGTGACCAAACAGAGACCAGTTAACCAGTCTGATAAAAAAAAACAACAACAACAACAAACAAACACAAATAAATTAATAATTGAAAAAGAGAAAAACACGTGCATTAAAATCCACGTGAAAGGTGAAGCGGGAGGAAGACATTAAAAACCAGCATGTGGTGCACAATGACATGAAGTTTTTAAATGCCCTCCCCCATCCTTAACAAAGTTCAGGATGGCCATGTGAGGGAAAGATAATGTGCACAAAGCTCACTTTCAGTCCAATCTCGATCACAGACAATGGGCTTTAAGGGGTTAAATTATTTTAAACTCTGTAAAAAAAACTGATGTGTTACAGTAAATGGAGGCCACAACCAGCTGGAAACGAGATGAACCAATTAGGCTACAGATCAAGTTCAACCACTAACAACAGAGAGGAAACAGACCCAGTGACGGTGGCCTAGGACTCAGCTCTTAACAGAAGGACAAGAGGTAACATCACACTGTCAACTCAGAATCAATGCCTTTAAGATTTTATCGCAGTAATTACTCAGGAGTTTTAGCTGTAAAATATTCAACAATTTAGCATTTAATTGACATGTAAAACCATCTTTGCTGTTAGAGACGGTGAAAGTGGAGCCAGTCTGAAATATTTCATGTGGCTACAGTTTATCTGTGACAACCAGGTTTTATATGACGGCAGAAGATTTGATAAATCACAAGACATCCTCTTTATCGTGTTTAAAACTCTGCAAATATTTCACTTCTTCAGTGAACAGTTTACTAAATACATATACCTGTCATTTTTATTTAGCAGAAAATGGCTATAATCAAGTGGAGGGCAAGTCTCCTAGATTAAAATGTGAGTTCAGTCCTTAGTTACTCTTCACCGCTGCTTTCTATGTGTAGGGATGGAGAGGCCCTGCAGATTACTCTGTTTGTGACAATGTTGTGCATTGCATGTGACAAAGTACACTGCACTAAAAGAAGAATAGGGAACTAGGCTCTGGAGTGATGAGGGCTGCAGCATATGGTTTATAATCAGACCTTTTTTAATAAGGTGCAAGCTCTATTGTTTTGACATAGAGCAGAGAAAGAAGAGGCAGCAGCAGTGCTGATTAAATTGTCTGCACCCTATGAACAGATGTCTCCCATAGGCTGGATAAACTTCTGGGTGTTGCTTGTCATAGTGCTGTACAGTAATGTCCACATTGCCGCAGCCTTATGTTACTGCGCCTTATTAAAATGCTTTCATCAGTTCATATTGTGCCTCCTGACAGTGCTTGGCACTGATTGGAAACATTAGTCAACATATCTATGAAATTAAGTAGCAATCAATCTTTTACTACTTATATTTGGCACCCATTTATACTGACTTGACTTCAAGTTTGTCTTTCAGTTGGACCACAATAATGGCAAGTTAAGCTTGTTCTCCATCTTTCTTGCACACAACCCTGCCTTGTGCAGCAGAGAAACTGCAAAGCAGTCTGAAAAGATTTAGATAACCACAAGAGTCTTGGTTTCTCTGCTTTTTAAAAAGACTCATTATTTGCAAGCAATATAACATCTATCTCTTTTAATTGCTGCTGGTTTGTAAGGAGCATTGACTAGTGTTGTTCATTAGACTCAAGAAGGGTTTGGAAGGCTTTTTTTTCCCCCAGATGTTATGTAATCTGCAGGAATCAGAACCTGCCATCAATGTAGGCAGCCACTCCAACCTAATCCAAACCCCAGACTTTTATTTTAAATGGCATGAAATGGTGATGAAAGTCAGAAAAGCCTAGAGCTGAGTTATACACTTCGTTCAATGAAAGAGTTGAATACACAGTTATGTCAATTCAGTCTCTTCAACAAAGGCACCTGTTACAGGTGGAGCGTTTTTGTACAATGAGAAAGAAGCTCAAGTGATTGTCACATTGTTCGACAACCCCCCTCCAAAAAAATAAAAAATAAAAAGAGAAGAAGCTGATTCAATCATTTCTATTATAATGTTAAAATGGACCCTATATTTTTGGACTTTAAGAGGAATTTATATTTTTAACTATGCTATAATAGGGATTTAATAAGAGCACATATCTGCTAAAACTGTACATCTACAAATTAAAGGGTTGGTATTGATTAGTCAACAGGACTGAGGTTATCATTAGATAATGCAAGTAACATTTTATATTTTAACTGACACCAAATCCAAAAATCTACACTCTGCAAGCATGAAAAACAGCAGCAGAAGCTTGGATTCATGAAGCCTACAATAGCTTCTTACAGGAACCAGTTTTTACAGCAGACACATTCACAGCATCATTTGTTGTGCATCTTCACACTCAGCATGTTTGTAACATGCATAATCCCAGTAGCCACAGGGATGGTGTTCACTTCGAATGATTTTGCAGCAAACGTTTCCCCATCGAACACCAATATCCACCAACAACACAAGCAGCTGTGGCGCTGGAAGGTAAGGATGTGGAGGCAATATGATCAACTGGTCACACACCAGTTTAAGTCACATACCGGACCAAAATATTATATATAGACAATGAATCCACTGCAAACTGTCCAGAATAAAAATTACAACAAACTAGTGGAAATAGTAGGGTATTCCAGTACTTTACAGCCGAATAAGTTATTTTGGCCAATAGCGCCTTAACCATGAAGACAATATTTCCCTAGAGCCCAATAATTATTGATTAATGCCTTCATCTTCTACCACTTATCAATTTCCGGGTCGCAGGGAGTGCTGGAGCCAATCCCAGCTCACATTGGGCAAGGGCAGGGTACACCCTAAACAGGTCACCAGTCCATCACAGGGCCAACACACAGAGACAGACAGAAATAAACAACCACTCAGACCTACAACCAATTTAGAGTCACCATTTAACCTACACATGGATGTCTTTATACTGTGGGGGGAAACTGGAGGAAACCTGCACAGGCACAGGGAGAACATGCAAACTCCACACAGAAAGGCCCCAGGACCGAAGGCTCAAACCTGCAACCTTCTTGTTGTGAGGCAACAGCGCTAACCACTTTGCTGCCATATTGCCCGCCCAATAATTAGATAGGTCATTCAAGTTCAAAGACCGAGCTAAACTCAAGAAGGTGTCAGGCCAGGAGAATTTCTGCAAGTGCTACGCTTTACAACGTCAAGCATGGTTGAAGAAAGCTTGATAGTTGCCAGAGAGGTGAGCATAAATGTAATGCCGAGCTGGTGTTCGTTTTTTTTTTTCCTTCATAGAAGCTGACGAGTGATGGATGGTGGAGAAGCTGTTTACACTGTAGGAGTTTCAAGACCCAGGTCTGTGGATGTTTTGAGATTCTGGATATGATAGAATCACTTACAATCACTGTGAATCATCTCTGACACAGCCTCTATTCCCCACAGTGAAGATAACGGCAATTTTTCACAGCTACTTTTCAGGTTTGCCGTTTTGAACAGACAACACAGTTTGATTGTGTGAGAAATATGACTGTAATTTAAACTTTTCATTAATTTGTGTTGTGATTTATTTTATAATTTATAACAAGAAGAAACAGCTGTACTTTCAAAAGCATATACAAGATATGTCAGGACATTTTGAAGAAGAAAAAAAAAAAAAAAAAAACTCAGTTCACAAAACACTGTCCTTTCAATTAGACGTACTCTACAAATTCTGTTCATTTACATCCTTAAACAAGATCCTCAAGATCTTTAATGTTTGTTAAAAGTATGATTATTAAGTGTCTTATTCACTAATATGAATTGGTGAGAGAGTACTCAAGATCCTCATACTGTAAGTGGAGTGAGTGGTGAAGTTTTTTTTTCCCCCTTTCTAGTTTGTCACAAGAAAAGCAGAGAGATTGTCCCACTTCTCGTTGCCATTTCAAACTGACAGACACATAAAAGCCTCTAGTTACTGTGGACCCAGAGTATGGCAGGGCATTAAAGATTTATTTAATAATCAGAGCTGAGCCTTTATAGTTAGAAGGCCACTGTGGGTTAATTATGAAATTAAACATACTGCTGTGTAAAAGGACAGTGCTACATACTTTAAATTTTCACATTGCTCACAAGGTCAAGAACAGGCAATGATGGCGAAATATACAAAGAAATATGTAAAATAAAAAGCATTAATGTGTTAATAGTCGAGCAGATGTTATGACTTCAGATAATTGAACTCATACGTGGTGTATAAGTTTAATGTTACCTCAGGATAATAACAGCAGATGAATACAAACAAGCCTGTTCCAATGAAACCAACCAACCACGACATCAGTCTGGCCCCTTGTCTGCAGGTACTCTTGTGTGGAGTTGCTTGAATGACAGTGTAAACACGCATGGATGCACAAAATATTCTAGTGTTAGCACCCAAATCAAATTTACGGTCACTAAAACAAGTCTGGAACCTGTAAGACTTCAATCACAAAGAGATTCAAAACTGATTTTTTCTGTGCACAGGAAAAACAAAGTTAGTCAGTAGTAAATGATTGGTAGAGTTAGTACAACTGCATGGTAACATTATGCTACCCTATAATCAAATACAAAACTCTCAATATGATACAGTTTTACTGAAAATCAATGAAACAACACAACACTCTACATTATACTGGACAAAAGATTTGTAATGTCTCCCCAGGAACCACTTCTGTGGTAATTCTGTTAATTCTGCTAACAGGAGAGTAAAGTTAAAAGACAAAGTAATAATGAAAATCACTAATTGAATATAAGAAAATAATGTGTGGATGTGTATAATATCCAAACCAGGAAAATCCACAACTGTTTCTTATGGCCAATCTTTCATGATGATTTAACCATTAGATTTGTATGTTGGCAGGAATCCGGTGCTAATTCACAGTGAATTGCTTTCACAGTCACGGTTCAGTTATTAGTCCAGTATGGATATTTAATGATAGGTCTAGGTGTGAGTCATTAAAACACTTATATATTCTGTTTTATGACATTTATTATGGTTAAGGTGGGGTGCAATCCTTTGGATGAAAAAGAAAACATGGTGGAAAGAGCAATATGTGGTGAGGTCTGCCGAAGAAACTGAAGATTAATGTTCAACTACAATAAACTACTGTGGCCTGGCAGATCCTTTTTCTCATCTACTCTGCAGGACAACTTCATAGCGGCTTTGAGTAATGAGACTTGGCAGGGAAAAAAGGAAAAAAAAAAATAATAAAAAAAAAACAAAAAAACACTTGTGATAATGTGAACAAGGGAGAATTTAATTCACATCTAATATCATTTATTCAATCATACAATGAACTACAAGTGCTAAAAACTTCTCCTTTAACTTTACAACCACAACCCTGCACTTTTTCTGACATTAAGCCAGCCCATCATTCCCTAGTTCGGCAGTCGATGAACTCATCAACTGCAGTGCAAGATAACTAAGAACGAACAAACCAAGTTCTGTTTGCACTACATTTCAAATTAAATAATGTGCTTGTATCCAGCTATATTTTCATGACTGCGGTAAACATTAGATACTTCACTGATGGCACTTAAGTTTGTGAGCATCCTGTAGTTTTTCACCTTTCAGACATCTATAAATAGTCAGGAATTATCCACCCACAATGTCACATGCCATTTCATTTAAATAACTGACTGAGGCCCAAAGACGTTTTACCTATATGTCACAGTAAAGGGATGATTTAATCCTAATTCAAAATAATGAACAGCAATTTGTGCAGAAGAACTTTTCCATACATTTCATTTGATCAATTATCTTACAACCCTAAAGATTTTAGGTCGGGGAGGGAGAGGCATTTTCTGCAGGTGCAGTGCTTGGTGTTAATTTTATTTAGCAAAGTTTGTATATTAATACTATTTACCGCTTCTAAGTAGCAGTTTTAGGGTGTTTCTGTCTAACAGAACATCCACACATGGATGTGTTAAGAATCTAAAAACTTCTTCATAGCTCAGAGCTGATCAGATTCTTGAATAATGTTTGTTTCATACACTTACATATTATATAGACAATGTGTGGAGTTTAAATAAAGATATTGGATTTGGCCATAAACAAATGATGTCATTTTATCAGAACTTCCACAGTACAGTCCAATAAATTTTCAGTGAAGCACCTCTACTTCCTTGAACACTTTGCTATTTGAAGGTTTTCAACATTGTGATGTTGCAACTATCACTTGCTGACAAGTCCAAGTCTCAGGCAGAGGGGGTGGAGGGCATCTTTGATAATAGCATCATCCTTTATGAGCTCATTGCCTTTATGACCTAACTGGAAAACTGTGATGTGGGCTAATTGCTTTGGCATTTGTGAAGCCTCCTCATTTACTACCAGAGCAAAGCAACTGCCCCCCACCACCCCACCCCACTTTGACTCCCTCTCAGCTCAGTCTGTTCAAGGCCCAATATGAATCTGAATCACAGAGAGAGAAAATCATATTCCCAAGAAAAGCCACAGCCTGTCAGGACCATGAAGTTTGTTGCCACTCATGATGGGTGCGCAAGAACACATCCTAATCTACACGTCAACACACAGTTCTGAGCATACAAACCTACACACACACACACACACAGTGGGGCTGATATCCAGGTGAACACAAATCGCATCCATCCAGCCAAACATAATATTAGTGAGCTCAGAGTCTGCTGTGTCCCTATCACTGACCCTGTTTCAGTCTATTACACGGACGGAGCAGTAGACTGGTGGCTGCTGCCGGTGCTGGTGGAGGAGAAGGGGGACTAAGATAACACACATTGTACGGCCAGTCCGACAGAGTACCACTCCCTGGGAATCTCCTTCATGATCATGGCCATTATCTGCCCCTGCAACGTCCCCCAGACATGACTAAAAACAGACATGCAAAAAAGAGGAACCCCCCGTCACAAAAAAACCTGCTCTGCCTTTATTAAAAAACTGAAGGAAAGAAAGAAAGAGGGGCCGCTCCATGAGGAAAGATAACGTGGAATAGCCACTTACCGTACCGTGGCTCCCTCCGTGTTGTTGCCACCGTCTCGCCTCTTCGGCACCTTGTTTTCCCAAAAAGCTCGGTCAGGAGAGCCCGCCTCGTCCGGCTGTTTAACCGATGCTGCTCAACTGGAGCAAATAATCGCGACCGTCGCCGACGTTTGGCCTCTCAGCCGGACTGAAGACCTTTTAACATCGACGAGAAAAGACGAGCGAACAACTCTCTTCTCACAAGAGGAGGCAACGCTGCTCTCCGACACGAGCAAGGCGGAGGGGGGGGGGGTTGCTCGGGCTTGTTATTTCCTCCTGGCCCATCCACAAGCCCCGAGAGCCGCCGGCGGCCGGAGGGTCAGCAGCCCGCACACACGGCGCTGATATCCGTCACTTGGCATTAACACGGAGCGCAGCTTTCAGTTTGCGCACCAGGCAGTGTGTTGCTGCTCAACAACAACTAGCGGCACAACATGACTGACTGACTGCAGCGCTGACAGACTGGAGGGCCGTCCCCCTTTTCCACACGTGCAAAGTCAAGAAATCCTCGACAAAAGTCACCCACATAAACGCGCGCACACACACACACTCTTACTCTCTCTCTCTCTCTCTCTCTCTCTCTCACACACACACACACACACACTCCCTCCCTTCCCCGAGCTCCTTTTAAAATACAACTAAGAAATGTGTTTTACATAACGACAACAGGAACATCCTCATCTCACTTCTGCGATGGAGCATGTGATGGCAACATGGTGAGGCTTTTAAAGGCGTAGCCACGCGTAACTGCAGCCTGTGGGTGGTGGTGGTGGAGGGGGGGGGGGTGCCCGTTTGGACCCACCCCGGTAACTTTGTCGGAGGGGTCGGCAGCGGCGTCCGATGGACATGGTGATGAGTGCGCTGCAGCCCGGAAGCACCTGTAAACAAACAACCTGTCTCAAAGTGCTGGTTTTGGCCTGAAATCCTCTCTCGTGGTGCTTCCGGGACTGCTACTAGGTATGTGTGAGTGAAACCCAAATGAAGGTTTTTTAATTGTCTTTATCTATTTGTTTGTTTGTTTGTTTGTTTGTTCTGTGTGTAAACATGTACACCCCCTGAAGCAAGAGGGCAGAAACCCGTAGAAGCTCTTAACAAGTCATTTTGCATGTTTGTTGTATAATGCATTTCAAAAATGGGTTAATACGTAGCCTAGGTGAATATGAATTGTCATATTGTATTAATCATTTATATATATTATCATATATGCATACATTTAGCATGTTAAACGGATTGAAAAACTTTTGCACAGTTGTAATATTGGAGGTAACCAAGTGGAGTTCTCAAAAGGCCCCAGATAATTTCATGTCCTTGTCTTTGGTGTTTTCCACAAGCTCCTGTTTAATATCTATTATATCTGTAAATATCTTTTTGTGTCACAAAGACATCCTAAGAGTGTTTTTTTTTTTCTCAAAAAAGGTACAGGTTAGTTTCCGGTTTCCTGGATTCTGTAACATAAATGTTGTTCTTCAGCCCTGAAACAGGTCAATCAAACCATGCTTATTTGCCTATGCCTACTATCTTCAATGAAAAAGGACCACCAAAACTAAAAAGCCATATTTTCTGTTACAGATTTATTTGTAGTTATATTTTAACCCAGGACTTCAATGCCTCACGGTGGCACATTAAAAGTTTCCATTCGCATTAGTAATAATGCAGCACATAAACAAAATCAACTGTGACACAACCAGTCAAAGCTGAAAACAGCAGTAGGAGCCCAGTGGAGAGGAGACTCTGTCATCACACTTCTGCTGCTTCAGTTGTGGAAAAACAAAGACTACAGTGTGATTTCTGATGAACTGTATGGTCCTTTGGCTAGTGTAAGAGAAATACATATTTATATATATATATAAAACATTGGGTAACTACATCAGTATCTTTTTCACCCTCTCTGGTTTTAGGCAATCATGATTAAAATAAAACAGTCTTGCACACCCACATTGGTTTTTTCACTTCCTCTAATTTGGATTATATTGGATTATATGGACTCAGCCATTTGGAGTGATAGAAGTGTAACTCCCCCAGTCTATGAGGTGCCCCAAAACGAACAGGAAACAAGGAAACACTATGTTTATACAGCTACCCAGTCCAGAAAGATCAAATCAGGAACAATAGGTGACAATTCTCTGGTACTCAAAGATTGATCTTTATTTTGGTTATGCCCTAAATCTTCCTCTTGCTCCAATGTAGGGATGAATCAATGAACAATTACAGAGTTGATTTCCATGAAATTCGGAGCTGACATCCACACACGCCTCTGGATGATTTGTGGCCTAAGCATTTCATTTGAAAAGGTTCAGTTTCTTTAGTCAGGACTTGCTACCATTAAAACTAATTACATTCCCGTCAACATTAGCTGTACTTTGTGTTATGTGGTAATCAGCAAACATTAGCATGCCACCACACTTTGGTGAATATTGTAAACTACACTTGCTTATCATCAGCATGTAAACATTATGCTGAGCATGTTTGCTTGCTAACATCAAACTGTAACCAACCATAAAATACCAATATGGCTAAAAATGTGGTAATCTGAAATATTTTTTGGGTCCAATCAATATCTTTTCAGTTTAGCGCGGGGATTTAGTTGGTTGTTCTACGGTGACAACAGACTGTGATTTGTGAAAACCACCACTATAGCTCACTGTTTTAGACTGAAATGATCATGGTTTCATTGTGGGCTTGATATTATGGAGCACGCAAAACGTAATTTTAAAAGCATTGCACAGTCTTGCACATTATTACGCAGGCGCAATGAAACTACTTTGGGTCATTTGACCAAGCCTGTAATTGATAACTATTGGACAGTGAAATGGACAACAACTTCCTAAGCTATCCTGGCTCATTATGTAACATTCAATTTACCCATTTACTGCCAATGTAGAGCTTATCCTTAATTACACACACACACACACACATTAGGATTCACAATTAAGCTGAATCAGGATCCAGGATGGTTGAAGAGAACGTCTGCTAACTAGATGTTGCATAAAAAGAGAAAAAGAGACAAGCTAGAACATGAAGTGTTCCTGTGTCAACAGCAGGGTACACAAGCCCCTGTTCTATGGTGTCTTATCCTCTGTCCACCACACATGACATATGACAATGCCATATTTACACACCCACACATATTGTTTTTCTTTCTCTAAATGAAAAGGCAACTGCTTGATATTATTTGCCCTCCTTATGAGAAACAGACAAGTGACCGGATTGGCAAGGATGTGCAGTTATTCTCTCTCACACTTTACTGTGTAAAACAGGAAGTTTGCACCAGTACACTGGGTTAGAGACATCACATATTAACTGTTACAGTAACTCTGCCCAGCTTCCCAGCAATCATTCTATCTCAGTAGTATCAAATATGTGCCTTTTAATCTCTTGAAACATTACCAACATTGCCAGCTTACCAAAGGGTGTTGGGGGAGATGTTAACAAAGATGTCATTAAGTTGACTTGTGGGAACTTCACAGTTGTTTGTTGTATGTCAAAACAATGCATGCCAATTAAACCAGAAAATGACAAAGATGGGTTGGAGAACAAGCGTCAAAGGATATCAATTTGCTCTTGTAGGAATTGTTGATGTCAGCTAGTGGAAAAACATGTCACTGCTTCAAATCAGACACAGTGCTGGTCTCACGATGAAGCTTTGAAAAGCTCAGAGGTAAAACTTTAATGACTCCCACCCTTCAATGTTTCCAGCATCCTCTTGTTTTGCTTTCTCTATAATGAGCACAGCCAATCACCAATGTAGATTCATGCCGCCTTAGAGAACTTGATAACAAGGCAGGTTGGTCAGTGACTCAGTGAATCATTTGTCTCCCTATTTCCGTGGCATTAACACGGAAGAGCGTTTTTGTGTGATCTAGTGAATTCCTAACAATGGATGATTTTTCTGTCAACCTCGTTGCCTTGAGACTCTTCATTTCTTGCACAGGACTTGTGGGTAATGTATTTCTAATCCTTTCTATCATTCAGAGCAAGTTCTGTCGAGTGAAGTCCTTTCAGTTGTTTCTCCTGGGATTGGCTGCTGCCAACTCGGAGAATATTCTAATTGTTAACATCTATGATATCATCATCCTTGAGACTTCCTCAACCACCACTGGCACTTGGCTGTGTAGCTCCTTAAAGTTCCTGACTCTTTTCGGTGAGATTACCAGCATCCTCTTCACTGTCCTCATCAGCATTTTCCGCTACCAGAAGCTGAGAAATGGCAGTAAGAGGGTCAACCTCCCAATCTGCATGGATAGCATCAGATCAGCCACAATGTTGAGTGGAATTTGTGTGATCCTCTCCTTCCTGGTCAGTCTCCCTGTTTTTATCATAAACCAGGAAGTCCCTGCAGGAAACATCACACAAAAAACAAGTGGCTGCCCTCCAGACTTTTTTCAGTGTAGTGACAATTATTGCCCAATAGGTAGCCGCTTGTACAAATACCTGTTTATTGTACTGTGCAACCTGCTGCCACTGGTTGCCATCACAGCCACTGGCTGCCTCATCCTTACAGTGCTGCTGAGCCAGAGGAAGATGGTGACACCTGCAGTGAGTGTGAGTGGACTGAGCCAGTTCAGCAAGAAGAGGAAACGTCTGGGTGTTCACCGGAGTACTATAGGTGTACTGGCTGCCATGGGGTTGTTTCAGGTCGACTGGACTCTATATCTGATCTTCCATCTGACTTTCAGCCCCACTGACATTCCTTTTTGGGCTGAAATTGAGTTCTTTATCTCAATTTCCTACACATCTATCAGTCCATATGTGTATGTGATTGGGAATAGCCTGTTTTCACTCAAGAACTGTAAGAAGAGATGATTTAGATCTGTTTGTGTTTTAAAATCCTGGTGATGTCTTGTGCTTGGTGATAGAAAATTAGGTATTATGTTTTTAGGCTGACCATTTAAAATGTTTTAATAATGTTAATTATTTCTCATAGTTTGTTACTAAATTAATAATTTTCACAGTTTTTATAACCTTTATTTCTACAGTAAACCAGTTACAGCTTGGTATCATCTTTATTTACATGTAATATCTAATTAAAAGGTTCATTTGGTACAAAATTTGTCATTCCCATAATATATACTCTTAAATCAGCCTTTTAGCAAATTTATCTTGTGAACGACAAAAGTCTACCTGAAAAATGTTTCTGTGTCCAGAGTGGCTCTCTTACAGCCTTTCAGTGGGAGGAAAGCAAGTGAACTCATGTGGTGCAGCATAACCTAAAATAAACACTCGAGCCATAACAGGTCTCTGCTTCACTCTGTTAAATGCTCTTGCATTGACTCTTGCACTGCCTTCATTGTTCCTATGCACATCTTCACACAACAGCTGTATTTGTAAATGAATATTACACTCCCGTGTGCAAAACAACATGACCTGTGCTCACAGCTCAGTATGCTGATTGAGGAAACAACACTGTTCCTTGACCCAGTCAGCTTCCACTAAAACCTCTCTCATTAGAATGCAAATGCAGAGAGTTGAGTTAAACAATCCAAAACTACTTCTATTTTGACATGATTCAAGGACAGGAAGAAACTTGTAGTTAAGCTTGCTGTCCCCTGTTGAAAATAAAAAAAAAAAAAATCATTCATAGGTCACATATTAGTCATACTGAGGCTGTTTTTGACTAATTTAGTGATGCTTATTTTGATCTGAGTGAACAGATTGATATTAAAGTTCTCTTCATATCAGACGGATTAAAAATGTGATATTGTAGTTTATAAAAATATCTGCATTCAGTATGTGAGCTTTGCACCGCTACACGAACCACAACACACTCTAAAACACGCAGTATTAGGGTTAGGGTTAGACACCACTTATGAAAAAGAAAATACTGTTTAGGTTATAATGAGGTCTGACAAACAGTGATGACCCCGGCTACAGTATATTGTTGGTCATTATTTTTCTCTCTCTTGAAATTTTAACTTTGGCCTCAAATATTATCCTCGCAAAGTAGAGATTACTGTTAGCAGGCTGAGCAATATATCACATCCACTGTCTCAGTGCAAAATCTACTCCATAGAGACAATGGTTTTAAAATGGTGATGATAGATAAAATATTGTTCCTGTCCATGGTAATTGTAACTTGGTTTGACAGTTGTGACACAGCTCACAAAGGCCAATCAAAGCCTGTGCACAACTCATTGTCTACACTGCCACTGCCGATTTTACTTCAGTGACATAACATTTTGGTAGCTGTCAGTATTGTTTGAAATGTGAGTAAAACAACACACACACACACACACAATGCAGTGTTCTTGCACTGGTATCTGCACATCAGTATTAAAGCGTTTTGCACCATAGGCAAGTAAAAAAATAAAGGTGATTATACTAAACAAAATACATTGTTTTTACAGTGTCAAAAGATCAGCAAATTTGAATTTCTGTTAAATAGTAAAAATGTTGATTCTTGTTCTTAAATGGCATGAGCAGTATATACAGTATATTATATTGATATCAAAATATTCAGCAAAGGGTTTTATATGCTCACTATATGTTTATGTTTTTCTATGTTGCAGCTATTTGTGTACGTGTGGGTTTTTTATTATTATTTTTATTATTCACGCAATTTTAAAGACAATGTTTAGATTGCACAGTGAAAACATTATTTAATGCATCACAATCCACGTGGTCATCTGCGCACACCTCTTGTGAAAACTGAATAAGTGGTGGCAAATATTAAAGCCATATTGAAGGGATTATGAAGAGTGTGCACTAACACGTGGCTTTGAGTGAATATCACCTTTACATTTAGTTAATAATATGTCAAATATGAAAAGCTGAACAGTATTGATTATTTGTACTGTTCGGGGTGAACTGGGAGCGAGGGGCTACAGTGCAACAGCACGAGATCCCGATGAGGAGAAGCACCGATGCTTTCGACGATGTGAACTGTTTTCCCACTTCCTCATCCGGTTAGACCCCGCCTTGTTCACTCGATAACATGCCAGTTTGAACATAGTGGTCATGTCTTCCTGGTACATCCATAAAAAGACACTGAAGTCGAAGCTTGTCAGAAAAGTCTCTTCTGTCTGCAATTTTTTTTTTTTTTTTGTTTTGTTTTGTTTTGTTTGTTTGTTAATGGGGTTTTTTGTGTATGTTTTTTCCACAAGCAGTAAATACAAGCACCTCACATGGCATGTCTTTCTCTGTTGAAAATGTACTTTGCAAATCCATGTCCACATTAATGCTGCACCGTTATGATGCAGCAGTGGTCATCTTATTTATTTATTGAATTATAAAGGCAGTGGCCATAACTCCACCCCCTCCAATTGCCACCAATGCAGAATGAAGTGGATATAAAAGCTACCCTCACCCTGTCAATGTAAAAAGAAAAACACGACAAAAGCAAAACAGGAACAAAAACATACAATACAAAACAAAAGAACTTGACATGAAAAAGGTAATCCACTGTGGACCTCTGCAGACAGCTCCAGTCAGGATGTCCTGGTTGGTTACTGTGTGGACTATCTTGCAGAAGGTCTTCATTAACATTTTGAGGGTGAATTACTTGAAAATATGAGTTTTAGCAAAATGCTCTGGATTTTTTGAGTGTTACGATGCAAATAGGCCTCCTTTCTATACCACAAATAGAATTTTAACAAATAAATTAAAAACGCAACAGGGATTTATCTGGTTTTAATACAATCGCTGAGTGCATAAATGGGCTTCAAAAAACAATAGGTAACTACGACCAAGTGGCCAGTGCACACAAGATTCGCCGCGATCCTTCTTTTTGTGTGACAAAATTTGTGTGAACATTTCGGGATGGCTGGTTTGTTTATGATGCTACAGAGTTTTGTTTGGGCAAATATTCCCCTTTTCTGACGCCTCGTCGCCATCTTCAAAAGAGAAACAATCGCCCCTTTGTTTGCGGCTTGTTGAAGAAAAGGTAAAGCAGAAGTTATAGAGGGAGACTATAGAGGTCAGAGTTGGTGGTCTTATGGTGGCTGGATGGGAGCAAAAATCCGCGCAGGTTATTTCTGATGAAAAACTAACTTTTATTTCACTGACGGTGTGTTGTGGTGATTTTATTATTTTTTTATTCGTCAGGCCGCTGACACCATGATGCAAAGCCTGACCTGTAAAATCCTCCACAGGGAGCTTGCGCATTGGCTGTTGGAGCTCGACCGCCATGGTGAACGTGTGACGTCACAGCCCAAGAGCGCGGATGTGTGTGCTTGCGTGTGTCTGTGTGTGTAAACGCGTGCGTGTGTGCGAGAGAGAGAGAGGGTGAGAATGGAAGTGCAGCCGACAAGGTAAAAGAAGTGGAGGAAATAGAAAAGTGTCAGGGCTTCGCTCTCAGCGCGGTAATTGCACGTCGGAAACATTTTCTCGCAAACTTGGGTTGTATTTTAACCGGCGCACAGACTCGGCTCGAGGTGGGAACAAGCGAGAAAAAAATCCCCGGGATGGTGGACTCCCGCTTCCCTCGCGGCCCGGGAATCACGCGCCATTGAAGGGGGTGACATTGTGCATGCGCTTTGGCTGCTCTGCGTGCACGCTCGGGTCGGTTCATACGATTACAGTGGCGTGGCTCTCGGCCTCCATTTGCCACTTAGTGTTTATGGTCGAGGGATCCAGCGAGGCCCGGTGGACGGCGACGACGACGACATGCAACAGTTGGAGTTTCGCCGCGGACGTTGTTGTTGTTGTTGTTGTTGTCTCGCTCTGGGAGCCACGAGGTTTCCATCCGACCCCGAAAGGTGAGGCTGCGGCGAAACCTGCAACTTTTCCAACTTGGTGAGTGCTGGAGCAGGCGGCCTTCCTCTGTGCGGTGTGCGAGGAGGAGAGATGTTATCGAACTACTGAAATTCTTCACTTGGCTTTACATTTCAGCAAAGAAAATCGATCGCACAGTCGGTAGTTGTTAGTTCGTGCGTGAACACGCCGGTGATAATTCATGTGGGCCGTCATTGGTCCAGTTAACACCTTTAGACCGCTGCATCTGTGTGATCAGTGAATTCTGGGGAGAACACGGCGAGAAAAGTGATTCAGATTCATATGATTCCCAGTCGGCGACAGAAATGTGTTGATTCTAGCCGTAAAGGTTTAGACGAAGTGCAGAGTGAGCTTTGAGCGTGTTATCTGTAGTAGAAACAGGCCGGACGGAGCCTTGCAGCCATGTCCTCATCTGGTGAGACCAGGAAGACTGCTGGTCAAGCCCACCAAAGTGGTCTCTCAGCAGCCAAAGTCCAATTCCCTCAGACGTCTAAGAAACTCTGTTAAACTGGGAAATAATGTCACTTTGTGCACTTGTCAATGTAAATACAATCTGTCACCATATAATAATGATGCTGGGAATAGATATGATTTTTTTCTCTAAGTGATTTAGCACTGTCTTATATCCAGACTTAGTTTTTGTTTTTTGTCATCACAACAAAACACTACATCTAGTATAATGCCACACATTTTTGGAAAGATTTCCATTCAACTCCACTTGTTAGGTCAGATATGTCTTACTAGTACTTTGCTTTGCGTATCCATATGTGTTAGAATATGTCACCACCAGCTGCTCCAGGGGCCACACATGGCCAAGGGTTGTAAATAAATCATTATTTCTCCATTAGTAGCTCATTTATTAATTTTCCAGGAGGCCAATTTAAAAATGCTCTGCAATGGTTTGATTAAGTTGTTTATTGGAATATCTGTTGGACACAAAGAGCTCTTCTATGAATCATGCATGTTTGATATCCCCAAACATGGCCCAGATGCTCTTCATCTTACCAAACATTCAAAGGGCTGGAAAACTAAAAGATCATTTCATTTCTTCATGTGATTTCATAGCAAGTACTATTATACTTTTGTAGCATATAATGTTTCAACACTGCTGATGCTACAGCTGGTTGTAAATAGGTAGTTGCATATCTCTCCGTAAGCTTTTTGGAGTCTGATTTTCTTTTCAAATATATATATATATGTGGAAAAGGTCCAATATCATAAAGGGAAATTGTTCCTTTAAAAAAATAGCAAAGTAAATAATACTATAATATTTAAATTAGTTTGGGCCTGTGGAGCAGCACAATGTAGGCTCTACTGATCTCCCATTATGTACATACCTTGATCTATCTTTTGGGTTGTGGCTCTTCAATTTCTGCCAAATTTTGCTCTAGTGTGACTGTGATTGGTTGTGTTATTTGTTTGCATCGTTGGATTGTTTTTGGATGTGACTTTTACATTCTGTCCTGCCTGATTACATCTATGTCTTTAATGAGTGTTGTATTTCCTTGTATCACATAAATGACATTATCATTATTATTATATCCTTTTCCATTAGGTTTCAAATGAAGGAGAAGAACAGTCACTGATGATGCCAGCCACAGAGTCTGAGCCTGCATCTATGGAGGATTCCCATGCAGTGGAAAATGAGAAGGGGAGCTTGATGAATGTCCCGCCACTGGCTGCTCCTTCAACCGTCCCTCCTCCTGCGCCTCCTTTACCTACCGCTAAGAAGAATTTTACTGGTGAGACAGGGATTGAGAACAGAGCTGTCTCCATGGCAAGCATTGACTGCAGCTCAGCTCTCTCTTCACCTACTGAAGCCAGCCCAGCCAAACCTGCTGTAACATCACCTACTACCTTTGAAGGGACTTCTGAAACAAGCCCAGCTACCTCACACATTGCATCAGCATCAGACTCCTTAAGGTGCACTGGGACAAGCCTTGACAACACCTCAGGATCACTTCCATTGCTGTCTGGGTTGCCCTCTGCCCCGTTCGGCCATCTAGACCCAGAGAAGGACTTTTCTCCTACACTGACCCTCAACGGT
The DNA here is from genome assembly GCF_900963305.1 of Echeneis naucrates. NCBI lineage: Eukaryota > Metazoa > Chordata > Actinopteri > Carangiformes > Echeneidae > Echeneis > Echeneis naucrates. The sequence continues at coordinate 12,012,301 of NC_042534.1, forward strand.
GTCACTGTTACTCTGGAGAATAACAGTGTGTGGAAGCAGTTCCACAGCTATGGAACAGAGATGATTCTCACCAAACAGGGACGCCGCATGTTTCCTTATTGCAGATATCGCCTGACGGGTCTACACCCTGAGCGCTATTACAGTCTGGTTCTCTCCATAGACCCTTTTGACAAGTACAAGTATCGGTGGAACAAATCCAAATGGGAGGTATATGGATCAGCGGATCAGCATGCCCAGCATATGGTCCGGTCCTTTTCCCACCATTACTTATCCTGTAAAGGCTCAAACTGGATGGGTAGCTTGGTGTCTTTTTATAAACTGAAACTGACCAATAATTTCCAAAGCTTTGAGGATCATATAATCCTACACTCCATGCATCGTTACATTACAAAGCTACATGTCATACCAGTCCCAGATGGAGGGGCACTCAACCCATACCAGGATTTGGGACCCGAAAGCATGACTTTTACTTTTCCACAAACTGAATTTATGGCTGTGACAACCTATCAGAACTATCGAATCACCCAACTGAAAATTAATCACAATCCATTTGCAAAAGGCTTCAGGGAGGATGGAAACTACTCTCGTCTAAACAGGAGTACTACAGAAATTCAACCTTTGGTGAGAAGAGATCTTCATCCCCCCGTTTCTGAACAGAATGAAAGCAAAGATGAGGCCATTGACTTAAGGTGAGTTTTGCATGTTGTAACATCTGATTTAGTTTGTTTGCCACACACTAATGTTTATCTTACAGATGACAAGGTGCTGTGTGCGATTGGTTGAAAAACTTTATGCTTCATATGAACAATATATGCTCATTATGTATTTGGCTGATACATTTTTGTGTGAAGTCATTAAAAATGTGCCAATTTGCTAATTCAAATTATAATAACTGCAGTAATAAGAAAATTCTAACATGTAATAAAGATAAAGGAAATTACCATTGATTAGGTAATTTAGGAATGAATTTAAATATTTAAAACATTTATAATGAGATTGTGGTTGGTCATTCAAAGATGCAACAATACATACAGAATTTGGACACCATATCACACCTGCTTCAAGTACTTTGACATCTACTATTCATTTTAGCCTTTTCTTACCATTGACTAAACTTACCCCTTGGCCAGAAGTAACATTTTATTGCAAGTGTTTTATATTGAATTGAAAACAATGTGAGGAGTTTGATTGTCTTCGTACCGAAATTAAACTTTGTATTGAGACAGTGAAGTGTAGGAATGACAAGTACATGGACATAACTAGGGAGAGAGGTGTCTGTAAAATTACTGTAGTCAGCGTATTACAATATCATAACTTGATGCTGTGCCATCAGAAATGTAATGAATTTTCTAATGAGAGCATCATTAAATCCTTTTCACCTTTTTATGTGTTAAAGATCCATTAACTGTTCCCTTTTATGCGTCTGACAGCATGAAGAATCACACTGTTCCGGCTCCTCCCTCAAATGTGCAAGAGAATCGACTGGTCCTGAAGCCCATAATGTCTTCTCCTGCCACTAAGGATGAACCATATGTCTCCTGCATAAGAGGCAAGCATGCCCTCGGTGAGCTTGTGCTTGTCCAACAGCGTCCAAATGTGAAATCCAAGGAAGGAAATTGCACACCTAAAGGCATATGTAGGACTTCTACCTCCTCTGCCTCTAAGTGTTCGCCTTGGAACCGCAGAAGAAAGAAGAAGCTTAACAGACGTTGGGCGAATTCCCGGGGAAAAGACCGGAAGACTGCTGCTGCCACTGCCCCTCCAACTGTCGTCCACAGCCCATCTCTGAGTCTGGCTTTGCAACCAGAGCTAGATGATGTTGAGGGCCTGATGTTTGTTTCATTTATCTCTAAGGTAAAACACTGCAAATTTCCTGTAAAGAATCCTCCGTATGCAGCAGCATATCTGGTTCATTTCAGCTTGGTAGCTCCTCTAGTGAGCCAGTGCATGTCAACAAAGTTCTTCACTGAAGTTGTACACATTCTTGAAAATGCATTTGTTGCTGTGTATCAAAATAATTTTTAGGGCAGTGTAGGAAAAGACCTGGAAAATATGTAAGCAGTAGTGTTCTATTGTGTCACAGGAGGCTCTAGAGGTCCATGTCATGAACAAGCCAGCAAATAATTCTGCGTCAATCTCTCCTGTTTCCCCAACAACTCAGAAGAAAATAGGTGAGCGGTGTAGAGATTGTTACTTATTACTTTGGCTGCTTAACCTGTATTGTTCTACTGTAACCCAGTTTTATTTTACTCAGCTAAGAGTGAAGCATGTAAAACATTTGTGCAACATTTCAGGGGATGTGATAGAGACGGATGAAGCAAAGATAGCCCGCTTTGAGGCCATCCTGCTGCAGGACTTCAGAGCTCTCAAACACAGACAGGTTATACATCCTGTTCTGCAGGAAGGTGAGATTAATACAAGGACATAAATGTCTCAGTGGTTGAGAAGGTTATAGCAAGTAATGTAATAAGAATGTATTCACTTTTTGACTCATTTTGTCCTTTTGTAGTGGGTTTGAAGTTGTGCTTCATAGACCCCACAAAGTCCATTGACCTGCAGTATCTGGGGGTTCTTTTGCCACTGCCGCCGCTGAAACTACCAGAAGAGGGTGATGCCTTGGCTCTGTCTCTTGGTGGTAAGTTGGATTTACCTTGACAGTTTGTGCTTGGTTGAAGGTATGACCTTGTACACATATTTGTAATGGTGACAGTGTTGCAATAAAGAACAACTGAGAAATAAATGCTAAAGTTTATCATTTGAGTTTATTTCAGATAGTCTGCCAATTGGGGGGCGGTTTAGCCGTATAATGTTAGAATCTGAACTGTAGTTGTAGGATTCAAAGACTTCCTCTGTTTACCTCAGACACAACTTCCTAACACATGATTGTTTGTGTTCTTCTAATTGGATGGAAATTAAGTAAATTTCTTCAATTGGTGTAAAGTAGAAATCCTTTAAAACCAGCATTGCAATACACCTCGATATGGCCATGCGTCAGATCAGACCTGAATTTAACATCCAATGTGAACAGCAATAAGTACAGGTGTGAACAAAGTTGAGATCATTGCATTTGACATCCGAGATCAGTTTCTGCAGCTGCATTTAAGCCTACGTGGTAAAACATTTAATGTTTGTGTGCCATCTCCTTGACCTTAACTAACACAGGATGTTTCTTTGACAGAAAAAAAACTACCCTTCATCTCCAGGACAGGAAAGACAAGTGATGTGACAAAAATAAAAGGATGGAAAAACAAGTTCATAAAAAGCAAACAAACGTCTCCCTCTGTCTGTGATGGTGAGGTTTGCTCGTCTTGTTTTATGTGCAGTACCCTTTTATCATGCAGTGGGATTAGTACAGTCATTCTAATTACCAAACGATTAACTGAACTGAAACCAGCGGAATGCATTTGTATCTGATTCATTATTCCTCATTGATAAATTGAAGTTGCTTTATTCTTTTTCTCCAAAAGGATTACAAAGGAACCTATCTGCCTTCTGCAGCAATATGCTGGATGAGTACTTGGAAAGTGAAGCTCAGCAAATTAGTGAACGGGCTGCTGCCTTCTCCACAAACCCAGAGGGCTCAGTGGTCTATCAGCTGCCTGCTAAAAGCTCCAGCTATGTGAAGACCCTAGACAGCGCACTTAGGCATCGAAATGCTGCATCAAAACTCCCATTGGGGGCCAACAAACCTTGTCCCCTTTCCCACAAACCCCTCCTTTACGCTGCCCTGACGTCACCGGTTCCTCCTCTGGCCAGCCCTACACCTGTTCAAGCAAATGCTGCTTCACAGAGGTGAGCAAGGCCATATTTATAATTTTAACATTTCGTCTCAAGCTTTCTTTATTTGTACCTTAAAGAGTCATGGTAAATATTTGAATGTGTTCAATGTTATTCATGTTTTTCCTTTTTTGGTAATCACACAGCAATGCTACAGCAATATTGAGCAAAAGGAAAACACATTTCCAAATTATCGTTCAGAGTATTATTGTACACACATCCATTTACAGTTTCCACTTGTCCTTTGTTCTTGCAACAGTCATAATTTATATTTATATCATTTGATAGGTATAACTATATATTTTAATTTTTTAATATCCTGCTTAGACTAGTTGTATTTTGTTTTAATCACTTGTTCGCTAAAGTTTCAATGACTTGGTGCCACTGATTGCAGGACAAATGGAACATGTTTGCACTGCAAAGTCATTTGTCTTTTCATGTAACAAAACCATCTTTTTGTTCACCTCAACTATTGTGGACAACATGAGCTTTGTCCTAATGACAAAGTGCTTTTTCCAATTTTGTGTGAATAAAAATGAACACAAGTAATCTGCTCTTGATTTTTCTTCAGATCATCTACATCCCTCCCAGGGTTCAGCCAGAGACCAACAACGAGCCATGGGCAGAACCAAGGGTTGGCCCACAGAACTGCTGGCTTCACTAAGTTCCAGTTTAAACTGCTGCAGATGGAAATTGCCTCCCTAAATCAGGGTGAGAGCAGAACACAGCTGACTCCAGAAAGACTGTCAGTGGCCCTGTCAGTTATCCTTACAAAAGAGGTTTGTAAAATACTGTTGAGTACTCTCTGTTTTGATATTAAAGATGATGGTCTTTGTGACTAAAAACATTTGAAACATTCTTTTGTTTGTTTGCTTGTTTTGTTTTTTTAACCTAATGTGAATGTTGGGTGCCTTCTTTACTTTTTGTTCAGATGCTGCCAAATCAAAAACTACCAAAGTGTTTAAAATACAAAGTTGGGGGACCTGAATGTGGTCAGGAGTTCTGCAGACTGGGCTGTGTCTGTTCCAGTCTCCAGCACTTCAACAGAGGCCCCCTCCACTGCCGGCGGCCTGAATGCATGTTTGGCTGTGCCTGCTTCAAACGCAAGATCACCAAGATTTGTACAGGGGAGAGCAAAAAACAAATCCAACCTCTTTACTGTAAGATCAAGTTACTTTTATATAATAGTGTACGTTGTTTGATTAGGGTGGCACTGTGGCATACTGGTTAGCACTGTTGCCTCACAATAAGAAGGTCACAGGTTTTCCTCCAGGCACTCTGGTTTCCTCCCACCATTCAGAGACATCATGTTTGGCTTAATTGGTGACTCTAAAAGACTCTAAACCCCTAAGTCTGAGTGTGAGGGGTTGTTGGTCTCTGTGTGTCTGTGTGTTGGTCCTGTGATGGACGGGTGAGCTGTCCAGTGTGAGCTGGGATTGGCTCCAGCACCTCCACAGTCCAGAAACGGATAAATGGTTGAATATGAATGAATGAATGAACATTGTTTGATTACTCTATTATGGTTACTCCAAAATGTATTGATGGCAGTTAATTGGATCACATTTTAAATACCATTTAATCTTTTGGATTTCTGTAGTAGTTTTGGTTTCCTGTTCAGTTTGGTGACAACCATTTATAATTGAATCAGATGCTTTTGTCACTCCCCCAGCTATTAATGATATGGAGGATGCAGTTCAACCTCACCCAGGCTCCCACACAAAAATACTCTGGGACCGCAATATTCATGATTTAGATCCAGAGCCGCTATTTGTCCCCCAACCTTCTCTGTGTTTGGTCCCTTCAAAGGCTCCAAAACGCAGCGTTGCACCTCGTCCAACTCAACCGGTAATCTTTATGAATTTATTTGAAGCTTTTCCAAACATTTTGCTTTATCTTACTGATTTATTATTTTAAATATTACGTATTGTTATTTGTAAGTGTATTAGATATGACAGGGCTTAATTTTTAAGTTTGTTTCTCAATCTGTCACTCTATATTTCTTGATCATTTCAGATAAGAGAGGAGGACAAGGACCCAGTGTATAAATATTTGGAGAGTATGATGACATGTGCGCGTGTTAGAGAGTTCAACAGCATACCTCCACCTGAAGTTACCATAGAGCCAAAGATTCTTCATACGTCAACACCAAACACTAATACAAAACTGCAGAAGATAACCACTGAAGACTTGCGGAGACAAGACTATATTACTGAGACTAAAAAAGCAGGTAAATAAATGAACTGAAAATTACAATAACCAAAACACTCGTAAGTTGTCCTTTTCATTTTAAGGCTCTTGGCCCTTTGTGTTTAGATGGATAACCATCTATATGTTGATCAATAAGTCTCTACATGTCCTTCAGCAGATGGGACCTGTCAGGAATCGACCAATGAAACAGAAGCAAGGAAGCAAATACAGATCCATTCAGCCTGTCAGTGGGATAAGGACAGGAAAATGGTCCTTGAAGCTTTGTATCAACGTATGAATCAGAATAAGTTGTCGCAGCGTTTCTACATAGGACCTTATCGCATCCGCCCAATCTCCAAGGTCTACATCCAGAAGCCCAGTGGTTCCATCATCACTTACAGGGTAAGTCTCTGTCGCAGTCCATCTATGTAATATTTATGTGTTTATGTCCGGTATGTTTGCAGCGTAATTTAAGAAGCTGTAGTTAATCCAGAAAATCCTTCACTATGAGCACGAGGAATACCTACAGTAATTTATTTCTGAATATTTTAGATTTTCAGTGATTGTCTTAAAATAGTGTTCTTTAATTTAAAAACTTAAATTAAAGAATTTTGGATGATTTCGACCTGTTCCCACTTTCCTTTAGGTACACATCAGTAAACCATCAAAAGCTAGCGATAATGAGGAAGATGAAAATGATGATAGTGAAGAGGACAGTAAAAGCTTTGAAGACGATGTCAATGCATTGGAGAATCTCTGCCAATTTGAGGAGTCGGAGATTCATTATGGAGTCACACCATTTCTGGGTGGAGTTTTACCTGCAGGGAGGCTGAGAGCCAGAACCAAACCTGTTGGCTGCCAAGCCAATGGGCTTATACAGGTCAGGCTCAAGGAAATGCCAAGCATCTGAAATGTTTTTGGTGTGGATTTACATCTCATAATCTGACTAAAGACCTTGATAAAGGAAAAGCATAAATGCACACTTCAATTTTACTGATTATACCACATACTTCCTATTTTATAGGTAAATAGTAAATCCTACAATCAGGCCAGACTGTTGCTGGGCACTATGGGATCGCTACATCCAGCTAACCGTCTTGCAGCATATGTCACAGGCCGGCTGCATGCTCCCACTGACACTTCCAATAAATGTTCTCAGAAACCAGCACCTACACAACAATGCAATACTCTTGGTACTCTCCGCTTAAAAGCTGCAGGAACAGTAGTCCCTCCAGTTGTCATTTCAAGGAAAACCGCTGATCTGAAAATACCAACACAAGTTCCAGGTAAGATTGTCTCTGACTGACTTCCTTTCAATCTCTAAATGTACCACTTTTAAATTTGGCCACTTGGCCAGCAAATCTCTCAACTAAGACTCCTGTCATTTTGTGGGAAAAAGATCTATCAACTACAATTTGTGTCTACATTAATTATCAGATCTTGTTATAAATGGTGTGAAAAACTGTGCTGCTGTTGTATCAACATTAAGTTGATTATTGCCAATACCCCCAATTTACAATATTAGAGATTTAAATCCAACACTTATTGGGTAATTATTTGTTTGACAAGCCTTGCTTGCATTTTTTGCATTTCAGCTCAGGTCCAGCCAAACACCTGGAGAAAAGGATTCACTACGTTGCCTCTTCACTTACAAGAGTCCTCCACCCTTCACCCTGCCCAGATGTTCATCTCGAGCCAACGTAGCTCAGTCAGTTCCTTCCAGAACAGCTCCAAATCCTCACCTGTCTCTCTCACAGTGTCGCCCTCACTGAAAACCCCAAGCTTCCTGGGACAGAGTGGGACATATTCATTCAGAATCTGTCCTCCTACCAGCCAAAGCACCACAAGTCAGAACCTACCTGGAGTTGCCTTACCAGGGGGCTTCACTCTCATTCAGCTCCCAAATCCTGGAACTGATGGAGCTGCACAGCATGCAGGAACTGTTAATGCTAAAGACATGGCTACTGTGGATAAAGCCCCTCCCCAGAGAGAGCCTCTGCTTAATTTTGGCCACTTAGCAGCTAAGTTGGATGCTGTGCAGTCTGTTTCCTCATCTGAGCTGATGTGTGATGAAAAGATGCCTACAGATGAGAGTGATGAAGCCAACTGCAGAAAGGTGCAATCAAGCCTAGATATTCCCTCTGATGGCTTAAGCTCCGACTCATCAGACTACTGTGTTGACGAAGATGTAAGTTAACAGCATGGACTTTTTTAATTTATTTGAAACTGGCATACAATTTATATTGCATGAACAAAAACTCAGTATAGCAGATTCTGTGGTTTGTGTAGTTGTAGTAGTGGCCACAGTCATTTTAGAAACTCCACTCTCACTGTTTCATTGTTCAGGAGGAGCCAGTGGACATTGAGACTGTGGAAGTCGGGCAAGAAATGGCCATCTCAAAAATGAGGGAAGCTGCAATGAGGAGAATCCAGGAGTCACGGTAAATCTGACCACTGCCTATGACATTGACGTATTAATGTTTGAATTTGGTTGTGAGTTATATATTACATATTACACATTTATAAATGTAATATATACATGTGTTCCTTTCTACCTCTAGAGATTCCAGTGATGATTTTGGATCATCCAGAGAATTCACTATGCAGGTGGAACAACCATTCATCTAAAATAATTTTCACAAAACTGATATTGATGTTGATTATTTTATTTCACCAAACGTCGAAGAGTTTATCGGTTTAACGTTAGAAAATGCATTTTAAAGTAAATGAGAACGTGTGTGTTGAATGCATTTCTTATCACAGCCACTGTCTCTATAACAGGATCAAATGGATGAGTGTAAAGACACACAACGACGAAAGTACCACATTGTGGTAGAAAGGCAAAGACGCTCTGAACAGCGGAACCTCTTCAACAAACTCCAGACTGTCCTCCGAAGTGACCCCAAGGCCTCCAGGCATCACCTTCTCTCACTGGTCAGTCCAACATGAGGCTTTTGTTTTTGTTTTGTTTTGGGAGATTTTGTGGGCCATGAGAAATCATTGCTCATTTGGAAAAACATAAAGAAAAAAATTATTTTAATTAAGCCATACGCCCCCATCAAGTTTGTGATTCAGTGTAGGTGAATATGAGGGGTGTGCCCTAAACGTTGATTCATAAAAGAATCGCGATTCTCAATTACCACGATTCAGAACTGATTTAAAATTTTTAAAATTAAACAAATCTGCAGGCTGTCTGTCTCCATTTTGTACATGGGACCTCCTGACGTCACCACGCAGCTATAAGATGTGGACGTTGTGTCTGTGTCCTTACAAATTGTGTTGCCAAGTAACTGTTTACACACGTCAGTATTTATTCCTGATCAAGATTGAACAGCCTGGGGTTTTCTATGTTTTCAGGCTCTAAAGGAAATCCAGAAGCTGGTTGAGACCTCCAGGTGTCTAGAAGAGGAAAAAAGGAGGCTGATTGAAATGCAGGCTGTCTATGTGAAGGAGCTTTCTCTTTTGTCTGGTATGTTCAGTTTTGTTGCTGCATGTCGAGGACCTGAATTAATTAAATGAAATGCAGCTGCTCGTGTCTGGATGAGCAGAATAAGTGACACATGTATATGTGTGTGCGCCAATGCATGTGTAGTGTGTGTATGTAGGCGATCTCAATGAAACTTGTTTTTGGTGTAAATAATTACTTTTTTTTTTTTTTTTTTCCTTCTTCTTATCTTTAGGGAGGTCAGAAAATATGATTCAACACAAGTTGAAGGATATCTGCAAGAGGCAAAAAACCAGAGAGAAGACAATGAAATTGAGACCATTTTCCCATCTACTCCAGTCCAGAGCTGCTCTCCTGCAAGCCACACAACCAGATTCCAGTGTGAAGTCCACACCGCTGTTACAGCCTGACTTCTGTGTGGCTTTATCTACATCTCAGAGAAATGCGCCGCAGATGATGTACCCACTTCGGTCTAATCTCCCTAAGTCCCAGGTGTCAAACTTTGAGGACCAGGAGGAAGCGACAAAAGCTCCAGCTCCTCGGGTCACGCAATGTCAGGTCCCATCGGTTCCAACATCTCAGGCCACTTCAGCCCAGGAAGGAAACGCAACCGTATCCTCTACATCCAATTCCCGGAACTCAGTCACTCGCACTACACAGCCCTTAACTCTTCCTCTGATTCGCTCTAAGACCGGCCGAATCATTCTTCCCTCATGTCTGAAACCAAGTAAGTTGTTGTATTTCTCATCACCTCCTGACTTTACCTTTTGTTGAGTTCTTCCAGTTAAATTTGTTATTGCGTTATTAAAGTTGTTTTAATTTTTGTCTTCTTACAGTTGGTAATGGCTTTTACAGACTGATGTTTATGAAAGCCAAGCCGAATGGAGAAGTTGCCAAGGTTAACACTTCAGCTAATATGCATCCCTCTGATGTTGGCTCAAAGAACCAGAAGAGTTTTGCTACATCAGACAACCCCTCAGTTTCAGAAAGCAAATGTGTTCCAGAGGAAGGCAAAACTACACCCTCAAAATTTGATTCAAAGCATTTATCTGCAAAAATCCCCCTGACTGAGCTTGGCCTCCTTCACAAATCAATTCAAGGGCCTTTGAAACCTGTGGAGGATAGTAGAGAGAAGGACAAGGTGGCAGGCTTGAACAAACCAGTGTCAGCTGACTGCTTGAGTTTTAAGCGTACACATCAGGTCCATCCTTTGACTGAGGCTGAAGATCCGAACACTTCTGTGGTCCAGCGCCGTCAGGGCAGGCCTCGAAAGAATTCTGTTCACCCTGTTAGTGAAAATGAAAAATGCACTGTGGTAGAAAAGCCCAGGAAAAGTCAAAGTAAAATGGATATTCAGGTTGAAGTGAAGCAAAGTGAAAGAAGTTCTTTTGATGTGCCAGAGAGACGAGCTAAGGGCATTTCTGTAATGGTCAGCGATGTGGCAGATAGCCCTGTACCAGCGAAACGACGGAGAGGAAGGCCTCCGAAGAGAAAGAGAAAGAAGGCTGCTCACAGATGGGGTCCAGATGGTCAAGAAAGTCCATCAAAATCAGACGAGGACAGCCCTGTCAGACTTTATCGCCCTTTTAAAAGCCCTGATACTCAACCCATGGCAGCATCCACTTTGTCCGGCGCTGTAAACACATCGCGGCCATTAACAAGAAGCGCTTTAGGAAAGGACTTCCCCAGTGCAAAGAAACGCTCCTGGGTAGACATAGAAAAGGAACTGGAGCCAGAGCTTGAATATGAATAGTTCTGTCATCTTTCATTAGCTACAAAAGTCAACACACAGTTGTTTAACCTCAGTCTCACACTGAACCTCACACCTCTTGGAGGCCACTGCATCTGTCCCAGCCGCCTCCTGCTCTGTTTATTTGTGTGAGCAAACCACATGGATCATTGAAAGTTTCACCAAATGTTCCTATGTGTAAATCCAAAGGACCAGAGGTGCTGTGAATCACTTAAAGCTGCTCTTTTCTCTGTGTTGGGACCCTCTTTCATACTACAGGCACCTGATGTAAGCATGTCGGAGAAAGCATCAAGTGACCTGCTGAATGTACTCCCATGATCATTTTTGATGTTTCTTCGTGAGGGCCATCTACATTCATGTTTATTTTTTGTCAGGAAAACAATATTAGATTTATTCAAATTGTGTTTGTGTTGAAGTCAGTTATTATTAATCTGTTTTATGCAAATGAAAATAAAAGTGTACAGATTAGACTGAGAATGTTAAATCTTGCAATGTAAGTTAAATTGTCTGTATCTCAAATGGGATCAGACAGGACACTGCATCATTACCTCTGTTCAATGTAAATGTTAACATTTGTCTTTGTTTTACTGAGAGCTGGTATGATGAACATTTTCTTATTAGATTTGTCACTAACTGTGAAAATCATCTGTAGTAGCACTTTATATTTTCCTTTGGTGTCTATGTAGTGACAGTAATGAATGGTAAATTAGGGAATTTGTTCAGTAATATTCATAAGCTTGATATGTCACAAGCAATAAAGATAAAATCTAGTAGCCATGTATTGTGTGTATAACAGTAACATGTAAATATTGTATTTCTTTTTTAATTGCAATATATTTTTCTCATGGAGAGCTTTTGAAACACTGGTTTTCCTCTTTAGCGAAGTGGAAAATGTGACATATCATGTGGTTTTGAAATCAATAAAATCTACAAGCATTTACTAATGTACACTGTAGTTTGTCATTCAAGGGAATCAAACTGTGGTCCTCGAGAAGAAACAACACTGCAGAAATTCCATATTTGTCTTAAAAGACCATTAGAAAACTGAATTCGGCCTGTTCTGTCCCAATTGGACTGTTTTCTTCATATGGATTAAGCCCTAATCTCACCCTGAGTAAAATAGGCACCAATTAAAGCCTTTTGTGTGGCCAGAAAAGTGACCATATGAGTGCAGCCTATTGTACTCAGGTTACCTGCTCCTGACTCACAGCAGATGACTCTTCTGGGATGGACCTACATGTGGAAATGAGTGTAAATTACTGCCTGTCTGGAGAAGTGGAGTGAAAGTGGATTCAAAGCTCAGTGGTCTGCTGGGGAGAAGGGTCAGCATTGATACTGTTATGAGTATTTGTGCTCTGGATGGAGTGTAACATGAACTGATTCATTTACTCCATCATTGCTGCTGGTGTTTTACATTACTGTGGCTGCACTGCGCATATCTGTGCTCATAACCCGTGACCTCAGATCAGCTCATTTCTCAGGTGGTTTTAAAAACTCTGGGTCACTCAGGGTGGAAGAGCTGATGAAATGAATCTAAGCGCCCCTGCAGTCAGGGTGAAGATCAGACATGAGCAGAAACAGTGAGGTCTGAAGTCACTGCTCTTTAAATCAGGATGAATGAATGTATTATGAACTGCAGGAGACCTGAACAGCTGCAGGTTTGACTGAGTGGAGAGGCTGATGTTAAAGTGTGTGTGTGTGTGTGTGTGTGTGTGGAGAGAGTCTTGTTGAGATCGACCTGACGTCACGCTTCAAGCACGAGTACCTCAGATGACTGTAACTGTGGCGACCGGCACACCCGTGGCTGCTTTTGTAACGTTACTTTTTGTCATTAATATTAATAATAACAATTTGGTTATAAAAACTTCAAAAAAGGTGGCATCATCAAAAGAAGCGCAAACCGCAAAGTCTGTGGTATCAAAATTGAGGACAGTGGATCAACCACTTAAAATTTTATCAGGCACCTGAAAACTCACTCGGATCGGTAACTTCAATTGGACGGTTAGCAAACATGTTTAGCTTAGCATCGGCTATGTGTAGATAAAGGAGTGATAATAATACAGTAAATGCTTTACATTTCTTAGATATAGCTGTGCAATATTCTTAACAAACCGGATAGCAGCAGATGATAGAGCGCTCATTACAACCTGAAAAGAAATAAGATTTTTATTTTTTAGAGACTTGAGATTTGACCTGGACTTACAAAAAAGACTTCTGAGAGGGTCTTATTGGGATCGACCTGACGTCACACAAAGAGGCGTGGTCTGTGAAGCCCGGAAGGCTAATCAAACAAGCACGTGGTTATCTCAGTGTAAACAACATATCAAACAAGCCTCTATGTTTAAACAAAGTTAAAAACGGTTAGGACGTGACTGCCGGCTGGTAATGAAGTCACTGAGCCACCTAGCAGGGTAATGGTTGACGGTTTGCAAAGTAATTTGGATTTAATGGGTCTGTGGTTTTTACTCCGTGCTAATTAGATGACGTGCTTTGTTTACTGGAAACTTACTGAGTTATTGGATGATGAATATATTCAGCATCAGTAAAACTTTAGATCACACTCACGGGTTTGGAATATAAACTCAATATTGGATCAGCAAGTGTCATAAGATTGATTTATTCACCAGAGCCAAATCGGCAGATTAACTACGTTCATAAATTTAAAAAAATCTAAATCTAAAAATGGCACAAGAAAACAGTCAATTATTCACTAGAGCGAATATACAAATAAACGATAAGGGAGGTTTATCTTCCAATCAGCAGAAAAACAGAGAGCCGCGGTTCCCCAACATCCGCCACCCGAGCCGGCCCGCCCCCGGCCTCTGTCTTTAATCCCATTAAATCTGCAACAAAAGCGATCATTGATGCAATCATGAGACCGGGGCAGGTCAAATGAAAGCAGAGATGTCAGGCAGGCGAACAGCCGAGCAGCGCAGTTCTTGGCTTCTTACTTCAAAACGCATCAGCGCAGGAGAGGAGAGCCGCTGCGGGGTCTGATCTGTGTGCGGCTCTGTGCGTGAGGAGCGACAGAGCTGCAGAGTAAACCCGCTCACAGGATTAGAGTCCACATGCCCCGGCTGCAGCGCCACTGCCCGACTTCATAACCCGCCAGGCCTGGCTGTGCTGTCGGTGGAGCTGCTGGTGGAGGGGCAGTCCGCCTCATCACTCCCTCACACTGCGTGCTGTGGGCTGTCTGCATGACAAGATGCCCGGGGAGGGATTCACCATCAAGAGTCGCATCAGGAATTTGCTGCGTTCTCCCTCAACCAAGCCCAAAAAGAGCAAGACAGAGCAACTAACCAGCAAGGTAGGTTTTCATTCACCCCTGTTTAAAAGTCTTGTGTTCAGTCTCTGAGGGAAACTACTTGTCACAAAGGACACAATCAGCCCCAGTCATGTGACAGTCTTGAGGGCTCCTCTTTTACCTGTCAAGGCTGGTAGGCTATTTCATACAGAGCATGGCCAGGTACAACAGTGCATCTAAATATCTTCAATTTAAATTGCTACTATAGAGGAAAAGGTAAAATTTTCCCTATGGCTTACAAATGGTAGCCCATTCATTGTTCATAAATAATATGTTTAGTTGCAAGCCTTCCTGAAAATGCATTGTTCCAAAATAAAAACATAGATAGTAGAAAAGGGGACTTTTTTACTTTACTTTACTTTTCACTTGGGATCTCAGAATTATGGTAAAACTGAGCTATTAAGCTATTAAGTAATGCAAATTAAATCATTCATAAATCATGTATGAATCCATTGGTCATGACCAATAAACCTTTAATAAGTTTTATTAGAAAATGGAATAGAGAGAAGTAACTCTATTATATGACATCCCTTTAGCATCACTGTGTTTTCTATTAGGTTTTTTTTGTTTGTTTGTTTGTTTGTTTATTTTTTTTATTTGTTTGTGGGACGCAAACAGGCACAGTTACAATTAGGTGTTTGTCCAGACCAGTCAATGATGCTTAGAGCTGCTTTAGAAAATCTCAGGACAGAGAGAACCAGACAGACACAGACAGCATGACTTGCCAAGCCAGCTGTCACATCTTCTGTTTAACTGCAAAATTTAAACTGGTCACAGGAAGTTGGTCTGTGCAAGATACTGGTTTATTGTGGAAAGTATAAGAGAAAAAAAAGAAAAGCAAACCATAAAACAAGAACATAATACTTTTTCAAATGCGTCCATTCGAATGAATCTTTGGATTTAGGGGAGCAGCTTCTACTATTACTATTAGTAATTTAAGTAACACACATTTAGCCAATCGTCTGCACATGTAGTTACCTTGCAACAACAATCTATTGCCTTCTTTGATTCATTAACAAGTGTTACATCAGTAAATCACTGTTGGTCTAAGCTCCTTATTTATCTGAGTGCCAACCAACCCCACGTCCAACTTCCTTTGTGATGAAATCCTCCAGAGAGGGGAGTAAATGGCTGAGTTTAGGTGTCGGCTTTGTGTCTCTGCAGGTGACTTTGGAGAAGGTCCTGGGAATCACGGCCTCAGGAAACAGTGGTCTAGCCTGTGACCCCCAGTCTGGACTTGTGGCCTACCCTGCAGGGTGAGGGGAGAGAGAGGACTTACTGTTACGTAAACATCTGACCTTTGACTTATCAACACACACATCTATGCATGCACAACTTCCTTATCATATCCACTTCACATATATACAAAGTCAGTGTGCAAATTTCTCTGTGTATGTGTGTCTAGTCTCTGTGCCATCTCAGAGAAACTGAGGAGGAGAGCTCTGTGGGCTCTCTCATCAGAGAAACTCCAAAGCCCTTTATTATCCTATCCTCAGGGAGGCTTCCTTTGACTGTTTCAGCAATACGCTGGTATAAAGAGCAATGTGTGGTATTATTACTTCTGTGCAGACAGTAAGACTGGCCTTGTTAATGTGCTCTGTGCCGAGTAAAAGAAAAAAGATGCGTGAGCTGCAGGTTGTAGGATTTACTATAGAGCTTACTATAGAGCGACAGTGGCAATGCTCAAAGCCTCGGAGTTGCTACAGACTTTAAAAACATGCACAGTTGGTCTCGCAAGGCTACACCAGAAACGGTGCACTGGGTCTCTTATGGGTTGCTCTCAGATCTACCAAATAAGCTCTATTAATACTAAGAAGGTCAATGTCTGAAAACAAGAGGAGAATGAGCTGTTTACATAATTGCTGTGTTGAAAACTGTTTGTTAGGGACGGCGTGGCAGAGCCAGAGAGAGAATGCAGCCTCTGTATGTGCAGGCATTGTATGGCACATGTGTGCATCTGGTCCTGATTGTGCTTTTAGCAAGTCTTAGGCTTCGAACAGTCTCGTAATCCACTTGCTCTCAGTTTAAATCTGTCCAAGCTGTGGTAGCAGGAATGGAGTTTCCTGGCTCGGAGCTGAAGAACTACTGTAGTGTACATTGTGCAGCTCACAAACAGGAAGTTCACAGTGGAAGTTTTTAACAGAAACAATATAGGTATTTGAATAGGGAAAAGGGCAGTCACACAAAAACTGCTTGTTTGATGCTACATTAATTTGTGCTACTTTGCTATCAAGAAATGTCCCTAACAATAATGAACTTCACTTCACGTAATAAATGAATAATGAAATGTAAAATCCAGGAGGTGAAGTATATAAACAAGTGCAGTGTTATTGTATTTTAAAGTTTAATCTTCTGGAAAATACTTCAAGTCACAGGGTACTTTAATGTGTTCCAAATATTTTTAGGGTCAGAATGTACAATTAATAAACATTGGTGTGTTTATTAACTCAGCTGACTCAACTTGACACAGAAAACCAAAGCTCTTACATTAAATCTCAGCACCAGAAATATGCACTATACCTAAATGTGTGGCGCTCCCACACCAGTTCCAGGTCAAATGTTTGCGTGCGTTATTCTGTTTTCTTCTGTTTTTTATGCAGCTGTGTGGTTGTACTGCTGAACCCCAAAAAGAACAGACAGCACCACCTTATCAACACCTCCAGGTGAGTTAGCGTAGAGAGAGTCAATTTGAATGGAGCAATGTTAAAGTGAAAAACTCCCAGAGTCCCACTGAGCTGTCTGTCACTTTCACAGAAAGACCATCACAGCTCTGTCCTTCTCCCCTGACGGCAAGTACTTGGTCACAGGAGAGGTGAGTCTTCTTTCTCGTCAATCTGCCGTCTGGCTCTTTCTGGATCTTTCTTGCACTTCAGCAGTTATCACCACATAAACTTTTTTTGGTGACAATTTTGTCTCTAGTGTCACAGTTTTTCTTCATGCCAAGGAGAAACTTGTCCTGTCAGTCAAGCATCACTGTGTTGTAGCTACAGCATGTGCCACAACACGACAAGCCATCTTAAGCCCTCTCCCAGCCAATCAAAGCTGATGAAAGACCTCTCTGTGTAAATGGATGGCTGCACAGTAGTAGTTGCAGGGACCAAAGTTCAAAAGACCAAATACACAGAGGACAGGCTGCCTTGTTGCCATTGAAAACACACCAAATGCCAAATTCTGGCAGACTCCCACCATGACTGTTTGATTTCCGAGAGGATGCTGGTGCACCACTGATTTCATATTAGACTATTAGATGTGCACATTTATCGACAAATGACCATTTCAAATGTTTAGATTATATTAATCTGTCAGATCTATTATGCTTCCCTCTCCAATCTGTCTGTGATCAAAGCTGAGTGCTGTTAGAGAATTAACTGTGAGCCTTGAAATAGTGGGAGAGTTTAAAATTATTCGAGTGAAGAAAAAGGACAGGCTGAGAGCAGACATGCTTATCTTTTTCTTCCTTCTTCCCTCCATCTGCCTATTTTGGATGCAGCTCTGGTTTCAGGAGAACACCATCCATTTCCAAGTCCTTCAGGTTGCCTTTCCTCTCACCTCTTAACCCTGACCTTTGAGAGGTTTTTCTACCATATTAAAAAAAGAGACTACACAAATAGCTTGCTGACCTTTTGATCCCTGAGATGAGAATAATGCGAGGAGGTCAAGGTAGAAGTAGTAGCACAGTGAGCAGAGGTCAGAGGACAGAGGGGATAATCTCTTTGAGTGCTGAATAGACTGGAATGACAGTTGAACACTGTCTCCAGCTCGCTGCAGTGGATTTAATAAATGGGGGAGAAGAACATGAGCCCACTCTTTAATGATAATGAACTTGCATCCCTCTGTGCTTTTCCCCAGAGTGGCCACCTACCAGCGGTGAGACTGTGGGATGTGGCTGAGCAGAGACAGGTGGCAGAGCTCCAGAAGCACAAATATGGCGTCTCGTGTGTGGCTTTCTCTCCAAACAGCAAATACATCGTCAGTGTGGGAAACCAACATGACATGATGGTCAATGTCTGGGCATGGAAGGTACTTCATGCTCTGGAGTTTAAACGTACAAAAATCTCCTTTCACGGCCTCTAGTTTCACATCCATTGTGGATTTGTACTCTTCCAGAAAGATGTTGTTGTAGCAGCCAACAAGGTGTCCAGCAAGGTGACAGGGGTGTCATTCTCGGAGGACAGCTCCTATTTTGTTACTGTGGGGAACAGACATGTAAAGTTCTGGTATCTGGATCACTGCAAGGCCAACAAGGTACTGAAGGAACCCATCTCTGTCATCTTTTATTACCACTGAATAGTCTTCCTTTGGGTGATATCTTGCTGCTCATATAGAGCAGTATGGCTGTTTTTTGTTAGTTTTTACTCCACTCATGTACTGTAGGTTGCAAGAGAGAACAAATTAGTTAATAATACATAATTATCACATATCACATATTTGATAATGAAATTTTCTCTTTCGAGTTTGACCTTAAGTTTAAAAGCTGAAAGCCCAGATCTGGAGGCAGTGTGTGCAGTCAGAGAAATACATGAGTGTGCGTGTAACCATGATTCTGTTTTAACCACCGCAGTGTGAGTTTATTAGCTAACCCTCACCTCTCTGTGGTATTTAGGCCAGTGCTCCTGTTCCTCTGCTGGGTCGCTCAGGGCTGCTGGGGGAGCTGAGGAACAACTTCTTCTGTGATGTGGCCTGTGGGCGGGGCTCCAAATCTGACTCCACCTTTTGCATCACCTCCTCCGGGCTGCTGTGTGAGTTTAACAGCAAGAGGATGCTGGACAAGTGGGTGGACCTGCGGGTGAGTGACAGGGGATTTATCCAACAGCCCCACAGGCATCATTCATGTGGTTTTGTTTAGGAGTACAAGTATATCAAGGTGATGAAGTGATGTCGACTGGGCTGTGTCAAACCAATTGCAATAGTGCAAAAAGGATATAAGCACATTCCTCATGTAAACCCATTTTAAGTGTGTGTCTGGATGAATCCTTTATTCTTCCTTTAAGCTTTATGAACATAAAATGTGGTTTAAAATCATCAGTTGCCGAAAACTGCTGGTTCTAATAAAACATGCACCATATTTGTTATTGCTTTAGCTAGTTCTTACATCTTTCATGTCACTGGACAAATTTAGCTTTACCAGCGTTAATTGGTGGTACACGTACATGACTGTTTGCTGTGAAGTTATACTGCCATTGCACGATGCAGCACTGCTCATGGTCAGCATCCAGCTGTGGTGTTTAATCAGGAGGTGAGGATGAAGGTCTTTGGCTGCTCCTCGTGCCTTCTGTCAGAGGATCAAAGAGAGATTAGTAGCAGGGGCAAGTACAAGATGTGCTCTGTAACCTTCATTATCACAGACAGGCAGGGCCCCGTGGATTCGTCTGGACTAAACCTTCAGTTTAAATGAACATGAGTATGTATCATCCTAACTTATCAGAAAAAAGGCCAACATATTACTTCCTACATTGCTGCTTATCACTGTAGGTGTCACTTTACTGACATCTTTGTTTTCCATTTCATTACTATGTGGAGATTTATTTGTAAAGTACAGATCTGCACAAGGTGCTGACATGCCTGTTGTATTAATCCCTTCATCTTAGACAAGCATGGCGCAGTCTTTGTCTCTCTCTGAGGATATGATTTTCTGTGGCTGTGCCGATGGGACAGTGCGAGCTTTCAGTCCCATGGACCTGCACTTTATCTGCACGCTGCCACGGCCACATCCCCTCGGCACAGACGTCACGGCTGAGGCCAGGTGAGGAAGAACTCAGGAGTAACACAGCCTTACCCTGGCATTGATCCATGGCAGGATCAAATGCTCTCTATTTATAGTGCTTCCTGTCTCAAGTGTCTCAACAGCCTGAAGCACTTCTCTGCGCTTGTTATTCTCAAAGATTTGAGTGTAAATTAGATGCTCTTTTAAGAAAAAGCCTGTTGCTGCGCTAACATGATCTTTAAACACATTCTCCACTCTCTGTCTCATCAGATCCCTTTTTCCTGGCAAGGCAGATGTCCGCTACGCAGCTGCCATTGCTGTTACCTATGACCCCAGCAGCCACTGGCTCAGTTGCGTGTACAATGACCACAGTTTGTATGTGTGGGACGTCAGAGATGTCAGCATGGTGAGGAAGGTGCACTCTGCTCTCTTCCATGCTGCTTGTGTCTGGGACCTGGAGGTAAACAGGCAGGAGGACATAAACCACACAGCTCTTTCGCGACTGTGACACTTTGCTTCACACCAACACCCTTGTGGCTCAGTAGTTTGGATATTGGTCATTGATTAGATTGCTGAAAAGACATTGAGAGATTCAAGAATACCACCTAAAGGCCAAATCTCACTATCCTATTGAATCTGGGACCAGTTTGGACACATGAATATTTTTAATACTTTTTGTTATTCGTAGTACATCGAATTTGCAACATTATGATATTATAATCTTGGCCATATGTGTGAATATATGTGGTAGTTTTAATTTGCTGTTTATTGTTGATAAAACTGAATTATTACAGTTTGTGAAAGTGTTCTAAAATTTAAATGTTTGTCACAGCTTTTGAATTCTATATTTTATATTCCATAGGGTGTTTAACCTCCTGGAGTAAATTTCCAGCTACATACATCTCTTGTCCTCCCTCAGGTGTTTCCAGATGTTCCTGGGGAAATGGTTGCTGGTTTGTCATCGGGTGCATTTCTTAGCTGCTCAGCTGACAACACCATCAGACTCTGGCATGTGGATGGCCGGTCTCAAACTGTTAGTTTTCAGAACATCCTAAGTCATGTAAGTTTCTTGCATCAATATGTATATCTTCCTGCTGTGGTGGAATTTCATATTATTGTGTTTATGTTCCCCAGAGTTATTTCTCTGTTCATCACTGCTTTGCAGGATCTCATGAATATAATCTACATAGATGGAAACACGACTGCATTACTTGATGCAGACTGTATGACAAATACTAATGCAGATAAATCAGCTGATGGACAGACAGCAGAAATCAGGACAGGCATCAGGACTATCTGTGTTAGTCCAGATGGAAAACACCTGGCATCAGGAGACCGCAATGGGATGCTGAGGTAGGACATGAAGGCTCAAATTTAGATGGTGGAGAACTCAGAGAATTTCAGTAATTTAACTGTCCATTAGACTGCCAGCTCACTTTCAAAAATATTCGAACTGGTTTTCACCTTAAAGCAACAGCACGTAGTCATCTCTGTTTCTAATATAATAAGTGCACATCTTCTCCAGGGTTCACGAGCTCAGCAGCATGGAGGAGATACTGAAATTGGAGGCCCATGATGCTGAGATACTCTGCCTTGAGTACAGTAATCCAGAAACAGGTCAGTGTGTTCATATGTGGCTCTGCTGCTCAGTATGCTGATCATGTGCACTGGCTACATATAGAATATCTGCTCAAATGTGTGTTACTTTTAGGCCTGAAGCTGCTGGCTACAGCAAGCAGGGACCGTCTGATCCATGTGTTGGATGCTGAGGATGACTACAGTCTGGTACAGACACTGGACGAGCACTCTTCATCCATAACAGCTGTCCGTTTTGCTGGTGAGCTACTTGAAACACTGTCAACATCTGACAGCTAATCTTTTCTTAACCCTGCTTTCATCTCCACTCAGTCCCACATAAAGTTCCTCTTTTTATTTTTCTTGCATTTTTTAAATTCTAGATGATAACAGTTCATGTGTAGTCAGGTAGAGTTTTGCTTGTGTGTGAGGAAAGCCTTTTTTAGAATGCAGTCCATTTTTTGTTTGCACTTTGTAGCATATCTGTACTAGTTGCTGCCTTTGATTTTGAGCTAGGATCAATTTATTCTCTTTGAAGCCACGCCCTTGTGACAAATCAGATTTTATTTGCACTGTCAATTTGGAAAAATGCCTCCAGCAGCATTCTGATGAGGGGCATCAGAATATTTTTGTGATTGCTACAGCCACAATCCTAAAATTTTCAGAAGAAAGGAAAAACAAGCTCAAAAAGTCATCCTGCAATAAATGTCTTTGTTCTTCAGCCAATGAAAACAAAGTGAAGATGATCAGCTGTGGGGCAGACAAGAGCATCTATTTCCGCACCGCGCACAAGGTGAGGCAAGTCTGAGCAAGATTCATTTTGTCAGATTCCACCTTTCATCACACACCTATCTTGTCGCCACTGAGATCTGCTGTAAAATATCCAAAACACACATATATCAGTGTACAGTATGATGGCTGAAGAAGAACTGATACAAATTCTGTGTACATAAATTAAATACACAGCTATAATCACATTTTGAAATATTTCATAAAAGCATAATAAAATCTTCCCACTCAGTTCTAAAATCTAACTTCCTGGTTTCTATGGACTTATTGTTTACTTTCAACACACCAGCTAAAATATTTCTTTGAAAGAGATCATCTTAAACAAAAAAGGCACGATGAGCAGTATTCAACATCTGCTTTCTTTCCTTTCATCAAGAACTAACAACGTAGCACAACAGTAACCCAATCAATCTAGTTTCTGTTTGTGAGTGTAATTCCACATCATGAACTTGAACAACCTGAATTGTGCTGCATTCTTATCTTGAGATTTGCTTCTAGGTTACTGGGGCATTTTTCTGTTTAGCCAGACTTGGATAAGTTATGAAATTCGTCACTATTCAGGCCACTGCAGTGACTCACAACATCAAGTCTTGCAGAGCACAATAAGCAATCACTTCTCCTCAGCATCCAGACATGTATGGAGGACTCATTTTAGAAATTCTTTGTGACAGGTCTGTGCTCTCTGCAAAATATAAATGAGCATTGGCTGTGCTACTTTATTTTTTCAAGGATCCCTAATGAGCCATAATAATCATCTCTTCTGACCATGTCTGAGGGATTGGATGCACAAACACAGATTTGCTATGGCCTAAACATCAACAGTGAAATGACTTATTTTAACTCATGCTGGTGAGCACATTCATTCCATCAAACTTGATGTGGGGCAAAAACCCATGTCCTGTTTTCAGTACACTTTAAAACACATCTAAATGTAAATGTAAATGATGCCTAAAATGTAAACGCCCACTTTTTAGACATGCTGATATTTACTCAGGCTGCAGGTTTTCCATATGTGGAAATGCAAAGGTCAAGTTTGCTTTCATTTTAAAGGATATCATATCATATCCCAGAGGAGCTATGAGAGGTGTTGCTTTGAATAAAATCCACTTTCAGTGTGCCAGTATTTGTTTATACATACAGTCCTTGGATGGAGCGTGTGGAGGCAATTACTACACAACGAGGTCGACGGTGGAGCAGAGATGTCCCACTTCCCCACCATTTCATTACCAGCTCTGTCTCTTTCTGATGAAAAGCAAAAGTGTCTCCTCTGTGCTACACGGACTTGACAGTTTCTTCTTGTGTTGCAGACTGACAGGGGAACAGAGTTCAGACGCTCTCACCATATGGTGAGGAAGACCACTCTGTATGATATGGGTGTAGATCCTACTTGCAAGTATGCTGCTGTTGGCTGCCAAGACCGCCGCATCCGGTGAGAGTGTTGGGTGGAAGGATAATGCAATTAGCAACTGAAAATGAATCTTACAAGAAATACATTTCTTAATTTTTGCTGTTTCTTTCCTTTTTGGCACTGCAGGATTTTCAACATCAACAGTGGCAAACAGAAAAAACTCTACAAAGGATCACTAAGTGAAGATGGCAGTTTGCTCAGGGTAAAATTTCTCTGCGCTGTCCACTCTCTGAACCCTTTTTCCCCTGTACTCACAGTTCATAAAGTCTAAAACGCTCCCATATTTGGAACGGCAGGTACAAATCGATCCCTCAGGTCAATTTGTGGCCACAAGCTGCTCCAATAAAAACATCAGCATCTTTGACTTCTACACTGGAGAATGTGTTGCCACAATGTTTGGACACTCTGGTAACAAGAACACACACAGTTACATGTCACGTGCGCATACTTGATGTAGTCAATGTTATTATTTTATAGCAAAATGTAATATGGTCTGTAACCAGCCAGCTTTCATGCTTTGCAGAGATTGTCACTGGGATGAAATTTACCAACGACTGCAAGCACTTGATTTCTGTGTCAGGCGACAGGTAAGAGACACTATTGTGTGTGGGAAAAAAAAAACACCACTGCACTTTCATTTATATATTTAAAAATAAAGCTGTAAGAACAATAGGATATTTAAATATGAATCCTTCGGCTGCAACACCCTCTGCACTAAAATCAAAACTGGATCCAAACTATGATGGGAGTAGCACCCAAATTGAATTCATCTTCAACCTTTGCTGCAAGAGGAAATGAGTGAGGAAATGTGTTTTCAGACAGTTTCCTCAATAGCAAAGCTGAAATGAAATGCTGAATTTTTAATGCCTGAGTGCTTTTATCTCCTAGCTGCATCTTTGTGTGGCGACTGGCTCCAGAACTGACAATCAGCATGAGAGAGAGGCTCTGCGAGCTCAAACAAAACCCAAACACACCACCTTGCAAGCCTTCTGGTCTCAGGTGACCACACACACAGACCTCACCGTCTGGCCTTTTGATTGAGGACTGCCTTTTACCTTAAACTTCATGCTGATGATGAAACAGCACCCTAATGTCCCCATTTCAGAGTGCTCATAATTTTTCTTTACTCTCTTATTATGCCGCTCCAGACGGGAAGTGTACAGCGCTCCTGCACTGGGTGGATTGTCCTCAGACAGTGACCATGAGCATGAGGGGGAGGATGGAGCAGAGGACATCGCCAACAACACAACCAACACTTCCTCTGAGAGCAGCCATGGAGAGGAGGACACAGGTGACTGTGAACTGAATGAGAAGGTCTAGCTGTGATCACTGTGATAGTGTGTTGATTAATGGAATTGCACTGAATAATCTCCTCTAGCCGCCATGTTTGTGAGCATCTGACCTGTTGCATTATCCTTGACTTCTAACCTCTCTGTGAAGTAGAGCAGGATGAAAAATTAATTCAGGAGTAAAATGGTATCAGAAATTCTTCTTTTTATAGCCTATTGTGATTTTTCTCTTTCAGGAGGGTCAGATGAAGGACAAGACTGGGAACTGAAAAAAGTATGTGGTTATATTCAGTGTTATTCATTTAAAGATCACAATGTTTTTTTTAATTTATTTTATTTATTTCCGTTTTTTTTTTTAAAAACCTTTGAAATAGAAGAATTGTTTTGTAGCAATAAGAAAAGCCTAAAAGTATAAAAATTCATCATCCTATTTATGTGTGTGTGTGTGTTTGTGTGTGCTTCATAATATTTGATTATTATTCAATTTTAATAACAATCATGGGAAGTCAAATTAATAAAAAAAAATACTGACAGCCTATTTCCTGTTAATTCAGTTTCTGCTTACTAATGAATAGTTGATATTAACAGTAGAAAATTGAACTACTGTAGATGGACGGGACAGCTGATGAACTGAACAGTAGCTGCTCCTGTCTCTCTTTCAGTAGTTCAGAAGGTGTGAAGTGGCTTAAGGATCTCTGGCTTCAGATGAAATTAAATCCTGTGTGATGGGGGAAATACCCTGCTGAGATGTAAAAGTCATTCTGACACATGGAGCCAAAGTTAAATACTGCATTACACAACCTCATTTGAAGGGACACTGACTGCTATACTTGTATTTTCCAGAAGTAATGTCTGATGTTTTTCAGTCATGTGTTTTACATTTTGAAATCTTTTTTGAAATCTGTGTCAACTTAAATGTCTCCAACCCTTGCTTACAGCATGGAGTCATCAGCCAGGTCACCCCTGACTCTGCCAAGCGTCCTCGGAGGCGCTGGTCTCATCGTATGGGCTCCCTGGAACTGATGGTTAAATCCATGTTGGACCTGAGGCAGCTGGAGAACTTTACACAGAAGAAAAACCCGATCTGCCCTCCTCATGATAGAGAAAGACAGAGCACATCTAGTCTCCAGGAGCAAGGGGTATGTATAGATGTACAGACAGTCTAAGAAAGAGAAACTGGCAGCTGTCTGCATAGGTGCATCTGTGTGACCCACACTGCTAAATTAAGCCCCTGTGCTAATATCTGCAGCAGCAGCTGGATGAGAGAGCCAAGAGACCTCGAGCCTGGGCACCTGCTGACTGGCTGTCCTCACACACATCCAAGGGCATCAGGGGAACTGATGAATCTGTGCTGTACCCTGAGGAGAATGAGGAAGACTCAGGTCTAAAGATCAGGTAAATACCTGCTTACAGCACGCAGTTTCATTACTGTGGTCACAAAAGAGAACAAAGGCATCTTTGTATTCTTCTCTGCCTGGTTCCTCATTGTTTCCACTACTCTGTGTTTTCATATGTCAGTGATTACATGCTGAAAGAGCAGCACTGCAGGATGCAAGGGCGAGTGTTCTGCAGTGAGATTCAGGACAGCCGCAGCCCAGACAGTGCCTGCTCCCTGGGGTATGGCAGCAGGGACTCCAGCCCAGATTGTTTCCTGGATGGTGAGGACAACAACAACACGAGAGAAAAATAATCACAGTTACGGCAATGAGCAGCTGAGATGTGACTTTAAATGAATGAAGACACAAAGATTGATATTTAAAGCTACTTCTCTGGGCAAACAAAAAATATATCTAACTTTAGCATCCCCCAGTGGTAGTAGTGGAGAAGGCCATATCCTATATCCCTTTCTAAGATTTCACCATTCACATTATCCAATTTTTTTATGCCTAATGCCTCAAAATAATTCAAGGAATTTAGATTTTTTTTTTTTTTTTAAGATGCTAAAATAACACAGTACTTCAGTAACTGAAGGCTTTTACTTGTGGCCTTCCTTTCCAAAGCTTGCAACTAGAATAACAGTGGAAAAAACCTTGATAACAGTCACATATGTATTTAGTATTTCTTATCACTCTACATTTCTGTTGTGTCAAGTGCAGAATTTAAAATGAAAGACTCAAGTGTGCATGAAATGCATGATATTCCTGCACCTGCTGATACCTGCTGAGAGGGATTTATGCACTCAGGCTAGGATTTCCTTCTGTTTCAGCCCTGATAGAAATATGTCAGATAATACGACCTGGTCATCTGTTTAGGATTATCTGGTACCTACTGTGCCTGTTCTATGCAGATGATGTTTCAAGGTCAAGAGGGCTTGGAAATATTTTTGTTTCTCTCAGCTGTACGTGTTCTTATTTTCCTTCCAGACTCTGCAGATGCGGAGTCTCTAGGCCAGGACAGCCCTGATGAGGACCATGAAGAGCAAAAGGCAGAAGTGACGAGCATGGACGAGGCTCTAAGGGCAGTGACCGATACTGCTGACTGCTGCCAAGAAGATTTCCTCAAGCAGAACTTTGGGACACTGACAGAGAGCTGCAGCACATGTGAGACAGGACAAACACCCACATTATTGATGACTCTGGTGGTTTCCTTGCACTTTCAGTTCCTTTTTCTCTGTGCCACTGTCTCCATTTTCTTTTTATGCTTTTTTTCTGATGCCTGATTTCTTTCTACAGCTGAGCAGATCAGAGTCCCAAGGCTGTCTATGTCTTCACGCTTCCTGGCCAGAGGACATAATAACAGGTACTGCTTACCACTTCAGACCAGTGTGGACTCACAGCTATAATTACAAACCCATGTGGACTTACACCCAGTGCTCTGCTAAACCATCTGCACACCGTATGGATCCAGCCAAGCTGTCAGTTTGAAATGATATTGTTAAATCTCCTAATATTTTGTGTGGGCACATTGTTCTTTTATCACTGGATATTGCATGCTGAAAGAGCACAGGGGTGAGAGATGGGACTTGCTGCTGTTAAACATTTTTTAATACTCAATAGTTCAACATTTTTTGGAAATTTATGCCAAGAATTAGATGATAAAATCATCAGTGATTGTGAAGTCACTCAGCAGTCAGTCTGGTATATGTGGCTTTAAAGACTGGAAGCATGGACCAACAGCTAGTCTGGTTCAGTTTTAGAGGTAACATAATCCACCTACTAGGACTAGTTCATTAATGTGGTCTCCCTGGTTGCCTGGCAACGGCTCATGACCAGGAAATTGTCAGCTATATAAAACCTTGTGAGACAATTATTGTCTTCTAAAGATGTTTTCTTAATGATTTTTGTTTTGACAGATTTCCAGTTTTAGTGCTAGCTAACCAGCTACTGCTACTGCAGGAAAGCATATTTCCTCAGGATGTCAGGCGTCGCCTGATATTTTAATTCACTTTAAATTCTTCGCAACATCCATTATTTATTTATTAAGCATTTTTCAAGGTCAGCTCGTATAACTGTGCAGTCTAACATTGTGTATTTTATTCATCTTTTACTAAACATATCATTATTTATCTCTGTGCAGGGGGGTCTCTATGTTTGCCAAAGTACATGAAAAAGAGGAAAGCAGCTGCTCTGCTAAGCCCCCAGTGTCAAAAGTACGGCCTTTGAGGGAGAATGGCCTGAGCAGAAGCATAGAGGATGAGACCCTTGTGTCCCCTGGAAGGATCCAAGGGCCAAAGTAAGAAGGAAATTTAAAATAGGAGATGCAAGAGGTTTTATTTTTACTAAAGTGCTTCTTTGGCAGACTTGGATGAATGAACCATAAATACAAAGGCTACAAAAGTACAAAGGGTAATCTGTTTGTATAAATAAATGATAAAAAAAACATTGATAACACAGAACAAGAATGCAATGGGGCAGATTTATTTTACCCTGCTTACAACCATCCTATTTTTATTCACTGTCAACCTGGTACTTACAGAGTGGATAGGAGCGAATATTATGTGATCCCTATATCCAAATCGAAGTATTCATGGAAGGCTTTGTAGAAATATGAAGCATAGACATGAATAAAGGAAGGTGTGAACATAATCTTATCTTTGACATTTTGTGACTATATACAATTGAATGTAAGATGATCTTAATGGTAAAGTGCTACATTTCAGCAGGGCCGATGCTCCAGAGAGGGACTGTCCTCCTACCCTGAGATGTCACAAGAAGAAGACTTCAGAGTCCTACCTGTGGAGGATGTCCAACCCTCCACTCAAAGCTCCACAACTGTTGGACAGAACGACATGTTTAAAGAAATCACGCTCTGCCCAGAATTTGGCCTCAGACGGTATATTTCCTCATCATATAGCTCATTTATTAATATATATTCACTGTTTCTGCTACAATGGAAGCTTTTTTTTTAATAATGAACTACATTAACTTAGTAGCATGAAGATCTCCTGTGAAATAAGCAAAATAAGATTCTGGATAATAAGCTGGAAATGAAAAAAATTTATTTTTATGGTATGATGTTCAAAATCATCCAGTTAAAGTGCTTCTATTTACCCAAAGCTAAACATGTTGATCTACATTTCTTCACTGTTTCCCCAGTTCTTCACTCCGCTGTCCCATCCAGTGACCGAAAGGCTTCACGCAAGAGGCCTCAGCAGCTTTTCTTTGATGATGACATTCCCAGGCTGTCATTAAACTTCTCTTCACCTTCCTCTGGCTCACCACAGTCTCCCCACTCCCCTCTGCCTTGGGAGAGCCCCAAGCCCAAGCCTCAGCACTCCTACATGAACCCCACAGCCAGCTCCATGGCCAAAGGCAGCCGGTCCTCCTCAATGGGAGAGGGTATCCATACAGGGACACCACCTCGCTCCCCCTCCTTCCCGAAGGACAGGAGGTTATCTGGGGAGCTAGACATTGAGCCCCCACTGCTCACCTCATCCCCAGTCACTGCTTTCCCCACCGCTGTCTCAACATCATCATCCATTTTATTGCATTCTCTCTCAAACAGTTCCACCCATGCTCCATCCCATCTTACTGCTACAGTGTCACCCATTCCCTTTACCCAGAACATCACGCCTTCTCGCATTCCACTTCCCAAGCAGCCTCTCAGCCCCCGACGCAGTCTCTGCCTCGAGGGAAATCCAAGCTTAAGTTGGTCTGGAGGTCCACCAAGAGTTTCTACGCCCACAATAGACCCCGGATGTAATGTTCAAGTAAATAAACAAGGTTCGACAGCCAGCCTTATACTGTCAATATTTCATATACACACACTTACAGAAATAAATCCTTGCTTATATCTGTGTTGCTTTGTGTTTATTGTATTTTTAGCACTAGGCAGACACTTGTCTTTGAATTTGGATGGGTCTTTGCTGAGTTCACTGCCAGTGAAGCTGAGGAGAGACTCTGAGGTTTCTGAGAGGTACACGTTTACATCACTTTGAATACTTCCCAGTTGTTAAAGCCTAAAGCTTCTTAGTAGCAGTTATGCTAAATCACTGTAACAGCAATAAGTACTAAGGTCAGCTAAGAATTCATAAGCATAAACATACATAAATATTTTGGTAAAGTTAATTCAATTTAATAGGTTTTTCTTTTTGTTTAAATTCTACTCTTTAAAATTAACATGTTGAAATGCCAGAATTAGCATAAAACATTTTTGACACATTCCCTCTGCCCCCCCAGTGCTAAGCAGCCAGGACAGGAAGCTATAACCAAAGACTGCCCTCTGATGCCCAAACAGGCCCACATCTCAACTTCTGACTCCCATCCAGGTCTGCTTGCCTCCTCTCCATCACTGCATGTTTTCCTCTGTATTGTCTACTGTATTGTCTGATGAAAAGACTGCAGAGAAACTAAGAC
Source organism: Echeneis naucrates (assembly GCF_900963305.1). Lineage (NCBI taxonomy): Eukaryota > Metazoa > Chordata > Actinopteri > Carangiformes > Echeneidae > Echeneis > Echeneis naucrates. The sequence continues at coordinate 12,043,324 of NC_042534.1, forward strand.
TTCCCTCAAATGAAAATACAGAGTTGCTCGATTATTTACCATAATCCTTTGATGATGATAAAATGTGGTTATCTAAATGTTTTGCTTACTCGGTAAATAAAGGTAGAGTTAAAATGCTCAGATGAATCTTAAAATAACTTTCCTATCCTGTTTTTTATGCTTTTCTGCCTGACGTTTTCTTAATCTTAACCGCCTCTCAAAGTTAATATTTCATTGGAATTGGAAAACAGAACAACTGTAAATGCCATGAAATGAAGCCGCGTTCGTACATGCAGCTGTGTTTTGCTAGAGGATATAAACTGTGGAATCCTTTTTTTCTAATTCTCAGAGCTCAAACCGCTACTGCTCTCTGGCTTTGACTTGTTGTGGCCTTTCTCTATAGTTTCTTTTCTGCTGCAAGTTCTATTGTTTTGTTTACATTTTTTGTTTGTTTTTTATTTTTACTGTCTTTGACCTTTAGCTCAGCATTTACAGTGCACCCCACTTTACTCCATAACACTTGTGCGTATTTATGTCTGTTCTGTACTGTACATGTGTTTGTCTCTCTCTCCCTCTCTTCTGCAGATCACTCCATCACCTTGGAAACTTGCAGGCAGTTTGTAACTGAGCTTCACAACAGTCTAAGGAGAACCATCACACTTTACAATACGGTCAGTGATTGTCTGTCTTTGTGGGTTAAGAGAGGATAATCACAGCCAGGTGAAAGATAGGAAAGAGAGATGGAAGAGACAAACTGGAACCAGAAAATATTTGGATTTTGAAAATTTTTTACTTGAAAAATCCCAAAACAATTATTACACCAGGTTGACACAGCATGTTTTTTGTGAAGCTGCTTCAGAGCAACATATAGAGTTTTATTTGTAAATTCAGGTTCTACAGCGCGACCAACAGCCCAGTGGGGATCAACAGCAGATGCAGTGTATCCTGTCTGATGCCCTGTTCATGGTCAAGACTGAGCTAGACTCTCTGCCTTGCGAGCCCTCACAGTATGAGAAATCCCAAGTGGACCAGGAGGTCAAAGGTGAAGGAGAAAAGGCCCTTGCTATGCTGGAGCAGTATGCTGAGCTGCTGCTGAAGTCTGTGGAGAGGAAACTGGACACTAAGACCTGAGGAAATGCTGATGCTTCAAATGGTCCTGCTGTATGCTAAAAGGTACATGCATATACATGCACAATTAGTAGCACTGTGAATTGCACACCAGTTATTTGCACAGAAATCTTTTGGATTTTTATTTGCTGAAAGGAGAGAAGTGTAATTATGTTTGGAGACACTGAGGTACTATGCGCTGAAGAGGAGTGAGTAAGAAAGGTTGCCTTATTTTTCAAGATGCCAGAGTTTGTCTCTTTACCTCTTTTTTAAAAACGCATGACAGGAGCCACTCCTGCTACAGTGAAGTGCACAGGTAGCCGAACACTGGTGGAAAGATGCCGGTGAATGGTGCCATTGCTCACTATGTCAGTGAAAGTGTTACAGATGGTTACATTTCGATGAAGGTTACAAAGTTTAAAGTCCCAACAGCATCCCTCAGCGGCTGCAGATCTCATTAATTGAGTGTCTTTGCCAGTTTAAAAAGAAAACTCATGCATCTGAACAGTAGCTCATGCTGGTCTGAGCCAACATGTAGACAGCAGCATCCCCAGACCCAATACAAGTTGGACAAAATGGTTCTGTTAAAACAAATTAAGGTCTGAGGATAGGGTGATTGTATTGATGCTTGAGTTTGAGAAAAGTGTCAGATGGACCTGGAGATATGTTTGTCATTAAATGTCAGTCTTGATTTACATTTCTCTGCCAACGGTGTCTCCTACATTGCAAAGAAGGCTGTAAAATTTACTTATTGTTGCTTAATGTACATAAACTTTTTGTTAGTCAATTTTGTCTATATATTAAATAAGTAAATAAATATGTTTTTGTAGCGCTATTTTTAATGTTCTATTGTGATTTTAGTTTTTAGAAAGGGATTTTATTGTCTATCATCGTCCTACTGTTTCCATTTACAGCACTGTCTTTCAAGGTCTAAATAAACATGGAAACATTTGTGTTGATTTTTTCATTTTTGACTGACAATTTAAACTAGGCACTATCCTAGAGAACTAAGCTTTAATTGTTTTCTGTCGATATTTTCTACTAAAAATCATCAGATCAGTTCTGACTGACTGCTGTTTAGCCTTGGTTGGATCATTAACAAGGACAGTGCTACCCCCAAACAACCAGGAGCAGTAATGGACCCAGTGGCATTGATGTGTTAGTGATCCAACTGAGGCTAAATACAATGGTTTCCCCACCAGCCATTCAAAAATGACGACGCATCGGATGAGGTCATATATATCTAGAATCTATCTAGAATCTAGAATCTACAGTTAAGCCCCTTTCACCTTAGATTCAGCTTCCTCAGAGAACTATAACGTGGCTGACTGAGCACCTACACAGACGTCCACTAGAGGAAATTCTATAGTATAGGAAAATCACACAATAAATACCAACAACTTTATGTTAAAAATATTTCTATATATTGAATGGTTAGCCACGTAGCAACTATTACTCACATGAGCTGAGCTCATGTGAGTAATATTTTGCATTACTTACTGCCACACTTTTTAGTCTAATATTAATCTTTAAATATCATGAGATAAAACTGTCTCTCCACAGTAATCTGTTAAAAGCGTGTGTGTGTGTGTGTATGTGCAAGTTTTAAATGTGTTCTTTGTGCTGCATTTATAACACATGCAAACTGGGTTCATGGAAGTGTCTCCACGTTGACATAGGTGAGGACAACATCATGGAGGATGTTGATCCTGTCAATCTGGTTCAGCTCTGTGATGCGATGTTGGAACTCAAGCAGTGGGATGTTGTTCACTGCCACCCTGAATGCTTCATGAGTGCACAGGATCTTCATCTGGAACAGCAGAAAACCAAAATTTCCAGATTCACACTCAAGTAAATGTCAATCACAGCTATATTTCATTTTTACTGCTTCCACAGAAGGATAACAGCATAGAAGAAAACCTAAACCATAAGCTGCAACAGGAGAGAAACACACTGGCTGGCTATAAACACAAACACAAGGACTGTTGGACACAAAGACAATTAGTCTCCCAAATGAATCACTGGTTGGTCATGCCTGTGAGGTGTAATTGTTATTGATGTTATTGAGCATCACGAGACCTCCACTGACCTCCAGCAGCCTCCCTGCAGTACATCACTTCCCTTATCTAGGACTCGCTTGAACAAACGACTTTCCAACTCTTTCCATCTTTTCCAAACGTTAGCCTGATATTAACCAATAGAAAGTGACCTGGACTCAGTTTAGGGCACCATGTAGAGAATTTTGAAACATCAGCATCTTGTAAACTTAAAATGAGACAATGGTTATGATGATTAGTAGCTTCTGTTTAGGGATTTGTTGGGATTTCTTTTGGTAAAAAAAAACTCCACTGTGAGGAAAAGATTAGAAGCAACACACACTGGCACAGTGGATGGGGAAAATAGTTTTTGATGTTATTTCTCTCTAAAACTGACCTCAAATGGACTCCCAGGAGCAAAGGGGAAGGGCCCCTTCAGTGCTCTCTCCTCTGCTCCCCAGCGCTCACCCACTTTGTGGTTACGGACCACGACCTGCTTTCCCCCTTCATTGAAGCGAGGGTTGAGATGAAAGGCAATGTCACTGCCTCTCAGAAAGTTCACTGTGAACCTGTGGGAGGCCAAAGCAGTTCACTGGCACTGGCCCATCTACGTAGTATTTGTCAGTGCTTCACCTTATGGCAATATTTAAATATATGTATATTGAATGCATGTATGGGAAACTGAGGTTGCCGCTGTGAATACTTAATACTTGCATGTTAGGATTGGCTTTCACATTGCCCAATATGGTCAGCATCATCTTATCATACACCCCACGAGCCAGGTTCAAGTTGTATGGCACACTCTTAACAGCAAACAGAGCGGGAACACAAAACAAACTGTCAACCAACCTCCATTATAAGGTGAATATGAGTGATATTCTTTGCTTTTGACTCACCAGTGGTCCAGATGTGGGTGGAAGCCAGTGCAGAGGCACAAGAGATGGATTCTGGCCTGGCCATCCTGACTGTCCTGGGTTATAAGGCCAGCCAGGTTGGGCTGGCCACCTTGGTACATTTAGATGGATGCTGGTATCAGGAGCAGGTGTTGGGACTGGGATTGGAGTTGGGGCTTGAGTGGGAATCTGAGCTTGAATTGGAGCTGGTGGCTGTGGAGGTTGATACTGGGGACCTGGCCAGCACGGCTGGCAGGGCTGCCCTGGAGCTGCAGGAGCTGGTGCTAGGGCTTGTGTCTGAGCTGGAACTGAAGTTGAAGGAGGGACAGAAACTGGAGCTGGTTGTGTTCCAGGCCAGCAGGGTGCAGGCTGAGTCGGCCGTCCTGACCATGCAGGGAACCCAGTACCAGAAGGTGGCAGACTGGGCCAAAGGGTGTTAGTCTGTGGGGCAGAACCAGAGGATGGGCAGCTGCCACAGAGCAGATCAGATTGCTGAGAGGGGGAGTAAGGAGAGAGACAATGGTCAGGGACAATGACGGAGACACAGAGATGGACAGGATGGGCACCAACTTGCAGGTGCAAATATGGCCAGTTGACATCAGCAAAGATTTAAATATTTCTGTTTGGATGGAAAATTGGGAGAGAAGTAGCTGTAATGGTTTGTGTCACTTACCAGTGTAGAGATCAGAGAATTTGATGAGGTACCTGCATCCATGCTGTCTGTGAGAACAAATGCAAGTTTCTTTTTCTCTTATTTTGACTTTAAAAGAGAAATTCAGATTAAAACTAAACCAGATCTTTGTCAGATATCAAAAATGAAATGTCTTGTTATGAAAATTATGAGCCTGCCAAACAAAGACTAAACCAAAAAGAAAAAACGACCCATAGCTTTATACTATTTATTGTACACATTGCTTTACAGAGCATGCACCACAGTCATAGTTCTCCAGGTGACCACCAGAGGACTCTACATGCCAGAAGGACAGCAAACTATTTCTGCACTGGGTGATCATTGTGTCTCCACACAGATACGCCCTGTTAACAGGCTGATTGGATGCCACAAGGTGCACTAATTGAATTGCAGAAGACATCTTGAGTCACACAGAAGCATAACAGCACATTGATTCTGGGTAATATGTGCAGCTAGACAGGAATGTGCAGTAAACAACGAGAGTTTGGTGTCTGCTCCATGCCGCTAATATATAGTTGTTCTTGTGACAGCAGATTCAGTTACCATGAATAGGTTATTCAGCTTTACAGCCTTTCTATCTCACGTTGTTCAATGTTTGTAAGAAATACAATATGATGATATGATTATGTGATCGAATGGTACTAATTCGAATTTGTCAATGGCTTTGTCTTTGTTTTATTATTATTACAATTACTCATTACTGTAGAGTAATGTGAAGATGAAATATAATATAATATAATATAATATAATATAATATAATATAATATAATATAATATAATATAATAATATACTATTTTATCACCATATCATTTGATTTAGTGCACCATTACAATATACACATACAGGACATCAGTCCATGATAAATTGCTTCCCTTATACATTTTAGAGTCAGATGTCAAGAACATTTTTTAGCCTGGCACAGAAAATCATTAACCGTTTTGTATAAGCTGCCACAGATAAAAATAAGACTAAATGTTACCTTTTCTTGTTGCACGTCCTCAGGTGCACCCAGTGGTAGGCGATTCGCTGTGGTCCGGTTTAGGTCTACCAGGCTGTTCGTAGCTGAGCACAAAGCAACTCTTTTATAGCCTCAAACCCTCTCACCACTTGGTCACTCCTCACTTCAGCACTTCACTTGTCAGAAAAAAATGCCACACCCTCACATATGCCTAATGTCATAACATATATATGAATAAGTCATGGAGAGCGTTAGTTATGCGTAAATTAATTAAACTAAAAAGAAGGAAAGTGAAAGTCTAATGGTCATTTGATTGGCTTTAAACAATATAAAAAAATTTATATGAAATGGTGAGTTATTTCTACCAGATGACACCTCCCCTCCCCCTTTTTTCCTGATTATGACTACATCAAGTTAACAATAGTGGAGTTAACTGTTGGACATGTTAAAGCATTATTCCAATATTTTTGGGAAAGAGGTAAGATCTTTGGCTTTATCTTTACATCTCCAAGGCAACAACTTCATAACAAATAGCACACACAAATGTGGATTCACACAATTGTTGTCCTCATACTCTTATTATATTAGCTATTGCCTAGGCTGAAAAATGTCTGAAATGTAAGAATTCCATAATTGGTTCAATACAATGCTGAGTCTCAAAAATGTTCATTGAGCACATAAAAAAGAAAAAAAAGAGTATTTAGATTTTGTTGAGATTTTTGTCATATGTCATAAAATCACATATTGATAATATTGAGTATAAAAATGACAAATATCAATAATTGGAACACACTGAACAAGGTCTGACACATAACATTTAGATACAAAAGCAATGCTGCATCACTACTAACAGTAAATAAACACACACTAACCTGAAACTGTGCCTTGTTAAACATGTACAACAAACTCAAATCGTCTGACCCGGCCACACCCTTAACGTGCCTAATGTGTGGTGCTGAGAGCCACAGCTGAGCAATGGAGGTCAGGCTAAAAGGTGTGTGTGTGTGTGTTGTGTTTTATGGAAGCTCTTAAATCTGTATCTGTTCAGTTAAGCATCTGGGATGATTAGATGCTAATGTCTAATCATCTCCTACAAGCCATTACAAAGTTAAATGTGTTGCTCTTAAAAAAAAAAAAAAGAAAGATTCTAAAGTGTTTCCAGTATGAAATAATAAACAGATGAATGTTAGTTTATTTCCTCCACCCATCAGGGATTGCTGTATATTACATGTGCTGAAAATGTAACAGTACTATTGACTGAATGGCGCATCTACTTAAAGCAGTCATTTCTCTGTGAAAACTGCACTAATCAATATTTCTTTTAGAAATATTGGATTAAAAGGATATTTGTAATAAACCAACAGAAATGTATTCACCGTTTATAGTTCCCTTCAGCTATCCTTTCGATCTTAGCACATGTCGCTATGACTGAGTGATGTTGTCAACTTCTCATCACAGGCAGCAAAACAGCCCCGATGAGCCCACAACCTGTTTGGTCCCAAATGACAGACAAATAAAGTTAGGAACTAATTGGAGAACATTGTGTGGCATTTTGAAGGTAAAGTATCAGATATTTCTACAGAGACTGAAGCAGTCTAATATTTGTATATTTTCTGGCATCGATAGTTAAAATAAATAATGTGTTGTTACTGTGTTTACAGCTTATATTTGCTGCCACGACATAGCCAGAAAAATGTACTGCTCTGTTTGCGGTCGTCGCAGAGAATCCATCTTTACTTCTACCTCAAGCACAAACAAAAGATCAGCAACAACAGCCAGGGAGCCCAGGACTGTCAGACCTATCATATCTTAAGAAGTCATAGTTGGCCAACTACAACAAAAACCTTGGCCACATCCACATTACACACACACACACTTCAGGTGCCACACTCCTACTGGGTAAACATCCTCCATTCACAGAAGCCTTCAAACTTTCCCTTTTGATATTGCTCATGTAGGGCTAGGTCAAATTTGCCCCCCCCTGGTCATGCTGCAAAAGGCCTTGACTTCCGGAAGACTTCCCATAATGCACTGATCTCCAGAGCTGTAGAGTATATGCCAGCTACTTACAGCCCCCATGATCCTGTTTAACACTCCCTCCTACTGTACAGTTGTTTTTATTACTGTCACTCACTTTTATTTGGAGCTTGCATTGCAAGGTAACTAGTCATGACACTCACGCTCCATGAGTCAAACTGTGTTCAAGGAGCGAAGTTTTTCATTTTCACTATTTGATAACCAAGGAATCCTTTAATCACCATAGTTACACACACAGACGTGCACGCACATTCACACAGACACACATATATTTATAGTTCTAGAGGGGTAAATTCTCCATATTGTCATAATCTCTGGCACAACAACCAGGCTTTAGAAGACAACAGAATGGAGCTTCGAGTATGGTTGGTGGGGAATTGTTTTGCATGGGCTGCATGTTGTCTGAAAAGATGTCCTGCGAGGAAAAAGAATCCATTACATTTGGTTCATGGTTTGTCTCTAGTTTGTCCTGTCAGGCTGTCAGGAGCTGGAACTGGCAAACCTTGTTTCCTCAAGCCTGCCTGTGATTTAACCCATTATGTTCCTCCCAAACTAGGTGATAAAACTTCCAAGTGTAACAAATACAGCTCGTTTTGAATTTGAGAGCAAACTGCAAAGCTTCATTTGAGCGGATGTGTACCATGTGGTCATGACATATGCTGTCAGATGGGAGAGGGAGTGAGGATTTCACTTGCAGGTCTCATTTTGTAGTTTTAACCAATGACAGAGCTTAGGGAAAAGGAGTCATTCATGAGGCATGCTGCTGTTAGGCAGAAGCAGGGCTTTCTGAAGTGACTGCGGTGGCAGTTGCCTCTGATAAGCTCCGGGCCTTGTTCCAGCACAAAGTCAGCAGCAACATCCTTATCTCCCTTCCTTCCTTTTCCTCTTCTTCTTTAACACCTTTTCCTTATTAAAGTCAAAAAGAGCTTGATGATGAGTGTAGAGAAGAAATTTGACAAGGTAATCCTGACAACAGGCAATAGTTGTGTTAACCTGTCATCAAAGGAATGACTTCTATGAGATTATGTTTTTCTGGAAGCTGTGGCTGGGTGGCAGCTCTGACTAAGAAGAGAAAGCAGCTAAAGATGCCTTTGTACTTTCAAACAATAAGTGAACAAGACAGATAAAATCAAAGAGTGTGTGTAAGAGTGAAGTTGATGGTTGCTACTGTTGCCATGGGGACAGAACAACACGTTTTACCACACAGTGTGTTTGGGTGTGTATTTCTCTCTTTCTGTGTGTTTGTGTGCACACATTAAATCCTCATCACATTTGGACCACTATGAGGTCAATTTAATGTCACACAACTTCACAGACGTACTTGGCCTGTGCCTCAGACATAACCAGCAGCCAGTAATACCATTTACGGTTGGATGCACTGTAGTAACCTATGTGCTCCCTCAATCCACCACTAGATGGGGGTGGAAATTCTCTTGGGGAGGGCATTTGGTATTCATTGATACATGAAAGGTAGTGGAATTTCATGCATGGCAATCTATGTATATTTATTTATATATATGACTCCCTCATAGACATATTAAATCATATTTCATGACATAACTGGGCCAAAAGGCAGCATAAGGATCTGATCATACGCCGCAAAATAAAAGTACACTGCACCATACGTGTACCATATGGGTAGACTCATGGTGACTGTTTAAAGCATTGACCACCATTGGTACAAAGTGTGCAGTCATATATATAGTTCTGTGGATAAATGTATACATATCTGTGGTCAACTTTACAATGGATTCAATTAGTGCCTGTTATTTTAAAACAAGTCCTTAATTTACCCTGAATGGTTAATTCTGTTTGCACACAGAGTCAGTGTAACCTTTATTTTACAAGCAACGGAATCTTTGTTGGCTTTAAATATGTGTATGTGTATGTATTTTGTTCAGCATTTTACAATCTGAATTTGCTGCTATTTTGATGTAAATTTTGTGTACAATCACATATTTTATAGAACTTTACACATAGTAGTACATATTTTATGTCCTTAATAGCTGGTTGTTGTCAGGATTGTTATCAGTGTATTCCTTTGAGTATTCGTGTATTCATGCCTGCAGGTTTCACTTGGGCCAGTGTTTCCCACAACATAAAGTTCATCATCACTTAAAGGGAGTAGTGTAAATATGAAGTGTTTTTAGGCAATGTATGCTTCGTTACGCTGGGCCTTCCTTGTTCTATCCTTGTTCAGTCTCCAACTTCTGTGTTTGACCTGACTGCATCACTTCTTCTCTCAACATGGCTTAATGAGAAGCATGGATGTGGATGTTCATAAAGCTGATAATAACTGTGGCTCAGCCTGGAATAGTCCTGAGCTGAAACAGTGTTCCCACTGTTTACAGTGAGGGCTCACATTTCCTATGAGGATTTATGGGTGGTAGGGAGGGTAAATGGGAGGGATAGGTGGAGAATGTATCATAATATGACAAATTACTAGGACAAGGAAAAGATCTAGTGGTGGGAAAGAGTGTGTTAATGTGCAAAGTGTATGCCCCCTTTTGCCAGCCTCTATCTGTGGTGAGTAAACAGTATTTGTGCACATGCTGAGAAAAGAGCTCCTGATTCATTCTGTAGGTAAGATGAGGTGAGCTTTAGAGTCTCCAAATTTAGGAACACATGATAAAATAGAGAAGGAAAGATGTTTTCTAGCAAGCAACTGGTGAGATGTGGTTAAATAATGAAAATATGATGGGTGATAGCTGCTCTGTCATTAATCTCTCTGTTTAACACCAGCACAAAGAGTTAGACCTTGGCATAATAATGGATACTCTCGCCCTCCTCCTCCACTCTCTCCCACAGTTAGCCAGACAGTCAGGCATAAGGACTTTCTTGTCACAGCAGGAGAATTGACTCATGCCCTCGCATATTCACTGGTGAAGAGCCCTCTGCTACTAATGGTGCATCATAAACAGAGATGGGAGATCAATGAAGGCTGTGACCCTGTCAAAGCTGGCAGAGGCTGCCCCACTGTGTGTATTCCCAATGTTCTGGGGTTCACTTGAAATACAAATCTTGGTCCAATGAGCAACAATTTAGTAACTTAATAAGTTATATTTAAATAAGAATACAAATAACCTTCGTTATTATTATATTTGTCTTGAATGTCAGAATGCCCCTGTTTCAAGACCTGTTGCTTAAGTATTGTAGATCTAACGAATAGTCAAATTACCCAACAAATATATTATTCCAGAGTAAACCATGTAGACCTCTACATTGCCATTGCCATTATTATCTCTCTCTGTGTATAATATACCAACAGCCCTGTCAGATGAACTAATTTGTCTGAATGAACAGAAAATATGAACGTAATAATGAATATAACATAAAATTGGAGTGTTACAAAATGCTGTCATAAAATTTACTGTCACTGTTTTTCTGTTGAACCATTTATCTTTTGTTTATTACTTTTACATTTTTAATCATTACTTTTATTTCAACCATGTATTTGCCAACTTTTAACGCTTCCGCTGCATTGGTTAACATTTCCAATTGTCACTCTGTTGTCGCCAGCTATTTTAACCGTCTGCAATTTCAAAATATTTCTAATTCCCATTCCAGCCATTTATCCTAACAATTTACTTTATCGGCTACTTTCAGTACAATATGGAATACATTATACAAAGTGAACCGGTTTTAAACTAATCTCGGTTTTCTTCTGTGCCTGCTGCCGCTCAGATGCAACTTCGGTCAAAGAGTCTATTTATTTTGAGCCAAACGAGTTCCCGTTGTTAAAATGAGTCGCGCTGGTCCTCTTCTCGTTTCCCTTGGCAACAGCGACTCAGCAGCGGTCGGAGAGGAAAACACCGAGGCGGGACTCCGACGTGAAAAGGGTTTTGTTGCGGGCGTTGTTGTGGACGGAAAACGGGGGGTCGGTGGGCCGGTGGGCCGGTGTGACCGGAGGTTGTCCCCGCTCTGCTGCTCACAGGTGCTTCGCATAGCCGGAGCGCTCTCCGCCCTCTCCGCCGCCACGGACTGCGCTCATTCGCTCCCCTTCAACAGCCCGGATGTAGCGCACAGGACCGCACAGTCCTCCACTCAGTGATAATAACATGGCGCTGGCAGACACATAACGGAGCCCACCATAATAATAGTATCCACAGTGACAGATCAAAATAAGCGACGGGACATGTGAGCTCCTCGATCCCTACACAAGCAGGTAGGTGCGAGCTGCTTTATTCGCCTCAAGGGCTTTGACGGCGGGGTTTGGGCAGAAAAGGTAGCTGCTGTTTCTTCTAGCAGGGGGTAAAAAAAATGCTCGTCTAAATGTTTAGTTTGTGTGCTCGTCTCTGGCCGGGGGTTTGAAGGCTCACTCTGAAACAGTAGTGTCATTTGGGGCGTATTTGTGTCGCTGCTCACGATGCATCCGTGCAGAAATCATCATTTTGTAGTAAATGTGTTGTCATGGCTGTCAGGCTCTCCGTGCGTCGACTGCTGTCCTTGGTGTTGAACTGGGTGGGCATCCCACCTTTGCATGTTGCAAATAGATTTTGGAGGCCTGTTTATGCCAGTCGTCTCTGATTGCTGGCATTGCTGCTTAAACGATGGCTGGTGGTCGAGGGGGAAAAATCACCGTAATGCACCCACAGTTTAACAGTGCAGAAGATGGTCAGTGCTCATGTTGCTATGTGCCGTTTGTTTTTATTGAGGTACAAATCTGTATGTGACAGTGATGATGATAGTGCAAGTCATTTATTTTGGCTGCCTGTGTTTTTTCTTTGCAGCCTGCCTGAGTGTGAGTGGGCTCAGCCTAATGTAGGCCAGGTGAGGGCAGGAACAGATGGCTTGTTTTCAAGTTCAGTGTGGCTTTCGGATTAGAATGTATAGACGAAAATTAAAAGTGGTGGCTTGGCTCTCTGAGCTGGGTTTCCCCTCCTAAGCTCATAATCACACTTAGAGCAACACTCCATTAAAATGGGTAATATTAACATATAGCACAAACCTCTAAAGGTGCCAAGGAACCCATATTTTGTCCTGGATCATGCAATCACCCATATGAAGGGTTACTGCATTTCTTTGCCTTATGTAATAAGTAAGTATACTGCAGAAAATTGTCATGGGGCAATTCAAAATGATATTATAAAGAAACAGTTAATTTATTATTCTGAATAATGATGTTGATGTTGTTTTCAACATATGCCATTTATATACTATTGAATCAATTAGCTGACCATTTGGTTTTTATGCAGCATTATATAAACAGATTAAAGGATAAAAAAAAAATACACGGTTGTAGAACTACAAACAACCAACATCAAAAACTGTCCATGTTATTTTCATCGAAAGAGAAATGTACAACTCCATTGTCTGCTATATCTACAATTTAGGATTGCAGTTGGTTGCTTCTGAAAGATCGATTGGAAAATTAATTGAAGAAATTGGTGCCATGACATACCAAGACATACCAGTCAAGCTACAAATGCAGTGGATCACAAAACTTCCACTCTAATAGATTCTATGTTCCCATATAAATAGAGCTGTTTCAAAGCAGCTTTCTATATATTCTAACTGCATTGTAACATTTACACCTTTTCAACTCTATGCCTCAAGTATTTTATTGAAGGCTTTCTATAAATTTGTTCACAAGACCCAAGCTGAGATAACCTTGATATAATTATTTTCTCAAAGTTGACACAGCTCCTTCAGAACCAAAGTGGTTATTATACAACTGATTTCACAGGATGATGATTAGTCCTTGTCCCTGGTACACTGAACTTCATGTGCCTGATTGGTAGAGTGCCCCTCTGAATGTTATTGTTGCTTAGCACATCTGTGTCATGTTGTCCAGACCACACAAAGTTCAAGATGAAATTAAAGGTGTGCTTTATTTGTCAGTTAGCGATGAGAGGTTGTAACATGTAGGAAATGTGGAAGCTGAGTCAATGTGCTGGTCTGTGTATGCTTGCTTGCACACTCCCTGGTTATCCACTCTGTAAAGTATTTGGTGCCAGCACCGAGCACAACAGCTTTACATAATGATCAAAGCTTGAGGGATGCCAGAGCATGGCTTCAGCCTGTAGTAATAATAATAATAACCTTTGAAGTTATCACAATCACACAACCTCATTCCCTTCATATTTTGCCTCTTCCCCTGTCTCTCTCCCTCTCTCTCTCACCCTCTCTTTCACACTCACAAACCCACACAGTCATGCACAGACCCACTTGAAGATCCTCTTCTGTTTAATGTTTCTGGATATGGAGTGAGCTCTTAAAACAGGATAGTGATAATGAACACATGACCAACTATTTAAGTCCCTATGGCTCTACACTAGACTACTGTTGATGTCTACGAAAAGGTAGCCTTACCCTGCACAAATTCTGAATTACTTGAGAGTCCTGGGGAGTCACACATTAGGTAACTTTACCAGAAGAAAAATATCCAGCTGTACTTCACTGTGCAGGACTTTTTTGTTGATGCTACTTCCTCAACCTTCAAGACTGACCCTGTGTGGCACTGCCCAACGTATCTCTCTTGTGCTCTGTGGTCAGATAGTATTTGAAACACAAGGGTGGCAATATGTTATTTCTATTTGAAGCTTCTGATTCAGCCAACTGCTTATATGGGAGCTTCTCGAAACATTCATTGGGTATTTTAACCAAGTGTCTGGTACACTTGTGTCGGTGGATCTTGCTAATCAATGCGCTGAGTTAAGGAACATGCAAAATAGGTACAGACCGAGGAGATGGGAGATGAAATATGAATAGAAAAATATAGAGGACAGAGAAAATGGCAAAATAGATGAGATTTGAGAAGGAAGTATATGAAAAGGGTAGGCAAGTGGAAGAATGGGACAAGTGACCAAGGAGCTACGGATGAGGTTTAATAGACAAGCTGTAGCCATTAGGAGATGGTGTTTTAACAGGAGGTGAAGCTGAAAGGAAAGTACAGATTGGTAATGTATGTAATGTAATGAAAAAAAGAGGTTACGTGGTGGAGTGAAGAACTTAGATTGAGGGGAAAAGAGGGGAATAATCAGAAGGTCAGAAACTAGCAGAAAGAGAAGTATCAATGGAAGGGATGATCTTATTGGAGAGATAAGTGTCTGTCTATCTATCCGTCAGTATATGGGGTGTTACCATCTCTTCGTCTGTCTCTCCTGTTTACTTCAGCTGCGACTGGACAGCCTGTCTTAATGCCATGCTCATCTTCAGATGTCAGCACTTTAGGCACAGGTTATTGCATTTTGTTGTTTTTGTCTCAGGATATATACAAAAAAACCTTCCCTTGTGTTCCCTCCATGACATGGAATGTCAGTAACAAAATGAGGTGTGTGTGTGTTTGTGTCTTTGTGAGAGACAGATGAAGCCAAAGGGAAAACTGAGTGTATGAAAGAGGCATTTTGACTGAGGAGGACAGATGAACATAAGCAATTTAGAGATATAGAATGAAACAATGGTTGTGTTCTCTGTGTGTGTGAGATAGCACAAAGGCTAGAATCGTTCCAGTTTGTAGAATGGATGAATTTTTGTATATGTCCAACTATAATTTAATTGTACCTGTTACAGGAGTTGCATCATCTCATTAACATGTGATCTGTACCTTCACTTGGTGGGGGAAACTGTACAAAATTAAATAGATCTGCACAATGTCTGGTGTCATCGGATATTCAGCAGGCCAGTCAAAATGGTGTTTGTCATAGATTTAATGGTGTTGCTGTTCATATTTGAGCTGTGTCATGGCAATGTCCTTCCCCAGCCTGGGAACACACACACACACACACACACACACACACACACACACACACACACTGAGTTAACCTAGATGCATCCCCATAATCAGACGTAGTGGAAGATACACAGTCTAGTCCTGCTCACAGCTTCTTCAGTTTTTTCACTCTAACTTGTGTGTCTCTGCTCAATGTGATACTGTTCTACTTCTTTACCAATCCCCGTCTTGACCAAAGCTGGAAAGGCCTGCCTGTCTCGGTGCAGGAAGTATGTGTGTGTGCGCAGTTGGTCATGGTGCTAAGGCATCAGAGGGCACTGATGAAGAGGCCCAGTGAAGCTTAAATACCCATCGATGCCCTCAGGCTACTGAGTGCTGCATCTGCCTCTGCTGCTGCCCAACGCAGTACTGGGCCTTACAGCTCTGCCACCACCACCCCCCCCACCCCCTCCAGGCTGAGGGAGTTACGCTATTTCTGTGAAAATGTGTGTGCGTCTTGTGTACTTGTGTGGGTTTGTGAGTGCGTGCATGCTACAGCCTCCCTATATGTTGGCAAAAGAAAGGGAAAAAGAAGGTGATTCTTACTGCAAGGTTTTTTCCACATTACATGTGCAATACGGGCCTACCTCTGCTACAAACCTGTGTGAGTACAAGCATTTCCTGTCTTTTTGTAAATGCACTAGCAAAGTGCTGGAGTGACAAGTTGGAGCAGTTTAATCACTATTAAAGCCATACCTGTTTACAATGGTTAGTTTCAGAGAGCCATTGTGTGTCTGCTCCTTTTGCTTAAAGAGTTTAGCAATGAGTGTAATAAAAGATACACCTGTAATATATGTAAAAAAAAAAAAAAAAAAAAAGCTAAATTCAGCTGCCTGTCACCTGTGTTTTTGGGAGAGTGCATTAAAGAAGCAATAGACCACATTTTAATATTACACCTGTACAAACAATTGGAACCATTCCCTTCATCTATACCTGTGTTAGACCCTATACATGCTACATAAGTTGTGTACGCCTCCAAAAATTACAAATGGACTCTGAATTCCCTTCATGTGAAAGTGAGAGTCAGTGCCTCCATCTCCGATAAGGATGACTGGGAACTATCCCTCTGGCACTAAAAGCTTACCTGTGCCTGTCAACATTTATAGTGAAATCCATCTTTTTTATAGATACAAAATTCTTTTTGGAGGGAGTGGGTGCATTTATTTCCATCAGTAATCCACAGAGAGGATGACAGGGAGAGAGAGAGAGAGAGAAGAACCTGCAGTGTGCTGTAGATCTTGAGCTGGAAATAAACTTGCGATGCTGCTATTATATGGCATGCACTCTAACCAATCACCAGCGCTGCCTCTTTTTTCAATGTTAATGCTAAACTTCAAGGGGCATTGGAGAAAACAACTGTGGCAGTTAAGTCATTGCATATGGACATGTGACTATATGAAACCTGTGCTCTTCAGCAGCACATAATGATATGTGGCACATGTTACAGTATATTCAAACAAGAGTTGTAGTTGTAAGATAAATTTAATTTTATCTTACAACTACAATGATTTTATTCATATGACACTTCTGGAGTTTTGAAGTATAATTTTTTTTTTTACTTCAGCTGAAATTTTACTGCAGTGTCACAACTACAGTTGAAATCAAAAGTTTCATAACAGACCACCCTAAACGTAACTTGTAACGTGAAGCAGCAGCAGCAATTGGTCTTCTGCACAGTTAGCTTCCACTAGCAGTCGGTTGCTCATTTTTGTCTATGAGATCTTTCTCTATAATTACTTACCTCTTTTGTTACTCCTGGCAGTTTTTTCTATCGAGCCTGAAAACTGAAAACTGCAGGCTTCCATGTCGGTCTTACAGTAGATGTTGAAAAGGTATGTAGGTATCGCAGCTGCTATTTTGCTCATTTGTATTACTTCATACAGTGCACTGACTGTGTTTTTATAAAAAATTGAGAGATATGTGATTGCAGTTTATAATGTATTATTACTTAGAAAGAATTAAAAGAATTACTGTTATGCAGTGACAGTTAGTGTTTTTATGATGTGATGTTTTACGTCTTAATGTGGTCAACGTCTTAACAAAATGGGCTGGTGAATGGACCATTATTTGGTAAATCACTCTATAGAGCTCATAAACATTTTAATGGCTGCACATGTGTTTATGTAACCATGCCCCAGTGCAGGAATACATGACTAAATTATGTCTCATTTGTTTAAAATCTCCTCTGGGCCCGTTCTACTCCTATAGACACAACGAAAAGCTGTATTGTATAATCAGAACACAAGAGTGACTTGAACTTTTTATGTGATTGTAGATACTCTCATCAGATTTCATCCTGCATATTAAACTGAGAGGAAGTAGGGAGGAAGGGAAGGAGAAGCAATGGGAAGAAATAGAGGAAAGTGTCCTGAAAGGATCCTTGACGTCGCTTAACGCTCTCCATCACTTTACCAGCCACTACAGTTTTCATAACAGTTCTCAGCAAGCTTGAGCTGTTTTGTTCTTTGATATGAGATCAGCCAGGTGGAATTTCATCAAAGCTGACTTAAATAGGGGCCTTCATTACGGCTCAGTTTGATTTATTACCAACCCCCAGCTCCAACACCCACATGGGCAACTTCAAAGGAAACTGAGAGGTTTAAGATGCATATTGCTATGGCACTGAAGCTTACATTATAGCATCCTCTTCTCAAACAACACTGTTTCTACACTGTTTCTGAGAGGTAATTATTGGACAGCAGCAGCCAAAGCCTGACCACTATGTAAATCAGCCAAATCAGCAACCTCTTAGTTATCATTGCCGAGTCTGTCAAAGCTTTACATGTTTATTTCGTATATATAGTGCTGAATGATAATTGTGGCAGATTTACACCTTGAAGGTTTTAATAATTATTGAAACAACTGGTTATTAATTTCTGACAGAAATAGTAAAAAACAGCATCTACATTTTTAACCAATCAGTGTCAGATTTTTTTGCTATCAGTTTTTATCAGCTTTATCCGGTTAGGTAGATAGTTAATTAAGTACATGTAACTCCATTAGGTTGAAAATGCTATCTGAGGCTGACTTCCTTTTGAAATGATAACCTTGTAAAAGAAACTGCAACTATGATCTTTCTTACTACTAATATCATGTGTTAAGTGACTGAAGCCAAAGCGAAACCATAACAGGCCACAAAAATGATAAAACAATATTACTAGAGTGAAACCTTGAGATAAAATATTGAGAATATTGGTGTACCTTGGTGGCAAAAACATGATAGGACAATATAGACAGATAGAACTACTAATCTTAAATTTGGATATCATTCAATATCACACTATAATCTAAAATCCCAAAGCCACTGAGCTAAAATTGGACAACTGTATTCTTCCTTTCATGCATACCTTACATGGTATGCATGGTATTACTTGGTCAGTTGTTCTGACCAAATAAATGAAATCCATTTGACCAGCATCATATACTGTAAGACACCCTGTTTAGTCAATTATAAAGCATAGATGGCTGTCTGATTGGATGAAGACAGCTGGAAATGTTTTATATGTACCAAGACGATCTAATCTATCCTGACATTTAGTCTATGGCTCTGTTGTCATTAACTCTGTCCATTTTCCAAGATTGGATTTATGGTTAAGCTACCTGTCATATTTTCAGTTAACATTGGATGTTCACATTTCAGATGAACATGTCTTGACTTAGCATACACATTTTGATGGTCGACATTGTTGAACCAATATTATACTGTTGTCCTAGGTAGACGATGTTATTGTTTATAGGAATGTTCTGCAGAGCTCCTTTCTTCTTCTCACCATCGCTCCTTCCTCCCTCCTCTCTTAACTATGAAGAATGTTTCTCATCCCTTGTCAGCCAAAACTAGCTATCATGCCTAAATTTAGCCCTGCTTGGAAACTTGACCATCACAGAGATTAGCGTGTGTGATGTGATGTCTTCAGATGGCCTTCTGCTGGGAACCCAACACAACTTCAGGCATAAAAAATTCCCTCATTATCCTCTCATGTCATCTTCTGCATGTGTGTTTGTCATTGTGTATATTTAATTATTTAATCAGAGTCCTGCATGATAGCTCACACACACATGTGAAGGCACATATGCACTCAGACATGCAAACTGTCATGCTGTGTGTGTGCATGACTGAATGCATATGCACTCACATGAATACCCACATAACCCTAACCAGACACACACACACACACACACACACACACACACACACACACACAAAAATACACACATTAAGGCATGCGGCTAATGACGTAGTGTAAAACAGAGCTCACAGATGCGCTGGCTGAATAGATTAAAACGCTCATCCAATGACACAGCTGTGCTCTCTTTGATGCCTGGGCATGAAACTGCAGGAAATTACAACAAAAGAAGGATACAGAGATTTAGCTGATATAAAAAAAGAGATCCAGTCTGATGTGTATGGCATGTTAACGCTGTGTAACTTGTCAGAGCAGCAGCTGCAGGCTAATGCTTGTCTAGTGTGTCTATTACATTGATTGATATGCTTTTCTATTTGTGCAGTACTTGTGATACTGCATGACCATAATAAAATCTTGACTATTTGTTATTATGCCATTACCTATAAAGTTAGTGTGTGCAGTAAAATAGCGTTTGAGTACAAGACTGTGCAGATGAGCTGGTGTTCATGAAGCAGCAATTAACCTCCTCATGCTTTTAGACGGACTTGCTAATTTGTAGTTGGGTTAAATGTAGCAATCTATTTGTGTTTGGAGAGGCTAAATGTGCAGCATATAGGCTTGTTAGCTGTATAGCCAGGCATGAATTTTCTTTTAAAGCCACTTGTGTGTTTAAGAGGAAAACAAAAACTTCCCTTACTACCTACACAGGTGTTAAATGTTTAGTGTGTAGACTTGTTAGCTGTTTGTACTCCATGGGGGGGGGAGTTGTTATGTGCTTGGGTGCTAGGCAGTTGATTTTTTTTTGGGGGGGGTAGGGGTAGTTTTGTGGGGACCTGGTTGTGAAGCATGCTCAGTGCTGAGAGCATAGCTCTAATTAAGCCAACACAAATTTTCTTTTAAAGCCTCTCCTGCGTTTAAGAGAGAGAGAGAGAGAAAAAAAACTTCCCTTATTACCGAAGTCCTATTGTCAGATGAAGGAAGCAGAGGCTGCATGATGCTGAAATATAAATGGATTGCACATCCTTTGTTTGTTGGGAATTTCACAGCAACAGAGCAAACAAAATGGTGGACAACAGCTAGGCCCGGATTTCTGATTGGTTAAGAAGAAATATTTAAGTAATTCATCTTTTTTTTGTTTGTCACCTATGTTTACATTAATCCATTTACACTGTCCTTATAGAAATAGTACAACCTCCTCCACTTTGAAAGCCATGAGCAGAAACTAGGTCTTTCACCTCTTTCAGCTCTGTAAGCAGCTGTCTTGTCTCCTTTGTAATGCTCTAGGAAAAAGGCAGTTCTCCTGATTGTGCAGTTATGCAGCATGCTACAACACATTATGAATTATTTGGCTTTGTTTTTCTCCTGTCATTCTATTATCCTTCTAGCTAAGCCTCTTCATTTCCTCTGCCTCGGACGGCTGTGCCACTGAGCATTTACCTCCCTGTAATGTATCCATCTGCAGAAATGGACTGTACAGTAGGGTGTGTGTGTGTGTGTGTTTGCACTCTGAGTAATTGGAAACGTTGTGTTTAAGGGTGATGATTGCTTTGGCCCTCATGGTTTACAAGCAGACAAGGTAATGATGGCTACTACTTTTTCTCCTAGCTCCAGTCAATCTCTCTGAAGTGAGTAAGTGTTATCTGTCTGTATATGTGTCTGTGTGCACACAGTTGTGTGTGGAGCAGCAGGAAATGGATCTAAATGCTGTCATGGTTGACCAACAGTAGCTTGGGGTATTGGGGGACGTCACTACAATTGTCTCAAAAACATTTCTTTTTAAAAACAACTTTTTCACCTCCATTTGGACACCTCAAGTCCATTTATTTGCTTGTGGAGCTTTCTAAACGTGCAGTTTACAGATATTAGTCTGTAAATAATGATTTTGTTTGCATTTGAGCCTTGATTTTCGACAGAGATACAAAAGCAGATGTCTCATTCCCAGCAGATGATGGATTTCATTGACTAAAATAACTCAAGTCACAAGCAGATTATCAGCTTGAAAACACCCTCACTGGTTAATGGAAAAGTTAATGTAACAAATAATATGATTTTGGATGTGATGCTCGTTTATTACTGTTAGGGAAAACACACTGTTTCATTCTCTCCTGACAATATATGTGACAACATGTGGCATTAGTTAAGATGTCTACAATGTCACGAATGAATTCCAGTAATTAGTAATATCTTCTGCTGGTTTGATATTGACATTAGAAATACCTCTCTATCTACCTCTATCTCTTCTGATAGACTGTCCTTGAAAAAACAGACATGACCATGATGGCTGCTACATCTCATCCTGCACATGCCAATCATTAGCTTTATCTGTACATCTGTGATAATTGTGTGGATAAATATAATGTATTTATCCCACCCTAACCCACCCATTTTTCTCTTTTACCAAATTAGTGCATCGGAGAAACCATAGCATTAAACTACATTTAGGTATTCATTTCTTCATTTATGTAAGATTTCGTCTTACATACTTTAAAACGTTATGACATTTTAATAAAAACAAAAGCACATATTTGCATCTTTAAGAAAATCTTTGAATAATAAGACTATGTGTGTGTGGAAGAGTGTAATTAATTATTTTTTCTGCCACTGGTAATCATCTTGTGACCCCCGTAGTGGGTCCCGACTGCCAGATTGAGAATCTGCTGTAGAGATTCACTGGAATCTCTTATAGCTGCTGATAGGTGCCACTGACAGGAATCAGTGGCTATATGGAGTGTGCATATCTGTGGCTTTTCAACAGATCTCAGGCCTGAACACACAACCACACACCCATGTGCACACTCACATATCGACACACCGTGTCCCTAATCCCAGAACATTATCAGTGAGCATCAGCATGTGAAGTCATGTGGACTGGTATGAGTCTACTGCTCTCAAACGCCGTGCAGCTGAGATCCACTGATGAGAGCATCTCCACTGGACGCATATCATCCCTTCACACCCCGGCCCACAACTGCCTAGCAGCCCACATTAGCTCAGAAGCTGCTTGGTGGAGAGAACATGGGCTATATTTAGCAATTAGTGTAGTCAAGACACTCCGTAGTCAGGAGACTATTCAAAAGTTATATGTAGTCAAAATTCTCAGCTTTTACAATACGCTGCTACTGTACTAATGTAATGTGTCTAAAAAAAGAAATCACATTTGCCATTTGTTTTATCCTCTGAACTACAACAAAGTACTTTGTTTAGTGTTCTAGAGAATCTGTATTATTGACAGATTTTGCTAATCCTCAAATGTTTGTTTCAGTTTTTGAACTCAATTTCATTGAGGCAAACCAGAAACTAGACCTGTGTGTCCCTGTATTGGCCCATTATTTATGGGGGAGTCAAGGCTTCGTTCCACACTGGTATTCAGCTGCATCAGCTTACATGCTGAATATGGCAGACAAAAGACCAATCTGAAAACATTGTGTTTGTAATGTCAGTCTGTGTTTGTTTGGGTTTTCTGGAACAAGAGTCACTCTGTTTGATCTCCAGACTCTGTTGTGTCACTGTGTTCATGAAGTGTTGTGGGTAGTTACCAGAAACCTGTCTGCTGATTGTGTCATACAGGCTCACTTTTTGATTATTCCACTCTTCCCCTATTAATTCTAACCCTCATATACATGCATTTGACTTTTTGCTCTTTACATTGCAGCTTTGTATAGCATAATAGTGCGGCAATCTCCAACTCATCAAATTGACTACACAAACTAAAACTACATTAACATAAGATTGAGATAACAACAAGCTTAAGCTCTTTTAAAGAAAATCAAGGCTGCTTAAATGAAAGGGGATGTTTCAAAGACAAAAGTAGAGTGAACATCAGCATTACTTTTCCAAGATGAAAGCGGTCTTATGTAGATGTACCTTATTGAGTGTTGCTGAATCAGGTGCTGGACTGAATCGGGTTTCTGGACTGGCTGAGCTTTTTAGTGGTTGTTAATAGCAGCCTATGTTGAGTAACCATTGTGCACCGTCAGTATCTAAGCTGAATTGTTACCTCGACTGAGGTGATATGTCTTTGGCCTTTTCTGTTTTTGACAGTACAGCAGCGACTGGAATTGTTTAGACATTACTTGATGCTAGTACACACTGTATATAATGTAGATGTAACACTCCCTCTAGATGAAGTTTTATATTGTCTAAAATGCGCTGCAAGTCTCATAATTGCAGTACACCACCAGTGGAGCCATGTCTTGAAGAACAAAATAACACATTTGTGATACGATTATTTTGGACAGCAGATAGAGCCTGTGGGGAACATTGTTTAACAAACTGACAACAACAAGGACTGACTTCATGGGCACAAATGGCAGTGGTCTTTATTTTCTCATAGTTCTGGAAGATAATTACCTCCCTTGTGAAAGTGACTGAGAGGTAGGTCAACAGCTTTAGAGTCCTAATACTTTACGCCAAAAAATGAATCAATAATCAACACTCAGTTAGGTCAGATGAAAACATCAGGGCTGTTGTAGCTACCTAAGACTTGGAGTGGTCCTCCTTACAGTTCTCCTGCCCTGTTCTCCTTAAATTGATTCACCTCCTGTAGCAGTGAGTAGTATGTTAAAAGTTCATAATACAGTTTTCCCTTTTTGGTTCATCATATTATCTGCTGGGGATCATTTAATAGTAGTACATTTTACCTATTAGCCCCCAAACACTAAGCATCTGAGTCTGAGTGTGAGTGGTTGTTGGTCTCTGTCTGTCTCTGTGTGTTGGCCTTTTGATGGACTGGCAACCTGTCCAGGGTGTACCCCTGCTCGAGCACACCCTGTCACCTGGAAACAGATAAGCGGTAGAAGATGATTGATATTTTTTCAGCTGAAAAACTCTTGGGCTTTTGAAAACAATACAGAAAGTAGAAAGAATCTGACTGTAGGAAGTGGTGATTGGGAGGCTTATGTGTTTATGTGTTATTGTGTTCTTATGTTTAGTCTGTCTATCCTAGATACATTGCTTTTGAGTATCATCTGCCTTTGTCCTGTTTCTTCTTCTGTAGTAGTGCCTTGCATCTCAGAAAAAAAAGACTTATTTACAGGGAAATTACATTTTGTTCTGTCTTTCTTGCTGACCCCAGAGCCGGACTTCTGTTTGCCATCATAGCATGTGCTTGATTGAACGCAGGCCATTGTAATCTGAAGACTGTCTCCTTTACTTTACTGAGCTCTCAGTAGAGTACAAGCACCTTTCTCTGCTCAGGCCTGGCAAGACAGCAGTAATGTAGGTCAGCAGGTACAAGCGTCCATTTACCATCTGCAACTAAAGACAAGTGGGGTGGAAGAGGAGGTGGTGGGATGTAAACACCCATACAGCATGAATGGATTGTAGAGCAGGAGGAGATAAAAAGGAAACAAAGGGAAATGATTGGTCCACTGACTGCATGCTGGTCTGATCAATGTTTTATAAGTATCACTTCTCTGTAGGTTAGACTTATCTTTCCTCTCCCATGCGTGGGCTAATGGTGGAGCTGTGAATCATACTGGGCTGTGCTGTTAAGATAAGTCTCTGCATTGTGAGTATGTGTCGTTTTTCCTGCTAGCACAATTAACCAGCCACACAATTAACCAACATTACTTTAATTTAGAGAGCATGAGACCATTTAATTCATGGACAATGGGGCTAAAATACAATCTTGCCAGATTTGTTTATGTTGCTATGGTTGCAGCTCTGCGGTTATGTAGAGCAGATAGAGGTGTACTTACTAATGCCTTCTTCATTTAAGTCATAGTAATGATTTAAAACGATGTAAATGATTGTAAAGTTTTGTATAGTACCATTTAATATAAAATTATTTTGAAAGGTTTTACGGGATCAACATTTTGAGTCAGGTGTTGCACATAGAGCTGGTCATTGTACAAAATCAAGAGAAAGATTGTACTGTTTCCTTGTTTAACATTATCTTGTTATTCCTATTGCTTTTGTATTTACAAATATTTTTCATTCCTCCTTAGTATGAATTCCTTTTTTGTCCACAACTGCTTGGTCACGTGATCATTTGCTGTCGAACACAAGGTCACACCGGTGCCTGTCAGCTGCACATGTGCTGCTTTCTGAGGATTAACAGTCATACTAGAGGTGGCTGGAAGCAGTTGTATAAACTGGGTATTCCTCTGCTGTTATGGTGAAAATCCCAGGCTGCATCATCTGTCAAATCTGACATTTTACTCTGTGTCCTTGGCTGAAATGTGAGGGATTGATATGCTGTCAGAGCCATGTTACACAGCTCATGAACAGCAGGCCTTGCCACAGCTTTTACAGAGGCATGATCCTTGATTTACCAGTCTCTTGGTTGGGAAAACTTTTCCTGCTTTTTCATAGATCGCAGTTAGACAGAAACACTGTCAAATGACTGCTGAATGAAGAGATGCCATGCTTATCAAATGACCAAACCTGTTCCACAACAATCATTTTGTCATCATTGCTCTGCAAACATATCAGTGCACATCATGTTAAAGTTCAGCTTCACATCTTTTAAAATATGTCAAAATACTTAACACTGACTTCCTTATTGAAAAATCTGCATCAGTCCTTATACCCAGCCCACGACTGCTGCTTGCCCTCAATTGACATATGAAAGTGGAGTAAACAAGCTTAAACCATATGTTTGAGCCTCACTCACTCTCACACTCAGGAGTATTGGAGGAAATCACTCTGCATCAAAATCTGTGAGTTAAAGACTGTCAGAGTAGTAAGGATAGTTAATCTGTTATGTTGTTTGTTTGCTTGTAGCTGACACAGTGTTAATGGCTTTGCTAATGAAAACTCTCCCTCTCGGTACTGACAAGCTTTTGGAGTGAAGGAGCAGAGTCTCAGATAGACTCAGCCACATGTTTGAGCCTTAGTCAGACCCAGACGAGGATGAGTGTATTGTAACCAAAAGTCAGTATAACAGATATATTATTTTGGTAAGTGTAGTTAGCACCTTTACTTGTTTTTGTTGTTTGTTAGCTGAAAAGTGGCAGTGGCTGACATAGTGTTAGTGCAAGCTTTAACTCTGTGTTCAGATCAATTTTTCCCTTCTACCTGTGAGTTGATGGGATTGGTTTTGTAGGTTATATAGCATATGAAGGTTTTGTTATGTATTAATCTCTCTGACTTGTCTCTCTAATACCTTACAGCCTTCAGAAGTAATCCAGTAATGTTTTCTAGACCAGGAACCTTCCATTAGCTAGCTACATTTTTTGAGATTACAGGGTTAAAAATACAAAAAAGCAAAAAAAAAAACCAAAAAAACATTCAACAGGACATTCAGTGTAGTATTTTCCCTTTGTTCAAATTGAAAGCAGGCAAGTGGATGGAAACGGAGTTATTTAGCACTGGGGATGGAGTTTAGCAAATGGTAAATTTTTAAAGACAGTTCTATTCAGATGAAAAAGAACAATGTCCTGTTCATTTCATTTTAGGTGTCTTTGCTGCTCTGCAAACACATTGTTTGACCACTGTTATACCTCTGTGTAAAACATATGGCAACACACAACATTATGTGCTGCACATAAACATGGCTTGTGATGTGTGATAATGTGCAGTGCTTGGCTCCACATATCCTTAACCTATGTCTTTTTTTTTTGTCTGCATTTGACCTCATAGTTTAAC
Organism: Echeneis naucrates; assembly: GCF_900963305.1. NCBI lineage: Eukaryota > Metazoa > Chordata > Actinopteri > Carangiformes > Echeneidae > Echeneis > Echeneis naucrates. The sequence continues at coordinate 12,070,451 of NC_042534.1, forward strand.
ACCACAGGGTGCCAACATTGTATGAGAATGATGCAGTTATAGTCTTGCAACTAAATATTTTATTATTTCAATGCATGTGTGTGACCATCACCAGCCCTCCATGGAAGCTAGTTTGTTGATCTTTATTGAGTGAAATGACCTTTGTGTGGCAGGGAGGGCAGTGCTACACCTCAGTGAATATAGGGGGGAATAAAGGCCAATTTATTCCTTTATAACCTACGTCTTTTACATCTCAGCCTTAACCATTTTCCCATAACACCAGGAGGGAAGGCCTCTTGCTGAGCTATCAATAATAAATGATTAAGTCAAAGCTTTAACATCCTTCTGTAGATAATGGGGTGGAACGGAGGAGGCTTTCAAAGAACATAGTGCTTTTAGCCTCCAATACCACCAGCAGGAAGTGCATAGTTATTCGTGGTCAGAGGCTGTAGTACTTTACAAGCATCATTTGTTACAGATGGTTAATGATTTATGTCAAGCTGTAATCATTAATGCTAATGGTTAGCAATCATTTAATGTGGTTGGTTAATTAAATCTGTTTCAATTAACATGTAATTAAAATACAATAACCTTTATGAATCATTATTCATAATCTTCTTTCATGTTTGTCATGTTTGCCATGTTTGTTTTAACATTAATAATTCTGTGAATTGAGTAGAAATTCTGATTATTTATAAATGATAAATTATTATTTACATGACACAAGTAGTCATAATGATTTTTCTACTTGAGGGCAGTAGAACAAGCTGTAAACACAACATTGACTTCTTACAGCCAGAATTTTTTGCCCTTGAAGATGCTCACTTGTGTACATCCCTATAGATTACAGATATAGATTACTATAGATTACAGTTTTGAAGATCATTTGAATTTTATTAACAATGTGCACTGGAGTTGATCAGCAATACAAAGAAAACAAAGCGTACTGGATACGTTGGAATTGTGGGTAAATATGTGGAATGCATGCAGGTAATAAAACAAACAGCTGTATTAACAATAACAAAAACAATAGTTTGGTTCAAAACACACCTGATGTGATTATAACCATGACCTATAATCACATACTTTCTGTTATTAATTCATGCAGCATGTTAACTGGTTAGAAATATTCATCCTCTAAGGCTGTGGGTTATTGAGCTTCAACAGCATACCACAAATGCACATATCATGCACACCCATATGCTAACATCAAGTTGTCTTAAAGTTCCTCCCAGCGTTGCCAGTCAGTCTCACTATGTCTGACTGTATCACTGAGATGGCAGGTCTATGAAAAGACAGCTTTCAGTTTTTACAAAAGAAGCATTTGTCTCTTCAGCCTGGATGTGGATGCTGTGTGCATACAGATGTTAGCCTTGGGGCATTGAATCTAATACCATATGGCAGAGTCTCCTTTTCGCATACTTGATAGTGTTGATAGCAGGACTGAGAAGCTGTTTTACTATATTCTTTATCAGTCTGTCGGTTTTGTTGTGCAGATAAGGAGCATGTATTTGAATTTCACTGTACTATGTATTTACTTGCTGCATGTGAAAAATTGCCCAAATATAGTCTCACAACAGGTTTCATGACAAGCTGTCCTCTGCAATCTTTGTACATATTGTTGTAATGTATCTGCAGCATTGTTTTGTTGTTAATCCACATCAAATGTATTTTTCAAAGTCAGAGTTTGGACAAGAAGGTAGGTTGCAAGGAAATAATGCCTTGCTACAGAACTGAAAAACTTTATCTTTCAGTCAGTGTTTCAGTCTTATGTTATGTAGCACAGAAAAACACTGTCAGCAATAGGTGAATTACACATTCTTTTGAAATATTAAAATAGTCAAAACATCCATAGTCCCCTAGCTCTTGTGCAATGTGTGTAAAAGTCAAGCAGGACAGGATCTTCAGTCTACTTCGGTCAGAACTTATTGAAGCAATGTGCAGAATTTAATATCTTTCCACACATTATAGCAACTAAAATGTATTTAATTTTAGTCAAAGAAAGGACAGTTTATGTTTATGACAGTTTATGCTATATTGGTATGTGCCCTAACCACTTGGCTATCGGGCTATTTTCTTAACCAGCTTTGTAAACCAACTCCAGGGGCTGGGGAGGGTCAAAGGGAGGGAGAAACATGAGGCAAAGATACTATGTGTCTCATTTCAAGGACTACTTTTGAAGACTGATTGCATCACAGCTGCAGAACTAGCAGAGAAATGTGTTTTTCTTTTCGTAGACAACAAAACATCCATTGGGGGACTTAACCTAACAGAAGTATTATTGTAGACCAATAATATAAATATGTAGCAACAAAGTTACACAGGGACCTAGAGAATTCATTTTCACTTCAAAGTATTGTATATGTAAACTGACAAATGATAGATAAACAATTCTCTATATTCCAAACATACCTAAAAGTTTTATTTTTTGGAAACAGAGGTCAATATAAAAAGAAATCCATTGATAGTTGTCTGTACATTGCACATTGCAAGCAGGAACTGCTAATGGATAATTTGGCAAAGCTTTTATGGCACAGTTTGCCAAAATATAAATCCAAATGAAGACATAGTTGTCTTGACTACTTATAAGAGAGCCCGACTGATTCAAGCTCTCAAACCTGATTTGTCTTTGCCAGTGAAGTTATGTTTAGTGTATTAAATGGATATTAATCCACAGCATTTGTATGATGACATTGAAACATTTTTAACCCCTGATGTTTAAATTTCGTGCTCATTCCCTTTGAAAGGAGGCCTGTGGTGATATTTCATTCATTGGTAACTGGATGCAGACACAGAACATGCATGAGGGATGATATATCCCATTTGGCTCAGATAACACTAGTAAGTCCTACTCTGAAATAGCATGTAAAAGTACCAACCTACCTTTTCTAACTAGTTTATTTTATGGAGCTTTATCAGTCAGAGATGCAAAAACATTTCATATTCTAGTGAGATTTCATTTTAGAGCCAGATAAAACTCACTGAATTTAAGTCACATTATTAAAGACTTTTGGGTCACCTTTTACATTGATGTGCACTGTGTGCCAGGCCACAGAGCTGCACACATGCACATGGTCATACATGGGCTTACATTCATTCTCAACAGTCTTCTTTCCTCAGGACTGTGAAGATCTCATTTAGATAACTCCCCTGATCTCTGAGTACCTCCAAGAGTCTTCCTTTCCCTGCTATAATCATCCATTATATTACCACAGGAGGAGACAACAGCAACTTTAGCTGATCGCTACTCGATAGTGAAGGATCAGTGAGAATTGAAGGTCTGAACCATATATCTCCCTTTCAGAAATTCTGTCTTTTGCTGTGGTGTTTGATGTTGCTAAAAATTATACCACCTAAGACAATACAACCTGTATTGTACACTAAAATACTTTGCAAGGGTTATTATTTATCTCCATATTCTCCCTAACAAGCATTCATCTTGTGACAGCAATGATGCAGCCATTTAGTCAAGCAGAAGGCGCTGTATTGATGCTTTTAAAGTGTAGGGTACTTAGCATAGTCAAATCAGCTTCAGTTTCATTAATTTCCAGTTGTCTCCTTCTCTAGTTGTCCTGCATCTACACATCTCCTGGAGCACTTGCATTACTTCTCTGCATGTGTGTTTGTATTTTACAAAAAGAGACAAAGAGAGAGACAGAGGGAAAGAGAGAGAAAGAAAGAGAGAGAAAGAAAGAGAGAGAAAGAGGGAGTGAGAGAGAGAGGGAGAGGGAGGATAAGACCCTTGAAGGAGACGTGTATTTTTATCCACTAGTACTTTCAGAGGGGTGTGTCTGCTGCACAAGTCCTTTAACCATCAAACATGTTCTCTCTTCGCATGATCTTAAAGCAGCGGGCTGACAATTCCATAAGATGCAGTATGAGCAGAACACAAAGCTTTAGATGTCATAATTCTATCATTACATTTACTTTGCTGAACATTTGTTTTGTCTAACAGTCCTTAAGACTGTATTCACTTACAAGTACTCCACAAGCAAATGCACTCTGTGGGAAAGGTATTTCTCTGGGCTGTTCAACATATGAAACTGCACAGTCACAACACAATAATGCTCATGAACATATCATAACATACAGTAACATATAGTCCATCAATGCTTTCTGTGTCCTTGCAACCAGACAGCAATCATGGTCCAGGTTAGACATTGAAAAAATTTGCTTCAGGAATATTTAACTAACACACAAACTTTACCAAGCACACACTTATCTTTCCTCCAAAGTTTCCATCCAACGACATGAAATCACTTTTCCCATAAGTGAATGTGTGCATGTCTGGTTGTTTGTATATTTAACCCCTTTGATTGACTTGCCACCTGCCCAGGAGGTGACCCATTTCTGTGCAATGCCAGCTGGGACTGGCACCTGCGAACCTGTAAGGATGAATGGTAGAGATAATGGATGGACGTGTACAAAATTGTCCTAGTTGCTATACATTTAGACTGAAAATTGTATATGAAATTACCTGTGCAACAACATGATGATCTTTTCTGCACTTGAGACAAAGCCTTCACAGTTTTACTTCAGAATTACGGCTTTTAGCAGTAGTTACTCAGTTACACTACACACAAGTTCCCTTCAAAACAGACAATAGACATAAAAAGGTGTTAATTTCTTTGGTCTCTCAAAATAAACAAGTTGATTGCATTTATCTTGATAAATGATGATTTTACCCACAGACTTATTTCCCATGCTATAGCCATTCCTACCTTCACACACAATTGCTCTGATTCTCAAGGAAGTTACTGCATAATGTGATGCTGGAAGTGTTGTACTTCTTCTTTGCTGTGTGTTTGCCCTCGGTGGATGGCCTGTCTGTGGCTGCCACTACTAAATGTCCCCTTAGCAGCGGCAAATGGCCAGACTGTGTCACATCTGCTGAGTGGACCAGCTATTTCTTTCTCGTTTTTTCTATCTTATCTCCTCAGTCACAGAATCTGTCTTCCTCTGTGTGATTTGCCTTCTGAAAGAGACAGTGATAAGGTGCCTGGTGGTGCAGCTCTCAACCCTAAAGTTGATATGCTCACATGCTGTCATCAGTGGGAAACATTTTTGTGTGTGTGATGTTTGACAGGGCAAGCAGCACACAAACACCATCCATGGACTGTGGTAACACATGGTACAATTGCACTCTCTGTTTTTGTGGTTCTGTTGACAGAATGACAAGTGGGAGGACAGTGAAAGTCAGAGGGTGCTCAGTTTGGGATGCGGCCGATCAGACCCAGTTAGAAAAACAATGAAACTAAAATGGGTTGGGTCTGGGCTTAAGCTGTCTGGCCATGCCTTGGCCCGGATTGCTGGCATAGGCACTTTTTTGTACCCTATGCAAGTCACATTGGGAGTTATCAGAGCGTGCAGGCAGTGAGAGTCTAGCAGCAGCAGGGCAGCAGTAGTAGTTGCAGCTCGTTGGGGGTTGCAGAGGGTCCTGATTCTGACCTGATTTGTCAATTCGATGACTTCAGTGGTGTCACTCCTCTGGCAAATGATTGGCTGATAATTCAGCAATCATGACTCAAGCAGGGGTCTTGCAGTTTAATGTTTTGTTTAAAGAAAAATTAGGTGCCTAATGGATTTATATTTATGGATTTTATGGATTTGAAGGAGTGCATTTCAACATCAAAGCCCATCTGAAGAGGCTGGGGATACCCTCGGACTGCCTCACCATGGCTTATCCAGAACACTTTGATTGGTTGAAAGAAAGTTTGTTTCCAGGTAAGAGCAGTTCTTCAACGAGTTCATGTATAGATTTAAGTAAAAGAATTAAGAATAGAATGGGAATTATTTATCATCAAAGTTAGAATTTAACATTCTACAGTTTCCTGATCATCCTTAGTCTTCAAACTGGATTTCAATGAGGAGGTTACAAATTTTTTAACAAGTTGTACAAATATAGTTGCAGATGATAAAAAGGCTGCTTGCTCTGCTGAAGTTACTTCCCTACATATGCATCCATGAGATGGGAAATGGAAGGTGAAATGCGTGCTTGTGTTAACCTTTTTGAGCCAATTAAATCATCTGAAGAAGCAAAGTCTGGAGAGAACAAGTGAATGCAAATGGAATGGAGCTGAACAGCAGACAACATCACAGGGCAGTACAAAAGAGGCAAGGTACTGAACGAAGTCTGGTCATAATCATTAGGATGCTGAAACTAATTTGGTTTCACTTTGTGCAATTTCTGTCATTCAAACCAAGTAAAGCTGCACTAGGAAAAATGAGCAAAAATGTACCATCAGGTTTTGTTCTTTGGATCTAAAACATTTCATCTTTCTGTTAAGAGTTCCTCCTCCTCCCTGTAGCCGCGAGTGAAGAAAAGAACGTTTTCCTCCTTTGACTTGTATATTAAAAGTAATTTGTGTCCTTTACATGTTACATTTTAAATTATGTATGAAATGGATTTACATATTTGTGCATGAGTGAATGCTTTGCATCTCAATACAAAATTACACTTCTAAATTACAATGTGAAGCATATAAAATTAATGTGGTTTTTTTAGATGCACAAAAAATCCAAAACACCACATTGCCGCAGAGCGCTAACATGCTCTTAGGAACCAAAAATAGACACATTATACATAGTTGACACAAACAGCAACGCACACACACACAAATACAGGAGTCCCTGTTTTGCTGTAGCATGGGGCAGGTTTTAGTGAAAATGTGTGTCCATTGAGGTGTTGTTGTACAAAAGGGGAAATGCCTGTGGAGGCTCAGATGGTGACAGATGGTTTGGAGACAAATCAGCCTGGGAGTCAGGATCTCTGTCCTGGAACTAGTTGCCCCTTTAAGAATGTTTGTCTATATGTTGATATGCATATGCAGTTGTGTGTGTGTGTGTTCTAATAGGCTGCTGTGTGCTGTCTATATGTCCAGTCTCTCATATGCACACATGCATTTGCTCGTATCTGTGCTATTGCAGAGCTTCTGTCTCCTTTATGTGTACAGGAAATTAAACACACGGTTTGAGTATGAGTACATGTGGTTGTGTAATACTTCTTATAACAAAATCAATGTGACATCAACATATTTCTTTCACATATTTAAAGTGCACATATCTATGTGGTAGAACAAGCTACATTTTTAGTCATTTATTTATCATTCAGCTCTAGAATCCTTGGCTGAGTATATACAATACTCACAAACACACAATCACAGCTCACCTCATTCCTACACATGCACTGTAGAATAATGGAGCTTCATAATCTCTGCCATATATCACCAGGTACAATATCTCATCAGAGTGACATTGTTACTCTTTGGCAGAATAACCTTGCAGGCATTAGTCTAAAACTTCACAAAGTGCTTTACAATCTAACCATAAATTACAGCTCAAGAGGTGCGTATTTGGCAGCCAGGAGAAGCCTTGTCGTAAGTAGCTCCTCTGGTTTCTGCATGGAAGCAATTCCCAAAGGCCTCTACACTTAAAGTACATCTCAGTCCAAACCTGTTTGGACTGTTCTGAGAAGGCAGCTGCTAAAAGCTCTGCAGGAGTAAGTTTGGCCTGTTTGAGTGCATAAACATGCACTTCCATCTGCTGTCTTGAATGCATTCAGTGGTGTGTATTTGTGTGCACATGTGTTGTTGTTTCTCTTGAGCTTGGCCTAGATGACTTAAGCCCTACTAGCCTCTTATAATCTCAATCCCAAGATGTACGATCATCAAGGTCAGGGGCTTCCATCTTCTCTATGGCTGCTGACAGAACATACAGAGAGTGAAAACATCTTTGTCATGAAATTAAAGTTTTATAATAAAAAAAAAGAAAAGAGAAGAAAGTTGCACTTATGTTGACCTCAACTGACCAATCAAATCTGCTCCCATTTCCAGCAGGTTAGGTTTTCACTCTTTTCTGTCAGACAATGAAGGATTTGGGGAGCTAAAATCAGTTTTTATCTGACATGGATAGCTTACTAACACAAGATACTGCTAGCATTTGAACTGGGATTTGATTGAAAGGTTTCATGTTGTTTCTCTTAAAATGAGGCTGCAAAATAAATACATGATGACTTCATACACAATGTAATGGCAGGGGAAAGTCAGCATCCTTAAAACCAAAAATATAATAATTTTTGTACTAGATTGAGATGTTAAGCCCCTTAGACTTAAAGTACAGTCATTAAAACAGTTACAATGCCATTCCAGCATAGCCTGAATACATACTTCATAAAAAAAAAAAAAAAAAAAAAAGTGAAAATTTCTTTGTGAATGAAAACTGTTCACTTGCTGGAATATTAATGTTTGCAAACAAAGTATTTTAAGATCTTGACAGAGCAGGTGATGATACTCTATGCTCTGGCTTAGCTACAACAGAGTAGATGCTCCTGTCTGAAACAGGTATTTTTCTAACCTCATCTGTAAGCACACAAAATGATGTAGTTAGCTAATGCTGTACCCCTTGCCTGTGGAAATACCCTTGTGCTCCTGTACATGTAGTAGCCTAAGCAATGGATATGGTAATTCTTTCAGCCCAGGGTGGATAAAGAATCAGTTTATCATCTTTACTCTTGTTGCCTATAGCAGTAACTTCTCAAACTCAGTTAGACCCAGGCTCATCATCATTTCCACTACACTATAACCATTTTTGTTTTTGTATGTATATTGCTCTAAGGTAAGAAGGGCTTCAGCAGCTGTGTGTGTGTGTGTGTGTGTCAGCTGATGATTCAGTGCAAGGCTGCGATCAAGCCCTATATTAGTCACTGTGTGTTTCACTGCAGTGACTGCAGAGAACAACTACGTTTACAAAATAATCAAGTGTTGCCTTCTGTTTGACTCCTCCTCCCCCAGAAGGTGTGTAAGCTGTTTTCATTTTAATTAGCGAATTTGATTTCTAATCAGACTAATGTCTACATTTAGCATCACATCTTGCACGTCATTCATAGTCATGCTTTAAAAATAGTAACAAGTAACCTTAGGTCGATTTTTGAGGTTTCAGTGGACCTCTGCCAAAGTAGTAAGGGTTGCTGACATGTCCATGTTGCATAAGAGATTTGTAGCTCAGCACAAAATTTGGGATGTGGATTGCATTTCTATTTGCTAGTTATCTAAGGGAATACCTGTGAAGAGTACTGCAGTCGTGTTTTTTTGAACAAGACAATGTGATGGACATAGAAAAAGACAAAGAGTGATCAAGTTTCTTTTCAAACCTACTCGTCTGCTAAATGTGTTGTTTGTGTTAGTCATGCAATGTAAGTTATTCAGTGAATTGGTTCATATGATAGGTACATAAAAAGTTCTCATGTTATATGCCCTCAGGGCTGAGATGTGATACCCTGATGTTAATATGAACATTTTAATTCAGACATTTAGACATTTTTCATTAAGACATGAACGATTTTTTATTTCTAACAATTGACACCATAGATTCTTGAGTAAGTGCTGATCTTTCTCTTTTTTTTGGTTTCCTCTATCTGTTCCTTTCTAGATTGCTCCTTAATCCCTTTCCCGCCCCCACACACTGCCACCCATCAATCTATCGCTCCATCTTTCCTGTTTGAGACCACTAATTTGGTCTGTCTGGCTCTCCTGCTGAGCAGCAAAGGAAATGATTGAGAACAATTTCCATAATTACATTTCCAATTACATTTTTTTGTCTGTTTAAAGTTACATTTACAAATTCTTCATTTACAAAGTCTTCTGTCATTGCATCTGTCCAGAAGGTGCTGCCAAGTCAAAAGACTTCTGACTGTAATTTTTCACAAGCACAAGTGGTTTAGCACAGTGCTATACTTGATTTATACCTTTTAGTAAATCAGCTGAATGTTTGTCATATCTTACAACAAAACAAATTGAAGTACAGTAATTTCACCGGTGTTTTTGCCTGCTACAACATGAACGACAGATGATAGTAAGACAGGCTGACAAGCTTGCTACCCACAATAGCTGCTGAATATTATTATTATTATTATTATTATTATTAGCATGTAAGCTAAGAAAATTACTTTGTTACATTTGATTTTACATTTGATAAAGACTTGGGCCCTGCAATGCATTGGTGACTGGTCCAGGGTGTACCCTGCCCTTGCCCAATGTGGGCTGGGATTGGCTCCAGCACCCCCCATGACCTGGAAATGGTTAAGCAGGAAGAATGAATGATTGAATAAATGTCCTTCCACACTCATGAAGAGACAGAAAACACATTATTGTGTAAGTTTAAGATAAAGTTAAACGCTGCTTCCTGCTTTCCTTTAGTTTGTCAAAGGTTTTCTGGAGCATGAAATCCATTTTTCTTTCATTATATCACACACACAGGATGTTTCTTGCTTGAAATGAATCAGTAAAAGACATTGCAGCAAGTTAGTCATGTAAGTTAGCTTTTAATAAAATTTGCTGCAGTTAGAGCTGTCAGATTAAAACCAAAGGACATGAAATGTGATCCAATGCGAATCTGCCTTTCTTTGTGAATTTATGCGTATGTAACGAGCGTGAAAAAAGGAGCATTGGACAGAGCTGACACTCTCAATTGTTACAATTACAATTACGGTGTTGTAATTGTGTAAAAAGTTCTCAAAATGACAATGCAAAGCCAATGCAAATTATGTGTATTTTTCCATTTTATCATGAGCACTGCCATATGCTTCTTTCATGAGGACTTTTCACAGGTAGTTTCAGGTGGTTATCCTGAAACTTATTTGCTTCTTTCTCTTGTATTGTAATGCACATGGAGAATGCATGCACATTGGAAAATGGTCTCAGGCCTTATGTAAATGCATTAAGGAATGGTATGTGCTGGCACAGCAAACATTATCTGTGCAAAAGCTATTACACGAAGGGGGGGCGTGAAAGTAAGAAAGGGGGCGGAAGAGGATGACTTTGTTTTTCTCTGGGAACAATGCCTCCCAGAAAAGACAGACACAATAGACTCCATTCACAGCCACCCCAACAACAGCATGACATTTTGTTTCTGTGACTGGACATCATGCCTCCACCCAAGCTACCAATACCATAATGGAATTTCCAAACAGATCATATGGGTAGTGGAGTAAAAGCATGGCAGGAGTAGTGCTGAAGAGAGGAGCTGCAAAAGCTGCTAACCCTAACCCTCAGTGCATCAGCCAGTTTCCTTCTTATGTTAATGCTATATAACCAAAGTGGTGGACTTGGATTTTGCTACCATGTTTGGACTTTTTTTGCTTGTTTCTTCATTGTTTGTATCCTGCAGCATTACAAGGTTTAGGGTACTACATAGCAGCAGTGGCACAGCAATATAAAACATCCCCAATTATTCTGTATTAAAATGACATTTCCAACCAATCAGTCCGACTGATCTGCAATACCTCAATCATACAGCTTCAAGGCATGTTTAGCAGAGCAATTTTTTAGTTATTAAGGCAAAATCATTTTTATGGAGCTTTTTAAGGTTTACCAACTTCATCAGCATTGTTCCACTGTAGCACCACATGCCAATAATTTCAGGTATGATTATTATTAATAACTGAATGGTATCTTTATAGACCTTTAAATCGTGCATGCTGTGAATGTGTTAGACTTCTGGTGTGTTCGGCAAAACAAATGTCAGTGAAATTGTAATTTCAGAGGAAAATCACACATATAATGTTGCTGTGATGCAAACCATGATTAATAACACCCTTATCTGCATCCACTCAACCTAAAGTTGTGACACACTTCCCATATACAGTAAAATGTAATGAATTGATTTGAGGTCATCGTGCTAAACAGCCTGAAGTAGAGTGCAGTTTGAAGAAGATAGATTGGGGAAAAAGAAAGAACCTGCTTTTTAAAATAAGAGTGGCACTGCAGTGCAGAAATGGATTCAACCTAACCCTAACCCTTATCACAATATTAAATGAATGTTAACCTCAACTCTCCTCTTTGATTTCCCAGGTTTGCCAGGGTTTTCCAGCATGTTTGGGAAGAAGAAGAAACGGCTGGAGATCTCAGCTCCATCTAACTTTGAACACAGGGTCCACACGGGCTTTGACCCTCGGGAGCAGAAGTTCACTGGGCTACCACAGCAATGGCAGAGCCTACTGGCAGACACTGCCAACAGGCCTAAGCCGATGGTAGACCCCTCCTACATCACCCCCATCCAGCTGGCACCAATGAAGGTAAAATGTGAATGGATAGAGGGCATCAAGCCTAAGGACTGAGGACAAATCCATAACATTGTCTGTCTTGTTGCTTGGCTCACTTTCTTTGTTCATCAGGTTCTCCCTGACTCTCACCTACATCCCTCTTCTCTCTAACCATATTAATACTAGCATAATCCTTCCCTCAACTGTCCCTGTTTTTTTTTTTTCTATTTTCTTTGCCTCCTCACTTCTGTCGCTATCTCTCACCAATCCTTTTCTCAGAGGGTATATAGATAATTTTCCAGTACCATCTGGACACTTGACACTATTCAAATTTAAATTTTGTACATGAAATTATAGTCATATCATTGTAAATGATATTACTTTAAACCTGCTTTAAGCAATTGTTTGAAATTGAAGTAACATGAGATGACTCCTTTGTAGTACCTAATGCGCCATAAATTTCAGCCACTTGTAAATGGATCACTCATCCATTTAAGTTAAATTCATCAGCAATAAAATCAGCCTGTGCTGTATTATTACACTTAAGGGTTCATAATGTACCTCTGTGTGTTGAAGATGATGTCTTTACTGGGACTGACTGAAGCCGATCTGTTGGCCACTTTTCAGGGTTTCAGGGTTCAGTGTCTTATATTACCAGCCAAGTCAGTTCTCCATTGCTGCTGCTGCTCTTAGCACATTATTTTGGTTCTGTAGCTGCACAGTGTAGCTGTATGGTTTTTTGCCATCACTCACAAGTTCCCACCATGGAAAATTTATAATACAAATACTGTACGCGAACAGCATACAATCAGTACACAAAGTAGCTGGGAACTGAGGTAAATATAAGTTTCAAAAAGTGAAAGCTGTAGCCATTGTTGCATGCTGTCCATCTTTCTGTCAACTGTCAAAAAAAAAAAAAAAAAAAGGACAAAAAGACTCATCATCGAAACATATGTGAACATATGTGATTTAGATTTTTACTCCAGGCGTATGACGCACTGCATTTGCTGGTCAGAAACACAACTTCACTGGGCTACTAATTTTTTCTGTCTCTTACACTTTCTGCCCCCTGCTGGTCAAAAGCAGGGTCAAAAAAATTGCTTAATGTAGCTTTAAAGGTAGCACCTTATTAAACTTTTTCATGAAATAATGCTACAGCCATCAAATACCCCCATGCAAGGTGGTGTACCTTTTCTTTTGGTTTTGTCTTTCTCTTCCTTATCTCCCCTGTGACTGTGATTGTGTGTCTCTTCTTGTCTTACACCCTTCTGAGTGTCTCCTCTGATGTGTTGTTGTTCGTTGGTTCTTCTTAACATATCACATTGAAATATATGATCACCTGCAAAGGGCGACAGCTACTTTTAGTCACATATACACAAGAAAATAAGATTTTTGTGATCCTTTCATAATGAGAACAAATGATTGTTTTTTATTATACTTTTAATGCATACTGCAGATTATACTTCTCCCCATGGGTCTTCATAGGGTCACAGCATAAACAGCATTTTTTCTTCTTCCGTTGTACTTTTTGTGGTCTGTTCTTACAGTTTGTGTGACCCAAATTCAAGCCTTTCAGTGGGCCAGTGCCCTCAGCTTTGAATCTAGGACCCTTTGTCTTGTGTGTGTTACAACACCTGCTTACTCCATTTTTGTTGACCTTGATAATCCTTTCACCATAAACATCTCACTTTTAATCTTTTTCTTTTTCTGATGTTGATGTATAACTCTAAAGCACTTACTTGCATTTGACTACATCTTAATCAATGGCATAAATTCACTATTGTCAGTAATCATCAGGCTAACTTACACATTTGCCTTTGAGGAACCACTTACAGGTCTTGCTCACAGGAAAATAAGTGCTCAGATATCCGCAAAAGTCCTGTAACAGAGAACAGCAATATGCCACAGGAGATATCTCTGAAGAGGGGGAAACAAGAAAATAATTCTCTTGCTCTCTTCACAGATATCTCCCAAGAAAGTCCGGTCATCCGAAACGGCGTTAACCAAAGTATGACACCCTCTTCCCTTCTGTTTTTAATCCCCCATTTTTTTTTTTGTTCTTTTCTTTTGTTGGTCACAGTCGCAACTTCGCTCTTTTGTTTCCACATCTCTTCTCTGCCTGCTGCCATATATTTAGGTGGAGGTGGTGTGTCAGCAGGAACAGGGAGAAACACTTGAGAATGACTCCACACTTGACATAACTACATCGCTGTGCCAAGGCTTTTCTTAGACCTCATCTCCACTCTGCTTTTGTTTTATTCGCATGAGACTCGCCAGAAAAGACAAGATGAACTGTAGCAGCATGTTCCCTTGTTTCTCCCCTTTGCTATGTAGTGCCATTGATTATGATGATGTTAATCATAATGATGATAATGATGCTGATGACGATGATGATGGTGAAGATGATGATGGGTGCTGCGATATGAAGTGCATGTTGCCATGACAACTGATTCTGCTCTGCTGTAGGCCACCAGAAAATAGGTCATAAAGGGTTTGCATGTGTTAGAACTCTTTTTACAGTGTACCTCTTGAGCCAAACTAGTCTATATCCTGGATGAAACCTCTCTTCTCCTCCCCTCTTAGCCTTAATCAAAAGCCTGTTCATCACAGGAATTAATCAGACATGAATTATTTCAGAGGATGAGATCACTCCTGGATGAATTGCAAGCAGCAAGTTTTTAGCAAATATTTTAAAATAAATGTATACTTCTGGAATCAATTTTGGTCCAGAAGAACATTTGCTGATAGTCCAAAATTATCTGTCATATCTTTTTGATACTCACTATTAATAACGATCTGACAGTAACTGACACTGATAATTGAAGAGGTTGGCTACAAAATATTTGTCCTGTTCCTCTCTAACCATGGTCATGCTGAATCTCAGTAGCTAATAAACAAGTATATTTCAAATGGAATTGAATGTTGGCATTGTTATGCAACAAGTAAATGAAGGAAGTCCTGTGGTTTAAAATTTCTGTCAAACCCTGCTTGACTATGTCAAAAATTGTAAAATAAAGAAAAAAATTACTTTTAGATAACCTTTGTGAATATGTTGCATGTGTGTGCATACTGTATATATGTGTGTGTCTGCAAGTGACCCCGACTCTCAAGGTGGGCTGGGTTATTTATAGGGTCTAACCCATGGCCTGATATCCTTCTCCCGTGGTTGACTTGACGCTTGATTGACACAAAGCTTCCTTTGCTTGGCAGGCTCCCCCAGCCCTACCTACTAAGTGTGTGTGTTAATGTTGAAGTGCATTTGTGTGTCTGTATGGGGTCACGTACACACCAGGTGAGCAGGCATGAAGAGGTTTCCACCAGTGGCACACCACACCAGGATCATTCTCACCAGGTTGATCTGATGTGTGTTTGTGTGTCTGTGTAGTGAGCAGTTGAAGAATAGTTCTGTACTGTCATCATGCTTAAAAAACTACTACCTCTGCCCTCTGACTTGTGCACTCATCGTTTATTCACAAGGCTTGTAGCCTTGTTGTCAGAATGCTCATCTCAGCTGAGCATTAGTATTGCTTAAAGCTTTGGCTCTCATCTCTATTCTCCCCCGTCCCCCCACTAACCCCTCAGCATACATGCTAATCCAAAAGTTTAGCCTAACACCATGCCCTAACAGCCTTTCCATGTTTTAAACATTGTGCTCTTAAAGCTTCTCCACTGTGGCAATTTTATTATGTATGTGTGTGTTTTGGTGCAAGAGTAAGTGCACAAGAATGACTGCGCCTCCGTGCAGAGCATCTTTGTTTTTTATGTTGCTTTTCTGGTTGATGTCCAAGTCTCAAATGTGTGTGCACCTGTTAGTGGGTGTGGGTGAGTGGGTGTGCGTAAGCTTATGTGTGTGTTAACTTGTTGCATTCATTAGCACTGGCAGGAGCATTGCTGTGGCTGTTATTAATGGCAGTTTCATGTTGCAACACTGTTTCACCCCTCAAATAGTTGATTTTTGTGGCGCTGAGGAGGTACTTTGCTTGATGATGCGTCTGTGTGTGCATGCATGTCTGTATTGTATGCATGTTTATGTCTATGTATAGTAGGTGTTAGCATGGTTTGTCCATGCAGGTGCTTGGACCTGTAAATTCTATTGCCTAGTTACAATGACCTGTGAATGAATGGTTATATGTTTTGTGTGAGTAGATTCTTCCTCTGTTTTTTTTTTAATTTCATTCTTCATAATTCATATCCAGGACAGCATGGTGGCATAGTGGTTAGTGCTGTTGCCCCACAATAAGAAGGTCACAGGTTCGGTTCCCTTCTTTCTGTGTGGAGTTTGCATGTTCTCCCTGTGCCTGCATGGGTTTCCTCCGGGTACTCCAGTTTCCTCCCACCGTCCAAACACATGCATGTTTGGGTTAATTGGTGACTTTAAAATGTCCATATGTCTGAGTGTGAGTGGTTGTTGGTCTCTGTCTGTCTCTGTGTGTTGGCCCTGTGATGGACTGGTGACCTGTCCAGGGTGTACCCCACCCTATCCTAGTGTGAGCTGGGATTGGCTCCAGCACCCACCGTGACCCGGAAACAGATAAGAGGTAGAAGATGAATGAACAAATAATTCATATCCAACACAGCCAACATTGCAGTCAATTAGTAGTGTTACATGACAATATGACTATGACAAAATAATGAGCTCAAGAAATGCGCTGGAAGATCAACTCAGGGTGAATCAACAAGAGCACTATTGTAATGACTTTCTATTAAACAGCAGCAGTAAAGTTTATATCCTTTACACAAGGTCAGGACAATGTTAGATAGGGACAGAAAGAAAACATTTTTTTAGTAAAGATGCATGCACTGTACAGGGGCATGAAAGTGCTGCATTAACCATAAACATTGTGTTCATTTGTGTTGCACCCTTCTTGAAAAGACATAAGACCTTGAATAACTAACATTTCAATAAGAGAAACATGAAAAGGGTAAATAAATTAATGGTAAAAATTGCTAAAAAAATGTTTGATTGCAATGGAAAATATGTAAGAAACTTTACTTTTAGTCTTCTGCTAAATGGCATCTTAGCTCTGAGGCAAACAGCACCACAGAAATTACTAAATAAGTGAGAAATCTTTGTTCCACTTTTTTTTTTTTTCCATGTTTCAATTTGAAACAGTTGAAATGGTTGTCTTGATTCCAGGGTCATCAAACAGCACTCAGGGTGTGATCATCAGCATCAGGAAAAAAGTAACGTGTTAGGGCCAGTTTAAGAGCTTTATTTTTTGTAATGTTATAATGTTATCGTAATGTTACGGCAGCTGTAGAAAACAAATGTAATAAAGGAGCCTGGAGAGATCACAGGAATAAAATGTGCATCCAGATCTAAAGTGGATATTGCTCCTTAATGCTTCCTCTCATGTTCAAATAACACTTTCTGACTAAAGCTCAGATCCACTGCACTCTCTCCTGATATCTGGGTCTGTTTTTCATTTTCATAGAAAATACAACGGAACACTAACTGCTTGTTTTCTAAAAATAAAAGCTGAGACTGCCTGTTTGTTTTGAACTAATGGCTACAGTATTATGAGTACACTTAGAACTACAGTATGACTTCATGAGGATAAGCGTTTCAGTCTCACATCATGTGGGCGGGAAGTTCATAGTTTAAGGGCCTGAATAGATCGACAGGTTTCCAACAAATTAATCAGAGGGGTGCAGAGAGGAATGGAGTAATTCAGCTGCAATATGGAGTATATCAGTGAATGAGCCTTCTAGAAACTGCAAGTGTGTTCATTAAAAGAGGTAAATGAAAGCCTTCCATTAAATGTAATTTTAAACAGTTTTTTTACTGGCACCAGGGATGATGATGTTACATGAGAAAGTTGATATTTGACAGAGTGCCGTGTTGTGTGACTGATGCTGTGGCTGCAACAGGGGAACCATGTGACACATGGGATGACGTGAGGTGGGAAAATCGCTTTCAGAACTAACTATTTATGTAAGTACTTGGATTTTGTGACAAAGCAGGCCCATCCATCTGAATCAGATGTCTGCTTAATGAATGTTTCAAGACTTAGAGGTTAAATCCAACCTTGGCTAGATTCATTTCAGATATGTCCATGCGTGATGAGCAGAGTATTACTGGAACTATTATGCAATGAAGATGCACTTTACATTTTGATATGCCTGTGTTTCTTAAGCCTGTCTTCTCCTATGCTTATCCTGTTTATGATTTCCCAGAATGACTGCTGACAGCCTCCAGAGACAGTGTCTTAACTTCTTGCATTCAGCTGTGGGTTATATGGACTGTAGGTTGTGTAGGTGGAGAGAGCTCTGGTGATATTTTAGGGAGCTGAAAATTGCTCTGCTGTCAAACCCATTATAGCTGGAGTTACATCACATTGGAAAATAAAATAATGCAACAGAATGTACCCAAATTTGGAAGGTACATCGCTAGAAAATGTTATTTAACTTTATCGTGAAGTGTATGGTTGATTTCTTTACTTCTTTATAGTAATTCAGCCATAAAAGTAATTTCAGCAATGTAGAGGACACTGATTATTTATGTTTCCATTTAGTGCAGGCCAGATCCCAATGAGACAAAGGAACTGGTTGGCACAGTAAGAGTAACAGCACGTGAGAAATGGCATGACCGGCAGAGTGATAACTGGTATAGCACTATTGTAAATGTCACTGGGTCAGTGGTGGCACAGGCAGCACAACCCCCACCTCCTAAAAGCTTGCTGGCAGGTGACAGAGGGAGAAACTCGATCATTGGGTCTCTCAGACAGTAGGTCGCTGTGGGTGTACGACACCAGACTTGTAGTTGATCCAGCCCTGGTGCAGCTGCAGCAAGCCAGAGCTACTTACTATGGCAGGGGGGCAAGGAGCAAGCGGGAGGACCAACGGGCTGAGAGAGGCAGGAAGGCCGAGGCAGCCAAGGCAGGTGGTGAGTGTGGTCAGGACAGAAGAGATGGTGGTGTTTATGCTCCAGGCACAGATAATTCAGAAACAGTTATAGGTGGGGTGTTTGACGCGTTCTGTTTGTTGGGAGCCAAGACTGCATGCTGGTATGCTGGCTATGCAAATATATCAGTGCAACAGGTCTCAGCTCTCACTGCCAGCAGTTCCCATCGCTTCTTCAATATGAGACCAAACTCTGGCTGTGGAGGTGAGACAGTAACTGCTCCATGCAGCATTTACTCTTCTGTGCTGACGTTGCAGAGATGAAGCATTTAAAGGGTTGCATGTTTTTGATACATTATTAATATTGATCCATCCAGGGAGCAGGTTGTTTCCTTGTCTTTCTTGAGACAGGGCTGCTCAGTGTGCTGAGCACTGCATGGCAGAGTTATTTTTGTAGCTATGCTGGGTTTGCTGTATGTATACATATGGAAGTAGAGCTAGGAGAGATAGTGTTTCTGATTTAACAGGGTCACACAGTCCTTGCTTCAGGGGCGGAAATACAAACTTCTCTGTCTTCACTGAATAGGGAAGTAGGCTATTATATTTTGACACGTGTATGCAGAGCCTTGCTAATCTGATGAGGCATTTTATTGCACTGTGTATTAATGGTACTGGGTTTGCTCAAAGGCAGTGCACTGCAAGGCCAAAATCTCTAACATGTCTCTTTGTAAAACCTTATTTTGCCCCAAAAGCTTCTTCTTTATTTATTTGACCAATGTTTTATAAGAACATAAAATAAAAAGTGCCTCCATAGATACAATACAGCACTTCTTTTCTCAATGTGTGAAACTGCAATGTGGTTTTGCCCACCATACACAATGACTGTGGCTTTCCTTCAGGGTCTTTATTAACAGAAAAGAAAGTTGGATGCTGTGATGCATTTGATTTCAAGTTTAATTTGGGTTAGACTCAGTATAAATTACCTCCATAATACATTGATCTAGGTTTAAATTGGTCAAAGCAGAAATAGACTTGGAAAAAAAAAAAAACCTGATTGATGTGTGTCTGTACAGAAATACTGACACATACACACATCCAAACAGAGAGAGAGAGCATCTGTCTTTCTTGGCATTGAGCTGAAGTGGATGGCATTGATTTAGACCTCTCTCATTCCTTCCTCCACTCTGCTCCTCCTCCTCTGCTTTCATAATTTGTCTTCTCTCGTGGCTGCCATTCACAGTCACACTTTGCAAATCACCTCTCAGGGTGGCTT
Source organism: Echeneis naucrates (assembly GCF_900963305.1). Taxonomy (NCBI): domain Eukaryota; kingdom Metazoa; phylum Chordata; class Actinopteri; order Carangiformes; family Echeneidae; genus Echeneis; species Echeneis naucrates. The sequence continues at coordinate 12,090,583 of NC_042534.1, forward strand.
CAGTCGACGTGGGAATTTTGGCTTTCAGTAATGTGCGCTGTACTCTGCCAGGGCAGCTCAAAATGTCCTGGCTAACAAGCATCCTTCAGTGTCTGAATGTGGGTTTTTTGTTTTTTTTTTGGGAAAGAACTGTTGATTTCAAATGAGAAGGGATTGTGGCAGGGGGGAAAAAAAAAGAAATAATGGGTACTTTACAAGCTTGTAATGGATTGGTGGTGCTTTCCAATTTCTTGATGAGAAACTGTGACTTCAAAATGTTAATTTTCTTGAACATGTTGAGTGTGGAGGGAGTATAAATGTGCTTTTATTACGCTAATGTCAATCTTTCTATCTCTATGTAAAGCACATAATTTGAAAAACAGTATCATTGCCACAAACGAGTGCAGGTCCTTCAAAATGAAACAATAGCACAAGCACATGCTATTTCACACTTGGCATGAAGTGATTTAATGACTGGACTTGTAGTATCCTCATGTGGCCAGACAGACAAACTACAACTCACAGATCAAGCCGTACACTTGCGCCCTTATTATAAAAGATTATTTAATCACATTTTTTATCCATCAATCAACATTTCAGGGGGAGATTAGAGTCTGCATCATTTTTCATAAACCAGCTGCATCATCATCCGATGTGTCTAGGATGGGCTGTACTCAGCCAGAAAATTCTGAATAAAACCATTTTCCTCCACTCAGCATACAGAAATGCTGAGGGATAATATCCTATCGTCATGACCAACATATAGTTTAATCAAGCAAACATCAAATAAATTAATTCTCTCATGATTTTAAATAATCTGCCAAAGACATTCACTGATTATGTTCATTTTGTCACTTCCACTATCAATCTTGAGAGTCTACTGCTATACTCAGAGCCCTGTGATGCTTCAACCCATTTGGAACTTTGAGCTAAATGCTAACGTAAGGTAGCTAACATACAAAGTTTTAAACATGTTCACTTTTCCAGTTGACTTTGCTGGCATGCTAAAAGTTTTTAATAAGTACAGCATTCACAATATGCCTTCAGTTTAACGTGTCCTTGGCGTGTGTGTGTGAGTGAGTGTGTGTGCATGCGTGGAATAGTACTGACACTTATGCAGGCAGCATGAGAATAGTCTGAGGAGTGGAAAGTGAGCGTTTGATGAGGATGATCGTGGCAGCGATGTGTTGTAGCCTATAACTGGCTGACAGGGCTCAGATTAATGAGTGTTGTGAGTGTTGTGGTGTGTAATTAATCTTTAGTGGGCAGCTGTCTATTCATCTGTCTTATTGAGCTACATCTAATTGATCCCCTCCTCTTCATCTTGCTCTCTGTCTCCTCTCCTCTCTCATCCTTTAGATCAGAAAGTTTACCTAACAGTGACATAGTCATTTGGAAACTCCTCTGAAAGGAAAGACCAGACCAAAAAACATCATATCGCAAAAGACAAAGTGCTACGGTTTGCTGCTTCTATTATGTTGTTACAGTATTATTGACCAAAATACAGCTCTCCATGTTTCTGAATCAAGCTAAATCTGCCAATGCTTAGAGGTGTCGAAAAAAAAGGAGGGCGTCCAGATTTTACAGGACTAATATGCTTAAGGCCGGGGGATTTGGTCTTTATCAGGACTTTATGTTTGTATTTCATTATGCTTCCACCACTAATCCATTTTGCTGGAAACCCTCATTCATACTCCGTTTTCCTCCCACCGTCCAAACACATGCATGTTTGGGTTAATTGGTGTAAATTGTCCATGGGTCTGAGTGTGAGTGTCAGTGGTTGTTGGTCTCTGTCTCTCTCTGTGTGTTGGCCCTGCGATGGACTGGTGACCTGTCCAGGGTGTACCCTGCCCTCACCTAGTGTGAGCTGGGATTGGCTCCAGCAAATCCTGTGACCTGGAAATGGATAAGCAGTTCAAGATGAATAAATGAACATTCATTCCTTACATTTGCACCCTATGTGACTCATAGAGTAGGTTTGGGGTTAGGGCTAGGGTTGGGACACATCCTGGAGCTCGTATGAAGCTCTACCCAGCTGAAGTCAACCGTGACTGTGTCACACTGGTCTGAGCTGCTGGGAGCTGTGGAGGAGGAAGGCATCATATTAAGGGAGGAAAACATAGTAAGGCACCCTATGGTCTACCTACAGCAGCCTAATAACAAAATTTCGGCCAGAGACATTCAAACTAATTTGTTGACACCACTAGAGTCATTGGTTCCTCTGGTGACATGCTGAGGTATAGAATGATGGCATATCAGCAGTTACTGATATTAGTAGTTCAGTTTTTTGCTCATGACCTCTTTGTTTACATGTGGTTTCTTCTGTCTAGCAGTTACGTTGTGGAGGGATTCAATAATTCAAGTTTTCAAATGTACCCAACGTCATCCATCCATCTTCTACCGCTCATCTGTTTCCAGGTCGTGGGGGGTTCTGGAGCCAATCCCAGCTCGCACTGGGTGAGGGAGGGGTACACCCTGGACAGGTCACCAGTCCATCACAGGGCCAACAACCATTCACACACATACTCATACAGACAATTTAGAGTCACCAAATAACCCAAGCATGCATGTGTTTGGACAGTGGGAGGAAACAGGAGTACCCGGGGAGAACATGCAAAGTCCACACAGAACCCCCCAACCTTCTTATTGTGGGGCAACAGTGCTAACCACTATGCCGCCATGCTACCCCTTCCCGAACATCAAACATTTACAGAAAAAAAATAAATAAATAAAAGAACAGTCCTGTAAATAAAACATAATTAACAAGATAATTATTGGCCTTTGTGTATGAAGGCAGTCAAACTTAAATGTTCCAAATGATATAAAAGAGTTCATAGCCCAGAGTTAAGAGTGACTTGTGTAGGCAGCAGCTAGTTCAAGCTTTCCATATTTTGGCCATTATGATGATTAAATGATTCAAAGTCTCATCCAATGACCCCTCCTCTAAACATGATGAGGGGCATCATATAATGGATTCCCTAATCAAATGTTTGAACCTTTGACTGCTTCTCATTGTGTCTCACAAAACCAAGAATTCTGGTGAATGATCATGATACTACACTCTGAAAATACAAAGGTTAAGGTAATTTTATTGTCTGATATTTTTCATTTTCAGCTTCTCCTCTACTCTTAATTGGCTGCAGCAGAACTTTTTTCAAGCCATGATAATGCCCACCTATTCAGAGAAGCCTTCAGTGCACAGCCTCAGCATGCAGGGAATGATGGTTATTAGCTTCTGTAACTAACAGGCAATAGGACAGCCTGAGGAAACAGGTCAGCTCACAGCCTATTAATCATGGAAATGTTTCAAAATCCACTCCTTGAATAATCCTGTCCATGTTTGCTAAGGCGTCATCTACAGTTTGGTTAATAACATGTCAAGAACTCATTGAAAGTGCTCTGTGAAATCTTCCACTGAATAATACAGGTGGGTCAATCTGTCAGCCGGCACACTGATATGAGGTCTTACTTGACTGGGTTATGAGGTCAAGATTAGTTGTTCTAATTAATAACAAATATCTGAGATATGTGCTTAAGGGAACCTCATTACCAGAAGCCTCAGTGTAATTTGTTCCTTTATCAGAGAATTTACCAACCACATAATTTTATTGCAAAGTTATTTAATTTGCAAAAAATGTTCTGGTTCAGATTTAAAATATTTACTCTGACCAGCAGAAGGCAGCAGAGCACAAGCCACAACCTGCTTTATCCATGAGTGCATAAAACATTACAGCTGATTGGTAAAACTTTGTTTTGCACCACAGTTTTCTATCATTTCCAGTGACAAACAGATGACAGGGTTAGGGTTAGGGTTAGATGTACACAGATGTACTGTATCTGTGAAAAAACACGAAGCTTCATGTAAAGAACGTTATATATGGCTACTGTAGCATATATGTATACAATAAGACCCTTTCATTTACTGCTGAAATAAAATGTCACAAGATTTTTCAGCCATCAACAGATGTACAGTATAATATGGGTTATAGATTCAAGTGAATGTAACTTTCAGAAACATAAACAAGATAAAAGCAGCATACTGATTACACATAATAACAGTGTACATATTCACACAGACACTGACATACATGCATTTAAATCAGTGGAACTATGCATGGTAAATATGTATTTAGCACCGTTGAATCAAGCTGTTTCAAGGATTTTCTTGAAAATGTAAAGCACCTGATGAACTTTTTATTTTCCCTGTAGGCTATGTACTTCCTGATATCAATTCTTTGACACTTAATATTCCAAGAAGATTCCAGTTTTTGTGGTGTCGGGCTCTTACCTAGCATTTTAGCCTGAGCACTCCCATCCAGCAGATAGAGCTAGAGGACAAGGGCATCATAATGCCTGTGCTGTATCTGAATCGTATGATTTTATCTATTTTAATACTTTTTATGTTTAATATGAATTCATGCATTGCTGATAAATATAGGAGCCTTATTCTTGTACAGTATCACCTCCATGAAGTGCCTGGTACAGAGTTGTGATAATGCACTGAGCTATCTTTATCAATCTAGGAATGATGGATTCTTTTTTTCATACAAATAAAGAAGCACAACATCTTTACTTGATTATGTATCAGCTGTGGTGGTTGCTGTATGTGATCATTCATCAGCCTGTTCTGTAGGTCATGTTTGGTCCTTATCAAGACACTCAAAGGAGAGTCGTGATTAGTCTCTTGGTCTTTCATCTCAAGGGTTCTCTGATATTATCTTTCTCAGACGACAGTGAATAACCTTCTGTTAACAAATTAGTCACTGGTGCAGAAGGATACTGCATTACAGGAGCTGAGGTGGCAGTAGTAGTAGAAGTGTATGTTTGTGTGTGTGTGCATGTGTCTATAAATGACCACGTATGCTTGCTCTCTGCAGTTTGAGTCCTGACAGAAATTCACAGAGCATAGATGGTGTCTAGGATTTGATACAGAGAGGGAAACAAAGGAAAAAATGTGGAGGAGGAGATGAAGGAAAAGAAATATTTCTGTTGTACTAACATGCAGTCTGTCATGTTCCAGTATGCAGCATAGCACGACAGCAAACATATACCAGTAGAAAAATTATTTCTGTGTTCCAACTCTGGCAGGAACTGGGATTTGAGAGTGGGTGTGTTGAGCAGGCAATGCTCTGCTGTTTGTTTGTGTGTGTGTGTGTGTGTGTGTGAGAGAGAGAGAGAGAGAGAGGCAGAGAAAGTGAGTGGGGGTATGGTGGGTGATAAGCTTTCATGTGTGATTAAAGCCACATGTAAGGGAGGAGCTACACATCTGCCTCTGTTGCTGCATGCGTGTGTGTGTGAGGCATTGCATACCTTAGCGTTTGATTATGTGTGTGTGTATTTATGTCTCCCCGCCTAATCCTGTTTTTTAATGCATGCGCAGGAGACTGAGTGAAGGAAAAAGTACTCACGCACTGGAACACAGCTTCTGAACTCAAACCATGAAGCATTTCAACTACTGTTAAAATAGATGACTTGTTTAAGTTAATGCACATTGAAAATAGAACAGAAGATGTATTCTGAATGATTGATGCCACCTTGACCTGGGGAGATTCTGTATCTGCATTTTTACCATTTACTCCTATCTTAAAGAACAGTAAATAAAAGAAACAAATCAAGTTACAGATAGATCCAAAGCTAATAATAGCAGATGCTGTCTTTTCACTGGGCTAACATTAAAAAAGCATAAAGATGAGTAGAATGTGTTGATGTTGTGATGAGTTTGCTAACAGTTTTCCTCTCCCAGTAATCCAGACTGCAAATCCTTGTGTGTCTGGTGTGTATGCAGCTTGATGGTGATATAGAATCACAGAAAGGCCAAAACTCTTTTATAATTTCAGTAGATAAGGCTTTCTCAAAACCTAATGCTGTTAAAATGTTATCACAAAAAAAGTTGATTTGGCAAAAAATCTAAAGGATTTCTTAAGTCTAAGAGTTGGCAACTTTCTCAAACACAGTCAACCTGTGTTACATTCATAAAATGCTTCTGTTTCCAAGTATGCAGATTCCTGAAAACAGCAGAGCACAAATCAAATGAAACGGCAGTGCACAGGGCCCAGGCAGCAGAGGAGCAGATCCCCCTCCACCTCTTCAGTTGTCCCAGGACCCTGGTGGCCTCTGAAGCACAGCCTCCAAATCAGGGTTCTATCTATGAGTCACAGGAAGGGCAAGCTCATTAATCATCTCTCCCTCTTTTCCTCACTCCTTCCTCCCATCACACCCTCTCTTCATTACCAGCTAGGTTAATCCTCCCCTTATCTCCCAACGAGCCTCATTTTTCATTCTCTGTTTCAATGACACTCCGTTTCTCACCCCTTCACATCCTTTCCTTCTTTTGCATCATCCCACCTAGTTGTGTTTTGGTCACTCCTCCCACACATGTTCTCTTTTTCCTCCATTCTTCTCCCTTATGTTAACCCCCTATTTTTCAGTTTCCTTTCTTCTTTCCTTCTCTTCCCCTGTCCTTTCCTTTCCTCTCCTGTACTTACCTTGAACTGGCCATGGTGAGTGGAGAGAGTAGATCTATTACAGCTTATCACTGAAGGACAGGCCAATGCTGCACACCAGTGAAATATGGCTGCTGTCACAGCCGCCACTGAACACGACCTGTGCACAAGGCTCACAAAGCTGTAAGGATGGTGGAAGTGCAAAGAGGAGGTTGGGGTAGAGGAAGACGGAAGCCGGTATCAGCCTCTTAATTCAAATTAATGGAAAGATTTTTAGGCTTGATGCAGTCGACAGTTTGACAGTGATTTGGCACACAATTAACCTTGCCTCATTCTCCCCCTGCAACCCTGTCACCTCCTCAGTTTCATTCCCTGCCTTGTTCTCTGACTGCCTTTAACCACTGTACCTGTCACGCTCACTGACATAGTCTTATTGATCATGAACCAAATGAAGATGATGATGTTTCATTCGATAACCAGCACTTCTCACTGTTGTCTGCCAATTGAATTAGCTCCAAATCTCCAACATCCATGTAGCATAGCAAAATATGACCCAGCGTCAACATTCACAAATTCAGTTCAAGGAAATTTGAGAATTATTCTCACCGGAGTAACTGTAGCATTTATTATTTGTAGCAGTTTTACATCTGCTAACAACATTAAAAACAGTGAGCCTTACTTTTAAATAAAACACAGTATAACAACGTGAGAAAAAGACCAGTGTGACTCCTTTTAGTGTATGAATTGTAATTTTCATTGCAGACCCAGGGCCTGCTCGGTGTACTGCAACATCTGTCCAGAGTGTGATGGATTTCCACTCACCACCCTGTTTAAAAGACCATTCATCCTGGAGCCTCAGCCTCTCAGCGAGACTTTAGTCACTGCTTTTATAGGCCATTTCACCTTGGGTTCCAGTTCATGGTAGCAAACAGCCCATGGCTCTCAAACAGAGGAGAGCAACTGGAGTGTTAAAAAGAGAAGGGGGTGTACCAAGTAACAATGTAGACGCAAAGGTGTGAAAAAACTAATCTTAGTAGTTAAAATGGCAACCAAACAGATGTGATTATTGCATGCTACATTTTATTTTTATGGAGCTATTGTTGTTGTTTTTTTTATACTTTCAGCTGCAAGTTTCACTCAAACAGTCTTTTGAGTTTGCAGAAATTCACAATTGTGAAACAATGAGACAACAAGGGAGACAATTTAAACATTTACATTTTAAGAATTATTTTTGAGCAAAAGTTAGACGCTCCTGTGGATGGCTAGAAATTAAAAGAGAGGGCCCTTGTGGGGTTCTATAAAGCATTTGGAGGTGAAATACAGCCTATATAGCCTCTTTTAACCCGGGTGAGCCTCAATGGTCTCATAGAGATTATTACAAGGCAGTTTGCGGGCCACTAAGTGAAGGAGTCTCAATGTAACCCTGTGTCAGCACAATGTTTGCTCAGTGTTGATTATCCCAGCTTTTCTGACACCGCCTCAGCACATGTGACATGGGAAAACTACAACAGAGACAAATATGACGGCTATATGATGGATGTAAGGCGTAAGCGCTGTCAAAGAGTGTCTATGAATATGCTGATGTGGCATTGTGGGTTCAGCAAACACCTTCAGAAGTGTAACTGCCAAGTCAACATACTGTAGAGCATTATGCAGGCTAAGAACAAAATAGGTTTGTTGTGGGCTGTTATTATCAAACTACTTCAGAGTTCAGCTTTAATTTACTCCATAATTGCTATATCTTTACCAACTAAAGGTGTCCTGCTGCTTTCAGATTTTGTTCAAGAGGATATTTGCAGCCTTTTAAATCCACAATAGTTTTCATGGAGAGATGGGCTTTCCTTTTTGTGAATATGAAACTGAAATTTGCTGTGAAAAATATCAAGGTTCAACTGTCAAGATGTTCACTAGTAGGATTCTTAAGGTACCTGGACACTGCTGAAAAATGGTCAGAGATTCAAAAATAACATTTTACTGTTTCATTTCATCATGACCAAAAGCTCTCAAATAGATTATGTAAGACTTTGAAATTCAAATAGTCCCCACAAATCGGCCTCCTCTCAGTGCTCAGCAGTCACGCAACATGTTTCAATTTTTCTAATGCAGTCACTCCTGTAATGTCCAAGTGGTGGAGTGGAAGATGGGTAAAAGCTGTATACCAGACCTTAGCTATCAGTTTATGGAAGTAGTGTGTCTCATAGTCTGCATAAAAAAAAATAAATAAATAAAAAATTATGTGCACATACACATGTGTAGGTCAATGAGTACTGCTGTAGTACCAGTTCCCCATGACTCACGACACAGCCGTGTAAAGGGTTTAACACAAGGTAGGAGGGGATAAGCAGCAGCCCTGATGATTAAGCTGCCTTTGCTTTGAAGCAGATGTGAGTGTGTGTGTTCAGTCTCCTTCTCTTCCTCACTCTTTCTTTGTTTGTGCGTGCAAGCACATGCTGGTGTGCTCATGCACCTCATGCGCTAAACCTAATGCCAAAACTAATAATGTATACTGATCAGCCCACTGCAAATGAAGCTAATCTGGTACGAGTGAAATGGGGCAGGAATTAGCTCCTAGAATCCTCCAATGGTTTCTTTTTAGCATCAAGTATGCTGCCGTTTATCTCCATGCATTTTCTAGCTGCATTCCATCTTACAGCAACTTGTTGTTTTGTAGACTGATGCCTGTTTTGTCAGATGACAAACACAGACATTCATTAATTGCAAGTTATGGTTTATTTCATACTTGTAAGAAAGCCCTGATACACATGAATTGAAATTCCATCCTGGAAATTGCTGAATCTTTGTTTGACTGAAATTTATTACAGAGGAATTTCAATTCATCATTCAGTTTTCAGCCAGGAATGATTAAACTGAAACTGATTGGCCTGCACTCCAAAGTATCAGGGCTAGCTCCATAAAACTATCCATCAGATGACTGTCTTGAATGCTAAGTATAATGTGTTTTTTCTTCTCATAGACCATTGTTCGAGGGAACCGCCCCCCCAAAGATGCATCCATCAATGGCCTGTTGGAGGAGTTCGACAACATCTCAGTCACACGTTCCAACTCCCTGCGTAAGGAGAGTCCACCAGGTCCCCATCAGGCTGGAAGCTGTTCCAAACCCACAGGCAGTGGTCATCCCAATGCCCCGGAGGAGAATGGATTCAACCATTACTATTCCCGCTATTCCTGTGACCTTGACACCTCAAGCAGAGACTTCTCTCTTGATCCTGCCAAGCCAGGATTCTCCATAGATGGGGATTGGGCTGTTGGGAGGCACTATCGATTCACCAAGCAGAATGGACACTCACACCCCATACGCAGTCCATTCTACCCAGATGCTATGCCTCAAAAATCTGATTACGGCAAGCTGCCACCAGACTATCACACCTACCTGGAGAGCAAAGGACGCTCAGCCGATGAAGTGGCCTCCACCGTGGGCAGCGGGGTAGGTTCCAGTGGCTACTATCGGGCATCTGTAGGTGGCTCGTCCAGCCAGGACTACCGGGACACTTCAGTAGGCACACCATCTCGTGCCTCACTACACAGCGAGCAGATCAACTATCCAGACAGTGAGTGGAGCTATGGTGGCCTGAGGGATGAATATGAAAAGCGTCCAAAGAGTTCCTACGTGACACAGACCAGTCCCACACCAGCTATCCGGCAGCGATCTCGGTCAGGTTCTGGGCTGCAGGAGCCAAATATTCCCTATGCAGCCAGTGGAGCTTTCAAGAACCCTCCACAGGCCCATCCATACAGCTCCTATACCTACCCTCGCCTCTCAGAGAGTCTAGCTAACTCACAGACTTTAGCCAAGGTAACTACAACAAATCACTATGCACTCCACTAATAACTTTTTAATAAAAACTTTTTCATCAGTGTTAACAATTGTCACAGGGCTGTTGACAATGTTTACTCTGAACTTTAGAGCATAAAATAGAAGTAATAGAAATTATAGGGGCTGTCCAGGAAACTCCCAATAACCCTAACAAGTCTGTGGCAACCTTTCAGAGAAAATTACACACACATTTAGTCCCAAATCCCATCCACCTGCAGTCCCTTTCAAATATTCTATACTTTTCCTCTTCTATCTTTTCTCTCCCCCTCTCTGTCTCTCTCTCTCTCTGTCTCTCATCAAGGTAATGAAAGTGATATGTGATATGCAGAGTTTGGGGTTTGATTTAGCAGTGAGACAAACTTGTACAGTACATATTAGATTGTTTGTAAATTTGCTCTGCACCATGATCTAATATCGATGTTTTGTAACTTACAGTTTCCCATTGTCTAAGAAATACCTTTACAGTAATATGGCAGCACTAGGAGAGTGTGATGCAGTCTGTGATCCTGTCCAATAGAAAGCAAACAAACCTCAAACCTTGTGTAATGGTTGTTTCCTGGTCAATTTTACAGAATTACATTTGCAACAGTAAAAGATATTAGAACATGGTAGTGGAAGATATTAGTAGGAGGCAAAGAATGCTGCCTGCCAGTGCAGCAGGGCTAAATCACAGAAAGAGAGGTCATTTTATCAGAAGCCTTATCATTTCCTTATCTTTATATCACTTTCCAAAGCTTTCAGTGGCTCATTAAGTCCATTACAAAGGAGTGTGTGCTGCTGTCATGTCGTTCTTCCATATCCCTCCTTCACACACACAGACTCCAGTGGCTGTGAGGAAAACTGGGTGTGCTGATGTAGATCCCAGGGTGCCTTGATGAAAAACCATTTAACCTGCATGCTTCAGTAAATAGCCACTAGTAGAAAAAATAACTATGGGGAATGCTAAACTAGCAGGATTCAAAGTGACGCAAGGGAAGGTCATTTTACCCGCATACTGTTTATGACTGCCATTTTGTGAGTTGTTGTACTTGAGGAGGCACACTTGTTTCTCTGGTAATGTCCAGTCTGTGTTGACTTAACGGGATGAAGTGTCAAGCACAGTTTTGATGTTCTATCTTTTTTCAAACCAAATCTTACATCAAATGAAATATAGGCTATAATGATGTGTTGGCTTTAAAATCAGCGCACTCTAATTTGCTGTGAGGTGTTTGGATATTTTTCAACAATGGTAAGAGAAAAAAAAAAAACCAAGGAGTCATCTGGCAGCTTAAAAATCACTATTATATTCTCAGTTTACGGACTTTGTAACAAACCCAGCCCTTGCTATCTTCTCTCATTCGCTACCTTTTCTTCCTCTTCCCTCATTCAGCCCATTCACACCAACTCAAGTAAATCCTTCTTTTTCCCTGCTGTTGTTGGGAGCCACTGGGGATGTAACAATAGACAGCACACAGACTTGGCCACACACAGACACACACAAAGATGCAAACATACTCTCTCGCCCTTTCTTTCTCTTCCTCTCTCTGCCTCTCTCTCTGTGTTTTGTGGCGAGTATAAGCTCAGTGCCGCAGCTCTTGGTGACAAATTGATGTTGCGGCACTTTCCCTTTCTGCAGCCTTAGCATAAAACTGGCCGAACGATGTTCCACCACAGAATTCAATTTCACAGTTGAGTTAGGTTGTTGATTACCCTGCCAAACTCAGATTAATGCACGTTTAACCAACATGGATCAGGAGACCCCTGGCTGACAGCCAGCCAGTTGTACCAGCCAATAATAGAAGAAGGGGGGTCTGAGAGCTGGGTTGTCCCAGCAGCAGCCCACTCCCAACGTACACACACACACACACACCTGCACCTGCCTTTAGTGATTGATTAAAGGAGTTAACGCTATGTAATTATACAGCATCCCTGAACATCAAGACTCCTCCTCCAGCCTTGCTATGTGCATGTGTGTGTGTTTGTGTGTCTCTCTTTGTGTAGGTATAACAGGAAAAAAAGTGGTAGGCACAGAGAGAGAAACAAATGACAGGGAGGAAAGAGGAGGGAGTTTTAATTTGATCGTCTCAGTCCCTGAGAATTTATCATAAATAAAAGTTGGTTGAAGAAAAGATTTTGAAGTTGAGGCAAAGGTAATTTAATCTCTGCATGGTGGCATCAGTGTGATCCACTACTGCTAGTTGCATTAGTTTCTGTCTAGTCCATCCTGGTTGGTGATTTGTCATCTTTTTTTATATGCACACTGTCAGCCTTTTGTTCCTCTGCTACTGTGACTGACTTTTCATATAGCAGCTGAACAGTTAAAACTGATTTAATCACTTTAGCCAAGTCTGCCACTTTACAACTTTACATCACCTTCGTCATACCATCCATTACACTGTGCATCACACCTGTTATCTGTTTTGAGTCAGATCATCTGAGCTGAGTCATACAACTGAACTTTCAATAGCTCTCTCTAAATTAAGCTCAACATTCTTGCTGTGTGTGTTTGTGTTTAAACACTTTCTGGGATCTTAAGGAAGAGGTGTGTCCCAGATCTGGATTCTCTCTGGGTTCCTGGTTGATGAATGGGGTAGTTGAAGAGCATTGTGGTGCTGATGATAAAGTATAGCCCCTGTCCTGTGGACTAAATGATTTCCATTAAAGTACCTGCAGACGCTCCTGGAAGTAGAGCTGGCATTTTACCAAGGGTGTCTGCTCATGCATCACCGTAAGGAGACATATGAACTCTGTTCATGTACACAATATACACACAAATCAGAGACAGTATGTGTAACCGGACGGTGTTTTTGTCTGTTTCAGTCATCAATTATATAACTTGTCTCCTCCAGGGTGACTATGAACGTCCATCACGTGACGGCAGTCCCCAGGTTCTGGGCGGTGACACCTATCCCCGAGGGCCTCTTAAGCTACCTCAGAGCCATGCCAAGCCACCTGGCTACCCCCCAGCACACCTGCCGTACCCACCTGTGTTTCACCATTACAAACCCTCACCCTACCACCACCCCCCCTCCCAGCCAAGCCCACCATACACCCCTCAGGTACAGTATGGTTCACTCATTGGTGTCATATTGCCTGATCATGATTTCTCCATGTTAAACGTTTTTTCCACAAAGGTCAAACAATTACTACATGAGGCAAGCTGCAAACAAACCTAAAAAGGTGACTCTTCAGGCACATGGTTTCCACAGGACAGAACTGATAATGTGGATTATGAATATGGATTATGATAAAAAATTATTTTTATGATGTTTCTGGCCAGTCAAGGTGAATTTCTGTGTTTGGATCAAGTCAATTCAAAACTTCCTTCCTTAATTTCTCCCAAATACTACAACTGCATGAGAATCTTAGTGCAATTTTAGTCTCGCTCAAATTTCATTTTCATGTTGTGCACATGTGAATTTTGCATCCAGGGGGCCTACTCGCAGCCTTCATCTCCTTACATCCCCCCAGGGGCCTATCCCCCGCCTTCCTGGGGGTCAAACTCAGACACTCAACCCTCTAGAGTCTCCCATGAACAGTTCAGAGCTGCACTTCAACTGGTGGTCAACCCTGGTGAGAAATTGAGTAAATGAAAGGAGTAGCGAAATGTGTTTGTTTGCTTGTTGTTGTTTTTTTGCGGGGGGAGGGGGTTGTATTTGTTTTATTGCATTGCATCAACATTGAGCTGCATCTGTGCTTGCCACAGGCGACCCTCGGGAATATCTGGACAGCTTTATCAAGATTGGGGAAGGCTCCACGGGTATCGTGTGCATTGCCAGTGAGAAACACAGTGGCAAGCAGGTGGCTGTGAAGAAGATGGACCTCAGGAAACAGCAGAGGAGAGAGCTGCTCTTTAATGAGGTGTGAAAGGCTGGCATAGGGACTGTAGCATGATTAGCTGAAGGAAAATCTGCACATTTTAATGCAGTAACATAACTGGGCACGCTGACTTCATACACCACATAGAGATGGATATCTTGCTACTGTTATGCTGTATGTAATACTGTTATGAGCTACTGTGTGTGTGTGTGTGTGTGTGTGTGTGTGCATTTAAGCATATGTGTACAGTGAACACAGATCTAAAGCTGTTGGTGTTCATTTGGGAACTAATTTACTTTTGATAATCCTATTAATTGCTGAATGTAATCCTTTTATAGTGATGCCTCTGGAATATGTTATATGACACAAAGGGAAGTTACATAATAAAAAATATTGAAATCATATGAATACATATGAGAGTAATGAAATAGCAGCTAATTCCTAAGTAACATATTCCATGTTTTTCAAATGATACATATCGTTCATAGGAAGGGCTTTTGGTTGCTCTATAGTATACAACATTCCAAGAAAGCAGATTGTGTTAATAAAAATGTAATCATAAACATATTTTAAAAGCCATTTCCTCTCTCTGTGTTTCTTAGGTGGTTATTATGAGGGACTACCACCATGAGAATGTGGTGGACATGTACAACAGCTACCTGGTGGGAGATGAGCTGTGGGTCGTCATGGAGTTCCTGGAGGGTGGGGCACTCACTGACATTGTGACTCACACCAGGTAACCTTCAATACAGATACGCAATATGACATACTGAGCTGCAAAATGCCATTGAAGCCCTGAAATTGATGTTTAAATAGAGAGAAAAAGAGTAACAGCAGCTGAAGAAAAGATCAACAAACAGACATATGAGGACCCTAACACTGAGACACCATGGGTGGATATAGTGACTATCACACACTGTATGCTGTTAAAAGTTCTGAAATATAACAGCAAAAGGAGGACCTCTTTAAATGAAAATCCTTGATATCACTTCTAAAATGAGTAATCAAATAAATGACATCTGGACATAAGTGCCATTTAAAGATCAGGACCACTTTACACTACCTATGAACCTACCACAAGATGGGGGTTAGCTTAACATAGAGATAACCAAACTGTTTGACTCTGTCAAATGATCATCCTCCTTGTAACATTTCTAAAGGTCGCACATGAACATTTTATATCTTATTTGGCTGATATGAGCCACACAATGTATTGCATTAGTGAGCTCAAGAGCTGCTGAGGCATGTTAAGTTCCCTTTGTCAGAGTCTGGCAAGCTGTTTCCCTCTGCCACCTGTCTTTATGATGCCTGTAGCTTTTTAATGGGCAGCGTGAATGGTATCAATCTGCAAAAACACTATTTATTATTTTAAAACCAACAACTTGTTTTGGATGCATAATATAATGCATAATATAGAAATCAGGAAACAGCTTTGTACTTTTTTTGTGTGTCTGGTGTGTTAGGTAGATTTTTCTCAAGTCTGTACTGAGAAATGCTGAGGCAGATAAGGAGAGAGCATTTTACTGGAAAAGGCTGAATGAATGAATATTTGCTATTCAGGTGATGGTAATGGCATCAAAAATTGCATAAATGGTAGTGAGGAAAAATGTGTTGTTAAAATTGATATGGTCATTTGCACTGCATATGAGGAACTTCACAGGGGTGGATGATTTTTGCAAGCAGATGGGCTGTAATCCCAGTGCTGGCGCTGATAGTTTTGGGAATAATCAATCTCCAACTTTTTCTATTTGCTTCCCTGATGTTGAGTCGTGTGCTGCTCTTTCATTGTTTTAAGCTTACTTTGTGCTTGGTGTTTAATTACAGTCATTTGCTTGGAGTGTCAGCATTAGTGCTCTGCCATGTCGGATACTAATAACACACTTTGGTGAGGCTGAGCATTGCTGCTGCTGTGAAGTATCTCGAACAGTCACCCACACAGATGTTTGCCTGTTTGTGTGTTCAGTGTTTGAGAGAGTTTCAGTACGCATGAGTGCATTTAGAAGTACGAATGGAAATCTCAGTAAACAGCAGCTTACTCAGCACACATTTCCCTTTAAATCACCTCCTTTTCTCTTTTTCATCAGCCCTCCCTCACAGTCAGTTCACATGAGCTTGGTGAATATTTAAATGATTGTTATATTTTGAATGAAAATTTCTCAATTTTGCACATTGAGATTGTGACACTTAAGAACAAAGTATGTCCTAATTGGACCTTGGTATCTAAATGTAATTAAAATCATCCTATAGATTCTGGTAATAATGCAAATGGTTTCCACATGGTTTTAAGTATTAAGTATTATATATATTCACAGTCATGACAAAGAATATAGCAGTGTTTTTCCTTGGTAATTTCAGCCATATTTATCCAGGTGAAAGCATTGGGCTATTTCCATTTTGCCTTTTGTTGTGGAAATAACTGCCGCCTGCTTCCCATTGTGTAAGATTCATCAGCTCACTTAGTTGTTGGCAGCAAACACACACACCGAGATCTGCATGCACACATGCAGGCACATCTAACCCGCACAGCAGCAGCAGAAGGGCTGTTCCTCTCCTGATTTATTTTGATCACGTTCAAATTTCAATTATACTTTTAGGGATGGTTAATGAGCTGCACCTCACGTGGATTCCACTGCAAGTGTGAAAGCATGTATTTATGCTTGCTGGTATTTGTGTGTGTCTGTGTGTGCATGCATGTGTGTGTTTGCATGTTTGTCTCGACCTGCTTGTGTGTGCATAGATGCATGTGTAATTCAATCTTTGACAACCTTTACAGGCTCATTAAATTAGTTTTTTACTTTGTGTTTGAAACAATTTTCTATTTCAGTGAATCTGTTTCTCTTTTTGATTATGTGTTCATTCCTTTGTGTGTGTGCATGCAAGTGTGTGTCTGCGTGCGTGTGTGTGAGTGAGGTGGTGGGGCAGTAAGATGTGAATTGTTTTTGCGCACACGTCATCATCCCATTTACTTTGAGTTAGCCAGTTGTTTTTCCATTAGCAGACAACTCATTTATCTCTTGTGATTGTAAAATGCATACATGTGTGACATTAAAATCTGCTGCAGTGTGAGGTGTGTGTATCTGAGTATGTATGTGTGTTGCTATGGGGTTGTTTCACATAATGCAAGTTTCTAAGTGACTACTCCAACAGAGGGGCAAGATGAAAAGAGAGATGATTGTGAGAGAGATAAAGCCTGACTAAGGGTGTCTGCACATATATATCAATATGTCACATCATATATTTCACATATATGCATTTCCTTTGTCCATGTTTGCAAATGAGGGTGTCTCTATTTCTGCAGATATACTCTATGTGATATCAGCTAAGAGTGAACACACACAGACACACAGCCTGGCCAGCTGGGTCTAGATGTTGATGTTCAGTTGAGCTGTGTGCTTCTGTGTGAACTCAGTCAGACACATTGCATGGCCTCATCTTTCCATATGGGACCCTCCTGGCTGCAACAGCAGCTGCAGGCTACTGGGGGATATTTCTAAACGGAATCTCTGCTCCTTATCTGTTATTTTGGACTGTAATTGCTTTAGGATGACCATGACGTATGAAGCTTAATAGAGATTGTAATTTTTCAAAAAGTAGTTGAGTACTTGACATTTGGAAACACACACCATGTCATTGGTTATGTCATCTTCTTGATGACATAATCAATGCAGTTTTTGTTTATTTCTACAAATCACAAAGACAGTGATTACAGAAACACACAAAGGTATTATATATAAATTAAAACATCAAACTAATTAGACTTAGGTTTCAACAAGTCTAATGTCCCCAAAGAGGCAATTTGTGGTATAGCACAGAAACATGTAGACACAATAAAAGCACACCAAACAAAAGCCCAATGATCTAAAGTCATCTGTAGCAGCTGAAATAAATGTTGTCACAGTCCAGGCAGGCATTAAAGTATGTTAGTAACAAATGTCATGAACATCACGGTGATATGCTGCACAACCCTTATGTACTGTCATATGCTTCTCATCCACTCATCCCTTCATGCCACAAAAACATTGGGCTACAGCAACTTGTTTAATTGAGTTATAGCCATGAGAATAAAATAATTTTCTTGCCCTGTTGGTTTTTTAATTTACTAATAAACTGTACGATTGATAAAAACAAAAAAGGAAGAGATAATAATATGAATACAATAGACTCAATGCAATGGAGTAACTCACAAGTTAAATCTAATTTGATAAATGTGACAGAGGAGAGTGATGTTTATTCATAATGTCACATCACAATTGAGGCCAACGATTAAATCCAAGGGAAGAATAATTAAATGTTAACAAACATAGTCAGTAAAAGCTCTCTACTCCAGATTTGTTTAGGAGGGTTTAGAAAATGTGGAAAAGCATCTGTCTGATTCATACATTTCAATTCCTATCTTAGTTCTACTTCAGTTTTTAATGGGCTGAATGACGAGACAAATATGTCAAATATCAAATGTCAAATACAGTTTTCTAGTACATGCTTTTTTACTTTCATATTCATCCCTGACACCTTTGTGTGTGTGTGTGTCTTTACAGGATGAATGAGGAACAGATAGCCACAGTATGTTTGTCTGTGCTGAGGGCTCTGTCCTACCTGCACACCCAGGGTGTTATCCACCGTGACATTAAGAGCGACTCCATTCTCCTGACCAGTGATGGCAGGGTAAGTGCATGTGTGCTTGTGTTATGTGTTTTATTATGTCTTTTAGACATATTATCAACTCAATCTGCTTGCTTTGTGAAGTCATTAAACCAGAGTACCCCTTATTCAAACAGCTAACAGTACTACCCCTGCTCCTGTCACTGTTTATTTCAAAACACACACTCACACTCTTGCTGACCTTCTCTCTGGGTTCCACTCCACTCCTGCTACTTGTCAACAGCCAGTGCCAGAAAGGCATCATCATCAATTACCAATTGTTCCCCAGTAATTAAATCCTGCCTAATGCCTCCGAACGAGCTGATAAGACATGATTCATTGAAGGATAATTAAGCACTAATACAGAAGATTAGTGTCTACTATGAAAGCTCTTAATCACAGTGGGTCAGTGCACTTCTTGACAGCAGACTCTGAGGTACAGAGCTCACACAGTCTCAGTCATAAGTCAAGACACCTGCATGACAGAGAGGGGAAGCTGAAGGCTGAGGGTGGTGTCTGTTTGTGTTTGCAGATCAAGCTATCGGACTTTGGTTTTTGTGCTCAAGTTTCCAAAGAGGTGCCAAAGAGGAAGTCCCTTGTGGGCACGCCATACTGGATGGCACCGGAGGTCATCTCCAGACTACCTTATGGAACTGAGGTAAGGACCGAACACACATGGATTAACAATGCTCTGCATAATGGGATAGGAGCTAATAGGAGTGCACTGATGAGAATGAACATGCTGGTTTGTGTCCAGGTGGATATCTGGTCTTTAGGGATCATGGTGATTGAAATGGTGGATGGAGAGCCCCCTTACTTTAATGAGCCCCCTCTGCAGGCCATGAGGAGGATACGAGACAACCTACCGCCACGACTAAAAGAGTCACACAAGGTAGATCTGTCACTAAATCAAATATAAGCAACCAAAGTTCCTTTATCTTCTCTGTCTTCTGTGCATATATTTCTGCCAGCATTAATTTCCCCTCACAGTTCACAATTAAGATGAGCACAAGGAGCAGAATCAAACTATTTGCTTGCAATCTCCAGGTGTCCTCAGTACTGCGATCCTTCCTGGACCTAATGTTGGTGAGGGAGCCCTCTCAGAGAGCCACAGCCCAGGAACTCCTCCAGCACCCCTTCCTCAAGCTGTCGGGACCCCCTTCCTGCATTGTCCCTCTCATGAGACACTACCGCCATCGCTGACCAGCTGGCCCAAACATGCCCACTTCTGCACTAACAACACACACACTGTACACACACTACTAGGGTGGCACTGCCCTCACTCAGCCAAAAAAGTCCACCTCTTGGGGGTTCGCCACTAACACTCACACCTGTAACCGTGACGTAGATTAGCTAGAGGAATATCTAAGGAATACATTTAAAAAACACATGACACAGAAAAGAAGAAAAAAATATCTACTTTTTTGAAACTGAAATGGAGTAGAAGAGTGTACCGTGCCGGAGAAACTCAATAGACGTCCAATAGAAAAGTGTGGACTGGCTCGCCCTGCTGCGGCCTTCTCTCTTAATAGTCCATGAGTCTTCAGCTCCACGTAGAGTTGCAGCAGCTATCAGCAAGAGCTTCAAAGCGTCTGTGGCGAGATGGAAGGACCTGGGCACTGGTGCTCTGCTCCAGACCAGAGCAGCAGAGGGCTGAACAATCAGCTGTGTGCAGTGAGAGCAGAGTTTGACCAGTACTGACTGTCACACGGCTACTGCGTCATCAGACCCTATGAAGGACAGGCTGCTGCTCAGTTGGTCAGATGGAGACAAGCTATCTTGTATCTTTCTTCTCACACACTAACAGTGAAAATGTATTTTAGAGAAACTTGTAAGTTTTTCTGTACAGTTTTGATAATTTGCAGTATTTTATTGTGTCGTAACCATTGTGATATGAGCAGTATTAAACAGAGTTTCTGCAGAGATCTTTCCTACTGTTTATAATCCAGTTTTTGCTTAAAGATATGAGATATCCCAAATAAACCCACCTAAACCTAACTGTTACTAAAAGTGCTAAATATATTTATTATCTTACATTTGTAGACAGAACTTCCATTAAATGTTGGAAAAAAGGGTGTCAGAATTTTGTATAACGTTTTAAAGTATTTATTTATTTATTGGAATTGAAGGTTTATTTTTTGGTAGTGTGGCCTTTTTTGTTTAATTTCTTTTGCTGTTTCGTTGGGTTTTGAGCTACATTTTCAAAAGTGCATTGGCAGACAGTTATATCACTTGTTACATCATCCAAGCAATACCCCAAACCTGTTTATGAACCCATGAAGCCCTGTATTTATGATACTGTAATTACACCATGCATTTAAATGTAGCACAGATGGAATGGATGGAATGGAAAAAAAAAAGATAGACTCTACACAGACCTGTTTTCTTTTATATTAGAGTCTCATCCTGTTTCTCTAAATGCTAACAGGCCCCATCCAAGACGCCCACCTACCGCACAGATTTTAGGATGCTGATGAAAGGTCTGGTTTTCTACTCACATGCTCACTGTCATCATCTCACTCCTTATCCCACCTCACTCAGAGACACACTCGCTATCGCTAAAACTGTGCTGCCATTCTCATCTCTGGTCGGACCGGGAGAACATTGTAATCCTCCTCCCTGCATCGTTTTTACCCATCATTCACTGTGATATGTAAATATGACTGTGCGTATGTGAATGTGTGTTTGCGTACAAGCTTGTGTCTGTGCGTGTCAAAGAGCAAAAGAGGTAGTGAGTGTTTATCTCTGTACAACATCTGAGAGTGTGCGTGTGCGAGCGTGTTTGTGTGTGTGCAGCTGGCTAATCCTTGACAATGTGTCAGGACTTGAATGAGTAACACTTATCTGTGGTGTTGGCTTGTACAGTGATATTGCATGTTTGTTATCAGTGAAGCTGGTTTCAATTAAAAAAATGCCCATAAAAACATTGAGATGTGTTGCATGAATTTTTCCTTCATTACCCGCTACAGTGTCCTCTTCTTCCTCTTTTCTCTGTCTCTCATATCAAGTAGAGATTTTTTTAAATAGCATAATGTCAGAATATTCAAAGGACTTCCTTTCAGCCATCAACAGTTTATGTTTCAGTGCTGTTTTGATCTTCCATATTGCTAAATTCAACAGTTCTCATTTTCACTCTAATTTCACCTCTGAACAGAGCAAAACAAACCAGAAAGACATATCATGGGTCGATGCAGCCATAATATATGAGGTTATTGTTCTTTCTTTTCTCCAAGCCGTTTCCCTCTGAAACACTATAATGGGATATTGATCTAACAAAGACAGAGACAGACACTGGAGCTTTTCTCTCAGAGAGAGGTTCTTCTACCAACAGCCTGGTAAATAAAAGCACAGGCACTGGGGCTAGTTGGACTGCAGGGCAGGGCATCAATGACGGGCAAACAGACTGTGGAGTCGCTGAGTTACAATTAAGGTGAATGATATAAGACAGCCACATATTCACAAAACACTGAACTGGAGTAGGACATGGTTAAATGTTGTAGGTAAATCAAAAAGCAGCATGGAGGCTGTTGGTCCTGCTTTTTTTTAATACTTTTTTTTACTTAAATTTGTTATTTAAGAGCCTTTTCTCAACAGACATTTTAGTAAAGCACACAATTAATTTTGCCTATTTGTCTGTTGCATTTAAGCCTGTTTGTGGACTCTCTGAGGCTGCTTGCAGAATACTGGCTGGTATTCTTAAATATTACTGCTTTTGAGCAGAAGAGAATAAAATCGGTAAATTAAATTAAAGTGTTTTCTCTCAGTGAAATACTCCAGAATGAGCCTTCTTTGGTTAAAATATAATCAGACAGAGAGATTTTCACTCACATACTGTTGGCTGTCCTGGATGGTCCGCTTCAGACGCACTGCGTCACTGTCGTCACTCATCAGCTACACCTGCGTGTTTACAGACGAGCCGGTTGTCCTGAGTGACTCTGAACTTTGGCCCCCCGCCTTCATTTAGCCTCAGGTAGGCCCCAATTAGCTCAGCTAGCTGTTAAATTGAAATTTGTAAATGTTTATGAAACGGAACAAACTGGACTACCTCAGCACCGGGTGAGTTAACGTGACTGTGTGATAATTAGGCTAACATGCTAACATGCTCACATGCGATGGCCGAGAAAGCTCACAGCACTGCAAACACCACAACGCACATAAACAAACTGAGGTGCACTAAAACTAAACAAAACGGAAGTGTCCCGGTTACTGTGGACAATAAAAGAGGAGGAGAAGCACAAGTAAATGAGACACTTCTTTTATGAAACTGCTATTTTAATAACAGTAACAGAATGTACTTTCCGGTGTATTATATTCATATAGTTAGGCTGCTTAGCGTCAGCTTTGATGAAGCTAATCGTGCTAACTTTGGCCTTGACCTAACACATTGCAAGTGAAGGCACTTATTGACATTGATATAAGTTTCATTAAAACAATGTTTTTTCCCTCTATTTCTTATTCTCCGTCTGATATTGTCAGTAGCCTTTTCTCTTTTTAATTTCCATTCCGGCTTCTTTTCGTTGCGTTGTGGTATTTGCAGTGCAATGATACTTCCCGGCCGCCGTACTAGTCGGCCATAAAAACCAACATATACAAAGCTCTGTGTTGCTGTTGTCGTTGTTGCTGCTGCTGCTGCTGCTGTTGCTGCTGTTGTTGTTGTTGTTGCTGCTGCTGTTGTTGCTGCTGTTGTTGCTGCTGCTGCTGCTGCTGCTGTTGTTGCTGCTGCTGCTGCTGCTGCTGTTGTTGTTGTTGTTGTTGTTGTTGTTGTTGCTGCTGAACTGGTTTGGTGTTCATCATTTCTGAGGACAGTCAGAAGCTGCTCTGCCGTCTTTTTAGGTGAAGTTGTTGCTCAGTGTGTTTCAAGCTCAGTTTCTGTTTGAGTTTTCTCTGTTGCACTGACATTGTCTGTGTTGTTGATGTGAGGAGATTTGAGGTCAGTTGCATTTTTAGCTATTTTACTTTTTTCCCCAGAATTTCTTTTTAATCAAGTAGATACCGAGGATAACATGAGGTGTTTTTTTTTATTTTATTTTATTTATTTTTATAATTGTTGTGGATTTTGTGTAAATTTACATGCTTGTTCAGTTATTGGATGACTTTAAGTGTTATCTATAGCTACTATGTTTCTTTAGTTACACTATGATCCTATGGGCTACAACTATGTGTTAAACCACTTTTTTCTGCGAGGACATTATGGATATTCAGAGATGGTGGACATTCTTGATGACAAATTGACTGAAATATTTTTAACCACAGCAGGAAAACCCTTCTGTCAAACGATAGAAGAACTGAGCTGACTGTGCAGAATGAACTCAGTATGTTTATTCTGTGAATTAATGTTGCATTCAGTCAAAGCAGAGAAGATTACTGACTAATGCTACATAAGAATTTATAACTATAAAATATTAGCCAATAGGAAAAAAAAATTATCTCAAGGAAATAATGGTCAGGACTGCAAATAACAATTATTCCCAGTTAATCTGTTCTCAATGAATGGTTTGGTTCTCTAAAATCTCAAACAGTGTTGCTTTGTTTTATCTAACAGCAAAAGACCTATCAATCAAAATTCAGTTTTTAGCACATAAGACAGAAAGAATCAGCAGAAACAAATTGGAGAAAACCATATCACGTTTTTTGATATTGAATCTTAAAATATGATACAATTATTATTAATATATAAAATGATCGCTTTTTTTGGCCCCTCAATTAATTGGTTAATTGACGTATCTATTCAGCTCTGTAGCAGATGCATTGTTAGTATCAGATGTTATTGTTGACTATTCACAGGGACAGTGTCACAACAATCCTTTGTATCCTATAATGGTGCAGGTGTTCCAGATGTAGTGGGATTACTCATAGTCTTGAATTAACCTTTCATAAAGATCATTTCAGTAGTAAAGCAAGTTTAAAAAAAAAACTAGATCAAGGTACTGCGACTTTTGTGTGTTGTTGACTGAGGATGTAGTATGTCGTCCACACTTCTGAACAAAAAGGTGTAGCTGATACAAATGCTGTTTACTTTCAATCAGATTTGTTCATATTTCGTTTCCTTTGAAGCCCAGATTCAGACACAAAATCAATACTTCATCACTGCAGCTTCTCTACTGACAGGTGTATCCATCACTTTTTTCCAATCACACTTTTTCATTTGAACGTACTTTTTTTTTTTTTTTTTAACCAGTTTTAAAACAACAGTGACATTTATGGATTGGAGAGATTGTATTGTACCGATGTGATAGGATAACAGAAATGACTGGAGAGAGGTGTACAGATGATTCCAGCAATTTATTTCAATGAACAGAAGATTACTGCACAAGATTGCATCAGCAGAGGTTTATGCATAGACTTTGTTCTGAAAATATTATACACATTTTATTTTTTATTTAATAATCTCTTTCATAAACACTCATGGCATTCTCATAAATTCATTATTAATACAGATTTTTATTTTTTTCGACCAGATGTTTATGTATTTCTTTCTTCCTTTTTTGATATGTTCCATATATCTGTTGGGAGAAAAGACTGAAGTCAAAGCAAGAACATTGCAACTCTTAATGACTCTGAATGCCACTGTACTGCACACACTACAAGACTTGTCCACTGTCAACACTATGGCTGCATTCAAAAATGAAATTAAAGGTTAGCAAATACAGAACCAACAATAGGTATTGAAATAATATAGCAGCAGTTTCAGAGAGAGGAGGAGAGGAGAGGGTGATGAATAGTTGGCATATGGCAGCAGAAGCTCAGGCTATATCTGAAATTTCTTTCAAAGAGAAGTTGAATAAAAATGGCTCAAAGTAGTGACGAAGTAGGCCTCAGTGAGATTAGGAAAAAAACTGTAACCTTTGATTGGTTGGTCATTTTCAAAATTCTCATCACTGAAATGCAGACTATGAATTTATGGCATTAAGATTCAAATCAGCAGCCGGGTAAATTTGATTTTGATGGGTGACCCTCCAACTACATCCATGCTTGGCCCCACTGTCCCAATAACTCAAATTGTAGCTGTTCCAAAGTTCCAGTTGGCCTATGGATACAGGCTACACACATTTCTGTTAGTCCATGGCAGGGCACTTTCCTCGGTGGTGTTAGGCCTGGGACATAGAGGACACAAGTCTTTTAGCAGGTTAGCTTTGGAGCTAACTCTGCTGCTGATTACATGTTCTTGTACATGGAGCGATCTCTGGGGAGCTGGGGCTGGTTTGCTGTCAGCTTCAGGTGGAAGTGGTAAATGGTGAGCATGATGATGATTATGAGGCCCAAAATGAGGCCCAGGACTAGGGGGAGGGTCTCCTCCAGGCGTTCCCTCTGGTCAGTGATACACTTGTAGGCTGCAGAAATGGGAATAATGAATACTGTCAGCATGTTGTGGAGACTGAAATGACTAAATGACTAAAGGGCTGCTGGGTTTGTAGATTTATTAAAAATGTACGATCAGCAATATCAATGATGATTCAGTGTTCTTTTGAAATACCTACCTAACTTAATTAATATTTTATACTACACCAAATCTTTTACATTTTGGCTGAAACTATCTATTGTTTTCACCATTGAAAACTGCAGAAAATCTTTTTTCATTTAACTTAGTCTGTAAAATGTTTTGAGGTTAGTGTATTAACTATTTAAAAAATATTTATCAGCCATATTTTTACATCATTGTTGATAGAAATTCAATATATAACACAATAGCTATAACACACACCCATAAAAACACAGTAAAATCATGTTTTGTAGTTAGTACTAATGTTTTCACTTTGTTTATTAAACTTGTATTGGACATTAATTTCAGTCATATCCCTCCATGTCCATTATGTGGCTTCTTTGAGACTTTTAAAGTGGTCGTGTGTGTGTGAGTGAGAGTGACAGACAAATGTGAGTGGATAGCAGGAAAATGTTTGTGCCATTTGCTAAATGACAAAAATTTCAAACCTTTTTCTCCTCTCCTGTTCTGTGCTCAGCTAAATGCATGGTCTCCAGCAAACACCCATCTGTTCATATATGTATGTCTGTAAAGAGGAAGGAGGACACCAAAGCCACAACTGGCTATAACTGCTGTACAGTGTGCTGCTTTGTGTTGAAGGTGTTTCTCCCTGTGGGCAGCAGTAATGCACCCTAGAAGGAAGGCAGTGAAGCATAGCACAGCCTAGTTTACAGCAACTCGGAGCAAATGATTCTTCCAAGGTGATTGGCTCCAGAGGACGAGCAGGTTCATTCAGTATGTCTATAAAAGCTGCACTGAGGGGAAAGATATGACTGCACTCACACATAAAGTCCTAATGACCCCACCCTTCTCTCTCTTTCTTTGCATCTCTTTGTCTCCCTTGCATCCCCACCCCCTCTTTTTTCCTCATTTCTCTCTCTCTCTTTTTTTTCATACTGCAGCAATAACCCCCCACAGCCACAGAAGTGTGTGTGTGTGTGTGTGTGTGTGTGTGTGTGTGTGTGTGTGTGTGTGTGTGTGTGTGTGTGTGTGTGTGTGTGTGTGTGTGTGTGTGTGTGTGTGTGTGTGTGTGTTTCAGATGTATGGCCATAGCACCCTCACTCCAGGATTAACGTCATCACCTCAGTGGCAAAGTTCAGCTTGTTCTTAATGACGGTGTTTCTCAAAAAGGCGGCATCATAGTTTTCCTTACGTTCACTGAACATGAAGTCGGAGGTGATGTCAAAGGGCTGGATCTGGATGTCAGACATGGACATGGTGATGCCCTTCTGGTGGTCGCTAGAGATGAGGGTGAATGTCTGCTGTGCTGTGCACAGATAGGACCGTCCGGCGGGGGTCACCAGGGCTGACAGGTGGTGTGTGCTGGCTGTGTGTTTCCCAGCTGGAAAGGAAGGAAGTCAGAAAGGAATATGACATATGCAAGAAGTAATATTGACCTAACTTCAATTCTGTACAATTGTCTTCAACTTTATTAACTCATGTTTTTTAGTGTATAATTTGGACTGAAGGTCTTTTAAAAAAATCTTTATATACAGAATAATTTAGACAAAGTTAAATATTAACTAAGAAAGAGTGAACACCTAAAAGGTCTAAAAGTTAACAATAAGATTTGTGAAATCACAGAGGATCTGTTGCTAGTTTGATGTGAAATGTACCACTAGTACTGCCCGCACTAATAATAATGATAATAATCGTGATAAAACGTGTGTGGTCAGCTAAACAGGCAGGATCAGCCTCCCACAGTGGCGTAAATCCCCGCAGCTCATCACAGCTCATCACAGCTCAGCGCTCATGTGAGAGGAAGGAGAGCGAGATGCGATCAGAGCAGGCGGGACAGAAATGTGCTGAGTTGCTACTGTAGGACACTCACGGTTGTACGCGTTGATGAAATGCGATGTGTCGTAGACGAACTGGACCTTGCTGATCTTCCACACCTCGATGCCCCTGTCCCGGAACTCCTACATGGTCAGACATACGGCAAAAAATGGCCTAACCTTCAAAAGTAACATCTTGTTTCACTATCGGATTTTTCAAACGAATGCATTCGTTATTTATTTCTTTTTACCAAAACACATCCGCGTTAATCAGCAACGGCAGTAATAAATCCAAGGGGAAAGGTTTTGAAATTGCAGGAACCAAACAAACTCTAGAGAAATAGATACATTTTCGTTTTGTGATGAATGCTGACATTGACTTTGGCTTTGGCTTCACTTGACTTTTCATACGTTATGGCTTTGCTCAGGCTTTTGTCGCCCACCTTAGAGAAGTAGATGCGGAAAACGTAGGCGCCGTTCTTCCAGGATATGTGGATCTCTGACTCCGTACTCCCACATTTTCCCTCGATTTCTGCACCACGAGGTAGAGTGAAGGACGCCTGCTCGGTGATCAGCTGCAAAACACAAGGGGCAGGTATGAAAAGGTGGCAGCTAGGGCCAGGTCACGGACTGAAAGTTTTTTTTTTTTTTTTTTTTTAAGCATTTGACTTCTATTTTTACACACCAGCTCTTAGAGCAAGCAAAAAAAAAAACCTGATTATGTGTTAGTTTTTCTTGACAACAGAAACTAATGTAAGTCTTTCGTTTGATTAATATAAAGTACCGCAAAATATTTTCCTTTTCTTGATGATGGGACTGAATGCACCATCAGCATTTTACGCACGAATGTACACTACAAACCTGTTTCCATTTTGTTGAATGTCAAAATATTTGTTAAAGCCTTTTTTAAAACTTCCGTTACGCACCACGGATAAATCTTTGATGTCCATGACACAAAGGAACATTTTATGCATGTTAGAAGCCTGAATCGCCATCTGCGTTTCTTTTTTAAAGCGCCCACATGCATTAAAATGCACCGGGGGGATTCCTTACGTCTATCCCGTTGAGCGCGAGCACGTCATACGGCACGAGAAATTTAACGGCGAACTCCACCATCAGGCATGTTGTTCCGTTCTCCCGGACAGCGAAGATGGCTTTGTCCGGGTCGTTGGAGAGCCCAGACAGGTTCTCCCCCTCCTCCTCCGCCAGCCCCGCGGACAGCAGCAGCGCACCTGGCACATGGAGCACAACATAACATGAGGGGGGGTCCTGTCAAAGGGGGAACAGATGTGGCACCAAAACATGCAGAATCAGCATAAACAGAGGCGAGTTTAGCTGAAGATCACTGTCCTGTCACCTATGTTCCCTCACGGCAAAGTCAAAATCGGGTTAAAACACTGGGAACAGAAATCTGCAGTCTCAGGAGAGCAACAGCACACCACTGGCTGCAGTCTAAACAACGTCAGGAAGTGATGAGCTGCAACTGTCATCGTGTTTGGACGACTTTATATTCATGTGAGCACGAAAAAAGCCGAGCCGTTCCAGTTTATAGAGAGGAGAACAAATACACTCTCATACATTGTCGTGCTGCAACACGCACAGTAGGTGCACAAGCAGTGGCGTCACGACAGACACACACACACACACACACACACACATACACACTTACCAAACACAGTGAACAGCAAAAGTCGTGTGCTCTCCGTGGTGCTGAAACCGAGTCGTCCCATCTCTCCCAGCTTCCCCAGCGCTGAAAAAAAGGGCTTACTGACTGGGCAGCCTGTGCTGAACCCACGAAAAGAAAAGAGAGACGAAAGAGACAGATAGGGGAGGCGGGAGAGAAAGAAAGGGAAAAGAGAGAGAGAGAGGGGAGGGATGCTTCTACTCAGCGCCCAGAAGTCACGCTCAGATCATCGTGAATGCAGCAAAAATGTCTCCAGGTTGGACGTGAGATCCGGTTCGCACTGCAGAAGCAGTCGGCACCGATGAGTTCTGGCCGTCCAAACCAACCTCCCTCTCCAAGGTTGACAGGCTTTAACCCGGTGACAGCTGCCACACCGCACTCCTACATATTAACGCCAGGAAAAACGGTATTGTACTGAAATTAAAAGTCCGTCACCTGCGTTTGTCTCGTGTAAGGAAGGACTCGGCGTACAGTCTCAGTTATTCCCGCAATGCTGTAGTCTCCATCTCTGTGGTAGCAGCTGTAGGATGGGCTGAAATGATGTATGTCTGGAGGGAAACGCCGACAGCACCCCCCTCCCCCTCCCCCACCCCCCTCCCTCTCTCAAACTCTACTTCTGCACGGTTACAGCTGACAGCTGCAACACGCAGTAAACCTGAAATCTTCCACTTGACATTTGATAGAATCGGTTTACACTTAAGTTTACACAACGAAGAAACTCGCCATACAGTAGGAAGGTGGCTATTCCTCTGTCGTGACACCTATTGAAAACGTTTCAGAAGTTATGACAACCTAACAGAACTGGAAGTATAATTTCCTTCTGGCCTTATGGCGCCTTAGGTTCAGCCTCCGTCTGGGACTGCATGGGCTCACAGATGAACCAAACTCGCCAGTCAGAACAAAAACGACATCTGAACAGTAGCGCCGTAAAGACTGCAGACGGTGATATTCTCTGACTGGCTGTGTTTCAGGTCAGACCTGTGTGCCATGTTCAGATAGTCGGATTTGATTCTTTGCTGTCAGATCACTGACATACCTGCACTGCTGTCATCACCCCTCTACCTTCGATGCAGCCTCCTCCTACTCTGATAGGAGTGGCAAATGCTGCTCAGCACTGTCTGTTTTCAATGTGTAGCTGCAGTGTCCAGCCGGCAGGTGCTGGTATTAACGCGCACATTTCTGCTGATGTATTAACTGCTTCCAGTTGTTGACTCGTGGCTTCATTTTTATTCTCTTCCTGTCCCTCTGGTTTTCGACTCAAACAGTTTTGATATGGAGTGAATTCAGCAAAGCGTAGTATGTTGTCTTATATTGTCTATTTGGTGAGACAAGTTCCATCAGTAACCACGTTGTGTTTAGTTCTGGTGCGCTCATGGCAATTTTTGCGCACGGCGCGCCGTGTCTTCTAAGAGTTTGGAGCTCTGAGGTGAAAGTCAAACTCGCACTTGACGGAGCTGATGCTGTTGATGCTGGCTTTACTGTCGACCTGGGGATGTTTTGTGCTTTGGGGGAAGGTTTCCGATCTCGGAATACGTCCTGACTTCTGAAACTTCGGATCCAACTCTTCCATGTCCTTTTTAAATTCCAGGGACGTAAATCGGCGTAAGAGCTTGTTGCCCAAAGTCACAGTCGAAGCGTCGTCGGCTGGTGCTGTGAACGGAGGAGCTTCTGCTTTGCTGGGAGACGCCTCCCGCCTCAAGGTTCTGGGTTTACGCAAAGGCACCAGTGTGCGCCCCGGAGGGGTCGGGCTGAGCATACTGGTCGGCAGACTACATCTTTTCTGGTGGTAGCTGTCATGACATCTCTGAATACCGAAGTCAGCCATTTTGGATTTTTCTGCTGCCGATTGATTTTGGTTTTTGTTGGTGAGAATGGGAGTCAGTAGGATTCCCAGGGCGGAGGTCGCGCCGGGTTTGTGTGTGTTTCTGCTGGACCGAGGGGAGAAGAAAGGCGACTTTTGAGCCTCGCAGCTCCGTAGCAGAGAGGGGAGGTGATCATCAGTGTTGATCAATCTCTCCCCGGGTTTAAGATGCTTAAAGCTGGGAGAACGGGGGGAAGGGTTTTTAGGGGTTCGGACTCCGGATAAGTCCAATTCCCGTGCAGGCTCTTCTGTAGACTCTTCTATAGAGTCCATGGACGGTAGTGCACTCTGTTTTGACTGAAGCCTCTGCTGCCATGTGCAGTTTTCAGCCACTAAACAATCGGTAGAATTACACTTTTGGAGGAGCTCGGGTTTGTCCACTAAATGTTCAACTTTACTCCCAAACTTGTCACTTGCAGCATCGCATCTCAGACCGAGTCGCTGCTGCGGGGTGGCCTGAGCTCCGCCCTCAGACTGGCGGCTCTTTCTGGAGCTGGTGGTCAGCGCAGAGATGCAGTCTGTGTGCCCCAGTAACCTCGCCACTTCGACAGCAGAGTTGCCAACTTTATTCTGCCTGTCTATCTGGAGACCGAGTCTCTTGAAAGCTCTCACCAAAAACTCGACCACGCGGGAGTGCCCTGCTACCGCCGCGTACATCAGCCCGGTGTTGCCCCAGCAGTCCACGATCTCCGGGTCCGCGTTGCTTCGGACCAGGATCTTCACGGCATCCAGGTAGCCTTTCTCACAGGCGTGACTGAGCGCGGTGCGCCCTTTGCCGTCCTGACAGTTAACGCCAGCCCCCCTCTGCAGCAGGAGCTCCACAAACTTACACCGCGTCTGTCCGTCCGTCAGGAGGACAGACCAGATGAGGGGCGTCCGTTCGCCTTCGGTGACTGAGTCCACGATCTCCCCGTCCAGCGCGTCCAGGACAAACCTCGCCAGGTGGACTTGATCTTTGGACATTGCCTCCAGGAGGATCTTGGTGCCTGTTTGCTCACCAGACTTCTCGGAGGCCTTGGGCATGTTTCTGAACCGGTTCAACAACCGTCAGAGAAATGTCATAGTCCAACAACCAGGATCAGGTCTGAAACCTCTCCTCTGATCCTTTGGGCGCTGCTGAACAGCCATCAGACCTTTATATATCCAGAGGAAGCCCCGGAGTTACCAGGCAACACAAACATCAGTACCGCGCTTTGTTCGCCTTTCTAATGGAAATACTGTACTTATAATGACAAAAAGCGTCGGCACCGGAGGCCCAGCGACGTGAATCTACCCCGCGCTTGGTGAATGTGATTAGACTGTTTGCTCATTGTTTGATAATAAAGTGCTTGGGGGTGTTTGTGCCGTTCACAATGAATGTGGCCTATGACGGGACTCCACTTCAGACAGTTTCAAAACACTGATCACATCTCAGATAGGACACAGCATGCAGTTTTTCTTTTTATTTACAGGCCCAATATCGTACTTTGACTATTGAGTCACTTTAGTATATGTAGTATAGTATATGCATGAAAGGGCAAATCAAAGGCAAATATTAGGGAGGGACCACAATCAAAAGAAAGCACAACTGAGACACAGGGTTATGTCCCATTTTACACCTGGATTTATTCATACACATACTATAAAACAGTATTAAAGGAGCTGGATAACAACAGTATTTTCATTGCTATAAGTTCAACAATACAATATAAATACAAAAACGCGCACAAAATGGTTTGTTGACAAGCTACAGTTAAAATAGAAAACAGAGAAGATACAGTAGAAACTGAGGAACTCAAATCAGTGATGTTGCTCTGCAAAAATAA
Source organism: Echeneis naucrates (assembly GCF_900963305.1). Lineage (NCBI taxonomy): Eukaryota > Metazoa > Chordata > Actinopteri > Carangiformes > Echeneidae > Echeneis > Echeneis naucrates. The sequence goes on from NC_042534.1 coordinate 12,123,881, forward strand.
TCAGCTTTTTTGACAAACTAGAGCCAAAGGTTACATGTAATCACACAACATAAACATTCAACTAGTGCAAAAAAGCCTCTAGCAAACATAATCATCTTAAACTACACGTTATATCTAATATATATAATATACATATTCATTTATTTATATATATGTCTTCATATAAATAACCCTTTAATTTGGCATTTTATCATTCATAAAATAATTTAAAAGTCCTAACAGACACTGAGTGGCACATTTGAAAGCGATGGAATAAAATTTAAAAGCACTTTTTACTCATTTATCTCTGCACTAGATATGTGGTGAGAGTTTTATACTGTATTGTGTGGTGCAGTGAGGGCAGACTGGAAAACAGAAACGAGAACAAACAAGAAAACCCAGTGGCTAATAAATGTCCTTCCCCAATTTCCAGCAGACTCACTTCATCCCCGAGCCCTTGAATGACATAACACAATTGGTCAAAAAGTAAATTAAACTACATACATTCCAGTATATACAAGAACATCCCATCTACCTTCTAAGTGTATTACAGCAGAATAAAAGAAAAAAAAAAAAAAAAAACTTAGATAGGCTGTTTTATACTCAGCTATTTCTGATTTCATTTTCATATCATCACTTAGTAATAGTGTCATTTTGGCTGCTTTCAGTTAGTGTTACACCATTGAATACCTGGCATGATTATATGTGCACAATACTACGGTACCCATAGGATTACTTCATAATAGTACTTCTGTGTCATATTTCTCCTGCAGTAGTTTCTATCTGGCAGTACGACTTGGGCTGTTAAGTGATGCTGTACATGACAAACATTCTGAGACATGGCTGGATGGAGACCTTATCTAAGATCCCCAACATGGATAGTGTTTGGCAGCGTCGTCGCAGACTTTATTACAAATCAGTTAGAGTTGTCTGACATCCTCTGACTGGAGGTGAACAGGGAGACAATGGAGATTCCTAGCTGAGGTTGCTAAGGTGCAGTCAGGAAGCTATTAGGGGAGAACTTCATTAATGAGTGGGAAACTGACAAGATGAGATGGTGCCAACTTCTGTTGGCCAAAGTTCTTGTCTGATGGTAAAAGACAGTCAATTAAAAGAATTAGAGCAGAAATAAAGTGCTGCTGAGGAGGGATTCCTTTACAGCTTTGACATGATTCTCAGAGCATGAAACTCCTTAATGTAAAGTCCAATTGTAACTTTACTTAAATTTGTTGCTAGAAGTTGTTCAGCTCACTGCCTCAGTTTCTAGCTTGAAACTTTCTGTAGTGCATTAAAGGTATACAAACAACCTCATTTTGGGTGCTGTAGCTGCAAAACGTTTAGCTATAACCTCTGGAACTAAGGTTTGAACATCTAAAAATTTGAGGGAATCGTGTTTGTTAATCTTTTGCATAGTAAACATGACTTTGAGCCCCACGTTGCGAGTAAAGAGTATTGTATTAGGGAGTTTTGCATTTTTAAGGGGAAATGAGGCACCATATCAAGGGAATAATGATTAAGACTACATTTAACAGAGAAATTGTCTAGTCATTAGTGACTATTATCTCCCATGTTCCCTTCATAGTCTGACTCAACTATGAGTCCTGCTAATAGTCAGCATTGCTGAGTAACAAAAAGTCAATAATACATCTTTTGTGAAGTTAAATGACACTGAGGGTTTGCTTCTCCTTCGTAGTTATTTTTTATACATTCTTACTGAAATACACAAAACCAGTAGTTCTAGTAGTGCACTGCTACATTTTCCACATTGTTATGATGGCCTATTACATACAAAGTGCTCAGGACAGGACTGTGTGTAGCATACAGTGGACTTCACAAAGTTTATTCATTTGTGCTGTAATGACACATCCTATATATTCTTCTCCCCTCAGCCACGTTGTTTCCGGTGCAGTTACTCGGGTACCAATTAAAAAAAAAAAAAGGGAACGGCTGTCCACGTCATCTGACCTGTGACTGAACGTGTTTGCATGCGTGTGTTTCCACCAATAGCTGCAGCCCCGTTGCCCATAGATCACAGAGAACAGTGAGGGTGATGGAGAATTTGGATCTACATACAGTGGAGGAGGGGATGCATCTGACTCTGCTGCTTCATCTCCGAGGTAATATTTCCTTACTCAATAAGTTGTTAAACTCCTCGTCATACAGTGAAAAGCACCAGTGGCTCAGTGGTTTAAAGTTAGTGCCTAGGGTAAGGGTGCAGAGAGCAGGTGAATGAACAGATGGAAAAAGAAGTGGGCAGAGCTACTTTCTGTCTGTGTGTGGGTTATAGAGGGCTTACTGTGGTGGAGTGTTTCTGCACCTGTGTGTGTGCGCGCATATGTTTGAGTGTTTATGTGTGCGTGCCTCAGTCTCAGTTGCTCACACCACTGTGGCAGGTCTGCGGTCCATCTCTTCCTCCAGCTTCACCATCTGCTGCATGTCCTTGGCCTTTGAGGAGACATAAAAACAGTGACAAACACACAAGTCCTGAATGTTGTATTGCTCATTTGCCCCTAATTCCACAATAAGCTCCTCTGCAGGCTGCTCATAACTGTAGTTTTTCAGGTAAGAAAAACTAAATGCTTGTTAGGAGTGACATATAATATTTAACAGAAAATATCTGTACTGAGACACTGTCACATCCTCTGAAAGCAAATGACTGAGTGGGACTGAAGCACAGTGGAGCAGGTTGTGAGCTGGCTGGTTTTGTGTAGTAATAGCTGGTGAGTCATGGTGGTAAATGACGCAAGCTGCTAGTTGGCAGGGCCGACACCCTGAGAGCTGCAGACTAAAAATGTGGAAATGGGATTTCACAATACAAAGGAAATAATTCACTTTTTAAAAAATCTTTAAATCTATTCAAAAACAGTTTCCTTGTGTACCATTTCCCTGCTTTACTCAGAGATGAATCAGTTTCAGACCGCTTATTGCAGTGCACATTTAAAGGCAGAAAAATAGAGATTTTCAACGGGCCTATCAGAGAAGTGAGGTGAAAAAATAAGAAACAAGACTGAGGGATAGAGGCTGATGAGATGGACGGAAACATGATTATCACTGGTAGAGAAAGGTATCACAGAGTTGAAGGAGATGGAGATGCCTACCTTGAACCTGTTTATTTGCATGATGTGATTTCAAAAGCTGTGCCAGGAGAAGCAAATCATATTAAAAACAAATGAATGACAGATGACAAACTAGAAGGAAAAGATGAAAACATGGGGCATGTGTATATATATATATACATATATACATACACACACACACACACCTATATATGCATCTACAACTTGAACTGTGGGTCAGAGCGATTGTGGTTTGTCTAGTATTAGTGGCAGTGTTTCTATTCTGTTTAGTCCTTTAAGCATTTCTGATGCCAGCTTTGTGGAACATGTCCTGAAACCTAATAACACTTTACGTCATGAATTACAAACTACATTCATACTGAAAAAGCCAGTGAAGCAGTAAGGTTAAAAAAAAAAAAAAGAGGCAATCTGTTTGGTGAACGAAACGTGTCTGGGAGATGCTGTGGTTGGACACTTCACCAGTTCAGATAGTGAACGGCTCATCTTCAGCCTCTCACTGCTTATACTGTAAATGAAATCTGTGTGTCTTCAGTGTTGTACCTGCTCATTGAACTTCTCCAGTTTCTCCAACTGTTCTCTCTGGTTTTTCTGAAGCTGCTCCATTTCCTTCTGATGCTTCATTGCCAGCTGCAGATACAGGGACAATGCATTATGACTATTTAGTTATGTTTAACCCTAAAATAGATACTTTTAACATTGGCTACCATAGTTGTGCTTCAGTGTTGAGTCAAGCTTTCTTTTTTGGGGGGGTTAAAACAATCAGTGGTGAGCAAAACCCAAATATACTGTTTTGCATTTCTATTGGCTGGTCCGTGTCAGCAGCCAACAAGAGTTTATTTTTCAACATCAAAACCCAAAAGGGAAGTTTTTCTTCCAGACTATGTCTGGTCTAGAAGACAGAGGGAGATGAAAATCTTTAGTTGTATTGACACTGTAAAATGAAACTACTGAAGGGCCAACACATCATTTGTATGCTAATACTACCAGAACAAGGGGTAAGGAGGGAGAAGTCCTGACATATTAAATAGTAAATTGTAAATAACAGACCCTCTTCCTTTCATCCAGGAACTTCTTGGTGTTGCTGCTGTTTAGCTCTCGCACTCTCCTAAATAACAACAAGACAGAAAATGGTGTTACAAGTACCATGCAACAATTATCACAGCACGTGCTAACACATGGATATAATATTCAGTCTGCATGCTCACCTCTCTCTCTCTGCCTTGTTTTTGATGCTCTTGTCCTGGCTGATGGCTTTACTGTTTTCCATTGACATCTTGGCCTGGTTGGCACGCATTTCTTTGTTTTGCCTAAAATTGTGTGTGTGGGGAGAGGGGATGCACATTTACTGAGTTACAGTAGCAATACTTGCAGCTGCTAACAATAGTGATGACTAATGGATGCTCACCGTTCATGGATAACTTTGAGCTGCATGGTCTGCTGCTCCTGCACAGTGGTCAGGAGTTTCTTGAGGTGTTCACACTGCTGTGTGACATGGATATCCTTCATGTCCTGCTCCTCACTGCTGTGAGTGCTGCTCAGCTCTGACCACTCTTTTGTGTGTTGTGCTGTGATATCCTTTACCTGAAAACACATAACATGCATACAGGCAATTATCCACAGCTAAGGCAGTCATCATCCTTATCATTGTTAATAATTGTGGAAAGATGAAGAATAGCTTTGGGATAAGCCAGTGCAATTTTACCTTGGCTTTGTGATCAGTGACTAGTGTTTGGATCTTGTCTTCAGTCTCCTTCTTCAGCTCTTGGCAGTTGTTTTCTCTGTAAGGACATCAAATATAAGAGATTGGAGTATCTTCACTTGAATAGGAAAAATCAAGTTTTCAATAGACCCATCTTACTGAAAAGTACCGGGGCCTCAGCTAGCCAAGTGTATAAGTTGTTTTTGTTTGTTTCCATCAGAATATTCAAAATGTGACAGGTTCCCTATCAGTGAGGTTATGTACTTTAGATGCAGTAGTAGTATGCCTGGACTTCTGTAGGATGTACAGTAAAACCAGGCAATGCAGTGCTGTAATGATGCATGGCAATCTAAGCTGTTTACGCCTCATTTTGTTTTCACATAATACTGATACTATTTTTGCGCCCTTACCCGCGTTTTTTGATAGCTTTCTCCAGTAGTTTCTCCAGGGTTGTCCTCTCTTTATCATGCACAGACACCATCTTTTCCACTTGGCTGCAATGGGCTTTCTGCATTACATTTTGATCCTGTTGGGGGGAAAAGAGAGAGAAGTAGATGTGTCACTTTTACAGTTTTAACCTTATGGCTCTACTTTATGAGCAAACACAAGAAGAAACCCTACCTGATTCTAAACAAACCAGATAGCTTAAATCTGTCAAACAGCTGTAGTTCTTCATTGTTCATCTCTATTTTGTAGGATGTATTGTTGTTTTTAATCAGTGATTGTGTACAGTTATTTTATTTGTATTCTGGATCTATTTTTATTGCCACCATGCTTCTAATCTCATTTGGGGCTAAACATCTTTAAACAAAGGTCCTAATAATATTAAATCAGTTTTTCCTCTGTACCTTTTGCACAGCTGCTGTTTTTTAAGAAACAATTCAAATTTTCTTAGGTAGCTGACTGTGGATAGACCTATACTATAATTCAGATTGAGGTTCTAGTGCTAAACATGTATTTAAATCGTAATGTGACTACCATTTGTGGTTTTAATTGCAGTGGTTATGTTATATTCACACTTTCTCTTACAGTGGTTGTAAATTCATTGATGCTCTAATACAGCACTGCAAAATGAACAGAGGAAATTTAAAAAATAGAAATATGCTGTTGCCTCTGAGTAATGGGCCAGCAGTCACATGTCAGTCAACAGATGGGTCTGAATGGGTGTACATGTTTTATGCAATTGAACTTAATACTGTGATAGTTAATCAGCCACTGCACACACCATGGTCTCTATGGTGAGCTCTGGTCAAAGGAAAAGCAGCTTTTGCAAGTCAAATTTCTTATAAACATTAATTATGTGGCTGCATCTATTTGTGATTGTAATGGACAGATGGTGTGTGTCACTTGGGGTGCATGTGTGTGAGTGAATACAGTGATGAAGCAATAGTCAGTGAAGATGAAAGGTGCAACCGGCCCCCAGGCTCCGTGTCTGTCCCTCTGCTCAGAATAAGCAGGAGCCTCTCTGCATTATCAGCAGACACGTCAGAATTAAATCAATGGCCCACCTTTAAGTGTTTCTTCTTTAAAGCACTCAGCTCCTTCTGTTGCTTTTTAATCAGTTTAAGGTATGTCTGCAGTGGGACAGAAGCAGATTTAGTTAGTTGTCTTGTAAAGATCAGGTACAGAAGAGCCTCTTATTATTCCAAACATAATGGCTGGGAGTAGACATTTTATGGTAGTGATACAGTACAGAGAATTCTCCTCGGGCTAAACAGTGAATACAAATATGATCAAAAATACAATATGGCCTATTGTAAATACTACACATGACACATTTCTACAGACTAGAGTTTAGAGTCAGGAGTTGGGTTACTAACCTTCATTTGTTTTAAGTCATCGATGCTCACATTAGGCACAAGTGCAGTGTCTGTAACAGCAGAGGGAAGCGAAATAGCATTGTTTCATACTCTACAAATGTATGTGTTTAATATGTACGGTGTAGGTCAGTATTTACCCTTCTTGGTTTCTGCTGTGTTGTTCTGTGCAGCGTTGGAGGTCTGGGCCATGTCTGAACTGGCCTGTGGTGTGACGCTTGCCTTTATGGTGTCTCCTTTACCCTTTCCCTTTTTGTCGTTCTTTGAGCTTCCACTGGGAACGTCTGCTATGTCGTTCTACAACATGATAGTGATGGATTTATGGGTAAAGTGATGTATCTGATTGAGAGCTGTTTACAAAGCAAGTCCTGTTGACTGTTGCCTGGGTCTGACATCCACAGAGTGAGCCAACATTTACTAAACCATATACAAGTTTTCAGAAATGCTACAGTGATCAGTCTTTAAATGAAAAGTTTTGTGTTTTTATTATATACCGTGTCAATGCCCAGTGCCTTCATCTGGTCAGCTCTCTTTTCTGCTATGGTCAAGAACTTTTTTGGGTCTGATAGAGCATCAACAATAGCTGAAACATACCAAAAAATTAGTTATTATAACAGAGAAAAAAGACAAAGCAGTAACAAGTTATCCAAAATCAAGGTTAGAGGTCAAAAGTTGAGGTTAAGAGCCTTCTTTAAATACTTAAATACTACAGAGCAAAATATGTGGGTTTATTAAACTGAAAAGCAGGATACATAACTTGTTACACTGAATCTCTTTTGTCCTTCCTGCTTAAAGAGATTCACTATAACACAATATCTATCTATTGTCCTCTTGCATGATGGATATTTACTTGCTCAATATGCGAACAGATGACACTTGTCAGTAATGGGGTAGGCTCATGCTTGTTTAGGTAACACGGGCTGTTAAGAAAAGGATTTAATTTTGAACTTCAACTCCAGTCCTGCATGTCTGGTGGGGAAGTGATTCTGGCAGCATGTCTTACAGCAGTGAGCTAATGGTTACAGTAATGGCTCCTCAGTGTCAGCCCTCTGGCTTTTTTATTTTTTTTATTTTTTTTATGACAACTCTGATTGTCCTGCTCATTTGTATGCTGCTGCCTGTTTTAGACTGTCTTACTGCACATTCACTGCCATCATCATGAATGTTAAAATCACCCCAATGCAAACGAATGAGCCTTCCCCTCTCCCTAGCATGCTGAACCAAGGCTCTTAGACGAAGTATATCAGTGTTAAACAAAGCTGGAAATCTGCATTTACACACTGCAGAACATCATACAACATACAGAGTTTTGTTACTGATATGTATGTTTGTGTGTCTGTATCATCCTGTTTCTCTCACCTCCAAATCCGTCGGGCACGTAGGTCTTGAGGATGATTTGGCAGAAAATGGTGGGCAACGACAAGGGGTTGTTGCCCTCATTCCTCAGAGAGATGTGACGGTAGCCAGCCTGCAGGCCGTCCAGAGGCAGGATGCGCTGGCCAATCAGCTTGTTGTTGTCGTCGTAGACTGCGATGCGCAGTACCGCCAGATCTGGTAAGATCACCTGGGATTGGTGGATGAAGGGAAAAGCAGAGAAAGTGGGAGGGAGAAAGAAGGAACCAAAAGATATTCTCTTTAAGCTAAGCTAAAGAAGTATCATTAAAGGTGAAGGTCAAGGCTGAATCTGCAAGGAACACAACAGGGGATGGTGACAGAGATATGGGGCAAAGGCATGATAGCAGAGAAACACAGGCAGTTTCCACAGCGAGTAGATAGCCAGGGAGTGGAGTCTCATGTATATATGCATGTGTGTGGATGCAACTTGTGTCTGCAATTGAACATTTGTGTGCACACCCTTGAGAAAACTAGAGAGGCAGCGAGTCTCTGGCCTTGAGTATGGAGATATGGCGAGAGGAGGATGATTAATACCTAAACAAAGGGGGGAAGGTAAAAGATAAGACTGAAGAATACACACATGAAAACTTGGCCTTGCTGAGGTTCTGCTTGTGAGTGCTGCTGATGTGTAAAGTTTGGTCCGAATCATCCTGACAGCGCTTTGTAAGTGTGCATGTGAAAGACGTGGCAGTCTTTCAGGGTGTCGTCTATGTATAGATGTGAGAAACAAGTCTTTCCAGTTTGTGTGTGTGAGCAGAGCAGCACTGCGGCAGGCTGTGATTGATGGTGTGTGTTAGAAAGCTGGAGTCACAGTCATGGCTGAGAGACTTCTCATTCTGCTTAGAACAGCACTATTGTGTACGTGCACGCACTTTTGTCTTTCATTCTACACATCTCCGTTCTCTATCCTCCCCCCCCCCCCCCCCCCCCCCCCCCCCCCCCGCTCCATTTCTGTTCTTTTCTTTGTGCCCCTCCTTTGCTTCCCAGCTCAGCCCAGCTAAAACACAGGTAAACCTTGGAGCCTCCTCATCACGCTCACCCAGTATTATCCCAGATCATTCCCTCAGTTTTATCCTCTGAATAGTCCTTTCTAACTCCTCTCTGTGTAACAGTTATCTTCAGTCCTGGCCCCTGCTTTGGCTCACCCAACCATTCTCCTGCCCAAGTGGTTACCTTTCTGAAGACGAAAGGCTCCTCGTTGTAGGCAGGGTTTAGTCCATTGTTCATCACCATACGAGTGCGAAACTCCTTCCGGATGGTATCTGTCGGCAACCCGTACATATCAACTTCAACGTAAGTTCCAATTTTCTTATCTGACAGGAACTGCCCTGAGAACACCTGATGTGAAAAGAGAAGTATGACACATGATGTTAAATTTCACGTAAATATTTTAGAATATTTATTCTTGATACAGAAGGTACCATTTAAGCATTACTTTGCAGTGCCAAAAATGTATTAATCACCTATTGTACCTTGTGGCACTGCTCTGATTCTGGTTTCTGTAATAAGACGTTTTTGCAGGAGCATGTTGTAGTAAAAATTTAGAAATAAAATGTACTAATTACTTCCATGTATGATAAGACAACTTCTGACAATAGGAGGATGAAATAACAAGAGGAGAACACTGACTGCCTTCTTAGAACACCATGGTACACCAAGATAAGATTTATCTTCTTTTATTTACAGGGCTGAAGTGTTTTCCTTCATGGGTGACGCGTGAGACAATCTGACCTGTACGCTACAGGTTGCAGCAATGACACCATCCACTGGTGTCTCTGAGAAAGGGTCAAACATCCTGTCTGACCGCCGCATGAAGTCGGGCTTCAGCAGGTACCTAACACAGATGAATGGAGGGGAAAACACACAGAAAAATCTATCTACCTTGAAGAATAAATCAGGGAAAATTGAAGTTCTACATACAACTGTAGTTTCAGTCTTACTCTCTAATGAACTATTGAGAATAAGGAAGTCAGACTGTTAAGGGGCACATCAGAGTGGCATTAACAATGATGGGTGTATGCAAAAGCCCTGATCGCCACACATAAGAGATTTCTAGCATTAGCAGTTAAATATCTTCCCTGAGGGACAGTATTAGAGTCAACGGACAAAAAAGAGGATGGAGAGAGGAAGAGATAGGCGACTGCAGAAAGCCTCAGAGGCAAGTGAAGGAGGAGCTCGTTTCACCAAAGCACTCGCTGGCTCTAGAGGTAGACAGTAGTTATGGTCGCTGCTGGCAACCACTAATGAGATGTGACAAGCTTTAATTGATGAGTTTCAGACCGGGGTGGAGAACAGAGGGATGGGATGGATGAGAATGAGATCAGGACAGGAATGAGCAGTTTTTCTTACCCACAGGAACCATTGTACTCAAACTTTCCCTGGTTCAGCTGCATGGCCAGGTCTAAAGGGAGAGAGAGCGACATTACATCACATTAACATCAAATCTTAAACAAAACAATCAACATTTCCGTGGTGCTTTTTTTTTTCTTGGATGAAAGAAAGAGGAATTTTACATTTCTCCTGACATCTATTTTTTTTTCCTTTAACTTTGAATCTCTCCATAGCCAAAGCTCCAACTCTTGTGTGGACTCCCCCACCTCTGACTTTGTTCACGCTATGCTCACAGTGAGCCTTATGGTCTAAATCCTCTCCCCTCTGGCCATGGGGCAGCAGCTGTTTTACACCAGGCATCACTCTGCGTGTGCATGTGAGCTTCTGCATGTATGTGGCAGTGGTAAGTTTGTGTGTGTGCGAGTGTTTTGAGAGTTTCTGTGTGAAAAGGGGATGAAGTGGAGTAGAATAGGAGTGTGTATGTGTGTATGCTTGCACATGCTTAACCTGATGCTGCAGACAAGAATTGTGTTGTTCAACAACTGGCTCAGTGTGGAGGGATACTATTTGATTGAAGAAATATGGTGAAAATAATTTAGTATGTGGTGGACAGACATTTCAGGTTCAGATATGAATCTGAAATGCCAAAATGTATTTGTTTTTTTTTAACGTGTGTTCATATTCATCCAGATTATATTGGCATACTATAAAAAATTCACTGCATGCATGTTTGCATTACTGTATATGATGTGCTTCTGCGTGCAGGTGCGAGGTCAGAGGTCCCATGTTGCATGTTGTGGTACCTGGGGTCTGGAAGTTGAGTGAGACCATCTGGCAGCCTGCGTTCCAGAAGATCTGAGGCATGTAATTACTGGAGTCCACCCGGCCCCCTTTAGGGTAGATACGGCTCATCTGACGCTTGTTGTAGCTGTGCTGATGCTCAGGAAATTTATAAAAACAAGAAGAGGGAGACCATCTGTGTTGCAGGACATTGGTGTATGAATGGGTGTGTGTGCATCTGACAGACTGCAGGACTATTTTTAGTTGGAACAGCTTGGGTCAAGCAGTTCCAGTGGAGAGAGCGAGTGCGGTAGAGAGGCAAGTATATGCCTCTGAGTGTCAGGCAAAGTTTAAAGGCACACTGGCCTCCAGAGACCTCCAGCTCTTTTCCATCAGCAGTGGAAATAAATATGGCTGAAAAGCATCAGCTCTGACCTGCCCCTCGACTCATTAGGTGGCCTTATTAAGTTCAAACTCAGATCCCATCAGAAAGCTACAGGGGTGTGTTCAGGTGGGGAAAAGTATAATTTCACAGTGAAGATAAGTCCCATTAATAATAACTCTATGAAGTAAATGCAGTCAAAGTGACTCACAACAGTTCCAAGGATACTTGACAAACTCTATGGCATTTGTCTTGAGATAACCCAGGCCAACAGACTCGTTAAAAGATGACATGTTATGGTAGATGTTCCTCTCTGAGAGACAGAAACATTTATGATGAGCAGATAATTGAACTGGAATGTTTGGCATTAATATGTTGACTAGCATTTTGTTTTTATCCAGATCAAAACATAATAAAACAGACCAATATTAACATGAACAATATGATTAGTCATACCAGAAGCATTTTAAAACTTTCAAAATACAAGGAGGAAGTGAAGGCTCACCTTCTGCCAGGTCAAAGCTCTGGAACTTCACTGGCTGTGCGTAGTTGACCATGGCTGAGAGATATGGGTGAATGTTGGTGGTAGCTCCTACATAGGTGTACTGAGCTATTAGTGCTTCTTCCGAGTCTTCTGCAACATCTCCACCCTGCACAGGACAGGTGCACATTCACAAATCCTTGTGTTTCAACACATTGTTGACATTTTTTAGTATTTGATTGTGTGCATGATTGAAAGTAGTAAACTAGTGTGGGGCAGATTAGTGCTTGCCTTCTTGTTATTGTCTTGGTCAGAAGCTTCAGAGATATCTGTGGCATCTGTTGCTTCCGAAATCTCTGTCACTTCATCATCAGGCGCCTTGAAACAAAAGAAAATAAAAACAAATCCATTTAAAAACTCCCTCTCAATCATTCCATTGCCTCATTACTAATTCATGTATCATCAAGTCATTACATTTCTTAATTTATATGCAGGCTGTTTGTCAAAAAAATAAGATAACGAGAAGACGCATTGTAACAACAGCTGTACTTTTAGATAAAGTGGCTTCAGCAAACCAAAAAATTTGAAATGTTCCTTTTTTTTTTTAGATGACACTGTCACATAATGGCACAGGATGAAACTAGCTATGCTTTTTTTCCTCAATGTGCAATAGTGCTGTTGTTTCCAGGTTGGAACCAGCAACAATTAGGATATCACATCATCAACAGGTGTTTTTCAGTGTCTGTTTGTAACCTTGTGTGGTTTTCAGTGATGATACTCCAATTACAGACAGACCATTGTTAGTAAGGAACCCCTTTACAGCTTGTATGGCATATGTATACAAACACTTTCTGACTGACCTCAACAGCATTTATAGTGCTGACATTGGCATTACACCCATGGCAGACTCACCAGTTTGTCGAGCAGCAGTGTGCCAACCCACCTTCTTGATACTGTTGCCACGTTGTTCTTTGCTCACGGTGTTACTCTGGGAAACGCTGTTTGCTTCTTTCTCACTGGTTGCCTCTGACAGACTGGGGGCCTCATCCTTATCCTCAGCCTCTTTTTCTCCTACACTCATACGCAAAGACACCCACAAATAAATACTGAGGTACATATTTTCTCCAATTAGAAAAGAGTTTTCATTCCTTGAAGACTTGAACCAGGTGCTCCCAAAGTTCTGTGATATAACCTGTTTATTTTACAATAAACCATCTAATGTGCACAAACAGACCGTTCTCCGTGTCATCTTCATTCTCCTCCCCCATGATGATGGCTGGTGTGTTGGTCTCCCCTGCCTCCATGTGTTTCTTAAAGGCCTCTAGCTGCTCTGTAGTTTGAAGATAAACATGTTATATCACAAGATAGGTAGAAAATAGAAACAAAGTCATAATGAACAGAGATCCAACACAACAGTAAGATGAGCTGTGTACATACTCTGTTCTACTTCAGGTTTCAGGCGTTTGTTTTTGATGAGTATTTTACGTTTGAGGTCATTTGGAGAGGGTAATGGGCGCGCAGGTTCAATCTGTCAAAGAAGACAATCAGACACTTGAAAACTGATCATCATCATGTTGTTGAAATGAAATCACTGCAGATCAAGACAGGAGTGTTTACCGGATAATTCTCCAGAGGCTGTTTGAGGAGCAAGTCTCCAAAGATTTCTTCACAATATTTGGCCATTTTGTACTGCTGTGGTTTACTGGTGAAACACACACACACAGAGAATGGTTTGTGCCCATATACTGTATACATAAAAACATTATTGCAAATAATCATAATAGAGTCATTATTCAACCTCATGTTATTATTGATTGCACATCTACCTGCAATGATTTTCGAAGGACAAAATAACAGGGTACTCTGAAGTGACAAATGCCGTTTCCTTAATGGCTTGAATAACATCCTGATGAAAGAGTAAAACGAGAGGAAGAGAAACTATCAAGAGGAGAACAAAATACAAGGATAAGGAGAGCAGGTAGCAGCAGAGTCATGCTCTTAATAGTACTGGGCAGACACGCATAATGAAGACACTGAAGCTTCTAGAAACTGTGTGTATGTGTGCGTGTCCATCTGTCTCTCTCTCTCCACCTTAAACAGGATGTCTGTGCACATGGCCTTGCCATGAGTGATAATGGGTTCCTGATCCTCTCCTTTGCCATCCCAACAGTCCAACTCCACACATCTGACAGGGTGGAAAGAGTGATAAATTTCACAGACTTGATCGTATTCACATACCTTTCGAACTGATTTAAAAGGGCGAACATGTGTACACCTTCATCTGTACTGCAATAATATACCTGCATCCGGCCAGTAGAACCTGGCGGTACATCTCTACTGAGGACTTCCCTCCAAACTGTCGCCCTGTCAGGTAAGTGTTGTGGGAAGAGCTAATGAAGTAGTGGGCCAGCGGTTGGTCCATTTCCTGGTACAGTTCCAGCCGATCCAAGAAAACTGGAGCATTTTCATCTGACATCAGGTACCGGCAGAACCCGTCACTGGACATGTGACCTGGATAAGAGATGACAAGGGGTTGTCTTTGTGTTGTACTGGAGTAATTATCTAAATGATGCAATGGAGGATATTCACCATTTAGTGTGTAGAAAATGTAAAAAATAAATAAATAAATAAAAATAAAACCTGTAATGGTATACAATAATTGGTTACTGCAGTATTAGCAATCATATCCCATTTTTGAGCTTACTGTTAAATGTCAGATGTTTATTCAGTTAGCACTCAAAGCTGGCTGTGCCTCTGTCAAGTCAATAGCCAGAACAATGAGGCTCAATGTGGATGTCACCACCCTTTAACAGGGAACAGTGACTGTGCTGCAGCTTCAGAGTCACACAGGCAGATGGCAGCACAGCCTGAAATATCTTTCTGCCTCCTGCCTCCCTTCATGTGTCGTCTTACCTTTCTTCTTCAGCCCTTCGTCTCGCTCATATTTCTCAATGATCTGCATGGCTCTCTTAGGGTCGTAGAATGGAAACAGAATCTCATTCAACCTTGGGTCACGCTGGTTCTGTAACACACACACACACACACACAGAGAGAGTTGTCCTCAGAAATAGTTAACACAAAGTGGATCTTAGACGAAGAAACAGCCATGATACATCAGTATAGTTGCTTGAAGTAGCTTGCTTATTGTGACATCATTAAAGCTAAACACAAAGCACTTAACAGGATGCAACAAACATAATTATATGTGAGATATTCACAAGAAACTGAGTTACGCTTAACGGTGAGTGATTATGTGTTTGCATTAAGTGAAGGGGTTGTACATCAAGGGATTATAGGAAGCTTTAGATTAGCAAAACAACAACATGAAAACATACTGCCACTGCCCAGCCACTAGGCCAGGTGGGAATGAATCTAACCAAAGCTGTGGCTCTAAGGTAGGGTCCAGAATGTGATGCACTGGGCTGGGCATGGAAACAGCACACACATGACTGCAGTATGGAGGGACTAGCCAGGTATTCAGCCACAAGCAGCACTGCCACAGAATGCAAACACAGACAGCAGGAAACAAGACGAGCCGAGCAGGAAGCAACAGGATGGAAATCTCTACCCTCCCGTTGCCATGGCAACACCAATCACAAGCAAGGAGGCAAGCGACGTAGGGAGAAGATGGGGGAATGGGATGTGGGTCGGCATGCAGAACAGGGGAGCCGGTTGAAGTTGCCCTTGCAGGCTGACTGTAAGTTAAATAGTTTGTCCGTCTCATTAATGGAGTTTTAATGGGAGTCATCCGATGTGCAGCCCGGCTCCGGAGGGCAACTTCCACCCAGAAAAGGATGGAGGTAAAGGAGGGCAGCTTTGAAGAGGGGCATGGGCAAACGAAATACAAAGAAAAGTTAATGAATGATAAAGAGCTTACTTCATTCAGAAAGCTGACTAACTGGTCTACAGTTAAATAATCAGTTTTGCTCCCATTGCTGCAAAGGAATTAATAGAAAAAAACCAAACAAACAAAAAAAAATGTTAGGCTTCCTGGAATAGACACCCTTACAGTCATTCACATAGTCAGTTAAAATTAGAAAGCAATCCTTAAAGAAGATCATTCCTAAACAGTTCCCTTTTAGTAATGTGTTAATCATCAGTCTTTTTTAAATGTTGTCATTAGGTTGAATATAATTAATGAACTGTGGAAGCAGGTTAGGCTGTCCAGACATAGTTAGTGCAGCAGGCGCAGAAACATTTGTCCTGATTATTTCCAATAAGATGCAGTAGCTCACACTTGGGGGATTGTTTTTACAGTGGAGATCATTTCTCTGTTTAAGCCACAGGTAACGTGCAAAGTTCAATGCCAGGGCACTGCTTCAAGTTACTTATTTAAAGGATTTATCAAGGTTTACTATTTTTAAGGTACAACATGAGTGACCACAATAACATGAAGTAGCTGAAGGCAGGTTAAAAAGGAAACTCACATCTTCTTGAAGAGTTCTTCTATGTCTGTGCGTGGGCAGATCTTCTGTGTGAGCGCGTAGAAAATGTCAAAAGTGAAATCTGATGGTTCAATCTCATCGTTCTGGGGAGGATAAACAAGTCTGCCATGTATTAACAGGAGAACTATTCACTGACAGCTAAAACAGTCAAATAACATAGCCTCGTCTGACCACTAGGTGTAGTCTTTATTTTCTGACCTTTCCACTGGGAAGGCCCAGATCCTTCAGAGCCTGAAAAATCCCCTTCTCTGTCTTCCCTGATGCAAATGTCCGTGTAATTCTATAAGGAAGAACAACAAGCACAGCAGCTGAAGAGTAACACAGAGTGAATCGTATAAGGATCAAATAGATTCTGGCAGGAACTGTTACAGTGACCAATCACTCTCACCCTCTCACAGGAATCTTCCCATTCACATTGGTCAGGAAGCACATTCTCATCCAGCTGAATAAGACAAGAAAAGGGGATTATTTCTCACCAGTTATCACTCATACATTTACAGAAAAACAAAACTGGACTTCAAAGTCTTTAGATTGTGATTCAAAAGGTGGAATTAAGGTAAATGATAAATGTGGAGAGTCTGCAGCAATGAGCACTCACTGTTTCTTCAGGCAGGTCATCGGACAGACATTGTTGGCCTTAAAGTTGTGAATCACTGACCTCAAACCTTCGATCCACTTCTGCAATCAAACAAGCAAAAGTATTTAGGACAAGACACAGACAGAGCCTTATCCTCTAAAAACACACTGACCAACAAAGGCCCATATGTATATACACACAGAGCAGCGGAGGGCGTGTGCAGGAGTACGTATTGTGTTTAGAATTGAGCGCCTTTGGGGAAATAAACAAGCAAATGAACTGCCTCTTAATTCACACGCATGGGCGAATGTTTTGACAGGACAAACAGGAACACATACACATACACAGACTGATAAACACAGTAGGCTGTTTCAAGGCTCCAAAAGCTGTGAAAGCAAACAAAAAACCTAAGAAGGCCTTGTAACATGACAAGAACACGCTGATGCTGACTGCATCAACGCAAACACTGAGGATGGTAGTCTGAGCATTTGACCCTCCTGGCTCTCCATCTTTAAATCTCTCTGCTGCTTCGAACTCTCCTACATCTTGCTCTGTCTTTCCTCCACTTACACAGAAGATTATTACTGAAATCTTGAAAAACATTAAACAAGATAACACGGTGCAGCAGGCATTGTCTGTTTGAGCATGTGGTGTCTGTAAACTTCTGTGTGTGTCTGCGTATTTAAATAACTGACATCTATTACTTAGGGTTACCTGCATACTGTGTGTGTGTGAGAGAGAGCGGGTGAGATAGACTGATAAAGGGAGAGAAATGAAATGGCGGACAAATGTGTGTTTTTGGGGGGTAGTTGTGTAGCTGAGTGTGTTTGTTTCGGCCCTCAGGCCCTCCTGCTGAAGGCTGTTGCATGCATATCATCTGCAGCCGTGTGGTTGTGAGCTGCTGGAGCTCAAACATCATTTGTAACACCCATCAACACAAAATCACCGTCTCATGTGTCCTGCATAAACACAAACAGATCTGTGCAGGCACCAAATGAACAGGTTCAAACTCATTCATGTTCCAACTGGATCTTAGGAGGTTTTGTGACAAACCAGTAAGTTTTTATCCATTAATTAGACATTATTGTATAATGTTTAACTGATGAACCTTCATTTTCATTAAGGCTAGCAGCGTGCTTTGTCACTTCCAGCAAGTTCTTTCTACTTTTTGAGAGAGTCCTCCTGGACTAATAACAATTGTGTACGATGAATCCTGTTGACAGAAATCCAGCCTTTATTTTCATGAAACATTTTTGGAAGTCATTGATTCTGGATTGATAGAATTATTTTACTGGCAGACAAAACCTCCAGCAGAGTTAAATTTCACTCCCTTGCAGTTGTTAAAGTGCTTTTCTTTGCTTTGGCTTTGTGTCCTTCCCTACTTGCCAAGCCTTTGGGCTACAGTGGATTTGTCACTAAATAGTTTACTAAACTTGTAAACTAAAAAGTTTTCATTGCCTTGAAGCTGAAATTAAAAAACCAAAAGAAAACAGCAAACCAAGCCTTATATCGTTGATGTAGACCTTAACCTTTTGTTCAATAGCACATCGATCAATGTTACACAACATTATATAGAACTGTGTGACATACGCAACATTTATTTTGAGTCGGTCCCTCATACACTGTGCTGCCTCCATGAAAGCTCTCTGGCATATCTAATGAGTATTAATCTACAGCTAAATATAGACCCCCCTAAAGAGGACTATTTTAAACAAACTGTAGTACCTGCTGTTTCAGGAATGTTTCAGTAAAAGATATATATATACACACACACACACACACACACACACACACACACACACACACATATATATAAAACCAAAACAACAACAAGAAAAAGCTAGGGTTTTGTAACTCTTTTTAAAGATTTAAGTTTTTTATAGAAGCAAATGGACTCAGTTTGTGCCATAGACAGGGTAGGGATGTTAGAAAGAAGCCAGCTATTATGGGATTTGACAATTTTATATTAATGTCAGCCTCACTGTTTGAAGAGTGACCAACACTGGCTGTAATTCTCAGAGAAAAGCATTTAATTATTCCACCACTGACGCAGCATTTTTTTCTGTTGTATTCAAATCCAATTTAATTCAAGTCCAGCAAACATTGACATTTAATTTGTTTGCATTTTGAGATGTCTATACAGTTTGAAAGTTTGCCAGCAGGGGTCAGCAATAATAATGTCTGCTGATTAGAAAGACCACCACCGAGGTGATGAGAAAGGAGACAGAGGAGGTGGTATCATCTGTTTGATCCCAAAACAGAGAGGATGAGATGAACAAAAAAGAGTGAAAGCCTTAAAAAGAGAGGTATTTCTCTTTACAATCAGCCATGCATTTATTTCTCAGAGCTTTTTCTGCAATGAATGGGAAGGAAAAAAAGAGAAAGAAAGGACACTAAGAGCAAGACAAGGGATCAGAAATTAACAACAAAGAGAGGATTGACCCGATGAGATAGAGATGAAATGAGACAGAAAAATTTGTCATTCCAAAATGCGTCTATTTATCAGAACAAACCAAGGTCACTGCTGCCTTCTGTAGGAGATGGCATACGAGCTGTCCACCTGCCCATTTGCTTTGTCTCTGAATTAAATATTGACACAATGTGTACACTGTGGAAATGTTGAATGAATTAAATCTGTGCTCCTTTGTTTTCAAAATGCTTCCCAAGATGTACATCTAAACATTTCCTTCAGCTGCTTTTAGGGGTTTTGAGGAGTGCTGCTTAGGTAGTAGCACATGGATATAAATGCCTAGCTTACTTTGAGTGAATTCCGAAGTTTACTTTGTTGCTGAAGAGGTTATGAAAAACAGCGTGGATATGCTTATATATGTGTATGAAGCAGAAAAACATTATTTGGATATAGCTACCCAGATTTTGACTTTTGCATTGAGATGGAACATCATCAAGTTTCATCTCTGCACTGAGCTGTGGAAATACATAGCCTGTGTGTATTTACCCTGGCTGTGTCTGGGCTCTCTGCCACCAAGAACATGAAGTTCAGGTTGACCAGGTCCGTGCCACTGCAGATGCAGATGATACAGCCCTCCAAGTCTGCCTCTGTCTTTCCAATGGTCTCGAATGATGACAAGATTTTTGGGTCCTAAGAAACATAAGCAGCATGAGAAAAAGCAGAGCTGTTTTAATAGGAGTAAAAGTGTATTATATCCAGGTGTAAAATGTTACAGAATTATTTGATGGCGTGCATAACAACACTAAGGGCAGGGCTTATTCTCCCCTCATCTAGAATTATTGCAGTAAAACAGGTGAAGAGAGAGACAGTTATTGCTCATGTTCCTTTTAGAAAAGTATGATATCTGGTGCGCATAATCCTCATTATACTTGAAGCTCCCTGTCAGCTAAAGAGTAATACAATGAATATCAATCACAGAGGAACAAATATTTAACACAATATCAAAAGAAATCTGCCAGCACTCTTCCCAACAACATTAAACAGATCATTGAAATATTTCACTGAGTGCTGATTTTAATGTGTTGGCAGCCCTGGAAAGTTAAATTTCAGACATTGCTGGATAGGAGCATAGTGGAGGTTACTGTGTGTGAGGTCCACATGGGTCTCAAGTGGTGAGTGACACTGTAACTCCTATATATTGAGACATTACAAAGGACAGCTAATTGGATGTTACCTCATCAATTTTAAGTAAAACACTTTGGCTTTCTTTGCAGCCCTGACCAGACATCCATTTTTATGTTGTCATGTTTACACATAGTAATGTAGCATACCAGAGTATTAATGTGAAGCACAGCATATGTGTATAAATAATTATGATGTCAAAGATCTTTGTATTGAACTAGCCACGGGTTTCAGATTTGAAACCTGAAAAATATATCAAGGCATTTCAAACCTGCCAGGTTAATAAGAGCAATTTAATGAACACCAATCTGGATTCTGACAGGGGGGACAAATAAAGGAGGTCAGGAAACAATAAAAACAGATCATTATGAGAAGGATCACAATAGGAAATGAAAGTCTTGCTTGAATGATGTTGAAAGTTTTTGATACATTACATCAACCTGAACGAGGAAGCTATTATTTCATTAATGCATCAGCATGTGGGCCAAACACATGAATAATGTGAAACACAACATTAAAAATAAAAACATCTTCAAACTTCACAACCAATCATGTCTTTTGTCTTTTTTTGTTTCCTGTCATGTCACAATGAAATTAATTAAACTAATCACCTATTAAATATCTAATCTAATATTACAACAAATAAGAAAACCTGCTTTAGTATGCTTATGTATTTGTATATAGCTTGAAATTTTAAGTTACACTGAATTTCAAATATTAAAGACAGTAACTTGTGCTTTATAGGACATCAGATATTTAAAGATGCTTAGTGACCCTGATTACCATCCCCAAAATAATCTATAGTTTTTTACCACAATTCAACCCAAATGGATGAAAACTCCTGTTCAGTCAATGAAGCATAAAATCCACAGAAAGATTTTCTCACTATCTAAAACAGCACGACTCCTCCCACTTATCTTTTCAATCAGATTTCATTCTGCCACCGCCGTCACCATGAAGATAGTGATGTATTTTTGTCATGATTAGATTAACAGCAACAGGCAACAGGCTCTGCTGTTTTAAAACCCCAGCCAGCAATCATCCATTCATCTTCTCACTCATTGGATTATCTGAAACAGCTCTCAGAGCTTGTGAGAAGCCCCACTACTTACAGAGCAACACACAGCATTTGAACAAACAGAAGGAAGTGCTATCAGGCTGCAGTATCTGTATACGTGCCCTTACACATGTACATACATACACCTCCACACGGAGGACCAAACAAACAGACCCAATCCTGCTCTCAGCAGTACATACACAGCCAGGTTAGGTAAACAGCACTTGCCAATGTCTACTGTCAGGCCTCTGATTATCAGTGGCTTAAAAGGTTCGTCTCCTAATTAGAGGCAGCCATCCACGAGTATTCCTGTAACAGCTTTCATAAAGTATCTGGTCTGCATGGTGCTAAATACTGCAATATAATGCATCACTGTCAGTGCTAAACTACACTAATCAATATTTAATATGCAGTGAAACCGTGAAGTATTGTAGTTGTGTGTATATCTGGTTCCATGTCACATAACAACATAAAAGATTGGTTGCTAATATTGAGTCTGAAGGTACATCTAGTCATTTCAGGATCAGTTTCCTTTTACAAAAAGTAATGCTCACAGAAACAGGACATTTTACATCTGTGACTATTTGATCCCAGAACGAACTTCACTCAGTAGTTCCCTGACATGCCATCATTATATGGCTGGATGGGTTTCATTATTTCTCTATAGGTCAAAAGCACAAGTCAGGGCTGCAAATAAGTTTCACATACAAAATGCTCAGCCAGGGTTGTATAAATATTGAGTAGTTAAATATCTCATGTTTATGTTCACCAAGTGCCCCAAATGACTCTGGTATTTCAGGAAGAAGGTTGGCAGCTGTGAGTCCCAGATCAGTCAGTCAATCGATTGATTACACTGCGGAAGCCTCAGCTAATTAAAGTGTGAGTAACGTGTCTGACGTCAGTGTCCTTAGATTTTATTATGACGGTTATTGAGGAAGCATGAGACTGAATGCGAAGAGCGGGTGGCTTTAGAGCATGAACTGTTGTGGAGGCAGAAGCAAAGAAATTGTTTTGTTTGAGGTCTCACCTTTGGGACGGCACCAACACGAATACTGTTGATGAGCGAACACTCAAGCACCTGGCCCTCCTGCAGGAGAGGTGCCCACACAGGGAGATACAGAGGCAGAGACAGGGTGACAGCAGGCAAAGATTGGGACAGAGAAAGGTGGGGAGAAGATTGAGAGAACAACATATTGCTTACAATGTTTTTTTCTAAAAGTCAATTTAACACTAGTAACACACTATAACACTATAACTTTTCATTATCTAAACAGTTATTAATGTTGATCATTAGAGAGCAAATGTGGCCCTTGTCTCTTCCATAATCAAGTTTTCAGTAAGTAATACCACAGTTAATATTTTTTCTTTTGTAAATTAAGAATAAAAGTCATCATTTACATGGTCTAGCCAAGTATTTTAACAAGGACATCAGTACATCATAGAATAATGAGCAAAACCCAACTGTAAATAGGCAATTCCCCTATTAACATCAAAATGACTTAACTTTATTGTTAAGAGACAATTATTCTTCTCTGAAAAGCCTGAAGTTTAATTAAAACATGGTTGTGGCCAAGGAAATCATTGTCAAAACCGTTTATACACTTTGGATTTGTTGTTACAGTTGTTTGATAGATAGATGATATATATTTATTTCATCTGCCCAGTATCCCCACACATGTATTCTGTCAGTATGGTTAAATTATGTTAAGCTATTTGCTTTAAGTATCAGACCATTTGAATAGTATCAACATGACGAATTGCTATGATAAGTGTTATTCAAATTCCCCATGAAGGTTACTAGGAGGCAACATAGAGGACTCAACCAAGGAAGAATATATATATATATATATATATATATATTTTTTTTTTTTTTTTTTTTTTTTTTTTTGCTTGACCTCAGTAGCAGATAAGATGATACTCAAAAAGGTGAAGATGTGGAGGTCGTACCTTTCCCTCACTCTTCCAGGTAATAAAAAAGCCATATTCATCCACCCTCATCTGACAATTGGGCTCAAAGATGTATGGGTCCTGCAGAGGGGAGAAACGGTTTTTGCAAGAGGGAGGGCTTCATCAGTCACATGGTTTTATTTGACATTTCAAGATGTTAAACATCCAACCTGTTTAACACAGTGTGCTTATGCAACCAGACAAACACATGTAGGTCTAATTCATTTTCTAAGACACACCTGTCTGCCAAAGGACACACACACACACACAAAGTATACCAAAATACATTTAGTATGTGCGCATACACATTGTGTGCTGAGGATAATGAAGAAACTTACTGCTAAGACAAACAAAATGAGATAAATAGGAGCTGTTAAATGCAAGTATAGGCTGACTGGAACACAGACTGTGTGCAACCCCAAGCAAGATACAGGTGTCTGGGTGTCTGTGTGCAGGAACACACGTTTCTAAGGGATCCAATCATGTGCTGCCACTGCCCCTGTGAAAGTACTGCACAAAAATGCTGCAGTTCAACAGGAGTGCGGATGAAGCATGTCTACTGACATTAGCCTGCTTATCTTACGCAAACATTTTGCACTCAATTCAATCAGCTGCTGGATTGGTGACCGTGCTGACAAATGAATGTGTCATAGTCTATGTGTGTGTGTTTTATTTCACTCACATCACACCTCTGAGGAGGATAAAACATAGGAGAGAAAAATAGAAGAGGAGATGGCTGCTGGGTCACTCTAACTCTAATATTAGCATTAGGGAACAGTGTGACACACTCGTGCACACACACATCCACACAAAATTTATTATTTCAGGATGTTGCTGTCATGACATGCACTGCTGCAAATAGGCCTAAGCTGTTATTTGAATGTCTCTTGCTATCATATCCTGTCATCCATAAAAAAAGCCACGGAACAATCCTTTTTCCATCTAGGAAATAGTGAGGCTGTGCAGTTAAAAGCTTGACTCGCTTTTATCTGAATTTGGAGTGACAGAGCCTTCAGTTACACATAGTGAAACCAAGTCTATGCAACAGACTGTTTCAAATGATCCCTGACCGCCAAGAAACATACAGCAGGCTACTATTACACTATCAGGCAGTCTGCTGGTGTACAGCTAAAAGGTTTATGGGAACACTCAGTCCTTCCACACACAAAGGAACAATTAGCTGAGGAACCATGTCTCAGTGGAGGCGGGCAGACAGATAGCTTATGGTGGTCCAGCTCCTACTCAACATGTATTCATTGTTTCCTTAGTGTCTGGGCAAGTGCAGGTCAGTGTGTGTGGATGTGTGCGTCTTAGGTTAATCATCTGCTTTACTTTTTTACCTTCATTAAAACAGTTGAATCAGCTTCTGCACACATAAAACCAGGCCTTCAGGCAACAAAAATACTTCACAGCATCTATGTTATTCTAGCCCATACATACATACACACACACACACAAACATTCTCTGCAACTATGGAATGTGCAAACTATATTGACAGGGAGCCGAGCTAAAGAACTTGCTCATAAAAACTTTGTTATTGTTTTGTTTTTTTGTTTTTTTTTTTACATGAATGACCATCTAGGGAAGGTAAAACACTCCCACAGATCCAGACTGACTCATTCACACACACACATGGCCCCAAGTAATTAACAAGAGCATCAACATGAACAGGCGGCTCGCTGATGAAAACAGGAACTGCTGCATGTCATGCCTGCGGGACCAACTCACACTCAGCGGTGAAGCCCTAAAATGCTACAGCATTCATAACAGGAAAATGTCATGAAATTATAACGTAACAATAATGTTATGTAAAATATTTGTTGTTGAATCCAGGTTTGTTTTTGATGTCTGCATTTTACAGTAATTCACAAGTTATGATAATGAGAAGGGAAAGTAAATACCTCCATGCTGTACATTTGCCTCACAGTCAACTCCAAAGTATTTCCCCTTTCAAACCTTTTTGTTCACAGAGATATGCAGCAAACATCAATAAGTCTAAAGTACCAAACCATTATCATGAACTCATAACTGAGCTGATGTAAGACCAACATAAATATCAGTATCATTGCACAATATTTAAAAAAAGCAAACAACTTCTAAACAAATTATTCGGATGACAGAACCGAAATAAGTGTTTGTGTGTTCAGCTTTGACATTTCTGACCCATTTCTTTCTGCATTCATCAACTGTCAATATTTGCCCATTCAGTCTCCATGGAAACCAAACATTAGCCAGATCTTAATCTTGGGTCACTGATTACCTGTCAAAGAAACAATTAATGAAACACACATGCACACACACACAGAAAGCAAGAGAGACAGACGGGAAACCCTCCGCTCTCAGTTTAACTGATCATTGTTGACCTCTGAACTTGTCAGAACAGGAAAATTATCTGAAATATCTCACAACACAAAAACAATTTAAAGCCTCTCTTATATTAGTGTGGACATGAAGATCAGGAAAATTAAAATTAAATTCAGACTCCAGGAAGTAACCATGAGTCCCATTAAAGCTTTGCATTAGAGATGATGTAGGCAGACATACACGTACACACACAGACACATACTAACAAACATGCACATGCCCTGTCTCTACCATCTGCCACTCAATGGGGTTTATTCAGTGTTTTTCAATGTTTTGTGTAAAAAAAAAAAAAAAAAAAAAAAAAAAAAAATCCTTGCTGTTTAGCATATTTGTTTGTGTGTGTATGTGACTGTGTGTGTGTGTGTGTGTATCAGAGGGACTGATAAAGAGCATGTCTGTGTGGGTGGGTGGACTTGGCGTACGTCATTTCAATCGATGCAGATGTCCCCTGGAGGCTTTGTGTTTGCCAGGCAACTGAACAAAAGCTATTCACTCACTCACATAGACAGATACGGAGGATGAAAGAAATTTGTAAATTGACATGTTAACTGCTATATGTTTATAAAAACATGGAGAAGCATGAGCTGCGGTTAATGATCAAAAATCGACTTTGTCCAATGACCAACAGACCAATAGAGATAAACAGCCAGTCAGGCTCAGAGCAGAGGTCTTGAGGATATCAGACTAACGGGCGGGAAACCCAGAACCTTCTCACTGTGAGGCCAGTGTCAAGCGACACCACCTACATTATATATGTTATCGATAACAAATAATGCAGCAACAGGGTAGTGGTATGTCCCAGCTGATTTTAAACTTTAAGATGACTGGTGCGTGCCAATGCTAACCCACTGCTGTCAAAGTCTGGTTTCTATTGACACACCTTGAGGTCTTTCTTCAGAAGCATGCTGGCCCAATTTTACAGCTGCCATGCCTACGTTCTTTCAAGTTTTCTTCTCTGCCAAAGGGGGATTCTCCTCCCCTCACCAATGTCTGTATAAAGAGGACTGAAGGGATTTCCTGATGTGTGCAGGGGTGCGTGCATATCTTTGTGCGTGCATGCGCGTGTGTGACACACTTTGCCTTTGCTCGGCAAATGTCCTAGCTAAGTGTCCTGATTAAGTTAGTCAGGGGAAACGTGGGCAAATAGACAGAGGACGCACATAAGGGGCTGTGAACATAGGGACACACACAGAAATAGATATTTGGCAGTGTTATTGGTAAATACATGTCTGAATCTTCATTTAATCATAACGAATATGTCAAAGGCATCATTTTTCTGACTTTTAAATATCATATTTTTGCTCCAATAGAATTTCAGTTATTTATTTAATTTTTTTCCTCAGACTTCACCTTTTGTTGTTATATAAATTTATTGTTTCATATTATAATACCTTACATATATAATGAACAATTGCCATTAATGGTCAATGTAGAAATGAGCAAGGCATTCAGTCAAAGATCAGCTGCGCGGATGCTGTGTGGATGTGTTGCAGACAATCAGCCACCATGGCAAGGCTTCGTCATGTGTCTGATCGATGGGGCCTGCTTTTAGCTAGACCTCTGACTACAACTATGACGTGACAAGCTATAAAAGAGACGCCTCTGCTTGGTTATGCGTGAGTGTGCCAATGACTGACCTGGGAACGATCGTTAAGGTGAAGGATGATAGTCAGATTAAAAAATTATGTCAGTATTAACGACTTTCAGTTTGCAGCACAAGCATAGTGTCCATGTCTCCATCAGTGACATCAAAATACATTTTATGGCTTTAAAAACTCCATGATGAATTGCAGTACATCTAAAATTTGTGGAAAATGACTAATTTTTTTCTCCATTCAGAAAACACACAAATATAAGAAACTTTTACCTCATCAAACCTGTCGAAGGAATTGCCTTCTTGCATGAACTCGGGCAGATGTTTCTGCCAGTTGAACTCGTAGGACTTTGTCATGGCTGCTTACAAACCTGAGACTTAGAGAAAGAAGGGTAAGATATATAAAAGGAGAGAGAGAAAAAAAGACAGAGTCCAAGAATTAGTAGTTTTTACAAAAATAGCAATAGTATTTGGCCCTCCAGGGTTTTTTCCAAAAATATCCTCACAAATTCATACATTTACTGACCAATCAATAACAGTCCACATCTTTGTATGGAGAAGATATTGAAAACTGGTTTTTTCTTTTTTTTTTTTTTTTTTTACAGCGAGGTTATCAAGTGCTTATCCCAGGCTACTTCCCAACATCTCCAGAGTAGGGTAGACAATGGTGAAATCTTTTGATGAAGAAAAACAACTGTTATCTATGCACCTGCTTCCAACCACATATGTTACTTTGTTTTGACACACAGTCATTTATTACATCAACTAATTGTGTTTCTATTATGGCTTTCATTCAATGGTATTGTTTTGGTCTGAGCATAGTGTGTACAGACATTCATAAACAATTCTTAAAAGCACAAATAAACCAATCACTGCAGTCGCACAAAAACAGATTTTCTTCACTCCTAACCACAATCAATTGGATACGCAGTTTCTGGCAGTGAAACCATTTAAGTTTTATGAAAATATCCCTCATCTCAGCATGGCCCTCCTCAACAACATCTCAGAGTTTAGTCAGCCTCACAGTGCAGTGATTTAAGCACAAAGGCAACTTTACTTGGTTCATAAGATGCAACCTGGAGTTCAGGTACAAGTTTTCTTTCTGTTGTTTAAGGACAGAGTTACAATGCGAGGCGTCATTTTCACTACTCTCTTACATTACATTTACAGTAGTTATTTCTCAAATAGAAGAAAAAAAAATAACATGCTCCTGTTTTAGCTACTTGAACAGGTATATTTTGAAAAACAAAGCAAACGATTAAAATGAGAAAAATAGGTATAGGCCATTCTAAGGTAGTTTTTCTTATTTAAATGGCAAAAGTCACTGTGAGAAATGTAGGAAAGACAGACTAACTCCTCACTGCAGACCTGTAATATGTACTGTATTAGTCGACTGGGCAGGTTGAATGAATGTGGCCGCAGCTCATGAGAGGATATCCCCTGGGTGAGAC
Source organism: Echeneis naucrates (assembly GCF_900963305.1). NCBI lineage: Eukaryota > Metazoa > Chordata > Actinopteri > Carangiformes > Echeneidae > Echeneis > Echeneis naucrates. Next base: position 12,152,850 of record NC_042534.1, read on the forward strand.
TGAACAATGGATTGAGCATATCTGACAGTGGACTTGCACTTTGCCTAAAGCAGTTGAGATATGCCAGATTTATTCCTCAAATACAAAAAGCCCAAGCCAGACTTAACTAGTATGACATACCTGCACGTGTATCATCATGCAAGATATCCAGCACCATGAGGGGAGGGGGGTCCTGAAAGGAAACTATAATATTGTTGATGACACCGCCCATATATAGGCTCCCCCTAAGCCAGCCTCAAATGTGTCAGGCAAAACTGAGAAGGAGAGGTGCACTTGGAACGTGTCGTGCTATGTATAGTTAATTGCTCAGCTCGTATTAAGTCATTATGGGAATACTCTAAGGTGTAATTTAATTGTTATAAGGTGGTATTTCAATTTGTAGGCCTAGGATTCCTTTGTTAGTTCAATGATATACATATAGGCATACTTACATACTGCAAAAGGTCAAATAAAAACAAAGCAATCTAACATTTTAATGTCTTGTGCAAATATCCACCTCAGTGTACATATGTGTGTGGCTGAGATTTCTGGCAGATCTCGCATAAAGTCTCGCATTGCATGCAGAAACCACCTTTTTTTTTTTCCAAGGCATAAATAAAGGGAACTTGATGGGTGAAGTGACAGAGTTGATGGGCAACAAAGCAATGAAAAGCACAGAGAATATGAGCAAAGAGATGGGTAAAAGCAAGGTAGGAGAAAATAAAAGCAGTGGAGTAAAGGTAATAGCAAGATATGAAGCCAGCATGAAGAGGTGAGAGACAGAGATGGGCTGAGGAGAGGGAGAGAGGCGTGAAGAGGGAGACAAGAAAAGCATACAGATAAAACATGACAGTGGGCAGAGAGAGATAGACGAGTGAAACAGCTGTATGTGACAGAGGCTGACTGGAGAGGCTGGGAGACAAGGTGGTGAGTACAGCAGGGGGGATGTCTGCATTTGATGTGGGGAACACAGATCAGAAACATCAACACAAGCTACAGAAAGCTGCTGGCTAGATGGCTACAGTACCCCTCAAGCACGACAATGTAAAGAGATTTGTAAAGCCTGTCTTTATATAAACACAGAGTGATTCAGAATGGCTATGCAATTGTACAGCAGCTAATATGAGCTAATCTCATTCTGGCATGAAAAATCATTAATAGACACAAGTACTGATACAGTGGGTGGACCTATCCCTTTCAAATGCTGCACAGATCAGCGCATTTGCGTTTCCAACATAAAAATGTGATCCACTATACGTCACGGTGCTGCAGGAGATGTGGCAGTCAGGCCAGGTCAACACAACCAGTGATGTACAAAAAAAAAAAAAAAAACAGGGCCAACTTTAACAAACCCAGCCCTCAACCATCTGTGGTGTCCTACCAGGGGACCGTAACACAGACGCACACACATCCTATCAGGGGAAAGAAAACACAGATGCACACTTCCTGTGGAGATTAAGAACCGAGGACAGCCAAGGTGCCTATAACCAACAGAGAAACTGAAAGAAGGCTCTTATAAATAGACTGCACCCTGTGCAGTTTGCTTGATAATACTAAACCAAATCTCAAAGAAATATATATGTATATTCCCAAATCAGATTCAAAACTATTCAGATAGGACAAATCAGACATCTAATTTGGACTAATTGGGCTGTGCGGTCCTGTCTGATGTTAGCCTAGATCTTGCCACTCTCAACAGTATGCATTAGATAACATTTTCCTCAGCGGGATGAAATCTGTCCAATAGTAGAACAGCACACTGAGGTTCTATAAGGCCATGCCAGCACGCACACCAGGCCTCTGTGCTCCTGGACGTGTGAATGTGCACGTGAGGAGCCAAGGGAAGCTGAAGGAAGTGAGTGAGGTCCGAGCCCCCTGTCCAACCCCTGACAATGAGATAATTACGATAGATAGGAGCCCCGTGAGGCGCACTTTTCCAAGCCTCCTCATCTAAAATGGCAGCTAGGGTAACACCCAGCGGTCCCACACCTCATAAACTAAAATTAGGCTACAGCTACATCAGTCAGCCAGTGGTGGAAGGGTTGACTGGGGACACATGCATATGGACACAAGAACAACAGACAGATAGTGGTACAGTTGACATTTCTGGCACAATAACTGGAGCTGTCCTTTAGTGCATTATCTGCTTAAAGGGATTAAGCTGGGAATATCAACTATACAAACAACGCATTTTGAAGTAAAAACACAGGAGTGAGAACACAGACTTGTGAGAGTTATGCAATCTTACACATCTGAGCACCTGATGTTAGATGACTGTCACTGTCATTATGTATTCATATAAAAACTGACCCAATGTTTTAGATGGTATTACCACAGATGTGAGGATCAATAAAAATTTACACAGGTTCTACATATCTGCAATATTCAACAACAATATAATTCACAAGAGGGTAATTTTTATTTTAACCAGATTAGCTCTCAATCAGATTCTGAAAAAGCAGTTAGAGCAATGAGCTGGCGGGTTGCTGGTCAAACGAGTTGGATGAAATGTCAGTGGAAAAAGCAAAAAGGCAACACTTGCCTCTACTTGATCAACTCCACTGTGGTGCCATTGAGCAAGGCCATCATACTTGACCCTTTCTAGTCCAGTGGAGTGGTGAGCAGCCTGACCAATGAAACAGCTGAGCTGAAGGAAAAAATAAAAAATAAAAAAAAGTACTTCATCAATGGCGGACAAAAAACAATTCCAGCTAAACATAAATCTCCCCCTTCTTTATTTGTAGCCTCAGAAGTAGGACAAACATCAGTGTCACACATAATGTCAAACAGCTGCTCGGAGTAAGGGGAAAAGATAAATGTTATATACATGATGTTCTCCATCTCACCACTTGATAATGATCCCCAAGTCCTGACAGTCTGACTATGTATGGCCTGACCCGAAAATCCATTTAATTCATGATTAAGATCCAGACTGGACCAGATACCATTTGCTTTATGTGTGTACATGGAGCTTTCTATCTTTTAGGACAGAAATTATATAACCTGGCAAATCAACAACAGACAGCTGACAATTTTTATGACACAGCAGAGGAGGACCACAGTGAGGCTATCTGTTTTTAGTGTTGATCACTGCTTTGAAAGTGTTAAAAGTTGTTTTGTTTTTTTTTCCTACTATTAAGCGAGCTGGTTCAAATTTGCAACCCCACAAATCCCCTGACCTCCATGTCAGTGGCATAATTTATGAGTTTAATATAAAAAAAAGATTCATTAAAATTAGCAAATGATGCCTGTGTTGACTCACATGACTATGGGATCATAGTCATGTGAAAAAAGTGGGATCATTTTCACTGCAAACAACAGAAGAGTATCTAATTGTTATAAGAAGTCTTGGGTGGCCTCCACCAATCTGGCTTTAAAAACCTGCATTTCTTCTACTTCTATGGGCCAACAGTTCCTCTAACCAGGTCCCAAGTCCACCTGCTGCTTCCTTGACATTAATGAGGTGAAGTCAGGTTAAAGGTATTTTTTTCTAATTGCCATCAGATTTTAACACAAATCACAAAGAAGATGTGTTGATTAGAAGTAAAGGGGTGCTTTTTAAAGCCATGTGCTGACTCACTGGCATTTCCAGCTCTGGCTCATTAGAGTCATTTCCAAGTTGGAGGTGGGTGCGTATTTGTCTCACCGTAAATGACAATCGAGGACTTCATGTATGTAAGGCAGCATAATTCAGAGAAAACATTTAATCAGTTAAAGCAAGTGAAAAGAAAGCTATCAAACCTGTTGTGCCACTTTAACAGCAATGTCGGCAACAATCTCTGCAAAAGGTAATTTTTGTAAAAATAATTGCTGATTCAGAGGTGATGAGAAAATTCTGCTACATTCAACAAAAACTAGATAAAACTCTCGAATAAACAAACGAACAAAAACTCAGAGCAAATTGCAACTTATGCTCTCCTTTAACTGCATACCTGTTTTCAATACATCAAAATGTACCAGCACACACACACGCGCACACACACACGCGCACACACACACACACACACACACACACACACACACACACACACACACACACACACACACACACACACACACACACACACACACACACACACACACACACAGGCTCAGAGAAACGTACAAAAAAATAAACATGCAGGACCACAGTAGCGTTAACAGATTACAGCCAACGAACAAAAACATAAAACAAACTACCCAACATGACAAACCTACACCGTCTTATATGCTAAACCTGGTTGATAAACATTTCCACTCTGAGATTATAGACTAGTTCATTCCTGAAAAACAATGCTTACTGCCTGTTAGTATTACTTCCTCTTACCTTCAGTTCTTGGACCCTTGAGTTTGAGGAGAATTGGGTTTGTTTAAACAACAGCCAGGCTTTGTGTACACACTCTACAAACACACTACTGTAGAATATTTTTCAACTACAACCACCATTCTGCAACCACACACTGCTTTCTGAAAAACAGGGTATATATACACAAGTCAAACGTGGTGCAACACCAATGTCTGGTAATAGCAATGTCCTCATTTTTCAACAAAGTTGGCCTGTGCACAACACTGTCACACTGAACATCCTGGTCTGTGTGTCATCACACCCTCTTATCTGTTTGTTTAAGATATTTGTTTTGTCTTACGGCAATAATAAGAGTCAGGCAATGAAGGCAAGTAAACCTCTATACTTACAATTTTCTTTTGACTTGTCTGTTTAAAAGTGCTTCTTTTTGTAGACATGCAACAAAAAAATACTAAAAGTATTTTGTTCCTTATACAAGCAGCATCCATGTATTCATGCCTGCTGGAGGACATAGGCAGACAGAGATAGAGGATTCCATTGTGCAACCCCTACACTGATTCTTTATATGTCCCTCTTTTAACAAAGCCATCAATCTTCCTCACTCAATATTTGGATCACAGCAACCCCAGAGGCTGAAGCCATCTTAGGACACACACATCTACCGACTCAGCTACCATGACTCTCTGCTAAACAAAACCAACAATTTTATTTGGTGATTCAGTGACTGAACTGTGAAAAGATTATTATTCTTTATTATTATTTAATACCTCTTATCTTTACAATAGAGAGAGAGCGAGAAAAAGCACAAACATTGGTTTAAAGACATGAATTAAACAACGCTCAATTTAAAAAGCTTGGAGAAAAAAAGTTTTCAATCATTATTGTATCACATTAATGATTAACACCATTTTAAATAGTCATCTATCGTTTATTAACCTTAATCTTTGAACTTTCAATTTGGTGGCTCATGCACTGACTGCATTGTTTATTACTATACACAGTTTCTTTAATGCATAATATTCCTCCAGAGATCACATTCATCTCCACTCCAATAACTCAGATCGCTTCCCACGAATGACTTCTCTAAGTCAACTGTGAGTAAACACAAACAGTTGCTGACTATAGTACAACACTACAGGGTTAGAGGTCAAATCCCACTGGGGCCACTCAAATACACACTGCATATGTATGTATGTATGTAGCATCACAAATGCTCATTAAAACCGAAGGTCTAAAGTGCATACACCTCTGTCATTCATTCCTCATTCCTGTTTAAATGCCTGATCACCTTTTCCATTTGAATACAATAAACCAAACAAAATCACTTTGGGCAGGCTGTTGTTGTCTTATCATGATCAACCATCATTTAAAAAAAGCACCATAATTTGCAAATAGTCTCTGGATGAATGTTTAATCTTCCATTTGATAGCAATTGTGTATTGAATAGGCAGTAGAAGATGTTTAATATATATAGATTATTGCATGAAAGGACAATCTTCATAATAATCCTCCTTAAATGCCTGTCTAGAATGAATACTTTTTCTGAAACATGACTTCCATCAGGACTGCTTATTATCAACCTGAAATAAATTTATTATTGTACTTAGAGCTTTATTGCATGACTTCATACTGCAATTAAAATTATATCACAAGAATGAAAAATCTGGCAGATGATTGGTACGAAAGCATTGACTCAAGTGGTTGCTTCTTACTGATGTTGTTATTGGATGAGGGAAGAAAAATGGAACAAGGTTTGGAGGCATGAGAACAACCAACTGCATGTCCAATTTGTCAAACATGGATGTCTCACATACGAGACAAAACCATACCCAGTCTGGTGTGCGTCAGTGTGGTCATGAACAGAAGCTTCGTGTTTGATGCACATTACTTATTAAAAGGTAACCATGGAGGCCAATACCAGAGCCAGTTTCTACCAAGACACACTTTGCACTGACTCATCCAAATGCAACAGCCATTTCATTGTGCAACTATGCAGCCAAGGGACTGCAGATGCGAATTAGCTTGAAGTTATCATCTGGTATGGTGCATCAAATGGCAACATTTATGTTTGAGCTGCACACTGTACCTTTTTAAATAAAGTCAAGTGATGATGACTATAGGAAACATACATTCAAAGGGAAGCGTTGACTTGTAGGCTTGAAAATGATTAATTTATTTTAGTTCTGTTGTACTTGAGCAATTCCCTACCAAGAACACAGAGGCACCAGAGTGAGCACATAAAGTGCACACACCTGCAGGCGTACAGCACTGAGCAGGAGCAGTAAGCAAAGGGGAGGAAATGAGGAGACTTCCATGGACCACAGGGATCCAACACCAGGTGACAGCACACTGAGGTTCATATTTAGGTGACACTTCAATAGCTTTACTGAACTGACCTGTTCATAACAGTCTTAGGACATAGATTGTGGTACTTGTACATGAGAAAGCAGACATCCCATCCTGGAACTGAGTTTCTTATCTGCAAGATGCAGAGAATAAGTGGAACAACTTAAAAAGTATTTAATATATGTTTGCTAAAAAGTAATGCCACAAACTATTGTCATTTTGTTGAATCAACTTTCTAAAACTGTTTTGTAGGGGATTTTTTTTTTTAGCTTTATAAAAATATTGAACAGGTTTATATAATAATGTGGCATTCTTCCAGTATTCATATTAAAAGGAAAACAAGATGGTAAAGGTACACATCAGGTCACCTGGTTTCAGTAAACAGTACTGTGTTACAATCTCTGGCAGGACTAGCACCACCCACGAAACACGGGGGGAAAAAGGACACATAGGTGTACTATATCCTGGAAATAAACTTGGACAGGTTGCTGCTGACATGAATTCAAGATCGCAGACAGAATACAACATTGTGGTGGTGACAGGATTGTTTGATTGCATTACCATGAATTAGATTAAACCTGTCCCTATCCAATAGAATCCAGTTAGCAAGAGGGTTTGCGTTGTGTTTGCTGCACATATCATCCACACAGTACTGAAGCTATGAGGCACAGAGCAATATCATGAAAGTGCCTTTGTTTACAGTGGATAAAAATAGTCCTTAATTCAATGAAAGCTCTTAGCAAGGAATACAGCGATTTATAGTACCGCCAAGATTTCTGTTCGCTAAGCAAACAGCACATATGGCAGTGAAATCAATGTTGCTACTGCCTGCAACTGTTTTTACATTTAATTTCGTCACTTAACAGAAGGGCAGTGCAGAGGGTACAGTGATCGCTAAGTAAACATGTATCTACTTCAACAAGGATGGAGATCCTGTGTGCATATATGGCTGTCTATGGCCTGTGTAAGAACTCTGACTTCATGGATCTCACCTTCCATGCTCAACAGAACACTAATGTAGCTTGCAAAGATCTGGGCTGCATATTACTGCACAAAACCTGTGCTCCTGTGAACAGCTTTTGAACAGTTTGAAAAAGGAGCATGGCAGGTCCGAGGGGAGAGTGAGAAGAGTGAAAGGAAAAGCTGAATGGGGAAACCAACCACTAATGAGTACTGAAATTCCCTGATAGTCCCTTTAAACTCCTCAGAATTAATCCACATTTGGGCTTCACTTTGCTCACTGACTGTTGAGAGTTAACTGAGGTTTCTGTGGCCCCTCTAGCAGTGTGCGACATTGTGTGTGTGTCTCCATATGTCTGTGTCTCAGTGTCCAGGCCTGTTTTGTACATCTAGCTAGGTTTTTGACAACATGTTTGCCAGTCCAAGTTTGTTTGCTTTACCTCTTTTACCTAAAAGAACTAATAAGATGAATATACTTAACTTTTATTTAGAGCATGTGATAGCTTGAAGAGTACATTTAAGAAGATATCAACCTTTTGAACTTCAAAACTTAATGGAAAAGCAGGACATGGAAATTACAGCACTTTCTGGCTCAGTGGCTGCCCTATAATATATTACAGGATTCTTATAGACTTAAATGCCAAGTTTTGTTTATAAAGTAGCCGTACTGAGCTATACCAACCCACTCAAAAAACAACCACAGAAATGCCTGTAAGCAAGGCACACATCCCAAGCTCAACAACTGCTCCAATGGAGCTGGTAAACTGTAAACTGAGCCCGTATATCTGGCTGCTTCCTGATGTGAGTGTGTTGAACTTTAACCCTTTAAATTCGCATGTGAGCACTGTGGTACATCGTGCACATCCAACTGAATGTATTACGGGAAAACTATAGGGAGTGTTCAGTGAGGGCATAATTTTAATTAAGACAATGCTAAGGCACTGTCTATATATGGCACTCCTGTTCTACAATTTTTATAAAGAATTCTAGTGTAAATATACATCGAGCGTGTTTCATCATTTCAGACTCATATCAGGTCACTTGTTATTGTTCTCAAGAAAACAAAGCACGAAAGTTTTCACTTTTCTCACTCACTCATTTTCTCACATTCTTTTTTAAACTAATGGACTAATATCCATTTGCTAATATAACCTTTTCCTGGGATGTACGTTCAAAGCTCTGTAATCAACATTTTTTTCTCTAGGGCTGTGGATGAAAAAGTATAATGCTGAAGAATGTCTTTTTTCAGGCCAAACAACGCCCTTCTAACTTCTTGCTTGCCTTTTATAGTTTAGGAATACCCTGCAAATTAAAGCTCCTTGGTCCAGGATTATATGAATGACTTGTGCATGGGATGGAAACCTGCTGTCTTTCAGTCACACATACTAACTAGGCTGCCTAACTGCGGTCCAGTTTAAGATATGGATGCATACAAGCACTCACCATAGACACACGAACATCCTTCATAATGCGCATAAAAGTCAGTTCCAAGTCTTTTACACAGTGAAATGCAGCCATAAAACCTCATCCACTCTGAAGCACAAAACCTTTGTCAGGTCGGTTTCCAGGGTTCACCTATGCTGAGAAGAAGATGAGGATCTAAATCAGTGGATAATATACACACACCCATACTAGGACACACTCATCCACACACTCAAAGAGTTCTATATATAGCTCTCCACATCCACCCTCTGCCAAATTGAGTTACACAAAGAATGTAGCACATGGTCTAATGGAGCAGCCACCTAATAAATGATGGCCTACAGCTCAAATGGGGGATATTATCAGTTTGCGTGCATGTGGGTGTGCATGTGTGTGTGTTTTTGTGTGCATACGTGAGTGTGCATCACAGAGAGTCTTTTGACCTGAGGGCCAACCATCACTGACTCACTGAGGGAACACTAAGGTCCCATGGAGGGAACGAGAAGAAGGGAGAGACGAGAGAGGGGTAAGGGCTGTCCCTGGGTTATCAGTCAGCTTAATCAGAGGTATTTAGAGTACTGCATATTTGACTGCGTGTGTACATGAGTGCATATTTGCGTCTGCTTGAAAAGGTACTTAGTGAGGGAGTTCCCTGAATGTACAGTGCTAGAGGGGTCAGGCAGAGCACACTTAACCAAACCCTTAGCGGGGACACAGCGCTATGGGAGAAACTTCCTTTGCAATTTCTAAACAGACAATGTATCGCATTTACTTTTGTTTGAAAGTATAATAATAGGTGCAATGAGAATTTGACAAGGTCTTAAAATAAGCCAGACAAATTACAACAGAGAAAATAAAAACACACCTATGGCTTTTGGCAGAGAACACAGGGTATCAGCAATGCAGAATACATATTTATATTATTTGAGAAATTCTTGTTAAAGTGATTTGTATAGGAAAATTGCTCTAAAAATATAAACAGGAATACTTGGTCTTTGCTCAGTGATGGATATGTGTAGGTAAAGCCTCCATATGCAAATGGAAGTCCATTTTTCCAGAGGTGATGGTATCTATCTGGTTAATAACAGAAACATCACACTTATTAGAAGGACTTCAAATTATATGCAGTTGATGTTAAAACGTGTGTGGACATTCCTTGTGTAGGGTCTATGAAAAAAAAAACAATAGGAGTGATTTGGATGTGAGTTGTGAGTCGGCCTGTGTAGGTAGCAGAAAGTTTTTTGTTTTGACACAAAAAAATATCTCCACCTCTATTCAGAGCTCCAACTCTAGAAGTAACAATGAAAAGATTTTCATCTCAACATAAGCAATATCTTTTGTTAATACACTCAGAAGTTTAAGTTTTTAAACCACTAGCACGCTGCTGTGGCATAGCTGTATGGACTATTGGAGAAGCACTTTTGGTTATTTGACATCCATTTTATATTATTCCCAGAGGACACGGACAGCTCTAACTCGAGGCTTAGTCTAATCTTGGCATAAATGGATTGATGTTTCACTTGGAGGTGATGAAGGTGAGTGCAGGGCAGCTTGAAAAAAGACATTAATTTGGACATGGAAGTTAGGTAACTGGCATTTGCAAAGGGATGTCTGCAGAAGGAAAATACCAATTTATCCTCAAATTACTTTGTTACATCACTGACTGCACTGTGGTGCACTGTATGGCACTGTGCGGTGTGTGTGATGGTCTCATTTAGACCAGATTAGGAGGTCGAAGGTTTGCCCAGCTACACATACCCTGCAGAGGGCTCTTCTGGGCCAGGTTTGTCCAAACATGGTCAGAGATACAGAGGTTATACAGAGACACACAACATAATCTGGTTGACCTCTGTGAAGTGCCCAAGAAGCATCTGAATTTCCTTTGACCAAAAAAAAAAAAAAAAGTTAATTTTCCTAATTTAAACTCAAGTGTCTTGGAGATCATAAAAACTACTAATACCTATTTGCACAGGCTACTGCATAACAGCACAATAGGGGGCTTGGGCCAATGCTTTTAAAGGATTATATTATTGCAAATGAAAGAAAATCAAAAGAAGGGGGATTTGGGGAGTACACTTTCATACCTGAAATGGATGTGAGCATAGATGTTTCCTCTCACTCTGTCCATTTCAGAGAGGGACACACATGAGGGGTATGAGGGGTAAGCCAGAAAGAAGTTTGTGATAAGCCAAAGCTTGAGTTTGAGACAATGAGGACAGGAGATAGACAGCGGGATGGAGTAGAGGAGGCTAAAAAAAATATGGGATTTTTCCTCTTGCCCAAATAAGTACCTATTAAAAGAGAATTTGTGCCCTGGTGAGCAGCTGATAAGGCAGCCAGGAGAAAGGAGCTGTGGAAATAGAACATGTCCATATAGAGAGGAACACTGTGGAGAGAGGGAGCAGGATGGGGGCAGGGGTTAAATGCTTCCCCAGAATCTGAGCTCTCCAATGGCGTAAACCAAGTGAAAAGAGTCCCTGAGTCCCTGTTGACTGACATAGCCTAAGGACCTACTGTGAGCATGACTGAGCATAGGCAGCTGAACTACTGCGCAGCTTTTAAAATCAGTTTCACATTCCAGTGCCATGTTTTTCAGTGTTTGAAAACGCAGAGGAGATATTTCTTCCAGGTCTTCTAACTCTTATCGGCATTTGTCTTTTCCCAGCAGTAGGTTTTAAACTCCTAGACTTATGGAGAACAAGAAAAGACAGTGGCCAAAAGAGGAAAACCTGTCTTGACAAACAAACACCCTACAGATGTTGCTCCTCTCTGACACCACTGGTCTCCATAGCAACCTTGCTGGCCAGTAATAGCCTCTAGCTTGCCTGGCTGTAACGGCGTCATGCAGAAGCGCACACACAAACAACATACACACACAAAGAGGACCATTTCAGCCACTGAATGGGATCCCAGTGTGTATTTATAGAGACAGTAGGACAAAGGGAAAGAAATAAGGTATCACCCATTGCCATATCAAATGGAGACAAGTCCGTACTCTAGCATACTGATAAATTTTTTGTTTGTTTGATTTGGTGTAATGATATAACAGCGTAATTGTAACATCAAATACAGTCTTTCCCAATGCCAACACTGTCTACATAATGATTCAATGTGGTAAAATAAACACTAATCATGAATCCCAATTATACTCATCTCAGGTATATCTTAGGTATGTATACTGTAATACCTCCCAAATGACTGCTATGACATAACTTTAGCAAGAAATTAGGTGCTTTCTTTACAACTGTGGAAATCACATTACATAAAGGGCTGAAAATGTCTGCAAGTGTCTGTACTGTAATTCAATATACTGTATGTCAGCGGTGAATCTGAAAGCACTTACCAGGTGACAGACAGGGAAACAGCAAACCGAGGGGAGGGGAAACACTGGAGGACAGCACTGTACCACTCTGATATAAAAAAAAAAAAATAAATAAATAATTAAACATTACATTTAAAAAAAATTAAGAAATTAGTCACTTGCACTTTATAGATACCTAATTTACCAGTGACTTCATTATTCAGCTTCATCTTCTACACTTACAGTAACAGTACAGATGCTTGTGATGCCTTCAAGGCAGACACTGACACACAAACACATGCACAGACACACACTATGAGTGTTTGCGCACACAATACTCTGGGGTTGTTATCACACTCATGTTCCTCATCTTATTTGCCTTGTGCAGAATTTTAATAATTTCTCTGGCTTCTGCTAAATAAACTTTTAATACGAAGCTGCTTCCCTTAAGGAATGCTCTCCTTGTCTCAGAGAGATGTGGAAATGAGCTGGCAAATAAGATAAATGGCACCACCTCCACATCTGCTATGCCGTGGCTGGTAAAAGGCAGATATGTCAATTAGGATGAGAGCCTTCGTGAAAGCATAAAATATAAATGCATACAGGGTAAAGGGTCAGACAGAGAGACCGAGTAGAAGTGAGAGTCAGGAACAATAGATGGAAATAGGAAAAAAGCCTCCTCTTGGCATCTACCTATTTTCTATCCTTATGTCTACACCAAAGACAAGACAAATTCCTCAACATTTCCTGTACTTAGCAATGACTGCACTCTGCCTGTGTCTCTCCTCACCTCATCGTCACAGCTCCATCTTGTTTTGCAGAGTGCAGGACAGGAACTGTGCCGGTAATGATTTCTTTATACAATCACTTTGCAGGATAAACTTTGCCAGATAAGACAGTCCAGGATAGATTTCAACAGCGAGGAACATTGCTGTTGTGAAAATTATATTTACATCTGGGGTTAACCCATCTTATTAATGTAGATTTTTTGTGCAGCTAATAGAAAAATATATCCTGTGACTTGGCTGCTTTGCTGCCATTTTGCAGTAAACAAGGAGGCTGTAATGTAATGACTGATTATATATTCTAATTTTGCTGTCATTTTGGAAAAGTATAGAGATGCATTCACACAAGTGCTTAAAAATATGCGTGAAAAATCTGTCACCGTCATCTCCATTGTGTGGTCATTTGCACAAGCACCCTGTCTATGGCTTCCTGAAATGGCCATTTCCTGAATGATCAGTCTTTCCCGGAGGAGCCATCTGTAGCAATGCTCAGCTGTCTGAATCTCACATGTACCCATAGGACACAAACTTGTACATGAATTATGGATTTAAAGAAAGGCTGAGTGCTGAGAAAAACCCCACACTGTGACGTAATGAAAAAGAGAGGTCCATGATTACTAATTGGATTATGCATAATAGCATAATGAGCTGGATTATGAATGAAATGACTCCATGAGTAACCCATATAAGGACCACACTGGCTGTGAAATAATGTATATTTTTTGATTACCTGACAAGGGAATTAAAAATCTATTCATAATCAAGACTTGATTTAGAAGTCAGATTGGATGTAGCAAAATCTATTTTGAGTTGATTGATCACAATTGACAAGATGAAGACCACCTTTAGAGTCATTCAGATAAAATAGTCCACATGAGAAAGGGTCTCACTGGATGAGCTGTTCACAGGACTCTTCAGCCAGAAGTGAGGATCAGTGGATACAATCTGCACCGAAAAAGGGAAACCGCATCATTTATATAGAGATCTGTATTTATCTTATGCTTAGCTTTTTAGTGAGAACACAATGGCTCGGACTAGAATGATAGATGATGGATGACAGGGTCCCTTCGGGGAGGTCATACCCAGAGGGCCATCAAATGAAGTGCAGCCTGGACTGTGGGACAGCAAAGATGTGCATGGCTGACTAATATGGAGTGGAGTGGGGCTCAAGTAGCAAGGCAATGAACCTCAAACAGTAAAATTTGAAATACAAAATACATTTAAGAAACACGCTCTCCTGTGACATGACTTTGGATACAAAGATAGTCTGAGTCATCAGATTAAAATGGCAATGAAAAAAAAGTAATGAACTTTAATTTAGGGGAGTTTAACTGAAGTACAGTAATGCAACAATGATTTAATCCTCATTTTTGTATAATTCAAACATTAAAGCAGGTGCAACAGTGATCCCTTACAAGAAATGAGAATTGAAGCTGGTAGAAGAATGAATGGGATAACAAACAACAGTACATGATAATTCGATTATTCATTCATCCATCTTCTACGGCTTATACGTTTCCAGGTCATGGGGGGTGCTGGAGCCAATCCCAGCTCACATTGGGTGAGGTACACCCTGGACAAATCTCCAGTCCATCACAGAGCCAACACACACAGACAGAGACCAACAACCACTCACGCTCAGTGCTATTATTCAATATTTCTAAATCAAACCTGTTCACTTTCAACTCACAAACTGGTAGTAAGCAGTGCTACCACAGAAACGCCCAGCAACCTGTGCTTTTGTAGTCCAGTGATGGACACAAAATATTAAACACAGGCTGGAGATACTTTATTATCTGCTCTTCCTCCCTCCTCTGTTTCAGCCTGTGTATTCCAAGTCACCTTATTAAGCAGTAATAATTCCTTTTATTAGGGCAACAGGTACGTGGCTTGTAGTCTCACCCCTGCTTGCCACAAAATTTAAATGGTGTAAAAGTGATGGCTCTACTGTTATCAGTCAAGCAATGACAGCTCCACAGGGGAAACACACAGGGTGCTGATTAAAAGGACAGCACTGTTAACAGAGCTACCCACACACACTCCCACAAGTATAACAAGACAGGATATGGCAGGGAAGTGACATCATCCATGCTACCTGGAATAGTCCAATGTAAAATACCAGAGTATTTTGTGCAACCTTTTAAACACACATATAGGAGAAACTTGGTTATAAAATAAATTTGACATTACTCACAACAGGAATATAAAGCAGGGAAGTGACATCTAAAAAAATGTGTGTAAATACTGTATATATACACCTGCATAATGTAAAAGTTAGTAAGCACAATGACCTTAAAAGGTGACAGCCACCAAAATATGTCTTATAAACTAATTTGGCTCTGAAGAAATTGGTTAGGGGGATCAAAAGCTGACAGCCTCTCCGCCTCAGGAAATCAACCCACCCCATAGCGTGACATGCTGCTCTCTGTGGGACTCACTCTTGGCTGTAATGCTGCTATGAACAGCACCTGTTAGGGTATTGAGAAAGCAGCTCTCATTTTCCTACTGCCAGATAACTTCCTTTGCTATCATCTTCTTAGAGTAACTATGAAGGCAATATCAAACAACACCAACTCTGGAGGAGCACTCTGAGAAAACCCCGCCTCCTGGTTTTCATGCAGCTGTGTCCCATAGGGCTGTGGGACTCCTGAGAGGGTTGAAGGAGGGTCACCATATTGGAAAGTGATTCTGTGGCCAGTGACCTCAAACAACTAGCCCTAAAAAGGTTTATTCTAAGACTATATCTACAAAGAACATGAAAGAATGATGAGTTAGTAGGAGCCAAACTGGCATTTATCTTCACATCTAACTATTGGCAAGTGAGAGAATAATGTAATACTTCTATGATGGTAATTGTATTTTCTTTTCTTGGATGATACTTGTATTTTCACTTGAAGATTTAGAAGCAGAAGAACAAATCTTTTTATTTTTATTTTACAGATGCAGTCAAACTACAGATCAACAAAAAGACCAGCATTGACTTGAACTGAATGAATGATTTGAAAGAGCAATCTGTTTTAGTGTCTTCTGATGAGAATTTGGGCAAAAGTGAAATGAGAGGTAAGGACAAAAGGAAAGGCATCCTGTGAAAAACAGAACAGTGGAGAATGAGAGGGAGACAGTCAGACAAAGAGATGCACCAAAACATTTCACATGCACTTTGACTTTAATATTTTTCCTTTTCTGTATCATGCTGTCAGGAGCCAGCTCCCTGAGGGTGTATGCAGAAAGAGAGGCAGCCAGAAAGAGTAAAACCGAGGCAGAGAGAGGTGAGTGGTGAGTTTTTCTGCTTAGTGAGTCAGAACATCACCTTGTGCCTTGGAGAATGATGGAAAATTGTCTTCAATAACAAGACAAATATTAAATCTGGGTCTAACACACATGTACACAGATCAGCCAACTTTTATCCCTTACATAAGCAGTCTTTTCAGACATGGATTTTCTTAAAATTGCATTTTACTATTTGTGAATTGATACCCCCATTGAATATAAATATTGTATCACATAATCTATTATTATCATTTCTGATGCAAAGTGTAGCTTTCACGTGGTGTTTAGGATCTCTCTCTCTCTCTCTCTCTCTCTCTCTCTCTCTCTCTCTCTCTCTCTCTCTCTCTCTCTCTCTCTCTCTCTCTCTCTCTCTCTCTCTCTCTCTCTCTCTCTCTCTCTCTCTCTCTCTCTCTCTCTCTCTCTCTCTCTCTCTCTCCTCTCTCTCTCTCTCTCTCTCTCTCTCTCTCTCTCTCTCTCTCTCTCTCTCTCTCTCTCTCTCTATATATATATATATATATATATATATATATATATATATATATATATATATATATATATATATTCTCATGTTATGCTGTTTTAGTTCTCAACATTAAAAAAAAACATCACACTCAGTTCTTGAAATTACATATACTGTTTTTCAACAGCCATTCCACGCATTTACATTCCACAATTCATTCATTCATCTTCTACGGCTTATCTGTTTTCCAGCTCACAGGGGGCAAGGGTGTGGTACACCCTGGACAGGTTGCCAGTCCATCACAGGGTCAACATACAGACAGAGACCAACAACCACTCACACTCATACTCAGACCTACGGGCAAGTTAAAGTAACCAATTAGCCTAAAAATACATGTTTTTTGATGTTGGGAGGAAACCAGAGTACCTGGAGGAAATCACTGGGGGAACATGTAGACTCCACACAGAAAGGCCCCAGTTACTAAAAAAAAAAAAAAAAAAAAAAAGAAGAAAAGAAAAGTAGTATTGTTTATTGTTATTGACTGCCATTCCTGTGCTGGATTCAAACTGCCTACCTACACATGAGGTTCACATGAAACGAGGGATGCTTGTAAATAATTGTTACCATTTTTAATTCTATCCTAATTATGAGAGCCATACAGTTTACTGTTCACTCTCCCATGGCCCTACCAGTGCTGTATTCAGTCAGTGCCAAACCACGGTGGCTGTTTTTCTGCAGATGTCACTGCAAAATTAATGCATTTGACCCTAAACTCAGATCTGGTCATGGTCATTCATCAAAAATCTATCAAAAAGCAGGGCTGGGTCATTTTTGGCTTTTCTCCAGATATATATTTGTTTTGTAAGTAAATAGAGAAAAGAAAGGAGCATTTTCAGGCTGTCCCTTCAACTTGTATGAGTGACATCGATTTCAATTATTTTTGACTGACCTCTTCATTAAAAGATGTGATTGTTTGGCTACACTATAAACTGCTGTTTTAACACATTAGCAACCAATTTCCGAACCCAATTTCCTGAAAACAGAAAAGAATGGAAAATGTGTTTTCATTGATCGGATCAGAGTTTGGGTCTCAGGGGCTAATTCAAACCTGACACCAGCATATGAAGAGCATCATCAGAGGAGCTTTCAACTAGAGCCCTTGGGTTAAATAACAACAACAACAACAACAATTCTTGTCTGTATGCTCAACAACAATAAAACTTCAAAACATCTAAATAAAAGTCTGATATCAGTGGGATTTCCATGTAGTCAATTTTAACAAGCCAAGAAAACACTGTGAAACAAATCAACCATCTCTTTGTGGAATACACAACAGCTGTTATCAACAGCCACCAGTTTCTTTAACTTCATTGCATCCTAAAAAGCCTGGTGGCATTTCTCAGATCACACATCTGGATAGAGTCTAGAGAGCAGTTGAGGTCAGTGGAAAGTAAGGAGGAGTTATTAATGGGGAAGATGAAAGCTACTCAAGAGGGTATTCCCTGAGTAACTGTCTTCATGATTAAGTAAGTGCATCTTGAAAAAAAAATGTATATAGAAAATTAACTCCTCTTGTCATTTAGAGAAAAAAAAAAGTCATACAGCATTTGCCAAAGGAACATTTATAACACTCCTCTTATGATGTGCTTTGATTGCGACACTTTTATAAACTTTACGTAACTTCCACGGTTTGTTATGATAGTCATCTAATGGATTTATGTGGTAAGGTCAGAGGTTTGTTTAAATGACATGTGAGAAGTGGCTTTGACATATATCTGGCACTGGTCAGAAACCCATGTGAGGGAACTGTTTTCCCATTATACTCTGTGTTTATACTTAGCCTAAAGTTTGTTCCCCTTAATTCTAGAGTTCAGGAGGCATTTTAGGAGTTGTAAATATGATTGATCTGCTTCCCTCCATACAAGCAAAAAAAGAATATACATACAGAATACAATATACATACATACATAATTGGCACCCTATCAAACTCTTAATGTTGTTTTACTCTGAGATATCTGCAAAAACAGGCATTCCCTCACAGCCATTAGATTATGTAAGTCAATAATAAAATAGGCACAATTGTGCTCTGCTCTGTATTCTGCATTTCAACTTAGCTGAGCAGGATAAGTGATAAGCTCAGCTGCTAAATGTTACATCATTGCTTGGACTTATGTTGTACAGCAGTGGGCTGATTAAAGATGCTCTTCTGGCACATACTGTGTGTGCAGACACACACACACACACACACACACACACACACACACACACACACACACACACACACACACACACACACACACACACACACACACACACACACACACACACACACACACACACACACACACACACACCTCCCTCTTTTCCCAGCCAGACAAGAACAGTGCTGTAGAAAGAGGAAGAAGCAACATTCCTGCTGTTTATCTAGTCATCTGATCTCGCTACAGAGTCATGTGTTGGAGCTGTGTCAGAGGCTCGGCAGCATGCTTTAGGCTAACCCTTGCCGAATGTATTCTGCTGTTTTCATTTCCTCAAGTCGGTCTTTCACATAGCTATATCGTAAAACAAACAGGCTTTCCCCTCTGAATCACAAAAAGGCTGGAGTTCCTTCCAGACAATATTGTCTGATCTGAAGTGGACCTCTTTGCATTTAACACGTGAAACTCACTGTGTTCACATTGCTGGTTAAATGCTTATATAGCTTATATATGTAAGTGGAATCTCTGATTGGCTGGGTAATAATAGGAATCCAGAGGAGGATGGTACAAAATCAAGTTTTGCATTCTGGAGCAAAGGTCGACAGTTTAATTGGAAGTGCAAATTGCGTTCACGTGTATCCCCATTGTGGATAGGGCCATGGGTAAAATGAGTATGCATGCCGCAAGTGTGTGTGTGTGTGTATGCATTTAAAATGGACGGAGGGACGGGAGAGCGCACATGTTTAGCCGAGCTACAATTATCTTCGCATAAGTGTTGTCTTGACTCCGCAAAGCCTTCACACTAACCAGGAAGCTTCCACTGACTGCTACTGAAACAGCTAAGCTAATGCTGCCAATTTTTTGTTAAAAAAGAGTAAATATTGACTTGATGGCTGCAGCTCCCATCTGTTGGTGTGAGAATAAGCAGCTCCCTCTCTTTCTGTCTGCTTTGCTTTCGCTCTTCATCTCTTTCCCTCCTTCTTTCTCATTCTGTGCTGCTGTCTGAGAGTCTGCAGAGAATACCCCTGTCATTATATTCACCCTCAAGCTACACTTACCCTTGTGGTGAAGACATACTCTCTCATCACTGTGCTCTCACTTTCTTCAACCAGAAAACAGTGAAATCTTAGATCAATTTATAACATTTGGAGTATTGGTTGGGGCCCAGTTTTAACCAGTTAAGTTGTGTTTGAAGATGAGCAAGACGAAGTAGAGCTGAGTGGTTTATTGGTCTAGAGGGCACAGACTGGGAGTTACTGAAACTTTTGAGACATCTATTATGATGAAGATTTTCATCACTACTTGCACGTACTATCTTAGAGAACCATCTATATAAGAGCTATCCCTTTAATAGCTCTGTTCTCCAAAAATATAAACTGAGCTCATATCATTTCTAGATGGTGTCTGAAAGCAGTTAATTGTCCTTGAAGCTACGGTTAATTCTTAAATACACAATTGCACAAATAATTTGTCATATACAATTGAAGGCTTAAAAATATTTACACAACAAAAGAAGTCAGTTTGAAAGAGTCAGGTGGAAATGGAAATCCAAGGCTCCACTGAGCCTAAAAATAAATAGTTCTTTGACAATAAATATCAAACTATCTGGTGGTTTATGTTAAAATGTTTAAAATGTTAAAGCGTATGATACCTCTTAAACTGATCGGTTTGTATTTGATAAGATTGGTAATGAATTTGTCAAGACATACAATTTAGTGGGATGAAAATGCACAGTCTCTGCTGTACTGACTAGGCTACATTGTACAATGTATAATAAAGTGAAGCATGACCACAAAACTGAGATACATGAACCAGATCTGTTGTGCACCATTTTATCCCTCAGACTACAAAGATGGGAACTGCATTCGCTTCTTTTACATTTATGCTAATATACTGCCACATCAAGACAAAATGGAGGGAACTGTTACAGTGCATGCTTCTCTTTATGCTGAATACATCTTAGACTTGACAATCACTACGAATTTTAGGATATTTCTAAAAATCACACAAATAGGGAATATTGAAGTCTTGTCAGGACCGCTGATGTTTAAAAGTGAGAACTCTAAACAATATTTGAGTCAAGTATTCAGTCATCCTTTGTTTTTTCAAAAAAGCTCCCCTCTGACAGCACTATTACCGTATTTTCTTCTATCATATCATGTTCTCAAATATTAAATAAGCACTTCCAGTGAAGCAAGTGTAATTTATGGATAATGAAAATGTATCTCTCTCATCTCAATAAAAATAAAGCTTTAAGCATATGAAAATTAATCAAGCCCAGCAGACAGACTGCCTTCATGCTACACATTACATCATTAATACAGATTACATCACTAATACAGAGCATATTATAGAGAGCAATCACCTCTCAGCCGCATTAGTTTCTAGCTTGGCAGGAGGGACATCAAAGCAGCAGCAGCCCAGCAACCTGCTTATTGGTGAGTGATGTCTGGCCATGGATGGACGAGCCCTGCATTTCAGTTGTGTATGAACCATCAAGTGAAAAATGAGGCCTCTGGTTTTCATCATTCAGCACTAATCCAATAAATTGTCTGTCATTGGCAGCTCCCAATGCAACTTCAATGCAATGTTGAACACTTTACAGAAAAAAAGCACTTGTAATCTCTAACGAGGCCTCAAAGACAAGATAAGAACAAGATAAAATAAGAGTCAAGTGGCTATGGGCTTTATCTTAGATGGAAAATCTTCTGTACATTAAAGAAAACAGATCACACACTGAGATGTCTCAATGTCAGGTAGACCTACAGGCAGGATTAGGCCATATGTTTCACACACATTATCTATATGCTTTAATCAATTAACTTAATGCATATTAGGTTATTAATATGAACTGGATAAAGGTAATACTGAAGAGGTTTCTGCACCAGACTATATTCTAGGATTGCTGCCTGTCCACCAATTGCTACCAGATGGTTACTAACCACAGGTTCTGGTAGGAAGGACATACTGGGAACTGAATAAAAATACCAACAAGAAAATATTGCAGTGATCCGTGGCAGTGAGCAAACCCAAAACTCACCAGTTCAGCATCAATAACGTTCAGTGGGAGAAGCTCATGTCTTGGCCTGCAAAGACAAAATAGGACACACGGTAAGGAGAGAGAACTTCATAAACCAGACTTGGTTGACGTCTAAAAACCTGCTATACAGTAGGAAACACAGGATTCAAGCTAGTACCAGAGAGATGAGCACATCCTGTATCCCTGTACCGCTGCACTGCCAAGGAAAACATACAGTAACTCACAACATAGACACAGAGATTCAGAACAGCTTCAGCTTGCCAGATTCTAACAACTGGTGTAGATATGTCACGGGTTGTGATTTAACATGTTTAAAACAATCAACCATAACACAGGGCTTGTTAGTTGGAGTACCAGTTTATCTGTTTGGGGAACAATAAAATAGGCAGTAAGTCTACACCACTACGGACGCAGATCTCGCTGTGAGCCTTTTGAGTATCCATGAGGTTGACTGACAGCTTTCTCGTGGCTGCTGTAAGAAGAAAGTGTGCTATGATAAGAACCCAATAGCTCCATCAAAACCAAGGAGACCATCCAGCTAATCAAGCCCAGAGCCATCTCCTAAAAAAAAAATGAGAAGCATGAGAATAAATAAAGAGGAAAAGGAGTGAATGAGCACAAGCAATCAAGATGTACAGTGAAGTGGCAGGCAGAGGAATGGATTCCAACTCAAGTCCCACTAGAATAAACTTCCAACAACCTTCAAGGAATTAAATATGCTGTTGGCAAGTACGCTACTGTGAAAACATACTAACAGAGAAAAAGAGATTTTCTCACTTCATTGCTGTTTGGACCAAACCCTACAGCAACATTCAGCCTTAACACAGAATTAAAGACAACAGTGGGAAATGTGTGCCTTTGAACCTTTTCATAGCCTATTCATCTTAATATCTATGGCTGCTACACTTTCACATCTTGGAAAACTAAAAAAAAAATAAAATAAAAAATCCTGTAAGTTCCAAAATGTTGAGATGTTGTTTTACTTTCCCCCTCTTCCATTATATGTTGCCTTTTTATCAAAGAGTCAAGATCCAGTTTTCTTGTAAGCCTCTGTGTCACTCAAAGAAAGGATATTGTTATTCTCACTGGCTAAACGCAGAGAGATGCAAATCAAAATAAAAATACAAAAGGCACCTTCAAGCCATTCAAGTCTTAACAGTAAATTAAATTGCACCCATACCACCTGCATTGCACTGACTAAAATATATCTGACACATATCAAGCAGGGCATGACAGGGTTATTTCACTCAGCTCAACCCAGACAGAAAATTTGCTAACTTTGGACGTTTGGCAAAAAAGATATAATTTCAAACTGTCAAAATTTGACAGGTAAGTGCTACAACACACCCTAAGAATAGTGCAATATATCAGCGATTCTAAAATAAAAAGGGGAATCTAGTGATGTTTTGTTTAAGTCTGATAATGAGAAGGTATCATAGGACATAAAATTGCATCCACGAAATATTAAAACTAACAATTGCATGGTGATAGTCATGATCACAGTATTTGCAAATGATAGATAGGGATTATTATTGAAACCCTGGTCATGGCGTCTTTCTGTTCCCACATAAACATACACAGAAGTAAGATCTCTCAGTGATGTGCAGCACTGTCTGTGGAAAGAAAAAAATTACAGACCACTGAGTGCTAAAAAGAAATAACAATTACAATTATAGTTAGTCAAAAAAATATATATAAATAAAAAATAAAATGAAGAAAAAGGAGGAGAGCACAGGCACATACTCAGTTAACCTTTAAGCTTCTTAGCCACCTTTACTCAGCCAAATGCGTCCCCATCTGGGTTTAAGCCACAGGTAAGGGATTGTTATTGAGGGAAGGTAATGTTTCCCTCTGTAATCACGAACAAAATGTTGAGGCAGCAATGTCAATAAGCTAAAGTGGAATTTGTTTTTCTTTACATAAGGTGGTGATCTTTCATGGCCAACAGAGGACAAACTTTGAGAGAAGGGAGTGGGAGACAACCTTGTGTAATTTTACTGTAGTCCATGTCCAAAATCTCCCTGCAGGACTGGACAGAGCACGTCTGTGTGAACAGGTGGAATAGCTGAAGCAACAAGTTTGTGGAAGCACAGCCGATACGTATTCATTTATTAATCTTGGAGGCTGACAACCAAAACAAGCTTAAACAAAATAACCTATCATTTCAATGGGGCTATTTGAACTGCAAATAAGCTCAGAGGTTATTCCCAGACAAATAACACAGCCTGCCTTCTGGATATGTGTGATAAAACAGGTTTTTGACATTATTAACCTGCAGCCTGACGTTACATCAATTAAAGAAACTCTTTCAATTGCTTTGGTATCAAAGAAAAATACAATTATTATTAATATTATTATTATTATTATTTTCTCCAATAAACTTACAATTTCAATACAAACAGAATGAGCATGAAGGCATCAACACCTTTATTGTCCATTCAATTAATGGACGTGCTGGGAAAAAAATTGCATCATTCTGTAAACACCCAATTTCATATTTATTATGTTAGCACACACTGATATGACACGGATGATAAACAAAAGCAGGCAGAGCTTTCGTTGGGTTTTTCTCTGACAGTGAATCAATGACAGCTCGCTGTGATGTGGCCAAGGCAGCTGCAGCAGCCTGCACATTTAAATTAACTACAATTCCCAAGCGGCTCGGAGGCTGTAAATATTACAGTGCAGTCAACTGTTGTGTGCACACACCTGCGCAAATATTAGACTAAAAAAATACTATAAAAAAAAAAAACAAAAGAGCCGGACTATGTCGGTTAGTCGGATGACTTTTACAGCCAGTGTTCAGTGTGCCTGTCATCGGCCGGCTGGCTCCTGCTCCGTCCCGCTAAAGTTAGCTGCCCTGGCTAGCCTCCAGCCTCGGAAACATCAATACCGGCAGCATTGCATCACGCCCCCCCAACACACACACACACACACACCTACCGTTTTACAGGGGAGGGACAGCACGGCGAGCAGAGCCGGGACAAAGTCGCTAACACATCGCTAAAAGGTCCACAACGTTGCATCTGGTTAGCAAGCTAGCAAAGGCTACAGTCTCCAGCGGTGTGTGTGCGTGTGTGTGTGTGTGTGTGTGTGCGCGTGTGCTGTCTGAATGATGCGGACAGGATTTGGAGCTAGCGTGATGGAGTTTAAATGAAAAGGTCCACAGCATCCGCCTCACAGCTCCACCCGCTGCTGTCCGTTAAGACCGGAGCGGTTCACAGTAACTCTGGACGCTCCGCCGTTAGCAGCCGCCGGAGAGACATTTCAAACAGCTTTATGTTTGTTTCTTACGTGATTCTGGTGCTGGGGGACGGGGACGGGGTTTAATCCGACGGCGGGTATGAAACAGCGCTTTGCAGAGTCCGGCTGGGGATTTTCTCTCTCTGTCCGTGTGTCTTCCAGCTGCCGCCGTCGCTCTTGCTGCTCTAAGCCGTCTCCCTCCGTCTGTCTCCCTGCTGCCGGAGTGTCCCGACGTCTTGTACCGCTCGCCCTCCAGTGGAGAATGGACGGCCCTGATGCGCTTTGATGAGGAACCCCTCTTTAACTCGGCGGCGCGCACCTCCCCCCTCCCCCCTCCACCCTCCACCACCAAACGTGCCTGCGCGTAAATAGTCTGCGTGCGTGCAAACCAGTGAATGAGTGTTCCTTCAGTTGACAGAGTGAGTCATCCAGCAGATCCAGATGCAGCTCCTCCCTGCTCCTTTAACAGCTGACTGCTGTGGCCGCCATGCGCTGATGGAGACAGAGACAGAGACAAACACCCGCTCCCCTTCCTCCCTTTGGAGAGTCACTAGAGCTGCAGCGTTTTCCTACAGAGGCTGCTGTCTGTGTGTGACTGCAGAGCACAGCACTACTGATGCCATCACTACAGCTACTACAGGCAGCCAGCTCAGGTTTCCTTTTCTCTGTTACTATACTGGAAAACAAAATCATTGTTGCACTTGTATTTGAACGAAATGAAATCATTGAAGTGAGGCTAAATTCATTTTCAGTATTTAGTATACATGCAGATCACTGATAGGTATGCAGAAAACTATTTCATATAACTTTTGAATTGACTAAAACATTTTTATCATCAGTGATACAATCTTCGGATGTACATGACAAAAAGGGAAAGGTTAAAAAAGAAGCAGCAGAGGTGAAGATACGTTGATGCCCCCTATAGTCTCATAACATACCACATTATGAAGGTCGCGTTACAAAGTTAGCGTCTGCAGTTTATAATGTAGGCTGTTTGTTGTAGATGTCACCTTCAGGATATATCCTCCGAAAGCTCTTGAGCCACACATCATTTGTCTATCCTGCAATGTCAAGTGGTAGCAGCCCTGATGTTAAGTAATACTTGTGTAAGACTAGTAGAGTTCTTTACAAGTCAACCACAACTTCCTGGCAAATGCACTGTAGGGTATAAAAGCAACAGTAACTGCTGTACCTTCAGAAAGAACATTTTCCAATCTGAGCTGACTAAATTCTGTAAAAACAAATAAACAAACACATGATTGATCAACTGGTGAGGAAAGTCCTGAAAGCAACGGCATTGTGCCGTTCTTCATCCATTTAAAGGGGCCATTTCAGAATTTAGGACATTGTCTTATCTTACGAATAATATTAGAATGGAATTCAGAATCTGATGTGGATTAGATTAAGGTTAGGCTTAGTGTTAACGTTACCTTAGGGTTTAGGATTAGGCTAGCTGAGGCAAAGTGGACAGGACAAGAATTAGAGTTGAGGCCAAGGAATTTCAGTAGTCAGTGGAGAGCTCTTAGTGTTCTATAACGTGTCTGTAAATGTTGCTGTGTGTTTATGTGTCTGTGAGTGTGTATGTGTTTGTGCTCAGTGTACCTTCTAAACAGCACCCTGTGGTCCTCTGCTTCTGCTGTCCTGGTGTGCCTCATTAAATCCCAGTTACAGGACACATCCTCCTCCTCATCCCTGGAGCAGATGGACTGACACAGGGTGACGGTATTCCTGGGAATTTGGAGGGGCGTCCCTGTTTATATAACACAGAGAATCTTATTAAAAGCCACTCTCCTTCTGTCCTGAACTTGGGGTTAATTAGCTCACTTCCTAGTTACTGTTATGCATGGAGGCTTCTGAATGGTCACAGTGGTTGTCATGGACAACCAGGCTCATCTTATCTTCTGTTGTGATTCTGTGACTAGGAGCTGTGACTAAAAAATGCATAGTGTTGATGAAATCTGGAAAAGACATACTCACAAACATACACACAAAAGAAGAAAACAAACAAACAAACGTTTGGATATGTTGTTCAAACAGCTGAAAATTCCCATGCACACAGAGTCTTTGAGCAAAGACATTATAAAATACATATACATAAAAAATTATACACATGGTACAGCACTCACATAATGTGTCACGAGCTTTGAGAACATGGTCAAGAGTAAAAAATATGTTATCTCTGGTCATTTGCTATGAGCAATATTTCGATATTACTGGGGCAGAAAAGACTCAGAACACGCAGAAAACAGTAATATTCCCTTCAACAGTCTGATGCCAATCGACGAGAAAGGTATGAAAAATGAGCAGAAGTGGATTTCTCAGTTGAAAAAGCTTCAGTTTTCAGTTCTGTTTGATTTTTAAATGATTGACTAGACTTTTATGTACAGGATAATAGGCAGAAGGTACAGAGTACACACAGGGCCACCAGTGAACATGCATTGGCCTTGCATAGTGCCAGTATCATAGCTAATTTGTGTGATTCAGATGTATTATCCTTTAAGACAAATACTAACAACTCAGCTTGACTTCAGCGCCTCTCAAGTCTTCAGATGGGAACCAGTGAATCAATCACAGAAGAGCTCGGATTTCATGTGCCTTATATCACAGATATTGTTACCTAGGAGATGATGGGAAGTAGGTCATCAAGGCTTTCTCCCAACTTCTCCCAGCCCCTGCATGTGACGTACATAGATGTTCAGTAACATATGCACGGTGAATACATTACATACATGCCCACTCCGTTCACAGATGTTCCCAAACACACTCTCTAGCTCGGTTTGGGTCATTGTTCAGTTAGGCGCATTTTGCCTTTCTTCAGTCTCTCTCATTCCCTTTCCCACCGTTATTATCTAGTCTGAGCCTTGTTGCAAAGACTGTGGGTGAACAATGAAATCTCTATATCAAGGAAAACAGTAAGGCATGACAAGACAATGACAAGTGACACATCTTAAGGCAAACAAAATGCAGACGACCCAAAATTAGAGACTAAATAAAAAATAAGACAATAGTTCTTCAGGGGAACTATTTGATCACAGAATACGAGAGGCTGATGGAAAAGCTCAGGAAATAAAGAAAATAAAATGACAAGTGGACTACAGTTGATAAAAACATATCACATCCACTGTCATAAAACTAAGATGTGAAAACAAAAATTAAAACGTACACATTACTTTGAATAATGCCAAATTAAAAAGACACACAACTCCACTCCAGGAAAGTACAATAATAGCCACATTTATTTTAATTACAGGCAAATTCCCTTTACACTATATATCTTTTTTTGATCCACTTCATGTTTTATCCTTTATGTCATACATACATTTACATTTCCAGAGTGCATACACTTAAGATGATGATGAAGGGGCTGTTAAATAAAGTGGTTCAAGACATAAAAGAAGGGTTTTTCGCATTTTTTTTTTTTTAGAGACACGTCAAATACTGCTCATCACAAGCATTACTCAGTAGTGTTACTATACTAAAAAGTGCACACGGTCTATTCAATATCAGACAGCTTCATTTAATATAATGGCAATTTAAACAATGATGCATTTCACACATTCAACATCAAACAAGGCAAACCTATTCAAAGGCACAGGACTCTCACATCAATATCATCTTTTTAAAAAGTTTGTACTTACATGTCAGGTTATCCTTCGCATTCAACTTTTTTTTTAAGGAAACTCAGCTGAAATATGATATGACACACCCGTGAGTTCAATGGCACTAGACAGTTAGGAAGTCAAAAACACTTCCTTGTGGTACCCAAACAGACACAATTCAAGTGTTGAAGAGGAAATAGTTTGAATCATATGCAATGCTGGTATTCTGCAGACATTAACTTAGCTTTTGGGGTCACAATAACTGAACTGTTTCCCCATTTGAACCATAGCTATCAATTGTTAATGAATATTAAGAATGATGCTAGTGGGTGCCATATTTCCTATGGTCCTATATTTCTGTTCTGTTTACTGGCAACCTGCTCACATATTTCCCTGTTGGTACATAGTGAACCAGTTGAGAGGAACTACAGCAGGATCCTCTTCTTCAGTTTAAAGGCCCTGGTTTGACAGTTTTAGTTTGAAGGGACAAAGGTAAGGAATACAATGAGTGACCTGTAAACTGAAGCGAGCTAAAGAAAAAGGAGTGCTGTTACTTATTTTAGTGCAGTTCAGCCACAGTGATGCATCAGGCCACACTGGGCTAACTGTTTTGCACGTTAAGTTTAAATGTTTAAGAGAAAATAGATTTACATTTAATAAACATCTCTGCTACAGAGCTACTGTAACATTTACAGTTGTTCAAATACATGCAGATACTGTACAGCACAATTTGCCACCACCTTTTCTCTGGGTGTCTGGGCAGAACCATCCACAAACAACGCAAAAACTAGCCAAACTAAAAAGAACGACGGAGCACTGCATAATATCACCATGCCAAATATCATACAAACCAAATAATGGTTAAAAAAATTATGGTTTTAAAACAAAATAGCAGCAACACATAGGCTTAGTTCTGTGAGAACAAAATTGAGAACCAGCAAGCCACCAGTGCCTCTGGGCTAAAGTAAAAGAGAGACAGTTACATAGTGCAAATATGAAAGGGTGAATCTAAATCTTATAAAGATGGAAGCTTCAGAGGCTGAATATGCAGTGGTTTCTTTACAGTTCAAGTTGACTCCACTTAACATACAATGTCCATTGTAAGTGAATTCGAAACCTTGGCACCACAAACCTCACTGACCACTACTACTGTCAATAACATGATAATAAAAAATAATAAAAAAGAAACTACTCTCTCTGTGCAATAGTTCAAGTAAATTATTTCCTGCAAATAGTTAGTGCTGTGTAACACATCCTGTGGCCGTACTGAAAGAGACGACAACATACAGGTAACATACAAATACACAAAAAGTACTATTTACATGAAATGGTTTTCTGCACAAGACTGCACTCTATGTAGAGAAGACCTCTACTCACCAATTCAGGCTCAGATTTGATCTAATCCTCCCACTGGTTAAAATTAGGACCAAAGTTGGGGCAGTCCCATCATAGATCTGTGGTCACAAACACATCCACCAATCAGTGTCCTGGTGTAGCACAAAGGGCCGAGGTCAGACCTTTAAAGGGGCGTGTCGTATATTCGTTCCGACGAGCCCTCCTCAATGTCGTCCTCAGACTGCGACGCTTTGTGGTTGAGCTTCTCTGTTGTTGAGGAGGAAACAAGGTTTCCATGGACACCATCGTCGCCAAGCTTGGCCTTGCTGCTGTCCTGAACAAATTCTTGGATTTCCACAGGTAGCCGGCGAAATTTGTCCTGGTACTCCTGGTCCAGGTCGCTCTGTAGCTGCAGCAGAAGGACATACGCAACACATGAGCTAAGAATTCGTACATAACAGACAGCCACGCAACTACAAGAGTATATCCTCAAATTGTGTCATTAGTAACACAACTAAGTAAAGTAGTCACACTAACTTGTGACAAAAATATCCCTGTGGATATGAATTCCTGATAACACAGGGATGTATCAAGGTCTGGATGTGTAGGACTGCATACAACGTGTGCTTTCCCTGTGTCTGGCACATAGAGGTTATAAAAGTGGCCTTTAGATATGAAGTTTAACTTATTTGCATCATGATTACAGCTAAATCATATCAGAAGAGAATAAAGTCAACAATCATAAGTTGCCTAATTGACAATGTGAACAGTATGACATCTATAAAAACCAGCCCTGGGAAATATTCAATGTGTCATTGACCTGTTGAGGCAATAGACGGCAAAAATTTGGTTATTTATACTGCAAGAAACTTTATACTATCCTTTAAAGTGCAGTGTACATATAGCGTTCTGCTGTCTCTCTCCAAATATTGAATGTCAATATTTTTGAACCACCAGCAACAATTTTCAAAACTGTTCCTTCCTGCTGCTTTGATATGTATGAGTTTAATATAACAAGACAAGATACAGATAATAGGGAAAAGAAAGTTGGAAACATATATTTATGTAAATGCTACACTGGTTCCAATTAAAACAAAAAACAGATAAAGTCTAACCAGTTAAAGATATACTTTGAACACTATATAAAAATAATTTAATTAACCCTAATTTATACATTTTAGGGAATGGAATAAGGCATTCAAACAACTGTATTAATAGATTCTTTTGCCCACCTGGAGGCAACACAACAATCTATAAACAAAACACTAAAACATAATCACCCAGGGTGAACATTTGAGCAAACTGTGGTTTATTTTAACATCCATCAAACATAGAGCAGCATTACCATTTATTTTAAGCAATTATTCTGGCAGTCCAACAAATACACGTCCAAAATTCACTCTTCTTTTATATTTAATTTGGTTGCAACCAACTCCCAGTGGAAATATCTGGCTGCTTAGCAGCTAAATGCTCCACCACGCTCACTCGTCTATGGTTTGGTACCTCATAAGCATGAAAAGCAGTGCTTCACTGAAAGCAGCTGCCCAGTGAATCTGAGAGAACAGTGAAGATTAGCCAAAACAGCAAAGTTTTGGAAGGCCACAATAAATAAATAAATAAATAAATACAAAAGCTAAAGGAACTGCTTTGTCATATTTATTCTCAATCTGTTTGTCACTATGAGGAACCACTTTGAACATTGAAAGCTGCATAATTGCAAAAAATACTGACTTAAGCACCTTGAAAGAGTTTAACCTTCATAGCGTTATTAACAATCACTGTCCATTTTGTATTGCCTGCGTGAGATACAACTGATGCTGCAATAGAGACTGATATTTGATTTGAAAAAAAAAATAAAATAAAATAAATAAAATACAGTGATATACAGAAAAGGGCCTTGAACCTTTGCATTCAGAAATTGGTGAATACTTCAGTCAGGTGAGGTAGACCATAATCCCCTTTGCAACCATTACCCATACGCACTCTCCCCTTGGTGAGAAATCAAGAGGAGAAGCTGTTTTCTCCCAGGCATAGATGCCCCCAATGATTACAGATGACAAGATTGTATTCATTTCATTGTGAGCCAATAATTGCTGTAATGCTGATTTCTCTGTTTAACTACCCGACTGGCTCCCATGGGAGAGCAGTAATTAAAAGAAAAGCCGGTAAGATGAATGGTGTCAAAGTCTCACAGCTCAATACAGTCACGTCAGCATTATGAGAGATCGAAAGTACCTTGGAGTTTTTTAAGGGCCTCACTTCAAGCTTTGAATAACTCAAAAGTGAACACAAAAAAATCCTGATAGAAAATGTAAGAT
Organism: Echeneis naucrates; assembly: GCF_900963305.1. Classification (NCBI taxonomy): domain Eukaryota; kingdom Metazoa; phylum Chordata; class Actinopteri; order Carangiformes; family Echeneidae; genus Echeneis; species Echeneis naucrates. The sequence continues at coordinate 12,185,391 of NC_042534.1, forward strand.
GGACTGACTCGGGGCAAAAACAGATTTTGGCAATACTGATGTTATAAATCTTTAAAAAGTTCTAACTTCATCTGTCCTCATGCAGGAACTTCAGGGAGAAAATGCCATGAAATGCCAAGCTCAGTTCTCCAAGATGACTGAACCTAAGGCCTCCAGTCAATACAGCTTGCATTACTTCTCAGCTATAAGAGAGATAGGATGAGAGGAGAGAAGGAAAGGAGGTCAAGGACGGCCATGATGCACTCATGAGTTTCCAATTTTTGCCTTCTCCGCCTCGCTTTATGAGATTTCCAGTTAGTTTCCATGCAGAGCACTGCATAAAGAAATGAGAAAACCTGTTGCAAATGACTTTATCTTGACACCAGTTAAATGCTGTGCTGTGCTGCCAATGAGACGGATACTGGGTTAAGTAGATTATGACTGTGAGTCTAAGTATGATTATGGTTCAAGTATCAAACCACAAAACTTTTGAGTACCAACTTAATTTTGTCTATAGGATGACATACTGAATCAGCCAATGTATGTTACAATCAAATGACTTAAAATGTGATGTACTTTTTTCAGTTATAAGCATGTTTATGATAGCTTGACTTTATTTTAGGGTGTTTGCAGTGAATTATTTCTGTCAAAACACAAACAACATTAAATTCAATACTTCAGAAATCCACAGGTTACTTTTCCGTTTTGCCAGATGTATCCCCCACTGTGAAGTCCTGTCTGCTTGGCATAGCTCAGTCTAAAACTGGGGTGAAAAACATGCTGTGAGACCATTTTTGAGTGTGCGCTGTACAACTCTACATGAGTGAGGTCCAGTATCAATCAGCCAGACAGCTTCTCTGCTTGATGCTCTGTGTCTTTGTGTAAAAAAGGCACTCTTGTCTGGAGTCTTTGTGTTGTTTTGGGCAGTCCAGTCAAGCCTGCAAAGCCCCCACCAAGCACGACATCTCAAAGTCACCTTCTCTGAAACATGCCTCCCCTCTTCTTGCTCTCTTTTCCTCTTTTCTTTCTTTCTCTCTCTGTGGGTCTAACATGATGGACATCCAGCACATCACAACCAGATGGCTAAAGATGTACCACAGTTCATCTCTCTCTCCCTGCTCTGCACTGCGCATGACCTACTTAGGGGTGGGACAGTCTGAAATGTGTGTATGTGTGTGTACATGTGCAGCCTGTCTTTACCCTGTCTGCTGAGGCACAAACACCCTCTGATTAAAGCTGTCATCTTTCTCCCATCTGATGACACCCTGGCTCATGTGACGGAGGTGGGAGTAGGGGACACAAGTGTCTGAGGGCACCAGGCAGCTCTCAGAGAGACAAGTTTGGATGCTGAGCGATAAATATGGAACTTTGCTTTTATCAAAGTTTATATTTTGAGTTTTAAAAAATCCTGCAGAATGACAAAAATAAAGACTCATTAGAGAGCAGAGAGCTCAAACTGATGTATGGATTTAAGATCCTCACTCTCCATATGAAATTTTAATAGTTTGGCAGCAAAGAAATCCCTTTAGAGGAGTACAGCTTGTGGAGATAAGTTTAGTTATTTTTTTTCTTAAGCTAAATTAGATTTAACTAAATTCAGACTTGAGATATTAAAAGTCATCACAACATCAAAATGTAATGAGGCCTGCTTTTTATATACAATGTGTCTATACAATAATACAATAAGGGATGTGTGTGTGGTCCAGTTTCTGTTTGGACATCAACCAGCAGCAGTAGTTATCCTGCCAGCTTTAATACTGACTCTCATCTCTGAAGACCTGTCATCTGACAACAAACCAACATTCACTCACTGACTCAAACATACACACACGCGCACGCAGATGCACACTCACATGTACACATGCACACACATGCCTTTCTTAAAATACAGCAGTCAGTGACCTTCTTCACCAGCTGTCCTCGTTTTGAGAAGCTATCGAGGGAAGCGGAGAAGGCCTCCAAAGAGCCAAATTAATTCTTTGCTTTGAGCTGTGACATAACGCCTGCTGCAGCATACCCATCCCCCCCCCGCCAAAAAAAAAATTAAAAAAAAAAAATCACACAGCACCTCATCTAAAGTAAGTTGCTATGCTATAGGTGCTTTGCCTTACATGTACAACACAGTCTATTCTTTTCTGTTTTGGCAGTTTCTGCTTATTTTCACACCATTCCAGAGAAGCTGTGACACAGGTCAAACCCATCACAGGGCCTGCGAGATGTGTGTCCTGACCTTGAGATATGTATATCCAAAAAGAGCCCAATTAGGCTCAACCTAAGATCCCATGTCCAAGAAATGAGATGGGGTCACCACCTGCCAGCATTACACAAAAAGGCAGTTTGCCGTGCAAGGCATATGAATTGTGCCGATGTATGTGAAAAAGTGTGTCTGAGAGAGAGAGAGCGTAGGAAGGTAACACTTTCTTTCATTTTTTGCATTGTATTGGTCATAACTACAATGCTGCCCAATTCAAGAGTAAGAACAACATACTGAAGGGAATGAAAGAGAGACGAAAGCAGCTGCTACTCAAGACATCTTTTCCATCTACTGTGTGTGTGTGCGTGTGTGTCTGTGCCCTTTCATGAGTCTTCTCATAATTCATCCTCAGGAGTTTTTCTTGGATTATTCCAAGAAATTCAGGTTCAGGCATTTAAAGAACACTCCTGCATACCTCTACCATGCACGTACAGTAATGAATGTTTCCCCTAAAAGGATTGATTCAAAGGGAATCTTAGCTGTGAAACAGATGTGCATGCCAAATGCTACCTTTCACAGAGTGGCTTGAAAACTGAATCCTACTATCAGAACCAACCAAACACTCTGAATACGAACCCATTTATTGATTCAATTACCATTTCTGTGTAACCAACAAATCTTCACTAAATGCTGTACACTTTGATCCACTGGTATAATAGCATAAAGATAAGCATAATTTCAGGACAGGTGTCACAGCAACTCAAAACTTGTAACTTTTTGCAGATCTCATGGTAAGACCACTATAAAGTAGTTGGCTTTATAGTTGGCAAAGATTGCTGCTTAAAGGCAAATTGTAGGAAGAGAAGGAGGTCAAAGGAGACCAAGACCAAGACCAGTAATCCGGAGTAGAACACTCTGTGGCCACCAAATATATGTTTTTGGCCTTTTTTCCTTTTGCTGCCTGTAAGTGCTGACTCCAGACATCCAGTAGTTTCTCATGGTACTTAAAGTGGGCAATTCTGTGGCTGTCACTGAGTTTTTAATATTTTCCGACCCTTATATTGATCATGAAATGAAATAGATAACTGACAACAAGATAGGTCAACAATTACTGTTTGTGCCTGTTGTATATTTTTTGTTCAAATTTGGGCTTAATTGAGGTCAGTGCAGCTTCTGTGGCTGTAGATAGCACACTGACATAATATCACCTTACCAAGTTGCTAAGGTAGGTGTGTTAGCAAACAGATGATTATTTACATACCCAGCAAATACTGAGCAACGGGGGCATTCGTTTGATTTGTGTTTCTGGAAATCTGATGAATTTATGGTTGGTTTGCTTGTTGCTAGCCAGATAGTGTACAGCGGGCTTATCTGAAAACAGGATCCTGCCGTCTATAAACACAGATGATGAGCGAACCAAAAGCAGTAAACAAAATAATGAGCTGGCAAATGCTTTGTAGAGCAGAGGAGTTGGATGATTATTTTTTCGCAAAAATTTTTTCACCTTAAATGTTGGAATTTGATCTATTGTTAGTATAAAAACATTGACTAATGAAGCTTTAAACTGAAAATGCCCTACTGCTATAAAGCTTGAAGCAATGGCTACATACTGAAGTTCTCTCACTGTGATAGAGTACACAATGTAATTATTGTATGGACACAAAAACATACACGTCCTATCACCCTCTCCCTCTATTTTGACAGCCACTTCAGCACATTATCAAGTGCTGCAACCTCTTCTTTACTTCCTCCTTTGATAAATAAAGGGTTTAGCCATAAAACTTAAAACATACTGTAGAGAGCACAGTTTCCCACAGGAATTGAGTAGTGAATATTCCTCAGACAGAACATAACCCTGGAGAGCTTCGTTAGCACATGTGGGCATACATAATGAACATCGTGCACTGATCTAAAATAGCAGCTAGCGTAATAGAGCAGAGTAACCAAGCATGCAACACATATGCACACTCACACAAACACAGTGGATTTCACTTCACTGTCCCTGGTTTGCAAGTAGTGTTCTATGTTAGTGTAGTGTATGTTTTGTGTGTGCGTGTGTGCACATGTATGTATGTATGGGCACAAGTGCATTATTGATGCAAACACACCAGGTAGAAATGATGCAGATCAAAGTCTGTGATCCTGGAACATAGTGGCCAAGCATGCATCAGCCAAGGAGAGAGAGGGACATAGGAAGAGAAAGAAGGAAGGAGGAGGAGGCACTGTACTTGCTCTCTCTTCCTCTCCAACTCCAGACCTTCATGTCTCCTCCGACCTGTTTGCTCCCCCTCTCTTCGTCCCTCCCTCCCCATGTATTCCTGTCCTGCACCTCCAGTAGCTGTCCCTGGGATTGCGTAATAAGGACTTAGTTCCAAATTAACAGATTGCAGAGACTCATGAAGGATAGAGGAGGATATGAGCGGTGGGGAGGGGCTGAGTTGGGGACCCAAGTTTCCATGACGACTGCACAGGACTCCTGCTTGTTGAACAAATGAGAGTGTGTGCGCATATATGCGTGGCTCTGCGTGTTGATTCAAGGCTTGCACAATGGGGAGACACCGCTAGATCTTTTTTCTCCATTTCTTTTAAATAAAAAAGAATCAGGACATCACCTTCGCAATAACGCACATTCAATCTTCACACACATACACCAACACACACTGTTGTGAAACACATTGCCTTATTACTATTTCATATCCCTTTCGCGGCCAAAGAAATGTGTGAAGGGGATGATTAGTACAGATGAATTACAACATAGCCTGCCCAAGAACAAAACCTTCTAAGAGCCTGGATTCTGTTTCTCTGGATCTCCATTTACCAAAGCATGAACAGACCACACTGGTACAAAGTCATCCTTACTCCTATTTTATAAAATATTCTGCCTCCAGTGTGACTTTAGAAAGGTTGTGTTAAGAAAAGGTTTTAAACAGCCCCTTTAAACAGCTCACTCAATCTCAGTTGGCAGGACATGCAAGTGGTGTTACCCTCAACACCCTTGAATGAAAAAGCTAAAACTCTGAAGCTTCAGCCATGAAGTGAAAAATCCAGTGCTCGTCCTTGTTGAGTTACGAGTGAGGCTTTAACTTCCTTTCGCAAGTAACATGAAGATCATGCCAACTTAATCCGTTAATAATAAGGTGGACATATGTCAATGTGAACTTGACCCACGTGCTATGAGAAAAGATGAGAAAAAGCAACATGACAGGATATAGCATCTGTAGGTGTGTTGAAACACTGTGGCTTCATGCTGGGCACTGCTGACTCCTGAGGGGCATTTTGATTGGATTATTAGCAGGACAGTGGCACCTGAGTGACCATGCTGGGAGTCATGACACTACATCTTCCTTCTTCTCTCACTTTTCTTTCATTTTAGCATGGAACCACCACCGCAACTTCAGCCAGGATTTCAGGATCTTACAAAAGTTATAGGTTATCATTAAAGCTAGAGTAAAAAAAACTGCCTTTCACATGTTTATTTATTTTTTTTTTAAATTGTCCCAGTTAAGGTTTGAACTGAGTGGTAGTTAACCTAACCCTAACCCTTTTCTTCTCTCATGACAGAGATATAGCGGTTAGTTTTTAGGTTACATTGGTTAATGATGTGCATGTGAGTACACACATTTATACACACAACTACCATTTTAGTGGGTTGTGCAGCTCTCAGGGTCTCCACCAGGGATGGTTATAGCTGTCCATTAGTGGCTGCTCTGAGACCAGAGGAGAAACTGGGTCAGAACTACATGAGAGAGAAAGTATGTTGTATCTTTCTGTCTCTAATTCAAAAAGCCTTTTGTACACATTCAACACAAACACACAACAGAAGTATTTTAATATTTGTACTGCTCTGGTTATTAATGACCATAACCATTCGTCCCAGTTGGAATTTTAGGTTTATATCTTTACATTTCCCTCTATTTTTGGTTGAATACATTCATCCAAGGACTTAAAATAGGAATCTCCTGAGAAGTAATTCACCAACTAGTAGAGGTGGTCAACAATACTCTGCTGTGCCTTAAATATAATTTTGTGGAGCTGTGGTGAATTGACCTCGGTCATATTCACCTCATTAATAGATAAATATTTTACGGTGACCTGCTTATTGGGCCAGTTCTTGGTCCAGTGACTTACTCAACACATTTTCACATATTATTAAGCAGAGCTGGAAACTTTTAACAGATGAATGTAACCAAAACTGACTGAATTCACAGAGGCATATGAGTACAGACATTACTTATATTGACAATCCTTTCATTATTGTTTGCCATATTGATTGTGCCAACAGTGCTGCTAGTGGTTAAATTAGAAAATCACTATAATGGCATTGATATAGTTAGTTATTGTGTCAAGGTTCAGTCATGCTGCAGTCTCTAGCTAACTAAGTCCCCTCTGGTGCTTTTAACAGAAAATAGCATCCAAGGAGAGGAAGCAAAGTGGTGAACAGAGTACAAGCTAAGTGAAACAAGAAATCAGGCTGGACAAGAACAGGCGCAATCAAAAAGGTTGATTGGAAAAGTTATACCATCTGTAACTCACAACATGAAAAGACTGTGCTGCTTTGTTATCATTGCTGTGAGATATATTGTGAGAATGTTCAAAAAATCATTGAATATGATGAAGAAAGAGACCAGACACCTTAAAGCGTTTTTGCTCCATCAATGCAGCATTGTTAGATCATAACGATTAACAGTTAAAAATGAAAAGAATCAGATAGATGCAGCCGTTGAAGTATTCTCTCTCTCTCTCTCTCTCTCTCTCTCTTTTATTGATTATCTTCCTCTTCCAAAACAGAAACCTACTTAATCCAAAATGCTACTTGACCAATGACAATTCAGTCATACATCTGGGTGTGTTATGCTACTTGTAGCTGATTTAACTTGGAGCCTCTACCCATGCAAAGATGTGAAGTGGACCAGTGGTCTTGTGATCACATCAATTTCTAACTTCACACCTCAGATTTTTGCTTTATTTTGAAACTCTTATGCTTCAACTTATACTGGCTCAATAGATATAGCTTGATGCAACATATCTGATTTTCCAGTAAAATTTCCTGCATATTCAGTAGCACTCCTCATGATCTGCTGACCTATAAGGTGCTGCAGGAGCTGTCATTTTGAGAGTGGCTGGTTATGAAAGTGTCTCCAACAGAGAACTTCAGATTTATGTTTTTAAAAATTTACATTTGACAATATAAGTAAATCATTTATAGGAGGATCACAGCAATTGTTACCTTGATTATACTGGTACCTTGTTGTAACCTTAATGTAACCTAAAATATAGATAAAAGATGCATTAGTAGTAAATATTATATTTATAATATAGACATGACAAACTACTTGTCCATAATTAGTGATGAGTTTATATTTCAAACTTGGTTCTGTGGGGTTTTACTCCAGACATTTATGTTAGATGGAAGATGTCCATTTGATTTGATACACCTTATTAATGGTGCAAAAGGATGACATTCTTTTCCTTTCACTCTATCACATTTATAGGATCTTGCTCAAGGACGCATTGACAGGTGGGGCTAAATCCAAGCACTCCGACAGAGGTGTAATCTCACTATACTGCGCAATCTGCTGTACCTGTTACAGTATGATGCTGTATCTCATGCTTTACTAATTACTTCTAGATTCCAGCAATCCAACCACACCGGAGCCCTTGTTGTCGCTAAACAAAAAACAATAAATATATTTGTGGTAATTCATACATGCTTGGCAGGTATCAGCCACGACAGAAATCACAATGACAAGGTTTGGAACCGTGCAACTCATAGAAGGGAAGCAAACACACCAAAACTGCCACAAGTATGCCTATGCGTTCACATCACAGTAAACCTGTGTATATATAGCGTGTAGCTGAGTGCTATAATGGCATTAGATAAACTTCAGTGCAGGATGCAGCAAGAGCAAAGGAGGTGTATGTTACAAAGCAATTGGTGGTACAACTGGTAAACAAACCAACAACTCATATATCACTGTTTGTACTGTAGGCAACCACATCAACTACAGCAGGAACTGGCATTTAAACCTGGGCTGACAGATCCTGATGCCACAATGCCACAATAATAAAACCATTGAAAGGGGAAAAATATTCTGCTGTTGTTTTATTGACCAACACAGCAATCCACAGACACACGCACGCACATATATATATATATATATATATATATAACAGTCCACATTCAAAAGTCCAAAGTCCCCACCAATTGCCTTTTCGTCAGTGATGTTCATCTTACATCTTTGCACCAAAGTGCTAGACACTGCAGCATCTGACTAAACCTGGTCCAGCTCACCACCCAGTGGTTAAAATCAGTATTTCACATTAAGAGCTGTGGTTTTGCTAGATAATTGTATTTAGGACGCATTGAACCTCTGTCATCATTCTTTATCAAAGAAACAATCAGCCAAAAAGCATCAATGAAAAGAGCTAAATACTGACCCCCTGATCTGTTTCAAATCACACCAACTAACAGTCAATTCATAAAATACAAAGATCTACTACAGCTATTTGTATAGTTCTATTTAAATTATCTTTGAAAACATTTTCTGCTGGATATGTATTTTGGGAATTTACTTTTTGCACATCCACCAACTCCAAAAGCCGCCCATGCCTCAACACCCCCAACACCCTGATGGTGGATGTTGTCATGCAACAGACTAGCAACTTGTGAAGAAATGAAAAAAAATAAATAAATAAATAAAATAAATAAAAAAAATTTAAAAAAGTCTATGCGCCTTACCTTTGGCCTTTCATCCAAGATTTGCTGACGAATGTCCTTGTGCTTCTCCAGTAGTCTCTCCTGTCTTTTACTCTGTGCGTCTTCCAGCTGCAATCACACAAACACATACAAAAATGTGCACAACACACAGAATTTTCAAGTCATTGATCTGGTGTATAGATAGTGAAATTTGATTGAATACAATAAACTGTATGAGCTTGAATTTAGCAACACTTTATTAGTAACCATTACTACAAGTTCTTTATCACATCATGGCCATGTCTTCTCTTACCCGTTTGATGAACTGCACCACCTCATTGACAAATGACCTGTTTATCTCTAGCTTCTCTCTGTTAAGAGAATTTTCAGAATCAACAGTCAGACTGAGAGACCTGTCACACAACCAAATCGTTAGCATTCAGTGACATCTAGTGGTCATATCATATTACACAGAAACTTACTCCTCTGTCACGTTCTTGTCCTTTGCTTTGGCTTCATTGATTTTCTCTTGCCTTTTCTTGTCCATTTTCTTCTTAAGATCTTTCTTCTCTCTGCAGACAGGTAAGCAAAGAGGGAGGATTATGAATGTTTAAGAAAGATTTTGAAAACATCATGGGAATTTGTGAATGTGTGTGCCTCCTGAATGCAGCCTCACTTTTCACAAATGTCTCGGAGCTTTTTTATCTGGGAACTCTGGCACTCTTCTGCTATAGTGGTCAGTTTTTCAACCAGCTAGAGAAAGAGACAAAGAATGAGTCAAACTCTGACATAACAAAATAATGTATGAAGCACTTTGATTTCAGATTACTTTAGTTAATATTTCTCTTTAACTCAAGCTAGTTTTGTTTATATTCTGATCCCAGTAAAATTGCATCCATCATCGTCTCCATTATGTTTTTTGTCTTTTGCTTGAATAAACCTTTTAGACAACTCAGCTATGCTCACTGCACAGGTGTACTGGAGCATAACACATTTATTTTCCACAACAGAGCAAGTGCAGAGGCAGCAGAATGATGGCTATAATATTCTAGTTGGAGTTGACCTGGGGTTTATTTACTTATTCATTTGCTTGATATGGTTAATCTGCATTAGCCTCGCTTTGGGACAGTAGGCAAGAGTCAGACCTTTATCAAGTCCAATACAAGTTGGGGCAAGCGTCCATATGTGTGTGTGCGTGTCCAGGTGTACTGTTTGCATGGGAACCCTGACTGGTATTCTGAGCTCTGGGAAAGTGAAGGTGAACGAACAATCTGTTTCTCTACAAGAATGTAAAAAGGACACAAGTTCTTTAAAGACAAGGATGAAATAAAGCCATCACAGAAGTACAGAGATGACATGAAATCAGAGGCTGTAAGTCCTCTCTCCATATATATGCAGTATGTACATAACAATAATTACTGGACCTCTGGGGAACGGCTTAGATTGTTGTTGTTGTTGTTGTTGTTGTTGTGAAAACTAACATTATGAGACCGATTTGATGCTGTTACACCAGCCATACCAGCTGCCCTCAAATCTACATGCATTATGGGAAAGTGGTGTCAGGCTTTTGAACCCCACTGCATGTGTGTATTTGTTTGTGTGTCTGTGAGGACCTGTTTGATGTGTTCTCGTTTCTGGTACTTTTCGCTGTAATACTGCTCCTGGCGAAGCATGAGGAGCTGTTGCTGTTGCTGTTCCTTTAGCTCTGCGAGCCTCTGATTGCATTCCTGATCAAGCTCACACAGCTCCTGGTCCAGCGTTGACAGAGAGGGCTCAGACCGGCTGGAAAAGTACATGCAAACAAAGTCAAGAAAGTTGCCTCGTCGTCAGTAGAGAGGCCCTTGCTCATTAATTAGAGCAAGGGCCTCTTGTAGGGCTTCCTACAAACTCTGAGGTTTGTAGGAAGCTTTACCAACTCATTCTTACTTTCTACATAACTCAGGATTTCGTCTTACTGATCAGGGTGGGTTCCATCATGAAGTGTTTGTTTCTGTGAAGTACAGCATGCATTTGATTTTATTTGATGTGCCAATGTGAAAAAAGAATAACAGGAATGTGGTAGGAATATTGATATGCCCTATTTGTATATTAGCAAGATGCAGCATGAGGTAATTTGTGATGCTGTGTGCTATTTCTAATTCAAATGTTAATTCACTGTATTTCCCAGGATGACTTTTAATGATCCCAAGACAGTTAGGTTGTTTAAACTGTAGGCTACACACAGACAGAGTGAGAAGAATTTTCAGACGGAGACAATGAGGAGATCATCTTTTTTTACAACCCAGTACAGTACGAGTGCAAGCCATGAGCTAGGTCTAAATGTTATGATTATTAAATTGTATTAAATGTTACTTGGCTTAAAGCTGAATCTTTTCTGGTTCGTGGAGTTAAAAAAATGTTTTATTCTTGTAAGGGCTTTTATAGAAGGCCTGGCACTTTGGTAATGTCAAAACTTTTTACTCTGCAGTGAAAATGTTCACTGCTTGCTGAAGCTTTGCTGGAGGTGTCTCATTGTAATACTGTATCCACATTAACCAACAGCTCTGTTTCACATTGCTGTGCTTTCCTTTGAGGACAAAGCAAATATGAAAACTTCAAAGAAGAGAGATATGAAGGCCACCCAATATAACAACAGTTTGAAAAGGAGAACAGGAGGGCTACATACCTTTTCTTACCGTCTCGTTTGTGGCTCTTTTGCAAGGCAGAGCGCCGGCGCTGATGCTGGCTCTGCAGCTCGGAGACACGAGCTGTGTGCTCCTTGATCAGCTCGCTGGTCTTGCGGTGGTGTTTCCGAACCAGCTCCTTCATCTCTTTGTACTGCTTCCTCTGTTCCCGAACAAAGCCTTTCTGCTGCTTCAACTCTTCCAGTGACTGAGCTTCTAGTTCTGAAGAAAAACAGATAAAGAGCCACAACCAGGGCAAAAATAAGCAAATAGTGAAGTGAAAACAACTGTGTTAAAAAAAAAAAAAAAAAAAGCCCAATACTGAGAGTGTCTAATTTACTAAACATTTCTACATATTGGGTTATGAGAGATTCAGTCAATTTCTAAAAACCCCACACAATTATACTTAAAATTATTCCTCTTAATATCTTCTACAAGACAAACAAATTCAGTCTGTGCAAGTGGAAGTCAAATAGAGTGGCATTAATGTCCCACAAAGGGATTGAGAGTAAGAGCAAATGCAAATGTTGAGTTTTGGAAACATCTTACCGGTGAGAACACTCTGAATGATATCTTCAGTCTTTACTGAGGGCTTTAGTGAGCCTGTTATCAAAGACAAGTTCACAAATTCATTTTTACAGCAAAACACAAATTATCCCAACAGTTCAGAGACAGTTTCTTCATTTTTTGCTGATATAAATAAATGAATTGTTTTTGAGGAAAAATAAGATTCATATGAACAGACGATGTATCCATCCAAGAGTTTATCAATTTATGATGCATGGAAATGTATATTTTCTGTTAAGATCAATTTCATTTTTAAACCAGGCTAACAATATTTTACTTGTATTTCTCATCTTTAACCATACCTGCAGACTGAGTCTGGCCGACCAGTGAAGGAGGTTTTGGGGTGATAATAGGCGTGTGGCTCAATCCATTCTCTGCAGGCAGTGTCACCCTCTGGTCCACCTTAGATTCTGAGGGACCATCACTTCCTGCCTCCACCTGTTCATTAAATGAAAGAGTCAACATTTGGATCACTCAAACTTGTCAGTGCACAAAGGTATTTAGTGTAGACCAACATACACAAACAAATGAGCACTGTAGTTTACATGAGGACAGTTTTCCAATTAAAGTGAAGTGAAATAAAATGGACAGAGCATTTATCAAAGTGGTGGTGGCCAAACACACAGACACACACAGCCATCCAGCACACTTTAGCCGCTTTAAAATTGGCTATTCCAATTTTCCTTCTCCTTTTTTTGTTGCTTAAACTTCTCCGGGTATCTTTTCTCACAATGTCACACAGCATCTAAAACTAATTTTAAAAATACATTCACTAAAGACTTTTTTTCTCTCTGATGAACAAATACCTCCTAGAAGGATGGTATCTGTTTTCTTTTTGGCTGTACCTGTGTCCTGCCTGACAGTTTGTAGACATATTTTTGGTAACCCACTCTCAGCATCGCTTGCTGTGTGGAGGCCCAGCAGACCTGTATGTCCCTTAGGCTGGGCTGAATCTCAAACTATATTCCCCTATCTCTGAAAGGTTAATGTAATTTAAAATAATCTCTCTTCTAGTCACGCTAACCACAATCTCCTCCTTTCCTCTCCTGCTCTCTCCACATTCATCTCCCCACACTGAGCTCTGCCTGTCTGTGATCAACCTCTTATGGTAACTGTTTCCATGGTCACAGCATGAAACAGCTCTCGGTGGGAAATCGTATCAGCTGGCAAATCAGATAAAAGGAGCCCCACAGGAACAGCACTTCTTCCCAGTAGCCTTTTCTAATAACCTCAGATAACCCTGTGTCCTGCCTTGCCTCTCACCCAAATGCTATCCCGACTTCAGTCTTAAAAATTGTTCACATTTCTCCTTGGATATCATAACATGTTGCACTAGAGCTCAATTACTTGTACTTCTCCATCAAGTCCATTTAAACTGACAAACACCATTTAACAAGGCAGCTACTTTACCCTTAAAGCCCTATTTCCAGTTAACAAATTTAGTTTCTGCTGCTATTACTGTAATGGAGACGGCCCATTAGCTTGAGATGTCTGCAGTGCAGTCTCTCCTTGGATGTCACTTGGAACAAAGCAGAAGGTCATGTCCTCTAAAGCAGCCATGACTTGTTAAAAGCCTCTGAGCTGCTTGGCATTTAGGATGTGTTCCTAATGAAACCTGTTCCAAACTAAAAGGTCGCTGCCAACTTTAGTTTGGATTCATAAAGTTGGGATATTTCCTGAGTAGAGTGAAGTTAGTCAGCAGTTAAAAATGCGTTTTTAAGCTTAGTATCAGACACAGACATAAATCTCTGTTGAATGTTTTTTGATGAAGTGGGAACAGCACAGCAAGCTGTATCTTAACAGTGAGGTATAACCACCATTTAAAATGAATATAGCTAATGTGTCAGCAAGCTGTTGCCTATTTACATAACCAGAACACACAAAGTGGCATTAGTATTCAGCTACAGCTGTGATGGCCACCAGGCAAAATTAAGTCAATTTCTTGACCACCTGTTTACCTTTGTTTTGGTTTCCTTCATCTCCTGAAAGATGTATGTGACACATTCCTTTATGTCACTTACTTTCATTGCTTGCAGGAGCTGTGCAGATACGATAGTTTACAGGTGGCTTATAAAAACAGGCCAGCAATCAGTGTGCTGCTGTGATAAGCTTACATTTACCATGGCTTAGACTAAAGTGTGCTGATAATATCTACAGGGATCTGTGTTTGAAACAAGCTGCGGCTCTTAATCCACTGCAGTGTTGCTGGCCCATGGCTGTGGGTTTTCAAGTATTTTGCAGTGCTATCACAGAAAGGCACTCTACTTCTCTCTGCATCTTATCATATTCCCCACCATATGTTTGGAATTTGAGAGGAGCAGGCAGCTGGCCAAAGGACCACTCAACTCAATCAGCAACTGTTTAGCAACACAAAGCTTTTTACACATGAACACATGGACAGGTCTGTATGCATAATGGAGGAAGTGGCATAATTACACACCTCTTTGTCACCTTCTTCCTCTCCTCCCTCTTCCAAAGTGAGAGCTGCCAGCTGATTGGCTCTCTGTTCCATCAGGTTGACATAACGGATAGGATTGGACAAGGCTTCAATAACGTCTGAGGAACAGGGAGAGAGAAGAGCAACCTTTTTGTAACACTCAACACAGCCTTGAACTTACACAGTTGTCTGTGCGAGACATTATGTTTTTTGGTTCAAACATGTTCACCTGACTTACCTGCAAATGTGTCTGGGACATAATCCTTCACTTCTACATATACAAAAAGAGCAGGCAGCATCAGAGACTGGTTCTTCTCATTCCTTAGGCTGATGTAGTGATAACCTGCAGTGTTGGAATAAGAATATAACCTTTATCAGTACAGATAACAATTTTGAAGATTAAAATGGCAGCAAAGTATCCAAATAGTTCATCAACTATAGCGTATGTAATCGTTTCATCCTTTTAGTTAATTAATAAGAGAATTAAACATTTTCCATTAGTATACTGGCATGTACCTGAATATATAATGGTTTGAAAACTAATTTATTTTTGCTTTTCCATATTTCATCAGTATTCTCTAAATCATTTTTAA
The DNA here is from genome assembly GCF_900963305.1 of Echeneis naucrates. Classification (NCBI taxonomy): domain Eukaryota; kingdom Metazoa; phylum Chordata; class Actinopteri; order Carangiformes; family Echeneidae; genus Echeneis; species Echeneis naucrates. The sequence goes on from NC_042534.1 coordinate 12,200,521, forward strand.
AATGGCAATAGATAAAGATGGAGGGAGTATCAAAACTAAATGCACCTGGACGGATAGCTGATACAGGAATGATACGGTGGCCGATGAACTTCCCACCCTCTTCAAACACGGCTATCCTTAATGAGGCAAGTGTGGGCAGGACAACCTGAGGAAATGTATAGGACAGACTTACGTGATTAACTAGAATATACATTTTGACTCAAATAAGCGGTTATTACTTTAGATTGTCAAAGAAATTGTAGCTGCAATTTTGTATAAATATTTACACAATTTCATATATTTATTATTAAACCATTTGCCATCTCAACTGTGCTTGTATTCTCCTGCACTTTGTATGATGTATGAGATAAACAGAAAACTAGGCATATGTGGCTGATAAAGTTGACCAAACCTTTGTTTTCATAAATGTGAATTTTTTAAATCAAAATGTGATCACGTTTTGCTCACCTTTTTGAAAACAATGGCTTCCTCTTCCCAGACAGGGTTGATGGCGTTGCCCTGAGAGGTCTTGGTCTTGAAGGCTTTCCTCTTGGTGTCCACTGGTAAGCCAATCATGTCCATCTCCACGTACGTGCCGACTTTCTTATCTGACAGGAACTGGCCTGAGATAATCTGGAAGGAAGGAGTACGTAAGATAGCAAGAGGGAAAGAAAGAAAGAAAAATATACTAAAAAATATAGACAAAGCAAAGCAAACACTAAAAGACCAAAACAAACACACACCTTCACAGATAGTGTATTGGCTACTATCCCATCCACTGTACTCTCAGTAAAAGGGTCAAAGTGTTTGTCTGGCCGTCTCATAAACTCTGGTTTGAGTCTGTAGCCGCATTTCCCATTGTACTCATACATTCCCAGATTCAGCTGCATGGACAAATCTATGATGGGGCACAAATACATACAATGAAATACTGGTCCCAAAAGTGTTTGTACGGAATAAAAGATTTACACAAAAGAAAAAAGTCTTTCCTAACCAATGGTTTGGAAATTAAGAGCAACCAGCTGACAGCCGGCATTCCAGAAGAGCTGAGGGTTGTAGTTGGATGAATCCACTCGAGTGCCTTTAGGGTAGATCCTACTGAGCTGCAGCTTGTTGTATCTGAAAACGTGTGTTAAAGAGGAAGCGACTTGACCTGCATCAAAAAAATGCAAGTGGTGCTACTGCACCATTACTGCTGCTGTTTACTGCTCACACAAGATCATCTGTGTATCATAGCGTCCAAATAAAAATCACTGATTTTAGACCACAAATAGAGATCTCACTGACTTCTTGTTACTTCCACTCTACAAGAGGAGCCATTGAAGCCAAGCCAAAAAGATCATAATGATGCTGCGTTTACCGTCATTTCCACAGGGATTAGAATTACTGAAAGAACAGAAACTGAATAATTGTAAAGCCAAATCAGATTGTGAGCTGTATTAAATGCGGTGTGAGTAAAACTGATAAGGATACTCCACAAACTCTACGGGAGATTTGGTCAGTTGCTCCAAAGCTTTGGTCTCTACGAAAGATGACATCTGGTAGCTGCGACTGATCTCTGTGGGTAAAATTAGGGACATATTGACCAGAACTTTCAAACGGTCACTGTCACTGGGTCGATTGAAAGCATTAATATAGATCACTGTTTTAAGTCTATAACTGAGCTGATGAACAGCTAATTCCAAAGCTTTCTCATAACAGAAATCACTCATGCTATAACACAGTAAGCACATTATTTATGAAACTCATATAATCTTGCTTATTTTTAATATCTTTGGATAACTAATCACCCACTAACAAACTGACACTTTTCCAGATGGTGGGTGCCTCATAATGGACTATTCAAAGTAAACTGTCTTTGTTTTTACGTACTTTTGGAAGCCTCAAAGCTGTTAAACTTGACTGGCTGGATGTAGATGACCAGGTTGGACATTTCCTCAGTGGCAAATGCCTCACTGCTTGCTGTACCCTGTACATATAAACACACACACCGTGAATGCAGATCAGCACGTTACAACTTCCTGGAAAACAACGGAAGAACTTTTAAGAAGCCATTTCAAATATGTACACTAGGTGGCAGCATTAGTAAACATAACACTAAGCTTGAGAGCTGTGAAGTCATTGCTGAACATCACTTGTGAGATACGCACCTCATCCGTTAAACCTTTTTTACAGTCATCATCATCGTCATCTTCATCATCGCTTTCTGCCTCCACCTCACCTGAAGTCAAAGATTCGGTCACATCCAATCACAGTACATGAGACAAAATTAAATGTGGGTTAACTGAATTGGCATTTCCACAAGCACAAACTTTCTGTCAACTAGTTTTAAAGCTAATGGCCTTTAACCAAGTCTTTGTCTAGCATCATTTAAAGCAATGACACAAACAAGAGTCCCCCTGACAGCTGAGTGCACAGAGGAAATGAATTTTAACATGGCTTTGGTGGAGCTGACACAGCCTCCGCACCAGCATAATGAGAGATCTACAATAGATTACTCATTGAATCTGAGCTCAGACTGACTAAGGAAATGAATGTACACATCGTAATAGCCAAACTGAACTATGGCTTCTGTGCCTAATGGGAGCTGAAGTAAATCATTGCCTGAGTCTCAGGTCATGTACTATGTGTGACTTACCTATAGACTTCCTGCCGTGCGGCCTCAGGCTGAGCTCAGCACCCTCAGAGGGCTGTGAGGAGTCAGCCGCCTCCTCTTTGGTCGAGCCTGTACAAAAACAATCCAAGGTCAAACTACTGTATGAACATGATAACACTTTGTTTGAAGTTGCTAATGCACCATTGTGCAGTGTAGTATGTCATTTATTACTTAGAAGGAGCACTTTTAAACGCCACAAGATGCTTCATAACCACAAATTATCAGATGACAAATTACAATAAAAAGCTTTCTGCGGCTTTAAAGATCACCCACATTGATCCGAAGAGTCATGTCCTCTTTTCAAATGCCTATTGTTGATATGCATGGTAAAGTTTCCCTAAATAGTATACAGTACAACCCCAAAAAATCCATATTAGATGGCTGCAAAAACTACTAAACCTCTTATATTTTTTTAATGGGAGAAATTTATATCTAATTTACTATTAACAACATGTTTATTTTCAAATTAATAGATGATATTTACATTCTTCTTCATGATTTGTGGTAAACACAATGCTGTCTTCATCAATAAAAGAGCATTCTAATGCAGAAATTAAGGCCACATTTCTAAATATCTTGTTGCGGACAAGCTTCATTGGAACATTATTTTCCAGGTTATTATAAATGCATCTGATTAATAGTTTTTTAGTCTTTTTGGAGAGCCACAGACTTTGTAATTAGACCTATTTCCTTGCTGAATGTCTCAAAATGTGTCAGCGCAGATAAACCTACCTAAATTCTTAGTGCAGACTGGTTTACATGTCTGTTATGCAACAGGGAAACACTTTGGTTTCTTTTTTTCCTCCAGCAGAGGTCAGTGTGCATGAGTGGAAGTGTGAAGCTTGTTGCTCAGCAGTCAAGGAAAAGTGAAGGCAACTGATTGCATGGCCAATTATAAATTACAGATGAATGATACACTGAACGGAAAAAGCGGTAGAGAATGGATGGATGGATGATATAACGATCAAACAAATAGTAAAGAGGAGGAATAAGCACAAACACACATATGCAGGACGTATTTGTAGCGAACTTCACCGAGGTAATAATGGTAAAGAAAAACTCAATCCAGGAGGCAACAGTGGAAAATACATGAAATGTATAAAGTGTGAGATACACAAGATCCCAACAGTCATAGTATAATGTATAGAGAGCAGCATGAACACACACCAACACACTAAAGGACACTACTGGCCCGTGTTTAAGATGCCCCAGTGAGTAGCAGTGTATATGCCTGACTGGGAGAGTATCCAACAGCCAATAATACCTTCAGCTGATGTAGAGGGCCATGAAAATGATAAATGTTAAACAATAGAACTGTTTTGCTCCAGTGGTTCAGTTTCTGGGCAGCACGGAGGTATCTATCCATAACACAGATGGACCAAGATGGTTAGACTACATTTAACTTCTGAAGCATCATAACTCAGCCAACACGATGGCTCTGGTAGTGCGACGTTAATGTATGTGTTTGTGTTTGTTTAAGGGAAGGCTGTACCTGCGCTTGGGGAGGAGGGCTCACACACACTGGAAGAATCACTGTAGGTATTTGAGACCTGCTCGGACAGCTTTTTCTTGGTGCTCCCGTGTATCTTGTGGTGTTTCTTCTTGTTCTTCACTAAGATTTTCCCCATCAGCTCCATTGGACTGGGAAGTGGCACACCAGACTCCAACTTGATGTGTTGATGAATAATAGAAACAGGTCAGTCATGAAAACCATAGAAAGGTAATGAATGTGTCAGCAGGCTCATGCCACATTGGAAAATATTTTCAATTATTCAATGGCGGATTGCTTTTTCTGAAGAATATAAAAATAAGGGCAGAAAGGTATATTCTTACATGGCTAAACACTGTTCCGTTATAGCCTCATGATAATTTTGAGACAAATGAGATAATTACAGAAAGAAATTGCAGAACTTGTTTACTGGAGTGAGTCATTTACTATGCAAATTCATGGCACTTCAAAAGAAAATCTTGTTCTGTTCAAAATTCGGAACGCATGATTCTGCAGTAGAGCTTGTTAGTGACCACAAGGATCAGCACTGGGCATTACAAAGTGTGTTGATGCAACAACGAAGTTTACACTTTTAACAGAGAAAAAAAGCTTCTGTGGGGCAAAATGAGCATCAAACACAAACACATACCCTCTCAAGGGAGCTGGCTGGAAGTAGGCAGATCTCTGATTTATTTATGGGGTACACTGCTTTGGATCACAGTGTTTAGGAGTATTAATAATACATTATCAAGATTTCAGCAGCAAAGTTGAAAACACACAACTGTGGCCTTAACAACTTTACTAGCTATAAACATAACCAAACGTAAAAAGGTTTTTAACTTCAACTTGACACCAAACTCAACAGAAAATATTCCATTCAATAATCAGGTCTCCTAACAGCCACATACATTCAAGTGCACCTTTCTACTGCTGCTGATGGAAAATGCTAAAATAAAAATCAGACATACTATTTGCTTTGGCTCACTGATACAGTTCTACTTAAAGGAAATCCATTCAGCAAGGGATGTGGCTTGTGGTCTTCAATCTAGTCAAAAGCACAGCAGACAACTAGTTTCACCTAGAATTTCTTTTTGTGGATTAAATTCACCCCAATCACCCTAACCTTTCATTTGCTTCATTGGAATAATGGAATGACTTTACTTTAATCAATGTCTGAATCCTGGTGAAATGAAACTAAAGATGACGAAAGTAATGCAGTACAATATATAAATACTTGCCCTTAGCTTAGAGGTACCTAATTTCCATCTTGTGATACCCTTACTCCCACTACTCTAAAGATTAGGAGTACTTAACAATATGCTGATATAATGCAAGTGGTAAAGCAAAATTGATGCTTCATGGTTATAATTAAATGCAAGCACAGCGATTTGTGGAGATACTTGTTTCAGTTCCAACATCTTATGGCTCCTACTCTGCTGACTTTATTCTCAATCACACTTGCCTTTCACCAGAATGTGAGTATAATTCATCTTTCCAATTCAGGCACATCTACAGCTTGAAAGTCACTCACTTAACAGACTGCGACAAAAAGTTCTCAACATATTTCATATTTTGTCTGCAGTTGTAATGAAAATGTTTTGGTCATAGGCCTTGAGCAGCATAATGAATGCAGAGAAGAGAACCCTAACAAACAAAAACATGTTCATAGCGAATACAATTTTTAGGTAATTTCAGCCATTTTTTTTTTTTTTTTTTGGAAGGAGCAGCCTGTTCTCATTTTAATTGAAAAAAATAAAAATAAAAGCACTGTCGCCAGTCTCTCTTATTAAACATAAATGACAGTTTTGTTGAGTGGAAACACAGGAAGAGATTGAGCTTCTAAGGAACCCATAATCCTCTTTATTCTCACCCGGGGCTCAGATGAAACCAATCCAGATATACTACCCAATCTGCCTCTGACCCTATGGATTTGTGGAGCTGATATCCCATTTGATATGGTATACACACAATGCCAGAGGGGAGTGGTTGTCATTGCATTCACCTTTTCCAGTTATTACATGCTCAGTGGTAGATTGTAGATTCTTTAGGAGCACTTTCTCTTTCTGTGTCTCTCCCTCTAACTTCTCTCTTCTCTCCTTATATCTCTTTTCCTACTCCTTCCCTCCAACTCCATTCAAAGGGCTTCTCCCTGATAATGCTTCAATGTCAAATCCAGTCAGAATGCTGTAATTCTCAGCAGACTGTGTCTTTGGCAGGCGGCACTGCTGGAGGAGCTCCCTGCGTATGTGAGATAATGCTTCATCTGACTGTTGGGGAACTTTAGATGTTCCGTAGTGTAGTACCAACAGGGAGAAGTCACATAAGTGTCTGCGTCATCACGCAAAAAAAAAAAAAAAAGCCTTTGGGATAAAAAGAATAAAGAGTTTGGCCACAAAGGGACATAGCAAGCTTTTACCTAGTCACCATGGCAACAGAAGAAAGACAGATAAAGGGCTGCAGAGAAAGGCCCAGTTTAGATTATAGTATAAAATATTTCCATTTGATCTTATACGTCTGTCATTTGCAGTCTCTCTCATGGTAACAGAGATGTGGGAAAAAAAGAGTGTTGGAAGAATCATTAAAAGTTGGTCCATAGACAGCCATAGGCGTGTGTGTCTGTGATTGAAAAAAAGAGTGAACACCACAGAGGGGTAGAGAGAGTGAATAAGTGAGATAAAGTCACGGAGGCCATTTAGGAGTATGCCTGGAGTGACAGGACGAGGAAACACAGTGACAACACATTTTACCAGGTGCTACAGGGCATGTCAATAAGTTACTAGAAGTGACAAAGCTACAAAAATAGAGAACATAAAAAGATAAAGAGTAATGTATGTGATCAAATGAATGAAGGTATTTCACAATATGTGTGTACACAAGTAAGTGTGAGTGTCACACTTGTACAATTTGCATGTGTAACGTGCACATTGTATCGTTCAAGGACACCGGTGCACTCAACTGTGCGATAATATCTGATGAATCCCGTGCTGCTGGCTATTTGGCATGAATGCGTGTGTGACAGAAAGACACTGAAAGCAAGCGGGCATGTAATCAAGAGTGTGTATTTGAACACACGTGTGTATGTGCATGCATGGATTGTGTGTATAAACATCTTATGTACTCACAGGATGTTTCTCCAGAGCTTCTGTCAGTAATGCATCTCCAAATATTGACCGGCAGTACTCTGCCATCTTAGCTTGCTGCTTTGGTCTGGGAGTTATGACACACAAAGACACACCCATTGTGATTTTTTTCAACAAAATATCAATACATACTAAATATGAATGCTGCTCCTCAGAACCCCATAGGAGCTATTACAAGCCGAACCCACCAATGAGAATCCTCATCCTACAATTGATGCTTACATTGATGATACAAACAAAATGGCTGATTGGGCTCATTGACATTAAACCATCCATTGACAGAAAATATGGATTAATGAGGTCAGGAGTCACACTGCAGCTTTTGCACACATGACACGACACGATGACTTACGAGTCCACGTGGTTCTCAAAAGACAGGATAATGGGGAAGGGTGAGGTCTTGAAGGCACATTCTGCGATGGCCTCAATTACCTCCTAAAAACATAAACAGAAAAGGAAAGCTAATTGAAAATGTCCCTATAAATGATCTCGAACACATACACAGGAAACAAAGTCATGTTATTGTTGAATTATTATAAGAGCAATCAAATGCTCCTTACAATATGCTGTAGGGGAGTATTTCAAAATACTCCTTAACTTGTACACTCTCCAGAATAATCTGTATTCACAATGTTATGATTTCCTACATTTCTTAGAATGTTTGAAAGCCTCCCCCAGAGAATATGCCCAAAAAGGGTGAAATCATTAACTGTGGGAGAAAGCAATAGCAGCAATGATAAGATAAGAACATTCATTACAAGTCCAGCTTGTCCTCCAGCTGCATTGGATTATGCTCTATTGCGGATAGCGGTGCTGGAAGAATAATCTTTTAGTGCAGTATCATTGTTGTCTAGCTGTTCTGAATGTCAACATGTTGGTAAATTTAAGAATAATGTGTCCTGAAAGATGAAAAATGGATCCATGTGTAGGTGTCACTGCTCAACTCCAGTGGAGATGTGTTGGAAATCAGATATCTGATTTTCAGGCCACTTATTGTGTAAGTCAATTACACTGGCATTAACAATGGTATCAACTCGGTTAATGCCTTCGTTACCATGTGTGTTATCCACTCCAATAAAAATCTTTGTCTGTAATGCAACCTTCACCATCTTTCTTCCATTCTGCTTTTAACAATTCTTTAACCCAGTTTTGCATTTCACTCTTTAGACTAATTCCATCAGGATCTTCATCTTATAGTGGTATTCCTCGATCAATCTACCCATCACTTTTTCACTTTTTGTCCCCTCTGCCCTGAGATTTTCACACCCTCTTCCTGCCATAAAAGTAGTTTTTACTCCTCACTTCTCATCTTTGGACACTACAATTAATTTCCCCTCAGCACTTCTCTTTGGGGCCATTCCTCAGAGTGTGACTCGGGTTGGTTCTCTGGTTCTGAATTTCTTCCCCCCCGCATAATATACTATTAAAGTTAAAATCCTAATTGTTTTCCTGAAACCAGACCTTTTTTATTCCATTTATGGTCAGTATTTAAGTAGTAACATTCATTAATTAGCTCTCTATACTGTACGCTTTGTTGGGAGTGGCATTGTCGCTTCCAAAGAATGAGGGATTCAAAACAAGGAAATAAAATCAAAAAATCCATGCATGTAATCCATCCCAATTTGATCTCACTGTTACTAATTTAAAACGATCAACTGTTGAAACATGGTGTAGCTTTGATTGTTAAGCAGACGCAGGAATGAAACTGTACAGGTTTCTGCAAAAACAGTCCCTCATAAAGACAAGAGGATGACGAAGAGCAGATCTTTAACAAGCTTTTGCATTTTGACGCAAGCCTGCACGTTAGAGATTGTTGCCAAAAGATTACATATGCAAGTGTGACTGTATTTTTTTTTTAGAACAGAATCAAATTGAAGTTACTGGAAAGAAAGATCCAAGCAAGAAATGGAAAAATGTAAAGCCAAAACATAAAAGACAGGATATGCAGATTTTAGCCCGTCACATACACCAATCAACATTTGATGATTTGAGAGGATTATTTGCACAACACATGGATTACATTATCTGTCTATTAGGTCTGTTTATCCAGAACCCCCCTCTGTGTCTGTGGACAAAGGCATCAAAATGTATCTTTAGAAAGAATGTTTCAGCCTTTGCTCCTTCTCTCCTGCCCCCCGCCATATCTCTGCTCTCCTTTTATTACCTTGAAGGAGATTTCAGTTGTCATGGTGAAGCCGTGAGTGATGACAGGCTCTTCTTCTGTGGTGCGCCCCTTCCAGCAGTCCAGTTCAATGCAGCGACACCCTGACAGGAGAACCTGCTTGTACATCTCAACTGAAGAGTTCCCTGCAAGCTGACCAGCTGCACCCCACACACAAGCACACAACACATACACACCTCTGCAGATGATTGTTATTTCGATCCCAAAAGTACCAGTATGTCTACAAAGCAGGTGCCCCCACTCTTCAAGCACTCATTAACCACATTAGTTGCTGGCATGGAGTAAAAAACAATTCAGCAGCTGTTATCTGTGGCAAGCAAATCTCATCACCCTGTCACCATTGGTGAAGCAATTATCTCTTCACATTAGCGGCATGCTTTCCTGCAACATGAAGTTAACTGTGTAAGAGTCTGATTCATGTTGTCACTTCAGGTGCAATCATTCATTTCACCCCCGCGCCCCCCCCCCCAAGTGATAGATAGCCCTCATTCAAAAACCATTTGTGAAAGACTGTCTTTACCAAATGAGTTAATTTCTTATACACTGCACCAAACATTTAAATTATCATTGATAAAAAGGGTGGAAACACATCAGTAGAAATGAATACGGTGCATAAGCGTCAACCTAATTATCACATAGGGCTCTTGTAAAGTTTTTAATCATTAATACTGAATGGACATTACGCATTTCTGCAAATATTCCTACTCTCCTATTATAAAATCACAATGCGTTCCCATGAAGCAGTGTGTGCATGAAGGGTGAAAACCTGTTTGTTTTCCTCATTTCTTCATTTCGCAGGCTATGAGGCTGGTTTATAACAGAAATTCCATTTTTCACATCGCTGGAGAAATTTGATCCACTTGAAAGATTCAATGCTCTCCAGTTCCCACCAGAATAGATTTGAATAGATGAATTCTAATATCCATTGAAGAGAAAATGGCCTCTGTATTGTGTCTGCTATGCTTGCGCACAGCCAGGAGCCAGTTACTGTGACTACCAGTCTAAAGAAATATTTAACTCATGAATATCGATGAATTGGTTCTCATGACATGACTTGATTGGATAAGCTTTTGAGAGCTAATGCAGGGAAGGGGCACGGAGCATTTGATTGATTGACTGAAGTATAAAGGTGGGTAAATTCACTTGTGCAGGCCTAATTGTATTTTCAAATAAACCAGTCACCTGCTCATGTGTTGAAAAATAAAGGATGCGTGTGTACAATCATTCAGGAGGAAAATCAAGTTAAGTGTGCAAGCCAGACAGCTCAGCCTGTCTGACTTGCACACAGCAGCTTCTTGACTTGTCTCTGGGTGCACATTAAGTACCTGTGAGGTATGTGTTGTGTGAGGAGTTGATGAAATAGTGGGAGAGGGGAAAGGTCATGTCTTCACTCTGGTCCAGCTTTTCAGGGGGGATGATGCTGTTCTCCTCCCCATTCAGGTACCTGGCAAAGCCTTCCAGTGAGATCTGACCTGCATGAACACCACACAGCACACTGACATGTTAGTCAAGATGAATATTTTGAAACCTTTAGTTCTGGTTCAGACACAAACCTATATTTCCAAATGTGTGTCTGGAGGCTTTAAAAACAAAAATCTTGTGATCTTCGATAGTTAGCAACCCTTAGAATATAATGGACAACTGATCTGACAAACAAGCTTTGTCTTTGTGCCTGTTGACTGGCACAGATATACTGTATAAATATGTTAAGACTTGCACCATTGCTGCGTTGGCAGATTGTTTGTTTTGACCTTTTAATTGGATTTTTTGAAAATAACTGACAAAAAATATCCCAAAACGGATTCTTAGACAAATGAAACACAACATGGTGCATGACTATGCACAAATCACATATTTTTTTTTTTGCACAGTAAAATTAAATATGTGACATGGGAAAAAAAATAAAAATAAAAAACTCCTCCCATCAATATGAACATGCTGCTGATGAATTCATACAAGCAGCTGGAAGACTGCTCAAATGCTCTCAAAGACTACATTACATAAATGCTCATAATCACTAATTAAAGCGACACTCAGATTACATTAGTGGTTTCGTTTAGCAGGCAGATTTTGTGGTTGATCCTTAAAGCCTGTGCCACAGTGTTTCTTTTTTCTTACACTGTAGGTGTCGTATACTGTAAGATGTCCACCTTTATTACAAACACTCAACGCTCCATGGGGAATAATGCATGAAGTGTCCAGTTGTTACAAGGAAGGTTAAGGTAATACAAATATTATTTTCTACCTCCCATGCTTCAGCTCCCTCCACCGGTATTGTTGATATTCATCTACAGTAATGTCATGAAGTGATCTGAAAACCTTGAACTGCCCCTGACATTGTTATTTCCTTGTTTTGATTGTCATTGTCACTCATGTAAAGCTTCTTCTTTTTGCTGCCATGACCGAGCTCAATAAATGTGCTTGAGAGAGGGAATAATACTGAATAAATAAATAATAAGGCATAGATGAAAAGCTCAGGTCTCCAGCCATCCAGATACAAGATACAAATTTCCATTCACATTATGATGCGCATCATAACCTGCATGTATTAAATTTTGTACAACATATAGCAGGTGCTCATAGCAAAACCAAAATACTTGCACCCCTCTTCACCCACATACACACACCCTCACTTGACGCTATGCTAAATATGTTAAGTGATGCAAGCTTGACGGGTGCAGCAGGTCCCTCCGGCCACTTTATGCTAATTAATGCGACGCCGCCCTCTGCAGAGTTGCTGGACTAATTAACGCTGGCTGCTGTCTGTGACATCTGAGCTCAGTCACACTCGATGTATTACTCCCTGCTGACTACCAGGACCTCCCTTTGCCAGGCCTTTGCCTCACCTCTGTATCACAAAGGTATAGACACAGAATTTCCCCAGCTCCCAGGACGTTTATAGGTCAAACAGAGGGGGGGGGGGGGAGTTAACATGGCTGGGAACAGAGGTCTGCTTGAATAAGAACCTACAGGTGTTATTCTAAATGTGAAATTTGAAAGGTGAACTTATTTCTGAAAGGAAGAGAGTATGAAAGGACACCTTTGGCTCTAATAAATTCTGCTTTTTGGCCACAATAACTCTGCTGAGCTGGAGACAGCAGTTAAAATATATTCTGACTTTCATGATGAATTGTGACACTAGAGTGGATGCAAAAAAACAACAAATAAAATCCAACAAAGACCTTCTCCTCTTAAAATTGCTAAAGATGAATGTGCAGTGATATGCTACTATCCACTCTGAATGCAAGCCGCTTTAAGAATCTTATTCTATTTATCATCTTATTCATCTGCCTTGAAACCATGTTGGAACAATTGAGAAAGTACTAAAGAAGCCAAGGTTATGAAAGGGCATTGAGAGGATAAATGGCAGGTATAATATTCATGAAAGCAGGAAAACAGAACGTAGGAAGAGAGGGTACAACAAAGTGAGCTACAGCTTCTTTAGGATGGACCTAATGCAGTCAATCTACTACCTGCAATGAAAGCACATACATCCATGCAGCCCTGCTGCACTGCATTTCACATGATGTTTTTTTCAGTGCAAGGCACATAATCTCACATAACTTCTCATCTGAAAAAACATTAAGTGTCCTTGAGAGAGGAAAAAGTGCGTGTGTGTGTGTGTGTGTGTGTGTGAAGGTAGCATGTGGAGTGCTGGACCCCACTGTAGAGCAGATGGCAGCACTTCCTCAGGCTAGATAAATACTTCACACAGGGAAATCTGTCACTGGGACAGAAAAGGGCATGATTCCAGGGAGCCCGGGACAGGATGAACACACAACATCACAGTACGAGCACATCACTGTGATCCCAGCCAAACGCTGGTTTAATTCAATGAGGAGTTGCTCGTAGGATATATTATAGCCTAATATCTTGTGAATGAAATGATGGCTGGAGCTCTTGCCAAGTCTGGTATGTAAATAGCTGTTAACACTAGATTTGTAGCGTATGTAGTACAAGAAAAACATACTTGTGTTCCTCAGAAATGTTGCTCATGCTCTGTTTGAGTTACGGTGAATTTAGTCTCAGTGCAATCAGTGATAAAATGTGCAAACGTGATTGGCATAGTAATGACCATCTGAACAGGTTTTTAGTGAAGCAGCCGTTTCTAACACCAATGATTTTCATGTTTTAACATTTTTTATAACTAGAAACTTTCTTTCATTGTTGCTTCCAGTCTAAGCAGTTTCTTCACATATTCAGAAATATATTCTTCCATATAATTCCATATGTATTTGGACCATGGTAATGAAGATTTTGAGTAACAGAAATACAGTATGTCATCTAATGATCTAATTTACTATGAAGATTGCTGTTTGGGGAAACACCCTTGGTACTGATGTAGTGTTGCTTGGTAAATAGAACAATGTTATGTCATCTGTGAACTCCATTTACTTAAATATGTATGTACACAGATCTAATCTGTGGCGCTAAAAAAGTTCATATGAGATTAAGTGAGGCAAAATACTTGCACTGCATTGTTTTCCAAATGGGTTGGTCTAATTAAAGGGAAAAAAATCCACTGATCAGTTTGCTTGATAATAAACAGCATATGGAGTAAAGTAAGTCACCCATTTTGGCACTCATGTCCAAAATGCTTTCCAACACAGATTAAACTTGAATTGGCACATAGATGACCTTGATGCCTGATGTCTGAAGTGGGATGTTCTCCAGTTTTAGCAGCTCTCTGTCCACTGGCACTTTACACAACATGAAAGGACAATATGTCCAGGAGTGCAGGATCCCTGATGTTCATCCATCTTGATAACACATGAATAATTCCGAGCTGCACTGATGACCTTAAAACCACTTCTTTATTTACTTTTTCTGAAGTTTTGTGATGTAAATGATCATTTTTATATTTGTATCTATGCCTCCACACCAGCGACAGCATTGGCTGTAGACATTTGGTTTAGTCGGCAGGCAAGTACAACTGCTACTTGCACAGAATGTAACACTTTGGCCATGACATATGAAGCGCATCACTACTTGGACAGCAGATATGTCACATTTAGTAATTCAGACCATGCATTCAAGAATCTGATAAAATAAAGGGCACAGAAAGGACAGCAATGACAACAATACAGAAACAAACTGCCACTAGTTGCCTGGCAACTGCTCCCACCCAAAAAAGAGTCTGGCAAATAAAACTGTCACACAATAAATTATTGTTTTGTTGTTGTTTTTTTTTTTTGTGACCATAATGTGACGTATTAATATGTGAGCTTTACAGATGCTGCTTACTGTATTTTCTGTCAGTCTAGCTGTTCCCTCTGTTTCTAAACTGTGCTCAGCTCAGCTAACTGGATTCAGGCTTGCCTTATATTATTATTTTCAAACAGGCCAGCAGGAAGTGCTTCCCAAAATATCAAGCTATGCCATTAATTTGCTTTGTGCTGCTATCAAGTTCCTGATGCAGGATTATTGGACTCTTCCACTAGTGCCATCATTGCAGTTTTGTTGTTGTTTTTTTTTTTTTTTTAGAAATGGATTTACAGCAAGACACAGTGACGACTTATGAAGCAGTTCAGTAAAACATTGTGAGCATGTTATGTTTTTGACTTTCAAGTAGTGCTTATTTGCATTAAAGCACACTGTTGAAGTGCTGCTCTGCTTCACTCTGTTTGCCACTCGCTGTTTTTTAAGATCTCCTGTAGCACAAACACAACAGAATCCTCCTTCTCTTTGTCTTTTCACTCTTTCTTCCTCAGACTTTCTCACTCTATTCAAGAATCGTACTTGTTATGCTACGTGTGTGTGTGTGTGTACGATTGTGCATATCACACTATGTGCCCTCACTTCTTGAGCTTTTGGACATCGACCAGCAGGGTTATCACCATGGTAACGACCCATATCAGATGGAGTGGTGGGGGTGCATGCAGGCTGTCAGCCTTGAACACTTACTCTCTATATCTGGGTTTCTATCATCTCCATGTGGGTTTTACAATAAAATATTACCGCATTGCAGGAAACAGCTGAATGTCATGTGTGTTTATGCTTACAGCCTCTATTTGCACTGACAGACATTTGAGCCACTGACCTTTCTGTGCCAGCGAAGCATTAGGCTCATACTTGTCCACCAGCAGCTGGACCTGTTCTGGTTTGAGTGGAGGGTAGAGAATCTCATTCAGACGAGGGTCTCGCTGTTTAATGTTAATGAACTCTGTCATTTGCTCCACCGTGAGGTATGGGCGACTCTTAGCCCCACTGAGGAGAGAAGGAGAGATGAGAGTAGACTTACTATTGTCAATTAAAACGGAAAATGTAGCAAAAACATGGGTTACTAAGTGAAATGTAGCATCAAGAACGGAAAACATAAACTAAAATAAACCAAGGAGAAGATGATGAAATGGAAGAGTGGTAATTAAAACTGCAGAGAGAGCAACAGACGTGCAAAGGAGCAGAGGATAAAATATGTTGTTGAGTAAATTACAAGATTTGATTAAAACCCCTTTCATAGCTCTGCCTGTTCCGTTAAATTATCATCTCCATATCCCCTTGCCTTTCATGCCATCTTACTTAACTGTGATTAAAATCTAGATTCACAACTTGGAGTGGCCACATGGCGTGCTGACACAGCTGATGGTCTAAATCCCTCTGTGCCAAGGAGTTCTGCTTCTGAGGCACATAGAGTCGCAGGCCCAGGGTCGAGGAGTCATAAACAGGGTCATTACAACACACTGTCCTGCACTGATTAACTACTCATGATGACTCCAACGGGCAAATAAGGCTGCAAGGCCGTATTGCTTGATTAGGGCCGACAGCCATTATGAAACAGATGAAAGGAACAACAAATGGTCGGGAAAAAAAGTGAGGGGAAAAAAAGGGGGGAAAATGGAAGAACAATTCTTACACATCAGAGAATATGTGGTCCAGTTCAGGTCGGGAGCAGATGTTGCTCAGAAACATGTTATACACCTCTGGAGTGAAGTCTTCTTGGGGGATGGAGTCATTCTGAAGAAGAAAAGAGCAATAAGGTAGTATATTCATATTCAAAGAAGCAAAATAAATGCATGGAACATCAGAGGACAAATTCTCTTTATATGACTGTGTTATCTGTAGTATTTGCACTTCTTTTATGCATCTTCAGTTTTGTGATTTTAAGGATAATTTACCCATAAAAAATGTTCCAACACTAAATCTTCAGGACTGTTTTGTATAGACAAGGCATCAAGGAAGAACATTTTCATATTCTAATCCCTCAAGACAGAGCTCGTGCTTATAAGTTAAGACAGTTTTATCTACATCACACAGAAATGATTAACAATGGCTTAATGGTTTTGTGCAGCACATGACACTCTCTGCCCTTTCAACTCAGCTGAAAAAAATCTTTCTCCCCCAGCGATACTTCCAAGAAAATAAATGTTCTGAATCTGAATTTGCCTTTTATCCAAAATACAGATGTCCACACTACTACTGTGTACTGTGTCAATAATTCAGACACATCATTTATGGGCGGGCATGTTTTTTAACATCAGCCCTTTCTTCTCTCCTTTTGGAAGTGATTACACGAATACATTTCAAATACAAATAATTACCAGAGGACAACTGCCTCCAATTTGCATTGAAACCTAAGCAAAAAGTGAATAAATAAATAAATAAATAATCATCTTGCAGAGCTCTCAGAACCAACCAGCTCAGTGAGAACAATAGCATTGTACTAGCAAGAAGCAGAGTAGAACCAAGCACTTATAGAAAGGAGAGTGAGAGAGAAGGAGAAGGTCAGGAAGGATGGAAGGATGCACTAGAGGAGGGGGATGCAGGTCAAGCCCCACCGAAGCTCAATGACTCATTCCAAAGACCTTGGTGTGAGCTGTGTTGTGCATGCACGTTTGTCTATGAGGGTGTGTGTGTTTGAGGGATTAAAAGGCCGTCCATTTAGCTGTAATTACTTGCATGTTGGAACTACAGCAAATCCCACCAGGCCAACACGGTTTTACCTCCTGTTCTTTCTCCCTGTGCTAATTATGTATAACCTCTTCTCTCTCTCTCTGAGTATTTCTGTATGCGTTTCATTCTCTTTGTTCTCACAAAACCGTTCATTACAGCCGCAGTATGTCGGTTCTACTTGTGTGAGTATAAGTTTCAGCACGTGTTCAGAGCTGCATTAAACAGCACTTTCCCACTTCCAAACATACAAATTGCTTGTTACTGTTGGAATGCAGATTGTTTGCCACGTTGGGGGACTGTCTACACCTCTATGCATGAGGGAGCCGTTTTTCTCTTATGATATCTGAGAAAGGTAAAGATAAAACAGCTTTTGTCATCTCTATTGCTCCCACTGGGACTATTTATTTCATTAAAACCCAGGATAAATCGGTTCTGGATGGGAAGTCATGCAGGCATCCAAAAAATAAGACTCTAAAAAAATGAGCAAAGCAGCAATCAGCAGCTGTTTCAGGAGACTGAGTTCAATGGTAAGAGGACAAACTGATGGATGGATGCAGATGACGGAAGATAAGAGACAGGTGGAAGAAGACAAATCTGAATGGGAGAAGGTTCAAAGACAGAGAGAGAAAAACACAGGAAAAAGAGGGATCTTCAGTATTTTGGTGTCTCACTCTGCCAGAGGGGAGGTTACAGTTTTCCAGGGCAGTCTCCACTCGCTTCCTGTCTGAAGAGAAAATCCTGAAGATACTGTGGGGACACACAAATGAACCCTTATAAGTAATCAAAGAAATAGTTTGATATCCTGATATCCTGAATCAAACTGTTGGATTCAGAGCAGCTTTTAATTGAATGCTATCCTGTGATAAGGCAGGAATGGTTAGAAAGGAAATAAAAAGACCTGAAACATGGTGTGTGTGAGAGCATATGCAACCACCAGCTTAAGGGAGAGCTATATAGACAGAAATGAGACAAGAAATGAAAAGAAAAGAAAAAAAGAAAAAGTAATTTACACAGAATAATAGGACAGCCCATGCTTTGTATTCCTAAAGGTTATATGGTAATGTTTCATTTTTGTTGAAACATTTGTAGAGCGATATTGCTTTGACTCTATGTACATTTGAAGGCTGTTTACTACGTTGTGTTATACTAGGATGTGTTTCTTGTTTCTCCATGTGGACATAAAAGTGATACTGTTCGTAATTCTTTAAAAGGACAACATGTTTATGAAGCAGAGCTCATAATCATGCGTCCAAAATGCTGTCATTATAATTATCATTACAATCATCATCATCATCATCATTATCATTATAACATAACCACTTCTTAGACTGTACTTGTAATTCCATAAACTCTGTTTGTTTACTCTTGTGTAATTAAACAAAAGATTATCAAAGCAGCTTTTTCCAACTTCACTATACATAAAATGTACCCATCATATGTTTGTTCTTCTGTGAAAACCAGGCCTCTTTTGGCTATACACAGACGGCCCTGCCTCATCTGTTATTTTGATTGTAGAAAGAGAGCTTCTGTGTGATTAGGCTGCTGCCCTCTGTTTTACTCTGCTGTATATAGACAGTAAATGTGATACTACAAAGAAATCCAGCGTTGGGCGTTTGGGTCTGTTTCCGCTGGCTATAGCCTATTTTAATTACATACAGAGTTATCTATGTGCAGATACTGTATGCTCAGTGGGAGAGCAGAATCAAGCTGACATTAGTCAAGCTGACATGTCCTCCCAGCTAGGAGGTTAATTCCCTAAACGGCAAGGAGTGTCTCTTTGCCTCTCTGTATCGACACCCACTGCTTTCCTCTGCGGCTCTGAGGGAGGTTATCGCAGACGTTCACTGTTGCCTGTCTGAAAGCTCAACTTGACTAATGGAGATAGAGAGACTAGGATTTTTCAACAAGCTGATGACAAATGCTGAGACAAGTGAAGCAGAAAGCCAACTTCCCACAATCGAAAAACACAAAAAGGAAATTCTCACCCACTTTTGAGCGAAAGGGGGCATGTAACTTTACACTCACAGAAAGGACAACGTGCACATACCCACACACAGACATAGTGTACGTACACACACAGGACAGCAGTTGACATTATTTACTGCAGAGCTGATGAATTTTGGAAAGAATATAAGAGCAAATGTTGTGACAGCAGGAGGGAGGAGTACCATATTCTAATAAATGCGCACATACACATACACATACACAGAGAGTAGGTGTATAATGAAGCTTATACATGAAGCTATGCATTGACCAAAAGGGAGTGGTGGCAGGAAAGAGGAGGATGAATCAGACTTACTTCTTGACGGGGATTCGCCCCTCAGGGTTGAGCTGCAGCTTAAGTCGAGTGTATCTGCAATGGACAGAGAACACGCCTTAGATGACATGGAAACAGTTGTAGGTCTTTCGGCAATTTACTTACTTAAATTAATTTCTGAGTGCTTGCTCAAGTTTATGTGTATGACTGATCCACACAACCATTTGTCATGTCTGTAAAAGACCTAGAGTGAAAATCCACCATGGTATAATACACACATATAATACCCAGTGACTGACTGAATATTGTGTTTCCACACACTATGAATATTTCCTGCGTTCACATGACATGTTAGACATGTGGCTAATCCCTGGAAGTCTTGCATTGGCAGCACAGAGCTGTGCAGCAGCAACACACAGGCAGCACAGAGGAGCTATAAATAGTTTGGCTGCAACAGGAGCCATCATTACAGGCTGGCCCTTAAGTAGCTGCTGGCTAATAATTAATATCCATTACAGTGTCCACTTCATAGGGCAGGCTGTCTGCCACGGGCAAAGTCAGCTATGACTGTAATAGTTAACGGGGCCAGACTGCGCTTTGTCTGGAGCATTTTTTTTTTTTTTTTAATTTTGCCAAAAAGAGAGGGAAATGTAGGGTGAAAAGTGGAATTTGTTGGCAGAGACAGCTTGTTGACAACAGCTGGTATCACAAAGGCAACATGAGGATGACTTTTGAAAAAGAAAGAGAAAAGGAAAGAAGGTGAAATGAAGGTAATGCAGGGATAAAAGCATGGGAGTGAGGAAAGGAGGGAACAGTAAGGTGTTTCTTGATGCCCTCATCTGCCTTAGAAGTGCCTGCATTATTCATTGAAACGAGTGGGGGAAAACAGATTACTTGCATCTGTCTCCTTTCATGTTTATCTCGATGCTTCCCCTTTCTCTGTCTGCCTCTCTCACTTCCTCCTATCGCTCTTTATCTCGACCCTCTCTCTGGTTAATTCTAACCAAGAGGCTTAGTCTCCATTTCACCCGTGGTAAAACAAATACTTATGCACTTTTTTGGAACAGCCTGAGATGCAGACCATGAATGGCACAGTGATAATTGTAATGAAATCTTTGTCCCAACTATTGATGCTGAATGTAACATAGGCCAAACCATGTTGTAGTAAGCAGGTAAATGAAGGCACGTTGGGCTTGGGTTTGTTTCCTGTTGCTGGGAACCCTGCTCTTAACACTGCCGCCAAAAAACATATTGCAGCGTTAGGAGGTTGCGATGGGGATTAAACACATGCAGAGAAGCATCAACCTCACTTCAGGGATGAGGCATCCTTATGCTGCAGCAGTGGTATGACAAAGATTTGCCTTATTTGTAAGCAAGCAGTGCACAACTGCCGCTGCTGTGAGAAACCAGCATGACTGTGAACCCTGCTCTATTCAATTCTATTCAACTCTGTGTACTGTATGGTCGATGGCCGCTTTTATTGTCTCATAAGTCCATTAGCCTCCTTGGGTGTGTGAGTTGATGTGGTCTTTTCACTGATGAACAGACAGCTGGGACTTGTCACCACACAGAGCCCTGCCAATTCTCTCAAAAAAAACAGTGCAGACTCATATTGAAATTCACTCTTTATCAGCGTCAGTCTGTCACTCACTGCCCTAACGAATCAACTGTGAGCCACAACACAGTCTGTTTGTGACAATTAGATCAATGTACATGTGGTGCTGTAGGCCATTAGGCACCGTGACCATACAGAACCAGTGGTGGTGTTAGGCCAACGGATGATAAAACTGTCTCAGTGGATAAAGGGCCATTGATGAGGGTAAGGGGTGGTTTACATAATAGGCTCAAATCGATGGATGTGTCCCCTCTTTAACATTTAAACACAACTACAGCACAGAAAGCTGATCCGCTTAAGGACCTGCTGTCACTGGTCTATCGTTCAGTCATTAATGCAAGGTAAATATAAACTAGCATCCAATGTGAATGCATTTGCATGCGTACATTATGTTACATATGAGCATGCCCTGAGAAGCTGACAAACCAGTCCTGAGTTGAGTTTGTGAATGAAAACGTAGTTCTTCTGTTTTAGTTATCTTCCTTCCTGTCTGTTTTATCTCTCATTCCTGTGCCCTTTATAAAATCAGACCCCTGGCTGCCTGGCGAAGCTCTGAAAAGTAACTTCTTGCCTCTTGTGCTTGTGTGCACCACATATTTATTGCATGTATGTGTAAAGGTCTCTGTGTTTATGTTGTGGGGTTTACGATGTTTCTCCCCATACTTTGTGCACTTATGGCCATGTTGCCACACTGCAGAACACTAACTGTGTGTAACTGCTCTATGCACAGGAGAGAGGGTGCACTCATGAGGCCTGACACAAAAAGCCTTATCGTTTTTTTTCTCCTGCTGTTTCTGTTTCTGTTTAATATAATACATAACTGATGTGATGCTGGTAATGACTCACAATATCAGACTTGACTGTCATGCTTATCTTTGAGATTTACATTTTAGTGTATAACGCATGTGTGTGCAGCTAACTCACGCTTTCTCGAGGCAGGCCTCTCTGGACATGTTCTGGAGCAAAAGGTTGGATGCCAGGTTGAAGAGTTCTTCCGCCCATTCCTGCATTAAATATGACACACACACACACACACACATTTACCAAATATTTTCTGTCATGGACTGCTTTGGTTTTGTTTTTTATTCTGACAGATTAGTGCATACCAAGATGACAGGTTCTGTGGCATCGTGCTCATGCAGTCAGACACACAGACCATTTTCAGTTTTGAGCACACAGTACATCATGGAGGGAACTAAATTTCACTTGGGGAAATGAGAATTCCTATCCAAGCACACGTTACCGACAACTGTCTTGGAGGGCAGGACTGGGAAACCTTAGATCCAAACATAAATCCATGGAGGAATGTTTCAGTTCAAGCTAAAATAGGCCAGCTGAGTTAAATCTAATTTGTTGCTGATAGTATCATTCTGCCTGTTGCTGTGATCACAGCGCTAAATGTCTTCTGCTGTCACTGCAGGAAGAAAAAAAACCTTTGATTCCACCACCATCTCCCAATAAAGAACAATGTTCTCATATAATACGTAAGAATAGAATAAACAAGAATAAGAAATAAATTAGGAAGCTGAGATGCTGATTACAGCTTCTTACCTTAGCTGTCTCCTCTTGGAAAGCCATGAAGTTCAGGTAGGTGATGTTGACCATATCAGGACCACTCACCACTGTCAGCATCCTATTCTCCATCTTCCCAGCCAAGGTGCTGACATCCAGCAGCTCACGCAGTTTGGCTTCCTTAACAATGACAAACATGCACAAGTGTATAAGTGTGCGTGCACAAACACACAGATAACTGTCAAATCGAGGAAAGGCAATAAAATGATAATCAAGTTCTTGGCTTTTTCCATCAAAATTAGGCAGAGCTCAAAATTATTGCCATGACTTCATACACTGTAAACCACACAATTTTTGCAAGAGTGGGCAACAATTTAGATAAAGCGCCATTTAAAACAAACTTTTCAAGATACAAAAATAGAAGACAAAGGCAGTTGTAATTTTGTCACGGTATTCTGGTGTCTGCTATGTTGCTTCACAACAAAACCTGACCTGCGAAGGCGCTGAGCTGAAACTAGACTTGCTAGTGTTTTGTAGCTGAATGCTATTGTGTGTGATTAATGCGGTGGGATGCCTGAGGCAGACCATGTGTAGAGCAAAGTGGGAGGTTACGGTCCCAGTGGATTTTACATGACATGCAAGCTCCATGTTAGTGGCAGCAAAAGATAAATAAATGCAGAAAACAAGGCGGGTTAAGAAGAACAATACAAAGAAGAGCAAGCATTTTCATTTGTAAACTAATTACAGGGCTGGAGGGGCTGACACTTGAAGTGCAACATGTAGATTTAAAATAAGAACCACAACATATCTGTGAGAGATTTATGGCGTACAATCAGTGACCGCACGAACACTTGCTCTCTTGCTAGTTTTTATTGTAAAAAAAATACTAATTTGTTGCAATATGGTGCTAAGAACCTTATATTGTGACCAGACTAAATGTTTCATTAAATACAATCAGTGGATAAATTTGCCTAAAGAGACGGTTTTTGATACATGCTTTCATAAGTACTGCAAATTGATGAGGAGAAATTATCTCAGCATTACGATTTAACTTTAATTCCCTTTAACCTCCCATCATCGCACAAATTCAGCAGGTTAAATTAATAACAAGTCTTTTGTATGTTGTAACCAAACACTGGATGCTGGAAAAAATCCAATTCACACAGAGAATAGCTCGAAGGAATTTGTATTCAGAGAATGTAATTGTTTTGGTAAACCTAGCCGAACCACTTTTAGCAAATATACATTTAAGCAGCTCATCTTTGGTGCAAATCATGTAAAAAAACAATATACAATGCCTCCAAGGTGCAAGAGGAGAATAACGATGATATTTTTTTGTTTCTTTCCAGCCCTGTACGTGACTTGCCTACAAAACGGTTGTTCCGGCTTAATTAACACAACAAAAAAAGCCCTGTAAAGGATTTTGCAATGAAAGCAAATGAGCTCCCACTAATTTAACCAATCAAACAAAGAGCATTGTGTCCTGTGTCACACTGATAAATGTCCTCTACACATCCAATGCGCCCCTTAATCAAATTTTCCAGCTTAGCAGCACCCATTATTATCATGCTGAACTTTTTTAGGCAATAAATTTACCCCAACTGAGGAATCTCCTCTGACAGCCTGTCTCTCTACCTTTCATATAAATATCCATTCATAGTTTTTTGTGGCTGTGTGGGGAACTAATTTCTTGAAAACTGTGCCATGGTCTAATTTCAAGAAGAGAAAAATGACTGATAACTACATACAATTCATTCATTCATTCATCTTCAACCACGTTATCTCTTTCCAGGTCGCGATGTTCAATCCCAACTCACACTGGGTGAGGGTGGGGTCACCCTGGAGAGGTCAGCAGTCCATCACAGGGCCACCACACAGAGACAGACAGAGACCAACAACCACTCGCACTCAGACCTACGGACAATTTAGAGTCATCAATTAACCCAAACATGACGTCTTCAGACGGAAACCGGAGTACCCAGAGGAAACCCACGCAGGGAGAACATTCAAACTCCACACAGAAAGGCCCCAGAACTGAACCCGCAACCTTTTTGTTGTAGGGCAACAGTACGAACCACTATGCCACCGTGCTACCCACTACATAAAATATGAATGATAATATTACAGTTTCAAATATTCGCACCAGGATGTTAGAATTAAAAGATCATGGTCTTGGTCACTAATCAGTTGTACAAAAAGTGCTTATTTTGAGAATCTCATGCTGTCAATAAGCGTAATGTGAATGCCTAGTGCCATCATTCATATTATAGAAAGCTACTTTCAATTTGCAAAAACACCCAAAAACCCTTTAAGAGATGTTTCTAAAGATGAAATGCTTCTGAGCTGACAAAACGGTGCATTTTTCATTTAATACCACACTTGTGTCAGCACAATTTAATACTGTTTTAATGTTCTCCTTTAGCACTCAGTGAAGGGCTAATATAGGATTCAGCTGCAGGCACATTAACTGGAGAAACATCAGCAGTTGTCTTGGAAAAGGACTAGGTCAAAAAGAAATAAGCCTTTGTCAAGAAAAAGTGCTCTGCTGGACAGAAGGAGAGGAAAGGAGAAAGTAAAGTGAGAGGTAAGAAGTGAAGCTAGGAAATGAAAAAATAAAAATAGAGGAAGAGGCTCAGCCATGTGAGCAGGATGTAATTTGTGCTGGTACATTGTAGGAGCTGTTGGGGGCATGTCTAAGGTCCCTGTAACCACAAAGAGGGGACAAATACAATAACTGAAGGGGTAGGATGAGATTTGTAATGATGGTGTTGCTAAGAGGATGATGTCCTATTTCAAAACATACTGTACTTCACGATTATATCCAGTGTGCATGTGAATATATGCCATGCCCTGTGTATTCAGGCTTGTGTTAATGTGTTTATTCATGCATACATGACCCATGTTAGCAGCTGCAGTGTGTCAGTATGGGAAGTCTTCTCAGTCACTTGGTATTCAGGTGGAGCTGCAGCCTGAGGTAATTCACGAACTTCTTTTTCTCTGCCGTATAGTTTGTCACAAGGCTATACCTGTCAGCAGCCATACACTCAAAATGTTCCACACTCTGTTGGGCATAAGGGAAAGGGTCCAGATTGGCAAAGGGAACTTGGCCACACCTCAGGTCATTAAACCTGCAGTCTAAATACTCACACACACACACACACACACACACACACACACACATCCCCTTGGACGCACACTTTGACTAAAATTCTACTCAAGCAATGCATTATGAATGCACAAGCGCACGCACGCACTGATGCCCACACAGTGGCATCTGTGTGGGCATCATGGATCCACACACAGGGACATCAGATCAGAGGAAATGCCAATATGAAAGATTGATGATGACCTAACTGCATACTCACAGGTCACTGAACACTTCCCTTTAATATACTGCATCAGAGATGTCTGACTGTGACTTTGTAAACCGAAAGCTAAAGTCAAACACAGATGCTCTACATTATAAATCTGCAGTTTTACTCTCATCCACAAAATGTTTAAAAAGGAAAGTAGGAAGTAATATTCAAACTCTACTAAAGCATCACTGACACATAGTGTATAGTGTGATAGAAGTGTAGTAGTACATAGTGTATGTACTATAGAATTTTGCATTACACAGAAGAAAAAAAATGGTGATATTTATTTAACAAGTGGCCAAATTTTCATATTTTTATTAGCTGCTTTGAAAGAATAAACAAAAAAACACGCTGAGTGGGATTGATTAGATGGCAGGGATGGCTGCTTTAAGAAGTGAAGTGTCCCATGTTCAAAGATGGTGCTGCTGGTGTACAAACTGATGTTAGGGTTTTTTTTATGAAGTCATGGGAAAAGTACTTTTCTTCCCCTTAATGTACCAAATCTCACAAGACATGGAATTCACAGCACTGTGAACAAAATGAGACATTTATCGGGCTTTTGATGATGCTTGCACTTAAGTTGACATTGCGGCGCTCTGTGGTTGGTTACAGTTGTGCTTGCTGCAAGTATTCAAGAAATTATTTTGGGACATATAGAGAGATATACAGTCTGTTGGAGGAAACAGATATTAAATATTCATTCATTCATTTATCTTCTACCAACTGTCTGTTTCTGGGTCGTTGGCGGTGCTGGAGCCAATCCCAGCTCACATTGGGTGAGGGCGGAGTACACCCTGGACACCTGGACGGCCATTATTAGATATTGCAGAATGTTAATAACAATGGTGTAACAAGTCATCATATCTACTGTCCATCACGTCTTCTGTCGTCACAGACGACACTTAGTAATAGATTTCCCAGCACCTGAAAATAACATGTTATATATATGTAAATATAACCTTACACGAGCTGTAGGTTTGGTTGTACAACCAGTCATTCCATGAGGACACAGCACATATTCATGTGTGGGCCAGGGACACTGCACAGC
This sequence comes from Echeneis naucrates, assembly GCF_900963305.1. Classification (NCBI taxonomy): domain Eukaryota; kingdom Metazoa; phylum Chordata; class Actinopteri; order Carangiformes; family Echeneidae; genus Echeneis; species Echeneis naucrates. The sequence continues at coordinate 12,227,645 of NC_042534.1, forward strand.
ATCAACACTGCAGGTCACAAGCAAGGCATCAATTCCCCTGCTGCTGGAAACAGAGCTGCAAGATGCCACTGGTGTGGCTGTAAAAGGCCTTGGGCGAAGCGCAGGAAATTATGGGACATCAAGCTGGGGGTTGATGTGCTTGGTCTGCCACACAAATAGTATAGACGTGCACATCTCCTACTTTGTATTTACCCACAGTATGTGAGTATGCCTTAAGCCCATTGCCTTTGAGTCATTCTCTTGTCTTGAAAAGTTTGTGCAAGAGTGTGTGTTTTTTGTTTTTTTGGTCTGTATTACTGTTACATTTGCCTTCTTTATCAGCCAATATGAGTCAGAGTGAACACCTACAGCAAAACTAATCCTTAAATGTCTTGCAGCTCTTGGCGATGCAGTCATTAATTTTACAGGATAACGATACATCTACAGAGCATGTTTAAAACATGAGCCACATTGGAAGTTATAATAACTGAATGCACTGAAACATTGATCCCTTTAGAAGAAAGCCCCATGCTTTTGATCAAGCTAAAACCAGAGCTTTCAGTAAATGGCCTTCTTAATCATCTGCATGCATGCATGGGTGCGCGCACACACACACAAGTGTAGGACAATAACAAAAATGTAGCTCTGCAGTCTGCATAGACAAGTAGACAAAGTAAACACATTACACAGCATTGAAGTAAGAGTTGTTTAATTCATTCTCTCGTATGAGAAATGTGTTTCACTTGAGACTCAGCCATTGTCCACTTTAGTGGACAAAAATAGTTACTTTTTCTTTTCCTTTGAAATGTGTTCTTTACCACCCCCACACTTCATTTATCCCCAAAAAGTCGATGAAAACACTTCTTTACCTGCTGGGTCTCAGGAGGTTATGAATGATGCTCTATTTGATGAAAGATCTTAGTTAAACCAGCACCCATTTCACTTCAAACTGGCACCTACGCAGTTCACCAACATTGGCCTGACAACCAAGCTTGATAAGGCAAAGGATCGGAATACCACAAAAAAGCACCCACAGAGAAAGACTTCTCCGCATCAGAAAAAAGCTAAGGATCTGGAGACCTGCACAGCCAACCTCCACACCTTGAAGAACGCTGACAGTCCTGACCAAATGTGGCATGAAAAGATTCAGGTCTTGAAAAACAACATCATGGACTTGACTATGGTCAAAGAAGGCCATCCTGCATATCTCCCAAGCGTGCTCAGGCTGAGGTGCTGGAGAAGGTCAACCTGCAGCAGCAGAAGCTCCGCACACAGCTGCTGCAACAAGCACAGAGTCTGAAAACTCCTGCCAGCGGGAAGAAAGGTCCGCCAAATTACCACTGGCAGAAAACCCACAGGGACCAAGCCCAGCAGACAGACCTGCAACAGGACACTAGAAAAAAGTCCGACAGAACCCAGGAGAAGGTTCTTCAGAAAAGATATTTTCTCTGCAAGAGGTGTAATTAAATATAGATTAGCTAAAGAAAGGTCTGCAGAGGATAAAAAAGGAAGCTTGAGAGGAGATGTAAAGATTAAAGGCCTCCTATGCCCCAGAGCTGAAGCATCTAAGAAAGGTGAACGTTGGACTAACTGCTTTCCAGAACAAAGCAGAGAAGCCGCTGCAGCTTCATCTGTGGCAGACAGGGAAGGCCGCCCTCCAAGAACCAGCCAGCCTAAAAATCCATCGGTTAAGCAGGAGAGTGATACTCAGTGATATTAATTGGATTATTTTCAGTGTTACAGCACTTTATGCAGCACTTATATACATAAGTGCACTCGAAAGTGTTAAAATATTCAGTTTTTAAATGGTACAGCTCTAACTGTAACCCAGCAGCTCCCTTCCAGATGATGAGTAGTCAAGCAGAGATGTTCCCTCTAATGAATTAAACAGCTCAATATGTGGCAAATCTAAAGCCATAGATATAGAGGGATAAAGCTGAAAGCATGTTTGTCATATTAGGAAAAGATTAATCACACAGGAGACTATAATTAAACATCTCAAACAGAAAGAAGAGAGCTTCCCTCAAGTCATTTCAATCAGATCTACTCTCTTTGGAATTAAGAAGTGGAAAAATGTGACAGTAAATTCCCAATAAATCTGGGGGAGCCAAGATGAAGTGAAGATCCTATCAAGTCTTTTACAGTCTGACCTTTGATGCAACAGCAGTGTACAGAGAAAGTTTCAATTTCTCTTCTGATCAATCCAGCTGGGAAATGTGTTTTGTAATATCCATGAGTCTAGTCAGTACATCTCCTTAGGGCATCTCTTGGTAGTCGCAGAGAACAGCATTACTGAGCTTTTTTCATCAAAGTGGAAATGCGCTGGCCAGATGTTCATGCTCATGGTGTGTGAGGGATTCATACTTGGTCTCCTATGCTATTAGCATTGAGCACGTGGCCTTTAAAGAGGCTATATAGGCTCAGTGAGATGTGGAGGAGTGAGAGTGGCAGGGTTTTGGCCTGTACTGTGGATCATTCAAAAAATGAAAATTAAGCTCTGAACCAAGTGGCAGGATGTGGACATAACCCTGCTGGTGCTCTGCAGCTGTACTGCGGCATTTCTAGCTTCAAGGGTGGAGGATCCATATGGGAATGAAAAGGTGTCCAATGGGAGATAAAAACATGTTATAATTAAAACACACTGTTTTATCCAGTGCCATTTCCAAATCTATCTTATCACAGCCCACGCTAAGGCTTAAACTTATGAATAAGAGCGTGCACTTTCCACAAAACATCATGCATCCACGTCTCAGCTCCACACTCACTTCTCGTCTTTAGCCTTTGGATGATACCTCTATATTTACTCAGACCACATCACATGCAGACCTTAGAGACATCAATTGAAGAAACAGCTTATTCTAGATACATAAGGTTGCCAACAATTTTTATGCTCCTAAAAAGTGGTTTGGCCCAAAAGCACACCTGATGTGGTCCTTTCAACGAAAACATTTAAGTGAGATTCGTTGAAATTTCCAATACTTTACACCTTTCCTGTGTTTTATTTGAGGTTATGATATTGGTTAGACATATTTGAAAATTTGATTACCGAAAAACCAACCAATGCAGTTTTACCTTATCTTTTCAGGGTTCCCTGTGGCACACTAATAACAGGTCACCAACACACACAAACCTGCATATTCACACATACACACTCACACACAATGAGACACATGGCCATGACCACAGTGGGCTGTACAACGACTTACATTCCTTGTCTTGAATCTTACCTACATCTATTTTGGTTTTATCTCAAAGCCTGGATTAATCTCAAATTATTTCGATGATGCCCCGATGCCTGGAAAAATGTTCACATCCTGACTGTGTGGAACCACAGTATGGAATGTTTCTGCTACAGGGGGACACCATGTAGTTCAGCTTTAAAGCTTTTCTGCCGATCAAACAGTCCCATTTGTTTCAGCATCAATAGCAGCTGTCTTTCATGTAAATACGCAAGAGCTGTCTGCTCACATTACAACCCTGAAGTTTCAAATTCTCATCTTAAAAACTGCATTACAATTTTTTCTGCCATGGGGTTAAACCCCTGTTTGTCACTCTAGACTTAGGAGATAAACCAGAGCTAAGTCCAGAACACAACTGCCAGAGAAGAGAATTTGAAAAGGAATAAGGAATCATCCATCTCAGTGTCTGCCTTGATCTGCATCCTACTTGTCCACTCAGCTACAACGCTCACAGTCTCTGCTTCATCTTATCATTCTCCCTCATGGTCATGATTCATTTGAACACTGAGTGTCAGTGGATGCAGATCACCACAGTTTCATCAGGTGGAGAATTGCCCACAAGGCCGGGGGCAAAAGGTCAGCGCTTCATCAGTCAGGTGTAGGGTGATGCCTCACTGACAATATGGAACCATATGTGCACACATTTAGTTTGGTGTGTGTATGCCATACAATCGTAATGCTTCTGGAAATCCTTGGGTAAGGGATTGCAACTGGTTAAATGTGCCAAACTGATGGTAACTTCTTAAAATTCTGCTTATTTTTCACTAGGCCACCTGGCCCTCTTGCCTGTGATACAGCTGTACTGGCAACTATCCATCAATGAAGCATCAGTAAACATCTATGCAAGTTCAAGGATGCTGAGTAGGGCATACACGCCTGTGCGAATGCTGAAAAACTGAATATTCTGAAGTACGTTCTTTTGGGAAATCTCTGGCTAAATATTTTCCCTTTCTACTGCAAGTGTTTGATTGAAGGGTATAATGGTTAAGGAGGGAATTAAAATAAAAATAACATCCTGATTGGAGGAAAGACTGTAAAGTCTTAGCTCATTATTGGCCCTATGCTGGAACGGTGATGTGCCGTCGGCACTCATGCATTGAGGCACAGGGTGAGAAAACATGTGGGAGGAGGTTGAAAGGTAATGTGGCCTTAACAATCCCTCATTCCAGCTCTTGAACGGGGGGCATTTCATTAACCCCTGAAGCAGTGAGACATGAAAAGAGAGGTCAAGGGGTGGACAGGGTGGACAGGGTGGAGAGGGAGAGCACATATCACACAATTTCCAAAATTTAGGAGTAACCTGTGCTGACAGGCACCCATTTTAATGTCTTAGAGAAACGGCCCCACATTCAGACACTGTGGAATTGAGAATCGTAATTTTAAAGGGGGAATGAAAAAAAAAAAAAAAAAAAAACTATATATATAGTTTTTTTTTAGTTTTTTTTAGTTTTTTTAGTTTTTTTTTTCTCCTAAAAATGAGCAGTCATACAATTGCTGTACTTGGCACTTTATCATGAATAATTGAATCTTGGAGAAATTTCTTTCAACAACTCTTCTTACTGATCAGAATTCTTTACACAACTACACTTCTGTCTTGACTTCTTTTATTGTAGACTCTACAATTCATGCAAAAAAGTACGCAAGAAAGAAATTGATCATTTGAGGTATGTTAGTGGTACAAAATCCATTCAAACAAGTTATTGAATTTTCCTGCCGTCGTAATTATTCCAATGCTTGCTATGAGTATGACTGTTCCTTTTAATGTTATTTTTTGTTAACAATTCATATTCTAAACTGAAGGAGAGTGTTTGAGTGTAACTGTATTTACCACAACATAACTGAAAAGGCCTCCGTGCTTTGTAATCACTGCAATATCATTTCACATAATTTTTCATATAACCTTTGAATGTTTTTTATCTTATGGTCAACACAACCAAAATATTTAAAAAAAGACAAATAAGAGAAGGATCTCTATTGATTTGTCATGAGCTTTGAACAGTGCTCCAGAAATTGGGAGGAAATTGGACAGTCCTTCTGAGAAATCTGCTCTGGCACCAACGTAACATGAGAGGCATATGAGTGAGTAAAGTGAGTAATGCATTTCTGATAATATGACACCCTGACTTCCAGAAAATATTACAGCTGGTACAAAACTTCAGAGATGAAATATGCTGCATTCTCCCACATGTGATGAAAATGCACTTTATTTCATTTCTATAAATATTCTTTATTATTCTTGTATTTTTTCTCATACATGAAACATTTGCACTTTTATAGTTCTAGGAGGTCACAATATAAATCTGACAGCTGCAGGGCTGGGTGATACAACATTGAATCAATACCACATTTCAAACTTCTACTTCAATATGACTAATGAACAAATTTATGATTCCAATGGGGCTAATCATCCTTTTTGGTTTTATGAGTCATCCAATCTTCATAACCGGACGCTCAGTGTGTCATTCATATCAGCTCATGGGCACAGTGCTGTGGAAAATATAAACTGAATTAAATTATATCAGTAAGACGGATCATTCAGAGGCTCTGAATGCTGGTTCACACAGCAGTTCCTTTGATTTTACCTGCACTAGAGCAGAGATTTTTCCTTTTGGGTCGTGAAAAAATTTCATACACGCTGAGCATATTTTCAGTACATGGCAGCCGTCACCTGGACACACCATCAGAGAATACAGTATTATACCACTAAACCAGCAGGGAGTGAGAGAGATGTAAGAAAGGAGACTGCCAGCATGGATCAAAAGAGAACATGAAAAGCTTGGAGGGCAGGACATCAGGATAATTATACAGCAGAGACTAAACACATCTTTGTTTGTCCTTTTCCACCACAATTTCTAGGAATGTAACCTGCATTATAATCTCTCACAGGCACACACGTTCTGCACGCAGCAGAAAAACAAACAATTTTTTGATTGCTTTCAAGCACATATGAGCAGCAATGATTGTCTCAGCGTCTGTGGAGAAACAGTTCGAAGGAGGGAGAGAGAATGAGCGGAGAAAAAGAGGCAAGAGGACAATTCACGCTACGTGAATCATTGTGAAGGAAAGAGAGAGACAGAGGGGGCAAGGGGCAAGCTTGATGAGGTGGAAGTAGTCTACCTGGCACTCTTCCTCTGGCTGACTGAGCTCACATTGGACAGACAGAAAAGCGGAGGCACAGACCGGCAGGAGCTAACCTCAGATAAACCATATGAACTTCAACAGGAGAAAAATAATCAACCACTGTGAGTCACCAGCTCAGCACTACTGATTAGAGCAAGCACCCAGAAAAAATGCCAGCTTAGTAGCATACAAGCCTAACAGCTGCGTTGGCAATCAAATCAAACCAAAACATACACTTCGCTTGGTTTAAATATTTAATAAATAAAATTTTATTAATAGGAAAATGTTTCAAATTCTGAAAAAATGTTGTTGATGGTTCATTGGTCATTTCAAGCACTAGAGCATTATTCTCCTTCAAAAAAAAAGTAAGTTAAACAAAAATGAAACCACTTATTCCATAAACTGATAAGAAATTACACAAATGTTTAACCTGGGTAGAGTAAACCATTTCATATCATCCAAAGCAATACATGTCTGACTCAAATCCTTGCTTGTTATTTTCTCCTTGTGCCACTTAAAAGTAGATTTTTCCATCTGAGCACACCCCAGGTATTCTGGTCATTACTGTCACCCACGCTCTGTGACTCATTTGCATCCATTTGTGAGGTGGACGGACCCCATTCTGTTGAAGTTGTCTATCAAGAGGCAGTTTTTCAGAAGTGGCATTTAAAACAACTGCCAGACACAAGAAACTGGCAGCTACATAACTACAGTAATTATCCTGTGATCGTACTGAAGGTCTTATTCAGCGTAGAGAAAATGCTAACAGCCAGCAATCAGTACATTCAGAGCGTCCACACATGGCAGCACCACATCCATGTACACTGGCATCGAACAAGGCACAGATGCCCATCAGACATTAGACACAAAGACTCAAAGGTGTTCTAGAAACAGACAAGGAACAGAAACACTAAAGATTAGAGGGAACAAACATCCACATTGGTGGCACATTCTTTGAAAGGATATTGAATTTTTGCAGCCTGCATCATGGGAGACTTCAGCCATCCAGCCCATGGACTGCTTGACCTGCTCCCCTCGGGCAAGAGGCTGCACAGCTGCACAGCAACTAGGCTCAAACGCAGCTCCTACCCAGAGGCTGTTAGACTGGCAAACTCCATTTAACACTTGCACTAGTTTTTAAAGATAATTTTATAGATAGTTTAGATAAAACTGTGTACGTTTATTATAACATGTGCTTCCTAACCTGACTAGAAATTTAATTTCATGTGCAAACATACATATATCGATAAATTAACCAGAACCTTGAATTTCCACCTGGTTTAGTCTAGGTGATCCTCGTTGCTCCAGGTGAAGCAAAACACGACAAAGGGATGAATCAAGCATTATGTTTTCAGTGTTTCTGTAAGTAGTAGACAGATTATTCTCCATTGGAGAAGGACGTATCACTCTGAAATGCACATTTAAAAACATTGCAGTGGATGTTATTGCCCGTTTGCACTAAAATATGATCAGCGACTTCCCAAAGCAACCTGAGGAAAGTAAGTTCCCAACAGGCTAAATAGCTTTTGCCAAATCTGCAGGAACAAAAACTTTATACTGCTCTATCAAAAGCAAACTCTCTTCAAAGCAGCCCACAAAGACTCACAGTAGATCAGGCTGTTTGGAAATAGGGCCATTTTCAGCCTTCAGTCCTCCCCCTGGGACCCAGCTCGGGCTCTCCAAGAACCAGGAGCCCCACAGAGAAAGGCCCTGCAGGAGAAATGTCCACAGTGGAGTTCAGGAGTAAATAATTAATGATTCCCTGTTGGTGGGCAGCATGGAGGCGTAGTGGTTAGCGCTGTTGCCCCACAAAAAGAAGGTCATGGGTTCAGTTCCAGGGCCTTTCTGCATGTTCTCCCTGTGTGGGTTTTCTCCTGGTATTCCTGTTTCCTCCTGCCCTCCAAACACATCATGTTTGGGTTAACTGGTGACTCTAAATTGTCCGTATGAGTGTGAGTGGTTGTTGGTCTTTGTCTGTCTCTGTGTGTTGGCCCTGTGATGGACTGCTGACCTGTCCAGGGTGTACCCCACCCTCACCCAATGCGAGCTGGGACTGGCTCCAGCCCCCCCCATGACCTGGAAACGGATAAGTGTTAGAAGATGAATGAATGAATGAATGAATGAGTCCCTGCTGGCACATTGAATTCAGCCACTGCTGCTGTAAGGAGGCAGCATATGTCCTCCCCCTCTGGCTGTTTCCTTTCTTGCCATCCTTTACCGCCCCACCCCCATTGTCTTCTTGACAAAAAACTCAAATATGCAGGGCTCTTCACTGCGGCGAGGACATGAAGCAGATTCCCTTCTCAGTGACATCTTTAATAATTCTGACCTGAACCAATTGGGTTTATTGGGGGACATTCCTGCAGCGCTGAGGGGGGAGGGCTGTGTAGCATCAGAAGTAGTCGACATGCTGTATAAAGTAATAGTGAAGCTGAAGAGAAGGGGACTGCCCTTTGTCTTTCTGCTGATGGTGACCTGGCTTTAATCACTCCAGAGACATGCCTTTGTTCCTATTTGTTAGGGTAATATGAATGACGCACAACAGTGGTGCAATAATACAACACATGGCGCACAACTGTTAGGAAGTTTACTGGCTGCTGAAATGGGACTGTATAATACAGACACAAAATGCAGAGCTGGGGAACTTAGCCTATGTATGATGTACATTTTTTTAACAGTGGTCTTCAAAACACAACACACTCAATGAACACAGATTCAATAAGGATAAAAGGAAGTAGACATGAGGATATGATCTGAGGCAATTCTCATTTTCTTAAAAGCTTTTCATGTTCAGCTGGTCGCTCAATTTGCAGTGCTGCTATAGGAAGGAAGAAATTAATCGATTTGGAGTTAACCTCATTCTTTAGGATAATAAACACAGCCTTTGCAAATTCAAAAGCATACCTGTGATGAAATATATCACTCAGCTAGCTACCACAGCACACGTTAATCAGTTTCGTGAGGATTTATTGGGTCTGGCATATATCAAGAAATAATAGAACAGCTGACATAAGGAGACATATCAGAGTTGAAACATGACTAACTCAACAAATTACAATATAAATCCCTCAAGCATCAGATTCTGCTTTTAAATCAGTGCTGTTTTGCATTGGCATTTACTGAGTGAAATAGATTGTTCCTTATATCACAGGAGGTCAGGAAGTACATGTTTCAAAGGGTCCCACAAAAACGGTTGGCAGAAAGAGATTTTTGGCTTCACGCTGCTAAGCCAGCTCACACACCAGGTGACATAATGGTGTACATAAATGGGCCTAATTGGGTCTCCTAATCTCTCTGCAAACATTTGGAGATCCTTGGTACAGTAAGCATTGTGCAGTGATAATTGTGATTTATCTTTTGTCTGTAGTCATCATTTAGCCTTTTGCAATCATTAGCTTTGGTGTGACACAGAGAGCCTGCAGTCCCGACATCCCCAGACCATCTGCTCGGCCTCGCCATGCCAGCCACCAAGCAACCTACCACCTACCACCCTCACATAATGCCCCATTTGGTAAGGCATCTGTCTACTCTCCTGATCTGCCAACAAAGGATTACTGAGTGTTTAAACGAGCCCTTGGATATTTAACAATATTCAGATGTCCATTAAATCCTATAGACTATGTTTGAGCAAATGCACTGAGCTGCCAGTGATCTGGGGACAGCCCAATTCAAGATGCCACAATGCTAATGGAACACATGAGGAGAGAAATCAACAGTCCATGTGGAACCAGCATCTATGTCTGATTGGCTTTCATTCTTTGACCCATCTCTGATAAAAGATGATTATCAGTCCATGGTTATTCTGTGCTAGACAACAAACACCTACAGCATTTCTAGGCTTAATAAGCCAGTCCAGAGAAAACGCACGTTATCTGTTAACGAGACAGAGAATGCAAAACAGCGGGCAGCACGACAGCATTGTGGTTAGCAATGTTGCCCCACAACAGGAAGGTTGTGGGTTCAGTTCCCAGGCCTGGGGCCTTTCTGTGTGGAGTTTGCATGTTCTCCCCGTGCTTGCCTGGGTTTTTTCCGCCATCCAAAGACATCATGTTTGGGTTAACTGGTGGCTCTAAATTTCCCACAGGTCTGAGCGTGAAACACAGCAAATCTCTTGCACTGTTGCTTTTATTTCTCGGCTGAAAAAAATCTCGAAAATGTATTGGCTATAAATTTTGATATTAATCAAATTGTGTAGATCATGAATCAACCTGTATTTAATCAAAGGGCACATATCAACAGTTTAAAGTAATAACAGATACTTACACAACAGACAGGCCAGAGCAAAGTATTACTTATTTTTTTATCTCCAACACTGTTTACGTACCATTTTCCATCCTGAAGCATAGTGTATGAAAACTGAACACAGATAAAACAGCTCCACTAAGAGTGCATATGGAAAATGTTCCTGAGGAAACTTTATAAATATCATCCACATAGACAGGACCAATCGACACAGTCTCCCACAGTATTTACTGGCAGTGATCATTAAATCCTACTAAGGCTAGATGTCTGCAGGTTGTTTTATGTAATAATGCTTCTTACAGTACAGTATATTACAATAGGCCTTTGAGCTAAGTAACTTGGCTTGGAGAAATATTTCCATAACAGCAGTCCATTGTATTACACTGTAGGAAAAATTAATTGATGTTATTTCTGAATCAAGTGTGGTATTCCTGATACTAATGGACTACGCTGCCTCCTTGCTGTGTTTTAACAGAAGCAAATGCTCAAAAGCTAATGAAGTACAGTGAAAAGCAGTTTTAACAGAGTTAGTAGAAGGACAGAGAAGTGGCTTATCCTGCCGCCAAGATTTCATCTGCTTTTAAAACAACAATATTATAAGATTACACAAGACTATTGAGAGGATACCTATTAAGTGGAAATGTCCCACCACAGAGTGTTTGCAGCATCTCACTTGTGAAACAGCACCTGCAGTCTGTCAGCTACCAAACCACGTGGTGTCCAGAATGGAAGAGGGGGACTTTTTGGGCCAAACAAATGGCTACAACAAATGTAACACAACTTCCTGTGGAAAGAAATGTCCAGAGAACAAAATGATTCAGGAAGAAAAAAGACCAAGTATAAGGGTTCTTGGGTCCAATCTTAGTTTCTCCCAACATCACTCAAAGGAGAAAAACAAATGAGGGGGTCAAAAACAGTGAATATCTTCAGTCTCCATTTTCTCTGGTCTTTTGGAGAAGAAATAGTTTGAGAGAGCCTGTGGTCTCTGGAGCAGCAGCAATAAGGAGGAGACATTTTCTTTACTAACCCTCCAGAGATTTACTATTGAAAACCAATTAAGTCTTTGTCTTGCTTGTGTGCTTGGAAGGGATCGTTGCAGGGAGTGAGAAAGGTCATCTGTCTCTTTATGTCCTGGTGTTGAAAAGGTCCATAATACACACATTCTCTCTACCACTGTCTTTCTCTCACTATTATGCACAGACAAATATCCACATTTACACTGCAGCCACAGAAGCCACAGAAAAAACAGTTACTGCCTCATGATGGGATATCTTCGCCACTCTGAATAGTCTTATTACCTAAAAAATATTATTATAACATGTTATATATAATTTAAATTAAATATAACTTTCTCATAATTGTTGTGTGACGTGACTTTGGGTATGACTTTTGATCCCAGACATCCAGTCAGTTTCACTTTCAGTCCACATGAATATTTGTCAAATGAGGTGGCATAGCCATGTTCTGACTGGTTTTTCTCAAATCATTTGTTAAAAAAAAAAAAAAAAAATCAAATTACAGAAACAAACACACCAACCAATTATGTTAGAGCTAACCTACTAACCAATCAGAATAAGGCTACAAGCTGTCACCATGACCGTGATCCCTGACCTTTAACCACACTAACATAATCAGTTCATTCTTGAGTCCAAGTGAATGTCTGTTTCAAATTGGAAATTCTCAACTGACCAGCAGTAGACAGACAGAGAGACAACATGAAAACGCAATGCTTCCAGTCCTTGCTGTCATCGAAGTGGAGGTATAATGACCACACCAGCAAACTAATGTGAGTTATGGCTACTAGTCCTCCCAACGTAATAAAGGAGCTGACTAGTGTGACCAAGGCAGCAATTAGCAGTATTCCCAAGGGCTGCTCTCTTATCTCGCCCAGTATTCACAATGTGTTAATCACATATCTGTAATGAAGAGATGGATGATAACAGTATGAAAGGATACATGGAAGGACTATTGATCATGCCAATTAAATTCAAACAAATTAGGGAGGAAAGAGGATAGACTCGCTTCTGCTTGCAGGCACGTCTGGAAGTTTATTTAACTATGCAATTACAGAGTCTGTGAGATATCTGGAGTTTGAAATGATCAATGATCTTTAACACTGCTTCATTAGTGCTGCGTCATTAGCATTAATGATCATAGGCAAAACAAGGCAGATTCTAGTTAATGTTTTAAGCCATTTGAGGTGGCCTTCAAAAATTTTCAATTTTCTCTTGGACTCTCTAAGACCAAAATCTGGAATTGGTTCTGAGACTGTAATTGGAGCTTCCAATCTTCCACTTAATCAAATAGCTTACTATACACCTTTGTGAGAAATTGAAGGAGCACAGAGTAGCAAGCCCCAAATTTTACATAACTTACATTTACATTTAAGAGCAAATGCATTACTAAATATTGAACTAATGAACTAACGAACTAATGAAACTAAATCAGAAGCAGAAACTTTCTTTTCCGTAAATCTCTTGGCCCTCAATCGTTTTGAAAATCAAACGTGTGTAAAAATGAACGGCTGTCAGCTAACATTGCTCCAATGACTGCAGTTAGACGAACTCCCTGAGAGAAGTGTATGCTTTTCAACCAAAACAGACGAGAAGAAAAGAGAAAGAGAAGAGGAGAGAAGAGAGTTCATTAGTGGCTCGTGTGATCGTTTATATAGTCCTGACAGACAGCAGAGAGGTACCATGTGTCAAAGCACCTTTCCTGTCCTTGTTAGTTCTATGTACCTGCTCTTTTTCCTTTTGGTTTCCATGACAATCTACCCATCAGACTGGTCATAACCTTGACATTCCCTCCTCACCTGTAACATATATAATGGTGTTCACCTTTGTGTTTGTGACTCTGTGTATGGGAAGCACAAAAGCCAATTTTTGTTTTTTCACTAGGCAATAATACTGAGACTTCTTGGGTTCCACTGCGTAATCTTATTCTAAAATTCTTTCAAGACTAGGCTTGCCTGTGAATTTTCTGCACACCCAAGGTGCAAAGTTAGAGTCTACTCAGTACAGACATACATCAGCATGCCAAGTAATGACTGATATCCCCGCTTGATGGCTAGAATAGAGCAAGTGGTTCAATACATCGACAGTGACACGCTGACTGTCCTGTATGGAAGCGGAGCTAAATCGAGTTGGAGGCAAGTCGATATGAGACCGCTAAAAGCAACTCATTGCAGACTTATTGAAAGTCACCTGTCAGTGGTTGGTGAATAAAGTTATTGGCGTGTTTCATGGTTTCTATATTTTATAGCTGTTATTCTGCGTTTTTCTTCACAAACTACGGTGCTGGCTTTCTGCTGGCAGCGCCTCTGCTCTCTGGCTGGAGAGCTATCGCTTGCACTCGTTCTTATTTGATCAGCTCCAGTTCCACTGGGATGACCTTTGCCGGGTTAACAAAATGTCGCATGTGATTTCACTGCGGGCATCAAGTAACTTGGAGACAAGTGCCAAGTTCCAGGGGAACAGACTGAAACCAGCACAGCGGCTGAAGAAAGGTGTCATCACATGGCAACAGTCCAGCAATTCTTTTGTTTTCGTAATATTCTAAAGCATTTGAATTTCTGGACTTTTTCATCTTCCACCAAATTACTCATTATAGAGCATAATGACATAAATGTCATATTTTATTCTTCTGACCAAACATCCATCAATACAACATTTATACGGTATGCACGGAAATGTTTAGTGTGGTGATCAGTCAGTTTATGCTTAATAATTCTTCTGTTCGTTTAACACTGCTCTTGTCTTCCTGTTTTGCTCTGAGTCTGATTACTTTGTAATTTGATGAGATGTTTTTACTGCATTGAACCAATGGTCTTCTCTTTGAATTTCTTTGATACTGTGCACAGTGCAGTGCTGGCCTAAAGAAATTCAATAACAGGGGCCACTGAGAAACAAATACAATACTCTGAATGTCATATTATTGGATGTTACAATCTGTTTGTGAAGCTTAGTGTGTGAAATGATTATTTGCTTTATTCATAATGCAGAAAACCAAACCTCACTAGGGGAAGGGGAAAATAATGCAGTCCACACACACTTTTTCTGGGTGCATGGGGACATTCCACCTGAGCTTCTTACCAGCACAGGTGGCCCTTTGTCTTCCTTTAGACCTTTTCACCAAGATAGTCATCTGTGGAGCCAAACGAGTAACTCTGCCTCTAAGCTGACACAGCCTACTCTGTTCATCACTGCGGTGCCCATTTCCTCTGTTCATTCATTCTGCCACTCTTTTCCTCATTCACCTTGGACCAACAACTCAGCCTTCTGTTTGCTGGGAACAGGAGCATCATCTGGGATGCTAATCCAAAGAGAGAGTAAGCATCACTTTCGATCTCTCCATGAGTGGTAATGAGATTGCCTGGCTTTGGACCAGGGGAATTCATCTGTGTGCAGGGATCACCAAAATAATTGACTGAACAGTCAAACCCAAACCCATCTGTGTCCATCAAGCTAACCTTTTGTTTTTCTTTTCGTTTTCTTTTTTTTTTCCTGCCGCTCTCAGATTCTTTTCTGCTGCTGCTGGCCTGCAGGTTATATCGATGTGTGACGCTGAACAATTGCTTGTCTGTGACTGATGACAAATGGTACTGCAGTTTCTTATGAAAATCAATGAGTCCATATACCCGTTTACTTTAATCACCTCTTACTGCAAGCTGCCATTTGCCCTGAAGCCAATTCCACTGATGAACGACAGTCAGGAGCAACGGTATCCAATCACTTCTTCACATATTGGCACTGACTGAATTGACTGTCTGATTGAGAGTGGCTGGCTGACAAAGGAGGGAGGGAAAAGCATGGGAGGGGCTGACGCATGCACGGATCATGTGCTAGCATTTTTATTTCAGTTACCACTTTACCAGAAAGTGTTGTGACCATTGTTTCATGCTTGATGTGTGTATATGTGAGTTATTGCATGCCTAAAATGGAAGTGTGTGGGAGTTTTCTCTCCAGACCTGTCAACTGACAAACAGTTTCATGCCTTCGTTCATTCGCTCACACTGGGTGAGGGCGGAGTCACCCTGGACAGGTCAGCAGTCCATCACAGGGCCAACACACAGAGACAGAAAGAGTCCAACAACCACTCACACTCAGACCTACGGACAATTTAGAGTCATCAGTTAACCCAAACATGACGTCTTTTGATGGTTGGATTTTGGGACAAACTTTGATTTTTGATACTAGAGGACATTGCCTTGGACTTTTGGAAAATGTGACAAATGTTTTTCAAGGATAATTATGTTTTTTTTTGTCCCAAAACTTCAAACCATTAAGACAACGAACAGAATGATGAATACACCTCAATGATCTAAATGCTTCTGAATATGTGTCTATATGTTCATCACTGACACCTAATTTGTCCCAAAACAATACTGTTGATTGCAGCTTAGTGCCAAACCCAGAGACATAGTATGCCTTCATTCTGGTTTCTGATTTCAAAACACCTGAATAAACATGGATTAACACGAACACATCAACCCCCCAATCCTCTGTCTCAGCCTCTAAGAAAGGCCATTAGAGAGAGGCTCATTATCATCCATTGTCCCTAAATTTCCTTTTCGATTCCACTGTTGTTCTTTCAAACCATCAGTGCTCATTTGCACTGTCAATCTTAAGCATCTGATCATTAATACACTGCAAAATGCTAACAGTCCCAAGTCCACTTTCAGCACACTGTCATTTGACACTAATCTACAACCTATTAGTGCAAGCAAGATGTGCTGCCAAAATCTATCTGGCTAAATCTCATAGGGTACCACTGATCCCTGCATGTCAGCCTATGAGGGGAGAGGGGGCAATTATTTTTTCTATTTGACTGCAGTTGAGCATCAGGTGAGATCTGGATTTGAATTACAGTCCATCTGCCTGTGATGTGGATGAGACAATAGTTCTGAGATTTTGGACAAATATATATATCTGTGTTATGCCAACAACAAAGGCTTATTGACACATGACATCTCTGGAATACACTAAAAATAACACCACTGCATAGCACAGATATGGTGTTACTCAACGTCAGCCATCATGCATGCAAATCCATACAGACTTTTAATAAATGTTGAGCACAATACAACATGACCAACATGATCAGCAGCAGAGGCAGTTAGTTAAATGTGTAATGTAGACCCCAGGTCTCCGTAGACTGCTGCGAAAGGTTTCACATGTCCGTGTAGGCCATACGTCTGGACTGTCTGCCACTCAATTCCTGCTACAACTGTACATAGTATGCAAGGTGCAGTGCAGCACATATAGTATCACACACAATAAACTACACACACACCAAACAGTACACATGATGAGAGCAAACAGTCACAACAAAAGCCTCTATGACCCTCTAAACAGCTGTAAAGAGAGATTCAAGAAGCATTTCTCACTCGTACTGCTACTTAAAGGACCCTGCTATATCACCAGTTGTATTTTCAACTGAGCAAGTGCTATTGCTTTTCAAAAAGGACAAAAAAAAAGTAAAAGACTGTATGCTCTGTTTGACTGTCTAATTCACTGTCTAAACTATGCAATCACAGCCTTAAATTTGCTGATAGTGTAGCTGATTTGAAGATTCAAGGAGTCCGTGAATTACAGAGGGCAGATGCAAAGCTCACAGTAGCTATCTGTGGACTTGGAGGAGCTTTTTTTTTTTCTTACTGCCACGGGAGATAGCGCTTTAGCTGGCTTAGCTGGCCAGACAGAGTGGTGGTGATAATGGTCTGCTCACCTCTCCCAGATCCTCTTACACTGTGGGGGACACACAAGCTGCTCTGTATTTAGCAGCAGTCGTCTCTGCTGTGAGCTTAGGCCTCAAGAGTGCTGGTAGCCGCTTCCTCTGGCTTCACAATTGTCTAAAGGAACAAATGGCTCTGGAGCAAGTGAACATGGTAGCTTTGATTCTACTGCCAACTTTTGCAAATGTATTGACTTCAAGTCACTATCCCAAAAAAACCAAAACAAAACATTTTTATAAACTGTTGTGTTCTTGATGAACAGCATAACAGACAGAGTGAAATGACCCACTTCAAGTAATCTCTCACATGCTATATTTGGTATTATAACTGGATACTGTGGCTACACAGTCATGGTTATTTTCCAGCTTTGTTTTGCAGTCTTGAGTGATCGCCTTCTGTATCTTGGCTGCAATTTTCCAGACGGTCCTCTGTCACCTATTCTCTGTGACGATCCCAGAAATCCGTTTGGTCCCGTCAATTGATTGCAATGAATCCTTCTGTGAAAACCTCTGCAAGCAGACATACGCCTGTGTATGACATCCTTCTGCTGCACTCAGCCAGTCAGCCATATCTCAGTGTAATCATGCATGAACCAAGGGATACATAAGCTGCATCAATATATTCCTTGTATCTTGTTTAACAAACAAAACAGACAACAAAATAATGACAATTGCACAGGCCAGACACAGTCTGGGTAAGACTGACCACCCACAGTGTAACAAGCAGCCATGTTTCATGTCTTATTTCTGTTATAAAGAAATGAAAAGCTCTGAGAGGGAAGTATGTTGTGTTTGTCATTTTTATGATATGTTACATTCTTGACCACACAGGGACTGAGCATAGGGAGGATGTTTGGTTCTGGTAGAGACAACGAGGAAGCAAGCCATTTTAACACCTTCTATAAGCAGCATAGGAAGATCCTGATGACATTTTCCTCTTGCCAGGAAGAACAATTCAGACATCAGAGGAGAGAACTTACAATATGCTCCTCGCAGGGAGCATGAGTACAGAATGATGAACAGTGAGAAGTAGTTATCTGAACAGTTGGGTAGAAGTTCGTTCGACAGGAAAGTGTCCACCAGAGATGGCAAGCGTGATTGGCTCTGGTTGTTTGGTTGGTCCTGAGGAGAAGGAACATGCTGTGCAGGAACAAGCTAATCTGCAGATTCAATAGAAACAACATGAATGGATGCTTTGGAGCAGTGAGGCCTGCTGCTAGAACCTGAGGCTTTAGCACATGTAGAACATTACACTGAGTTAAAAGCACATGAAAAGATTGTGAATGATTGTGAAGTACAATTATTCCATTTTCCCACTGAATGTAGAATATCCCAGCTACACAAAATGAAATAGAGAATTGATGTCATTTTATTTTGGATACTGATCTCAGATACCATTTGTCATCATGCTAGTGTCATGTGTCGAGTACACTCTTTAAATCAATTATATACTGAGTACGTTTTGTTACACCCTGCCTGCTGATTAAACCTTTGGACACCAAACACTAAACATATTAGATTTCTTTGTCACCAAAGTTTGAATAGCTTCTCATATTCCCAAAGCATGTACAGAAAACAGGAGATTCAGAAGCAACAGCACATTGCATCGCCTGGTTTCTGTGTTCAATGTGACAAATCTTTGGCTATTTGTAAAAGTATGAATCATAACTGAGTAGCTGCAGCTTGTGGGCAGGGTGGCATAAGTTCACTGGAGGTCAGACATGCCGCCCACACACTGCCGATGGAGCAGAGCAAATCATGGAAATTCCTATGCTGCTCAAAAATGATATGAAATAAGATGAGCTGTTGCAGGACCAAGGACTACAAGGGGTGAGCAAAGCACCTTTTTCATCTGGAGCGAGTGTGAAGCCAAGCTCTTGAGAATGATTGTATCTGAAGGACAACATTCGGCTGAGACGCTGAACTCCTGAGCAGCGCAGCGAAAGCACTTCTGATGCTTTTTAGTGACATGCCATCATCCCATCATCAGGCCAACATCCCATCTCGTCTTGTTAAGTGTGTTGGTTTCCTGCAACTTTCATGAATGAATGAATGCTGCTGAGGGAGCTCTTGAGCGAAAGCAGAAGTAGCAGCTTGAGCTTTAAACTGCAGTGAGCTTAGAAATATAACATCAACTAACACAGCATCAACACAGGAAAAATATGAATTTTATCAGTCATGGCACTTTTAGATATGAAGTTTAAAATTGAAACTGTGATAGAAAAAAAGAATTCCACTCTAGATCCTCTCCCTTTTAGTCTTCAATACAGCCCTCCACTGTGACCACAGTCACAACAATAACACCAATTGGTCACATTTTCAATGGAAAGCATCATTTGTAACAACCATTTGTAGCCATTTTGGAAATCATTATGGGATGTCATGCACATGCACACACAGTTGTGTATTCATCAGTTGTATCATGTTCATCAGCATTACATGTTTTTTCAACAATCCTGCAGAAATGATACCATCATTCTCAACAACAATTTAGTTTGACTTTGAGCTTTCGTCCTTCTCTTTTGAGTTGAAGTTATCAGTTCACCAAGCTTTGCAAAACAGTCACCATTCTGGCCTTCTGACCTTGAAGATTTGTAAAGGAGAAATGCTTGAAGAAAAAGCCATGAAACGTGTTGTCCACTTAAAGAAACTGCTCTGTTATTATCAGTGCTCACTTGGCATCTTCCTGTGAGCTGACATTATCTCCAAGTCCTTCCTCATTTCCTCTCATCCTTTCACCCAACTAAAGCAATGCTTCTGGAGAAACTCTCCTTGCCTTTTCCTTCTCTGCTTTATATTCTTTCATCCCTATAGTCTCTGCAACCTCACCCTGTTTCTTTCCTTCCTCTCCTCACTCTCATCAACCCCTCAGACACTGTGTCTCACTGGTGCTCCCATTATACTGCCAAGGGTGCTTCACCCTTCCATCTCCCAGTAATGGATTTCCAATGCTTTGACCATCTTATGGGTCACGTGGTCATGTCTCCTCCCTTGGTAGCATCACTCTGTAAGCTGTTTAGAAATGCATGAATCCACTCAGTATTATTGTTCTCATTCCATCATTACTCCATCCCCATACAGCGCAGCAGTGTACGACCCCCGCCTGCTTCCCCGGCTGTACCAAATCAAACTGATGAAGATTGCTGCTGCCATGTAACATCATTACATCATCACTTCCAAATCCTAAACCTAATTGACTTGTTATGCAGAAATATAACATAGGAAAGTGGCTAACAATGCAGGTTATGGTTCTAATCATTGTTTGGTAATTTAATTAATGGTGACAAATTATCTTGGCTTTGTCTTTTCACCAAGATGTGCAACATTTCCTCACAGTCAAAATGTGCCAGATTGAAGAAAAAAAAAAGGCTGCAGAAATTCTTTGCTCATCGCTCACGATCAACATTTAATTAACTGTGAAATAGCAATTTGGATACCTTGGACCGGCACATTTTCATAGGATACCATCCATGCACTTCTGTGAGGGCGTGAATTCAAATTATATTTGACAGTTTTCAAAGTCACTTGATCCTTACTCACTTTTGTCAACAAACGATACCAAATATGTACAGCTGGACTTTGAACACCAACAGCCACACACACAGTTACACAGACATTCGCATTAATCAGCTGATTGTTCAGTCTGAGAGCTAAATAAACCCCCCCACCCTAATGAGTTCCTTCCTTTCTAAAAGAAATAAGTCTGGCTTTGATTTTTGGTCCAGTTCAAACCCAATGATGCTTTTTTATTGCTGTGCAAAAATAAACACTTAGCATATCATTACCCCACTGTTCTTTCAGGAAACTGGTCATTGTGTTCCAACAGCTTCATCAGATAAATACAAGAATATTTTGAATACTGCACTTGAATCAATACATATTGTAACAAGAGACCAAAAGGTAAGTAAGGAATGTGTTCATATCATATTTATATCCAAGCACATGGGCTGGGGAACCAACTCAGATAGCGGGTTAGGGTTAGGGTTATTAAAGTGTTGACTTACCTTTGGCGTTTTGGTGCCCTTTCCATTTCTGGCATCTTTTATGTATGCTATATCCAGCAAGTCTGTATCCTGTAAACAAGAAAATCCACAGTTATTCAGCAACACTGTCAATTAAGGGATGACTAAAGTGCTTCAAGGCCAAAAAATTTACATATTTAGTGTCAAGGGGAGCAGCCCATTCAATTTCCAAACCTAACACATGTGGCTAGAAAGCTGGGTGGTGTGTGCGTGTGTATTTTTCAGTGTAGTGTGCAGGGACAGCTTTAGCCTCCATTCCTGATGTCATGTAGTTTTCATTCACCGTTAATAGATACAAGCTGAAGGACACTTTCTCCTGTGAACCCGCCATTGCAAAAAAACTGAGGACACACTCTCATGTTGACCAATAAAAGAGAGAACTCGTTCTTCACAAGAAAAAAAAAAAAAAGGTTCTGGAGAGTTACTGAACTAGTGCAGTATGCCAGAAACCAAAGAAAAATGTGCTGTTTCATGACAGATTATAACCTCATTTGCAAACTACCAGTGGAATCATTGTTGGCAAGGAAAGAAGCTGGTTGAATGCCAAATACTCACACACATACACACAAAATGCTGCTGCCGCATGATGCTCTGCCAGCTGTTTTGTGTGGTAGTCAAATAGCAAAGAAATGAAAACACCAAGAGTACCAATCATGATTTAACCAAAAAGTTAAGTGAGGCTGTAACAGCATTTTAAGTAAATGGAAACTTTGGTTCCATTGCCAATTCATTATTGATAGAGCAGTGTGGGAAGCCATGTCAGATTTTCTTGTTCCATCTTATTGCTTCAACATTTCATATCACCTTGTGATGCAGAGAGAGAGAGAGAGAGAGAGAGAGAGGGAGAGAGAGGGAGAGAGAGGGAGAAAGAGAGAGGAATTTGTGAAAATTAATCACTGTAAAATATTTCCGCTGTAAAGTAATATAAATGGGAAAAGCCCATTACCAAAATGCCCCTCAGTGCACCTTCTTTATATCTTTTGGAATGACAGAAATAGTTCAGTTTTTTCCTTTTTTTTTATTCAATAGACAACACAGCTTTCTATCCTTGGGAAAGTTAATCTGAGTCAGTCTACAAGTGGACACACATTGTATACAGCGTACATTAGGGCTAAAACAAATATTTGAGGAAGTTGAATAATTTGATTTCAAAAATGATTGAAGCTATTTTTTTTTAATTGAAGTTCCATTTAATTCATTTCGGTTTCATTACACGTCATGCTCTGGACACAGATGGTTCTCAATGACACACAACCTTTCCGAATTCAGTGGCACGATCCTAGAAAAGATGGAGCAAAGCCAAGAAATGACAGAAAAGTAAAAAAGATGGAAAATGTCACGGGTATGGGACCATTTCAAATTCAAACAAAAAACAACAAAAACAACAAGAACATGGTGTATTCACTGTAAAATGGAACTTGAAAAATATAAAAGCACATCTTCAATGATGGAGCACCTGAATCAAAAGTGCTCAAGTCCAGAAAGCAGAGCCGACATTATCGTAATGTAAACATGATAATTGCTTTTTTTGAGCCTCATTCCTCCATTCTACCATTGGAATTTAATAAAGCAAAATAATTAATTCAATAACTTAATCAATAATCATTAATCAATAGAGCGGCTGATGACAAAAACAATCAATAGCTGAAACACTCATTTACATCCACCAACTTATCAACCAACTGCTTTGTGCTTATTTGCATGTCTCTTCAATAGCGCATCATGTGGTTAGCAGTGACTATTTTAAAAATGCGACCCATGCAAAAAGCCCTTGGTGCCTTCCTTCCACATTCCTCTATCAGTCTGGATTATCCCTCTTCCTATCTCTCTGAGAGGGAGCCAGGACATGAGGTAGAAAATTATCCAGCCCGAACCGTGTGCTCACTCAGCATTATCTGGGGAGGCAAGAAGAGACTGGGTCTTGACTCAATCATCGTCCACAAACGCTGCTATCTGACTATCTCCAAGCTCTGAGGTGGGTGAAAAATTGCACCAAGATGTCTTCCTTATCTATAAATCCGTACCTACCTTAGTCGGAACCCAGTGCTATTTTCCTTTTTTAGAATTTTTAATGCAATTTAAAAATATGCTATATCTTGGTTTACTTTTGTCTCCTTGAAATTCTACAATAAAAAATAGCTAAAAAATTGTAATTGATTCGTGAACTGGAATGATAAAACTTGACATTGGGCCAAACATCTTTTTTTTTTCCATTGTGAACACAAATTTAATGGAAGAAAATCTGAAGGAAAAATATCTTCTCTTCTTGCAGCTACATACAGACAACATAGTAATGAATTATTAGAGGTTTAATAATACCACTTTGCCACAGTAGATGCACTGCGGCCACACTCTGTCTTCTTATAAGAGGCAGAAATGAAACCACCCTATTTTCCAGTTGTAGCCCACAAGGACAAATTATTCCTTTTCTACATCAATTAGACCATCTTGTTTGTGCAGAGGCAGCCTCTGAGTCAAAGGTCAACGCCTACATCGGGTCTGCAAATGCCTGCCTTTGAAGTCACTTTAGAGAGCTGGAGCTCCACATGGGAGCATGGTGGAACAGTGGGGCTTCAGGAAGCAGCACGCTGATGGGGGCCTTTTTTCTGCCTTCTGGCCCTGCACAGTTAACACTGCTCTAAGCTGGTTCAATGTCATCACTCAAGTGTTAACCTATAGAGCCTCTTTAAAGGTAAAGCAAACAGCCTGTGCAGGTTACACACTGTTCACACAGTGTGCAGCTAAGGTGATGCAGTCATTACTGTAACATCCAAAGGTCTGAATCAGCATTTGCTACAGTGGGCAGCGGCTTACTCATTGTGCTAATGTACGCAAGTAGGTTGATGGCAAAGACATTTTATTAATCTTGGACTTGGAGTAATGATTGCGGTTGATGCAAAATCTACCAGTCCAGCCAATGTTGCTCCTGCTTAATTTCTCTCATTTCTTTCCTATGAATTATGTTCTTTAACTGATCATTTCTGTCAGCTCGCTTCATTCATCATCACTTTTTGCTCTTTCACTCTCTTTTTTACCTCCCTCCCCCCTCCTTTTCTGTGTGCATCAACACGGCGAGCAGATCCTCCACTATGCTAAAGCCTATTAAGAGCTCGTGCACGTCCAGGAAACATGCAGTGCCAGCGGGAGAGAGACCACAGAAATTAATGAACATGCTGAACCTGTGCAGGCCCCGGGCCCGGTTTTTTTATGCCTGTTTGTCCATCTCTGCTGTGGAGCTATTCATGGCACGCAACATTTGCAACAAGCAGCTTTCCTTAAAATTAAACCCATTCTTCCTTTTCTGAGCATTAAGTGAGGCAGAAATTGTTGATCTGTAACTACAGAAAATTCATCATTGATCTGTGAGTTATTTTGCTGTCGGATGTGCCTTTGCTTCAGGCTCTTTTATGCGTCATGCTTTGTGCTATTATCTTTTCATTTAAAGAGCATTGCGTTAACTTCTGTATAAAACGTGACATAGAAAACTTGACATGTGGCTAAATGGGGAAAAATACCTCTTTTTAGAAACTTAGTTTACAAAGTGTTTTTATCTACAATGAAGTTTAGCAGAATGTTTGCCTGGCTGCTGAGTTTGAGTTTATTTTGCCGTTGAAGCAACAAGCTATCACAGCTTTAGCGGTACAAGCTCAAGAGGGATGTGCTGGTCTAAACAAAAAAGAGAAGAGGCTAAGGAATAGAGGGCCAAAGGGAGGACAAGGATAGGTGGAAGGGGAAAGATTGAAAGTCACAGGTTATCTCTCTCATTCAACTGCAGCATGCATGATAGCCTCACAGTTCAAAATGGATGTGCACTTCACAGGGCAAAGGGCTGCTACTGAGCAACACAGGGAAAGAAGAAACTGAAATGAAGAAGCCGATGATGATATTGGATAGATTCCTGCTTTATCTACTGCAACCAGGAGAGTGTTGGGAAAATCTGCCCATCTGCCAGTTTGATTTACTCTCAAACAAAGCTCAGATAATTCCCCCTTTTTTTGTGTATCCACTAAAAAGCAAAAGTTATTTTCACTATGCCATGTGTTATCTACTACTCTGCATGTCCAAGTCTGGGTTTGGCATGTGACCACTTAAATGTGGTTTTCCTACCCTTGTCCTGACTTGCTGCTGGTTTGTATCATGAGGCCACACAGAGTATACCTCTTTGGTAAGTGTGGCCTCCTGACCCTTTCATGCCTGGAACAAAATAAGCAGTTTGAAATACAGCAGGACTATTCGGAAGCCCAGAGAGGCTTTGTCTATTCATGCAGCAACGGAAGTTAAAGATAAAATAGAGAGGATGTTTTTGGTTTTATATCTGCTTCATTCTCCCTGCGTAGGAGGGCCACTGATTCACGGTCACAAAGCATGGATGTGTCTTGTAATCATAAATAGAGCTATTACTTGAGTGGAGCAAAGCAAGCTAAAGCTGCAGAGGTGCTGTCCCTATAAGAGGCCCTCCAGAAACTCGACTGCCAGAAAACACATACTGTTATGAGTGAAAATGGTTTGAAAAGAGTTGTGCTTGAACTTGGCTGACAGTCACATCCACTCAGGGATTCCGATAGAGCGGCTCCAAAAGGTCCATGGTAATGAAATCACAAACTTGAAGTGCTATAAGTACACAGAAAGTGAAAGGGCTGAAAACAACTCAACAACAGATAAGCTTGTATGTTGGGTTGCAGTGATTTAGTGTGTATTTTGCATGAGCATTAGTGCACATGAACAGCATGCAGCCTCTACACCAAAGGTCAGAATTTTGTCTCATGAGCTGCCAGTAGTCTAAGAAGGCTTTCTATGGAAAGAGAAAAAAAAAACCCAAACCAAAACAACACAAGAGAACATTTTAAATTATCCCCACGGATTAAACACTTCATTAAGAGGTATGAATTTGAGAAGGGCAGAAAAATTGGTATGGCATGTGACAAAACCCCTTGAGCCAAACTGGAGAGCCTGACATTGCCACAGGGCTGGTAGGGTTTTGTTTTTTTTTTTTAAACTAATCACCTAATTCACTCAATTTTTAATCTAGCACCCGACCAACCAGTCCCAGGTCTCCTGATAAAATAAAATACCCCAGCAGCACAGTTGTATCCCAAAGTGCCAATACTTTACTACAAAATGTAATTGCTTGCTGGTTGCCATGTCTATCCTCCTTAACAGAAAATGCACCAAAATTGACAGAATGAACAGCATATTCTTAAATTGTAGGTACAAGCAGCTAAAATGGGAACTTAGTAAGAATAATACAAACGGAGGCCACAGAGACTGTGAATGAATCAGAACATTGAAATTGTTTAATCAAAAGCAGGATCAAGCTCCAAGTGGGTTTATTCAGCAGTCACATAAATATTTTTAGAATCTATGCTAATTCCTGCATACCCTCAAAAACCGAAATGGACCTTCAGTGGGTTGTATGGGGACAGCTTATATGAAATACATGGATGAGGTTTAGTCATTACAATGTGGAAATTTTGGAGTTTGGTAATCCAGTTGAATTAGATATGTGGTCAGACAGATGGGGAGGACACAGGGATTAGAGGTCAGTGGGAACGAGGGGGAAAAGAAGAGGGAAAAGTGGTGTAGGAAATAAGAGACAACACTGTTGCTGAGTGCTGGAGGAGTGTGGTGGCTGCTGATAGCGCCTATCAGCTGCCGACACGCTCAGCAAAACTGAGACCGAGATAAAGGCCGCAGGAATCTTTGTTCCATACATCCGCGCACACGCACGTCACCTGAAGCACACGCTCGGAACTGAATAGGCATTCACACGCACACACCCCAAGTTTTCGTCTCCATCATCAATCTGCGTTGTCTGCTGTGTTCAGTCGCTGAAAACACCCAAAGACTGAGAGCGATGATGTGACCAGCTCTTCAGCTCACACTGGTCACCATTTTCCTTGGAGCGTGTTAGACCAATCAAAACGCCGACATACACGCACATGCACAGTGACGGATGGAGTGTAGTGAGGGATACTGGAGGGAGGCACTCCTCTCTGATAGATAGCAGAACTGAGAGGTATGACAGAGAAAGTAAAGTCGTTTCCCTCATCTGTCCATCACGCTCTCTCACTGTTATGTTTCTCCCTTGATTTTCCCCTCCCCCCATCCCTCTCTCACTTAATCTCTCCTCTCTGGCCCATCCCTGCCTCCACTGTCTTCAGCATTTGCCTTTCTCCCTTGTGTTCTTTTTGGACATCTCCCTCCTTCATTCCTCCTCATCCTACATGCCTCCCCCCATCTGCATGCACCTTTACACCAGCTCTCATTATGATGGATGACAGTTCACATCTTGTCCTGTCTGGTCCCCCACCTGAAAACAGGCACGCCAACGCACCACCCCCATCCATCCCTCCAACTTCGTCAGCCGTTACTACTCTAAAGCCATTTCAGTCTCGTCCTCTATCTGCGTGGCTTCATCCAGGCATACTGGATGACTTGTATCTGCTGCAGGGAACATCTGAGATGCCCTTTAGAGTACCACAGCAAGTGGCATACACTTGCACACAAACAGGAATGCATGGTTGCACACATATAGATAAGAAAACATGCATAAATTAAGAAATGAATTAATGCTGCTGAAGACCAGAAGAGGAAAGACACAACCACAGACACTGCAGTGCTTCCCAAAACAAGCTCTCTCATGCATTAGAACAACAAAAAAGTAAGAGTCAATTTCCTAACCTTTTCTCTGTAAAGTGGTTTCTTCTGGGCAACTGTACAATTGTTATGGGGTATTTTATGTCATACAGTATACATCCCATTCTTCAGTCTGATCAGTTTCTGAAGGACAGAGGTGTCCACAAATTGAAAGGTACGTTCAGTGACACTGCATCTTTTTATTTGGGTCTGTGGCCTGAAAGTGATGATTGTTCCTGTGTTTGCCTATGCCAGGGCTGAAGTCCTCTGAGAATCACTGCCAATGTCAGATATACCGCAGCTTTGGCTCTCATCTTTCACATCAGCTCCTTTTAGACACCTCCGAAGAGCAATCCATGGGCCCTTTGAAGTTGGGACAAAGCGGACAGTAAAGAGAAATCTATTTTTCAATTTTCATTCTAGAGGCAGAGCTCTTTGTCCTCTCCCTCCCTGTGCCTGTGATTGTCCTTTCTTCTACCTCCACACTTTTCTTTTTATCTCCGACATTAAATACAAGTGCGGGGAGAATGATGGAACATAGAAGGCAGAACACCAGCCAAAATATGATTTATTCAATCACCACTGTAAACAGAGTAAGATGCTCTTTTTTTTTTTCAATCTTCTGCTGTATTACCTGTTAAAGGTCTATTGTGTACATGTTCTGTATCGTTTCAGTGATAACATCTATAGAGTCACTAAGAACACACAAGTTGTCGTGACAAGAGTCAGACACAGGAGTTCTGACACAACACAACAACATTGGCCATTTGGCCAGTTTTGATTTTTTTTTTTTTTTTCAATCGCTCATTTTGTTCAATTTAGTGAACAAAGAACGGATTAATAAAGCATTTCTGACCCTGATGTAATGAGTGAATAATATTTCATCTAAAAAATACACATTTCTCTTTGGAAGAAAAACTATTTTTTGGCATATATTACTGTATATATATATAATTGTGATTCGGTTTTTAACTGTCCCATCCCAGCTGATTCAACCATCCAACATTGTAGGATTTGGTTTCTATTATTCCCAAATCCTGCTGTATTTTTATTAAATGACTCAGAAAGCCTTGATGCCTCTTCCTTGATGTATTCAAGACCAAAACCTTTTACTTGTATTACATCTTACTCCAACAACAGTGCCACCACAGGAAATGCATCGTTAGAGAACAGAACATACAACTCAGCCAGCAAATTAGTGTGTAATATCAGCCAGGTCGATGTATCGGTCAGGCTCTGCTCACAACCCACTGCGACTCTGAAGCCATGTGCCTCTTTATCCTCTTCCACTGGCAATTATGTGTGTTTGTCAAAAGGTCCTTAAAGCATTTCATAGAAACATAGCACAGCCACAGATGAACACAATGAAAACCAAGGTGGTTATAGAGTAATGTCTTCCACTGCCACCCTGGCCTTACCCTCTCTGCTCATGCTCCAATGGAAAGTAATTCTCCATGTCCCTCTCTTCTTCTCCCTTAATGAGCCAGGTGTGGGCTTGCTCCCTTCCATCATTTAACTCTCTCGAGGAAGACTCTCAGAGAGGATCTGGCATTTTAAGTATGACAGACTGCCGCGTTTCTTGTCATGCCCCAGAGCCGCTGCAAGCTGTTTAAATCTGAGGCCTTCTTATCATTACACCAAATTGAATTGACTTTAGTGGGGAAAGAGAAGTGTCTGACCCACATTTGTGACACACTTGGTTGAATGCAAAAGTGGAACAGAGAGAGGAAGAAAGGAGTGTGAGGGAAATTCAGTGGACATTCTCTTCAGAGAATTTTCTAAATTCATTTCAGCACTGCATTTACTGGTCAAAAAACATGAAAGTTGCAGATCACATCTGCAATGTAAGATACATTTAACAGCGTGATAAAAAGAATTTACAGAGCCTTGACAAGTCTGCGAGAGAGGGCTGCAGTTGGAAAGGTAGGGATTTGTATCATGTTTGGTTTTGATTTCTTCTTTTTTTTTCCCTCAACTTTTATTCATGTTGTACTTGCGTCTATGTAGAGATACTAATAATGCACATTAAAGGCTAAAATTAGTCTCTCAGTGTGTTGTTAATAATCTTTCTGACAAGAGCATTCAGAAGTGCAGAGCTAGCGGGATGAAAAATGCAACAGGGTACAGAGGAATTCATCTTAAAATTAAAAAAGCATCAGGGTGGCATGAAAACCCACAAACACATATCTGGTGGGAATCATGGCCCTCTTAGACATCAGAGGCAGATCTAATGCAATTATTTCAGTTAGTCTGCATCAAAGTAAAATCTGTGTGAGAGAGCTGTCTAAACATGAGAAAAGCATATTCCAGAGTTTCTAAGTCCGAACATGTATGTGAATGATTAACAAGACAAGCAGAATAAAATGAAGAAGAAGAAGGGAAAAAAAAAAAAAAACGTAATCTTTGCTTGCTGTGATTATTTCCACTTATGAGCCTATTGACCACTCTACATCCGTCTCTTTGAAAGGGAGTTAAAAATCCTCCTCTTTCCACTCGCCCATTTCAGTTGGTCATTCATTTATGTGCAGGAAGTACTGGAAATTGTTCACAAGCAAAAAGCCTCATAATTGCCTTATTAGCAAATAGCACTTGAGTGTAAGCTATCCATCACCCTGATTTCAATAGCAAAATGAATTAAATCAAATTTATTGCAGTCTTTGAATTTGGAAAACTCAGCTTCAACAGCTCTTTATGTATTAACAGGTTTAAAAAATGTATGCAGTGTGCTTATGTGTATGGAAATAAGCCTGATACTGATGAACTGAGCAGGTTTGATAAGGGTCATCTTCATGATTGCTTAAGAACCTTATGTGATTTTTCTATTAGCATGCTGGAACTCAGGAGCAACTGGCCTCTTTCAACATTCATGAACAGGAAACTGATAATCTTGCTGGCTACTCAGATAACGTACAATCTACACACTGATAAAATGTTCTGTATTTTCTGTGTTTGGCAAGAAAAGAGCATGCCGAATGGCTCCTTTGTGTCCTTCGAAGAAAGACTTCCTCACATTTTATTTCTTTCAGTTCTAACATCTTATAATTGTTAATAACAAAAAGAAAACTGCCTTTTAGCTAATCCTAATCTATCACTTTCAAACGCCACATTACTTGACAAAATCTATATTTTATATAGAGATTAAAAGTCTCCAACTGTTAGCGCTGTCTGCAACAATACTGTAAATGCGGAATGTAATTTCTAACAGCCATATCTACTTTATAGGAAGGTTATGTAGACATTTTGACATTTGGTGTTTTCAGTTTGTTTTCTTTAACTTTTAACATCAACCCTTCCATTTTGATAATGTAAGCATTAAAGAACTGCAACCGAAAGCATTTCACCTCATATAAAGCATACAATAATAATCCTGAATTGGCCATCAATGCTAACACTATCTTTTGTCATTTTCAAACAGTGTTTGGAGTAAAAAGGAATAATTTAAGATCTACAGTTGTTACTTCAATTGTCTTTTTATTTCAGTTCTCAACGTCTTTGCTGTCAGCAGCAGAGTAGATGAAAGAGAAGAGAAAGTGAATGGGAGAACTTCTGGCCAGCACTGCACAGTCAAAGACAGATAGAAAATCTCAGAAATCAAATAGCTTTACAAAAGAGAAGTGTACTCTTAACCAATCTATCCTTTGAATTAATTAAGATTCAGACCGTTTTTCTCTTTCTTTTTTTTTTGGGGGGGGGGGGGGGGGTTATTTGGGTTTCCATTATTTTAGTCAGGTAATACAGCTGAGCACTTAAACATTTTATATGTGGGCTGAAGTCAGAATTTTGGTCTTGGGGTTTGGCCCTGTATTCTTTTGGCCCCTCTACTTCATTCCTACAATGCGATTTTAAAAATGAACCAGTTTGTCTCTTCATGTTCTGTTTCCTTCTTCACTGTCAGCTGACAAACAATCTTTCAGCACTATCGTCACCCTTACTTCATCCATTTATAAGCCAAGGATTGAGGATTAGAAATTACAGTCATTTCTGCATCACCACAACAAACTGATGAGCAGCACGAGATTGTGCTCCATCTACTGTACGCTTTCCTGTCAAAGCCTTGGATGAAACAATCCAAGTGTTCTCTTATTGAGAGCTTGTCTGCAGTGGGACTTCAAAGTCTACTGGCTGAATGCCTTCTTTATTTGAAAGGGCTCCCTGAGGAAAGCAACCACCTGGCTTGGTGCAGCGATGGCAGTTGAAACAGCAGCGGGGGGGGGCGAGTACTTTGCAGCATCAAAAAAAACAAACTGCTTGGATTGGATTGTCATGGCAACTGGGGTGGGTTAGTGTTTGAAGAGTAAGGAAGGGAAAGGCTGAAGAAAAGAGAGTTGCTCATCCATACAACAAGGAATACAAGCAGCACTTGGACCTTCTGTCAGAACTGTACCTAAACACATTTAGAGCCATGATTTTCCAAGACACCCAGATCTCTACATCACACCCGTTGTGACACTTTGTGGTATAAACATGTTCCATGTGCAAAGAGCCTTGAGCGTATGGTGTTATTTGGTATTAGGCGAATAAAAACTGAATAGGCTTGAAAACCTGCTGGAGATAAAATATTACCGTCTTTGATCATTTTTGTTTGGCAGTAAATGCATTTCAACAAAAAAACATTTTAATTAGACTATACCAATCAGAGCTTGTACAACAGTAGAAAATTATAATATTTTTTAATCCTAAGAAAAAATCACAGCCAACACTAACCCAACCTCCAGCACTGCTTTCCTGCTTATCTGAATAAACTACATCATTGAGTTAACAAAGGATGCTATGTGGACCACTGGAGGTCCCTCAGTATGAGTCTAATCTGGTATCATTCACGTTTGGTCACTAGTTTGCGGTACAAGTAGCTCCTACTGGTGAAACATGGTGGTGCTGCTGGATTGTTGTTCAAAACAACAAGCATAAACCAGTTGACTGAGTCAGATGTGTGGTGATGTGGAGCTCCAGCAACAGCTCAGTCATGTGTCAGCTATGCAAATGTCTAACTGACAGATACAACAGTCATCTGGGCCCCGCTGTACATTTAAATCTATTCAAATCATGTCTACATCAGATTGACAACCTCAAACTCTGGAAAAAACTTCTGCCTGGGGTTCTACAAGCTCCAGAGACTTACTTCTGACATTTCACGGTCAAGGTTCAAATGTTCAAGGCTCACGTTTAGCTCTGCTTGTCTTCGGAGTATGATAAAGTCACATAACTCACAGCTTCTGTGGAGAATAATGCAAGCATCAAGAAAATAAGGATGTTTGAGTTCTCCCGGACTACAGCAAAGAATCAGAAAAAGCCATCTCAGGGGTGCTGGAAAAGATGAGCCACTTCATTTTCTTTTAAAACGTTGTTAATACAAAAGTGCAGCAAATGTCATTTCATAAAGCAAAACATTACTGGTGTGAAATAAGAGGGGGCTGCCCTTACGGTTCAGCATCATCTTTTCACAGCAAAAACAATATATGAGGTGGTCAGGCAGTAATGAAAAGGTAATTGTGACAGTGATGGAGAAAAAAATAGCGAAGTGGGATTGAAGCGTGGCTCACTGTCATCTTACGAGCGGAGACAACCGTCTGTGTTTACATCACCATTGCCCATTCATTCATGCTCCTCATCAAAGTTTCATTAAACCCTTTCTTCAACACTGGAAAGGCAGCCTTCAATTTTTTACAATTGAAATATGAGAGGTAAATTCGACAATGCTCAATTGAGTGTAACAATACAGCTTAAGTGTAAATCAGTGTAAATATTTATTTAATTTCTTCCTCCAAGGTAAATTTCTCGTTTTCATTCATTCGTGTTTTCCTGTTCAGTATTTCTTTCTCCTGTCAGTGTGCAGCACCTCCGTCAGTGTCAAACTGCCTTCTGTGTCAACTGTAACATATAAAAGGGATCAACACATTGGAAATCATCTTTGATTTAGTGGCCCTGAAATAGGCCAGCATAAATGTTATAAATACCTGTACCCATGAGATGGTGGGAAGCTTAATCGTCCTCTTCACTCTGCTGTCATACAGCAACCTTTGATTAGGCCAACATGAGCTGTTGGTTGGCTCAAACTCACACTGTCCATGAACACTAACTAACAATAAGTACATCATGCACACTAATGTTTTATGAATTCCATTATATCATCTGAGACTAATTTAAGCTCCAAATTCCGATTTTCTTTTGGAATGACTCATTTGCTGCCTTTTCTGTACAGTTTTTATAAACCCACAAAAACAATGTAATTGAGTTGTCATTGTTATTTTTATTCTATGGAGCACAAGTGTGACCTGATTTTTAAAGATAAATAGAAACAGCCTATTTGTTTTGGTACAGTAATTCGGCCAAACACAACGCAGCAGGTTTGCACTTCATGGGAAGTAATTACAGTGATTGGAGAGTTCTGAAATTATACAGGTTTTATCCTTTAAACATTAGTGTGAGAAAAGTCGGCCGGTGACTGAAGGTGATGGTTGCTGCACTGCACATGGAATTTGAGCAAAACACATTCGTACTCACACAGACTAAGTATTTTGTATGTACATATTTTGTATGCACAATTATTTATCAATACAACAAGAATGTATTTGATTTCATTAAGTTTGTGTTGTCTTGTTTAACCCTTGTACATCTCTGCACTTTACTGGCTGAGTTTATGGGATCCAGATCTTCGCTTCTCTTCTCAGCTGCTTCACTAAGTCACCTCCATTACATCAGCAGACTCAGCTGAAGCGCTAAGTTTCATGCTGACCAGTGTTGGCACAAGCAGAGCCTTTAATCAGCCAAAAGCCTTTAAATGGACAAAAAAAATAAATAAATAAAAGCTCTTTCCGGATCTGTAGCTTCAGGTTTTGTGAACCCCTGTTGGCTCCAGTTGGTCAGGCGAGGAAATGAACAAAACGGTGTCCCTCCTCCACCTCCTTCTCAGTGGTGCTTTGTGTTTGTATGTCTGCGTGTGTGTGTGTGTGCTTAAGCGTGAATTTGTTGACACACAAACCAGCACAGTGGAGTAGAACAGAACTCCTAATCGAAATTCAAGGAGAAAAACAGGGCTAACTCAACCGCAAACAGTGCCTTCTGAATCACCCAGGAAAAGCTAATCCAAAAGAGTCTGGCAACGCTTTTCTTCCTTTAACACTCTGGTAAAAAGCTATTCACTCTGCAACATCAGGTCCAAACACACAGACCACTGCTTTTATATATTAAAGTTCTCCCTTGCTAAGCATGTCAATAGTTTACAATCTCATGTTTTAGGGTCGCTCCCGCCGAGCCAAGCTGTTGTTCACGCCACCTAATGAAACCAGTGAGATGGGAAAAGGCTTCCCTTGCTTCACATTTTGTTGTAGAAACAGATCCCAGATAGCATCGTATACTTTCTGACTCAACTGTCACAATATTTAAATGCTGCAACAACAGCAGTTTTTCCCCTGGCCACCAATGAATACAGTCTATAAAGACAGAACAGAGACATCAACAGCTAAACTTTTTCTGCAAGCGTTCAGCATAGATAAGGTGAATGGTGAATGCCTGATATCCACTGCAGGTAGTAGTCATGTCTGAATATCTTATCTGTGCAGTTTTCCCTTGTGTGAAATGATTCTCAGGCTTCACGCAGGAGGAATCAGGCCGAAAGCGTTTCTTCCTGGCTGTCATTAACAGAGAAGCTACATCTAAGGTTTTAGGAAGCAATATTGTAACAGGGCAATTATCAGCATAGCTGCTACCAGTGCTATGTTTAACTTTGCACTTGTCAGCTGGAAAGGGTTTTGTGTCACCTGTGCAGGGGAGAATATGAAACATTTTAACCAGGGCTAAAGGCCACTTTCTGAAGATAAAGTTCCCTTAACCAAACAACCGGAGAGCCAAATGTGCCACTATCACTGAGCATGAAGCTGAGACACAGTCCCTTGTTGAATAAACTCATTAACTGCCACCTGTAGATGTAAACCTGCGTTTGCATGAGGTTATAACTTCATATTTTTCCATTTCACCTGCTACAAGTCTATACAATTGTTCTGGATTCACATTGCTGCCATTTCTACCTATCTGTGTGGGCTGGAATGAAAAGGATACTAGACAATGGGGCGATACCCCTGAGTTGCTAAATCTCAGTTTAACAGTCATGTCTAATTGATATTCCACAATGCAGCGGTATAATGATGAGAGCAACCTATTGAGGAACCTGACCATAAGGAAGAAAGATAAGGAAAGAAGATGAATGAACTCCAGAGAGTGAAATGTGTGGCTGATGTGAACAGGATATCTTTGCACTAAAGTAGAAATTGTGTTACAAGGTTTGTGTGGACTTTTAAGACTATGTCTGCAAGGTTTATTACTGTCAAAGTCTCTAGACCATTCATTCCTTCATCCTTAGAACCAAACAAAATGAAACCTCAGTTAAAATTTTGACACCAAACTGCTTTGAAAGTGCCTCAGGGAATCAATACCATACTACAGTTACCAAAAGGCGACATGACATCAGTCATTCTCTCCAGCATCATCATCATCATCTTATTGTTTCTCTGTTTTTCTCTCCTTTCCCTCTGTTCATTTCCCTTTTTATCTTTCGCTCACTGCACATTTGGATGAAATAGGGCCTCTGCTTACATAGATATAACTTGGCAGAGGTCACAATTCACTTTCAGTAGATTGGCTGCAGATTTATGCCCCGTCTCGAACTCCTATATAGTGCTGACTGAGGTGGAGGAGCAGCAGCCAGTAATTACCTAAAATTGCTGTGTTGGGGGAAACAAACGTGTGAACTACGCAATGACAAAGCAGAGACGGACAGAGGAAGGGTGTGTGCTCATGCACCAAGTGTGTGTCAGGTTAAATATTAACCCAAAACAGCATTACTTATACTCTGGATTCCAGGTCAGTTCCAGGCTCATTTGGAATCTTTCTTTCACCTCTGATCGTCATTCACTACCATACGCTGAGCCGTTATCGTGTGAATGTCACTGCTGAAGCTAAAATTTCCCTGGAAAAATCATTTAACCTGCTGTTATAACCATAGGCTGCTCAGGAGGACACACACAAATGCACAATGACATGAACAAACACACGCTCACACAAGGAAACAATGATATCAGTTTCAAAGCAGCCGCATTCTCCAGAACAGGAGCGGGGGCCGACAGAGAATGTGACATTTTAAGGTGTGTGCTGTCTCTTGGCAACCATGACAACTAAACCAAACAGCTGTTAATTTGACTGAGCTGGTCCACCTCGCACTGTTGCGTAACGCCTCCCCTTTAAGGCAAGCTTCACAGAAACAGAAACTGAAATAATTTTTATTATTAAACGACTAAAAAGCACCTGTTCCTGGTTGGCCATTGCAGGAATGTGTGTCTGTGAGTATTTGTGTAGGAGCGGGGAGCTGACGTGTGAGTTTGTTACTTGAAGCATTATATATTTAAATGTGGACAAATGGTCTGACTGCCTCAGGCTGACCACTAGTTAACATGCACTCTAACTGGGATACGTAAAGCAGCAGACAATGATGGAGCCTGGACTTCATGACTTATGTATGTCACAGAGGTGATGCTTTTTTGGGGGGACTGTTTCCACATCATTTCATTGAGTCATTGTGACTAGAAGTGTATCTCTCAAAATTGACATTTTGCAGATTCACCCAAATGTCACCAATACAAATAACACATCTCAAACAAAATCTCTGTAAGTGCCAATTTCAAAGTCTCTGATGCAATGACAACTCAAAAATGTGGTGTTTCTTTAAAGCGTCAACTGAGGAACATGTGAATATATTTCAGTTACTTGTTCCTTTACTTCACTGATATATTTGAAAGACTCTTCCTGGCTGCTTTATAGATTTCAAGGGGATGTTACTTGATAGGTATGGGAAATGTGCCAACTTTTAAACTATAGCAAACGTTTGCTAATTCAAAATGGTAAAACCCGAATGACTTTTTTCTGCTAGAGCTTTTTGTGTTATTGATACAGTCATGGCCAGCCAGCATCAGTGCTACCCTTGCTTTCAAATGTTTCTTTGTCCTTCTGTGCAAGTGTCGTTGTGCGCGCGTGTGTGTTTATATTAAAATGTGTGAGTCTTTCAGGGTGAAAGAGAAAGCATGCAGAAACTTAAAAAGGCAGCCAAATGGACTCTGAACCAAACACATACAAACATGAGAGAGTTATGACTGCAGGAGTTTACATAGTAGTGCCCTGTTTAGAATTACAGCAGCATTGCAGAGATGGAGGCAGAGCTCATATCACATTACAAGCCACACAGTTTGCACCTGTTTCTCCACAGAGGAAAAGAAGAGACTGAATGTATATCAGGCCAATACATAGCAGACTATATCAACTTCAGTAACTACTTCACCATCAATATTCACTCTCCTCTTTTTGCAATGGTTCATTGGTAGGGGGTCAAAAAAGCTTGTTTCTGGAGTCAGGATATCTCAGCTCATCTTCTGAGCTGCTGTAAAGTCACCTTTATTACCTGAACAGACTACGTGAAGGATCAATAATAGTATCTTCCTGCACTTCTGAACGGAGTATTACCTTTCTCAGGAGTCCATACTTTCTGTACAACTTACTGTGACTTGAACAAAGCAATCAAGATGGAAATAGGGGAATTGTGAAGTCTTGAGTCATCAGCTCAACGGTTTGCCAAAAAGAAACAGCAAAGAACAAGACAACTAAACAGATCTGACATTGCATCGCAGCTGCCGTCAAAACTAAACTTTGCATCTTTGACCTTAAAACACGGCTGAAATCCACTGCTGGATCGGATTCTGACAGATGAGCTGGACGGAGAAGACAAACCCGGGAATTAACAACGTGGACTTTCTATCACCTTTCCTGGCTCGCTGTCTCCCATATATGTCAATACGGCCACTGACTTGCACGTTAGACCCCTTTCCTCACAGCAAAAAATATCATGGGTTTGATGCCAAGGACCTTCCTGTGTTTTGGCCTTGGCAAAGACAATGAGCAGATAAAGCTTTCGCAAACATAATTTAATTATTAGGTTTCCAGCAGATTTCAAGACATTTGGAGTAAAGTCATAAGTCACTGATGTCAAAGTTACGATTGGGCTGCAAGTTGGCATCTAACCCTTCTTTTATCAAGTCAGGTCTAAAGTAATCATATTCACGATGAATAAACAACTTTTTTAATGATGCATTAAATCCATTTAATGTGGCCCTGGTGTGAGGCCTCCAGGAAATAGTAAAATTTAAAGTAAATAGTGAAAACTGCATCCATCTGTGACAACGTGAGTTTGGCCGTGAGCACAGTAGGCACATTGAGTAGTTCTGCTGTGCTTCTGAAGAATCTGAGGAATGCTTTTACTCTGCAGGCCATCAGGCTGGATCTCTAATAAACATACATAACAACAGGACACAGAATTGTAGCTTGTTTAAATCAGTCTGTTGAGCAGATGTGAGATACTATGACAAATAAATATGAGAGAAAACATGATTCATAAACAGATTCTTAAACATATAGCCACTTTGTATTGACTGCAGCACAGAAGAATATAGAAAATGCTTTAGAGTTTTGTCTGGACTGTGCTTGGCATCAATTGGAATTATTATTTGTGCAGCGGGACTGCTCTCATCATTGGGAGACAGAACAGGCACCCACACACGTAAACGCATACAGACAAAAGCCTCATCATTCAAAATCCCTGCCTTATGACAGAAGCAGTAATGATGAATTGATGCCAAAGAGCCTCTCTCAATTCTCTCAGTGGAGAATCACACTCAGTGCTTGTTATCTCTGACCGCAGATACACTTTTCCACATAGACAACAAGCCAGACATCAAAATTGTTTTTCTGTCCACACTAAAAGTCTTTCCTTATTGATTGTTGGATTGAACTGTATATATGACCTAAATATATCCACTTTTTTTTACTTTTTTTTTTGTGTATTAATTTATTCTAGCTTGCCAACATGGTAAACTAATCTATTTGTTACTAGGCAGAAGCTATAC
Source organism: Echeneis naucrates (assembly GCF_900963305.1). Taxonomy (NCBI): domain Eukaryota; kingdom Metazoa; phylum Chordata; class Actinopteri; order Carangiformes; family Echeneidae; genus Echeneis; species Echeneis naucrates. The sequence goes on from NC_042534.1 coordinate 12,267,557, forward strand.
TCATGAATGATGTGTGTTTGTGGATGTTTGTGCACAGAGGTGGGTGTAGGGAGGTTAAGTCCCAGTCAGCACTCCAGTCTTCGCTCTTGTATGGCTCCGGTAAAACACCCTCATCTAGGCAAACATAAAATCAATCCTAGCTATTAATTAGTCTACCTCTGACTGCTGGTGCTGATACAGTTATACCCACAAATAGAACAGGAACACATTACGCCCATTGAGCTGTTTGGAGTTGGGCTTTCACGAGGAGCCGTGCCTTTGGCAGATATATACTCAAGCTGTCAAGATAAAAACACAGAGCAAGTAACAACTTGACCAAAGTGATCTTTTAGTATCTGGTCACTTAAAATTTTATAACTTTGTTCCTGCTTATTATGAAAGCAATAATTTCAGTGAAGAAAAAACACAATGCACTAGGGAATATTTTCACAGGTGTCACGTTAAGCACTGCAGGTGCAGCAGTTAGGTTTCTGCCTTTTTGGCAGCACCGCTCTTTCAGCAGCTTTATTCAAAAGAGAAAGTAAGGACCTTACTTCCTGCTGTGTAACTAAGATTATGAATGGAAGATGGGTCAGTGTCATTAAACACGAATGCACAATGGAAATCAATAGGAGATAAGTTAACTGTGGGCCATTTGTACCGTTCGAGGCAAACATAATTTTCCTATGAAAACAAGAATATCAAATAGCACATATGCTAATCATGAAAGCACCATAATGTTAAATATGCCAAATACAAATTTCTCCATATTTGCTATTTTATATTACATTCATGTCAACAGCTTTGCAGCTTAAACTTCCAAATTAAATTCTCCAAAATGATCCTTTTCTGATCATTCTGGGTACAACTGTTACCATGGTAATAAGTACTGGCTTGTACAAGTACAGCAGTACAAGATAAAAGCTGTGATACATATAGACGAATGACACATTTGCTGTCTAATATACCAGTTGTCCTGAAGCTCTATGGAATGGAGACATTTCTTTTTTGGCAGTTGACCCACACTGTGAGGCCACACTGTGATTATTTTGTATACAGTTTGTAAATAGGGAGGTCTGTCCTTTTTATTTTCCAGCTGTATCCACAGATGCACGCTGTATCTGTTGTTGGTGTATTATGGGCACCGGGCCACATAGGGCTCTAGGCTAAATATGTATGGAGAACCAAAAACAGTTTGTCATGGCTTTCATTTTATGAAAATATCAATGCAAACTATTCAGCAGTGCACAGTGTTGGCAAGCACAGTCCGGGTGGAATACCTTGTATTACTTACCCCATTGCTCTCTGATAATTTCATTATAATTTGATGTGTAACATTTCAAATGTGAGATGAAAAAAGATTGTTGTAGTCCGATAGCATTGGATGAGTCTGGGACTGGTGTGTGGCTTAAGCAATGATCTTTACAAGTGCCAGTTTAAAGGTTAGGCCAGACTGAAACAGCTGAGTCCATCTTGTTGGTGTGATGTCTCACCTTGCTCTGGTCAGTCCAATACAGGAAGTAACCTTTGGGGTCGACTGTTAGAGTCACCGGGGCCACAGTAGTAGAGTCCTGGAGGAAAACAAAGACATGTGGAGTCAGTGTGTGTCTGCCAATGTCTGTGTATCCCCATGTGTATTGTTGTGCATATTTTTTTTTGTATGGCAGATTGCCCTCCGGGCAGGCCAATTAATTTAATTCTCACGATCACAGTGTATTTTTTATAATACCACTGGCATACCAAAATCTGCAACAACATTAAAAGTGCTGTTTGTGTTGTAAGCACGTGCACAATCCTTTCCTTCTAAGGTCCTTTCTCTTTCATGACCTGGCATCGCCACAAAAAAACAAACAAAAAAAAACAAAACAAAACAAATATCTTAGTTTGTGATTGTGTAGCTGCATGAGACAAATGAGGGAATTGCAAACATGCATTGTGGCTGGTTTGGTTTCACAGCTGATCTATCCATCTTTCCCCTCATGCAATAGACAAATGCTTTCCCACAGTACCCACATACAGACAGCTCCAAACCTCACACATACAAACACACTGACAGCTTGACCCTGAGGCATACATGGCAATGCCAGATATTATTGGATGCTGCTATAAAAAGAAAGGGCCTATGCTTTTTTTTTCTGTGTTCACAGTAGCCTAGGATCAGCTGAACGATAGCATATTGTCCTCCTCGATCAGCCGTGGCGGTAAGATCAGAGTGATAAAAACTGCATTTGCTGTATTGAGAAAAAAAAAAATCTTCAAAGTGTCTTCATGTGGCTTCTAATGATTTCCCAATCACAGCATTGGGAAACAGAGTTAATGGTGTACATCTGCTACGTGCCTGTCATATTTGGGTGTGACCCTATGCAACTTGCAGTGTAGAATGTCATGAAAGAGTTGAGGTGGGAGCTGGTAGACAGCGGATGAGTCAGTGGTGAGGTGAAGAGCGCTATTAGTACTGTGAGCTCATTTCATCCTGTCTAAATAAGACAATCACGCTTTTTGCAGCCTGATGCTCTATGACATATAGTAAAATTCCCCACTTTATGAAGCCACAGAGAAATTGAAAAAGAGCAAGGGGCTGTGAACTGTAGGAGAAAAAGGGAACAGAGTGGAAGGTAAACGAAACAATTCATTCAGTGGTTGAAATAGTAAGCTGCCACATCAGAGGCATTTGCTTTAGTGACATTTGCTATGGCAACCCACCATTCCTGTGAAATCTATTATAGACCCAAAAGGAATCGTTTTTTTATGCTATGATCACATGACTGCACAATCTTTGCAGGCTTGATTGAATGACAAAAGACGTCGCTCATTCCACTAAACTCATGCAGCATACGCACACACGGCACTTAGAGCCTCAGGGCAGGAAAAAAGCCCCTTATGAGATCCTATATCTAAAAACAGCACATAACAACTGCAGCTCAATATCTCTGATCTCGGCTCAGATAACTATCCAACACTCAATTTCTTTAGTTTCATTTGTAGAGATATCCATTTCCCATCCTCCATTAATTTAGCAGTTATCCCTAAAAAAAACATCTAAAAGGATAATGTGTTGGGTCAATATGTTTTAAGGACATTTTTTTTTTATTCTAATAAACCAAATGGGTGGGATGTGGTGACTGATGGCTTAGTTATGATATCAGAGAAAAGAGAAGAAAATGGCTTGAGAACAGTGTGGTTCTGCCTAATGATGTGAGAGCAATTATTTTCACAGATTCTTCTCCTAACTCTTCATGGACACCACTACAAACACATTAAGCCATTATGAACAGAGATTCCCTCATGGGTGCACTCATTTACGGGAAACATAACTACCTAAAACATTGTGGATTACATTTGTTGAGCCTACTAACTCTGGAATGGTATTGCTCATGCTTTTATTGCCATTCCAGCATTTGGAGGATTTATCATTAGTGGGAAGACATCAGGCAGCTTGTGGCTTGCGCTTTGCTGAATTAGGAAGAAATCTGAACACCCAGAGGGCACTGATCCCTGGTAGGAGATGCTGTCATTTCCTTCAGGGAAGAGTCTGTACCATTCACTATCACCTGAGGGGAATGCTAGTGAGAAGATTTGATTTTTACTGACAAATAACAACACAATCTAGGATATTGCATGAGCTAAAGCAGCTGCAAGTCATCCGTAACTGGAAGCAACAAAACTACAAGTGCAGCACTAACCCTGTGCATCTTTTGTTAGGTAGATCAGGGACTTTGAGCCTTTCACAAACATTTCAAGAGGTTTTCTGATAGCTCTGTTATTCTTTGTCAAAAGTAAACGACCAAGCACTGTGCTGAAGTCTGAAGCCCTTATCTTTATCATTTCAGACACTCTGTTCCTTGAAACCTACAGCTGTTCCTGCAGTACAACATGCCATCCTTCCACATGAAACTTAACTTTACTTACACTTTGTACAGAATCAAAAATTTAAAGCAAGTAAAGCAAGAAAAAAAAGGACATTCAAACATTGCAATTCTAGGGTCATGCTGACATTATTTCGTATTCAATTCAATCCTTTTTTTTGACAGTCTATTATGGCTGATCCTCCCTGAGCGGGTTAGTGTTGGGGTTTTGCTCTTCTTCAGTGATTCTTTCCAGGAAATGACAAAGATGAGAGCGGAAGGAAGCTGTGCGTGGGAAATGAAACAGAGAAAGATTCTGTGCCTATGCCCATGTTTGAGGGTGTGTGTTTTTGCAGGAAAGGCCTGTTGGGCAGTTGGTTCTGGAGATATGGCCCTCATGTATCACTGCAGTACATAAACACAGCTGTTCGTGGAAACAGACACACATCATGCACACCCTTTTTCACAACATGCCAGCGACACAGCTGAAAGGAAAGGCACTTAGTCATTATGAGTTAAGTTAAATTCTCTTATATTAGTTTATATTAAATCTAGGCTTTGATTGATTGACAGAGTGGAATCTTTGCAAGTGAGCTGATTTCCTCGTTGCCACCTGTGTGGACCACATTCACACTTGTCCAACACTGTTCCACTGATGCCACCTGTGCTGTGGTGAATCACCTGAGCTCCATGAATTTCAATATTTCATTTATGCGTTTGCTGTGATTAAAATTACACATTTTCAAAAATGTCAATTATATGCAATAAATTGCACATTTGTCATCAAAACTTGACTTTCTATGATTTAGCCTACATACGTCAGCTTTGAAGGACATGTAATTCTACACAATATGACAACAGCTCACTCAGCAGTTACAGGTGAGCACGTATCCACGTTGTCGATGCAGAATGAAAGTGATAATGACTTCATATTGAAATGCTCACACTGAAAACATGCATCAAGATTGGTGAAAGCAGTGTCATGGAGGCAGGCATTCAAACGCGATGGACATATACCACAGAAAGTCAACCATTAAATACGATGAAGTCGTTCCATCTACATTCTATTTTGTGGGCAAAGACCTCTTTTGGATTATTACAAGGATGTGTTTATTTGTTTGGAGGAGATGCAGTGCAGCCATGGCTGTCTGTTAAAAGGTTACTTCCATTAAGTCCATGCCTGCTACTCAACAGCACTGTACAATATTTTAAATCAAGGTCACTTCCCGACCGGGGGAATGTTTAAAGAAGCATTTATCGGGTTTTAGCCGGTGGCTTCAGTGCGACCCGCAGGTCCAGCCCCAATACTCTCCTTAATTGTGGTGAAGTGATAAAAGGCTCCCAGTGAATGGGGGAGCGGGCTCAGTTCAAATGCTTCCTTCCGATCCGATCAGGCGCATTCTCACACTGGTATACACGCGCACACTCACTCAGGCTCGCGCGCACGCAGTCAGTGAATGTAAACAAGTCGCACGTCAGTACAGACAGACAGAAGCTGACGTCCACTGAGCCCGGCAGTCAGCCTGATCCACACCGACCGTTACATCCATCCGCAGCCGATTCCCCCGACACATGCATGTGAATGAAGCGTGCAGGAACGAAAAGAGAAAGGAGAAATTCACCGCCGGTCTCTCCAGCCGTTACTTACATCATCCCATTTCATAAATTTGTTGCCCTTTCTCAGGTTCTCGGGCACGGACACCGGTTTGAGCTGCAGCGCATGAACTCCAGGCTGTGCTCCTGCCATTGACTCTTTTACTCTTCTCGACGCGCGACAGTGCTGGAAATGAGTCACCTCACTGCTCTCTACTCTTATTTGTCTCTATCGTCTTGTGTAATCTGCTCTAAAACAGGCTGACGGAAGCCCACTGCTGCTGCCAGTATGTCATGCCCGCAGTGACGGCGGCGGTGGCGCGTCTCGGCTTTGGAGAGCTGTGGAGGCGGACGCAGGCGCAGCGGACCGGAGCCACTGATTGACTGAGAGACGTGCAGCTAAAGCCAAACTGTGCGTGAGAGAGCGAGAGAGAGAGGGGGGGGGGGGGTGTTACAAGTTGGGCTTCAAATTGAACAAGTCAATGCAGTCACAGGATCAATGCTTCAAGTGATCTAGCGCCTCCGCGCGTCCTGGGCAGTATAGTGAGCACGAATGGCACCGAGGTCTCAGCAGATGGGACTCCAGAGATGTGAGAAACCTGAACTGATGAATACACTTGAGTGTGACATCAGTGACAATATGTGCATTTTATTTTTTCCATCTTTGCTCGAATTTTTCTCGGGCAGTCCCTCCTCAAGCCTTATTCTCACACGTACCTTGGCGTGTTGTGAATCATCATTAATCCTTTGGTGCCAAAGAACACAAGACTCATTTTACGATGGACGAGTCATAGGGCTCTGAGTAAATTAAGGGATTATACATTTTTCCCAACATAATTGTTTTCCTTGGGTGGCATTTTTAAGAAGGCCTTGAAATATTTTGACTATCGAGATGAACCACAAACAATAGATGAATAGAATTTGGAAGACACGTTTGTTTTTGGTTTTTTGCTGTTATTGTTGTTTTTTTAGTGGGAAAGAAAATGTATCGTTTTAATAAAATGGTAATGACTTGTAGGGGAGGTAACAAGGTGCTTTACTTTGTTTAAGACAATAGCTATAATTGGAACTGATTGTTGTTTTCATGACTGGGGGCCTTTTTACTTCTCTATTATTGAACTTCTTCAAAGTTCTATGAGTCAAAAAAGTGTCCCCACCTTCAGGACTTTTCCTAACTTTAACTTTTTCATTAAATAAAACATAGAATGCCTCTGGGCTTCTTACTACCCACACTGTTTATTTTCTGCTATTTCCAAAAACAGACTACAGACTATTTGAGTCCTCCAAGCAACTTTCTCTCTGTGTGTCTCTGTGGTCATTGACTGGCTGGGGCTGAAGGTCAGACATGTCCAACTTGTCAAACCTGTCAAATTCTGACCAACACTTTTCATGTTGGCTGTAACAAGAGTTTGTTTGAGTTTGCCTCCTGTCATTAATGATTGATTAACAGTGACAGTTTGTGCGCCCTGAATAGCATCATATTCTGGGCCTGGTAAGTAAGAGGGGGATACAAGTGCATGTGAGAGAAAGCAAAAGGGATGAGATTTTTTTTTATATCATATTAAAAGAGCTTCTGATGAGTCACAATTTCAAAGAGACCCTTGTTTCAATAAGTAATAAACAAATATACATGATATTTTCATACCAATGAAAGCACAAATATTTTCATATTGCAAATGAGTCATTGTTACCCTCCATGACTTAGTCTTTGTTATCCATCATCTGTCTTCTTATCAGCCCTGAGCTTCAGGCTCATTCTAAAATCAGCTACAGCACTCTTGTGTACAAGACAGAAGCCCACAGTAAGGAAAAATAATTGGATTGTCAAGACTTAAAACCACTTAAGACCACAAATGTCCTATTATCTTTATTCCAGGAAACACTGAGCTTTTAGATTGAAGTTGCCCAAGTTGTCAAAAGTGTTTTTTTAATGCGGATGTTGCTAGGGGAAGCACAATCAGTGAAGTATCAGGGAGATGATAAAGAAAGTATTCATTAAATATGCAGTGTCAGGACAGCACAAACTGCACACACATCAAAATTTGTGTTTCACAGTGTTCTTGGAAAAGTGACAACAGCAAGTCAAATAATTCTCAGCTTTCATCATTTCATCCTCACCTAGAGAGATTCAATTTTTTTCAGAAAGAACAGTTTTAACTTAGGCTGACTTTCTCCCTCCCAATGGGGGCTGCAGGACAACTGGTTGGGGGCACCTTCGGTATGTCTCCAGATACGATTCACTGCCTTATAGTCTACCTAGAGCTTACCTCTGAGTAGATTTTCACATTTAAGGAGTGAATATGGTATAAGCAAAGGTTGTGATTCCATCCTCATGTTCAAGACTGATATTGTTTAAGGCCAGAACACTATTTACGTGTATGTCAAGGACATACTTAACATCAGCTAGCTGACTACATGCTAATGAAGGATCTACAACCTTTTCATCTTTAAGAGCAGATCAAGGGCTCTGTGGCATTCAAGATGTGTTTCAGGTCAGTGCTGTTGTCATCTGTACATTGAAAATCCACAAGTGGGGGAAGAGCGAGGCAAAACCTACCACATACACTCCCACTGTCATTCAGATGAAAATCAAACTTTTGACTGCTAGTGTATACAGTCCTCCTCATCCTGCTCTGACACTGATAATGGGTTTTCAGGAAGATGGATGAATTGCTGCCCATGTGGTCGCATTAAGAGGTGGTGATTTTTCTACATGCTTGCGATGTGGAACAGGTTTTTGAAAATGAACACACCTTCACTGTTAATATTAACAAGACCTCTCCTGAGCAGCACATTCCTCATACAGGCCAAAGAGCAACACATCAAACCTGTGTAGCTTTCTGCCTTTCTACCTTTTGCATCAACTTATTATTTTGGCTTGCATCATTTAACATTCGATGCAAATACTGGCATGGGGTTTGAACAATATGGTGTACATTTAAATTCCCTTTTTGATTAAATGTCTGTTGATGAAATGACCTGAGGATCTGTCCAAACTAACTGGCTGTCAATTATTTGCACTGGTAGCTTCGAAGGGGCTAAATGTCTAATGGGTCTGATAGGATGTAAGAAAATATTTCATTTAACTAAAATTAAGTCTGAGATTACTTTTAACATTTGTAGCATGGTATTTAAATCAGATATGTGGTATTCCAGATGTGTTGGGCAAGAGTTTTGGGAAGAGCATATGAATGTAGACAAAGCTTTTGGAAGAGCCAATGGGTCTGTTTAGGTTGGAGCTTGCTTTGTCCTCTCTATGAACCCAAACTGACTCATGCAAAGGTAGTACATTAGCAACATCTTCTGGTTCACTGCTGCCAGTGCACTTTGTGATAGCACGTTTCAGCCCAGTCATCTGAATCAATAAATAAGCAGAGCTTCAGAAGATTATTGAGGATTCCCCTCTGAGGTAATTCATTCTTGTAAAGAGCAATTAAGAGCAAGTACTAAATGCTCTGATACTATTAGTACTATTAGTTCACTATAGTTGAATAAATATGATAAATGATTTCGATACAATAAACTAAATAACTTGAACCTACCTATAAAGATATAATACTACAAATTATTAAATAGCTGCAAATGCATAATTGAAGAAAAAAAAAAGAAAAGAAAATTTCTTGAATATATCACTCACTGCCACACTAACACAATATAAGGCAGAGATTGGCCATACAAGACAGGGACAGCATGCTGTATATAATTTGTTTCGTAAATCTTAAATTTCAGGACTTCTTACATTTTCGCAACATATGCTACTACTAGACCCTGTGAAATTCTCAAATAGTTACAATCTACTCAAACTGAAAAGCATTATTGCTCAAAGCTTTATTGCTTCCTGTGTGCTTTCCAATGTGTGTGTGAGAAGTGACACTAACATGGCTCGCTGTAATTCCTCCTTACACACATACTTTTTGTTAATGACCTCTGGTAACCTGCGACATATTATGCTTGGAAAGTCTGTCACAATAAAAATGCAAATATGCATGTTAAATACTATGAAGTCAAGTGGTTTTCACTATTTCTCTTCTCCACCTGTGCAAGGGAAACACTCAACAGTAATTCATGGGCATCCCTGCTAATTATGTGACTATAGTCTATTTACTTCTGTATTATAAAACCATCAGCCTTGGGATTCTAAATGGGAACAGTTCAAAGAGTTCTTCTACCACTCATACTTATAAAATAGTGAGTAAGTACTGGCAAGCCTAACTACTACTTAGTGAATATGAGCTCTTCAAAGGCACTAGGGATGTGGTTTCTTGACTATAAAAAGACCAAAGCCAAACTGGGACCTCCAGGGCTTCTATTGGGACAATGGAGCAAGTTCGCCAACAGAGAGTGCTGTGGCATAACTTTATGTTGCTCTGGTGGCTCCTCTGCTTACCATTAAAAATAATCCTCCTCTCAAGGTTCAGGAACTTCATTGTCCATTCAATCCAAATTCCTAGTAACTAACATAACACAGAACATGTGCAGTGAAAAATGATATGTTAAAAACTTAACAGCTTGCAGAGGGGGCCCAGGGCCCGTGGTTCAGGTCAAATTATGAGTTTAAAGCAAAATGCTCTTTTGCTCCCCTACCTAACTCTGCTGACACAAAAATGTGTGTGTGTGTTTTTTTATTCACACCTGGAGAATTGCAGCAACCTTGTGGGTGAGACAGGGGAGGTTTTAATATGTCTCATTCTGTTTCTGTGTGTAACCAAACACTTCTACTACTTCTATTGTCTTATGTGAGATTGAGGAGAGAAAAAACTGGCAGGTGTTCTTCCCCTGAGGCTACAGACTTCAGAAATGAGGAAAATAGAGGGTGGGAGTTGGAATGAAAGGGAACACGCAGACTTGCATGTATACACATACACACACACAGACACAGACAAACAACAATACACACACACATGCACAAGTATATACTTTGACACACATGTCTGAGTGTGTTGCAAGATCACGCAGCCAGTGCTTTTACATGTAGTGTAAACATGTCTGAGGGTCTGTATTAAATACTCATTATAGAGGACTGGGTAAGCTCTGGGAGAGACTGGGAGAGAAAACAAACAAACCCTACGGGGTGGCTGAGAGAGATGGTGAGGGGCCAAGGGAGGCCTCTCCCAGTGTAATTCAAGTTCAATAACTGACCCTTAACCTCACTCTAACTCAGGTTTCACAGTTCTGGTGAGACAGATTATAGGCACAGTTACCTCACAGCTGTGGATACTATATGCTTTAACAGAAGCTTTCCACCCACACACAGACACACACAGTACCAAAAACAAAAAAAAAAGGTCAGTAGGTAATGTCAACAATCAACTAAGTATTCTTGAATATCAAATGGTTTCATGGATGACAGGTTCCCAATCTGTGCACCTTTTGGTATGATGTAAAGAAACTAAGACCACACAGAGCCCTTTCACAGCCAGGAAGCAGAGGACATTGTTCACCTGCAAGGCTGCAGCTGGGCCAGTTTCACTCTGTCAGAAAGAACTAATTAAGGTCATGTCAAAGTGATCACAGAAGGAAAACACAGCTACTTCAAACCACTGACAAATGCTAGTAATTGTTTACGTCTATGCAGATGAGGCATCACTACCAATGGACTAATTCGTCTGCCTCATTCCAGCTGTAAATTAGTCTGCTGTGGGCAAAATTCAGAGAGAAGTCATAGAGAGGATGAAATAGCACTATGCATTTTTGTTATTTTGCAATGTTACGTGTGCTACGTTCACCACGCTCTTAGGTATGAAGTTGTCATGTTGTAGTTTTATTCTAAATATTTTACTTGAAAGCAAAGAAATAACATGCACAATCAATTAAGTTGTCATGAAATCCAGGACATTATCTCATTCCATGTTTGCAAACAAAACTCTGCCTTTTCTCTGCATTAATATTTACTTCAATATATCCTTCCATCAGATGCAAGAATCCAAATTTTGCAACTTCCAGATGAGGCCAGTGGAAGGGTGGCAGATGCCATGGTTGTGGCCACATCCTAAAAATGGTTCGCATCTCATGCTGTGTTAGCAGAACCACGGTCACATGTTTGAGGCATAGACTGAGGGCATGAGGGGGAAAGAGAGAGATGTAGCTAGTTACAGCGCAGGTCTGAACAATAACACATAACATCCAAAAAAGAAAATTCTGGCAAAAACTCATTGCAGTTCATTTGACTATTTTCCTGCCAGCTGGACTTTGCTTTGGTTAAGAGACATGCTAACCCCAGACATCTGTGCTTCTGGGCAACTTTGGTTTCTATTGTGTGATACAACAGTAGATGGGGCTGCAGGTCTGTAACACTACAGCAGAATAGCGTCAATTTAGCACAATCCTCTTGTTACTCGTCTTTTTTTTTTTTTCCTTTCTTGTGTTTCCACCAGTCCCTGTGGACTCAATATTTATGGCTTGGTAAAACCAACATGGAACGGGAAGTTGACCAACATATCAAGTGTCAGGGTCTTGTCAGAAAGGTCCTAAATTTGCATCATTACAGCTCATCCTCTAGGGAGATGGTGGGGCTAATTCAAACCATCTCCACACAGCTGGAAGGGAGATGTAGGCTCTCTTCTGGAGAGAAATGAAATAGGACAAACATGTTTTATGTCTCTTCAGGCATTTATTGTTAGTCACAGCTTGCCTATATGGCATTCCCCTAATCATCTTTAAGTTACACAATTTTCAATTGTCATTTCATAACTGTCATCTTGAGACAAAGCAAGAGACATCATTGTGTCTCAAAGAAAACCAGGATTTATCAGCCTGCTGCGCCTCCCACTGTGACTTTACCAGCTAGTGTGTTTCTTATGAGTAGATCTGCCAATCAGTGATGCACAAAGGGTCTATTGTCCATGGCCAACTATGGCACAGTTCCAGAAAGGGCGTAAAACTCCTGTCTGCTCTGATAGCAATCTGTAGCTAAAGCCCCTCTTCCAATCCCTACATGCAGCAGCAACCAAGTGTTGACAAAGCCTATGCTTCACTGAGATGCTGATCTAAGGTCAGTTTTGTGCCCCACAAATGGCTTTAAGTGGAGGATTAGGTGGAGGTAAACTGGTCATAGGTCTGTGCCTAAGGCCAGGTGTGGAGTTAGGGATCAGGCTTTGTGCTGTGGTAGAGCTTTTTCCCTTCAAGTGTGCCTAAATCCTTTTAAGAAAGAAAATGTTGATGTTTACATCCTAGCTGTGACCCCCTCTTGGCCTCTCAGCTCAAGCATTCCTGCCATAGCTGTGACATCAAGCTAAGCTTTAGGACACCAGAGGGATAGTGAAAACATTGCTTAATCACAGCCACAGGGCACCTGCATGATAACAAAGCAACCCCTTAACCCCTCTGTGTTTGTGTATGTTCCTTAATGCAAATATGTATGTGTGTGAGTGTGCGTGCCGCTATTGCTGTGTTCGCATTGTGTGGTCAAAAGCTGCCACCACTCTGAACACATAGATTCAGCACCCGCAGCTTATCAACTCTGAATGAATCAGGGGTGGGCTTGGGCAAAAATCCTGATCATATAATCACAGATCATATTTACTGTAGACCTGAAATGGGGATTCCTAATATGTTTATCTAATATGTTCTGAATGGAGCTGTCAAAGCCATAAAGCCAACAGCGTGATGCAATGGCCAAAACCAAGAACACCAGCCGGGCAGGCAGCTATGGCAGATTAACACAATAAAAGATGTTAACCTGAACTATTTCCACATCAGATAAACCTTGTCTCTACCTTCGAAATGAATGTTCATTAAAGGTACATAAGACTGATAATCTGTCAAACACAAGGAGTGTAACTTTGCATGTAGTTGTGCTTTAAGGAGCATATAGTTAATCAACAGTGCTACTACTGATTTTACAAGCAATCAAATAAGCTCCACTGAACATCAATTTGATATGCCCTCATTCCCTATTAGCACAGTGAAAAACTACTGTTTGGGTGATGTTTTCATGTGGGCGTTAAATTGTGTGGTAAATTTTGTTTTGTTGGTGCATGGCTGTGGGTGCAAGGCAGGGCTCTGGCTGCAGACTGCTGAGTTTGACGAGATAGGTCAACACAGGTCAACCAAGTCCAGCTAAACAAACATATGCTATCAAAGAGGAAATTTCCTGTCCAATCTGCAAGTTTTCTCTTCACAGTGTACATTCACCAGATGATCCCGTGGGATGGGACAACGAGTGTGTGTGAGTGCCTGTCTGTACAAAGGAACTTGATTGATTTGTCATCTTTGTGTATAGATAGCAGTGATTGGCAGATTGTCACAGAAGCAGGAAAAATCAACACATTAATCTAAGCTTCAATTTGAGAACCTTGAGAGATGTTTTTGTTGAAAGGCATATTTCATTTGCGCCGTTACACTTAAAAAGAGAAGTCAAAGATATGAATTACATTCTCATTTCAGGCTAACTTAGAGCCAGTAAAGGGACTCTGCGTGGATGTGTCACACAGCAATTAACCACCAGTGAGGGTTTGGCTCTAAAGCCTTGGAACGTTTCAAATTGCTTCCCAGCCATAATTCCTCCATGCTCTTTGACTCAATTACCTGTCACCTCAGCAGACAAAGGACACACTATGGAGGGCTATTTTGTATGCAGACATACACGTATACACTCATACCACGTGCACACACACAAATGCAGACACATACACTCACACCATCAGAGACAATACAACAGTTCTTATGGTTGCTAGGTGCTGTAGTAAATTATGATGGGATTGGGTTGCAGGCTTGTGCCTGCATCAGTGTCGTCCTACCAGGTGATGAGTGTTTGCAGGCAGGCTTTAGGCCCTTCTCCACTAAGTAGCGGAGATGCTCAGCATAATACATGGCCGAAAGAAGCAACTTCAGCACTTGCTGAATGTTTGGAATACAAGCAGAGACAGAGACATTTTATAAGTAAGCTAGTGGGTGGTGTTTTTCTATTGAGGCTAGTACAAAACTTTCTGGACGGATTCAGATTCTGAATGGAATTTAATATAAATTTTGAGGAAAAAGCTGCCAAACAACGAGCATCATGCTTGCCAACAATATCACATATTTTCTGAGACTGTCAAAACTTTTCTCTCAGTGTGCATATATTTTTTAAGATTACCTTAACATTTTTTTAAGTCAAGAAAAATATATTTTATGTGCTTTCAATTACACGGCAGGCCATGTTTTTGTTGATACATTTGTCAAGAGCACTAAACGATCCGGTCAAAATTATTGTCAGGATTACACTGCTATGTGATGGTGAATGATCCTGTTGTTTCTCTATCTGAAAAAGTCCAACATATACTCCTTACTTGTGTGTGTACGTGTGTTTTGTGTTGCTATGTCTGTGATTGTGTACAGCAGTTACTTTAAGTCTATATATGACACATATGCCAATATGTGTTCATGTCATAATAATGCATTTATATGGTACATGTGTGTATTACTGAGAGGACCTCCCCCCGCCATACTGCAGAGATTTTTCATCACATGAAAGCCAACAGGGGGTGGTATGCATGCAGGGCAAGTCGCTTCCATCTGCCCTGTCCACTTAAATTAGTGGGGCCTCGCATCCAGCAGCATCTGGTTCCAATATGGAGCCAGGCGGAAGGGTGGGTGCCTCACTGTGCGGCGGAAAATACAGCCTACTGTACCTTTAAATAGCCCTCAGGAGGCTAGGGACGGATGCTGGCCCTATCGCCCTATCCCAAGATTCTTTGTATCTGGACTAACACTTCTTCCCTTTGAAAGACGACAAATGTACAATTAGGCAGGAATGCCTGCAATGCTGTTTTCCAAGCGTGTGTTCGCAGAGCTGGCTAGAGCAAATGGCGGATTGACTGCCATCAACCTCCCTCATTGTTCCGCGGTGAGATGCACCGTCTGACCCTGACCAGGCTGGGCTTCTCCGGTTCTGCTGGTCCATGTTTGGGTTAGCCTCTTGTTGTTCTGGTTCTGCTGCAGTTTGCCGAGCCAGGTCTCTGTCAGCACTCCTCTGTGGCACAAGTCTGTAAAGATCCCTCCTCCTCCTCCGCCTCCTCCTCCTCTTCCTCTTCTTCTTCTTCTTCTTCTTCTTCTTCTTCCCCTGGACGAGAGGCACTTCGGAGCTTACCCATAATTCCATCTCAACCATAATTCACACTGCGCACTACCCTAACTAAAGGGGCTGTCTGTAACTACGGTGATTGCATGTTTGTCGAACGAATTGTCAGTGCAGCAGACTCAGGAGGAGGAAGAGAATAGGGCCAGAAACATGATGATGACATGGTTTGACACAGGAACGTGCACAGTGGTATCATCCTACAGTTCTATATGATCTGTAGGATGACCATAACAGAACAATGTCTGACACCATTGTCCAAACAAATATGCCATATACACACACATGCAAAGATGTGAATTACTGCTGGTTCAATGGCAGTTTACTAAATAAAGAGACAATGTAAAGCTACTCTTATTATCATACAAATATGTACTTTATCAATCTTCTGCAATGCACTATGAAAATATACTGATATCACAAATCCTAGAGCAAGCAAAACAAGGTGATTAAAAATTTGTAATTCAAATCAAAAACATCGCATTTATATATGAACTCCAGTTGTAGTCCAGAGCACAAGGAAACATTTTATTAAGATATAGCTACTACACAGAAACCCGCAATTTTTTTTTTTTTTTTCAGAGGCCCTCTGGAGGCCCTTCATTGAATTTCCTGACCACAGGGAGTCTGTGTTTCCATTAGCTGTGAAGGAGGAGAACATGGGGCAAGAAACACGGTGCCATCAGATAAGACTGATGACAAGGCAGAGAGAATCGATGACAAACTTTTGACAGCTTTGGCCCATGTCTTCAGACCTAGTCCGCCTGCTGAAATATAGATCGCAGAGTGCCTCCAACACACACACACACAGTTGGGTCTGCAGATACTTGTGTAATGTGTGAGTGATTAAGCAAACCACCGGAAAACATTATAGTAGCCATGTTGGAACAAGGATGGCCATCTGAAATATCTGAATTTTGTTTTTCATGGCACTTCACTTTGTGAAATGTTACCTTTGTGTATCTCATTGTTAACACTCACTGCTCTAGCTACAAAGTCCTTGCCCTTTGACCTTACGTGTTGGGAGTGCACACATGTGCAGATCAACAACCAAAGGGTACATCCAAAACAGCAGGAGGTTAAACTTTATCTTGGAATATTGAGAGATTGTAAATAAGATGCATTGCAAATGAGGAACAGTCCACCACCCAAAAGGCAACTGCCACACTGAAACAAGTGCTAACTACTAGGTAATTTTATTAAGTTGTGACTTCCTATTTTTTTCTTCCTTACATTAGGAGTTCAGAGGTCAAGAGGATCTGTCAGCAGTGACACAGAGGATTATGGGTGTAGGCATTCCATTGGCAGTCATTACTGCCCTCAGTCAACACTCGGTACGCTCTCTCTCTCCTTTTTTCTCATCCTCTGTCTGTCTCTTCTCTCTCTTGTCCTCTGACAGACTAAGAAGCAATTAGTGTCACATTAGTGGCATCCACAGTATGATTCTTTCTCCTGCCAAAGCTGCTCCTGTTGTTAAGATATCATTTTAAATAAAAAGGTGCTTTGTTACATTAAGCGCAACTTTTTTTTTTAACCTATATTTTCCAACTTTTTCAGATGCATCAAACAGATCTTATGTACACTGTATGAGCAGAGTCTCAGCTATGTCGGCAGCAATTCCCAGAACTGTTACTCTCCATTCTTGCTACATTACAATCACCTATCCAAATACGATGCAAAAAGAGAAGGAAAAATGAGTGTGAGCAGCAATGTGAAGTTTGGACCCCTGCACTAGAACCCCAGCCCAGTAGGATTCCTCACATTCCAGCCCGTGCTGGAGCTGGAGCTGGTAATAGATCTGAGCAGGCCTGCTGGGCTCAGCGCATTGTGGCCTGTCTTCCTTTCCTCAGTTTTCTGCTTTGGAACAAGACAGCGTTTTTCCTCATAGGACACCATCCTGAGAACAGCCTCAGGTACTGACTTTCCCTCCCTCTGTCATCAAAAAAGCACACAGGAGTAAATTTCCTCTCCTTTCTGCCATCCCTCCAGTTTCCCCTCATGTAACAGGATAGCAGGAGTTTACATCATGGCAGAGTGAGGGGCTGGGTCTGTTTGACAGTAATGCAAGGGACACTTGTTTACCTAACCTCATGGGTCACAGCGCAGTTTAGCAGGGAATGAATGACTTCATTTTTAGGGTTTAAATTAAAGGGTTCCTCCTCTCTTGAACTTAAAACAGATTTGTGCATGCCTTGGAATGAACAAAGTACTCACTCAGTACATAGACCTTTCTACTCTGGCTGTAATGATACAACAAAAAAGGCAAGAATTACAGTGACGGCAAGAATGTAAGAATGTAGTACAGTAACTCTTGGGGTTGCACACATTTACATACACTTTTAAAATTCCTTACTATCGTAGATCCGGCTTTTTGCTTCATAAATGTTCGAAAAAAATCTTTCATTTGCCCTGACATGGTGTCAGTTACTTCAACAGTTATTGGGCTACGCCATATTTGAGGGAAATTGCTACCTTATGCGCCTTTAAAAAAAAAAACCACTGGGTTTTGAATGGGACCTTTTAAAAAGGGGGTAGTGTTTCATTTAGAGTTGGTGGTCATTTTGGCAATGTGATTTTACCACCAGGGAGCCTTGAAACTATTTACACTCACACATGGCATCAAGGCCCGCTATGGTGGTGATCAAGTGCTTTGGAGATGCCTGGACACCATGAGATCACAAATTAGAGCCCATCTCTCCTGTACTTCCCCCACACCAAACTGTTCAGAGCTACAGGAGCATGCTCTCCTTCTCACTACAGCCTTTCATGCCGCTTGCTTGTCAAAGGAGAATTGATTAAAGGCCCTTTTAAATGACTTCCTTTTCAGAGCTATTATTTCCCAATAACCAAAGGAGACCAGATTGAGATCAGTAGTCTAATCTGTTGTTTCCCTCTACTTCTTATTGGTGTTTTTGTTAGAGCCCAGCAAAAGAGCTCACCCCATTTTTCCTGTCAGTCATCAGGTTGTAATACTGGGGATCATGGCTGTAACTTTAGACTGCTCAAGCACTCACGCACGGGCTTTTTTCAGAGAGCATAGTGAAACAAGTCACTCTCCAAACCCTCTGACAAATAACCCATGCCACAAAGAGCTTGTAACTCTGCTGCCCAAGGAAAAATGCTTTGAAGCTGCAATAGAAAGGAAGACTTCTTCGCTGCGGCCAGTGCAGCACTGGGTGCAGCAGCTGAACTTCACAACAGAGGAGGAAACAGTAATCTCAAGAACAATAGAAATCCTTGAAGTCTTTATTCTCCTAACAGAAACACAGCTACTGACCTAGAGGTCAGCGTGATGGAAGCAGCCGCTTTTTTGTTGTCAACAGTAGTATAAATAAGAAAAGCAAGCATATGTTTGGAATGGCAATATGTCATGCTTCCCCAGTGTCAAATTAATCTTAAAGTCAAGTTTAGCCAATGTCTAAAATGCAGCGCAGATGAAAAGAAAAAAATGAATAGATAAGAATGGATAAAGACTGCATTCTGTGTCAGCAGAAACACCTACAGTGTCTGTCTTCCTCAGGGCTCTAATCACAACACACCATCTCCCCTCAACTTCAAACATTCCTGTAAACACCTGCTTGTATCTCACCTCTGCATCTGTGTGGGCAATACCACCCATTGTTGTTTGCCTATGTGCAGACAAGACCGCCACTAGCAAACTCCGGACAGTTGTTTCTTCTGTAGCCATGCATCACATCTCATTTCAAGATGAAGAGCTCTTTGAGATGAAAAGCAGGCTCTCAGTCTCTCTGAGGGGAAACCCGGTGTAAAGAAGAGACCTTCAGGTGAGAAATATGCGGTTTTGACAAACAAAAGTTACATTCATCCAGGTGGTCCCAGACGCCCCACAGAAACAGAGGTCTTGGACTGAGCGGCATCAAGATTGTGTAAAAACAATGCCACGGTATGCTCATATCTCTAACTTTAATGATTAATCTGATCAAGCCAACTTTTCATCTGTCGACGCCAATGTTCTTGGAGTCCTTTTGACTTGTCATCTGGACAAGTAATAACATGAGGTGTTGTGTCTTACTCACAGTCACCTCTCAACAGCTGAGATGCCTGTCTCGCAGATATTTCTGGTGTACTGTACGCCATTATATTACTGGTTAAGCCATTGCACGATCATCCTCATGACGTGCTCTTACATTTGTCAATTCCAAATGTCAAGCTGTCAAGGCATAAGGAAGGTCAACTGAAAAGTGAGGTTTACGTTTCAGTGGGGATTCCCCTCTCCACTGTTTCCACTCTGAGCTTACTTTAAGGTGCTGTGAGTCAGAAGAGACAATTTCAAGTGCAGATCCACGAACTGCCTGAAATACGCTGCATTTTTAACATATGCTATGTGTTATTATGGCTTAGATTGGAGGCTTAGCACTCACTTTTCACTCATTCCTGTGCAGGCACTGTGCCTGCTCTCTCTCACCTTCGCCTGTTTCATACTCAACTCTATTTGATGTGCTCTGCTTATGCCACAAGTCACCGACTGACTGAACGTAAACGTAAATCCTTAGCACCCCGTGCCACTGAGGCGTGAGATGTTACTTTTCCTCACAAAATACTGCTTTCAGCATTGATGTGAAGAATCCAAGCACCAGCAATTTTTCAACATGGAACCACAGATGACTTTTCTAATGGTGAAACAAAGCTGGCTTTTGTGCCACGGTTCTGGGAGGCCACTCACGCTTGTCATGTACATGTGAAATTAATTAGGAGGAAATACTAAAACACTTGGGTGGAAATTGCTTTTCACCAGATGTTCTGCATATGAGGATCGATTTAGTATTCTTAGCATAGCAAAATGACTATATAACTTCTTTGCTTGCCTCTTTGATGAAAGCCAATCTGTCACTCAAGGCACATAAAAAGAAGTTGGGGTTATATGCTACTGTTTGTTCCACTTTAAGGAGTCTTAGGTAATGTGATTACTTAACCAGGTTAGGAAAATAGAATGTTTCATCCCGGGATGAAATTTGACATACTGACAAGAGGCCCAGTGTTCCTCAATGATCCATGCATAAATCAAGTGGTCATTCCCGGTCCCTTGGCCCAAAAGCTGAGAGGCCAAATAATAAGAGATAGATCACTATCGGAGGTGAGATAGCCATCAAAACAGGGGTGTTTAGGTACTTCAGTAGCTAAGATCCCATATGTCATGCATATGCTTTTCATGCGCTCTGGAAAAGAACCAACCTTCACACATGTCTGTTTGTGGTGCTATGGCAGAACTGCACGATACGGATATAAAAACCACAGCGTGCAATGACAAGGCAGGAGCCAAGATGAATTGAAAGATCTGAAGCTCTCATTTTTTTCCTTCCGTTTAAACTGCTTGCCCTTCTGCACAATGTCAAAGATGTGTGAGGTACAACTGAAATTCTTTGATATTGCTTACTACACTGCCAGCTGGACAAATTAAAAAAAATCACGGAAGTACACTGCTCTCCATATAATTGCATTTGTTCACAATTAATCATCTTCTCTTATTGTAACAGACAAAACAAATTCTAATCTCCAATCCCAAAACTTTTTTGATCATTCTCAATTCCCTCCATGCATTAACACAGCTGACAAAGGTTTACGATATAGTTGCTTTTAAAATTGATACATTCAATGTCTCTGAAATGAAAAGATGGAGCAAATAGGGAATTGTAACTTTTAAAAACAATGAATCAGAGACTCTTTGTGTTTAACACAATTTCGTAAATTTTTTTGACTTGCAAATTGCTTTCTTTTAACCTTCTCCAAAACTAGCTCCATGTGGTTTAAGACTGGTGACCGCCCTGGTCTTACATCATGAAATACTGACAAGCCATTCGACCCTTGCTTTTCTCCCCCTTCAAATATCACAGTACAGTAATGTCTTAGTAATGTGTCAAAGGTTGGCGGAAGGCAGTTAGATCTAATACAGCCATGTTACAGGCAGACAGAGGGCCATCAACTAAATTCAGGACACCTGCAGGAAATGTTTGAATTAACTTTGAAGGTTTCATATACTTTCATTGCTGCAGGAAAGTTGTAAATTGACCTATGTCTTAATGCCTGAAAAAGGCCTGTTTTCCATTACATTTACATGCGCAGTTTACCGCTTACCTTTGGTCCATTTCAGGTTTTTCACTGGACTTGAACTGCTTAAACTTCAATAAAACCCGGAAAATTTGGATTGTTCTCAAGATTTTGACGAGTAGAATATGAGACTGAGTAAGCAAGGTCTTCAGAATATAATATGCAAGCTTTTGGAGTGCTGGCCTGGCCATCTGAGGCAAAGTGACTCCACAGCAAAATACAGCAGCACTCCCCATAGCTTCTGTTGCTCTGTGTATATTCAAGAGAATCCAAGCCATCTGGAGTCTGTTTATTGTATTACAAATGACACATAATGGTAATCTGGCATGTGATGAGAGAGCATGAATTACAGACAGGGGGTTCGAAGCGGGTATTAACCTTCATTTGATTTCCTTTAAGGAGAGCATTTAATTTAAGGCCACATTTTATCTACCTGATTATTCATTACAATAAGCTCACCCATAACTGTATGAAACAGGATAAACAGAGGAAACCGCCAATTAAATCACATTCCAGGGAAGATTGAGGGGCTTACTGTATACAGAACAGTTAGTTTAGTGACATAAATATTTACACAAACTGCCACGAATTAAGACAAATGTTACCAGGAAATAGGCTACATTGTGAGGGGCCAGAGGAAGGGTTTGTCTACATTTATTGGCCTCTGTTGAGTCCCTATTTTTTTGAAAACTGTTTCCCAGTTTTGCAAAGTAAACAAAACAAGACAACTGTCGCAGCTCTGAGTGAGTCCACACAGTTGATCATCTCACTTATAACATGGCGTGCCTTTCTTTCAAATGTTGAAAGCTTAATGTGATGTGAACATTCATTTTTCCATTGACATTTGCAGCAAATACTAACATGGATCGAGTATCTCAAGCAGACAGACAGAGAGAGAAAGCAAGAAAGACAGAGAAAGAGAGAGAGAGAGAGAGAGATGGGCGGAGATATGAATAGTTGCATCAGACAGGCCCTAGTAGAAGTTAAAGATACATACTGCATGCCCAGGGAGTGGATGTCAGTTAAATGTTTATACAGCTGCTCTGAAGATTATTATTATCATGAAACCACACAGCTATAATGTCATTCTGTGGATGCCAGAGTACAATCAGGTCCTCCCTATAGCCTACTGGCCTCCTCTCTCTCCCCCTGTCAGACAACCCTGCTGTTCTGCTCCCTCCAGGCTGTATGGCTAGGATCGGACTCAGTACGACACCATCATAATCAAATATGACAAAGAAATGGCTTTTTTCCTGACTAACTTCAATCATTTCAAATCAAGTATGTGCATTTTCCATTTTGAATATTTTTAACACAATTGTAAAACATAGAAGTGACATGACAAGTGTGTTAGTGCTTAAACCAAGGGGAAGAAATTCAATTAATGATTATATAATACAGGCCCTGCGATGGACTGGCGACCTGTCCAGGGTATACCCCACCCTCACCTAGAGTGAGCTGGGATTGGTTCCAGCACCCCCCACGACCCGGGAATGGAAATTCGGTAGAAGATGGATGGATAGATGGATTACATAGTACAGTATAGAATACACGTTTTTGCCCAACAAATCTTGACATAAAATACAGTTAAAGTGGCTTTACAAGGAGAGCGACATTGATGACTTGTTGTATCTATGACTTTAAAAAAGTTGAGATAAAACTTGTAGCAGCACTGCTGTCATTGCAAAGGTAGAATAGTAGTGAACAATCACTTAATTTATCTTTTGAGTCCAATGGATTATCTTGTTTCAACAAAATATTTGCTTTCATTGAGACAATATTTCTCTCTACTTGGCAAATATAAGCCAAGCTTTTAGTTCCTTGACTCTGTTTCGGTCTGTGCCAGCTTCTTTGATTAATTGCTTTAGTTTGCAATTTACTGCTACACAGGTAATCTAACCCTAACCCTGACACTATCATTATGATTATAATCAGATTATCATGAAATGAAATCATGACATTTGGCCCACATGGACCTGTTTCACCCCCGTTCTTATTATGGTTGTCAACCAATCAGACACTCACAAAGACAGCATGATGAAAGGGGAAAAACCTGGACCTAACACTGAGTCTGTCCATCCATAATTTAAGAAGATGAATAACAAATATGCCAACAAAAAAAGGGTGGTGCTGGAAAGTTGAGAGGGCAGAAAAACAAAAATGCCAGGGAGGTGCAGCAAAGTACAATAAAATTACTGACTTTTCATTTAGTGTTGCTGCTAGGTCAGCACCAGCGGAGATGGCACTGAGGAACATGGCGAGGCTTACCCCAGTAACAATGATGACATGGACGAACATGAGTCCAGACAGAAAGATGGCAGGGATGAGGCCAACAGCAAAGCGGCAGACTCAATCCAGCACAGCCCTCAGAACCTGAGAAAAGCACCAGTGACATAGTATAACTGATGATGAAAAGGCGATTGATATAGCTAAAGGTTATATTTGTAATTGTCATTGGGACATTAATGTGATGGTTTTTGTGTGAACAGCTTCAAAACTGAGCAAACATTTTCCCTAGTTTGATGAAACCAAAAACGACTCAAATTATAAATCCTGGTACTTCACAACCTGTGGTCTCTTTTGTCTAGTCTGGCCTCAAATGAAAATGAAACGTTCCAGCCTCCTTATAGGTGATTTTGATTATAGCCAGGATCAGGATCAAGTAAATTGGAAATTAACTTTATTTTACAGATACTTGGTCTTTAAAGTTGTGAGGCTTATAATTAATATATAGATTAATTATTAGATATTAATGTAATTTTTTTTCCTTTTTTCTAACATTATCTATGTAGCAATAAACCCCTTTGCCAGATTTTGGTGTTTGTAAATACTTACCCTCGGCAATGTGATATGCTGGCCTCTGTGTGATATAATATGCTCAGCTTTGCTCATCCTTGTCAGTAAAGAGCAAAAGGGCAATGTCTTGTATTAAGCAATGCTCTAATTTCATTTTGTGAAATGGTTGAAATGGTTTTGGTGAAAGTCAAGAACATTTGAAGCTGAAGTGCATGTTATTTCTTATGGCTTGAGGCAGCAGATGAAATAGATGAGCAGTGTTGCTTTTTCATCTTATTCAGCCAGTGATTGAAAATGCTGTTTGTTTCTGTTTGCCTGTGAAGGTCATAACACTTGTTTCAGGATGTTTCTATTTGCCTTTTTGGTTTCCCGAACCTTTAAAAAGAACTTCAATTGCACGGAAGCAAGCTTCATTTAACATTGCAGTTTAACTTAGCTGTATACGCATTTTAAAATGTTTAAAACTTTAAATCAGTAGCAGTGACAGTACAAAAGCAATCAACTCTTCCAACCATGTATTGCATTAGATCTACATAAACAACTATTAATTGAAACCACCTTCCTTGGAAATGTTTCAGCTCCCGAATCTCTATCATGTATAGAAACTTGCTAAGTATTTTCCTTCCTTTGCTGGCCTGTAAACAGCTGCTTGTGCTTAAGCAGTAAAATGTAAATCTTGACGCTGGCTGTTTACGTAGCCCAACCTTCTAATCAAGCAGACGTATAATTGAGTGACGCGTGGTGTCTTTATGAGTGGAGCTGCATTCAAAGGGCAGATCCCTGTATTTATGTCTCTCTCTCTCTCTAAAATGGAAGTAGCTGCCTCTCATCCCAACTAGTTCACCAAATGGAGCATGTGTTTATACGATTCCTATTGTAAGTTGTTAAAGTGTGAGGTCTGTACGGGGCTAAATGTTTCTTACTGGTAAACTGATTTTATAGCTGTGCGGTCTTATTACTGTTATATAGTCAAAGCATTAGACTTCAAACTGTTTTCACATTAGCTTCAAAAGAAACATATCCCATCAATAAAGTTTAACGTTCACCTTTTTCTGATATGAGAAAAGTGATGGGGGACTTAAAGCCTAAATGCATAGTTATATTTCAGCAAAGCTTACAAAAATAATTTCATGACAAAATGTCTATAATCATATAATAATTGTAACAGACAGTCTTGGCCTGCGAACTGTATATCTGGATAAAGGATCAACCCTCACTGCCTGATCAAAGCTCCCTTGGTCCCTATTTACACAGGAAATTAAAACACAAACAAATAAACAGTCTGCCAATTTGCCATATTATGTGCACCTTCTAGTCAGGGACCAACCTCAACGTGCTTCTCAATATTTGAAACATGCGAGGAAGGTCTGGACCCTCTCTTGTGATCTCCGACAGCCCATATAATCTGGAGGAGGACTTGTTTCTCAAATTAGTGGGTAGAGAAGTGTGCCACATGTTCAGTATCCATAAATATTGACTCTGGCTTTTTAGCTGGCCGTCTCTGACCTTGGTGGGTTTCCATTTCAGGACCAACCAACCAAGTCGTGCTTCTGCTGTCAAACACATGTGGATTGATGAAGATTTTATTGGTTTCCTAATTAAAAAGACAAGTTTGCTTGTGCATGGAATTAGAGGTGAGTCACAGCAACAAATTGTTCCCTGGTTTTGAGCAACATCTCTGAAGATTATCTCCTTGTAGGCATGTTTCTGTGTGTTAAGACTACAGCTGGCTCAAGACAGAGGAATGCAGGCCCTGTGTCTAGCCAAGTTGCTGTTAACAGCGGGTGAAAGGCTAATAGTTGGATCTGCAGTGTCATCTCAGCGCTTTGTCTGCCCCCTGACTCCTGGAATGTACGTGATGACAAGAGCAGGCTGCACCATCTATGTCCACTATTAACATGTGTACATGGTCAAACATCCATACTGTGCACATACTGATGCATGCAGAGAAATGAGCATGTCCTGAACCCTGGTGAGCAGAGGACAATAAGCCATGTCTCCTGCTCCTCCTCAGGATGTTCATATTAAAACAGCAGAATGCATTCTAACTTAAACTCCATCAAATAACCTCAAACTTGTCCCTTGACTAGATTCATTATACTTTTGTTGTAACTGTTATGTATTCCACATTGTTCTCCCTCAAGGGGGTTTCCATATGAGAAAAAGATACATCTATTAGTTGAGGTAAAACTACATGATAGCACTGTGAATTGTTCTTTTGGTTACCAAAGATGATTCCTGTGAAGGTGAAGGATGACGGATGCACGCCAATGAAGAAATCTGACTTTTCAATGATTGTAAAAATTTATAATATGAAGACAGGGGTCTGTCTGTTTCACAATACAAAACCTTGTGTGTTTGTGCTCCAGTAACCTAATTATTGTCTTCCACTTGTCAGAGGGGCGATAAATTATAATGACAAAGCGAAAAAGAGAGTCAAGTAGAATGAATCATGACAGACTGTACAGTGGTCTGAGAAATGTAAGATTTGTTGTTCCAAATCATAGACATTGAGGCCTCAGGGGTTGGCTCATACACTGGTCATAGTAGGCCTTACCGCTGCGACAAAACGATTTCCACGAACTGCAGTTTAAGCAGGTAACTACAGTCTATGGCTAAATAACTGTTATGAGGATACAGACACGCTCTAATGC
This sequence comes from Echeneis naucrates, assembly GCF_900963305.1. Lineage (NCBI taxonomy): Eukaryota > Metazoa > Chordata > Actinopteri > Carangiformes > Echeneidae > Echeneis > Echeneis naucrates. The sequence goes on from NC_042534.1 coordinate 12,294,547, forward strand.
ATTGTTTTCTACTCCACCTGTGGATCACAGGAGACTTCCAGATCACCAAATGTTCACAAAATATTAAATGAAATATCTCTTCTCATATTCAAGTTCCTGGTTGTTTAGAAAATTAAATAATGTCCATAAAAGCTACACTAAAAATAGTCCGCACTATATGTTCGAGCAATAAGCCTACAGGCTAAGGGGCAATGCAGCCAAGTATCTAGAAAAAAAAAAAAAAAAAAAAAAGGTTTGTATATCAGTTTACATGCAGTTCTTCAGTGTCATAACATAGTGGATGTCTGAGCACCTTTCTGTTGACCTTGGATTGTATGTCGCAAGTTTCAGTGATTATTTATTGCTATCATGAACAAACAAATGTGTTCTGGAAGGAAATCATGACACTAGTCCTTGGTGGTCGTGCTGGACCAACAGTGTCTGGCTGAGTCACAGCTGAACTCAGTGTTCTCCTCAGGAGCTCGTTCATTTGTGTTTCAGATAGCATATCTGTGCCTGCCCTCTCCGGCTGCCAGGATTTCGTTCTGCGATGTTGTCCTTTCAATCAGCACAAAATTGGATCAGTGGCAGTGATTAGATAAGAATGTTGTGCTTGGCTCAAAACAATGACATATACAATATCAAAGCCACATGATCTTCTCAAACCACTTTGGTCATCACTGATCAACTCCCTCAACAGCCTTGGCAGCACACAGTCGTCTGTGCTGGTCTGACACAAACCGTGCCAAGAGACACACACAAAGAAGTGCAGGCACAGACACTCAAGATGCACACAACACACACTTTCACATGCCCACTCCTTTCACTCATGCACACACTTAGATATCCAGAAAGAAAAAGTGGGAGACGGCATCAAATTAAGCCCCCTCTTTCTAATCATCTCACTTGGGTAATTAAAGATACTAACAGTTTACAGTGTGAGGCCTTATCTGCCAATCTGCAGCATCTAAATGCTGAGCAGCTTTTACCTGGGTTTGAGTTTAGAGCACTGGGTTCACCAAGTGCTGTTTTGGCAACAGCAGAGACCCAACTATAACTGCCAACAGATTATCACAACAATAGAGCAAATCTAAGAATGAATGGATTGACATTTCTCCCACACCCTGGCGTTATGAATGAAGGGATTAATAAATTAGTGAATGAGTGGAGTAGTGTAGAATCACTTTACAGAAAAAGGTCAGATGAAGGTATATTACAGTAGAAGTCACCTCTAATTGACCCTGCTGATTAAATAAAAAGCAAATCTGGAAAGTAAATTAATCAGAAACAATAAGAAAAGTACAGCATAGGGAAGGCCAAGAAAGTGAACAGTGCCAGTCAGGTAATGGCATGCACCTACTGGCCTTTCTCTATTTTAATTGCTAAGTGGATGATCTGGGATTATCCCTCATAAAATGTTATTGTCCTGAAAGGAGACAAAGATATCTTGTGATCTCTGTGGGATTTAATCTATTGCCATCTGCTAAAAAAACAGGACCGGTGCTTTGCCCAAAACACAGCCGCCAGCCCCACCATCATCACCTAATGGAAGTCACTAGAGGGAATCAGCGGGGGCTTTTCTTATGGAAATGACCCAAACATTAATGCTGTTGACTACACCCCAAAGGCTAAAAACAGCACAGCAAAATTTCCCTCATCCCTCTGTGGCCACTGGGAACTTGCACTGCACAAATGTAGCCAGTGCTCTCCGAAGCCTAGGTGTATTTTTCAACATAAGTGAAAAAATATTTTACATATGTCAAAGAAAAAGATGAGATATACATCATTTGAAATATACACCAGACCAAGCAATCACTTTAAAACACAATTTTGTGCAAGTACATAGTTTCAAAGTCTGGAGTTCTACCAAACGTAAGAGAAAAAATATATATATAACGTTCCTGGGAAATGGATGGTGTTTCTCTTGGGACTACCACACTCTGCTCACATACTGCACCGTAGATATGAGACACCTATGCTTGCTGCCAAAATCTACCACAGATATATTGATAAACTGCTGTGAATTGTAATGAAATGAAAAGATTGATCCAGCCAGAGGAAATCATAGATAAATCAGCTGTGATGTCAAGACACACACATATACAAGCACTCACGCATACATGCTGAAGTTCAACAGGAAGATCCTTCTGCTGGGTCTAATCCTTCAAAACACATTATCATGCTGTTATCTATCTAACATATACTATTTACATCTATGTGTCAATTATTTATTCAAAAAAATTAAAATAAAAATACATGTGCTGTCACTTCTTGTTTTTTTCTGTGTGGTCAAATATTGCACCTCCCTGTGAATGCAACAAGCCATTTTGATGTTATTTAAAAGCATTAAGCAAATAGGAGATTGCTATTCCTATGTATGGAAAATCACCCGAAAACACACAACTAAAAGCAACAGTATGGTTTTAACTGTTGACTTTACATCTATTTTTATGGTGCGACTTTCCAGGATGTGTAAAGATGCAAAGGAAAAAAGAGTTGCTCGTAATAAGGCGAGCAATGTTAAATATACATATATATGCAGATGTTTTTTAAGTTCAGGGAGAGGCATGGATCACAGAGCAGGGGCCACAGGGGGTGCCTGCATTTTAGTAGAATTATATTTCACCGTAATGTGAAATAATAATAATTAATCATTCATTCATATCGAAGACTGAACCAGTGAGCAGATTCCTGTAGTTTTCACTCCTCTGATTCAAGCGATTACCAAACAAAGTGTTCCTCCGGGCTCAGCTTATCAAAACAAGGCTCTTTATTGGCTCAAATGTGTGCTTATTTGACACCGTAAGATATGAAAAAGTCTGGAGCCTCCGGGTTAGTGGTCTGCAGGAGGTGCTTTATAGTGGACAAATGATTGACAGCCTCTTGGTGACATCACTGTACGACAAAAAGAGTCGCTGGGGAAGAGAAGGCACCAATCAATTGAACCACTACACTGTGGCGCAAAGACGGGAGGCGACGCGCTCCAAGGCTCACAGCAGCAAGGTCCAAAGGAGCGATACTTCAGCGCGCTTATCTCTCTCTCAAAAAAAAAAAAAAAAAACTAAAATCGCCAGATCCGCTCAACCTTTGTCTCAGCCAGCTGTTCCCGTTTGAAGATGTTCAACCAAGATGCTTTGTACTTAGATCGGTCCTGCCTACGCGAGCCCGCTTCCTCATAGACTTAACATATTTTTTTCCCCTTTCCGTGCTGACCAAGACCTAACCCGAAGTGCAGCTGCTGAGAATATGAGCGAGAGGCGATCGGCGGAGGGCATGGGCTGTCTCTGGTCCCCCAAGGAGAAGCAGCGTGGATTAAACACGATTTAATGTGGAATTTATCGGAGCCCAAAGGTGGAACGACGACCGGACACAGCGCTTCCTCGTCAGGTAAAATAAGACTGACTGGTTCTGTTAAACTGTTAACAAATTCTCTATGAAAGGAAAACTTAATCATGTCAGTAGGTAAATAAGGACTTCCCTGTTGGGGAAACTTTGACTTAACCGCAGCAGATCGCAGATTTCTCACTTATATAGGCTTGTAGGGTGTGTGCGTAAAAGTCGAAACGATCGAAAACGCGAAGAGTAGAAAAAATACAGTTCAAAAAAAGTAGGTTCCTTGAAGGTTGTGCCTCTCAAATGATTCGTAGGGTTTTTGATGTTTTTGATGTTCCTGTCCCGGGCTACATCTGGTCCTGGTACGCACGTCAGATCTAACACCTGCGAGTCTCTTGAAGTAACTCTATCCCTTATGATTATACATGACCGTCAAAGCCTCTGCAAACAGAGGCTTGAAGCGCCGTCTGACTGTGTATCCCAACTCTTCTTTCCTCTCTACAGTCTCTCATGCTCCGGCTGATCTTTCGGGTTATGCCTTGAATCTTCTTTCCGTGATCACTTTATTAGACATGATTTCTTGTACGCTCTAACTGAGGAGGAGGAGGAGGAGGAGGGGGGTCGTCTCTCCCCGGCAACTTTCTTTGATTTATCTTTCTGCTGCAACCCCCCGCACTCCTCCTCCTCCCCATTTTTCCCGTCCCTTTCATAATTTCTGCACCTTGATATTTTCTGTTCTTGTAAGATCAACCCCCCTCTGCAGTTAGACACGCTACATGGACGGCGGGCTCACGGCTCACAGCCCCTTTCTTGTTGTACTTCAAAGTGAAGAGGTGTCTTCCCTTTTTGACCTGCTCTCCCTCAGTCCTTCCTACTGTATGGGGGGGATCACACACAGTTCGGGGAGTGCTGCAGTGAAGCCCCTGCTGTGTCTACCTCATGTCAATACCTCAGCGCCAGTGTATTGACACAAAGCAACTTTCTCCACAGGGACTGACTGATCATGGTCGCCGTGGTCCGCTCTCTCATGGTACTGCTGCTCGCTCAGGTGTTGCTGGAAGGTGCTACGGGACTAATCCCTGAGGTCGGCCGGAGGAAATACAGCGAATCCGGGAAGCAGACCCCGGAGCAGTCGGAGAGCTTCCTCAACGAGTTCGAGCTTCGGCTTCTCAATATGTTTGGACTGAGGCGCAGGCCGACCCCGAGCAAGCAAGCGGTGGTGCCGCAGTACATGCTGGACCTTTACCGCATGCACTCAGCGAACGGAGACCACAGCACTAAACGACCCAAGAGCATGGGGAAACACGCAGATAGAGCCGCCAGCAAGGCCAACACGATTAGAAGCTTTCACCACGAAGGTATGTATTAGTGACATACCTTTACCTGTCAGCCGGAGAGCTCATCGGCTCTCTCAGACAACTCCAACCTATATTTAAACATGACTCAGTGCCTGAAGACTCGACTTCAGAGTCTTCACTGTTTTATGAAGGGTTAGTCATTTACAGGTGACACGCGTCCGAGTTATTTGCGACTCTACAATAAGTTTGGAAGGGCTCGAAACTCTCTGACGCGATTTACAAACAAGCATCTCACGCGCAATTAAATTAACTCTCATCAATGTAGTCATGCAATCTTTTGGCCAAACATTCCCCCGGCGGAGCTGTCACAGGCTTCAGAAACATCAAGGGGGCGGTGGTATCCCTGGGGTAATTTGTTTCTTAATAATTGATGGTGTTTGTGTGGGCTTTGAAAACAGTTTTTCCAGACACGCACCACAGGAACGGGATAAAGGGCGGTGTGCCTTTGCGCAGGTGATAGTCATCACCCCGTTACTTCAATAACACACGACATGACATTATACTAACACGCATTATGACAAAGTCACCGTGTCAGACCGAATTCTGAGTCATTTTTAACAGGACTGAAATTAGTCCTGGGTGAAGGGGAGTGGAGAGGTTACGCGCCTTATTCTTTCCAAATCACTCCTCTCTCCGCGCTTTGCGCCATTACGCACGTTCCAATAACACTGTAATTGCTCACTTAGTTTACATGCTGGGTACCCGCTGATTGTTGAACTAAGTGTTGCCGTTGTGTTGCGTTTTCACTTCCAAGGCAACATATGCTGCTCAGACGAGTAACGGTCAGACATCAGAGGTTTACAGGGGCTGGTCAAAGTGCATTAATTCACCAGTCACACACTGTTTATCCAATGTTACTGATGAGGTGAGTCACTCTAAACTGCCTTGAATAATCGAACAGGTGAAATTTAAACATAATTAGCGATTTCTTTTCGTAAATGATGGCATTTAACTCCAAAGTGACACGGTTTCTATATAATAATAATATATATATATATATATATATTTATGTATAATGAGAGAAGATGGGACTTAAACTGTCAAACATTTCTCAAATGTCTAAACCAGGAAATTTCCCATAGCCCATGTTTCAGATTTTACAACATGCAAGTCCATAGGGGCTCTACACAAAGTTCTTATACAAAGTCCTGTTTGAGTGGGGAAGTTTCCATCAGGGGTGAGTCAGAGGGGTGGCTGAGTGGTTGCTTGGGTGCTCTCCAGAGTCCTAGTGCAATGACACCCAGTGGCTACACTGACACACTACAAATAAGCCTGCCCCTGGCAGTTCAGCTGAGTGACTGATCCCTGCCCGCTACTGGAAACCCCTACACCTATCCAGCGAACACCTTGACATTAGTGACTATTAGAAATTTGTTCAGTCTGTGTTTACATCCGCTCTCCTGGCTCTTGCAACCTTTGCTAACAGACCTGCAGGCTTGTTAGTCTTCCCACATCAACAGAAAAGCAATTGATGGCTATCCCATATAATAAGCGTGTATCTACAGATGTAAGTGCCTCACATCAAAGCCAGCAGCTTTAATCATCCATCACATATGCCAGCTGATATTAATTTCACTTGGATAATTAGTATCACTGCTATCAGTTTTCAAAAATGGCCATTTCCCAGGCCAAATAGAACATTTCCACTACTACACAGGAAGTGGCTGCCAGAGACAGGTTTGTGATGAATGACCCAACATTAGCCTTTATCTTTTGTTTTGGCATGCAGCGCAAAGAGAAATTAGGAATGCTGATACACTCATATCTGTGGTTCACACGTTTATGACAAGCCTCAACTTGTTCACACAGCCGTTCTCCTATGGCCGAGAGGGGGAGAGTGAGAACGTTGCTGCAGAACAGAGGAAGAGTGGCAGAGAAGGAGACCAAATGAAAAGAGGATTTGGGACTAAGAGAACAGAGGTAGAAAGGGATTTGGGAGCTGAGGAAGGAGAGAAAGAGGGGGATTGTGGACAGACTAGAGGGAACGAGAGACAGGGGGCTTTCCCACACCAAATGAGGAGTGATAGGCCTAATTGAGGTCTTTGTGCCTCTGGAGGGAGGTTTAGGATGAGATGCTGGAATTTCCTAAATGCCTCCTTTGAAAAAGCACAGTTCAAAGTTTGTGTTTATTTTACCACACCAAAAGATTAAAAAGTGTCTATACATCATCTATGATCTTCATGAAGAAAGAGTTCAAAGTTGGGCTGCATTAAAGAAAATTGCAGCTTTTACTTACTTCCAGCATACAATAAAGGGGAATACCAAATATACAGGTATATGCATGTAGCCTATACATATCCTTGATAATAAATAATAGTTTTAAAATAAAATAATCCAAACTGCATAAACTACATAAAATATTGTCATACCCATCTTTCCCTTTGTGATCTTAATATAATCTTCAAAACATAGCTATTAAACGTATCTTTTCCTGGTTACAGCTCTAACACTACAACATTTACCAGTGGAATTTCTGAGGTCACTTCAGTAAAGGTTAATGCAACCATTGTGATTTATGCTATTGTTTATCTAACCAATTTAAAATGATTTGCGTGTTATTCTGTGCACAGTCTGATCTTTGATGGTATTTCAATAGGCTATAAGACCTTTATATGTACACTGATAATGGGAAATATATGCAGCAGCCAAGTCACATTGGGCAAATGTGACATGTTAACACGTTTGATCTTATCAATAGGAGGAAACCTACTGCTTTCATCTTCAGACATTTAACTAGGTAATTACAAAGGCACGATACCAGTGACCTTATTACATCACCATGAGAATTTGCCTAATACACAATGTCATAAATGCAAAATGTTAATGTAAGTGTAATGCCTGTATGATAATGGCCCACATCCACTCACTATAACCACGTGGCAGCTTGGCTGACTGCATAGAAAGGATTCTGCAAGTTCAGTATGAGTGCATGTGTGTGAGTAAGAGGGAGCAAAAGCAACCATGTGAGAAACCATCCTTTCATACTTTCCAAACTTTTTCTGATCAAAGTGTATCCATGATGCCAGCTGAGCTTCAATCATAAATGCTGTTTTCTTATTTTAATGTGATGCATTAATTGTGTTTCCTTTTCAGTATGCATTTCATAACCCTATCATCTTACATTGTGTTTGTCACCCCTGTCTATTGTAGAGGCTATGGAGGCCCTGGCTAGCCTGAAAGGCAAAACAACCCAGCAGTTCTACTTCAACCTCACTTCTATCCCTGATGAGGAGCTCATCACCTCTGCAGAGCTACGTATCTACAGGGATCAGGTCATGGGAGCTGCAGCTCTTAACACCAACTCCAAAAACAGCAGCACTAGTGATAGTGGTCCTGCTGGGGGTTTCCATCGTATCAACATTTTTGAGATATTCGGAGCTCCTGCCACTCATGGTGGAGAACCCCTGGTACGTCTGCTGGACACTCGGCTAGTGCAGGACTCTTTAAGCCGCTGGGAAAGCTTTGACGTTAGCCCTGCTGTATCTCAGTGGACTTCTGGCAAAGGCCACAATCATGGTTTCATGGTGGAGGTACTTCACCCAGAGGAAGGGGAGAAGAATGGGGAACATGCCCAGAGACGCAGTAGGCATGTCAGGGTGAGCCGGTCCCTGCACCAGGACCAGGACTCATGGCCTCAGGCCCGGCCCTTGCTGGTGACATACGGTCACGATGGCCGTGGGGACTCAGTACTGCACACGCGAGAAAAACGTCAGGCAGCACTCCGCAAACAGCGCAGAAAGCAACAACACAAGGCAAGCTGCAAGAGGCATGCCCTGTATGTGGACTTCAGTGATGTGGGGTGGAACGAGTGGATAGTGGCACCCCCAGGTTACCATGCCTTTTATTGCCATGGGGAATGTCCGTTCCCCCTTGCAGACCACCTCAATTCAACCAATCACGCCATTGTGCAGACGCTGGTCAATTCAGTCAACTCAAACATCCCAAGAGCCTGTTGTGTGCCCACTGACCTCAGCCCCATCTCCCTGCTCTACTTGGATGAATATGAGAAGGTCATCCTGAAAAACTACCAGGACATGGTGGTGGAAGGATGCGGCTGCCGGTGAACAGCTGACAGTAGTACGGCTAGAGGGAGAAAGACTGAAAGAGACATCGGAGTTATTATGGACACCCGGTTTCCCAATGAAGACGTTTATTTATATGAAAGAAAGACAAAGAGCTATTGCGGAAGAAGAAAAAAAAAAACTATATATGAATATATTTATGTCTACGTAAAGTTGGGAAAAATAAATATTTTAATCAGAGGAATATTCCTTTACTGGTTTTGAAAATGTATTTCTGATGTACATTTCGAAATGGGTGCAATACCACATGAAGTATAATGCTCAGATTTTTATTTTGTATTTATTTCTATTATAACCACTTTATTTGTAAATAAATAATGTGTATTTATCGTGAAAAAACATGGTCACTCCAATTTTCCGCTACAGTGAACCAGCCATCATGCGTGACTAACAGGAATAACAAAGTCTCAAATTCTGACAGAAATTAGCTGTAAAAATATCACACACGACAAAAAGCTCACACTACACTGATTGCAAACCAAGCATTGGACTCTTTTGGTAAATGTAACTGGAAACCAAAAACAATAGAAATGTGGAGAGGAAAGTGACAGGGCCAGGTCAGGGTGCCGCTTGTGTAATGAACCGTTGTAGGCTGTAGGGTCACAGGACGGGAGGGAGAAGTTACAAGCCCACAAATGTGATAGACTCCCATGGGAGGATTAGGAAAACACAAGGGCAATGTTTTCATGCAGTACATGTCACTTCAGAGCTCCATGAGAAGGCACTTCTGAAAGCTGCCTTGTTTTTTCTGTTCCTTACAAATATTACAGAAGGAAAAAGTGAATCTGCAGCACCTCTGTAGAGGGTCTGACAGGGCACAAGGTTTATTTATCATTTGGCGCTGAAAGATTACAAAGTATTGCAGACACGCAAGAGACTCTCAGCAAGAACAGAGACTACTGGCACTTTAATTATTAAAGACAAACAATCACACAGCTGCACCTGTCCACATACTGCACACGCTCAGACATATTCTGCCCTGGTTCGAGCTTGGCTACCATCCTTTGTCATCTCTGATTCATAAGGCTCTAGAATGTTTCAGCACTGAAGTAAAAAATCTAGGAGTGTTTTACAAAACGAGTTAGCAGCAACAGGCAACAAAACAATGCCATACACCAACACCAAAAACAGCTTAAGAGTAATTTTTTTATTCCCTAAGGCAGTCGGTATGGCTGGCTGGCAAAACAAAACATATCATATGTTACACTAAGACAGCTTGAAGTATGCACACCTGAGTCAATATCCTTAGTCTCTGATGTTTTCCGTGGAAACAATGTAATACGTAGACTAAACTGAATTGACTAAATCTGCTCCAGAAAGGCACAGAATGAAAATTTATAGTGTAGCCACAATAGCAGAACAGATAATGAGAGGGAAAAGAGAGACAGAGAGACAGAGTTCTGCAGAGTTTGACTGACTGCATTTTCTGCTGTGTTTGCATTAGAAAGGGCTTGGAGGGATCACAAGGCAGCTCAAAATGCTCTAAATAGAATGTTTTTTATGTGAGCGCACATTGGGACCATGGAATGTTGGTTTTCAATCTCAGACACATGCATACGCTTGCATGGAAAACCAACGTGCTTGTTTTTTCAATCATCTATTCAAGGGTTTCCTGGTGGGCTTTTTCTCTTCAAAAACAAATGTGCATCGAACAAAGATATGCTTGTTACTTATATAGGAAATGTAAATCAAAACATTCAGAAGGAGCCATGAAACTTTATTCATGGGCAGTAAAAACATTGAAATGTCAAATTTTTTTCATGGGCCTCAGATCATGTCTGTTTACCCATTCTTATCCTTCGAGGGTATACAGCACCCGTTTAATCAAGATGATGCAACTATACAATCTTTCATACCCTCCCAATATGCACACACAAGCACATGCACCTCCTCCTCTCCCACCGCAGTTCAGTTTCAATCTTTCTGCATGTGTTATTTTATTCTACCTTGTATCTGCACCCCTGTTGGTCCCATCTGGTGTCCATTTCTCCTCTGTGGATCCCACCATACCACAACCTTGCACATGGGTTGCACATACCTCTGTCAGTAGCAGCACCATTTTAATGGACCTCAGAAGGAAGTCACTTCACTGGCTGACTTAATGAACATTTGATAAAAATCAACAATAAAAAAAACACAACACCAAAACTCTCGGCCAAGACTGGACTGCGGATATGTCAGGAGTGGAATGGGGGAACATTTTGTGTTAAATAAGTGTGAGATTTAGTGGTTTTCCTTTATAGTTCCAGTCCATAAAACTTTCAATGGGTTGGGTGGAAATACTGCTCCCAGAGAGGGTGACACATGGGTAGCACTTCTGAAACTCCCCTTCTGTACCCCATCCCAGCTGAACTGGGTTCCATTTTTACTGTGAGTTGGCTGCTGCTCCTCAGTCTATTGGGTCTTCTTACTTTAGAGCCACATTATTATCAGATAGCTCCCCAGGGACCACTCCTAAACTTCTCACTAAGAACAGAGGTCAGGGGTCAAAGTAATAAGGGCCTATTATCTGCACCATTACTGACTGACTTCAGGGCTCATCATGTCATCACAGACCAGTAGCTTCAAGAGTGGTCAGCCACTGGTTGGAACTGAAAACGTGTTTGCATTTCAGAACCTATTGCACTGACCGAAAAAATTCTTTATTTCATTAGATGAAAGAGTTGACGAACTAAAAATTTAGTCTGTGTGTAGGACTGTGTACTCATGATTTAGTTATAAAAGCACAACTGTGAGATATGTGTTCTTGGCAAGAATTTCTTCACCTGCTACACAGACCTCTGCAAAGTCACTCTCTGAAAACAGATTTCCCCCTTCTTTCTCCATGAACATCTGTTAAATCAGTTAAAGGTGTCCTTTGCTGTCTTTGTTTATGGACAAACACACAATAGAGCAGCCACACAACTGATGAACATACACTGGAAGCCGGATCCTACTGGCGTGGCAAGGCACATTCATTTTTGTTTGGTGTGCAGCAAACCACACCAGATCTATGTGCAGCTCTAAACAACCCAAATCATAAGGGTTATAAAATCAGATTTCCAGATTTCTGGCTGGCCCAGGATTGGAAACTATGTGGCATGCCGTGTATCTTTGATGAAACTGAGGACTCAGTCGCTATGGGAGATCGTAACTGGCTCTGTGCCAAGGTGGGACACGAAAATGTAGAAAAGTGAACAAAGACAGCAGCCACTTTAGAGTCTTTTCTAACTTCGTATATTTTCTCCTTCATGTGCTGCACACACTAATTTTAGAGGTGGTGCACATGGTGTTTTTTCTGTATTCCGAGAACAGTCAGTGAGATGACGTCCAGCATTGCTAAGACTGTGGCATCTGTGCTGTAGCCCTGAACACATCAAACAGACGGGCGTCCACATTTTCAGGAGCAGAGCAAATACGGAAATTACTTTTCCAGAATAACTGCAAAGGTGATAGCATTCTTAGATAGAAGATATAGCTTTACTTTCTCCCACGTGCATATATCTACAGGTGCAATGTGCACAAATGCACTCCATTTGACATTTTGAATGATGATACAGTCTTATTACACAAGGCATGTAGGGAATGACAGCAACATCACTAAAACTATCACTATCTTACTTCTGAAATATGCTCTGCTACTACCATTGCTGTAAGAGGTAATCACCCGTGCAATCACAGTAAAGTTGGCTTGGAGTGACATGCTGAAATCATTACTTCTGGTTGGGAATCAGTGGAAGAGACCATTATATAGTCTTATATTTGTGGCAGAATAGTCTTGCTGTTAATCTGTAGAACAGAGTTAAAAGGTTGTCTGCCATTACAATGCTCTCCAGAATAAGGCGATGAAACCTAAGAGTATGGACATGAACTTAAGCAAAACACTTTTTATCGATGGCAGTGGGGGGCAGCAGCAGGGAAACGGCCTCATAACATCAGGACTGTTCATGTCTCACAGAGGGAATCAAACTTTCCTGGTGATATCGAGACACTGTGCAGTTCTCTCTATTTGGTTCTTTTTCTTTGATCACTGAGAATAATAATAAATAGAGCAAGAGAAAATTCAAGAGAATTTGGGTCAATTTTAGCTTAGATCATTAATTTTCAGTTTCTTTTAATTTTTAGTTGTTATTATGTGATCAACTAGGAATGGAGTTCAGGATGTGTACCTTGCACTTGGTAGAATAACATATTTCCACAGAGGATACAGGAAGGAGTTCCATGTGGACCGCATATGGGCTTCTAAAACAGGCTTGAGGATGGATTTGCCTCTAGACACTGATCTAAGGTCAGTGTCATGTTTACTCCTCTGATGGTTACAGTTAGGTTTTGGGGGAGGGGTGAGCCGGACTGATCCTGGAACCTTGCCTAAGGGCGTCTCCTACACCCTGAGCTTGAAAGGGGCTGTGTGGTTACAGAAGTGGCCTCCATCTTTGTAGCAGGAAGTAAAGAGATCAATCAAAGGGAGGTACATGACATCCCCCAGCATGCCTGTAAAATAAATGTCAATCTCTTAAACAGTAAATCTTATGCATTACCATGCATACAACTTCAAATCAGCATTCTCATTCATTGCTGGAATCATATGACATGAAGAAACGCTTTCTCTCTGGCAAAGATGAGCACACAGGATGATATAGAACTGGATCAATTATACTGATTACCTTGATTTGAAATCATAACTGCATATTTGAATGTAAAAGTTATAAGCTTGGCATACTTTTTTTTTTTATACATTATTACATTTGTTTTTCTACAAGTATAAAGATACTCATACTCATATGACCTTTTAGCCAGTAGATGGCAACAACTTATCTCCTACGCACTCTGAGTGACACTACAAAGTCCCCCAATACTGCTTGGCAGCAATGGAGATAACAAAAGTAAAGTCAATCTGACTCTTTCTGGTCATAGTATTTGTTTCCATGCTGTAAGATCACAGACTCATCACAATAATGTCATTGTTACACTTTGCAAAGTGTCAACTTGTCACCTTGAGATCTTCAAGGCCTGGAGTTCACTCCACCAAGCACTAGTTGATCCATAGATATAAAAGGAGACTTGTTATGGAGTTGGGGCCCTCACTTTGTGGTCTATGAGAACAAGCTGGTGTTGAACTTTTTATACTTGGAGCAGATTACCAGGCAGCTGCCTCCAGCTGCAATGCACAAGGGGGAACAGGGTCTCCTTCTCTGGGTGCTATGGGACAAATCCATTCCCCACACTTTTCTCATTAGCGTAATAAGCTTTGTATAAACCACTGGACTGCCAGTGTCAAAAAAATACACACCGGCTACTCCATCCATCTATACAGTACATCTGTCACACATTTCTGTGCTGGAGAAATTCAGCCTGGAAAATGTTGAAATGGACAACTATTTGAAAGTTGGCCAATCCATTAGAATACTCTCTTCGCCCAATGAAAGTGCTTTGTTGCTTTTTTTGGTGATTTGTATAATGTGCTGTGTCTGCATTAAGAAAGAATACAGAAAATGTATAAAAAAAAAAATAGGCAAATGAGCAATATTCTCAATTCTCAAATAAAACAATCTAATCACCTGCAGCATGCACAAATGTAATCTTTACAAGTAGTATTATAATGTTTTATAATATTATGTAGTGTCTTTGTGAGACTGATGGTATAATGGCATGTTAAAAAAACAAAAAAAACAATGCTGTACTTATTTTCAAAAGAGTCTTCAATGGCCTGATTGCAGAGGGAGATGTCAGAAGCTTGTTTATGTAAAGAGAAGGTCCACAACCTGAGGGCCCCAGCCAGTCCTGCTACGAAGTGTAACTCACACTCCTTCACCCCACTCTCCCACAGCCTGTCAGTGGCATGGCAAACTCTGCCTCACCAGGCTTCCTGTGACTCACTTCCTGTCCCAGCCCTGCACCTGCACTCCCCTGGGTGATGTCATGGCAGGTTTTCCTTTTAGAGTCGCACGACTGAGCACACTCCCCATCTGGCATAATGCATATATATGAATGCTAGTGTTTATGTGTGTACATCCATCAGCACAGCTGGCTCAGACATCAGTCAGTGGACCTACAGTGAATGCGGCCCTTTATAGCTTTAGTGATGACCTCTTCTGTGAGGCAAAGGCTATGTGGAGCAGAAAGGCACATCAAACAAACAGGAGAGAAAGACACTGGTGATAGATAGAACATGGATTCCTTCCCAATTCTAGCTCACTGGAATTCTTTCTTCTTTGCGTCCTCTTTTGTAAGACGCAAATATGTCCTTTTTTGGCCTCTTCGTCTCTGTGCATTCAATTACATGTAAGAATCCTTCTGTGAATCCTCATAGAGCTTCACGTAATGAAAAGTTGACCTCCATGAGAAAGTAGTAGTTCTGTTTTCCAGTCAGGAGAAACAACCTCTAGATGTCCTCAATATCTGTAAGAATAATTACAGTAGGCCTTTCTACCATTGGTGACCGCAGTGAAAATGATAGATTGAGGGGAACACACTACTTGGACAGGCCCATGAGTAAATGGAAATATTGTACAAGAATGAGTGCATACTTTTTTCCTTTATCCTGGGCCCTAAGAAGTGATGGTTTTTTTTTTTTTTAACCAAACCAAGCTTTTTCTTCTCTTTTCTCCCTCAGATTGAATGAGTATGCCCGTGAACCGGCAGGAAATGCCTTACAGGTCCAGTCACTAGAGGAGAAACCTGTTAAAGGTCAAGGGTTGCAAGCAGAAAGCAGCAGCCATATATCAATATTCATTTCCTTTTCTGGTACATTCGCACACATCTTACTAGTTTCACTCCTTTACAGAGTGTGTTATAAATCATTTGTCCTTGCTAGCTGCCTGTTGACAACATTAGCTGCTAATGGTTGTCTGTGGGGAAAATCAGAGCTATGTCCTCCTATTTGGTGTGTGTGCCACATCCATTTGGCACTGATACTAATAGGTACAAGAAGTCAGTGCAAGAGAAAAGGAAGACTCATCCCCAATCTGATTTTCTTTGTAGAAATTTCCTCATGGACTCATCTTAACTATACCTGTTGGCTACTTCGGACAAAGCAATCTTGGTGATGACACACTGTTAAATATCCACATTTCTGACTGTGAAATTGATAAAGTACACTCAGAAATGTATTTTCCTCATTATAATGGGCGGCATTTACAGAGCCACAGTTTACCAACATTCAGGGGTTGATATTGGACTGAATCTCTGTACTGTCACTGTGCAAACAGCGGGCGTTCTGTTGACTGGGACATAAAATAGTGCTGTTGGGTTTTGGGTTTCCAGAGTGGGATCAGGGCTGCAGTATATTGAGTCCATGTGGGGAGTGCGTTTTTAATCTGAGCCTTACCCACAGTCCTTCCTGTTTCTAATTTGGCGCTGCAGCGGTTTTGTCCCGAGGCCAAGAGCCTCTCTTCCATAGAGTGTCTATTTCCTCTGAAGTGAATAGTAGCAGGTGTGCTGGCCCAAGATTCCTTGGAGAAGTCTGCTTATGAATGGCCCACATCTCATTCTTTCTCACCTGTCCTTGTTTTCTTTTTTCTTCCTTTCATTCTTCTTTTTCATTCTCTCACATTCTTTCTCTCGTTTTCAAATACTTTCTTTCTTCATTTGCTGTTATGTCTTTCCCATTCTGCGGTTACTCCTTTGTCTCCCTCATCTGTTCTGCTTTTCTTTCATTCATTCCAATTGCTCCATTTGCTTCCAAGATCAAGGTGTTGTACTTGGAAGTCATAAAACAGCTTCTTATGTTGATGAAAACAATAAAACAACAGCAAGACCAAGGGCAGCGCCATCACATATCAACCCAACCAGACATTGAACACAACAAATCATATAAAACAGTGAAACTGTCAAAACATCCCAATTAGGTTTAGAACTTGGTTTATTGGAACTGCCTCTGTTCTGGCAGACTAATACCACAAATCCCTATTCAGTAAGATCCATCACTATTCTTTGTCAGCCTATGTACACTCACAGAGCAAATCACCGAAATAATGAACACAATATATATAGATATGCACACACAGGAAGAAGAGGAGCAAAAATGCCTGTTTTGAGTGAAGGACTTAATCTTCCACATGCTGTCATCAGGCCACTCTGATAGCTGAGAACTCATCCAATCTGTGACCAGAGGAGACATGCTGTCACGCTGTTTCAAGGAGGCACTGCGATTGGAATTAACCTATAGTGACCTCCTCTCCTCCCCCCTTCAAGACAAACTCACTCCCTAATGAGTTGGGCCTGAAGGGGTGCAGCTTTTGCTGTAAGGCAAATAAATCCTATGAGGGAAAAGTCATATTCTCACTTATCACTCAGTAAAACAAGGCAAACGATATCATGTTGGCTAATGATATGTGACTTAGCACAGGAGTGAAATGCTGCTGCAAAGCCATTAAGGAAATGAGAATCTAACAAAAGACTTGTTTCACTGGAACACATGAACTCTTAATGATGTTTGTGTTTTATTCAATTTAGCTTCAACATCACTTGCCAAAGTAGAATTTGGTGAAAAGGTTATGAGCAAAGCTTGCAGATTCTGTTCCCAGACATTGTGAGCTATTAAGCCTTACACTTCTTGGTGCTCTGGATGTATTTTATGTGACAAAATTACTAATTACTAATTACTAATTCAAGTTCAGCTGTACTTTGTTGGCTGTACTTATCTGTAAATTATAAAAATTACAGAAATTCTTTTAATTCATCTTACAATGTCATCCATAATCAACTGCACCAGATTTACAGTTCTCATTTGTCCACTGGATAAGTAGCCATTGACCCTCCAGTAACAATGAAAGTTCTCCATGCTCTGTTCAGGCCTCATTCCCCCTTCTGTTCTTCTGATTCTTTGCCAAAGTCAACCATGGGCATTTACATTTCCAGTCATGGCGTTTCCGGCATCTGCACACGCTTGTGTTTACACAGGATGTTCAAACTTGATGCAGATTAAACAAATCCAATTTAGAGGCTGAGTTCAATCACCTCCTTCATTTCAACATTAAGTAGATGAAACTGGGTCCAGATCACAACTACCATTTCCAAGAGGAATGGGTGGGGGGAACGATCTGTAAACCAATAAGACCAGAAAGTATTTTGAGAATATTTATATGCGGATAGATGTCATCCGCTAGTTCCCACAGGCTTGCATGTGGTTGGATTTGCTCAGTGTGGTGTAGGGTACTTTTTCAAAAATCTCCAGCGCTCCCTGGCAGACTGTTGTGGGCCTTCTTAGGGCCCATGGGTAGTTTGGCCATGGTTCTGTTCCCACACTTATGGTGTAAACGGAGGCTTGGCTTTGTGCTCACATGCCGAGACCAGGCACACATAGCACAATTCAATGTTATGAATGTTTCGTTTTGCCAGGCCTTTTTTCATCTTGCATCAGATAATCACTGATTACTTAAACTCAGGAAACACAGTATAGGTCAGACGCCAATCGTGCCAAGTTCACTTTCTCATATGGGGGAGTAGACAGCTTCCAAGTTTGGCTGAGGGAGGTTACAGGCTTGCTGGTCCAGTCCTCAGTTTGAGCCAGGCTTCAGCTCCAAGGGTTCAGGATTGGGATGAGAAATGCTACAGAACATTGGATGTTCTCTGACCTTTTCACAAGTACAAAAGGACCTTCTTGTGTCCAGAACAGCAGTCATTAGTTCAACAGGATTTTAATTGCTGCTCACTCCAGATAAAGGCCTGGGCTTGGCTGGTGCTTGTGTCCTCACCTGGGTCCTCTTTCATATTTGTGAGGGTTTTTGACCTTCCTTGGCACCTGTTTGGCTAGCGTCCGGCAGTCCATCTGCTCCTAGTTAATGCAGCCATCCTTTTATGGAGCAACTCTTTCAGGATAGCTAGCTGTCCACCTAATTGTATCACATTCTACAGGCTTTGTCATGGCATTCCCTTGCCAGCTAAAGGTTGCCGAAATCTCATCCGCCACATCAGAGAGGCCCTATTAACCCCTGACCCCTGGTTGGTGTGTATGGACAAGGTCGCTCCTCACACCCAACGTCGGGCCCATTAACACATTGCCCCACAGCAGAAAAACTATTTTGACGGGCTGTAATTGGTGCTAAGTGATGGTGGACAAAGGCCCCCTCTGTGCTGCCTGCTGGACTGAGCTGTACTGACCACTCTCAGAGCTTCACGCTTGACATTTCCTTTCTGAGTCCAATGTGAGAAGAGAGGAATTGGTGAAGGCCCTTCCTGCACCACCACCACCTCCATTTCTCCATCCCTTCGGCCTCTTCTGCTATTTGCCATTGCGCTCCTTTGAAAACGTGAGATAATGAGGTTCTAGTGGGGAGAGCTGGCTGGGGTAGAATTGCATGGTCCAGATCTGTGAAGGCTGATTAATCCAATGGCAGGCCATTCCTTTCAGAGCCAGCCTAATTAGTTTATGTTAGCTGCACAAGGTCAGGGGGCGTGTTTGACTCAGGCCTTTTCTTTAAGTGCCACAATGGTGGGATGATTGTTTGATGCAGGTGCAGCAATCAGCTACTTTTATGTTGGTTAGCTTTGGGTGTTGGTTCTGTACTTGCAAAATGGCAAAGACAATTAAATCTTCTGAATTTCATCATGTGGCATTTTCAAACCAACCTCCAGCCATCTAGTTAACTTTCCAAATTCATTAGTCATGAACTCAAATCTTATAATGCTCTTTAAATAACCAGGGAAAAACCCTTGGTATTGTATGTGGGATTGTGGTTAAAAACTGAAAAGATGGCAAGCCAGGACTTCCAAACTATTTAAGACTATAAAGAACAATTCAACTGGTAGTCTTGGCACTGCATTATTGTTTTGCTGACCCAGAGTCCACCCAGTGAATTAAAACCACTTAGAATGAGTCATTATGTTACTATATGGAAGTCACTCCTGCTTCAATCTTATCACCATTTACCTGTACTGAATTTATATTTATGGCAGATGTAAATCCTTTTAATGATTGACTGTGATCCCAAATTCCCCCCTTGCTATGTACAACTTGTTTCCTCAGCAACACTCCAAGGGAACCCAGCCAGGCTTCTCTCACACAAAGCTGTATACTTAAGACAGGTCTAACTCCCTTCCCCATAGGCTATGCCATGCTCTCATCCCCGTATTTAACAGCCTTACGTCAGACAGGAGCAGAGGAGGCAGCAGAGGAGACTTTAATACTAAATCTCTCCCCCTGTCATTACCGGTCTGTGTGACCGCCTATCAGAGGCCCTTGAGTGATGTGGGAAACCCTAGGCCCTGTCCTCCCAACCCCTGTAGGCCAGGCCGTCTGTTCTGTCCAAACCAAACTTAAAACTACAGGATAGGCACAGCTAGGGTTGACATCAATGAGGCGCCGGGCTCTTTATGCCCACTCTGTGGTCAGGAGGAGAGAAGCCTGGATATTAATCTCACTCGTCTTTACTCGCATGCTTTCTTCCTCTTTCCCCTTCTCACCACGCAAGCCGTATTTCTGGGCTTTCTATCCCATTAAGACTAAATCAAACAAAGGCAGAGACTATTCTTTTTGATAGCCGTTACAACTGCCGTTGTAGTTAAAGGAAGCATCCACTCAAACTCCAACACTATGTATGTTAGAAAATTATGTAAATAATATGGCCATGGGCCAATCCAGAGTGAAGGATTATACCAACAGCTCATGTTGAAGTCAAGGGTTTTTTGTTTTTTTTTAATCGCCCCCAGGTTGAATGAGCCAACCACACTTTCACTGACCGCCAAGACTACTAATGTAAATTACTTCTTTATTTACTGGTAACGACTTTATTTATTGGAGATATGCAGAAAAAAGTAAAAAAAAAATATTTTTAATATATTGTTAATCAATAATAATTCAACTGTTCTTACATAGCGAGCATACAATGCTTCATTATTGGAGTTAAAAAAAAAAAAACAACCCAAACCATGCCAGTTCACCAGCCCATGTGATGTGAGTCTTTATGAGCGAACACCTGCAGCACCCAGTGTCCCCAGTTGACTTTGTAAAAGCCTCTTAACCGGGTAGGGGGCAGAGGGGAGAGCTACAGGGCCAGAACCAGGTTTGGCCCTGAGGGCCTTAACTATCACTCCAGGCCATGGGTTGCCTTTGGCCTTGCTAACTGTTCCATGAAATGGGCCCCAGGAACAGTGCAACAGGCCACTCACTGTTAGCCAACAGTGCTCCCTTTGTGTGAAAATTGCCAAAGCTGGCCCTTTTCTTCGCTGGTCCTGTCTTTCTTTTGAGCCTCAGCTGTGAGCAAACAAAGCTGGCTTAAAGGTTTGCATGATGGTTAGCTCGCTAGCTGGCTAGCCACATTACTGTTTGTGTTTTCTGTGTTCTGCAGGTGGAGCTTCAATGGCTAATGAGAGAAGACCGAGTCAATGTTACAATAATAAGGCCATCGTAAAGTCCAATAACCCTATTTTTGCGAGTTGTGGAGAGTGCAGCTTAACGTGCAGTACTTTAAATTAGAATTAACTGAAATTTTTATGTTATTTCATTCATTTTCTCATATTCATCCGTTATGCAGTACTGTATTTACATTTGGCATAATTACCAAATATTAGAACACTGACTGTAGTTATATTTCATCAATATAATTAATATATTGTAGTAAATAATGTATATTATATTGTAGCAATTTACCTGCAACTTTGCAAGATTTTTCCAATATGGTATCAGGATTATATTACAACCACTAATTGAGATATATGCTAGGGACTCATCCTGGCTTTGATTTTAGATTATTTTTCTAGCTCAATCTATTGATCTCGTCCTAAGGTTGCAGAGATAGTTGACATTTGGCCATCGCATGAGGTGATAGATCAAACTTGAACACTGTTCATCAAGACAAGTACAACATTAACACAGCCATGTTTGAGGTAATGTATTATAGTAATGGGAGTTTAGATTATCTACTAATATGATGCACAATATGCATAAACATGCATAAAACATAACGTTTTATGATTTATTTGTCAGTTGCATAGATGCCCTGTGATAGTCCTCATTTATTGCTCGACAATAACTCAGAGAAGAAAATAAATAGTTTTAACAGATGGAAAAATCTTCCTTAGTTATAGGATAAGATGTGATTGTAGCAAATCTGTCTGATATTCATTGCATAATTGTGTTGGATGCTCTCAGGAAATGGGAAAAACATTCATTATTGGAGTTTTGCCTGTTTTTGACAATGTCCATCAAGTCACCAGGCCACATGTTACACCAAGAAGCTATACATCATGACAAAAATCAACTATCATCACAATGGCTGTGGAAAAAAGTAAATGCTAAAACATATTTACGAAAGGAGATAAACTTTAGTGAAGCACCTTTTTCCTTTTTTTCCTCTTCTGGATGGAAAGGCAAACCAGTAGCACTCGGTTTAACCGCGTTCACTTTGCATAATTGTTCCCAAGGTTGCTGTTTTTTATTTCTAGGATTTCTGTGCCAATATAATTCAATTTCTATGGCCAAGCCAAATATTTGCAGCATGGCTTGCGCTTCTAAACTGAGCTGTAGTTCGGGCAAAGGCAGTTTGTCTTGCCAGTCACATTGCACAGACAAGGGAATAAACAGATTCCCTGTTCATCAGCAGAAACTCTGCCTCCAAACATACTGTCATTCCCATTACTGGCTCTGTTGTGCTATACATTCTTGAGCAAGTGAAGAAATAAACATAGAATCATCTTTGGTATTAAAGTCTTACTCTGCCTCAGTCCACACCTTGCATCATACTGGGCAACGTGCAGCACGATTTGATGGTAAACCAGCTGTTTACTACTTCTTAGGAACAGATGACACAAACTGAAGGGAGTAAGAGTCATTTACAGTTAGTTAAATTCCCTGCTGAGAGGCTCAGCTAAATGCTTCTTCCACAGACCTTGCTGGGAAATATTTGCAATGGTTTCCATCCAGATCTGGGTCACTCAGTTCTACATTCACTGCACAGGTGAGCTGGAGCAGGTTTGTTTGGCATTGGTCACTGGCTGTCTTTTCCTTTCAACAGAGCTGGGAAAGGAGCACCACAAACAGCTTGCGACAACAAGAGATGTTTTTGTCCATAGCTTACCAAGGCCAAATGACACTGCTAGGCTGCCTGTTGGCAATGTTGTCCAGGTCTCCCAGGACAGTCCCCGGGGCCTGAAAGACCTGCTGCAAGCCAGTCAAATGGAGGCAGAAGGAGAGTGAGAGCTCTCAGGAGAATAGGTAACTCTGTCAGCCAGCCGTGCTGCTGCAGCATTCACATGAAAACAACCTCTTTCACATGGAGTGTGTTTTGGCTTCCAAGGCTGTAATCAGGGATGATTAGCCTAAGAACTCAATCCTGAGCAGGGACTATTCCTTATTCCTGTCACAGTGTCAGAAATTATATTTGCCTACCGCTTTTTATAACTGTCCCAAGATATAAAGGGAGACTTGGTTGATCAATGGAAAAGAGGCACCAGAGAGATATTGATTTAAATACTAAAAGGTAAAGTACACGTCATTTAGGGATGTGTTATGTCCAGGTAAAAATGGATAATCTCATGATAGTTGGTATAGGATTTGTTTAAAATGTAAAAAAGAAATATTTTAGAGCTGTATTGTAACTGCATTTATCAATACCATCACACAATTGTGTGCTTTTTTTTTAATTAGGTTTTTATACAGTTTCAAATGCTTGTTTCAGTTAATTCAGAAAGGTTTAGAAAGTAAAATACAAATAAAAAAAATTACATTCTTGATTCTTAGTCACATGAAGGTAGTTTATTGTGGCTTACGATGTTGCTGCTTTTTTTGATCAGATTAATTATCATTTTTGAGCACTTCAAGCACTCCCCATGAACAATGTTTGTTTCCTAAAATGGCAAACTACATGAAAGTAAACTGGAAACATATTCCGACATATATACAGAGAACCACTACTGGTTTGTAGTTAATGACTCAAGCAACGCGTCACTTTATAAGGACTGATGTCATTTGTGGTCTGATCATCACCCCACAACAGGTGCAGCCACCTCTCTTCCCTCCCCTCATCCTTCTTTTACTACAGTTTGTTTTCTTTCTACATGTGGAAAACATCTGCATAGGTGGTCCCATTTGCCCACGCCCTCTTTCCTCATTTACTACCACCCCTGTATCCACTGTATTATTCTCTCTATGTCTTTCTGTTATTATTCCGGAAAAGGGAAGCGCTGATTGTAAATATGTAGAGGTGTCAGTGCCAGAAGAAATGAACCGCATATTTCTGGATCCAAGCTACGAGGTTTACCGAAGCATATTTTTACCATGAAAAGCCAACATGGAATGGGACGGCCATGCGCAGCTGCTGGTCTAATTTGCTCTAAGCATGTACAAATAGGACGGCCCACACAGACCATAAAAGTGGAGTGGAGGTTTTGCTCAACGCGGCACTTTTGACTAACCAGAGGCACAAGGATGCCTTCCAAAGAACAAACCAATCACAAAAGAAAAGAGACGGGAAAACACACAGGCATACTCGATAGAATGATAGAATGAAACACAGTACTATAACGCAGAGGCGTACAGACTACTGCTGCTCTAGTGTTGTTCCACAAATAAACAGGATTTCAAGCACTGTGTACTAACACCAATTCCATTTCACATTGAATGTCTAAAATGATGTATTATAAAATCATTGTTGACTTTTCCAATTTTCCTCCTGGAAAAATATCACAATGTGCAATGTACTTTGTTTGACATTTGGCATAAAACAAAGTATTTGTCTTTTTTTATTTACAAAGTCAATGTCAGTAGCTCTGTGTGTTAGATATATAAAACCCTTGTGTATATATTTTCTCAGCAAATTCTCAAAGTTGTGTCCCACCTTCAAAGGAGCACCAATGTCCCTCCTGTTAGTTCTTCATACATTTTATTGCACCATGGAAAGTTTTATTTGCTCTGGAAACCCCCTGTAGACCTTGTGAGCACTGTACGTTTGTACTACATACATGTCTGTGCACAGATAAACAGTTACAGAGACTTTCACACGCACGTACACACACACTCTAGCATGCCTGAATGGGGTTCCCCTTAAGACACCGGATAAATAACTTCAAACAGTAAACTAGGTGCTAATGAACTGGATCCTGACAGGGTTTGCTTTCCGCAAGCAGAGACCCACCCCACAATGGATCCATTCACAGGATCTCAGCCATGGAAAGTGTTGGTAAAGTAATCCTGCTAGAGTTTATGCAACCTTTTCTAACTCTCAGTACGTCTTTCTCCCCTCAGGCCTTTAAGGCCCAGCCAAAAACAACACTGACCTGCATCAGCTGATACAGGCAGAGGCTACCCACATTTGCATGTTTTAAAATGGCACCCATTCACCACTAGTTGGCAAATTGATGTAGGGAGGAAAGGAACACAACGCCCTGCTTCCTCTTTCGCTGTACCTGTGAGATCAGTCACGGCAACTTCAAGGCCACTGTCAAGGGTTGTTTCTTCCATGTTGCTGTGGAGCATAGGACGTGGATGGAATCTAAACATTTTCATCCAAATGTGGCCAAATCATCCAACAACCTCCAGATGCAGGACCTGCAACAAAAGATGTCATTTTATCTTTAAGAGAATATGAGCAGTGTTCTCACTGTAAAGTGCTCTTAAATCAGCTATATCATTGCACACGGTTTTCAATATATTTCATATTCCCATAGAGCAAAAATGTCAGCTGCGCCAAACTATTGTGTACCTGCTAGAACTGAAAAAGAAAGAGACAGCTAAATGAGCGACAGCAGTAGTATCCTATATCCTATATTTTTCCCAACAAAAAGGTCAGTGAACTAATTGGTCTTGATATCTGAAAATAAATAAACAAATAAAAATTATCCGCATTTCTTTCATTGAATTTTGGATTGGAGTATATTCCTGAGGTAAAAGATCACAAACCATCCATATGGCTGTGTTCCTCTACATCTTTTATGGTTCTAGGCAGGAAAGGAATGAAATACTGCCTGTGACAGGTAAAGGGATACTCTGTAATGGAAGTTGTTTTACAGTAGCCACTTTTCAGAAAGAAGTGCAATATTCAACATGTGATATCCTGTTCCAAACCACAGCCCAGAGCCGCCTCTCCTCTTCATGTGAGGGGTCACACTGCACTGACAACCTGTATTTATTGGCTATCTGAACTGACAGCATGAAAAGTTTTATTTCTATCAGATGTTTCCATGCAAGAAGTGAACAGAAAGAATGAATATCAGTCTTGGCAGTGTTTTATGGAAAATTCAAATGTTATTGAAAATGCATGAACTTTTGGCAAGTTGTGGCTTCTTTTACACATAACAAACTTTTAGCATTTATAATTTTTATAGTGTTTGCAGTGGTTTGGTAACAGTTAATGAGCTTCAATGGAAACATCCACAAGCAAAGACGTAAGACACCATTTACTGAAGCACCTATGGCTCCACCCATATAAATAAACAATTCATTTTCAATATAAAAGAACCTTTATACTGGGCATTCATTGCAGTTCAAGGATTACACAGTCTATCTAAGGAGAGGTCAGTAATATTCAGGCAAATACAGACACTTCTATCAACACAGAGTCTATATTTAGTCAATCTCTCTGCTTTTACACATAGATACTCCCTTGACCATCACACCTGGGTCATCAAGACAGACTTTTACCTCATAGTGACATTTGCAAAACAAATAGTGTGCCAGGTGCAGGTCTTTTTTTTTTCGTGATTTTTTTCTTTTCTATTTAAATGAGTAGTGGTAAGGACAGGACAGCTAATGAGGTCAGTGGTTTTAAAATATAAAATTTACATCAAAAGAAGATTTCACATTTTGATAGCCTCAATGAGAGAAAATGAATAAGACCTGTAACACTGTGCAGGCCATGGGACTGTGTAGCCTTTATTTCAGAGCCCTATGCTGTCAAGAGAATCTCTTCCAGTGCTAGTTCTCAGGCCTTCTGACCCCTGCAGCCCTAGTCCCACAGGATAAGGGCCGTGGTTGTGTTGGGTTGAAGAAGTGGGAACGTCCAAGGGGATATAGGGGCTGAGGTGAGGGGGATGCGGAACACCAAGTCGAGCAGTGGTTGGGAAGCTTATGAAAACAACACCCTTGAACAGTGTTTACCTCTGAACCATGTATGAGGTCTCCAACAACACGTCAAAGGGGGTGGTGAGGTAACTTAGTTTCTTGTTGCATTCATTACTCCCTCCAGTCTATCCTTCCTCCCCAATACATCCCTAGAAGAAAAACCACCTCACCCCACCCCATCCCATCTCACCCCAAAAGCATGGGGCTCAGCAGCATGAATAGGGCATTGTGATGCGTCTCCGTCACGGCAGTGAATGTTTTCACTTCCATTTGATCCGTCGGCAAGGCTGCTAATTGGGTAAGCGTGTTCCCAGGTCACCGGGAGGTTTCTCTTTCCATAAATACAGAAAGCCGGCAAAGGCTTCTACAGATGTTATTTCCCACCCGCTTCCAAGTAGGTTCAGACCAGCTTCAGGCAGTAGATGTAATTTATTGTGCCTAAAACCACAGTCCAAAATTTCTCCTTCTCTCTCTCTCCTCATCACTCTAAAGATGACATTTTATCATATCCCAGGAACTGTAGGAAACTGATATTTGTCCTTTACTTCAGCCTGGCCTGAGTGTACTATGTTGCTATTTGCACCACAGGTGTCAGGATGGCATGAACATGTTGTTACTTCGCCTGTCCTCCATCCAGACCTAACCGATCCAAATGATGTTATTTTTCCATGTGTCTGTCCACCAGTGACAGTTTGTGAACCTCTGGGTTTATTTGTTTGTTTTTGTCATGGAACTTACATTTCCTCTCTTACACAAGGACTTAAGACAACCCTGTGTGCCAACACTAAACACTCAGCTGGAACAGAGAGCTTAGACAGTCTCACAACCATGCTTGCTACACTCAATCTGTTGGGTGTGGTCAGAATGGCCAAGTGGTCAACGAAACTGTCCTTCAACTGGAGTGCCCTTGCTTTAGGCCTTGTGCTTGTGAGCACCCACAATGCTGAAGTGCTCTTGTACACAATACTTAAAATTTTGGGGGTTGTTCTGCAGCAGATTCTGATATCTAACCCCCACCCCCCCACCGAAAAAAAATCTTTTAAATCACTTAACTAATAAAGTATTACACAATTCCATCAAAACGTTTCATGTTCTCTAGGATGGTTTGTGATGGCTTTACTTAAATAATAGAAAATACAAAGGAGCCAGCCAGTAGAACTCTTAAAATATTCCAACTGAACATAATTCAGGGATATTTTGTACCATGTTAGGAGTTATTCAACATAAAATGGACATTTAATATTGAGAAATGCAGAAAGAAACTAGCTGGACTCAGATCCAACAATACCCAATACCTTTGCAATCTTTCTTAGCTCTTTGTGCTTTTCCTCCTGCTTAGGCATAATCCAATGGCGCCACTATGTGGCAGCAAGTGGGGTCTTATAGTGTGTTTGGTGGGGCAGCCTTGGGTGAATTATTGACTAATTCTACACTTCCAACCAATGAATACATTCCTGTATAAGGAGTCATAAAATACTGTTAAAGGTTTTGTGAATATTAATGGGACACTAGAGAATGAACATCATTTAAGGTAGGAAAAAAAATCTGTGAGGAAGAGGTAGCAGCCAAACATCAGAATTTAATACAGCACAATTGTCAATTCATATTGTTGTTTTTTTTTCTCTCTCTCTTTTTAATTTATTTAGGTGTTAAATTGAATAATGTGTAAGGTATACTTCAATGATGTAGGAAGATGAAGTTGGTAAAAATAATGTTATTTTGTAATCTAGATATCAGTTTACTGCTCAAGCGTTTGATGCATGTTACAGATTACCCTGCCTGGTCTTCTTATGCATGCATCTGAGGACTAGACAAAAAGTTACTGTATGATATTACAACCAGACACCAGGGGGTGGCAGGCTTCACACATGGGCTAACCTCATGAACAATCCATTGGCTGAGAAGCTCATGTCACACATTATTTGATCAAGTAGCACACCTACATATTTAACGTTACAAAACTGGCCCTAACTCAGTTGTGGCTGGCTGGTTACCAGTTGAACACCATCTGTCCATTTAAAAACGAATGCTTGCTATCACTTTTATTGATGCATTATTGTTGTTTCATAAGATGGTAAAATCATTATGTGGATAAGACACACACTGGTGATTCATCTTGATTTACTCATTGGGCAGGATGTGGGCTTTCAGGAAGGTGGGATGATTCATCTGAGGTCAACCATTATTCACCATTTTGTGGGCCTGGCTTTTAAAATCCAGTTAAACTGGAGCAACCCTTCATACATATTTTTACATAACCTGAACATACTTTGACAATATGCAAACCCAACCACTTCATTATTTAAAGTCTGAATAAACAGGTCAGCATCTTGTGAAAATTTGACACATTCCAGTACTATAATTTAATTTTGAGAGCAACTTTATTTGTTGTAGGCAAGGTATTCGCTTTTTGTTTGCTACTTTCTTAAAGGTGTATTCTAACAAACGATCACTGCACAAAATTGCCTTGTACAAGTCGGACTGAGTAGCACTCCATGTCTAGTGCATATATCTTCAAGTACCACCAGTTTAGATGCTTACAAACAAACCTAAACTGTGCATTAATAGTCCAGACTGCTTTCAGTGCATTACTCTGTGGTAAGTCAATGAAAGGCCTGAACACAGTGAATACATCTCTCCAATAAAAGCTTATTTGCATTTCCCAGTTTCCATTGAAAGGTTACTTTTGCTCCTTTGCTAACCAACACCTACACCTGAGTCACCAAACACATAATTCGGGTGTAAAGAAAAGCTCTGGTACTAATTTAAGCTAATTTAAGCTAATTATTGCAATTATATTGTTGTCCCTCTGTTTATACTTTGCTTACTTTATGACATTTGTGTTTGTTTGTTTGTTTTCTCAGTTAAAATGAGCCTGCACCGTGGTCGTGTTATTGTGTTAGCTCATTTTAGCGCTGCTAGCTACAGGCACCACGCTGTGCAGGTCAAACTAGCGAGTCATGTTTATTCCTAAATCAAAATAACAATAATAATAAAACAGCGTGGGGAAAAACAAACTTGTCCCTGTTTGGGGTGTATTTACTTTGCTTCCACTTCACACTTTAATGCTAAAGTTTTCTGTGTATGAGTAATTGTTTTATTGTCTGCTCGAAAGGGGTCTCTGTTGAGAAAGTCACCCCGTGTCTGAGTGAGACTAGCACCGTAACCAAAAGGTTAAATAAATATAAAATTAAACTTTGTGAGCCCGGACAGACATCGGGCATGGTGTTGGTGCTGTGTTGAGCAGCAGCTCACCTGTGGCGTCCTACCGGCTCATTTCCTCCGCCAGCCCCTGTCTCCCTGTCTACCTGTCTACCTGCCTGGGCCGGACGGGGCGGGGCTTCGGCTCCCGGAGGTAAAGCTCATTACCGGGTCAGTTCACTTTGGAAGAAACTCCTGGAGTGGAAAAAAAAACCTGACTGGAAAACTTTGATTCGAGGTAAGCGGTCTCATTTTTTTCATTCCCAAGTGACTGATCGTTTTAATGGCTACAGCAGGACTCCCTATGCAGAGTTAAAATCACAGCTAATGACTGGGAATGACCCAGTTGGGGGAAAAGCTATGTGCGTGGATTACACCTATAAAGAAGGAGGCTTGTGGTAAATGGTCTACTCAGCTGCAATGCCACTATTATACTAAGGACACACTCATAATCTGTGACTAAAACAGCAGCCACACTATTGTTTATGGCTCCAAAGAAAGGCCACATACTTAAAAGACATGTCTCAAGGCCACTGTCATCATTTTCTTTATACACAAATGATTTTTTTCAGTAAGAAATATTACATTCTGCTTTTTAGCATAATCGCCATTGTGGTGCAGCTATATTGTGGAGGAGGAGTGTTTTTTTTCTAACGCTGAATTCCTTTGCTTGTTTCACTGTTCAGTCCACTTTATCAACGTGGTCTAGGTTGTAAATGAGACATTAAAGGACTTACCTGCAAAGAAAGGAAATAATTGATTAACAAAGACTACAAGCTATCATTCAACCACTGAATTCTTTGTATGCAACACTTGTTTGCTTTTATTTTGTTTGTTTGTTTGTTTGTATTTTTTTTGGGTGGGGGGCATGTTTGGGTCCATATTGTAGTATAGTGTAGTATTTTGGGAGTTAGTTCTTCCCGCTTCAACACATCTCAACAAGTATTCCTTCAGCAGACATGCAAGCTCCAAATGTTAACTGTAGCCTACAGCTGCACAGGGAGGGAGTGGAGGGAGTTCATTAAAACTAGCCTCCCAGCAACATTGTTTTGCACAGCACAGACGCAGTAAGCAACTCAGGAGTAAAGAAACAGATATATTTGGTAATATCCTCCAGACTAGACAAGCATGTGTGTGTGTGCATATCAGTTTACATTTCCTAATTCACCAAATATTAATTGTTCAGATGTGAAATGGACTGATATTGGTGCAGTGTGTGGAGATTGTGAGATGGTCTCTTCTGCTCCAGATTCATGTCCATGCTCGTCACACATTCCACAGCGGTACCCTCCCAGCTCCTCCTCCACTACCCTTAATATTCCGGGCTGTACACTTTGTGCGGTGTTTTCTGTATATACTATGTGTTTTGCTGTCTCATATCTTTTTTTCTACTGGCACCAGTCAGTACATCTGCCACTCTGTCCTCACTGCTGTCTTATTTATAAATGTGTCGGCTGAGAAGAGCACTTCAGGGACTGCAGTATCATTGCAGAGTTACCGCAGAATTTAAACTCCGTTCAACTTGTGACCACTAGAACAGAAAAACTGAGGTCACATAAGGGCCAAGCTAATTTGAGTGTTCATACAAAATGTTGAAACGCTTGGTGTGCTGACTCACGTTTTTTTTCCCAATATTCCTTGTTATATGGCTCTGCAATAGTGCATCCTGTCTACTCACCTAACACACCTTTCTTTGTCTTTTCAGAGCAGGGCGATGATCACAGCCGCAGAGTATGGAGAAACATCATGGGAGCTATCCGTGCAGGTGGATCAAAAAGAAGGAGATGAGTCCATGAAATTTAAGCTGAGGGTGAAGGGAGATTTGCACATCGGAGGCCTCATGCTTAAGTTGGTGGAGAAGATCAGTAAGTTTGGGAAGCATTCTGTGTTGTATTTCAGCAAATAAGCTCTCATTTAACTACCTTTGAAAAAGCCGCATTGCCTTTTTTTGTATTTTAAAAATCATAACTCCATCCTATGTTGTAAGCACAAAGCTTTGACTCCCCTTCCTCCTCTGCTGCCACAGCAGGTCTGTTATTCAAGCCACACCCTTGTTTGCCTTGCAATTTTACTTCTCTCCGGTTCTTTGGCGACAGTCCATTGGCTTGTGTAGCAGTAGGTGCTAAAGTACAGCCACGGTTTGAGTTGATATCTCTACAATCTCTACAATATAGTGTGAATCCATTTTTGTTTTAAGAGCTTGAGACATAGTAGATGACTAAGTAAACTGTCATCGGCAGACAGATTGCAGCCCAGCACCATAGCATGATGTCAGGTAGACTCATAAAACCACACTTTAATCACAGTGAGCCGCCGACACAACAAAGGGTTCGGGAAGTGTTGATACCAACAATAATGGCGGTTGAAATATTTTGGCTACATAAAACAGGGCTCCAAATCAACCCCTTTAAAACTTGACATAAATCTGTGCAATAACTTTTTGTGTGAACCACCCTTCCAGATATTAATATGGTGCTATTAACACAGTAACAGTAATTATCTGAATCTGTCTTTTGGCAGAGGCTCCTCAGGACTGGTCAGATCATGCCTTATGGTGGGAACAGAGGAAATGTTGGCTGCTCAGAACACACTGGACTTTGGACAAGTATGGAGTTCAGGTAACACCCAGATGACAAAATGATACAATTTCATAGTTTTAATTCAATAATCTAATCACAAATATCTTTCTTCATACCAAATGACTACTGAAAACCTAAATTTTATCATGTCCCACCATTTACCTTTTGTGTGGTCTATAAATCAAACTCATACTCTACAGTCTAGTGTAGACCTACCCACTAGCTGTAGTTCAACTCCACAACGGCCCTCAGGCAGTGCAGACTAGACTGAAACTTTCATTTCTTTCTTAATGTCACGTCTTTCTATCAATAATCTACTGGGCATTGGTAAAAATTTAAAGTTAAACAAAATCAACGTGAGGCACATTTATATGTCAAAGAAAACATAAAACAAAGGGGAATGTACTTTTTATCCATCCAAGGTTACAAAATCTCTAAATCCGTCAGTCAGTAAAAAAAGAAAAGACATAAATGCATACATTTTTTACACAGGCTGATGCTGACCTACGTTACACACCGCAGCACAAACCCCTGTTACTACAGCTCCCCAACATGAAAACCATCAAAATGACTGTTAGTTTCTCCAGTGTGGTCTTCAGGGCAGTGGCAGAGATCTGTCGAATACTCAGTAAGTTTCTTAGTCTTTCCTACTCCTCTCTCTTTGCTACTCTTCAGCAATTTAGTGTGTCTTGCATAGAAATAAATGTCCTCTTTTTCACCACATTTTAGATATCAGGAGATCAGAGGAACTGTCTCTGCTGAAGCCGCCAGATGATCCATCCAAAAAGAAAAAGAAGAAAGACAAGAACTCACTACAGGATGACCTCTGGGACATCGATTTACTTAGTGGGGGACCAGGCGGTACAGGTACAGTGAAACACAGTGTTAGGCTCAAAAAGTTTCATCTGATTCAATTCATCTTTGAGCTTGTCATTAATTACAGCATAACTATTTAAAGATGGTTGTCATAGCATATCATAATTATTAATATTTTAATTATTTGGGCCTTTAGGGCAGTTAGACTTAATTTAGTTGGAGGTTCATGCTGTCTGAAATTCAAAAGGATTGTTTTTTAGCCAGGGAGGGGATAATTTTGTTTTTAAAAGTTGCTTTGTCTTGAGGAACAGAAAGAAATAAATAGCATATTCATATATGCCATGTTCTTCAGGATTTCCACCCCTTTCACCCTGACAGTAAAATAAAGCCACTTTGGTCTCCGTGTCCTTAATTTTCAACATAAAACTAAATGATGAATCGTAATTTCATCATAGTTAACTTTGTTTTCTCACCCTTCCCGTCAAACCTTTGTGTCTTCTTCAAGCATGTTTTTCTCCCACTATCGCTTTGAACTTAAAGTAGTTTCTGAAAATTCATTGGAAATTTGAAGTCATGTTGAAGCATGTCTTGGCAGACCGATGCGTAATTATTAATCCTTTTTTTTTTCCTTTATCTTTCTTAAGGCCCCATGTACAGTAAGACAATGACGGCAACCTATGACCCAGAGAATGGGATGCCGGTGTCTGCCACAAGCCTTTGGTTTGGAGAAAACCCACTTGCTGAAGCTCAGCCAAACTTGCCTCCTGCTGAACTGGCCAAGATGTACCAGTCACTGTCTCTAGTCGACAAAGCAGTCAACAATGCAGGGTAGAAAGTCGTACTTACAGTCATACTGATGATCTGTTTGGTAATGAGGATGCTATTTCCTTCCCCAGCTCACATGGTTGCTAATTGCTGTGATTGACAGGTGGTTGGATTCATCTCGGTCCCTCATGGAGCAAGATATTCAAGATGAAGACAAGTTATTGCTTCGCTTCAAATACAATGTCTTCTTTGACCTTAATCCAAAAGTGAGACCCTTAAAATTTATTAAAACTTCATCTAACATCATGGCAGTCTTGGTTCCAACTCGATTGTGTGTGTTTGTGTGTGATTTTCTATTTTAGTATGACGCTGTCAGGATAACCCAGCTTTATGAACAGGCTCGCTGGTCCATCTTGTTGGAGGAAATAGATTGCACTGAAGAGGAAATGCTGATGTTTGCTTCATTACAGGTGAATATTATCCATCACAGTCAGTTGCTGTACATACATTTAATGTTCAAAGTCACTAGATTTAAGACAGCCTGTGAAAGTATTCATTGAAGCTACCATATTTAAAGGAATTATTACAGGTAAGTCTCCATTCCCGCTTCTTCTTATTTGGAGTACATTAATTGGCAAAGTCTTTGCGACACTGGGAAGAAGGCTCAGAATACTGTTTATGTGGAAGAGTAGCTCTGGCATCTAAATCCCAGTGAAAAACTCCCACCAGAGAAGGAGGATTAGAGGACAAGGAAACCAAAGAGGGATAGAAAAAAAACAGAGTTCCAGGAAGAGTAGTATGATAATAATTAGAACTTCAGACAACTTTAAATGTTTTGGTGTGGCGTCCGCCCTGTCTGCATTTCAGGCCTATCTGATCAGTGTGGGGACAGTGATTCAGAAATCACAGTGATTCAAATGGAGATCAGCATTACATTCACCTACACGCTGATGCAGTGGCTGGCACACAGGGCTGTGCTCAAACCTCCCTCCGACTCATGCCACCCTTGCACAACCTTTCAAATCATATTTGAGAACTTCACAACAACTTGTACTTGTTGGCTTTTCACATCAAGAGTAAATGTTGGCTTTTCATTTCAGTATCACATTTGTAAACTGACCATGTCAAGTGAACCACTGGACCACTCCAAAGAACCAGAAATAGATGAAGTTGAAGCTGCTCTTTCCAACTTGGAGGTGACACTTGAAGGGGGACACACAGACAGAATTCTGGTAAACACATCTTTTGGATGGTACTTCATTGAAGTGAATGTTAACTGTAATTTTTGGGCTGTTACATTAGAACACCTGTTTTGAAGCTGAAGTTGATGGGTAGGCCTCCAATGATTGCATGTCCTAACCTGGTGATGTAATGATGTAATTGACTGTTGTTTTTCCCACCCCTAGGAAGACATTACAGACATTCCAGAGCTGGCAGATTCCCTCCGGCTATTTAGGTAAACCCACCTTTATACATATATTACTGTATCACATTAAGATGTCATTGGTAATCCCTTTGATGTTGATTTTTTTTCTGTCTTTTAAACCTTTACCTGTCCTGCGCCTTTAAATCTACCAAATTTTGTGGTTTCCAAGATAAAAAGAACTTTTAATTTAAGGGATTAGCGAAAATATTCTCTGCCAACTTGGCCATTTGATTATTTGTTGAACAAGTTGATTTCTATCAAGCCCCTGTCTTTAGTCTTTTACTCAGATAATTCCATTGCAGCAAATCTTTTTTTTTTTTTTATGAATTAGGCCGAAAAGACTGACGCTGCGGCCATACAAAGAGTACTGGTTTGTATTCAAGGACACCAATATTTCCTACTACAAGAATAAGGAGGCTGCCAATGGGGAACCAATAGAACAGTTTCACCTCCGAGGTTAGTGTAAAAAGAATGATTTGGAAACACTGCTGTTTTCTGTTGTTGAGGATAAAAACCCCTCAGTTTAAATATTTCTATAATATGTGGTTTTGTCTTCTAGCATCACTTGCGAGCTCATGCAATTCCCTACGGAGACCAGAAAGCAACACTATACTCATTATCTTATAATAAATATAAAGTTATGTGTAGTTAGATGTGTAGGTGCATATTAGTGGATGTTACATCATAAGAAATGGATTAACTCCATCCTTCTGTTTTGGTATTGGTCAAAATACTAGATTTTAGTTCCTGTTGTCTAAAACAGTCTCTAAAATTAAAATATTCTCCACAGTAGCCGCAGTTTTATTATTGTATGAGCGGATTTCTTTTATTTTGCTGTTCTGCTTCTATACCTAAAGTCCATACAACATTTTACTCCTGATTCAACAGGTTGTGAGGTAGTCCCTGATGTCAACGTCACAGACAAGAAGTTTGGCATCAAGCTCCTACTCCCAGTCGCTGATGGGATGAATGAGGTGTACATTCGATGTGACAACGTAAGGCCCGTTCTCATCCACAAACCCGAGTATTTCTCTTTGATAACTGGCATTCCTGTCTCTTTAAAATCGCTTCAAATCTGTATTCCTGCACAAATGTAGGACTCATTTTGTTTTTATGTCTCCTCTCCTGCAGGAAACACAGTACGCCAAGTGGAAAGCTGCATGCATCCTTGCCTCTAAGGGCAAGACAATGGCTTACAGCTCCTACAAGTCGGAAGTGAGGAACATCCAGTCCTTTTTGCAAATGAAGAGCCTGGCACCCCCTCCTGGTCAGGTAGCTCCAGACATTGACACCATGGAGATGAATGCTGAATGTTTTGTGTCTCCACGCTACGCCAAGAAGCACAAAACTAAACAGGTTTGTTTAAGGGGTACTTCATGCAAGATACTTGACTTTGCCAATGGCCATCAGCAGTCAACAGCAGTGTTGTATCACGGCTATAATTAAACATTTGTTAAATCTGCCGCTCATGATTGTTTCAAGCTGACAGCACGTATCCTGGAGGCTCATCAGAACATAGCACGGCTGTCCCTGATGGAAGCCAAGATGCGCTTTATCCAGGCCTGGCAGTCACTTCCAGAGTTTGGGATCAACTATTACATTGTCAGGTACAGTGTGCATAAATATATAGAGTACATCTGTATCTCAAAAATGTATGGATAACAATTTGAGAGGCCATCCCTTTATTTGTGTTTTAGATTTAAAGGCGGTAAGAAGGATGAGATTCTGGGGATCTCGTACAACCGTCTAATTCGTATGGACATGTCCTCTGGACTTCCTGTCACCACATGGAGGTTTGCCAACATGAAGCAGTGGAACGTCAACTGGGAGATAAGACAGGTGGGGTTTGCTGGAGCATATTTTACAATCTCTTAATTTGGGAAATCAGTTTTTGTTTGGTACTGAATACAGACTGCTATATATCAGCGACACGTTTTTAATTTATTATATTTAATTCCAGGTAACTATAGAGTTTGACCAGAATGTCACAATAGCCTTCTGCTGTTTGAGCTGTGACTGCAAGGTGGTCCATGAGTTCATTGGTGGCTACATCTTCCTGTCAACACGAGCAAAAGACCAGAATGAGACGCTGGATGAAGAATTGTTCCATAAACTTACCGGAGGCCAAGAATGAGATATAATATAGGATTGTAGCTGTTTCTTCAGGTACATCTGCTCTTTTTTAACATGCATACTACAATGTGAAAGTTGAACGTTACAGTGGTAAGCTTAAACATTATTTAAATCACTGTAATACTGTGTCACAGAGAAATGATCACAGAGCGACAACATTGTTTTTGTGATTACATCCTGTTGGAGG
The DNA here is from genome assembly GCF_900963305.1 of Echeneis naucrates. NCBI lineage: Eukaryota > Metazoa > Chordata > Actinopteri > Carangiformes > Echeneidae > Echeneis > Echeneis naucrates. The sequence goes on from NC_042534.1 coordinate 12,332,380, forward strand.
CCATTATAGCAATGTACCCGAGGCTAGAAAAATAATGGTGTTGATGTAAATATGTAGTGAAGATTTGTCCTTCTCCCAAAACGTATATTTGTATATTAAGCTTTTGTTTTAGTTTGAAACAGACACAATGCGTGTAAAAAAGTATTAAAGCTTGTTTTATATTTCACTGCTTTTTTTTTTCACATTTTTTAAACAAAATTTTCAAATTGAAGGCTAAGTTAGAAATTTTATTTTGTATTGAAGAAAACTGAATTCATGGTAGTCACAGAATTCAATCAATTAGTTAAAATAAATGAAAATGATTTGACATTCAATAAAATTTGATAATGAAAAATGTGTGCGTAACCTGTGTTTTTGCTGTACATCCTTAGTGGCACAGTCCTTGCAGTGAGAAACATGGCTCTATATCAACAGAGTTAGAATGCTCCCTTGGACTCAACATCCACTTGTCATCCATTTCTATTGTAAGAATGGGAGCCTTTATCCAGCAGGATACATCATTTATCTGAATTTAATCAAATTATATTACTTTTTGTGCTGTATAGGTTGCTGTTTCTGCCACCTCGCCACTACGCTGCAGTGTGCACCTGGTGGGTTGGCCCATTGGCCCACCATTCAAAAGCAGTTAGAAACTCTAAATTGCTGATCCATGGTGGGAAATAAAATGCATCCATGAAGGTCAGGTGATGACATGACCATAAACTGCCAGACTGCATTTTAACAAAAAATGTTGGTGCTATCCTGAAATGGAATCAATGGGAATGAATGCCAAGTTTCACAGATGGTATATTTTTCCATTCCAGCATAAATTCAGTGTAATTTAGTGTAGCGCAGGAAGTTATTATGCAGTCAAACAGAATACATATTTAAACTCCATACAAGAAGAAATCTGGTCAGGTAAATGCAACATAGGTAGTAGCAAAACTGTGTTAATTTCATCATTAATCCTAAACCATAGTAGCTCTTGGCTGAACGCTGAACCTGAGCAGTCCCTTTCTTATCGATGATTCTGAAATCGACATTTCCACCTGGAGCCATCACACTTTGCTACCATTGGCTGCTGAGATAAACGGTGTACGACATTTAACCAATCACAGAGGACGACGACGTAGTGTAGCGTTTCCTTCGGCCTGTGTTCGATTAGCCTCCCTGAGATGCTAAGGAAGCGAAAGCTAACACGTGGAAACGGTAATCTGTCGTTTTGTGCCTCCTCTCCCGGTGCCTTTGCCAGCGGCAGCTCCGTATCAGCGGCTGAAGGCGACATTTTTTAAGCTCGCAGCTTTGCGTTGAGCTGGTTTCTCGGCGTTATCATGGCGGACCACGAAGACGACGATTACCAGTGCAGAATCAAAGAGGGGGACTACGTTGTGTTGAAACGAGGAGATATCTTTAAAGCTATGCAAATTCAACCTAGGAAGTGAGTCTGTTGAAAAAAAAAAAAAACAGTCGAATATAAGCATTTTACCATCCACCACCTTGGTATTAGCTAAACCAGAAGTGACATCCTAAGCGATGGATGATGATCTAACTCCCTCTAAAGTCAACAGTCGTTGAGGAGGGGATGCAGCATTGAGGTTGTTTTGTTTCTTTTCCTCTGGGTTCCTCGCAGGAAGGTGATATTTGAGAAACAGTGGTTTTTCCTGGATAATGCGGTGGGCCATCTGTACGGTGCCACATTTGAAATAGTGTCTGGAGGGACCCTGCAGCCAGAGAAGCCCAAGGACACAGTGAGCTCTGATGGTGTGTCACCTGCTCACAACACACAGCAGTCACATTCACCTTCAGTTTGAACAGCTCATTTGTGTGGGCGCACATGTGCTTTCAAGTGTGCCATTTCCATCCTTTATGGATGTTTGAGTAAAAAAAGAAAAGGCCACCTCCTGCCTGTTGTCCTCACACTTTCAATTTGAGCACAATTATTTTATTTTTTTTCTTCTTCTTCTCCTTCTTCCTAGGTTCGAAGGAGGCAGGCACAGACAATAGAAACATTGTAGATGATGGAAAATCACAGAAACTCACCAGGGATGACATAGAGACGCTTAAAGAGCAAGGTCTGAAGGGTCAGGTACATCAGAAACCTTAAAATTATATACAGAAATGGAGAAAAATGTGGTATGGCCAGGTGTTGGGTCTGTTATTCAAGGAATATTTATGGATGTGTTCCCTGTTCATTTACTATAGTCAAATCCATGAGAAGCCAAAAAATGAAAGAAAGAAAGAAACAATCAAGAGATCCCACCATACAAGTATTTCCTAACCCAGTCTAGAGTAAACACGAGAAAGAATTAAACTATATCCAGTTAACAATATAGCCACCACACAGGAAGTCCATAGGAAATTAAACTATTGTGGTGAGCCAACAGAATGTTGGTTTTGTCTTATCATTTGGAACATTTTCTTTGAAATTACTGGATAAAATGATACTTAACAGAAGAGAGACAAGAGATTGGTTGTTTTTGTGCCCCACAGCAAATCATTGACCAGCTTATAAAGAACAGCTCTACATTCAGAGATAAGACCGAGTATGCCCAGGATAAGTACATCAAAAAGAAAAAGAAGAAGTGAGTAGCTTTTAATTATGCAACCACAGTGTGTTATACACTAATAAGATAACGTAGAGTACTGTAATTAGTGGTATAAGTTTTCCCATCCTGTGCTTCCTCAGGTATGAAAATACCGTGACGATTCTAAAACCGTCGTGTCGCATCCTGGCTCTGATGTACCACGGCCGGGAACCGGGGAAGATCTGGTGAGTCAGCACTGGGATTACTGGAATGTGTGAAAGCTGTTTTTTAATGAGCAGATAGAGATAATTGAAGCCATTGTATCTCTCTGTGTTTTGCAGCCACATGCGATATGACACTCTTGCGCAGATGTTGACTCTGGCAAACATCCACGCTGGCAGCAAAGTTTTGGTGTTTGAGACATGCGCTGGTCTTGTGCTGGGCTCTGTCATGGAAAGAATGGGGGGTGTGTTCATCCTGTGAACTTTCCTGCTGTTTTTATCTATTTGGACTAAATGAATGTAGCTATTTCTGGAGATAGAACCTACAAAATCGATCCAAACAAAGTTTTTTATTTTTTCTATTTGCATGCTGCATAATTACAATCTCTTTCCCCCTCATTCAGGCTATGGCTCAGTGATTCAAATGTACCCAGGAGGGGGGCCTGTTCGGGCGGGTGTGGAGAGCTTTGGCTTCCCTGCACATTTTCATGATATGCTGCATGAGTTTCCCATCTGCCATGTCAACTCTCTGTTGGCAGGCACTCTGGACACCACAGCCAAAGACACAAATACTGGTAGGACCTGTCTTTGACTAAGAACTCTCTAGGATGTTTAGAACCTTGTTTGTGCATGAATCAGAGGGGCTGTGAGGCGCTGAAATGTCAGAACAACCTCATGAGATCCATCAGTCACTTCAGAAAATCAACTGTAACTAAGTGTATATGTGTCTCTATGTGACGTTTAACTGACTCTAACCACATTCAAAATAATAGATGAAACAAAGTCTAACATGGCTGCAGAGGAGGAGCAAAACCAGCCTGAAGCAGATGAGCAGGGCAGTATGGAGCAACAGAACATGGAGATCAACACTGGGGATGAAACTGGCCAGGACCAGGAGAAAACACGCAAGGAAGCCAAAGTATATCCAGTATTTAGCAACTTCATTTTCATAAATCTTTTTTTTTCCTTTTTTTTTTTTTAATTTTGCAATTCAACTGTCAGTTCTTTGTTCATAACTGTTAAATTGTATTATATATTTACTTGTGTACTTCTATTCTGTCTAAAATGTCTGATGCTGCTGTAATGTACAAATTCCCCCAATGAGGGACTAATAATTATTTTGTTTTGTTTTACTTCTAATCACCAGAAACTAGCTACTATGTGTCATCTGTTTCTTTTGTTACTAGGCTCAGGAGAAAAAGGCGAGGCTAGAGGAGAAACGAAAGAAGCTGGCAGCTGCTGCAGCCCTGCTGGAAGGCAGAAATGCAGACGGGTTGGTTCTTTTCTCTTATTTCTTATTTCTTTTTTGTTGTTGTTGTTGTTGGTGGTTTTTATTCCCTGCTTTTTTTTTTTTTTTTTTTTTTTTTCAGCATCAGTTGATTTCTCTTTCTTTCCCTTCTCACGATCTGTAGGGAAGAAAAACTGATTACTCATAATTGAAGCAATATTAAGTATGACCATGGAAACTATGACAAACCATTTGCCTTTCTCTGAGCTCATGCGCAGTGATTAACACATTATCCTCAGAGGGTGAACAGGGTGACTTTGCTTTATAGCCTTTTTATAATTGATGGATGAAGGTTTGTGGGGCTGACATCCAAGTCAGAAGAACAAGTATTGATCTTGCTGGCCTATTCACATAGCTTTCCTCTACATCATGGCAGACATATCATGAACATGACAACAGAGCCCCATTTTCAATTCTGTCCTAAATCAGCCACTTTTACTGACTCATCCAGCTTAATCAAAAATAAAACAACAATAGGAAGGCGCTAAATCCTCAAGTCCACTAAATACTGATTTGCTAAATGATAGCATTGCCTACCTACACATTTCCAATAACAAAATATGCAGCTGGTTTGCTTGATGGTCTTGTTTGTTTCTAATTGCAGGCTCGTTATAGCCAGTCGTTTTCACCCATGTCCCGTCCTGATGGGCCTGCTCAAATTCCTCTCCCCCTCCAGGCCTTTTGTAGTTTACTCTCAATACAAAGAGGTAAGCTCATGAGAGGCATGTAGGTGAAGTGCACAACATTGTTTATTAGTGATGATAGTTTATCTCGGAAGGATTTCTCATTAGCTTCTTCTGTGTACATTTTTATTGATTAGCGTTACGGCTGGAAATGTCTGTTTCATTGCTGCAGCAGACATCCCTGTCAGTGCCAAGAAGTTACAAATCCCATTCTTGCACTTATTAAATGTTTTGTGTTTATGCTGCTAAAAAGATTGTGCTATATGTGTGTGCGCGCGTGTGTTATATGTTGGCTGTGCAGTCATCCTCCTCCTTGTTTCCTTTTTCGTCTCTCTCCCCTCCCTGCAGCCTCTTATCGAGTGCTACACTAAGCTCAGGGAACATGGTGGTACAGTCAACCTCAGACTCACAGACACCTGGCTCAGACATTATCAGGTAAACTCTCCATATATGTCCTGTTCCAGTCAAGAATCCACAGTGCTGACCCCTTCTTTAAAAAGAAAATCATTAACATCCTTTTTGTATTAACTTAGCTGTGTTACACTTCAGACCACATCTGGCTCAGGCGTCCTGTGACAGAAATTCAGCAAATTTGAAATTACGTACTTGTCAGCAGATAAAAATACCAGGAACAGCATATTATTTTGGGTCAAAATCTTGTAGTTTTCTATAAGATTTGGCTTATTTTATACTGTTTTGTATAAAATTTTGACTGCACTGGGGAAAAAAAAATCCCAATTATGTTTGAACACTCAGGAGTTCACCCCCTCGCCCAGATTAGTTCCGTTTGAAATGCATTCCTTCTACAGGAAGGGTTCTGTGGAAGTACTGTATCCTGACTGCCTTTCTGTATTTTACCAAGGTGCTGCCTAATAGGACCCATCCCGTGCTGCTGATGAGTGGGGGTGGGGGCTACCTCCTCTCAGGGACAACGGTTGCCATGGACCGCTCCAAACCTGCAGGCTCCCAGCAAGCTGAGGAACCAGCTCCAAAGAGACAGAAGCTGACAGACACTGAGGGATAAACAAAGGATGAAGCATCCCATCTCTTCTAGCAGCCAATGGGTATTTTCCTCAAGCATTGTCTTCCCTTTTTCCTGAACTGATTTGACATATCTGGAATACGGGTGACAGAGTGTCTGCTTTGCATTCTTCAGACCACTCCTTCCCGTCTTGTGTAGTCAAATCAGTGCAGACTGAGGCGCAATGCTACTTTATGCTCTTGGAGCTCAGTAAATGTGTGTGAGGAACGGCTGACATAATCTTTTGTATGTAGAGAGTAAGTGACAGTTTTTTTGTTTCTTAAGACCAGGTGAAAAAAAAAAAACTTTTTTTCCAGTTAATGCTCTCTAGCTTTTTTTTTTTTTTTTGTTATCCCTAAAGAAAGTGCCATTTGTTATATGATCCAGTTGCTGTGAATTTTATCTGTGGGCTATATCTGTATCAGTGCAGAATAAAAAAAAAAAAACTGTACAAAAGAGCCTGATATGTGATTGTGTGGTCCCAGAATAACTCATTTTATTGAGTGCAGACTGAACAATCTTCAGAACATATCTCTTTTAGCAATCTCTTAGATTGATATTATTTTAACATTTTCTTTTCATTTATATAAACATTAAAATCATTCCCATGCTAGTTAATTTCATAACATCAAAATATCACAATAACAATGATAAACAAGTTGATATTCATTTTGGCAAGGCTCCAGGGGTTTATACGTCTTGTCGTTTTTTGTTTTTTTTTTGTTTTGTTTTCTAACACTGAAAGCACACTAAATTGGCAGCCACGAGAGAGATGAACCAGCAGATTTTATCAGGTGATGGCTGATATAATCTTGAAATGCTCTCCACCCATCTTTACGCGCTCTTGTCATGCAACTTGGCAGCGATTTTCTGCAACTCCAAGTCCATCGCTGCGAGGTTTTCCAGCTCCTTCTCCTGTAAAAACGCACAAGATTCACCATCAAGTTTTGTGACACCGCAGTAGCCCGTGTCCTCAACCATGTTTGAAATAGAAATGTGAGTTATTATGATCCAGTTTTTCTCCTGCTTTGTAACCTAGGCGGAGTCCTTATTTAAAAAAAATAAAAACTTCCAAAACAATTCCGGCATTGCGATGTGGTTTAATTTGCTGAATGTGTGATTTTAAACACCACAAACTTCCCCTTTGTCGGAGGAAGGGTGGAGATGAAGCTGATGAGTTTGTCTTAAAGAAGAAAAGTGAAACAGAAGAGCAGTTGGTCTTTCTGGTGAGTAATTTCATTTGCGTTTCACCTACGCTGCTTTACTTGTTGGCACGGGAATTGGGTGAGGAAAAAAGTTTGGTGAATGGAACTGGAATTCTTAGCGCTTCACATTTTCATAAAGTCTGGTCTGTTTGTGATGAAGTAACGTCTGCAGTTGTTTTGCTTATTAGAAAGAAATCTGACGGTCGGTGCGGGCATGCCCTCCGGCATCTGCTGGCGTGCAAAACAAGCGTGGCAGACGAGCGCTAGTGCCGAAGTCTCCAATAATCCGTTAAAACCCACCTTTGGACGAAACGCTATCTATATGAATGATTCGCTTTTTCATTGAATGTCGGCTTTGTACACGCATCACACTTCAGTCAGGCCAGTCTCCTTAGGAGGTTTAATTAGTGTTTACACTGGCAAAGCCTGGATCAGTCCGGAAAAATGTTGCATTCGTTTACTTTTTTTTTATTTCTCTTTGCTAAGCAAGATCTTTTCCCTTCACAGTTTAACTGGAGAGCCAATATAAGAAATAAGTCATCATTGTTTCTCAATTTTTCTGCTTCAAAATATTTTGGAAGTGAAATAACAAAGGACTGAATCTTTCCGTTGTCAGTTGCTGTCCCTGTCGGAGCCTGTAATTACACGTTTCTTAGTCAGATTGCTGTCCCTGTCGGAGCCTGTAATTACACGTTTCTTAGTCAGATTGCTGCACTTGAGAAAATGATGCAAATGAAAGCAGTGCGATGATTGGTTGTAAATAAGCCAGATTTGTGAAACCAGTCACTGCCCATGATTTTTTTCCCCCTTTTATTCAGTACGTACTGACGAGGGACAGTTTTTGATGTAAATTTGCACGTGCTCCTGAAGGCCAAATCCTGACGTCTCTATGTACAACAGGCATTTCCATAATGAGCGCGGATGTTGTTTCACCCTGTTAAACAGTTTGTGCATCACGGATTTACTAGGCCAGCTTTATGCATGCTGAAATGCCTGCAGAGTGAATTATTATACATCATGAGTCCCACTCCGAGTTAGGTAAAGAATATATAAATATATCCTTCAGGCTACTACACTGTGGTGTTTAAGATTTGTTGGTGGGTTTTTTTTTATTACCATTTTGTCCATAGCCCTACTGCTATAGAGTGCAATTCATCAGACACATAACATTCTGTGTAAATTACAATACAGCTAATTACAGCTTGCATTGTAGATCACAACATAGTCTTACCTGTATTCATTTCAGTGACCTTGTTAGTGAACCCAACAGGAGAGGCATCCTCACATATTTCATAAAAGTAATTTCTTTTGCAGTTAGCATGAGTGTAGTGTTTACCTCCTGCCGGCTGAATGCCCTCTGGTGTGTGTTCCTCTTTGCCTCATCTTGAATAGAATGGTTGGCTAGCTGGTTTATCCTGTAGTTCAGCACCTTGCCCAGCTCATCCATCTGAACACATGAAAGGCAGAACTAAAACATGTCTCAACTGTACATTGGAACCATGCAAAGAATTACTTCCAATTGTTTCTTCTTCTTTTTTTTTTTTTTTTTTTTGTATATACAGATGATAATTGAATTGATCTCCTCATGCAAACCTTGTCTGAGGTTGCAGCATTTCCATCTGAATCCCTTTTAAACCAGGCAGGATGGTAGTAGCCTCTGAAAATCCAGGGATTGCGCTTCTCTGCGAGGTTCCTGAAAAACAGCTGCAATCAGGCGCAGTGCTAGTATTTTTCCTGTCATCGTGTGAACATTGCCTGAGGGATTTGTTAATTTTGTTGTGCAAAATGTTGTTTTGATCCCTTTGATTTGCCTGGTGCTCTGTAGCGTTTGGTCCTCTGGGGCCAAATAATAAATGTATAATGTAATGGTAGAGGTTATTGAATGTGTGGAAAGTATGAAGTACCTAAGAGCTTCATCCTTGTCTGTTGCAGCCTCCTCATATTCCTCTGAATCCCCCCTCTGTTCTTCCTCCTCTTCTTCTGAGGAGTCTCCGCTACGCTTGTGATATTTTTTTTTATGGTGGTATCGATGTCTTGGTTTCCATATACGTTTTTCTATTTTTCCCTCTTCTTCTTGTCCATGTCTTTTGTCGAAACCCCAGTACTCCTGACTTCGTTCCCCATCTGCCTCTTCTCGTTTTGCTTCTGGGAGCTCAACACGTTTGTGTCTCCTCTGGTGATACCTACCAGGCCTCCAGTCCTTCTTTTCTCTTCCAGTGTCAAAATCCCAGGACTCCTGGCTCCGCTCTTCATCAGGTTCTTCTCTACCTTCTTCTGAGAGTTCCTCATCACGTTTGTGTCTCCTCTGGTGGTACCTGCCAGCCCTCCACTCTCTCTTATCTCTTCCGGTGTCAAAATCCCAGGACTCCTGGCTCCGCTCTTCATCGGGTTCTTCTCTACCTTCTTCTGATAGCTCCTCATCACGTTTGTGTCTCCTCTGGTGGTACCTGCCAGCCCTCCACTCTCTCTTATCTCTTCCGGTGTCAAAATCCCAATACTCCTGGCTTCGTTCTTCGTCTGGCTCATCCCTGACCTCTGAGATTTCCTCATCGCGCTTATGTCTTCTCTGGTGGTACCTGCCAGGCCTCCAGTCCCTCTTGTCTCTTCCGGTGTCAAAATCCCAATACTCCTGGCTTCGTTCTTCATCTGGCTCATCCCTTACCTCTTCTGAGAGTTCCTCATCGCGCTTATGTCTCCTCTGGTGATAACGGCCAGGCCTCCAGTCCCTCTTATCTCTTTCACTGTCAAGACCCCAAGATTCTTGGCTGCGTTCCCCATCTTCCTCCTCCTCAGATGGTTCATCACTGCGTTTGTGGAGCTTTTTCTTATGGTGGTAGCGATGTGTGGGTTTCCATATGCGCTTGTATCTGTCCTCCTGATCATCAATCCCATGCCTTTTGTCTACATCCCAGGACTCTTGGCTACGATCTTCTTCTGGCTCTTCTGCCTCCTCTCCTTCCTCATCTCGTTTGTGTTTTCTTTGGTGGTATCTTCCAGGCCTCCAGTTTCTCTTCTCTTTATCTTCACCGTATTTTTCTTCTTCTTCATCCGATCTCTTTTCTTCTATTCCCCAACTCTCCTGACTGCGTTCGTTATCCTCTTCTTCACCCCGCTTATGTTTCTTCTGGTGGTATCTTCCAGGCCTCCAGCTGCTCCTCTTCTCCCGCTCTTCTTCTTCCTCTTGGTTCCCATATCTCTTCTCTTTGTCACCCAGACTCCAGGATTCTTGGCTGCGTTCATCCTCTGGGTTTTCCCTCTTCTCCTCCACTGATTTTAGTAGTGCCTCAATGTCTTCCACATCTGTTGCTTTTGCCTCAGAATCAGCTGGATGAATGTTGACCACCTCATCATGAGTTACGATCCCCTCTCCATTCTTTTTGTCCAATGGGGCATGTTTAACCCCTGTGGCAGATCAATAGGAAGATCAAAGAGGTATAAAGATTTACAGAGTACAGCTCTTGGCGATAGATTATGTTTATTTCATTTCAGTCTGCTTCAAATTAGTTATGAGTTGGTCAAAAACTTTTTCTATTTGAGTAAAAACAATCCAGCATTTCTATTAATGAAGGGAGACCAGGTATGAAACCTGAAATGAAAATCTTCTAATTTAATTTAATTTCACCAGCTGGTTGGCTGATATACAGTTTAACTGCATTTGAGTCCATCAGCACCCGAGTGTCTCAATAACCCTACCAGTTAAAGATCTGTAATCTCCTTAAATATGCCTGCTTACAGTCTACTCTGCGCACATATAAGACGGTTTTAATGATTTACACTGAATGAGCATGAAAAGTAACAGAAACCCATGCGCTACAAACCTGACTGGAGGATGTCTTTGCATTCCTGATCCAGCTGGGAGTCCGGTTTGGAAAGAGCTTTGGACAGAACTTCAACCAAACATCGTGTTATCTGCAAAAATCAAATGAACTAATTATATAGCTCCTCGCTCTGCTCCAGACTTTATTTTATTCATTCATTCATTTATTTTGTACCGATAGCTGTAGTTGTTACTGTAATTATCATATTGTCTTAGAAAAAGACATACCATGTCTTCTCTCTGCCCTTCTTTTCCCACTGGAAGTGCTAGATACTCTACATCGGGGAGCGGAAAACAGATTTCAGCCTGTATGTGTCAAGCGGAAATGTCTCGGCATGCGTTAATGTGTCGGTGTCTCTGTCCGTGGTGCTGAACGGACCCCGGACAGCTCCGTCACCTACCTGCCAGCAGAGCCGCAGCCACGACAAACACCAGCCGCATGTTGGCGCGAACCGGGTCAATCCTGTCCCGTACGTCCCGTCCCGTCCCTCCGCGGTGCTGCTCTGAGGGCTGGAGCAGAGGAGCGCCCTCAAATAAGGAGAGGAGTGGGCTGGGGGAGCGTGGGAGGACCGCTCTGGGCGCTGTTAGTGTCATGACTCATTAGACCTGCAAAGGAGACTGACCAGACTGAAGTCTGAAGCGTGCACAAAGTCGACATTTTGTAGAAAGCGAATTAGCAATCTGGTTAGTCCCACTGTTCGTTCAGGTGAGAGTTTAAACGGATTTGGGGGAGACGATGGCATCATGGCGTGTTTGTTTTTAATGTCACGAGATGCCGGAGGGCAGACCCGCGCTGGGCTGGACACAACATCACGAAGAGTCCCGCATTCTTATGCAATCTAACACACAGAGCCCTGCAACATGACAATGGGATGATTGATAATGTTGTTTGTTCATGCCAGAATCTTATTTAACTGCTGCCGTTGTATATCGCGTTGGAAGTCGTCAGTTTCTTGACTGCAAGTGTGCTGTTGTTTTCTTGCATTAGATTGCAGACATGGTGTTTTCAGAGCAGACACACTTTTTTATTTTTTCCCGAAGTAAAATATTTGGGAACTAATTCTCATTTCCAAACATGACACGGCAAAGGGGCCCTAGTAGGAAAATATACATAAATACAGCTACGTAAAGACATAAAAACATGGCAGGAGTGCGGAGAAGGATAAGTGAGTGAGCAATAACAGGAAAGAGGGGGAAATTCATATGTATGAGTGAGAATATACATGAAGAAATAGTATGCAGTAAAGGAGAGAATGTGTGTGCTATAGGAAGTACATGTACGTCATAGTACTTTCTGCTACTTACAAGTAGTACTTTGTAGTATTACTTACGTAAGTACTACTTACGCCGTCCTTACTACTGTCCTGCACAAATTATATAAGCCTTGCTTATTCTCTGCTGCCATGTTGGTCCCTTTTAGTGTTAGTTTGAAATAATTGATTGTGGACTAATGTATCATATATTAAACAAACAAACAAAAAGAGAGACATACATGCTTAACGATTCTGACCAACCCTGAGTCACAATTTTTACCCCAGGTCACTCAGTAATTCATTCAGCCTTCAGCACATCCCTTCCAGTTTCCCATGGGAGCCAGTGTGCTTCAGCACCAGCAGAGGAAAACTAGTTAATAGAGACTTGGATCGATAGCTGTTGTAGTTTACACCTGTAGGACATGCATGTATTAATACAGCATCTTTCTGCTGTGTTGGGGTGTTACAGTGCTGCTCTGATCAGGAGATTCTTGGCCCGGCTGTTCAATAAGTGAGCACGTTTATAGAGAAACATTCAAAATGTATGTGTTTGTATGTAGGAAGGACTGTGATCTCATCTGTTACCCGAAATGTCTTTAGATTCCTGACTTTCCATAGACAGTATCTGAATCAGAGAATGCTGCTGGCTGCATAACAAACCCTGGACTGAGATGAACTGCTATGTGCAGTGACAGAGATCAAATGTAGTAGGCTCAGCTCTGCGTGGCTCAGAACATTCAAACTGACAACTACTGGCATCTTCTTTTTGGCACGTTGCGTGATTTTTTTTTTTCTGTTCCCTTGTACAGCAATTTGCTCTTCTTCATTGCATACACTCCTTCATTCAAACTCGATAAAATAAAATGTGTCTACTACTACTATAGACTACTATAGACATGAAATGATGATAAATAATAATGAATGAGATATGTTGTAGTGGCTCCCAATTGCCTAGTAGTGGGCAAGTGGAGATCTGGCAGTAGTCTTCAAATCAGATGCAGAGTTCTTCAAATGTTTCTTCAGAGTCTTATGAGGTTGTAGTTTCATTCAAAATACAGCAAGTATCTGAGCATGTAAGCCGATGATTCAACGACGGTCCCCGGTCACTGGTGGGTCAGATTAGCGTTTTTTTGGTTTCTTTTCTTGCTTGGCTTTGACGCCTCACTCCCCTTTAACAGTCATAGGGCGAGGCCCTTGTTCTGGCTCTCCACATCTTCTGTTTTTGCTAATTGGTTACTTGGTAGTGGCGTCCTTTGTTTGTCTTTTATCCGTCAGTGCATGGTACCTGCTTTGAATATGCTTTTACATTAGTTTTTTTTTTTTTTCCCAGTTGTTTTGCATCATATTCCATGACATGCTACATTTTACATGTTTTCCAGTGACATAGTGATTAAACCTGTTACTTAATGTTCTAGGTACACATTTTAAATGTTTTTGTGTTATATAATGCTCACGAATTTCCTTCAACAACGTCTATGTATTTGATCCTCTGTGAATGCTTGAAAATGCATGTTTACATGAGATGTTTTCACAACAAGCACTGACCTTAATTTATGGCAAATAGCATTCAAATTCAATCATGTCTTGGAAACTATGGGTGCAGAAAATACCAACAGCTGCGAGCAAAATGGGAAATATCCTGCTTCATGTATTTTCTCTCTTGTCTGTTGCCCCTTGTGCATTCATGACTGGTTACATCTATCTTTGTTACTGCAGACAGCTTCCACTGTGGTAACTGAAATAATTTCTGGTAGGGACATAAAGCAATGTCAGACAGAGGACTGTACATCCAGCCAATATGCACTGACCCAAAGCAGCCAGTAAACCGTGTCTTTTGGGCAAATTATAATGAGACAACTTTCAGTTTTCACGCAATGTCCCAAGTGAGAAGAGTGCCATCATCATCAGCAGCAGCAGCAGCAGGATAGTAGTGCTTTGCAGTTTCCGTTACATTCCCCGAGGAGGAAGTCATCTCTGGCTGAGGCTCACCACTCCATCTAGCCACTGAATATCAAAGGCACTGAACCACTAAATTATACAAGTCCCTTGAATAGATTTTTTTGTTGTCATTGTACATTGTACAATGAAATTGAAACTGTGAACAAGGTGTGTGTGTGTGTGTGTGTGTGTGTGTGCGTGCGCGCGTGTGTGCATGTATGTTTTTGTGGCCTTTACTCTTATTGCTCCAGGCTTGATAAATATTTTAGAGTCGTGAGGACATAGGAGCTCACAGGCAGCAAGGGGAGTATTAGAGAGGGGAAGCTCAGTGCGTGCAGGCAGGCTCTGAGAATAAGACTCAGATCAGTGTGAGTGTGCAACAACACCACCATTTACATGCAAGAACAAAGAGCCACACGATGAGCTTGATGCAGTACTCAGCATGAAAGCCTCGGCGGGGCTTTGATCTGGGGTTGGGACAGGCTGTATGTTTTTACTCAGAACTGGTAAGAGGCTTCAATGATATTCCAAAAACAGAGGGCATCTGCAGTCATATGCACATATTTACGAATGTCTCTCTGGTTAATTCATCATTATTGTGATGAATAAACTCTGAAGCATGATGTAAATGAGTCCTCCAACAATTCTGGCAGCACATTTGCAACAAGACATTGAATTGAATCCAACCCCGGCACATTTAACACGTCTTACTCTCTCTCAATGCCTTTCCTGTCTCACAGCAGTCAGCAAAAAGTAGGTGACACTTAACTTCAAGGTCTTTGGCCGTGTAGCAGTTACCCTCTGTTGCTTGCAGGCCACCAACTAAAGTGATGAGGAGAAAAAATTGAGGGTTGGGTCCAAAGACTGTGCTCTAAGGGTCGCTGTAGACGTATGATGTCAGTGTCATTATAAAGCTGCTTGGTTTATGCAGTCATCAGTATGACAGAGAGCTTGTATTTGTACCTCTTACATAATCTGCCTGCATCCAAAACTGCAATGCTATTAGCATCACAATTGTAGTAGCATGCTCAATACAACATTTATTAGGAAGCAAAAGGTCCATAATGAGGATGCAGCTCTGCTTTACTGTGTCATAGAGGATTCAAATTGTCCTGACTCACAAATGAAGGCTAATTAGTTCCTTAACAAATCCTGTAGTTTGTATCTGATTTAAAACAGGATTCAACTCCAAAAATAAGATATTACATCAGAAACATCCACAGTCCTTACTGCACTGCACGTTTCAGTTATTCTCTCATCAACCTGTTCTGATTTCTGGCTTTGCTTTAGTGAAATTGTTTCATTTCAGTATTTTAAGGAAATGTGAAGATCCTAATGAGGACTACAGGGAGAAAAGGATGATGAGTACAACCGAGGAGGGATGAATGTGAATAAATTGTGAAAGGGGCCAAGCAGGCTCATCTTTATGACTCTTGTGGCAACCATAAAAATATATTGTTCTCATACAAACAATGATTAATGATCCGGTTATGCTATCTGCAAAGGAGTGTGTTTGCTTCAATAGGCTTGGTAATGGTGAAATGCAAATGAATGTTGTGATATGGGCATTAAAACGTGAAAATGCTTGTTTTGGTAAGAGTCAGGGCTCTGGATTATGATTGAAACAGAGGAAACACATCAGCATTGATAGAAGAAAACAAGAACAATCTCAGGCCTCTCTTCAGCACTGTAGCCAGGCTGACAGAGTCAGAGCTCAGAGGAACCATTGGTTCCTGTAGCTCTCAGCAGTGATGGTTTTATGGGCTTTTTTACTAATAAAATTGCAACAGTCAGTGAAAGCTTCATAGCCAGGATAGCATCAAATCCCAGATGAAATCATACCACTGCCTGACGATTTGGCAACCCATTGTGAGCCCTGTAGGATATCAAAAGTCACACATCCAACCAGAGCACCTATGGCATGCCTCATATAACACCAGAAGCTCTTCCCGTACAGCAGGACCAGCTGTTTATTCAGGGGATTGACAGGTCAATAGAAAATCCTAATAATGGCACTTGGTAATGAGTCAACTGCCCTGTGCAGGAAAATGCTATTTTCTGGAACTGATTCTCCAACTCCAACTGAGAGGTGAAAACAGTTTTCACTTCCGCTTAGTTTATTATTCATAGAGGTGCACTGCTGTTGTAATATCTTTTTTTTTTTCGAAGCAACTGTTAAATAATATATACTGTATTAAGTGGACTGAGACACAATGAAGTCCCTTTAACATAGCGCTGTAATCATTCATTTATAATTTAGAAATATAAGAAAATAATGTCTCATATTTAACAATAATAGACAGAGATAGATTGAAAGAAATCGCACACCACACTCTTTCTGTGACTGTATTTTCCATATTGCAGATTTGCCTTCTGCACAGTTTTTCTTATGAAGTCGTATTAGTTCTGGAGTGCAGCTGTGTGTTTCTCTCCATTTTTAGCTCCCACCCTCTGTTAAATCCTCTGGAAACAGAAAAACACTTCTCTTTAGGCCTCTGTTATTTACCAACCCAAAATCTTTTTGGACGAGTGTCCTTTCTCTGTTACCCACCACACAAGATGTTGGGTTGAGGACACTTGTTGAGCTTTATCTTGTAGAGCAGGACAGCCACAAACACTCATTAGTGGAGTAGTGGAGGTCAAATCAAGTTTGAGGGAAACAGACCGTGTAACCTCTAGCTGTTTGTTTAAGCTATTGTTATTTTCTTATTTTATATTGTTATATATCTCATCTTCTATCTGGTGCAGTGTTAGAGTGAGAGAGAAAGAAAGTAACACTACACATTGGAACAGGCAATTGAAATAGATTTTAAGGTTTATCTGCACCTTATGAAAATGAGAAATTCTGCATTGCTTCAACAAAATGAATCATGTTTATTAAAGAGTCTCCAGCATAAATGAGCTCTAATTATTTAAAATTAACATGGGTGCAGGACACAGAGAGGAAGATGGTGAGGATGAGGAATGAATGGTGCAGGTCATGTAGGCTCTCTGATGTGTGTTCCGATATCTCACCTTCCTGGAAGCATACTACCTTTTCCTTTCATGTGTTTTCACCATGAAGTCGCTGCACTTAGTGCAACTTGCTCATTCTCTTTGAGCCTCATGGGATGGAGGCTCCCGGTGTCCTTTTGAAGTCATCCAGTCGAGGCGCAATAGACTCACCATATTTAGCTGTTTGCAACTAAGACACCTTTAAAATATGACTGGACTTGCTGTGAAAGTCATTATTAAGTCCACTGATCCTCCAGCACTGTACATGTTTAATGTCCGTGTTCAATACAAACAGAAGATTAGAATTGTTGGGTGTGATTAGTGTAGGGATCTTTGTTTATAGCTGTGATTTAGATCAGACCACAATCAATGACCATCGAATCCAGAAAACCAGGAGAATCCAAAGGCTTCACATCCTTTTTTTTTTTTTTTTTAAACTGTGCCTGGACCTTGTTTTTCCTAAACCGAACTCATCTAATTTGAAAGCAGTGATAAAGATCAGTTCAAAAACGAAAAGAAAAAACCTTAAAACTAAATCTCCTTCTGGCAATAATACATTTTAGCTGCAGTGCTGCTCTTATTCAAAATAATGATGCTGTTTCAGCTCATCGTTCATATTTAATCACCCTAAACATAACATAAGATTGGCCACACATCTGAGGATGTTTAGAGACCTTTTATTCTGAACCTCTGCAACAAATGAAAATTGAATTTCCCAGTGTTGCTGCATACGCTCTTCCTTCCTGGGTTTTGATCATGATTATTGATTTTGATGTGTTAATGCAAACTAGCTCTATTACACAACTCAATTACCTGAGCAGATGCACAATTGTGAATAGATCAATATCTACTTTCTACAGGGGCCATCAAACAGTATTTTACTGTGTGAGGCGAAGTTGAAAAAGGGGAATTGTTAAAGTGTAATCATTTTCTGTGGAACCGGGTGGTGCGGCCTATCTGATCGTGCTTCTTGCACAAATTGAACTGCAGATTGCCTGTAGATTTATTCACATTTGTGGTCTCCAACCACAACGTTAAGGACGTATCCTCCATAGAGTGCTCACATCTCTACTAAAAGATCTGTCAGAAGAAGGATTCAAGTCTCTCTGTCACTCCTCCCTTGCTTCCTTTCCTCTCTCCTTCAGTCAGGCTGAGTTACTGCATGATATGACTTTAAAACACCCTTTTTTTTAAACGCTTCTGGACTACACTGACTGTGAATGTCTATTTTAGTTTTAGATACTCTTTTTAAAGGGTTCTCTTAAATCACAAGCTACATCAGGCTTTCTATGGCATTGATTTTCCCCACTAACTGCTGCTGAGCAAATGCAGCCAAGACATAGTCTGCTTAAGAACTGCAATTTCCAGGTAATCGTTTCATTGGTCAGGGTTTGTTTACACACTAGGGAATATATAGTGTTGCATAATTAGGGCTGCAATTCATTTAGAAAAATATCGACAGGAATAATTATATCTTCTCAGTCTGCCAAGGAGGCTTGTAAACATTGCAATATATCCCACAAGAGATGTTTTTTTTTGTTTGTTTTTTTTTTTATTACAAGTCCTTTTTGGAATAAAACATGAACATATATTTGGTTCAGAAAGAGGAAAGACATAGTTTTATCACTGGCCTCTGAGGATGGAATGGACAGAGTGATGTAATATCCTAATAATCATAGTCTCATGCTGACACGACATTAAAGATTATTGATGCTGTGACCTTCAGCACTCTCATCAAATTGACACTGATTTTAAACGCTTTTCACAAGGGTGAGAGCATCAAGTGGTATGGAGTTGGGACAGAGACAGCAGCAGGAGAGAATTTAATTATTCCGTCTAAATTTTGCCTCAGGGTCAAGGGTTTAAAGATCTTCACTAAGTGTAAAGTTGTTTTTGTTTTACAATGACCTCAGCTCAAACCTTAAGGCTGGCATTATATGAATGTTACTTAAAATAACCTTATAAACTTTTAAAATTAAAGTTTAGTTGTGCTACTTTTTCCGATGAAGAGCTACAGAGTGAATGTCTTGTTTAAATCAATAGTGCAGCCTCGCTGCAAGGACAACTGAGTCCAGTGTCAAAATCATTGGCAGTTGGGGAACAAAATGTGTTTTTTTTTTTTCATTCCCTGACTCACTCTTGAATGGATTTATGCTGGCAGGTGTTTCCGTTGAAAAGGTCTGGGCCCTGTTGGACCCAATACCAACCATTCAGCCTCTAATCTCATTTTATCCATCTCGAGGAGTTTGTGTTTGCAACACATGCATGTTTGAAATAAAACTTTTAGACTCTTTAGCTGGTACATCTGAAATGGCCTGATGTCGATGATTAGATAACACAATATGATAAATGCACCTGCATGCTGGTTACAGGCCTGTTTCTAATTAATCTTCTCCAAATATATTTTCAGCAAGTCATGAAACATGCATCGTTAAATGTGCCAAACCTGAATGAAATGAATGAAAGGTTACACTTTTTGGTGCAGCTATACTGCCAAATGTTGCCTTGAAGAGCTTCCAACAAGATCTGCAGTCTTCTACTAGATGTTCTCTCAGGCATCGCTGAGACAGAATAAATTGTTATCGCACAAAAAGATACTTTGGATACAGGTTCAGTTACATCTGCTATCCAAATGTTCTCTGCCACTTTTATCCTGTGCTTACATTTCTGTCGTACCATTTCCCGTCAGGGTCAGAATCAGCCTGTGCTATTTTGTAAAAGTTTTTTTTTTTTTTTTTCACATTTGCAACATGAGTCTTTGTCGGACTACTGTGAACTGAAGGGCGAATGTGAAGTGGCTGCATCACCTCAGTTTTCATACGTCAAATGATTAAACATCACTTGGTAGGCAGGATAACGCATGCTTGTTTGGCGCAGAGCTGTTGATTCGTGATGGCTCCTGAGGGGGAAGTCACTGTGAAGAAACAGGGACAGTAAGTTTAAGTAAGTACAGTTTCCTTCACTGCATTTTATATTTTCACTTGGACGAGCTTGCATGAGATAAACTAAAAACTCATGACAGAATGCTACTTTTTGCTCATGAATTTGATGAATGGCATCTTTAATTTTAAACCACAAACAATTGGTAACTTTTGGTAATCCATCAAAAAAAAGTAAAAGGGACATCTATAAAGAAGTAAAGAAGGGAGTTAATGATGTGGTAGATCATTCTCTGACATTAAAGTTTGTTGCTCTGAAACAAACTTTAGGAAATAAATGAGCTGCTAATCCACTGAACCCACTTCCAAATAAAGCAGCACATAGTAATGCTGGTAATGCTACAAAAACAGAGATAAGTGATAACTGTCCCTAAGTTGCCGTTGTAATCAGTCCCTCTCTGCTGTAGAGGAAATAAGCAGTGTGTCACTTTGACTTGGCTTTATCCTGTTATACGGAGTCATTCATTCATCTCAGTCAGGACACAGGAGTTATTGTGCACATCCTTTTGATGGATTTTGCAATGAGGAGAAACAAGACAGCTAACCACATTGCTGTCCTCTCAATGTCAGGATTTACTGTTAGAGACTGGAGACTGGAGTGCTTTTTCACAATCATTTCCCTAGATGCTATGCTGCACCTGCCTCGACACGTTTGTCAGCATCCCGCAGTGTGATCATATCAGGGTTTTGAGATTTTCTTCTGCCTGGAAGTGAAGGCCTAAATCTCTTTATCTGAATATCTTCCCAATCTCGTCTCATCAGCCGACTAAGACAGTTTGAGATAAACACTCACCATCTAACTGAAGATGTCAGCATTCTATATACGCATTTAATTAAGTCCAGTTTTGTCCCTCACCATGCATTGTGTGAGTAAGCTTTGTGTTTCACTGATGTATAAACTCTCTCTTGAACTCTTGAACTGTGTTGAATTAATCATTTCCACTATGATAACTTATCAGTATTCACAATTCACAGATTCAGGAGATCATATGAATATATTATAAGATTTTATCTTAGTTAAGTTTTGTTTCCCTCTCAAGAATCATTTCCACTTGTTATTTATAACAATGTAATAAATAACAAGTTGGTTAATGATCAAGCTGATTGAATTCCTCCAATGATGGGCACCTAGTATCAGCTGTGAATGCTACAGCATGAACTGAAATGCCAAAGATAATCTCACCTTAATTTTCAGTTCACCTCTTTTCAGCAGAACCCAGTTGAAGGAGTCCAGCACCAAAGTTTTTATTTTCTACCCAGGTCGAGATGGCTTCAGAGAGGGAAAGCAGAGAACTTGACACTATTGCATGTGATGTAAGTACAAGATACAAGTCCAATGGCTTATCCATGTGCAGGCATCTTTAGGTACTCTCCCTGGGTGCTGCCAGAATCCTTAGGCACCTGTGAGCATTTGGAAAAGTACACAGTTTTAAATTCACAAAGGCTGCATTACTCTAAATTCGGATTGATTCTGGTTCACAGTGGGCAGGGGGTTGCACGAGGTGGAGAAATTAGAGTCCAAAGTATGTGAAAGTTGTGCAACTCACACACTTCTGCACAGCGTGGAAACAAAAAAATATGCTATTCTTTCATGTTTACTCTTCAGTCTTTCCTACATTTGCAGCACTAAGAGAAATGCAATGTCAAACATGGCTGCTATCAAATGTGTTAATCTACCTTAAATGCCCCCTTGTTTCAAAATCCAAGTTGTTCGTAAGTATTCAGTGACAGGTGGATGAGCAGTATTTGAGTTTTTGCCCTTAAAATGAATCTGAGAACCGTGGACATGTTGGCACGTCTCTGATTGAGCCTCTGTTATCTTTGTATTTATGTCTGCGTTTTGATTGGCTCGGCAGATGGGTCAACAAGTCAATGATCAACCTGGGAAAGAGGCAGCTAGGACAGAGGGGAGGAGCGCTGCTGCAGAGGAGGACACAAATAAACCATTATATGGTGTGACAGACGTTCCCCCCTGGTACCTTTGTATTATCCTGGCCTTCCAGGTTGGTGTAAACCTAACTGGGCTGAATTCAAATGTCTTTGGAACTTGCAATGCTACAACTGATTGATTTCTCAAAATCAAACAATATAAAGTTACATGTTAAAAATGAGAATTAAACAAAAAAACATTATTGAAGCATGTTGACATAATCTAAATCCAGTCCCTCATTCAGAGAGGGGGTGGGCAGCACCAGAAAAATATGCTTTATACTAACTGTCTGGTATGTTAATGGGTGCATCAGTTCATCACTGTCGTCTGTCCTCTGCAGCATTACCTGACAGCCTTTGGTGCGATCGTTGCCATCCCTCTCATTCTCTCAGAGGGGCTGTGTCTGCAGCATGACCGCCTGACCCAGGGCAGCCTCATTAACTCCATTTTCTTCGTCTCTGGCCTGTGCACGCTGCTGCAGGTCACCTTTGGTATCAGGTCAGAGCAATGCTGCTGATTCATATCAACATTAACTGTCCTTTGGAGATGCATTGACGCGTTTGCACCGTCTCTACATCATTATTAGAAACAACCTAGCATTTTTGTCTTCAGCGAATGCCTGCATTTAATGTGCATTGGTTTCAATTAGCTTATTATTTTAGTTAATTTTTTGGGGGGATGTTTTTATATTTAGTTCGGTTTAAATCGCCTCAGCAAGTACAGACGACTATGTGGCTAATTACTAATTGACTGAGAAATTCCAAATAGCAGATGGAGAGCCAGATTTTTTTCCTTACAGGAAGAGACCAAAACAGAGCTGCGGGCAGATGCATTCATCATGTCCATCGGATAAACAAAACCATGTGTCCAAGTTAACTCTGAGCTTCCTGCATGTCTGTGTAAATAGGCAGACACTTGCTGACATGTTAGACATGTTAATCTTTCTTTGGACACTGTAATTCTGCATTATCCAAGATATTTATTTAACAAGAGCTGACTAAACCAGTACTAATATTCCCACAAGGTGCATCTGTATTTGTCATTTATTTGTAATTCATTTGTAATCAGCAAATGTATTCATCATTATTATATCTGGTAAAAGTCAGCATATCAGCTTTGGCATGGTGACATTAGCCTTTTGTATTTACATGTACTAGCATTAAGTTTCAGTGTAGATGTGGAATGGTCTTGTTTCTTTGAACAAGACCATTTGAACAAAGACTCACATATTGTTGTGCATATTGTTGGCCATGTAGCTTTGGCTGATTACAAAAAGAAACGCAAGACAAATGAAAGCAAAAAAAAGATCCATCCAAATGTTTACTGTTTTTGTCCCACCCTATAGGCTTCCCATCCTACAGGGAGGTACTTTTGCAGTGGTGACACCTACCGTGGCCATACTGTCCACACCAGAATGGAAATGTCCAGCTTGGACTCAGAACGCCAGCCTGGTCAACACGTCCTCACCTGAGTTCAAAGATGTGTGGACGACGCGCCTAACAGCAGTGAGCTGAAACAAACATTGTCTTCACAGCTTCAGATAGTGCTCATGATTAATTTTATGTTCTGCTCTAAAAGGGAACCGTGTACATGCTCATAGTACCCATCTTTATGTTCTGTCCACAGCTGCAGGGCTCTATCATGGTAGCCTCTGTCTTCCAGATCCTGCTCGGTTTCTCTGGCCTTATTGGCTTCCTCATGCGCTTCATTGGCCCATTAACCATTGCACCCACAATCGCTCTCATAGGCCTGTCACTGTACGATGCAGCCGGAGCCAAGGCTGGCACCCACTGGGGCATCGCCACTATGTATGTAACCACTCACAGTTGCAAAGACAGTTTGGAAAGGAAATGCTTTTATAATGTCAACACTTCATGTGTGGCTGCAGATCTTCTTTCTTTGGAGGTCAGCCATAACAAGCTAAGGTTTACGTGATGATGCAGAAGAAGTTTATTTATTTATTTATTTATTTTTTATCAAATCAAATCAGATTTATTTGTATAGCGCCAAATCATAACAAAGTTACATCAAGGCACTTTAGAAATTTAGGGAATGATACCTAGATTTTTTTGGCAGTGGAGCTATTGCTCCTACAACTTGTACATTATCACAACTGTTTTTTTTTTCACACATGCAGGACCAGTGTGCTGATCATCCTGTTCTCCCAGTACCTCAAACGCATAGCAGTCCCGATCCCTGCATACAGCAGCACCAAGAAACTGCACACATCAAAGTTGTATATCTTCCAGATGATGCCTGTACGTCCTTTGGAAAGTCATACATTGTGATATATACAGTATATGTGTGTATATAGGTTATAGGTTGTATTTTATGGTTACGTGGAAACACTCACATGGCATTTTCTACATTGATAAGATCCTGCTGGGCATTTTGGTCTCGTGGTTTATCTGCTACATCCTCACCATCTCTGATGTCCTACCGTCTAATCCATCTCAATATGGCTACCTCGCCCGTACTGATGTGAGCAATGCAATACGCGATGCCTCCTGGTTCACAGTGCCTTATCCTGGTAAGATCACATGAGGGCACAACACGGCTGAAAGATGTTTTACGGAGTGTTCAATTATCAGTGGTTTGTCTTCCCATTAAGGTCAGTGGGGTGTGCCTACTGTGAACCTGGCAGCTGTGCTTGGTCTTACAGCTGGAATCATGTGCTCCATCTTAGAGTCTGTGGGAGACTACTATGCATGTGCCAGGCTGTCAGGGGCACCCCCCCCACCGAGCCACGCCATCAGCCGAGGTATCGGGGTTGAAGGGCTGGGCTCTTTGATTGCGGGGGCTTTTGGCACAGGCAATGGAACCACCTCATTTAGTGAGAACGTGGCAGCTCTGGGTATCACCAAGGTGAGGTACATAACTCGGCCCAGAGTTTACCCTTCAAGACAAGCAAATATATTATTACTGACTTTTATTTGCATTTCAAAGGAGCTGGAAAAAATATAACATGGCTTTTGTGTGACAACAGGTGGCCAGTCGAGCTGTGATTCTCTTAAGTGGGGTTTTCATGGTATTAATGGGGATGCTGGGTAAATTTGGAGCCATTTTCACAACCATCCCAGCCCCTGTGATTGGAGGGATGTTCCTGGTGATGTTTGGAGTAATAGGCGCTGCTGGGATTTCTAATCTACAGGTAAACAACAGTGTGGAAAAATGGATCATGGAAAAAACGATCATTTGAATAATGTGTTGCTAATGTTGCTAATGTTGTGTTGCTGACCTATCTCACTGTTCAGGCCACAGACATGCATTCCTCCAGAAATATTTTCGTTTTTGGTTTCTCCATGTTTTCGGCACTCGTCATTCCAAATTGGATCCAGAAGAATCCACAATTCTTGAATACTGGTAAAATGGACAATAAAGTGTTGTTGCTATTTGACAGCTTTCACCTCAACAGATAACAGAACTTCTCAGTAAATTGACTAAAACTTGTGATGCACATCAGTCTGCTGATGTTTGAGTATCTCTTCCTGCTCTCATCCTCGGTGTGTGACTCAGGTGTGAAGGAGGTGGACCAAGTGTTGCATGTATTGCTGACAACCAATATGTTTATTGGAGGATTCTTTGGCTTCCTCCTTGATAACACAGCTCCTGGTAAGTGAAACGCTGTCAGTGAATTAAGTTGCATCCAGTGCAGGTTCAGTACTTCCTACACAAAGTCAACATTCAATCATTGTCCAGATCACAAACCCTAATATCTTTGAATAGAAACTATATTTATATAACATGTTCTGGACAATTATTCTGATCTCATTAAGGGACTAAACGTGAGCGTGGCCTTTTTGCCTGGAGCAAGGTGGATCCTGAAGACTCTAACACTTTGGAATCAGAAGAGGTGTATGATCTCCCCTTTGGCATAACTGCTTTCCTCTCATCCTACTCTTGGGTTCGCTACATCCCCTTCTGTCCATGGAGGGGCCACAGCTCTCAGCACAAGTCTGAGGACAGCATTTTATAAAGCCAGGGGAGTGACCACAGTCCAAGGATCAATGATGGATTTGTTCCATCAGGGCTGAACCAGGGGTAGTTCACAAAGGGCTGAGATGGTGAACGTGTTACTTGCAATCAATAAAAAGGCTGCAATTAATGCCTTTGTTTTTTAATCACATTTATCGCATTCTGCTGTTTTGTCCCGTTGCTGCACTGATACTGCAAACATCACGGACGTGAATGACAAGGATTAATTTCTGATGATTTGTTGTGCTGAAAGCAAAAAACAAAAACAAAAACAAAAAAAACAGACAAACAAAAACTCATTATATAAGTCAAGAGTAATTTGCAGCTTGTACAAAGCAGAATTTAAATATTTTAAATGTCATTATTAAAGGAGAGCCTTCTGAAGAAGATTTTGTGCTTCCTTGGGTCTATTACGCTTCTTTTCATTTGAAATAAATCTAAAAAGCAAGTTCATGAAGTCATTCTCTCTCTCATTGATGATGTTGCCCAAAAACTGATGTGAAGTTTCATCAATTCATCCTAAATTTACTAAAAAAGAGAGGCTCTTCACTTGTATTCATCGTGAATAAAAAATAAATGTTAAAGCATAAATGTCTGTCCCCTGTCATCTTTCTGTACCAAAAATCTCTACAGAAAATGTGAATTGTTCTGGTCATATTTAAGAATGATGATTAATCCACAGCTAACCTGTAATGAATCAGATAAAAAAATTTGAATTGATTGACAGTACCAATAAAACATAACATAACATATATTGCTGTCTCTTATATATCAAGAGAGGCCACACAAATATCGTAAAGGATTTCATTGCTCAGATCTTTATATCAACTATCATTACTTGCTTTTTACCCTCTTTACTGAAGAATTTTCTTTTGTGGTACTTTTTATGAGATAAATTTCAGCTCAAGTTGAGTAGCAAAAACTTCTCCTCCTTTCTATGAGAGTATAATAGTACTGTCCTGTTTCTCTATTGAATTGTCCTCGAGCAGATGTGGCAAACAACTTTTATTATGTTAAACATATATGTGACATCCATATTTTTGCAGTGTAAGGCTGTCTGCAATGAAAGAGAAATAAAGACATCTGAACTATGGCATTCTGACAACACCAATTAAATTAAAAAATTAAAATTAAAATTTTTATGATCAAAGTACCCTTCCAATCACTCACGGCCGATCACACACTAGAGACAAACAACCAGAATGGTCTGCTCTTCAGTATCCTTTCTCCAGGGAAAGGAAATTTGGCCTGAGGGTAAACGTATTATCACACAGTCCTATCTCCACACGCATCCAGACAGCTGTCTAAAAACCCACAGCAGCAGCCCTGCAGCCGTTCCTGTGTTTCCTTTTGTAAGAACAGATAAGAGATAACACATCAGCCAATCCCTCTCTTTGCCTTCATCTCCTTCTCTCTGTGTTAATTTCCTCTGTCTGTCCGACACCGTTGACAGGCAGCTGGGATGCGGTGCTTTAATGATTAGATCAGTGTTCCCTTGAAGTCCATCTTGATCATAAGCGCACTCACACACTGGTTGCATACTCTGTTGTTATTTTGGGATGATACAAATGAATAGGGTGCTGTGTTTACGTTTTATTATAAAAATCTCACTGGTTCTGTCCTTTTTTTACCCTGTGTCACTGATAACACATTACAGAATATAAAATCCTATATGGTGGCGGAGAGGGATTCTGCAACTGACATTAACTGACAGTAACTGACATTATACACCCTGTAAAAAATGTCCATAGAAATTACTGTGTATGTTATAAAAAGTTCACGTTACAGTATCACTCTGTCTGAATTACAGATTTATGTTTAAATTTACGGTACACAACCATTAAATCATACCATCATTTCTACAGAAAGTAGAATATTAAAAAGTATGGTATATTTCAGCAATAGATCAGGACAGGCCGGGGTATGTGCTCATTATATCACAGTTAAGGGGCATTGTTTGGGCCAACGCGCAGCACTTAATGCAATAGAAAACTACAGATGTTGTATTATTGTCAAAACACAGTGAATGAAGATAAGATTAACTTTATTGTCCCAAGTGTGAAATCTGTCTTGGGCTCTTCACCCATGCTGCAGCCAATAAAAAGATCAGATTCACATTGAGCATTCAACAGGAAATCATAGGCCTACAACAATCATTAGTTTTATTGCAACACAGTTAACAAATCCTTTTTGAATAATAGTATATTTTTAGGCTTTTTTTGGTACAGTAAAAAGACAATTTCTATTTTTACTGTATTATTGTACATGTGCACTTTTTATCGTATATAAAACATGACAATGAAAACGTATGTTTCGCATGTCAATAAAGCTTTGTTGAATTGAGGAGAGAGAGAGAGAGAGATGACTGTGGCGTTAACGGAAGCTGGACATTTTGAATTTCAGTTCGCCGCCATTTCTCCGCGCCCACAAGAGCAGTCTCTTCTTCACGTAAGGACATTCTCAGCTCACTGACACTCCGATTGAACACAGTTAAAGTCAGCTAGCCGCAGAGCCACATTAGCTCGTATTTATTTACTTTAGAGCAGAGGAGTTCAGTCTTAAAAGTTGCTAGATGTGTCGCTGTCTGCTTTTTGAAGAGTGGAAGAGTCACTGTAGGGCTCTGAGAAGTCGCTACAGCTAACGTTGCTAAGTTAGCAATGCTAAAAAAAAATCTGTCGAATATTCTTATTCGCAGCGTTTTGGTTATGTGTTATGCAAGTTATGTGACAGTGCTTATTGTTCTTTCAGTTAGGTTAAACCTTTTGAGGGGAAGACAGACTGATTATATCATTTTGAAAATGGCAAACTGATGTACTTGAACATTTTATCTTGTGGGAACCCTGTACATTACATGCAGAGTTTGACTATTTTGGCTCTGTTTGCTATTGCCAGAAGCAGCATTCATTTGAAGAAAAAAATCTGTTACAGTAGCAGGTAGTGTGCACAACTTCATACATTCAGGTTAATAATACACTTGAGCTTGTGTTTCAGTGCATTTGTGACACTACGTAGGTTGACGGCTGGTGACATTTGATATTTAAGATTCTCCTTTACGGTAGGAAAACTGAAGACGTCCAATACATCTTTTAACATGGTAAGAGCAAATTGTCTGAATTATCTTAATTATCTGTGCAAATTGTCTTAATTATCTGCTCTTGTATAAATTAGCTTGTCTCTATAACAAGTATGAATATTTCAATATCATGCTACTGTCACCTTTCAGGCATTGCATCCAAAGTTCTGTGACTGGTTATGGACTTGGAGGGAACAACTTAATGGCTTTGTGTCAGCCAGGAAAATGGTGAGTCCGTGTAAATGCCAAAAACAAGCTGTTTTGGTTTTAAATTTTAAAGCAAAAATTTGTGATCAGATACCAGTCTTGTCAAGGATAAATAGTGATAAGTGATTGCACAGTTGGCCATGCGTTGATTTAACAAAAGGCGGCTTTATGTTCATCTCTTTTTGTAAGCACTGGTTGCCACCCAGAAGGAGACTGGCCACACACTAAAACAATGAGAAAATTAAAAATACAGGGCTGAGTCTCAGGAGAAAAACAGACCACCGCACTCTTCTAGTGGGTCATGAGGGATGATTGAGAGGATTTATGTTTGTACAAGTCCATATGTTGTTTATTTAAAAATTCTGCATACTCTACCTGTACGCGCAACATAAATCTAGGCCCTTCATAATGTAATTGTGATGGAAATAATGGAGAAACTGGTTTACTCTTAATAAAAGATGATGCAAGGAGACTTGGATGCACAACGAAGGAAACATTTATTGACACTTGATCTAGGTGAATTCAAACATAACAAGTGAGAATGATCCCTTTTAACACGTTAGCCATACAATTTTTTTTTTGACAATTAATTTCACCTTCTCCACAGCATGGTGCAGTTGGATAATGCAAGGCAGTCAACTTTGGAAGAATGCGGTATGGGCAGTACTCTGATTCGTCATCAATATGCCAATATATTCTCACAGTATAATCATTGATATGGCAAGAAAACACAGCTATAATTTTTCTACAATCTTTAATGACTTGAAGCTTGTATCACTGATTCAATGTCAAATCCAACTGATTGTGTGTTTTCAGCTGTTGCCTCCACAGTTTCTCTCTGTTTCTTTCTTTTTGAGTTAATGTTTTGTTTTTTGTTGTTGTTGCAGGAAGCACTTTGCAACAGTGTAAGCGCTATATAATAATAATTATCAATATTATCAATCTTTTTTTCTTTTTTTTTTTTTGGGGGGGGGGGGGGGGGGTCTGGTTGCAGAGAGATTCATGCCAGTCCACAGTAAACACCTTACTGAGAACTGCTGGTGAATTTTCAAGCAGGAATGATGACAACACCTGCCATTGCATTCCTGAACATTGTACCATGTCTGTAGGAGACTCTGTCCCACCTGTCTTCAGTCAAGTCTGGACCCAATGACTCAAGCACCAGTCTTGTCCAGGATAATTAGAGGTAAGCAATGTATATGTAAGTGTAGCAAATGAGTAGATGCAAGCACGACTCAAATTTCCCTCAATCGATCTCCCTCAAGTGCATGGTGACAAAAATACAGTAGAAAAAAATCAGTATTATGGACAGGATTCCCACAGCCATGGAAAAGTCACGGAATTTTAAAATGTAATTTTCCAGGTCTAGAAAAGTTTTGCAATTAGGTAAAATCATCAAGACTTTTTGGGAAACGTCATTGAATGTAATGTAGTTGTCAGTAGGCTATCTTCAATGTTCTTCCATGGATAATAATGTTTAACCATGACTAGCTCCAAACCCACAAAATCAGGAGGAAAATGATGACAATCCAAAACGATGGCATGAGAGTCTGTGGAGCTCAGCCGTGTAGTTATTGGTTCCTGGTTTTGTCGCCACAAAAATGGCAACATCTCGCAAAAATTCTAACCCTAACTAACTTTTTTTTAAATTCTGGCAACCACAACCAAATACTGTACCATATCTTACAGTTTTACCGTATGTTTTCACGGATGGACTGTAATTAGGATTACAGTATATCTGTTATTTTCTGGCCAGTATTTTAGTTTTAATTTGGTTTAGTTTAGTATTTCAGTAGTATTTTACTGTAAATTATACAAATTTTTATTTATTATTATTATTTTTTTACAGTGAGCTTATCTTGCTCTGATTTGCAGCTTTTATCATTTTGGTTCACTCACAGCATCATTTTCAACCACAACCAGCAGCTGTTTTTAGAGATACAGGTAGCAGGTAGTATCAAAATACTACCTGCTCAGTAGCAAACAAGAGGCACATTTAAACAACTAAAGAGCCAAATGGTTCACATAGTACTTAGATACAAAAAAAGAGCTAAAAGTGAGTCAGATTAGGGCCGTCAGGTCAGGTTGCTGTCTAAAAAGTTTTGTGTTGAAAAGACAACTGGCAATTGTTATACAAAAGAGGTTAAATAAATATTCTCTTTTTTTGTGTTATTCATTTAAAGTCTGACTGGCATTTGTTTGTACAGTTAAGTATCATTCTGATTAAATTACCATATTGATAAATTGGAGATCTTGAAATATATTTGAAATAATGTTCTAAAAAACTGCTAACAGCGAGAGAACAAATCGGTCGTACTGTTTTTTTTTTTGGACAAAATTTTAAATCCAGTAACATTGCAGGTAAAAGTTTCTGCTCTGTATCGCATGCTGCTGTGTCAAGAGTGATCATGACATGTTCCCTGTGGGAAGATATGAGTTTAATCAAAATGAGATACCCATAATAATCTGTTTACTGTCACAGAGGGGGAAGGTGGTCACATAAACTTTGGACAATCTTGACAATCTCAAACATATTGACTTGGATGCATACGCCATACATCCCTGCTGGAAGCATATGTACA
Organism: Echeneis naucrates; assembly: GCF_900963305.1. Classification (NCBI taxonomy): domain Eukaryota; kingdom Metazoa; phylum Chordata; class Actinopteri; order Carangiformes; family Echeneidae; genus Echeneis; species Echeneis naucrates. The sequence goes on from NC_042534.1 coordinate 12,364,010, forward strand.
GTATGTAAGTAGCAGTTTGTAATGGATTTCATCAAAGTGTTTACATTTTTTGTTTTATTAGTGCACATGTTTTATGTCATATGTACCATGTTGATCTTTATTCTACAGTTTAATTTTCATCAGAATCTTTATTCGGAATGTTACATCAAAGGCAAATGATGTCATAGAGCAGAATGACCAACTTCAAGGCACTTCAAGGCACAATAACAAGCTCCACAGTCAGTGTGTGCATCAGACAGTGACGACACATTTCAACAGCTAGCGTTTCATATTTTGATTTTGGATTGCCTTTCCATTTTCATCTTTCTACGTTGGACGTTTTTTTTGACAACACTCAGATTTTTCTCTAACATCAAATCCTGTGATTGGTAAGTGTTAAGTTTGCCAACTTATCTTAGAATTGGTACTTTTCTTCACAACAGTCGCTCAACGTATTATTAGATGCTTAAGTCAGTTTTTCTCTGATGGAAATGCTATTTCTTACGTTGTGACAAAATATTTGTGTCCACGTTCATCCTGTTTTCAGCTTATGATGGCATCAAAGATGTCCCCCACTCCATGCGTCCAGGAGGACAAGTTAGTTGAAGGGGGCTGGCTCAGCTCCAAATCCTGCCGATACCAGGTGCAGTCCATTTTGGGAGAGGGCACCTTTGGAAAAGTGGCAAAATGCACAAGGATGGATGACTCGAAGACGGTTGCCATCAAAATGGTCAAGAAAAGGAACGACCAAGCTGAGAAGGCAAATGCAGAGGTATGTAAGCTCTCTAAGATCAAAGTTAGACTTGTGCTGCACGGTAATCCTTTAGATTTTGGTTCATTTAGCTGTGTTCTTAGCTGCCAAGGTCATTTAGAATCTGCCTGACCAGTTGTACCTCCACAGGTGGTCATACTTGAGAAGTTGAAATCACTGAACGCGGACAAATGCAACATTGTCCAATGGTACCAGGTTTTCAATAACAATGGGTACATTTGCCTTGAGTTTGAACTCCTGGACAAAAGCCTCTTCGATTTTTTGAAAGAAAGGTTCTTTCGACCCCTTTTTCTGAGTGAGATCAGACCCATCATAAAGCAGGCAAGGACTAATGTGTTTTTAATCAGTATAAACATTGAAAAATGCTGATAAATAGTTGAAATAAATGTTTAATGTATGACATTCATGACTTTTCAGCTTGCCAACGCACTTCAACACTTGAAGAGTATTAGATTAATACACGCAGACCTCAAGTTGGAAAATGTGATGTTGGTCAACCATACACAGCAGCCATACAGAGTCAAAGTGATTGACTTTGGACTGGCACGCGAGGCTTCAAATGCTAAGGTGTGCTCATACATTCAGAGCCGTCCGTACCGGTGAGTAACTACAATCCTAGCTGATCTCTTAGCGTTGTCCCACTATCCATTAACACTAATTGTCAATGTCTTTATAAGGGTGTTAAGCCAGTAGAATTCATTGTGCTCCGAAATGAGAAATAGTCCGTCAAAATATTGGCAATAGCTTTCATAACTGTATGATTGTGGGTTCTTGTCCTCTCTCAGATCTCCAGAGATTATTTTGGGGCTCCCATTTACAGAGGCCATAGATATGTGGTCTCTGGGCTGCATCGCTGCGGCTCTGTACATCGGCACTCTGCTTTATCCTGGCAATTCCTCATATGATGTAGTAAGCACCACTTCAACTATTCTTAAAAATCCTTTTTTTCTTCTTCTTCTTCTTCTTTTATTTATATATATATATTGATAAGATTTAATGTGCATGACGATAGGATAGAAAAGTATTCATCAAAAGCTCCCAGCCCTTACTTAATGTGTTGTATTTACAGATGAGGTACATAGTGGAGACGCAGGGTCAGCCGCCGGATCACCTGCTCACACGCGGATACAACACCAGCCGCTTTTTCCAAAGAAGCCATCAATGTGCCTCTTCTCTTTGGAAACTTAAGGTACCTACTCAAATTGTGCTTCTAATTTTTATGCTGTGTTCGTGTTTGTCCAAGTCTGATGTGCTCAGAATATCATAACTAACAAATATACTTTTAGACACAAGAACAGGTATACAAAGACACAAAGATTCAGTCCCAGGATAGTAGAAGGTTAAAGCTGACCTCTCTGGATAGCATCCTGCATGTAGGTGTTCTTTTTCATCTTTTTCTATGTACACTTTGAGCTTGAACTTATTTCTTCAGCTCAGAGAAATTACCCTCGGTCCAGAGGAAAGCCTCAGACCATTGTTGTATGTTCATGTTTTAGCTCCGCCTCATCAAGACTGATAATTATGCAGATAAAGCTGCAGAAATGGCTGATGTGTTGATGTTTGTGGACATGCTGAAAGGCATGCTCCATCTCGACGCTGCTAAACGGATTACACCCCGACAGGTGTTAGATCATCCATTTCTAAGCATGCGTCATATCGACAGCATGTACCCTCTTAGCAACCAGTAAGTCCATACCAGGATCTGACGAAATATGTCAAATGTAACCCAAACCCTAACAACGGGCCATGTACACATTAAAACATGAAACGCTCATGATTTATTGTCTTGCAGTGTTAGGTCTTGCTTTAAAACGATGGAGGCCTTCCGCAACAAAACAGGTAAATCTCTGTGTCCATCACCACGGCAGCCCCACTGTAGCACCGCTGGCCTTGTCCGGCTCAAACACGTCAGCCAACACCCCTGCTCCGGTTACCAGACAACACATTCAGATAGGTCGGGGACAAAAAGAAAGGTTGATCATAAAGATGAGGATGTAAACAAAACATCTCATCAATCCAAAAAGATCAAGTCTGCCTTTGACAACAGTAAACACAGGTATGCTCATCTACATCAGTTAGTTTAGAGACATTTTAAGAATTTAGATGCTGTGAGATTTAATTTCTAGTTTCAGCCAGTTAACTCCTTGTTTTTCAAATGACCAAAGATGTGCAGACTCAACTAGGAGACGTCTCACCGAAAGCAACCAATCCGAGGGTTGGATCACCTCAAGCCATAAGAGAAGGATGGCTGATGATGAATGTAAAATATCCTGCTCCAGTAGCCACATGACATCTCCAGATAAGTCAGGGCCAAAAAGAAAGGTTGACGATGAAGATGAGGATGTAAACAAAACATCTCACCGGTCCAAAATTATCAAGTCTGCGTTTGACGACAGTAAGCACAGGTATGCTCATCTACATCAGTTAGTTTAGAGACATTTTAAGAATTTAGATGCTGTGAGATTTAATTTTTAGTTTCAGCCAGTTAACTTTGTGTTTTTCAAATGACCAAAGATGTGCAGACTCAACTAGGAGACGTCCCACCGAAAGCAACCAATCCGAGGGTTGGTCAAGTCGTAAGAGAAGGATGGCTGATGATGATTATAAAATATCCAAGACTCGCCGCTATGAAAGATCTGATTGTGAAAGAAAGAGGTTCAGAGAAGGCCTGCCACACTGTCGGACCCCAAGCTGCAGCAGCAAGACACGATACATCTCGCCAAGAGTTAAGAGGAAGTTGGCTGAAGATGAAGACTCTGAGAAGTCGCATAACAAAGAGAAGATGGCCCAAATACGGCATGAAAGCAGAATCACTCACAGCAGCAGCCATTATTCTGCTCCCTATGGAAGGCCACACAAACGGCAACGCCACATTACACCTCCGTCTTACAGCACCGAGACCAAGAGTCAAGCTCAGCCAGACTTGCGAAGAAAAACACCTGACGATGATTCGCAGTCTAGAAAAAGACATGTTTAGTGGAGGCCAAGAGAAGAAAATGTGAAGGCCCAAGTTAACATATTTAAATTGCACTGCTTGTATGTTTTATGGATATGAATTCATATGCATACATTATGAACCTGTTGCATTGCAAAAAATAAAGAGAGAAAAAAAGAAAAAGCTTCAGTGTTAGAGCCAAGTTTATTACAGGTTCAATAATGCCATAAAATGCCCTTACCCAGAATGCTTTGCTTTTTGTACCATTCCTCACATGGTGACGCTCCATTCATTCAGTTCGGTAATAACCACTCAACAGGGAGGCATCCCTACAAACCGCTTCACTGCCAGATTGAAATATAACTTTAGTAGCAGACAGTCCAATTTACTCTAAAGTCAAATATAATGCTGGTAAAGCTCAATCATCAAATACCTCTAACTACATAATAAATCTGTTACAATGGCAGAAATTTGAAAAGAGGAATATACACTATAGCAGGCTTGAACTGATTATAGCAGTGTGCAATGAGCACAGCCGGGTGCTGAGAACTAGCCTGAAATATTCATAATGCTGCAGTCCCTCCTCGCTCATGATTCCTCTGTTTCCTTTACCATGACATCCAGCCCTAACTCACCCTGCCTCCCTCTGTGGCTTTCCCTCACTGCCTTTCTGCACTCATCTACTGGAACAGAAACCAGGGTCCATAAGTGCCCTCCAGCAGTAAGTTTGTTCTGCAAACTATTCATTCTCACGACAATCCAACTAGCAACCATTTTAAGCATTTCCCCTTGTTAGATGGGTAATTCTCTCCCGTTCTGAGGACTGCCCCTACCTCGTCACAGTGGGGTCCCATTGGTGTTCATTAACAAAGCTAGACCAGAAATGGAAAACAAGCTCTCATCTTTTTCATTTCACTCCTTAGTTCTCTCTGCTGTCTTCCTCCATCGAGGTGGAATTCTCTGCTCCTGGATTTTAGGCCAGTTGCATGCAGAAAAAAAGAAACAGGAGCTTGTATTTGTAAAAAAGTTTTAGTGCTGGTGATATATTTTTTTGGGTTGTGTGATTTAAAAAAAAACAAACAAAAAAAAAAAAACCTTGTGTGTTCTATCTGAAATAGGGAGTTCCCATACTGTGAATACTTTCTCATGAGAAAACTAGTGACAGTTCCATATTCCTTTTTCAGAGTTAGAGAACAGCTCTGAGTCCAGCATGACACATGATGCCAAGTTTCCTCTTTCTGGTTATTTTACTCACGTGTTGTTAACCATGACACTTAATTTACATGTGCACAGGGTTTTTGCTTTAAGAAAGGCTTATAATTTTCTGCATCATCTGAGATTTAGCCCAGACAACAAACTCAGTGATCGTCTTCTTTACTGTGAAACTAAATAATTACTGTTGGTTTATCAGCAGTAACAGTTGCAACTTCATCTCAAGTTGAAATTGCTATGATGCAAACCTTGGTAGGGACACCGGCCAATTTTTTTCTTTGTGCTTCTTTTCAGCGCACAAGGATTTGTGAGGTGTCAGTTTTTTTTTTCTCTCAAGGATTTTATGCAGATACTTCTTTCTCTCTTTTTATCTTTGTTCCATTTTCACCAGATGCTCCCAATAACTCCTCAGTGTGCATCAGTCCATCAGTGTCAGGAACCTGACCTGCTCCAGCAGAGCCAAGCCCCCCGTCAGCCACTTCACCTGGTACAAGGAGAGCACAGATGGACCTATGAATGTATCTGAAGGGCACCTTTACAGTTTCAGGGCCGCATATGGAGAAGTTTATTACTACGTGGTCACCAATGATTTTGGTTATCAGAGCTCATCGAAGATCCATCTGTCTATTGACGATAAAGGCCTCCGCTGAAGTACGTGTCCCCTTTTTCATTTCCTTTTTCTCTGCTGTGACATACCTCACTGTTTTATGTGTTTTGTTAGTAACGAATATCTTAAGTATCACAAGTCCATATTACATTGTGTCCATTCACCTAGTGTTTTGCATTGTTCTTGTTTTTCTCTCAGGAGAACCTGTAAAATGGGGGCCAGATCTTGGTGGAATCACTGGAGTCGTTCTTATCTGATTTTCTACCTGCGTTTGGTAAATATCACAAATCAAAGCCAGTGACTTGGCTCAGTTGATGTCACTCACATCTAAAGGTCCACCTCTGTTCCCCCATCAGTGTGAACATTTGACTGGCACATTGAATATTTGATCTAAAACTCATTGTCTCTCAGGTGTTTAAAGTCAACATAAGCAAGTGCACAGCAGACTCAGGTAGGACAACAATAAACATCCCTGTTCAGTGATAAGTTGTTTTTTAGTTGTTTTCAACCATTCATGTAATCAATACTGTGATTTAGGTTGCATCCTGACGCTTTAAACGTGTGAATGGATCTGTAATTATGTAACAAGGAGGGATTTACCAGGTTCACCCCAACATTTCCTGTTTCATTTAATTCTAATAGAGCGAAACAGGTGAAGAGCTGAGTCAGCCTGTCCAAGCTGAAACCTAAAGCATCTGCAGATGTCCTGTGCTGGACAGTGTTCAGCGGCCTGAAGTAGTGTAAGAACAGGTCCGAGTGTCCAAGACAGCTACTGATGGCCCAGAGGATCCCTCCACCAGTGTGGTGGAAAAAAAAAAGCCTTGTTTTTCTGTTGTTTGGTTAATTTCACAGTCCTGGATATAAGTGATTGGGGTTGTTTACACCCGATGATGCCACTGTTCGCTCAGTGCTGCTGAATAAATACAGGTTGTCATTCCTTTAATCATTAGTCAGTGTGTCATTTCCTGCTGTAATGAAACAACAGGATCTCACACACCTATAATAAACAGTGAGATATATGTTCATGAATTTCTGATAAACACATTTTCCTCACAACTATGAATAACTGACATTTTCAGATATTTTTTTTTTTTTTTATCTCTTTTTAATAATATTTGACCTCTCTTTTAATGTCTTGAGAAGTGTGTGAGTGTTCTGAAATCCCATTCTTGTATTGAAGGGTTGAAGATTTTATGTATTTATAATATCTGCTGACCTGCAGGTTGCCTTGGGGTGTGCCGTCTGTCTTTGGGCAGATGAGACAACAGTGTTTTATGACTGAGCCTCTGCTCATTGTTGATGCAGCAGCACCACCGGCTGTCTAAACCAACAAACTACCAGCTGAAGTCAACTTAACAGCAAAATCAGACAGGGAAGGCCATGCTACAGAAGCAACCAGAGGACAATGACAAAAAACATTAACAAAAAAACTTATTTTTCTTTAATAGAAACAAGGCAAATATATTATTATAGCACCACGTATGGAATGATGTGTTGCACAGAGTTCATAGTGGCTCAGAATTTTGGATCCCCAGAGTTGAGATTAGGATGCTTTAGACACTACCTGTAACTTGTAACGCATGATGTAGTACAACTTAACGACTAAGTAAGTTATTTGCATTATTCCATTTAATTATTTAGAAATGTTTTCATTCCTTTTAAATGTATATGAAAACAGATTTTCATTGTAATTACCTCACAGACCACCAGGAGGCTTCAGTCTACCAGTTGAAACCACTTGATTCATTATAAAAAAAGTTAGACAGGTAGATAATACTTGGAATGTATGTTCCTAGCAGAATATATACAGTATCCTGTGTCCATAGTTAAGTTTCTCTAAAAGCAGGATTCTTAGAATCAGTCATCACTGAGAAACAGGCAAAAGATTTTACTCTAAGTAATTTCTTTCCAGCTTTGCTTTGATCAAGTATTCAGCATTTTCCTCTTCATCGTGAGAACTAATATCTGTACATTGTACATTTCAATTGGTTTATGTATTATTTCTTGAGACTAACTGGCATTTACTGTTACACCACAAAAGGTTGTCAACTTCTCTTCCCATCTTGCTAAAACAAGTATCCTTCTTGTCCCTTCTTGTCTAGTTCCAATCAGTCACGCCATCCATGTTGTCTTTCTATCAGTGAAATAACTATTACTGTAAATATGCTTACTATATGTACATGGGATAGCACATCAGGAAGGATAATACTGTGAGCTTTATTATCCGAAACCTATGGAGAGGTTTTCTCCTTGTCCTCATGTTTCTTTATTGTGCACATTCAAAGCAGCTTCTATGATGAGTGGATGAGCATCCATTGACATGCGGAAAAGAATTTAACATAAAAGGAAATGAAATCAAGCCAAGATGAAACAAAATTAATATTTTTCCAGTGACACAGTTTAACATTGGTTAAGTAATACATATTTAAATGTTGAGCATGTAAAAACAAAATTATTGATTTTTTTTATTTCTTTATTTTTTTGATGAGTCATTGTCACAAATATAATATTTGTGACTGGTGTTTCACTTTAGGAGTGATGAATATTCACTGGTTTACATGTCCATCATAGTCCTTTACTTACTGATATCTTTTAATATTCTGCTGTGTTTATCAGTAAAATAATGCAAAAAATAGAATTATTCCCTCATGTTTGTGCGCCTCCGCCACTCAAACTTGAGATTGCATTCATGTTTATCCAGAATAATATAAGTCTTGGGTACGGTGCCAAAGCATTTTGTGACATCATCTTGACTTTGACCTTTGACCACCAAAATGCAAATGAGTGATAATATGATGATAATTCAGAATGAATGTGCTGATAACACCAGAGGAAACAGGAGAAACTTAATGTCTGCCAGCTCAACAGCAGCAGTTTGTGTCTGCAGGTCAAAGTTCATTACCAAAGGTCAGAAGGTCATCATGGAGCCAGTTGCTCTTCGTAGACAGCTTGACGGCGAGACTCTCCCAACATGACTGACAGCAGAGATAGTTGGTTGACATTTTATGGCTCTACAGCAAATGACAGGATATAATAACAGCAGTAAGACTGAGTGTATGAGTGTATTTGGTCAAGACACTCATTATCCAAATGTAGTGTCAGCTGACAGCTGGAAAGCAGAAATGATATCCATCCTGCAGAACAATTCATCATGTATAGATCCCTGAGCCAGAGCTGTCCATTAAATAACCACGCTCTGCCCTCTCTCCTTACACTGAGGGGTTGAAGCAGCAACATTACTCGTATGAAACCTGAACATTCACTTTAAGCTCTCTGGGCGTCATTCTGCTTAAACAGTGAACGGTGTCTGAACTCTTCAGCGCACGTGAGCCCGAGGGGATGTTTGAACAGCTAGGCCACGCGCCACCTGATCCGTCTGCTGATGCAGCCAGACACCGGGAAACGATCGCTCGGGTTACGTCACCACGTTTCAGTTGAACGAGTGCACGCTTTCGTAGAAATGTTTATGTCTTCGGACAGGAGCCAGTTTGGCGTGCTTTGCCCACAGATGGGCTTGATTACACACAGTAATGAGACCTCTCATTACTGTGTGTTCACTCTTCCGTTGCCATCTTGTGTCACACGCTGTCATCTTCTTTACCGGTAAATGTCTTCCCTTAGTAAAGTCATCGGTAGCAGACATAAACAACCTCCACGCTGCGGCGTTGCACTTGGTAACACTCGGTAACATTCCCAGTCTCAGCTAACACGACTGAAATTGACTTCTTTTCACGTAATTATCTTGCGAGTGTTTTGCACTTTCCGATTTGGATATAATAGAAAATGTATCTAGTAATTAAAATACTTGTGCGTACACCTCTGTTCCGTTAAGATCCGTTACAGCATAACGGTTGGGGATAATAGATACATAATATTTGTTGTTTGTTGCACACAAATCTAGAAATCGTCTGTTTCTCTGACAGGTTGTCCGTGCGAAATTCTAAAATGTCTAACCTTCCGGTTTGTGGACAGTTATTTGCGTTAAACACGTGCCCACAGCTCATAATGGAGGATTTTCCGAAGCTCATTTAATGCAGCATATTTGACAGACTAGAAATCCGGAGTAGGGCGGAATGAACCAGCTCCGTCAAGCTGCCAGCGGAAAGCCCAACATTACACGAAGCACGGAAAACGACTTCAAAATAAAAAGCCAAGTAGGCCAAGCTAATCCTTCATGTGATTTATACCCCCTTAGCCACAATCCCCAATTTATATATAGCTACTTGTTTCATCAAGAGACAAATTATCAACAACCCTTATTTTATAATATGTGTAATAAGAGAATACACACTCCAGTGTCTACAGTGACCTTCGAGTCAAAGCAACTAAGCCATTTTATCAGTAAAATACTTTCAGCAGTAATTTTTTTTCTGGAGTGTCATCAAGGTCATCACGGACTCATCTTTTTGAATTCATATTAAGTAATGTAAATTGACAAATTATTTTAACATCAAAATTTTCTGCCTCCTCATAATTTACACAATACTTTTTCTTGAATTAATTGCCAGATCACTTAGTAACGTGTCGTCAATTAGTGTTTTATTTTGGCAATAAATACCGGAAGTTGCACTTTCGAAATAGCGGACATCTTGATGCTGTACAGTGAAATACTTCGGTTTACAGATACAGGCTTTGTTTAGGCTCGTCTGTTCCCGCTGGGTCAGATAACCTGTCCGACGAGAACACACCAGTATATTTATTCGCTGTTAATTACCGGCTGTTATTTCTCTCTTTTTTTGCGGGTCGAGCTCATTTCAGTCGTCCTTCTGAACAGTGATGACTATGCGGGTCGGATTTGCGGTAGTTCAGCCCGGCTCCTCAGCCGGGTAGACCCATGATCTCACTGCGAGCCCTCCGCTGACCAGAGTGGACACTCAGCTGCCAAAAGTAAGAAGCCATTTCTCTGCTTATCTCATCTTCTCTCCTCATCTGCTCATTTCAAAGTCATTTCCCGGAGCGTTTATTTAAAGCTGTTGGTTTTTCAGCTCGTTTCTGCCGCCGGTCTCTATCTGTTTCTGCATCAATCATGGAGACCGCTCAGGTGACTCTGGCAGTCAGAGGTGAAACCTCTCCAGGTATGCTTTACTGAAACATGACCTTTGACCTCCGTGGCTTTATTCATAGATGCCTATTTGAAAAGGAGTCCTGCAAGAGACCCTTCTGTCATATCAACAACACAAAACGATGTTTGAGTTGTAATATTATCACATTTTTCACACGGTTTTAGTGTTATTGGGCTGGAACAAGTAGATTTATAGGCCATGTCAGCATTTCCTTGTTTTAAGAAGGCATCTTGAGCATATACATAGTTCAGATTACTGTAGATGGCAGTACAAATGTCAGGAGTCATTTTATTTTTACTTTTGGTTGTGGCTGTTACCTCGGATAACCGGTCAGACTGAACTTTTCTAGGTGAGGTGATCGCTGTTGTTGGTAGCTGTGAAGCTTTGGGGTCTTGGAGCCATCAAAAAGCTGTGACCTTACACCCTACTGGTAATGATGGGTAGGTGAAACTATATGATTTTGAAATATGATAGTATACTGGTCTCTGTGGCAGATAGTCCCCGTCTGCTTCTCTTACAGTTTTGCACTGTCTGTGTTGATAGAAATACATGGACCGTAACACTCACTGTTCCCAGAGCAGTTGTTTCCCACTACCGCTACTTCAAAGGCTTCTTTCTAGAGTCAAAGGTGAGCAGAATCTTCTGTCTGTATAGCTTTATAATTTATTTGCTCCATTAGCAAAGATATTCTTTCAGAAAACATAGCTATTATTATTGACCTCAATTCCCATGTAAATTCAAAGTGCAAGTCGAAGTATTGTTGGATGTTTGTATTGTGATTGTGTTGGTTTTTCTTGTCTGTCCATTGATGCCTCTCCTTTTATAGCTCATCAGCAGGAGGGGGAGAAGAGATCATCTTGGTTTAATTTTTGTTCCAATGACTTTGAAAGTGTGTGCTAAAGGGTTTGCCAAAGTTAAAGCCTGGGTCCCTTAAAATATTTGATTATTGCTTTCCCTGCATCTGTGCTTATGCCCTTTAAAATAGCCTGGTTAGTGGCTATCAGTGGCTTTGCACAAGCCACTGATATCCTGTACAGAAAGAGACTGGGATGAGTTAGACATTTCCCTGGTATTTGCTGACATATCTAGCTCATCCTCTCTCCTACTGCTGTGTTTATTTCTATTTTCCTGCAAGGCTGGAGCTCACATTGTTCACAGGTTCAGAGCACCAGACTTCCTCCTGGGTTGTTGTTGTGTTGTTTGGGAGATTTATTTGCTTAGGCTCTAAGTTTCTATGAAGTGAAACTTGTTGGTGGTGTACAGTAGCTACTGTCAGGTTAAAGAAGTTAGTCTTTTCAGTACTTGTGAATCATTTGTGTGGTCTTTACCTTATTAGAAATCTTAACCAATCTTAAACTTTTTTTAACTCACACACCATGGTTTGTTTGTTTTGTTTTTTTTCTTCATAATATTATACTGAAGCAGTGTTGGTCACTTTTTCCACGGCAGAATATTGTATTCTAACTCAATAATGAAGTAAATGGCAAAAGTTAAAAAGAGTATAAGTTTACTACATTTATTTATGGTTTAATCAATCACAGCAGCTTAATGTTCAACTGTAGAAAATGTTTCAAGAGCTTTATTAACTAACAAATTCGCTTTTCAGATTTCTACCCACGGTGGCTGACTGCCCTAGCTGGGGATTGGTGAATATACCAGCTGTAATTCCTTTCTCGCACTCTGGTCCAGAGACAGCTTTGAAACCAGACTCGAAAGTAGTTACATGTATCTGATTTGAAAATCCTAACACTGTACCAAACATTGGAATTGCAGAGTGCAGGTGGTCCCTGTCAAGTCATAGTCAATGTGTGGGAGACCCATCACCACCCCCGCATGATGAGCCCCACAGGTATAGAACAACAAGAAAATGGTGCACATTGTTGGGTTTGGTAAACTGTGTCATACTCAACACCCCCATAGACCTCCCATTCCCTGCCAGAGCACTATGCACAAAATCTGGCGATTAACAGTGATCTAAGGTCAGCTTTTGCTTGTCCAATTGAAGAGGAAGGTTTTTACATCAGGGTTAGTTGATCGGACTGCATTTGTTGTTTTGGGATAAAAAGTAAACACTCTCCTAATTAGTATCCTCTAGAAGGGATAGCGTTTGTGGTAATGTATGTCTGGTTTGGAAAAGATCAGGGACAACATTTGCTGGAATAATCTATAGCCATAGAGGAAACACAGCGCTGCAGCACAGTAGATATCATGGCCTGATATAATAGAGCTCTCCAGTTAAAACCCCATTGTGCTGGCCAGAATGCAAACAAAGCTCATTCAAAATGAGCTTGTCAGGAAGAATAGTTGCAGCCACAGTTACACCCTGCTTGATGTCCTTTTTTAACCTCCTCCCAACTTATCCCTGTTACTTGTTCTTGCTTTCTTTGAAAAGATCTCATTAATACCCATTACCAGCTAGAATTAGAATAAATGTAAGGTTTTTGATGTAACTCCTGAAGTGTTTTTTGCTTTCATCATTCTCCTAATTTAACCGAAACGACATGGTCACACTTACAACTGTAGTTGAACATTTTTTTGAAACTAATGTAGTTTATTGCTGAGTGGACTCTTGACTGTGAGGCAAATCAAATCCAGAGCAAACCAGTGGATGCTTGGATTTGATTCTTATTTCAAGGATTCCAATATATGAAAACAATGGGACTGCACGGATTTGATCTGTTCTCAATTTTTTTGTCCTGGTTTAATTCCTTGATCCTGTTTTAATATTTTCTCCTTTATTGCAGCACCACACCAGATGATTGATGACGGGCAGTTTGGAATTCACAGTAAGTTGGACTCGAAGAAGAACAAACTCATCAGTTACACCCAAATTAAAAACACAACTGTAACTAGGAAATGTCTGCTTTATTTACCTTGTGTGGCTGTATGCTGTGCAAGAGCTATGTGAGGCACTGCAGCACTGAATGGCTTACTGATGTGCTTAATCCTTCAGGATAACTGATATCCCTTTAGATTACATTGTCATCACTTCCTCTGTTTTGTACAGCAGACATTTTGAGGTTCATTACAACAGAAAAACAGTTGTCTCTTCCATGCTTTTGTTGCAGCCAGCAGTTCTTCGGTTGGCATTCATAAACATTGTCTTCAAATACAAAGGTGTCCTGTCTATGTCTTTCCTTTTTCTATAGATGGAGTCAATTGTGTTGACTCTGGGTGGCTCACATGCCAGACAGAGATTCGTCTGCGTTTGCACTATTCTAAGACCTCTCCGGTGTCCATCACGAAGAAGAAATTCAAGAAGTCTCGCTTTAGGTCTGGACCACACCAAGTTCGATTTCAATACCAACCTGAAAAAGTTTGGAAAAATCATTAAAGCACTACTTTTACCCTATCTGCCTGTTACCTAAAAGTGAAATAGGTCCATCCTTTAGCCATAATACTAAGAGGAGCTCAAAGTACAACATAATTTAACCTTTTCTTTGAATGTTCTTTCATAAATAATTTGTGACAAAAATATGCTTATTTTCCCTTCATATTATTCACCTGTCCAGGATCAAGCTGACCTTGGAGGGCTATGAGGAGGAGGAAGATGAAGAGGATGATGCGATCAGTCCTTCAACTTGGCATAAGATTACTACAACCCTGGAGATCAGTATGATCAGTGCCAATGGCTACAAGTCCCGTCACTCGCAGCCTGAGTGTGGGTATGCTCTGGAGCCCTCCAAGTGGACAGAGTACAGTATCCACACCATGGACCCAGACAACCTAGAGCTCACCTTTGAGTTCTTTGAGGTAATAAATGGTGGCCTCTAATACTCCAGTAAAACCAATAGTTTAAAATAATAACTTTGTAGTCTTGAGTTATAAAAGTGAAACGCAAAAAAACAAATTAGACATCACAATTAGATGTGTGCAGTTACATTTGATCTGAATTGTAAAAATCTGATTATTCTCCTGTTTGCAGGAGGATCTGAGTGAGCATGTGGTCCAGGGGGATGCCCATCCAGGACATGTGGGCACAGCTTGTCTCCTCTCCTCCAGTTTCCTGGAGAGTGGCAAAGACAACGGCATGGTAACGCTTCCCATAATGGGTCGAAATTCCAGACAGACCATCGGGAAAGTAAGAGGTAAGATTTTGTACAAAGGAATTTCACACCAACTGATAATCATTTGCAAAGGAGAGTGGGAAAAGTGTATTTAATTTCCTCTTCTGTTGTGCAGAGAAGCACTTGTTTACAAATTGTTGACAGAAAAACCATCTGAACTAACGTGTTCTTCTGTTCCAGTGGATTACTTGGTGATTCGGCCCATCCAAGGGCTGCAGTGTGACATGAGCTCCTCATTCACCAAATACTGGAAGAAAAGAAGCACTCTGGATGTGGGCCACAGAGGAGCGGGCAGCACACATGCAGCCAAGTGAGTCATTAGAAGTTTGAATTGGATAGCATGCCAATGTTGGAACATGTCTTGACAACTGCTCCCCTTCAACAAAATTGTTTCATAATTTGTATTTTACAGACACCACAGAATCAGGGAGAACACAGTAGCCTCATTCAAAAGTGCTGCCAAGCATGTGAGTTACACAAATAATTAGTTAATGAGAAAATATTTATCTTAATTATAACTCTAAACTATACATGAATTTCTTATATGTAGGGTGCAGCCTATGTGGAGTTTGATGTTCACCTCTCCAAGGATGCTGTTCCTATTGTTTACCATGATCTGACATGTTGCATATCCACCAAGAAGGTACATGGTGATGGACATATCTGACTTTTTATGTTGTTCTTTGTTCTAAAAGTTTATACTTCTGTTGGTATTTTCACTTTCCATTATCTCCTATCAATTGATCACCATGCTTAGTGGTAATTAGGAACAAATTGATGTCATTGCTTAAAAGAGTTCATCTAAGTCTTTTTCATACTTTCGACAGAAAAATGACAAGACATCACTTGAGCTCATTGAAGTGCCAGTCAAAGACTTGACATTTGATCAGCTGCAGCTCCTTAAGGTAAAAAAAACAAAACAAAACAAAATGGAATTCATCTTTGCATACAAGTTTCGGAAACATGCATCTTTCAGATGGATAAATTACAAAATGAATAGCCAACAAATCTCCCTTATGCTAAGAACAATAACTAGTGAAACAGATTCACTTCTTTCAAGACTTTTCCACCATTTGGAAAGTATTTACTTACACACACAACTGAACATGCTTTGTTTGTTTTTGTTTTTTGTTTTTTTCACAGCTGGCCCATGTCACTGCAATGACAGGAAATGATAACAAAGGTAGTGTCTTGTTGTTGGTTTTTTCCTTTTTTTTTCTTTTTAAAGACCCGCATACTATTGTCTTGCATCACTGCAAAGTGGCTGCAGATATAGAAAGAGGCCAAGAGTTAATGTGTGCCAAGTTCACGTGCACTCATGTCTTCTGTTTGTTTTTCAGACCTGTTGGACGATGATGAAGAAATTGATGAGCATCAGCCATTCCCCTCGCTCTCACAGGTAAATTACATTGACATTGTCCACCAGTGACTCTCACTGTCAAATACGTGTTGAATAACAACATTAACATTTTATACCTTTTTACAGATCTTTCAGGCTATTCCCGAGGATGTCGGTTTCAACATTGAACTCAAGTGGATCTGCCAGATGAAGGTGATTAAAAATCCATTGTGACAATTTCTTTGACTGAAACATTTTCTTTTCATAATAAACTGATATGATTTAATACTCTGTACTGACAGGATGGATCATGGGATGGCAACTTATCATCCTACTTCAACATGAATAACTACCTTGACATTGTCCTGTCCTGTGTTCTGCAAAAAGGCGGCAAAAGGCGCATTGTCTTCTCCTGCTTTGACCCGGATATCTGCACCATGTAAATGCAACCAACAACCGATATAATCGGACACTAGAAATAACATTCTATTCAGAAACATAATAATTTTGCCTTACTCGGCAAAGTTTTTGATTTTTGGGTAGTTTATTGTCAATAAATTTTAATTTAACGAATTGTATGTTAATGTTGTTTAGCATGTCAAGCATTTCTGTCTCAACTGTTGCTTCAAAATAATGTTTAGATTGGCACATCTGAAAGTATAACTCATCTCTGAATGTGAAAATACCAGAAAGAGTCTTGCTCTTTACAGATTTACAGCTTTGAAGAAAAGCCAAGCTAGCCAGGGAACAGATGCAATATCTCCAGGTTTTAGTTATAAATAGGATCTGTCTCACAGAGATTATGATCGTGACATCTTTTTTTCTTGGTTCTTCCAGGGTTCGTCACAAGCAGAACAAGTATCCCATTCTCTTCCTGACTCAGGGAATTTCAGACAAGTATCCTGAACTAATGGACGTCCGATGCCAGACCACACAAATCGCCATAAGTTTCGCCCAGAGTGAGAATATTCTGGTGAGCATTTGTGGTTAAATTTGGCAAAAACTGTGACATGAGCCATGTCAGTGCAATTATTTTTGCATTTCATTTTCACCTAAAATGATTTCTGCAGTACCACAGTACTTAATTCTGGCACATTGTGACAATTTTTACTTTTGTCTAACTGGACTTCCTTCGCCACTCCTTCAGGGGATCAGTGCTCATACTGAGGAGCTGCTCAAGAACCTTTCCCACATTGGGGATGCCCAGTCTAAAGGCCTAGTGGTGTTCAGCTGGGGAGATGATAACAATGACCATGAGACCAGGAGGAAGCTGAGAGAGCAGGGAATCGACGGGCTCATCTATGATAGGTAGGTTCAAATGTTTTGTATTTCATGACTTCAATATTTCTTGAGTAGAAATGAAACACACAGACTCAAGTGCAACCAACACTGTATTTGTTGTGTAATGTTTTGGTGTGTTTTGTTTTTTTTTTTTTTCACCTGCTGACATTTTTGCTATGACCTTCTGGTATTGAGTTTACAGCTACAATTGTCAGATGTTACCTAACATCCTGAACTATACACACTGCTGTTGTCTGCGCTCAGCCTGAAGCCTCAACTGAGTTAGTGAGCAGCACATGAGGCTTCATCATTTTGAGTACTGCTGTCACAGCACTTAACGTGTCTTTCTAGTATATGATTACAAGGAAATTTTTCATCAGCTCAGTTAATCAGTTTTTCAGAATTCAAAGTTACATTATCAAGGGCTTAATCTCTAGTCTCCTGCCATAGTTACTGATTAAAATATTTTGATTATTCATTGGACATTTTGTGTGTGACATGTGCCACTGCTGTTACATAAAGATTGGATCTATGCCAGTTGTTCTTTCAAATCTTACTCAGGCTGCCCAGTCAGCAGAGCCTGTTTGCTCAGCTGTTTCAGTTCTCTGTTTTACCTCACCATGACCTCTAGTCTACATTAATGTTTGGACATTGACCTGGACTTTAAAGACCTCTGAAGAAAGGAGACTATAGATTGTGACCTCTGTGTTGCAACCTACTGTTCCATGAAATTCCAGATGTATGTAACGTCTCAAATCAAAACATTTGACATCTCCAGGTTGTCGTTATAACTGTTCCTCTTTTTTTACAGAATTTGTGAATGCTTGGTGCCATATTTTGTCCCAAGTTCTCCTGATTCCCGTAATGTCTCTCTGGTTCCTGTCTGCGTTTTGTTAATTTACTCACTCTTAAACCCCTGGCTGGTTTTGATTCCCCCTTTCAAATACTGCCTGAAAGTCCCTATCTTCTTGATTTAAATGGAGCAGGAACAACAAATTGTTCCTTGAGAATGATGCAAGACGGTTGACTTCTTATACAGTGATGTGCAAAAGTCTTAGGCACTAAAAGTAACACTAGGGTGCTTCTAAAAATAATGCTAAGACTATGTTTTATTTGTATGAAACATCACACAAACTCTTGTGAATGGAATTAAATAACCTAATTAGTATTTCTTTTTACTGCCTATTCCCCTTGTGAACAGTTTTTCAAGGTACTTGGCCAATGGTTGTCTCAGACCGAGTCCATGATATGAAGACCAGAGGTGATTGGGGGCCATATGATGGATGGCTCCTCGTTTCTCTTAGTCACTTCTTTATGACTGTAGTTGGATATTAGTGTTGTGTCTCATGAAGCTGAAAAAGTATGGGACCAGACAGATGGTCTTGTACATTGGAGAAGAATTCAATATCAAAAGTGCCTAAAACTTTTCACAGCACTATGCCACTTAAATAGTCCAGGACTTGATGTTTCCGTGATAATGTTGATTTTGACTTTGTGAATTTTCTTAAGACTTGCCTTATACTAAACATAGTTAATTGTCAACTGCCATGTTTATCATTTCTGAACCCTCCTTAGCTTATGCTTGGTATGACACTCGGTAATATTATTTATTTTAATTTTTGAAGCAAAAGTCTCAAGAGTGAATGGCTTGTTTAGTGCATGTCAGTTTTTCATGATCAGCTTTGAGCCAACCATAAATATGTATTTGCTTTTTTTTTTTTTTTTTTTTTTTTTAATAACATTGATCTGGAATATCTGCATTGAAGCCTCACCAGCAGAGCCACCCCTTAGTAATTTTGTCGTATATCACAGCAGAGTATATATATTTTTTTTTTATATTTCCTATTTGCACCCATTCAGTTTGTGGATGATCTGCTTGTATGGCCATTTGATTTTGTCAAAGGGATGACTGCGCTCGATGCTGTCAGTAGGTTTGAAAATGCTCTGCCTTCATTTAGCAAAGCTTTTAGTGGGAATTTGTTAGACACTATCAATATGTGTTGCATGACAAAAGTCTTAAATGTTGCACATTGGATTTCTGGATTCACAAAGCTTACTTTTTCAAACCATTAACACAAATCAAAATATACGCTTAATGCTTAATTCTTTCTTTCTTAGTGAATTAGTGTAGTCAGTTCGTCAACAGACTGCGCCTTGATTTGGTTGGTAGAGGTGTACAGCTGTTGGGTGCTAATTCAAGTTTTTCCTGCTTAACCTGTAGGACTGGGTATGCTTTGAATATGTCCAGAAAGGTTAACTCCTGTTACTAAAATGGACTGGCATCAAAGGTTTGAATCTAGACAGTAACGTACTGTAAAGGTGACTGTGGCTCATTCCCTATACTTATCTGATGTCTTTTGGCACAAGGACTCTTTTGCAGACCTGAACAGCTGTGATACATGTGCTGTTCTTCCATGTGAATTAGTCATCCATTTGGGGAAGGAAAGATTCTTTTGTTTTTCATGTTTTTCTTGTGAATGGTGACCATTCACTGTAGTTTAGAATTTATTCTGCTTTGTTGCTAGTTGTATGGTTGAGCCAGCCAAAGAAATCGGATAAGCCAGCACTCTCCCCAAAGTCATTGTGTTAGCTATCTTACTTGGCAAGTAATGCCTGGGTGTTGCCTCAAAAAGACGCAGATAAATAGTGAGCTGTTCTCTTTACTCTTCAAAAACAATTCGAAGGCTCCTCCCCACAAAAATGGCAGCCAGTGCAATCATCCCTGCAGCAAAAAAAGAATGCAGCAGTTTTTATTAAAATGGATGCATGAAAAAAAGAAAATGTTTCTGTATAATCACAATATCCTTTATTAGTTAGTTGGAAGTAAAACTAGATGTGTCTGTGCTAACTGCATCTTGCTAGTTTATTTTATACTTGTCTCACATTGTATAGAATAAAAAAAAATATATATAATAATAATAATTAAATGACCCCATTAAACTTATAGTATAAAATTGTAGTATTATGAACTTAGCGCTAACAATATAGCTTGTTTGACAGGACTATTTAGTAGGATTTTCATTTAGCACAAGTTTTTAAGTGAATCATATGATAATCATGATGTAGTCCTTTAAATTCCAGTTTATTATCCCTGTTCCAAATTATGATATTTAAATGACAATCAACTCCCAGTTAATTGTAATTTAATAAGACTTAAGATTGAAATATGAAGCGCTTTGTCTGAACAGTGGAACAGTCAAATATGATTATGTATGATGATTATACATGTGCTATATTGCAGTTTTCAGTCGATAGTGGAAACTATTCTTACAAAATATTGTTGTTGTGCTCTGTATATATTTCAGCTCTGTCATCAAGCCTTACCACTCATTTACGTGAATTCAGTTTTTAAAACTATTACTAGCAAAATGTTTTTGGTTCACAGAAACTTTATCAGTGCTTTGGTTTTTTTGAATGATGGACAGCATTCAAAGAAACTCATGAGGGACCACTGCATACTAACTACTAACCATTAATTTCACTGATGGCTATCTCCTCTGTTTCCTTTAGCATTTGTGAGGAAAACGGAGAACAGCCAAATATCTTCCAAGTAGAGGGGAAACACTCCCTGCAAGAGGTCATAACAGAGGAGACCTTAAAGAGCTCCAACTGTTCCTGCTATTCCATCCCCTGCTCCATGGCTCCCTGCATTGCCTCCAAGGCCCGTGCTGGCAGTGCAGAGTCAGACTCTGGACTCAGCTCCTCATGAATACACCTTAACTACCTTTCAACAGACCTCAATGTTCACACACCCTTAGAAGCACCATGGGATATTTGGTTAGAGGTAACAGGTGTTGGCACTGTGTATATAAATCAAAATATAGAATTTGACCAAGAGTTATGTTTTCTTCACAGCTTCACATATGAGAGTACAGCAACACTGGCTTCTTTCACGCTGTTTCCTGGAAACCTCATGCATCTTTCCTGATGAATTTGTTAGATTTTTGTCAAGACAGCCATACACATGATTTTCATTGACCAGTTTAGGGATCAGAATAATTTCAACAGAGATCTTCATAATAGTCAAATTCAATCAGTAGTAATTCAGCCAATAGGATTCATCTTTTCTTGTGGAAGTGCTAAATGTTTATGCATACATTTTACAGGTAAAATATCAGCAAATTGTCTGTAAAAAAGTTTGACAATTTGTTGTTTCTTTTGTCTTTGCTGTTAGGTTTTTTTTTTCTGTGCATGTAGCCATTACTTTGTGTTATTTTCATTATTTAAGATAGCATTTAGTAGTACCTACTGATAGCTATTTCAGGTATAGGAAATAATTTGGGAGTGTATCTGACACATCCGTTGCTGGGTTAGGTTTATATACACACTCAGTAGAATGCCATTAATAAATGCTCAGCTCTCAGTGGATGGATTACAGCACTTAGAAGAACCATACATGACTAATTAGATTCCTCTTAGATAGATTCTTGAAAGAATTTGGTTTTTACTTTGAAGTCTTTCAAACTATTGCACATTGACCTTAAGGGATTTTTATGCATGCATACAAGATGTACTGTATCCTTTGTTCTCTGTATATGCTTGGTTTGATGAAAAGCAGAGGAATGTTTTATTTAGTGCAGTGCAGGTGTACAACAGCCTTAAGGGGGAGAATGGTGTGTGACTTTTCCTTTCAAAATCACCACTACCTCCCTCATCATATATTAGAACTGACTGGAGTTTGGATGTCTGTACAGAATGAACAAATATTTCTACACTTCCTATAAATCCTATTTCACTTCACAACAGAGTGCTTATTATTGCATGGCAAATACTTGTTTTGATACATTTTTCACTTGGGTGTAAAAGTTAGTGTTATTATGGTGTAAATTGTCATTTTGAAGAGCAAAACATCCATTTATGGTATACTGTCTGTAAATCTGTCTTATAGCACAGTCTAACAACTACAAACCCAAGATGGGGTTACGCATGGTCTGTTTGTATGTTTATGAATGAATTACCAGCAAGAATAAGAGAATCTAGTGTTAAATATTAACTGCCATTTCAGGACAATGTAAAAGATAATGTAAATAAATTCAATATCTATATTTGTTAATTTCCTCTCTGACTTTTTCACATCAACTAAGTTTATCAATTCCTTCACGATTGTCAGTACCTCACAAAGCGCATGTGGCCTCATGGCCGCAACAGCTCAGGAACACCCTGAGGAAAACTCTTTACATTTTGTGCAAGAGTTCATTTAAACTCATAGAAGAATGGTGGGATCAGGAACCACTTTTTTGTTCCTAACTATAAACAGATCGAAACTGCAATCAGACTAGTTGGTCAGTAAAGAAACACAAGGTGGTAAGTCTGGTTTTGCTTCTGTTTTATTTTTTATTCCACACAGCCAACACCCACATAACACTCCTGTCACTATACAGAGGTCAATGATTGCTCAGATAATATAGGCACCTTCAGTAAGATGTGGCAGAACTAATGGCCTGATGTGAGGGGATGGTCGGTTTTAATCAGAGTGAACTGTTAAGGAATGATGAAACAGTGTGCTGTAAGGTTATAAATCTTTTATCACTCATTGGAGTTTAAATTACAAGGAGGAGCTCTGATGTCGAAGCTCATTTTGATACCACCTATTTTCAGTTAACGTGATAGAAAGGAAATGTAATTAAGAGCAATTTCTTGATTACAATTACAAAAAGTAAAAGTAAGGGTACTTTCAGACTTTAATATTTATTACTTATACACCAACATGTACAATGTCAAGAAAAACAACGTTGTAGTGTGCATTAATAGATAAATATGATCAGCATAGTTTTTTTCCTCATTTCACTCATGCTTGCTTGCATCAAAATTTGCGCAGCATGTGATGTGAAAACATCAGGGCATGAGGTTTGTGGTTGAAGGACTGCATGGGCATAACATTACATGTGATTACTTTTTCACACCTTAAGCCCTGGTGAGGAGGCCCAACATCTCAAATGGCAACAACCACAGGCTGGTAAATGTGGCAGGTGCCAGGTTTGTCCCACCCAGAAGGATTCAAAGACAACGATGGTCTGTAATGCAAGAAATATGTCTGTAAGGAAGCCTGGTGGCGTAACGGTTAGACTGTTGCCTCACTATTGTGGATTTGGTTCCCGGGCCTGTGACCTTTCTGTGTGGAGTTTGCATGTTCTCCATGTGCCTATGTGGGTTTGCTCCAGGAACTCTGGAACACAGTCCAAACTCTGCCGCTGTCATTCCCAAACCCAGATTAGAAAAGAAAGGCGGGAGCAAGACTTTATGGGTACTGACCACAAATATGTTACCAAAAAAGTAGACATAAGTAAATGATGGGTCATGAGGTCACCAAAACCAATAAAGTTCATCATTTTGTGGTCATTAATGGGGTCAGTAAGATTCAGATGAAAACATTTCAATTCTTTCTACTTTGTAATTTTGGCCTGATGGTGGAACTACGGGATATTTGCTAATAGGTTTCCTTATCAGAGTTTTTTTATGTAGTCAATAAATAAACAAAGTGCCCGAAACAAAAACTTGGCCAATCATATAATTGAAATCAGTTTTTAGAGGTAGATATCACCGCTGTTTGATTGACCCCCTAGGAACAAATGTGTTGTTATATTTGAGGATAATAGCAATGTTGCAATGTTGACTCAGCGAAAAAAATGAAAATAAAGTAAATAAATAAATCTCTCCTGTGAAGGTTTTGTCCCACTCAAAGATCACCTGTAATGTTTTAGCGCCCACTGCTGTACAGAGAAGCAAACTACACTGGCTGTCCCGCTTCTAACAATAACATTCTCAATTTTATTTTTGTAGGAAGAGAAAAAAATGGGTTTTATTCAACCTAATGACAAAAAACTTGACGTTGAATGTATATTCTTAACAACTTTACCATCGAATATCACCTAACACTGGGTATAAAAATAGATTTGGGTTTTGCTGGGATTTGTAGTTTATTCCGCCTTGAGGACTGACTGTGTTTGATGCGTGAAGGACACCAACTCCCGTGATGCCACGGTTATCCTCTAAGCTAGGCTCGAGCACGCCTACGCTTAATAAGCCCGTCGACTGTAATCCTGACTGTACACAGCGGGATCCTCTGCGGGCATTTTCTCCCTCACATCAGCTTTAGTTCTAAATACAGTAAAGAAATGGACAACTCCGGGAAAGAGAAGGAGGCGATTCAGCTAATGGCCGACGCCGACAAGAAAGTCAAGTCCTCCGGTTCCTTTTTGGGAGGGATGTTTGGAGGGTAAGACAGCACTGCACCAAAGAGCAGACAGCTAGCAGCAAAGTTAGCCCGCAGCCCTTTTCCTCCACATTCAGCCAGCCGGTCCACATGTTGCCTGGCAACACGTCGCAGAAGGATGTTCAGTTTCTGTTTAACCCCAGAGGAAGAAGTCACGTGACGACCATTGTGCTAATTCCTGCAAGTCAGTTAGCCATGTTAGCAGTCATCAGTGTAAACATGCCAGCAGGTTCCGACTCCCTGCCGGACCCGGCCTCAGCCTGGAGGCTACGCAGTTGTCTCTGCTGGACTCATTTAGACACCGCCGGATCTACCGTGTCTCCGTTTGTCAGTTTGGAGCCATTTCTGTAGAGTCACCCTGTCTCCGCATTATGTCAGATCACATACAGCCTTTTCTGAACAGGTGTTTTCCCAAATGCTTCCATTGCATTTCAGGAATCCAATTTTTCATATTCAAGTCAAATGAACGCAATGTCTGTCTCTGATTTAACGCCCCCCGAGGCGGGTTCACACTGTGATTCATTACTAACAGTTGTTTTCACCAGTAGCCCACACGCACTGACTGTAGCGTTAATCCCCACAGACTAGGGTTTCTGAGAGCCTAGTGTGCAGAGCACAGGGCAAATCCCGTATACCTGAATATTTTACCATGTAACAACGACAACGCAAAGGCAGCTGTGTTTACGTGTCATAAAAGAGTCAACAGTTACTGTCCATTGAGGTGACTTCCAGATGTTACTTCCCTTGCAGTTTGTTGGCAAGAACTCTTCGCAGCCTCATAATCTTAAATCTGTGGCTGACCAAGCAATGACGTAATCCTGCCGTGGTATTATTACAACTACAGGGACTTCTCAGGGGTCCACTTGTTTGTCAGTGAAGGATGGAGATATATAGACACTGTGTAGGGGGATTCATCAATTCAGTTTATCAATTTTACCATTGCATATCCGAGAAAATGCAACGGCCTAAACTGCCATATAATTCATCAACCTATGATGCCATTTAGGTATCATTTATTTTACAACATATAGGTTTCATATATTTAATCATTTATTCTGTCTCAATGTATAAGATGAATATCTTTGCTGCAATCTTTGCTGATATCTGTTTTCCCTTTGGTTCGTAGTGGACATCACAAAGTTGAAGAGGCATGTGACATGTACTGCAGGGCAGCCAACATGTTCAAGATGGTCAAAAATTGGAGTGGTGCGTTTGGCTGTTTTCTGCCTAATATATTAAATAATTGATACAAACAAAAATCAATTTCACCATGCAATGATTGTGATTGTAATGTACAGCACTTGTGGATGAGCCTTGAATGAGCTAAAAAAAAAAAGGTGGAATGATGTGCATAAATAAGAGTGTAAGAAGCAGTCAGAGTTTAAAGTATGAGTGTATGAACTTTTCTTTTCTTTCTTTTCCTCAATTTGTAGCTGCTGGAAATGCATTTTGCAAGGCGGCACGTCTCCATATGCAGCTGCAGAACAAACATGACTGTGCCACCAGTTTCATCGATGCAGGGAATGCTTACAAGAAGTCTGACCCGAATGGTAAAAGCCTGACCGAGTTCATACCTTACCCTATTTAACTCATTCCTCAAATTTTGACCTTTGGGAAAAAATAATTTAATCACGTTAGTAATTTAACACTAACCTAAATATATACAGTATATGTTAATTATGTCTGATTGAAACACTTGTCATTCAGCTTGTTTTCAATGAATACTGTTTCATGGTCAAGTTGACTAGCAACATAATTTCCCCGCCCACCGGTGGGGATATGAGGCTATATGCTGTCCTCTAGCAGGAAATTAATCAAGCCTCCTGAGATGAGATTTTTTTTCTAAAAGACTGAAGCACGCTGTATTCCCAGGCTTCACACTCAGATTATTTACAGGATATCAAGACAGTTTGTCAGTGAGTCTCTGGCTATGAGCTAATAATTCCCTTTGAGGTGGATTTCACGTTTTACAATCTGCGTCAGTTGGTTTGCTCATCATATTTCAAGCAATTGATCATGGGAGTTATTTTTCTTGAATGGCTTGGCATTTAGTGTTAAATGATTTATGAGGCTTTTTGTTCTCTATATGGCCTCATTTAAAATTGTCCAAAGCATAGATCTGTCCATTGGTTTTGGGGGAGGGTGACTGGCTCAGGTATTTGGTAAGTAGACGGGGGGTGTCTTGTTTTTTTCCTTACCATTTGAATCTAACATTAGACAGAAAGAAACACATAGGTCCCCTCCTTACATGCCGCTGAACTAAGAACCCTTGTCAACAGATCTTGAATAGGGCTGTTAAAGGTTCTTTCAGATATTAGCTAAACTAACCCTTTGTAACTGATGTCTAACTGTTCCCTCCTCTTCCCTTATGCTGCCAAAAGAGGCAATCAAGTGTTTAAATGCTGCCATCGATATATACACAGACATGGTAAGATGCACACAGAAAGTCTCCATCTGTGTTCTCCACAACCTTTAGCCTCAAATTTAACAGAACTGGAAAAGAAAAGATTCTCTTATATATTGACGTAGGAGGCTTTGTCTGCCTTTCCCTTCCATCCTACACCTTATTATTGGCCCTATATCAACATATTGAAAGTGCACGTTTGTTTGTTTAACACAAACTCCTCATATTGCTGTCATGCTATTTATTTTGGTGAGGTTCATTTCAAAAGCTAAATCTTTGTATATAAAGCCACCTGTCACCACTTGACCTCGCTTCTCTGCATTGAAAATGTAACAAAACACTCAAGATGGATCCAGTTAGTAATGATTTCTTCTCCTCCTCACCAGGGAAGATTTACCATCGCGGCCAAACACCACATCAGTATTGCAGAGATTTATGAGTCTGACCTGGTTGATATTGAAAAGGTAACATCACATCATCGGATAATACTAATATTAATTATACATATGACCATTGTAAGTTGTATATGTTGTGAACACTTAAAATGACAGTATTTGCTGTTTTTCTTTTGTAAAGGCCATTGCACATTATGAACAAGCAGCAGACTACTACAAAGGAGAAGAATCAAACAGGTGCTGATCTCAGTTTCTTAAACGACGATAAAATACTGTATTTTATCTATGTTACCCCTGCTTTCCTTCAGCTTTAAAATCTGATGTTGCCATGTTGATGCAAGAGAAACGAAAGCAAAGAACAATATCAGTATTTCAAAAGAAGGAATGGATTGTAACTGTTACTTGCTAATGCTCAAAGCCTCAGCATCACGGTGTTAGCTGTGATGGACTAATGTTGATTTCAGACACAGATTTATATTTTCATAGAACTTTATACAGTGATTAAAAAGTCAACACTAAAATACCCCCACAGGACCCCACAGAGGTTGAAGAGAACCTCGCAGGGTCTTGTAGCTTGCTGGATAGCTTCTACAGTAGCCTGCTCATGGCTGTTCTTCACACAAGCCTTCTGCCACACTGTGATTTGTCATAGCAGAGGAAGCGCAGCTGTTGGTGACAGTAACAAACATATATAAGTGGACCAGCATATAGAAAACCAGGGCCCTGAGACAGAGATACTCACATCAAAGTATTGTTACTGATTACACTTGTGGTTCCCTGCTGTGTCATGTCAGATCATTTACAGTGAGAGTGGCATAAATGTTCACCAGTTATTTAATACATAAGCTCTATTACAGCTGCATTCATGAAAATATTACACACTATTGAGTATGTCTTGTCTTATTCTGTAGTTCTGCCAACAAGTGTCTGCTGAAGGTTGGGGCGTACTGTGCTCAGTTGGAGCAGTACCAGAAGGCCATTGAGATCTACGAGCAGGTGGGTGACCACTCAGCTCATATTCGCTCCAACACCGCTGACTGGGTTCTGTTGACATTTCTGTACCTGTTGTATGAATTGAATGTATCTAGGTTGGAGCCAACACGATGGACAACCCTCTGCTGAAATACAGTGCCAAGGAGTACTTCTTCAAAGCCTCCCTGTGTCATTTCATTGTTGATGAGCTCAACGCCAAGGTTGGTTTGTGCCTTTGGGGTTCATTCTGAGGATTGGGGATGGGGAGTTTTGGTAGTTTAAACACCCTGAATCTCCACAGATTGCTGTTGAAAAGTATGAGGAGATGTTCCCAGCTTTTTCAGACTCAAGAGAATGCAAGTTGCTGAAGGTAACGCCTTGCTAAGAATATTGAACAATCTGATGGCCTTTTCCTTTTAAACCTGTTCAGTTTCTAAGAGCCCTATTTTTTTGTCATAACAGAAACTCCTGGAGGCACATGAGGAACAAAACAGTGAGGCTTTCACAGAAGCAGTAAGTAGTTAAGTTTTAAAAGAAAGCCTTTGGATAGCACAACTCCCCCTGCTTGCACTACTGTAGTTTCACTGGATCCCATGTGTGTTCAGAAAAGTTTAAGGCTGGATGTTAGGAATCATTTCAGTCTCCCAGTACTGTGTGTGCATGTGAAACTAGTGTAAACTGATGTGGTACATCACTGTTGATGGGCTGAAACATTGTCAAAGTTAATGCAAAGTCAGAGAGAGTCTTCATTTAGTTTAGTCAACGAATAACTAAATCAAGTTATTTAGTGAAGACATGGTGAACTGTCATTGTGAGCCTGAATCAGAGGCTTATCTCTCTGTCCTATTTCTGCATTTTCCACCTGCAGGTAAAGGAGTTTGATTCCATCTCACGCCTGGATCAGTGGCACACAACCCTCCTGCTGCGCATCAAAAAGACCATCCAAGGGGAAGAAGGGGATCTGAAATGAAAAAACTATGGGAGACAAAAGCATGGAGGGTCAAATCCATCACGCATGCTTTCACACACAGGCATAAAAACAGAGACACTGGCCTCATTGTGTATAGAATCTGAAGAGGAGTGTCTACTGATGATTTTGAATATTCCACTGCTCACTGCTATACTGTCAAGAGTACTATCTTTGCTTTCCTTACAAGCATATCTGAATCTAGTCAGAATGTAAATCCTCTTGCCCTCACCTCTCCTTAGAGGATTGCTGCATACCTTTTTCTGCTGAAATCTGTCCTGAGGGGATTTCAGAGTGGTATATTGTATTGAAACTAATGTTAGTATTGATGACAAGCACTGCATGTTTTGTACAAGTATTGTTTCGTAGTCTGATGCGGGTTTTTCGTTTTGTTTTTGTTTTTTTAACCTAGTTTATTATATATTTCAATAATTTAAAAGTTTCAGTTTGTTATACATAGGATTAACATGGTGTGTGTGGATTTAAAGAATGTACTTTTATCTCACTTTGTGTTGCGTTGAAAAAGGGAATGATTCAATCAATGTCATGATTGTTCAAACAACTATTACCATAAAAAAGTTTTGCTTTTCTTTTTATCACCTATGATGAGAGACTGTTCTTGATGAAGGACAGTGCTATGCACCAAGTGTAGACTGTTAAACAGTTGTACAAAAGCTGATTTCTTTTCCACACATGCTCATGATTTTACTACTTTTGGGACGATCTATCATGTTAGAAATTGTTGATGTGAGAATACGATGAATATTTGAATGTGTAAACTGCAGTTTATGAGTCGCCTCTTGAGCTGTACTTTTGGGATAAACACTGTCATGGAAACCCTTTCTCCTTCTTCCCAAGGCAGTAATTTTGGGAACATTTGCATCATTAGTCATTCATTCTGAGCTGTGTTGTGTTGTGAACTTCTCAGTAAAGGTTTACTTCTGCAGTGCACCTTCCAACTGGCCAGTTGCTAAGCATGTCATTGTGTACAGGTTAGTGTTGTGTTACATTCACTAGTGAGACAGACCAAAGTTTTTACAAAAGGGTGAGAAGCCCTGCATATCCAGCTTCTTCCAGATGGAAAGACAATGGACATGTATGCTTGTGCGAATGGACAATAATAAAGGTATTATATCCCACTGCCCTGCCTCTGACCTTGATTATGAATTTAAAATGTCTTCTGTTACAAACATCAATCTTTCTTTGCATCCTCAAGGTCACCAATAATTTGTTTTCCATAACCTTAAAATAAAAACATTTTCTATACAGTAGTAGCTAAATAATGTTTGCTTTCTACAAGTTTCTTTACCAAAATACTTCAAGAACATATGTTGAGATGACACTTTGATTGGTGTAACAACCACAAAAGAATGTGTACTAAAAAATTCATTTTGCATAACAAGGCTACAACATACATACATTTGTGTTGTTAATCATAACTGATATATTATTAAACTCATATAGAGGCTTAATTTTATAGATCTTGTAATTCCCCTGCTGCCCTTTCTGACTGTAACCTGATACTGCTTGATTTGAGTGGCCATGTTTTTTTGGCAGAAGATGGAAAAAAAAATTCTATCTGATCAATAATCTGTGACAGCACACTATATGGCCTTGTTATGTCTTGTTCTTATACAACATGATTTCACCATCTAAATGATTATAAGTGCACATTTCCTCCCACTTCAGCAGTGATGGATCATAATGTAATTTGTCCACCACATTAATAACATTTAAAGTGTAATAAATAAGACAATTCCACCTTTGATCAAACAAGACACATTTGAAAGGAAGGCACTATCTAGTTTAGACTGTCTCATTCCATTTAAATTGATTAAAAATGACAAACTTTAGAGGTTATTTTTCTTTCCAGAAGTTGTTTAAGTGGTGACAGCCTTGTAACTCCTTCGGGGTGCTAGGGAGTGTCTGTGGAACATAAGAAATATATTGAAACACAGCTGCAGTTTTATGGAAATGGTTGCAGAGTAAATGCCAGGATTCTGAAGGATTTAAGCTTCATTCATTTACATTCAGTCCAAGATGAATCACCACACCTGTGGAAGCGCATATTGCCATTCCTGACTTGTATGGAAAGCTACTTGAGGATTCTCTGGGGTGCTGTTCTGTAACTGCCAAGGACTCCTGACAGGATGGCCAGACCATCCAACACAACATCCAGGTTGTAACTCCTATAGCACTGAGCAGGTGTGAGATTAGCACAAGTGCTAAAATGGACTGAGTCTGATTTGATCTTTGGCATTATATTGCAATCAACTATCAATTACTTCAATTTTATTTGTACTCAATGGGATGCCACATTCCACATTGTGATTCATCAGACATTTACAATATCATTTTAATCATTAACTAAGCCTAATACCTTGACTATACCTTAGTTATATCTCTAAAGGTAATTACTTCAGCTCAGCGGGTTCTTGGTATTTTTAATGAATACCTTGAATTTCCAAAATGGCGTGATGGACATTGAAGAACACACTAAAGGCAATTAAACACTGACCATGATCAAAGTCTGCTGTCAGGACACACATCCAGACTGTGACAAACTACAGACATTAAAATAACACTAAGTGAAGGGTGGAAAATGTTCAGATGCATTTCTAAACAATGTCCTAGTCTGGAATGCTTTAGGTTCAACCAAAGAAGTATCTGCCGTCCTTTACTGTCAATCACTTTGGACAATTGGTGCTTGCTCTTTTTCACACCTCTCCTCAGTGATGATCACAGTCTGAATATCAGGCGACAATATACCCATCTCAGAGGTGGTCTTAGTTTCTGAAACTGGAGGCAAAATGGTCTGTGAAACAGCAGCTTCCAGGACTGATGATGTTGAAACTGGGATCTCTGAGGCCGATGCCAGTGTGTTCTCAGAAACAGGAACTGAGAGAACTGAGGGTACAGACAGGGAGACGGAGGAGGCCTCAGAGGATAAGGGGGTAGAATGAGACAGAGACATGGGTATGGAGAAGGGGACAGGGATGGTGGAGCCATCTAAGGAAATGACACTGGCCCCTGTGCTGTCAGTGGCCATTATGGGCTGGATCTGCGCCCCAGGTGGCACCTCAGTGTGGATGACAGTGATCCCGCTGAGTGGACCCTGACTGACCAGGGCAATGGTGCCATGACTGGTCCAGTCAGAGGGGATGGTAACTGACTCAGCTGAAACCACAGTTGAATCGTTGTCAGTTTTGCTGGCAGCACTTGTAGCGCCAGCTGCACCACTTTTTCTCACTGAACTCATTTTCTCTCCCGCTCCTGATTTTTCTGCCTTTAATTTTAAGGGAGCTTTGGGTTTCTTGTCCTCCATATTTCCCTCCAGCACAATCAGGTAGTTCTTCCAAGGAGCATCTGCATCATGAATCTGTAGGTGAAAAAGGCCATGTTAATTTTATAGCAGTGTCTTTAAATACAAATTATCTGATAAGCATAGGGTAGACAAGCCTTCATATCTCTAATAATTATTCTTTTACATAAAGGGTATTTATGGGCCCAGTCAGAGTATCAGCTTTCTCAACATTGTACCCACACAGTCACATGTGAAAATTGACACCACACAACTGAAATGTGTGAAAAGTGTTGCTGACCAAAGCATGCCTGCGAAGGGTGGACTTGTCTGTGAAGGTGCGGCTACACAGGCCACACATGTAGGGTTTCTCTCCTGTGTGAATGCGCTGATGCCTCTGGAGAGCGTTGAGTTGTGTGAACTGCTTTTCACAGTCATTGCAACTGTATGGACGCTCACCTAACAATCATTCAAAAGGAAAAAGCAAATATAAAAATAAAATCAATGTCAAGATTGTAAGTATGACAGTGAGAATGTAGAGAACAATGAACAAAGAAGTCTTCAGCTGTAAATATGTATTAAATACAGATATGTTACCTGTGTGTATTTTTAAATGCTGATGTAGGGAGTTCCTCTGAGCAAAGCCTCGACCACACTTTTGACACTTGTATGGCTTGGACCCAGTGTGGATGTTTGAATGGTGCCTTAGATATTCTTTGGATGCAAAGTTTTTCCCACATGCCTCACACATGAAAGGCTTCTCCCCTAACACCAGGAAAAAAAAAAAAAAAAGCATTAGCATAGTCGTCAATGCTTCAAGGTTGACTGCTAATGCTGAATATTTTAAATCAGTCGTACCTGAGTGTGATCGCTTATGATAGTCCAACATGTGCTTCTGTGTGAACCGAGAATCACACTCGTCACATGCAAATGGCTTCTCTCCTGTGTGAGTTCTGAACATAGGGACATACACATATGCTATTCGTAGCAAAAACCGAAAATGCTGACTAGACTGACAGGCAGCATAGAAAAAAATTTGAGGGGAGTTTCAGTGTGATTCAATGTGGTGTTTGGTACACATGGCAGCCGGTTATAGTATCTATCTGTAAAGAGGGGGATTCTAAAGTCAACTGAAACAGATGTCAGAATTTTTCCCCCTTCAGTGTAGCACTTCTCCACTGCCCCAAAATGAAAACCTGAGCTTGTGGTTAAAAACTCACCCTTCTAGCAGCTATACAACTCTCACCCCAATAATATAGTTCAGTCATCAGCCTTGAGTTCAGTACCTGCGGTGCATCTTGAGGGCGGAGTTTTGGGTAAACCTGGCCCCACAGTCAGCGCACTCATAAGGTTTTGTGCCTGTGTGTGTTCTCCCATGCAACAAAAGAGCAGATTTGGAGCTGAGCGCCTTCCCACAGTCAGGACAGACATGATGCAGATTGCTGCGTTCATGTACCTGTGAAGCAACAAGGGTTTAAGAAGGAAATGATGAAATCAATAAAGTGTTACTCACTATTACATGTTATACTGCTCATTCTTCTCAAGACAATAATGTACATGACTTTGAAATATTAAGCCACATAACTAAATGTCAAACATCCTCACCTGTCTTTGATGGCGGACAACATCCTTCTTTCGTTTGAAGGTCTTGCTACAGGAGTCACAGGCAAAAAGCCTTTCATTGCTGTGGACATGCTTTTCATGGATTTTTAAGTTGCTGCGGTTTGCAAATGTCTGCAGGCAGGTCTCACAGCGATAGACGACCTCTGCTTTAACCCCATGGTATGTGCTGTCCAAGAGAGGAGTAATACCAGAGGACATATGTTATTCTAAATGTTTGTAGCACAGAAGGTTTCTTCCGACATAGCTCGAGCAAGAAAGGTATCATATCTTAAAAGATTTATTGCAGTGAACATGGCGATTTAACTGCGCTGTTGTCACTGTGAGAACTGAAATTAATGATAATTACAAACTAGAAAATTACAAAGGCAGGTGTTTAACATGCCAAACGACTTTCACTTGTTCCTTCTTGTTTTGTTATATCACAGCATGAGGAAAATTACTGCTAATGTATATGCATCCATGTTCACAACAGATTGAAATGATTTCTGCATAGCATGTAAAAATAAGTAACCAATTGCACATGAATAGCTGACAACAGTGCTTCTCCACCCAAGCACATAATGAAGCACTTAAAAGTGATCGGAAGAGTTGGGAGCTCCAGGGTAGGACCAAGTGCTCACTAGATGACTCACATTACCCTACAGAAAAAACACCATATTTCCAGTGTGGCATGGGAGCAGTCAACAAAATGGGGCAGCACAATAACAAAAAAAAGGAAAGACTCATGTTAATATTGAAGTTGTGAGATTTTCAATAGCTGGGAGATAACATTGCTGAAAAGGTGCCAAAGAAAACCAAGAACCATCATGTCCTACCTGATGTGTTTTAAGTAGCTTCTCTCATAGTGGAAGGTCCGTTGGCACTTGTTACACTGGAAATGGGCTTTTGATGGTTTTTTCAAAGTTTCCTTTGGCTGCTCCCCCTTTTCATCTTCATTCTCTTCGTCCCCCGCAGATATCAACATGGAGTCTCCAGGGTCATTACTTTGTACATCATTCTCACATTCCCAGTCATCCATGTCAGATACTGGGACTCCCAACAAAGACTTCTCTCTCCTCTCTGGCTGAGCCTCGCCTTCATTCCTATCATCACACTCCTCTGTGTCTTCAGTGGTATCTTGGTTTTCATTGTTCAAGGTCTCTTTTTTTGGATTTGAAGTCCTCTTAAGGGCCAGCCGCTGATTTGCCTGTCCTCCTTGTCTTTTTCCGTCCATCACTGTTTCCTTTATTTTAACTTTATTTGATGTGGCTTCTCTCTTAGAGCTCTGTGGAGAAAGCTGCCTCTTATGTAAAATGCTTTCAGGCTGCTTCTTCATATTAGTCCTTTTTTCCTTCTTGCCATCCTCCAAGTCATCTTTATCGCCAGCCTTTGATGGGGACGTTTTCTTCGCAGAGCTTTGCAGGATGCCTGCACTCATGGCCTCATCACAAACCTCTGCCAGACCCTCACAGTCCAACAAACGTGCCGCAGCTTGAACATCACCAATCCTATCCCTTGCCACTTCAACTTTACCTGTGTACACAAATTCCAAGAACTTGGAGAAACTGGTGGAGTGCATATTAGAGAGTAACAGTTTGTCTCGGTCACCATCCTGGGAGAGGAGGATCTTCTTGAAGTAGCCACTGGATGCTGCCAGCACAACCTGGTGGGCCTGAAACTCCTGCATGTCTCCCTGGTAGTCTATCTGGATTGTCACATCACTCAGCTGTCCTTGTAGTCTGAGCTGCTGCAGAGAGGCCAGGATGTTTTCATGGTGCGACTTGGAGGTGAGCTGGATCACGTTGACCCCCATGATTCACCTGTGCTGCCCACAATGAAACAGAAACAAAGTGTGCTGACGTTAAGGCTCCAACCAGATGCCCTTAATTCAATATGCTAACAAAAACACACACACCAACACATTCTAAGATCTCCCTGCAGCTACTATTCAGACTATATGCTACTGATGCTACTGCTAGTATGTAGCTAAATGCTAAAGTTGGTTAAAGCAACCACTTTGACAGGAAGTGAGTCTGAAATAGCTATAACCAGAGTAACAAACACACGACTGGATTAAATGTGGTATTTTTTTGGCCTTCTCTTTAAAAAGTGCACGGCTAGCAGCTAAATGATACACACACATAGTAGGAAGCAAGCTAGTTTAGCTAACACGAAACAGCAGGTCGGAGCCCGCTGAGGACGACAGCAGGCTTTCTGGTGTCCACTTTGGTTTGACTGTGGATCAACCAGCGAGCTGAAAGACGACGCGGAACAAGGTTTCTTACCGTAAGCTCGCTAAAATGGCAGCCCCGCACAAATGTTAGCTTCGGTGGAAGACATAGCCTCCACTGTCTGGCGTCATCCGGCGGCGTCCCGGCTGCTCTCAGATCAGTTCCTCGTCCACGGCGTTACGGGGAGTTTCCGGAGCCGGCTGTAAAAGACGGTTCCTGGGTCGTTTTGGCAGGTTTATTTTGACTAGAAGCGCAGGACGTTATCGCCTGAGACGGTGCTGTGGCGCACAGCGACATGCTCCAGGAATCCCGTTCAGGCTAATGCAGCTAACCGCTAAGGCTAGCTCTGACATGGTCACACATTTTTGTCCTGGGTTTTACTATACTGTCATTTCCAGTTTCGTTTTAACAGCCTTTGCATGGTTGTGTGTCGGACTTTTAGTGTGCATCAGACTGCTGTAAGTTAGCCGGATGTTTGGAGACACACTGCTGCTCTGTAACAGCATGGGGGCGCCATTACACAGAAAGACCAGACACAACACGCTGTGGCTGCTAGTTTGGATGAAAAATCACTTTAACCTGCCTCTTTTTCACAGGGATTTATATCCATGATCCGTTTTCTTATTGATTACTCTCATGCTAGCAGAGAGTCTCTTGGGCAGACAAACGCATCTGTTTAGGTTGAAATTGTTGTTTCTACACAACAGTCAGGTAGTTCTGCTTCCAGGACTAATAGAAAAGAGGCCAACATACTGAGAGATTTAAGATGACTCCTTTGCATTCAGAACAACATCAATCATCAGTGCAGTTGCAAACATCAAACGCATAAAAAGCCTGCTGTCGTTCCAACGGTGCATGGAAAGCTACTTGAGGACTCATTAGGGTGCTGGTCTGCAGCTGCCAAGTTTTTCTTTTTTCCTCCACAGGAAATCCATATACCTTACATTCATCTTAATGAATTCTGCAAGCTAGCAATCTCCTCTCTTCCGGTGACTTATGCTGCTTTATGGACCAAAGCTGCACACACTTCCTTTGCCTGTATGTACTCATACATTACTGTTCTGCACACACACACACACACTCACATACAACAACATGTATTATACACTGTACTTTTCATCCAACTGGACCTTTTTTTTTTTTTTTTTTGATGAATCTTCTTATTAAACTGAACAATACTTTGCATTTCCAGATGTAATAATGTGCAACTGTATGCTCATGGGAAGCAAAATTATTTGCCTAGATATTAATAAGGTCTCAAGTATGGTGAATCAGCAAAGAGTTTGAGGCAATAATTACTATGCACAAATTAATTAGACAAGTAATACAAATGAATTCTTAGGTTCCATTAGTACAACCTCTGACATAAATGTGATTGGGGGTTCAAAGAAGATTATTCACTTTGGGTCTGCAGTGAAAGAGAATTTTTCAGCTAATTATTCACACAGGAGTCAGTCCTCATATTACAGGACTGTCAGCTCTTCTTGTGAAATGATAAAACAACAGCTTCAGATTAGTCAGTCATTACAGTTATGACTGGTTGGTTGTCATTTAGATTTTTCATGTGCAGGATAATATAATATTCAATAGTTAATTCAGACCAGGAGAGGCCCGTATTCATGGTTTGTGATTTTGTTTTCATGGGATGTTTTGTCAGATGGAGCATCTTACAACGATGCAGAAATTAGGTTTCTAGATATCATGTCTGGCTGTTATGTGAAATCCAGAGGACTGAAAGAGCAAGCAGAAACAAATTTTCAAACTATTTTATCTACTTTCAGGAGTGACACTGGTTGACTTGTCACATTACTCCAGGGCATTTAGTCTTTTTCAACTTGTGCTGAGAACAGATCAATTGCATGTCATGTTGTTTAAGTCAAGTGTTCAAATGTTGACGATCAATGACATGCTTAATTGGCAGCTGTGTCACCAGGCTGTACAGTAACAAATTAAATTCCCACAGATTTACCAACACATTATCAGTGAAAGGGATGAGCTGCAAATACTTCTGAAACCTGATTTTCTCAGCAAACAAAACATACCAACGATGGGTCGTGTTTGCTCTGCTATGGGTAGACTCCTCCACAGAACTGAAAATATCAGTGCTGACGTTCCACAGTGCACAAACAACATTACAAAATGTGCACTGTGTAAGAGAAAGAGCGACTCAAAGCCAAGGCCGATTTGAATTTGAGGCCACAGAGCACACACTGTGTAAAGAGCAAAAAGAAAAACACCATAGAATACAAGAGTTTGGTGGTGACGGTTATGACCTGGCTCGGTTAGTGTGCTGTATCACACAAACATTTTAATTTGGATGCAGAGAGGTTAAGTCAGTCAGTTAGTGTCCTTGCAGGACCTCTTCATAGCTCCTTAATGGAGCTGACTCATAATCCTAGCAGATGAACTGAACTAGTGATGGTAAACACCAGAACATTACATGGAAGTGCGGACAGTGGTGGTCCAAGAATAACCACAAAATTCTCTTTGTGTTTGCCCAGATAACCACAAAGCTGATGCCAGACCAATCAAAAACAGGTCCAACAGTCAGTGAACTCGGTTAACAGGAAACATGTTTCATTAACTGTATTTTTTATCTTCTTAGATTTGTGATCCAACTGACATAAATTTTATTTTATTTTTTTCTCATCAATGGCATATTTCTGTTCTGCAGTGGGATTTATTCTGTGGAGTTGATACAGACAGGGAAAGGCGAGTGCTTTCAGCAGTTTTAGTAAATGGACATGAAACTCCAACTCTTTATGTGAGGAAGAAATTGGGCAGGAGTCAAATATTGTACATGTTTGTGTAGTCCTGTGTAGACCAAAGTTGCTTTGCCAGGATACACACAGCAGTCCAGACCTGTCTGTGGTAGTCTCTCATAACATTTCAACCTCACCCACCCCAGCCTTCAGCCCCCCCACCCTCCTTCTTCACTGGCTGAATGCCACAACACACTCAGCCTATCCAGAGTATCGCTGGAACTCTCCTAAAGCCCCGAAGCATCATCAGGACATCAGAAAATCTTTCATCCATGAAGTGAAAATGTGACTCCTCTTGGCTAAGACCGTTGAAAATACACATTTTTAAAAGGACACAGCCTCACGCTGACCAAATATGATCTCAAGCAGTCAACAAAGGTCAAATTCTTTTGACCATGTTGGTGGTTTGGCTCCAGGAGTAAATCTGCCATTTTAGTTCAGACTGAAATATTTCAACAGCTATTCACACGACTTGGGCTTTCATCTGGTACCATCACCCAGTCAAAGTGGAATTCTCCAAAACCTTGGTTTATGGCTAAGTACTTGCAAAATGAATGACAGCTTCAGGCTTACTTTATGTTCAATGTGAGCATGCTAACATGCAAAGCTAAAATAGTGAACACAGTAAACAGTGGACAGCATGACTGACGAGACAGACTGCTCACCTTGTTCTCTCACCACAGCATATTATAACAATGAACTTCACCTACACAAAGTAAATTCAGTGAAGGGATAACCTGTGAATGGTATCTGTCCTCACATTGGCTCCATTTCACCAAACAGAGATGCTTTTCTTCTTGCCTGGCTCAAAAAATACTTTCCTTTCATTGATGAAAAGATATATGGCATTCAGAGATGAAATTACTTTCCAAATGGCCTCTGACTCACCATCTCTATTCCCAGTGCTCTCTCACATTCACCCTCCCTCCCTCCCTCACTGTTCCTCCACCTTCACTCGTCCTTGTGAATGTTCTATCAATTGCAACTGTATACAGCACTTTGCACTTCAGACGGCAGACAAACCAGCTGAAGGACAACCACCCACTCTTGCGATGTTCATAAATAGACTATTTGTGTGGACTTACCAATCACCTTACCCACTGAGCCTGTGTGGGTGCTTATGGACATTGAGTAGCTTGCACCAAAATAGATCTCTGCTGCTGTGTGAGGGTGGATTTGGGCCTCTAGTCTGCAGTGAGAGAGACCAGCTTTCACAGGGAAAAACAATCGTTCTGTCTTTGAAAATTAACAATAATGACTCACAAAGTCTATCCCTTAGTAACGTGTGATTTTAATATCCGTTGTGTAGCACAATAAAACAGGTGGTGTCACCTCCGCAGAGTTTCCCACAATGCAACACTCTCCCTGACTGCGTGGGACATGACCATCAGCACATTCCTGGAGAGCTGGATCCCCAGAAGCAACAATTCCTCCTTCCTCTCTTCCCTCCCTTCCTTCCTGCCGCCCTCGTGTCCTCTCCTTTGCTTCCGTGGATTGCATCATTCGTCTGCCTCCTGGCCTTCTCTGCTCGGACCCTTTGATCACATATGGCAAACACACACACACACACACACACCACACAAATGCGAGTGCACTACAAACACACACAAACGCAGTTACAGGCACACGCACAAACGCATACACACGCGTCCACTGTAGGCAGAAGGCAACCTCGTCAGTCCTCATACTGGTTTTGTGGCTTCAGTTGGAATTTTATGGTTGGTTTGAGCAAAGGATTCTGGAGGATTTCCAGTTGCCCTCCAAAGACTCCGCTCCTGTCTTTCTCTTCCTCCTTCCTCTCTTTTTCTCTCCATATCCTTTGTTCCTTTCCTAAAACCCCCCACCCCTCCGCCTCCCGCTCTACCCACTCGCCCTCAAGGTCAGAAACATCCTGTGGTTTAGGTTTGATCCCCTTGGCTATGCCCTCACTCATTTAGTCGCTCCCTTCCTTTCTGTCTCATTTGTGCTCGTTCAGACACACACACACACACACACATACACTCACTGTAAGCCCACTACACTGCACTAAGCATTCTCATACAGGAAACACATGCTGGGATCAGCATAGGCGGGTCTTAGTGTCTTGCATTTGCACACACGCACACACACACACACACACACTCTCACTCCCACCCAGAAGGGGTCAACGGGCTATGCGGACAAGTAACATCATTTCTGAAAGAAAAAAATCATCATAGTCTGAGCTGAAGTTGTCATCACTGTGGACCTCATCCATCTGACATCCAGTGGTTCAGAGACAGTAAATAAAAGACACTGATCCCTAAATTCCTCCCATGGAGTCAAAGTGGACTGCATAGACTCAGGCTCCAGCCAGGTTAACCCTGTTCCTCTGGGTTCACCTATTTTCAAGTTGTGTAACATGGCAGAGATCCAGCACTTGTGCAATAACATGAGCCTTGGGCTGGCTGAAAGAACACCAGTTCAACCAGTCATCATTTCATATCCTTGGGTTGATGGAGGAAAAACAAAGTTATGGCCAATGGAAGCCCTGATCCTCTCTCCTGTGAGCATCAGTAATGACAGAGATGGGAATCAAGAGTCTATCTTCAGCTATTTTCTCCTGGAAAACAGCTGATTCTGCGACAAGGTCTTTTTTCTAGGTTTTTTCTTTCTATTTTTCATC
This sequence comes from Echeneis naucrates, assembly GCF_900963305.1. Taxonomy (NCBI): domain Eukaryota; kingdom Metazoa; phylum Chordata; class Actinopteri; order Carangiformes; family Echeneidae; genus Echeneis; species Echeneis naucrates. The sequence goes on from NC_042534.1 coordinate 12,405,756, forward strand.
TTTCATTCTACATTAGTTGGTGATAAAGGCTGTCCAGATTGTACATAACAGCTGTCAAATATGTAATCCATCTCTACTTTCCTCTACTCTAAAGGTTTCCCTCTGAGTTCATATTCATGTTGGTCTTTATTCCTAAACCCTAAAAGCCAGCAGTAAACACATTTCCCTTCTAATAAAACATTGGCAAAATATATCTTTTAACTTGCTAAGTGCCTATAATGGCCCCTCCAAGGGGTACATTTATAGGTTTTTTTTAACCATTAGCTCATGCTACAGTTGCTGTGATATGCTCCGAAGCTATGAAAGAGAGCACAGGCCATGAAAGTGTTTAATCTGAAATGGCACCAACCTGCAAAACATTCATCTTCTACTGCTTAGCCATTTCTCGGTCACGTGTGGTGCTGGAGCCAATCCCAGCTCAGATCGTATGAGGATGGGGTACACCCTGGACAGGTCACCAGTCCATCACACAGAGACAGACAGAGACAAACAACCATTCACACTCACCTCGGACAATGTAAAGTTACCTATTAACCTAGACACGGATGTCTTTGGATGGTGGGAGGAAACCAGAGGACTCGGAGGAAACCCACACAGGGACGGGGAGAACATGTAAACTCCACACAGAGAGGCCCCAGGCCGGGAACCGCACCCACGAGGCAACAGCACTGACCACTATGCCGCTGTGCTGCCCACAAAAATGAATTTATGACATCAATTTCCACATGCATTCACTACATCCACTTGTACATCCATTTCTCATCACATATTGCTTAAAATGTATGAGCATCACTATGACATAGACAGCTAGAGGCTGAACTCAGATCTGCGTAGAATAATCCTGTTTAACAGAATTCTGGATCACGTTTTTGCTTTTTAAAATTTGCTTGCTGGAGCGGGGAAAAAAAGGAACATGGTCCGGGTTTCCTGTACAGCCATGTTATCTTTTGTAACCACATGAGATGCCCACGTGAGATTAACTCAAGGCACACAGGGCTGGTCCCCACCAGGTGTGCGAGTCCTTCTTGTACATCTGGCTACAAACTGAGTTGTTCGCTTGTGGGAGCAAGAGCTTTGACAGGGATGGCTGGAGCGCCATTTCCAATGGATGCTTTAACAGGGAAGACGAAGGACTCTCCCAGTAAAATAAACCACAAATAGTTCTCGTGAAACACTGCACCCTGCCGCTCGGTTTCTGCTTGTTGACACAACGGCTCAAGACAGATTGTTTTTCAAATACGCAACCAGTTGTCAAATATACAGTGTCAAATTAACTTAGGAGTTGCCTCCCAAAGGCCTGTGTTTTTCATACTGCAATTGTACATTTTCTTTGGGTAGCCTCCCAGAAGTGGAGGAAACCACAGACATGAAAATACCTACGTGAAATGAAGCTTAACCATACTGCAAACTGGGTGGACCTATATAATACATCCTGTGTGCTGACATGCTTTAAGATGACAGGAGTATTTTTTAATTATTCATCATGGTTTGTTCAATCTTTACAGTTTATTCTTTCAATTATATTGTGCATTGTTTGAATTTCTGCACCACCAGATTTTGTAATTTCCAAAAACGAATTAGCTACATAAAATATCATATAATCTCACGCTGCGTGCAAAATTAGACAGGGTATCCCAGCCTTTGAAGAAATGCTGACCTATCCCCTTTTTCTCTTTGTGGATAATCAGAAAATCATGATAATCCAGAGAAACATGGCTTAGTTTTGAGAGCAACCATTTTCTGTCTCATATGAACCCTGCTCTTCCTCAACATCCTTTTGAAAATGTCCAAAAATGGAGAGGAAAGAGGAAAAAGAGAAGCGGGTTTGGAGGGGGGGGGTTACATCTGACAGGCCGTTCCAGCGATGAGACCCATGACTGACACATTTTCTGTGGAACAAGACAAGTATGTGAGTGTGTGAGAGAGATAGATACAGAGAGTGAGAGGTCGACATAGGAGGAATGCCTTTCACATACCCAGAAAGTGAAATGTTAACAGATAGTGTCTCTCTCAGTCAGCTGAGTGAACTCACGGGACTGAAGCTCCAGTTCACTAATTTCATTAAAATCCCGGCTAGCCAGGAATTTTGCAGGGGCACAGGCATCCCAGCAGGCCTGAAATCTCTTTATACTCTAACTGTAAACCCCGCCATAGACACTGATGTGTCACATTTTCAATAATGAGCCCTCATTTGATCTGCTGCCTTAGAAATGGTCTTCAGTCTGGGACAACTGTCACTGTTTATCCATATTATGAAGATAACAGGCCCATCTTCTGTGGTTTGGCGGTGTCAGATGAGAGTGTGGAGGAGACTGTCAGATGAGAGGAGAATGAATCATTGTGTTGCTATGTAATTGAATGATCCAGTATTCATGATGGACATGATGGTGAGATCATTTCCCAACATTAGACCTGGAGTTGGCCTTCACGGCACTGGTGTGGTGCAAAGGAGCATCGCAGTTGCTCTGTATGTCCTAGCATATTAGGTATGACAGGAAATTCTTCATTTTATTGCTGACCATTTTCCAAAGAATAAAAGATGAATCTCCCTACTTACATGTTTCCATTTATCTCACTACAGTGTGAAAGTCATTTAGCAGCAACTTGAAACTTCCTTGACACAATCTATAAATCACAAAAACCATTTTTTAGGATTCAAATTTTCAGCTCATGGCCGTACCAGCACGACATCTTGAACTTGCATAAGTTTCCGAAAATGAAAATTGTATAAACCTTTACCATGATCTATAGCTAGAGCCTAACATAATGTTGGGGAAGGAGCCAACTTCAGAAAAGAATGGACAATGAATGATGCAACAAATATCCCAAAGCTCAAAAAAAATATATATATATGGAGCTCCCATAATGTAATGCTTTCTGATTACATTAACAGGGTTACTTTTTCAGACTTGACCAAACTCTTCCTGGTCTGGTGAATGCATTGTACGGCCAAAACTGAGTAGTACTCCATAAAAGCATTGCTTTAATGTAAGGTCACTGTCAAAAGTCTTTCTTTCTTTCTTCTGATGAGTTTTAATGTCTCTGAACTGCCCTTCGTGTGATAGCACATACAGGTATTTGATGCATTATGTGAGATTACCTACATCTCCTTCACTGTGAGGTCATGACAGATGGAGACTAGATGGGAGTTTTGATAACATGTCATTAGTCGAACACGGTGCTGTCCTGGGCACATTTGTAAAGCAATAGCAGACATGGTGCAAGGTTCACCTTGACTTTGCCACTGCAGTACAAATCAGTAAGTTACAGAAGAAAGTAATCTTTTTCACATTTTTCGGATGGGAGCACAGAAAAGCAATTTACTGCACAAGGTAAATACACAAACTGGAGTCACAACCCCCCCCCCCCCCCCCCCTTCGCCTTGCTCTGTGTGCCCGAGTGATAAAAGGCATGAGGATAGGAGAAAGACGACTAGGTACACAGATAAATGGACAAAGTGATCCAGTTTGCCTCATTAGAAAAAAACACTGTGTTCCCAGCAATCCTAGCAGGACTAGGTTGTCATGGAAACCAAGCAGCATTGTCGCAGACTGTTTCCGAAGGGCTCTTGTCTGTGTGTCTCTCCACATTTGTTCTTCATCAGGGACACTCAGATCACTGATATTCTACACCACGGGGCTATGACTCATGCACATCTTTTTTTCTTTTTTTTTTTTTTTGTGCATCTGCAACAAGAGTGGTTGGAAAGAAATTGCACATATACCAGGCACCCATGCACACAACTTGCTACAAATATATAAACACATGCAAGCATGCACACAAATAAATCTGCAACGCTACTCTGCAAATATGCAGAGTAGCGTTGCTTGTATTTCTAAATCAGGTAGCAAGCATAGCTGGCGACACTTAAGATGTGAAGGTTTTCCTCTCATGGCTTTGTCAGCATGTGGCAGATATGTGTCACACCATGCAGTTCTCATTTCTGAGTGGTTATCTTCGTGTCTCTCTGCCTTTGTGATGTAGGTTGCTTCCCCTCATTATATATCAGGTAGATTATTTGCTTTAATCACCCTTTAGTCTCGCAGATCGGCTGATGTGCTCAGTGCATTTCCTGCTTATCTAGGCCACCAGATGTCAAAATCTGGAAAGCTAGAGCAGCATTCTGAGCACCAGGCAGCGAGAGGAGACGAGTGATGTGGTGGAGAATGCCAGACTTCATAGGGAGGGGTTGTGAGAGGGGCAAGATGCATGTGATTGCCAATGTTGCTTCAGGTACACCAGGTGATTTTCATTTGAGTTGAAGATAGGAAGCATAGTGCAGGACACACACACACACACACATACTAAAGTGCAAGGTAGAACAAAGTACCGTTGCCTACAGCTGTTTCATCAAAGCATTTGCACTGGTAGTTTTTGAGTGCCTGTCTGTACATACACACAGGCACATATACAAACCTACGTTGTATAAGTACAAAGACACACTGGTGCCACCATTTATCTCTCCTGCCAGCTTGATTTGGCTGCTTTTCTTTATCTTAAATCTTTGCTAACTTGGATGGGCAAACACACACACACACACACACACACACAGAGTGACATATGGACAGGTACAGGTAGCCTTGTTCGGACGTCGCACTGATTGAGGATGCCTGAACCTTCAGGTGACATCATACAGTCGATCTGATCTAGGACCTCAGAAATAAGGTTTTACCTTCTTAGGACCGGACTTCAGTCCCCATGAAGATTACAGGTCCCAGCAAAGGCAGTATTTTATTACAAAAGGTCTCATAATAGCATCAAAAAGAAAAAACACTCACACACACACGCCCACTTTAAATATGTCATTAACTGCATATGGCTTATATACATCTTTACATTCCATCTATAGTAGGAGGATAAAAACATCTTCAAGATGTGGATGCTGTGTTCCAAAGAGTCTTTCATCATTACAATCCCACCACTTTGACATCTTTTCTTGGTTACTCCTCCTCACTTATAGATTATGTCCTTTCAGTGTTAATTATTCTCAAAGAAACCATATTCAGTGGTTATTTGGCATTTAACCCATTATGTCATTATATAATGCATTGAACAATTTAAAATGCCACAGTATAATTAACTGTAACACTTCAGTTTGCAGTCGTTTTTGTAATTGTAACTCTGTAACTCCACCACATTCTAGTTACGTCCTGGTTTCTGTCACAAGATGAATGCTGATTGGGAATAAACAGTTAGCTGCTCCACAAAATGCCATTTCAAGAATATTTTTTAAACAGTCTTGCTTTTGGTTTGTACAGTGAAACCAGCTCTATGTAGAAATTATATTCTTTTATCCAGCTAAATAGTCAGTTCTTTGGAATTAATATGGCAAGAATCCTTTTACAGACAATTTACAGTTTGACCTTGACAATAATATTGTTTTCCTACTTCTTTATTTCTTTTTAATTCTTGCTATACTTTTGCTAACTGCTTTCTCTACAGTGACATAGTCATGACTTTAGGATTTTTGTATTTATGAAAGGTATGAAAAATCCCACATAAAGTATGATTCTCATTTATCTTCAAGCCAACATACATCCAATAATACAGCTCCAGAATAAAAATGGTCTATGACCTTGACCTAATCGATACTGGGTAGACCATTATGATGCGCACAGAGTTTTGCCTTCCTGCAACTGCCTCTTTCCAAAACCATCCATATCCATCTTCCAGTGCATTAAATGAACTAATGAGGCGTGAAACTGCCTGTTAAAGGCACTGATTGCGAAGTGTGGGGCCGCTTCCATAACTGAACAGCATGTAAGATGTAAAGGCAGCTATTTTGCAGCCAACTGCAAATCAAACATCAGTTAACAAGAAAATCAGAGTCTTGTATGAATCTCACCAGAGTCTTGAGCTCAGCGGTGCATAGCTGATGAGTTTCCTGTCTAGCTGCTTCCAACCAGCCAGGCAGCCTCCTGGCAATCCACCCTGTGTATGACTCATCACATGGAGCATGTGATCCCTCACTTAATGCACGTAGACACACTCTCTCTATCTCTCACAGACACACACATACACATGCAGTCATATTTCTCTGCCAGGGTCTTCCCTTCCCAACAGTGCATTACATGCATTTAGAAATCCCTGACAAATATACAAAGGGAAGCCCTTAGTGTTCGAGTTTGTGTGTGTGTGCCAGTGTGCGTGTCTTTGTGCAGCGATGTTTGTGGGGGGGGGGTATATATGAGTGGCAGTGTGACTGGGAGTGTGTTGATTTTCCTACAGGGCTACCGTTTGATGAGGGATGAGTCATCCGGAGACCCCGAGGAGGACTGGCAGGTTGGTGATTCACCCTTCGAGAAAAAAAAAAGAAAAAGAAAAAGAAAAAAAGAACTGTGTTTGTGTGTCTCTTTGCACATTATTTCTGGTAAGTATATATTTCCACACACATGATCTGTACTTTATCATATGTACATTTGTATGCATTAACATATTTACCTATGTGCAAACATTAATAAGGGCGCACATGAACGTATTTTATTATTACAACTGTGTGTCAGTTTGTGAGTACGCACAAGTGTGTATGTATATTGCTATATATGTGTCCTATGGTAGACGGCTCGCTATGGGCTGTTTTTGTTTATTTTCCTGCAGAGTGGGGATAGTCGGTATATGCATAATCAGAGGAACACCACAGGGGATTGTTCACTCCATTAATCCAGTAAGCAGAAGAGAATTCCTCATTCGGCACGATACACCCTCAAACTAACGCTCTTATCTGCCTCAAACACAATATTAATGGCATCATGCAACATGCATGCAAGGATCTCTACTTATTCATAGATGTGATCTCATTATTTCCTTGTCAGATGCGTATATACCTTTAAGGCAGGAGAAACTAAGAGGACCAAATTGATATTCCGGTGGCCCCAAATCTGTATCTTTTTCTATTATTCAGAAGTCTTTTGTATCCAGTGAGAAGCGAGATTTTCTGATTGTTAAATGATTCTTTTTTATCAATCAGCAACTCTCTGCAGCACAGAAGGAAGGAAATGTGTTTTCAGCCAAGTTTGACAGAGATTCTTTGGACACATTTTAAAGCATCCTGACAAAACACTCAACCACTTCATGCATCGATTAAACCAGCACCATTCACTGGGAATTGTTCAAGGTCAATAAAAGCATTCAGCTGTGTTGTAAATATGCTGTGTACATTACGGCACACACAGGAGGAGTTCTCAGAGGCCGTAATGAGCAATCATCAGATGAATGTGTCTGTGGTTATCGCAGTCAGAGTCTATCTCTTTACATTAAGATGATTGATCAGCAAGGCGGGTTTGCTCGGCTGATGATGAGGCGGCTATCTAGAAGAGACAACAGCAAGATCATTAATCTTCCCTTGTGATGAGGCAAGGGTGTGCGTGTGTGTGTGTGTGTGTGTGTGTGGGGCTTTTTCTGATGGTTAAAAGCAGCGCTTGTTTGTTCACATTCTGTCTCTCTAAGTCTCTCTCTCTCTCTCTGTTTCTCTCACTCACTCACACACACACAAATACACACTGATTTGCTCTCCCAAGGGTCACCTTGAGCCACACAAATTGGCTTTGGTTGGTTGAGGTCTCACTGGTTGCAAATTAGTCAGCCGCTGCTTCTCTTTGAAAGTCTGAACTCAACTCTCTCCCTCTACTGTCTTTCTAAGCATCATTCTTTCTGTCCTTTGTTCTCTCTCTTCAGCCCCTCTCATTTTTCTGTTTTTGCTGCACTCTGCCTTGTTTTCGCTTTTCCTGACTAATCCCCCCTTTCTTTCCCCTCTCATTTATCAAATCTGTATCTCTTTCTCATTCTCACTTTATCTTTGTCTCTCGCTCACTCACTCCCTTCTCTGTTCCTCTTTCACTGCTGATGAATGGAGTGGAAAGTTCTCCCACAGTATCACTGAACGCAGCTGCTTTGGCATTTCTTTGCTCATTCATTCAGAAGGCTGTTAAATACAGTTCCGCTTTCCAACTGTTATTCTCCCTCTGCTGTTTACGTGAATGCATTACTTCAGCCTTACTTATCGCCGCGGTGAATGAGCTTGTTTGCTCGGCTGACATGCAGGGACTTGGGAAGTGCTTTCATTTAGGAAGCACGATACTGCTGTGTCACCAAAGTAGTCCAGACTATTCATTTCCCTGCAAGCTATGTTGTCAGTGGAAAAAAGCTTTTGTTTTGTTGTTGCACGCATCCATATTCAAAATGGAGAGCTCCGAAACAATCAGGTGTGTAAATAAAAAGTGCATCCATGAAAAGCTTGTCTATGAATGACAATGAGCCTTAATTACACTCCGAGAAATTTGCATCTAAACACAGATTATGGATGCTGGCTTTGGCATTTTGATTAGCAGCTAATGTTTTCATCTTGGTTTTGTGAAGGCAGCATTTTGCATTCTGCATGAGAGCTGGACTTTTATTGATTGTCTTTTGCAGCACTCTAAGAGCGCCTTCTATTTCCAATTAGCATAATTACAATTAGTGGGGTTGGTTTGTCCTGTTTCGCCTGAATTTGATCACCTCATGCAGCTCCAAATCTGTAAGTAAATGGGAGATAGATATGTTTTAGTACGGCACAGTGCACATGCAAACAGCACTAAACAACAACATCTGTACTCTGCAATCAGCAGGAGCTACAGGGAAAGTGAGCAGCAGAAACATTTAACTCAAAGCGTCAGCTGAAATGATTAGTTAGGCAGACTAACATAGGCTAACTGTTTCTGACATTCAAAGCGGAAGCAGAGTGAAAGTAAACTTCTCCAAACTGGGTATAATTGCCAGTAAAAAAAAAAAAAAACCTCAAAAATATTAACTTCTATATCATAAACAGTCCTAAATCATAGTAATTTCACTTAAGCCAATCATCATCACTTATCATGCTCTTAGAAAAAACAAATGAAAAAAAAAAAAACTTTGCAGCTTCTCTCAGGCTGAGAGAGTTGATGGTGAAAACTGTTGAGTTTAAGGGGCTCAATTTGTATGTCTCATGTAATTGTCGGTAACAAAAATGTATTAGATTACCCGTTACTGAAAAAACTAACGGCGTTCCAGTCATTGATAATATACGTAGGAAATGGCAGGAGGGTTCAAGAGAGGGACACTTGAGCTGATCCAACAGGGCTCTGCGGGTGAGTCTTATGAAAACGATTGTTAACCTGTACAATATTTGCTCTTCTTGCATGCATGCAGTGTGGCACTTTCACAACACACTAGAAAGCAAAAGCAACAGACTGAAGCAGTGGTCGCTTTGATCAAAACCAATTGAGTCCTCATCTTTTGTCTTGCCACTGGCTGCGTTGGCATGGAAACCCCGGAAGAGCGGGGAACACTGTGGTCGATCAGCAAATGGGTCACATGGAGAGGAAAACAAGCAACGACTCACACACATACACACACACACACACACACAGTTAAAACTTATGAGACAACCCCTTTAGCATCAAGTGCTGTGTTACAATGTAAAGAAACCCCTGAACTATTTCACCACCTGTTCAAAGAATGAGCACCTTTCTTTTGCACAACACGATTGCGTTGCAACATACTATACAGTTAAAGTATAAGCCATTAACCTTGTGTTTCACTTTGTTGGTGCGTTGCTCTTTGGACCATTGCAGTGTTCATTTCACTTACCCTTTAAACATTCATTTTAAGGTATTCATTATTGATATCTTAGATGGGAAAGCCATTTGGAAGGCAGATGTAAAAGAAAATGTCAAGAGGGGAATTTGCAAAATTAAAATTGGCTCGCTCCTAGGCAGCCCGGCTTCCTGATGGTGGTGCTGAGGCAAAAGGCAGGCAGACAGGCAGAGGGCTAGAGAGGAACCGGCCCTCTCTAGCTCAAGGAGAGCCCTGCACAGTGACTCACTGCTGGATACAGAGGATATTCACTGCAGACAAAAACACAGGAAGCAAGGAGATAATGAGACAGAGAAGAGAAGAGAAGAGAAGAGGAGAGGAGTGGAGAGATCATTCTCAGATGTTTGCCGAGATGCACTCCTGACCAATTCACTGCTGAAGACAGTGTGTACTTGGCTCCAAACCACTTGTGTTTATGGTCCCCAAACCAGTGAAAAGATTTAGTGTTACAGGAGTTATGTGTGTCTTGGTCCACAGCCACATCTTGGTGACCTTGTAAAAGCATCTGCAGGGCAATGTGATGCAATAAAAGATCATGTTTACTGCAGCAAAATCTGCGCAGGCAAACAAAAAGTTTGCAACAGAAAATAACTTCTCAGTCTGACAACCTTTTGCAATTAGTTTTAAATAGTGATACAAGTGATGTAAAGAGATATAAAGTATGCATACACAGACACAAACACATAGACACTCCCACATTTCAATGTGTCTAGCTGGCTCTCCTACTTGGTTTAGGGCTGGCATTCAGTTACATCATTCTTCAGAGAACGGAAGCTCAGATTACAGGAAAGGCAAACACAGGCCTCTGGGGTCTGCATGTGTGTTTGCAAGTGTGTGCGAGTGTGCAATTGCTCTCCCTGTATGCTCTTCTTATACAGCCAATCAGAATGCCCGACACGTTTCTCTCTATGGATGCAGTTTGGTTTGGGTTCAGATTTCATCATTCAATCTGACACACAGTTTCAGGGCTGTTTGTATAGGTGAGATTTGGGTGATGTGTTTGTCTCTGAGCAACACACTTTCACACTTTGCTTCTTTGTTGAGAATTATTTTGTTACTTTGTACACTTAATTCACTGATTAGAAATATATTTAGGTAATATCAGATGCAAATGTAATACGTCTATGTTTAATAAAAATTCTCATATTGCAGCACCAGCTTGGGGATAATACAAAGAGCTAAATGATCCAACAGTTCATGAAATTTTGTTCTGCTGATATTACAAAGATATTTCTTGACTGAAGAGGTCACTTGAGGTCTTTTCATTTTATCTAACAAAATGAGCTTCACTATATTTACTGGAAAAACCCTCTGTATGATCTCAGCTGTTGTATTCCTCCCTAAGTAGGTAGATAATATTTCCAGGCATTCAAGCAGTTAACCACGCAAAGGGCTGCATAATTACCATGGAGACATGCAAGAGCAGCTGAGAGCATCATCACCCAGCAGGTTGAACGGGAGATAAAGAAGAAGTTGGGACAAAGTGCTTTACAGTTCACCAAGCATCTCCTTCCTTGTCTCTGCCACTGAGCATGTGAGTTAAATTAGTGCTGTATAATTAACAAGACCAAATGGGCTCGCAGATGTTCCAAAGTCAATTGAACATCAATAACTCCATCTGAGGCCGGTGACTGTCTCTCACTTTATCTCTCAACCTGTCTGTCCCATCCCTTCTGTCTCTCTCTGTCATCCTCCTTGTCTATAATGTCACATTCTGACGCCCCCCCACCCCCGCCCCTCCCCCTATCTTCAAACTGTGGAGCTGAGATGGATTTCACACTCTGTTTGAAGCTGCTTTTCAGCCGCTTGGATGGATGGGTACAGTGCGTTTCTGTGTGCCGTTGCTGATGCAGCCATCCCTCTCTCAGCATCTCTGGAGCTGGCGGGCTGTCACATATGTCTGCAGCGCTCTGCTCTCTGCCACTCACAGCTTTCATGCTCTGATAACAGTGATTTGCGCCAGCCCTGTTCATTATGTGTGTTATGTTTCCTGCTGCATATGGGTAGAGTGCCACCCCACTGCCCTTCACATAACATGATGTAAGCAAGCATGCACTGCTGCCCTTTTAGGCTCACACTCTGAGTAATATTTTCACACAGAATCAAGCTTCACTACCTGCCAAAAAACAAGGTCTGGGTCCAGCTAATGGAAATCTGGTGCAGATTATTCTACAGCCTGCTCAGTGACTTTAGCCATACATAGGTGTGTTGTTTAGCTCTCTTATTCTCTAATCTACGTAAAACAAATCATTATCACTACAGCTAATTTCTCACAAAGAAAAGGCTCTTCACACCATATGCTGCCAGCTACAGAGAGATAAAATATTCTATGCTCTTTTAACAAAATCTCACAGTTAGGTAAATAAGCTACACCGAACAGCTTGCAGCTAAACATAAAGATAGGAAGCCGGAGAAAACAGATGGATTTTCTTCTATTCAGAGTTAATAAATTTCAGCAGCCATCTCATTAGTCAATTCATTACTGTATTTTATCTCACTTGATAAATATAAAAAAAAACCGAAATGCAAAGACAGTTTGTTGGGATTTATATGTGCAGGAAGGTGGATTGTGTTATCTTTGGAGAGAGCAGAGGAGAAAGTTTTGTGAAATTGCTCTTTGTGCCAGGCATGTTTTGTCATGTCAGGAAATCCCACTGGGATCCTCCACGAGGCCAGTCCTAAGGGTCTGTTTTGGTCTCAGGCTGTGGAGGGACTCATCCTTCATCCTCTCCTTGAACCTGTGATAAATAATTCTGGAGATTACACTGTTTTTTGGCAGGTGTGTTCAAGGTCAAGATTGAGTTTTTATTTCTAACAGGTGGCGCTTTTCTGAAAACGACCTGCAGGTATTCTCACATGTCATATTAGCCACTCTGTGTGTATTTTACTGTGCATTCCAAAATGAGACATTATCCTAATAAAAGTCTGCACTTGCAGCCACAGAGTGATATGCTGAATCGAGTTTTTGCCCAAACTAGGCCAACAACCCACATGACTTCAAAGGCTGTAAAACAAAAGAACACACACATTGTAATTTTTCTCAGCAAGGATTCACAGAGCATTACAATCTTTTACATTTTGGCTAGAGCAGCAAGTTCTGCTGTTAATTAGTTCAATATATAGTTCGCTTCTGCCCCAAGGCTTTATTAGCTGAAAATCAGATTGAGCCACGATTAATCTGTGCTGTGGTAGAACTGAAGTAAAAGACACAAACTCACTGAAGTCTGAAGGCTAATTCAGAGGAGGGCAAGACGGGAACTCCCCCTTACTGAGTACAGATTGAATGCAACCCTGCCTGGAAGAAGAATATCACTTCCTCTCCATTCACACTATCTGGCGTCTCCACTTACTTTTGATAATGCAATTCAGTGAGGTGACAATAATGTGGCCCTCATGCAAAACCTGCCGGTCATATGCAAAGCAGAGTCACTCAACTCAGAGGGAAGACAAAGCTGATAAGATGGCAGTGATGAAGAGAAGTTGCCAATAGCTGGAGGCTGATACTGAGCTTCCCAATATTAAATCTGGTCTTTGTTTCATAAATCATATGCAGAGATAGGTCTCCTGCTACAGATGTTCGGGACTCTTGTCATCTTTCCTTGACATGACCAGCTGCCCAGCTGATGTCTCCCTCTTGAATTATGGTCTTTTTTAGTTACTACGCTCACTTTCTGACTCTATTGCCCTCACAATGCAGTCTGTATTTCAGTTTCTCTAGCTGTGGTAGCAGCATGACTCATACGCACTGTGCCACTCTGTTCCTGCTTTTCCGCGAAACATCACAAGGATCATGAATTTTTCCCCAGCCTAACTTTGAGAGAGGGAAGATGATAAAAGGTGAGTGTAATAGAGGGGAGGAGGGGTAGACTGACAGAGCTGCGCAGACATACAGAGAAAGACACAGATAAACTTTTGACTTTTAATACTTGAATGAATAATCTGCCAAGAGGTAGACAAAACAAGAGAATGTGGGAGGAAAAACTCCTCCAGGAGTTACTGTGATTGTGATGTGGTGTGTGAACCGAGGTGAGTTGGTGGCAGTGAACAGCTCTCTAGGCAACAAAGGATTGTCAAGGTAATGTTGGTACTCAACCCACAGATAGTCCTGGTGGTTTCGGAGTATCTGGTCTGTGCCGGCAACACGAAACAACAGAAACTGATTATTTATAAAAAATTTTTTTTTAGGAAATTCCTTGAAAGTGTGAACAGTTTTACAAGTGTTACAAGCCACTAGCTTTTCAAAAAAAGAGGGGCTATATTTGCAAACCAGGGACACACACTGACCTTCCGTGGGCAGCATGCATTCACATAACACCAGCGTTTACAATGATAAGGGCAAATTTATCAGCAAAAGTGACAAGCAACATAAAAATATAGTCGGAGTTGTGTGTATGATAAATGCCACATATAATATTTCTATGAAATAAATATCTTCTCCCCTATTAACTCTATTTTGGTCTCCACTAACTCCCAGGAGTAATTTCTCTAGCTTAATCCTCCACCGGTTCATTGATAACAAACCATTTCCTACAGTAACTGTGCTTGCTTTGTCTGGTGCAGGACACATAGTCTAAAATAGGTTTTTTGAGACTTGTCGCCGAAAAACAGCTGCCAGCTAGAACTAATCAGGAAAATCTGTTTAGTGACCCACAGGAGAATTGGTGGGTCACATGAAAAAAAAAAAAAAAAAGATAGAAAGACCTATTTAAGATGCTATGAAACTGTGCTGCGCTGAGGACTCATTTCCCATGTTAATGTAAAATATTGATTTTAGGAGAGTTAAAGTTGAAAGATTATTGGTTGTTAGGGAATTACACATCCTATCTATTCAACACAGTAGTTAGGAGGCACAGGAAGAGCGACAATACAAGTTACAGAGGCTGCAGTGGCCTTGAAAAATTACAACACAATTTGCTATTTATGCAACACTACGTTGAAACACAGAGAGACTGTTGGTTCTGTGACTGATCAGACAGTGAAAGGGACACTGCATGAAGTCAACCTCTGTAGAGCAGAAGAAAGCCTTTGTTCACAAAAAAGCAGAAAGCTGCAGGATAATTTTCTACAGAACACAAGAAGAAGCCGGACAGCCTTTAGCGTCAGATTCTTCTGTCAGATAAGTTATAATAGATTAATTGGATCACATGGAAGGTGGCATAGACCTTTCCAGGTCTACCACACATGAAATCTGCCATCAAAAATAAAGGCAGGTTATGATAAGCAACTGTTTGTCCAATTTCCTTTGCCTTTGTTCGCTAAAAACGAATAAAATAGCATTCAATTGACTGGATTTGCAATTGCTTAGCATTTTAATAAAACTACACAGGGCTCCACACGCATATTAACATGCTTCCATTTCACATGAAAATGCATGCACATATATATCATTGTCACATCCCTCTCAGCCCTTATTTCATTGACTTCATCCCAGTGAGCAGAGAAGCACAGAAAACAAAAAGAACCTCAGTTTTCAGACTCTGTATTACTGTGTGCCATCTGTTCACTCCTCAATTTTACATGATGCAAATGTATGTAAAGTGTATACAAACCACCCTGGAGTGACGCACAAAAGCTATGTCTTCACACATTTTCCACTCTGAAGCGTGTGTCAAACAATGTGAGAAAGACTGTACAGCATCAGGTAGGTATCTGTAAAGTCATTTGCAGAGCAATTGAGGGAGCAGCATATCAAATGTTAACAGGGTATTTTATCTTTGAAAGGATGAATACTTTGTAATAACACTGTCACTTGTTGGCTATTGGCCATACTTTACTGCAATGCAGTATATCACCGCTGCATCAGTGTAAAGAAATCAAATGTTTACTTTTCTCCCTCTTTGATGGATATTGGAAGCAGAGAAACGGAGTCGCAATAAATTTGAAACTGTCTTCCTGATGCTTCGAAAGATGTTCGGGGGGGTGAATTATTCACAGAAGCATCCTGATTAAAATGTGATTAATCAGTCTATCCAAGCTGGCCCACATGGCAACGCAATCTTCAAACACTGCAGAGAGGTATTAAGGTTGGTTAGTATATATGACGACAATCTCATTATGGAGGCCAATAGCATGAAATCTCCCTCTTTATTTCTCCTTCCTCTCTGCCTCACTCCCTTGCTCTCTTACTATTGTTCTTTCAAATATGCAAAAGAGGTATCTCCTTCCATGCTGTAATAAGCACTAAATATGCAAAGCAGATCAAAAGTTGGAAATTTAATAAATTTCACATTCACAACAAATTAGGTTTTACTGAGGTGTCTTGTTCGCCAATTGCAATACATTTATGGGCTCAATCCCTTTAATTGCTGCGCCTCAAAGCTGACCTTGAAACAATAAATTTAAACAAAAGACAATTTTGTGCATATTTTCAACACAATTACAGCTGCGGTGAAAGACTGGGTGATAAAGACGAGAACAGAGAGGTCAAACACATGCAGGTTCTCAGTGTTGTCATTCAGGTGATGAAACGAAGCGACTGTGCTCTCTGAACTGATATTACCTTGACTATCTGCACTGCAAGGTCTCATGTCTGCTGAATTAGTCTCTGAAACCCACATCCATTTATTAAACTAGGCCTGGTGAGTGACACACACACACACACATACACACGCACGCACCTATGTGCAGAGAAAAACGCTGTATGTCTCTTCATGTTCATTACCTGCAGATGTCTTCATGATTGCATTGATATACATGAGCTTGAATCCACGTGTACATGCATGTGAGCCTGACTCCTAATATCCATGAGTACACATCGTGTCATTATGAGGGCACACATAATGTACTCCCAAGATAATGCTCTATGCTGAGCATGAGCCCTCTGGGGTTATTCATTAGCTTTAACACATAAACTACATTTATTAACTGACATGCCATATTGAGAATGATTCTCTTAGCCATGGGGATCATTTTCTTGAGAGCCATGGGGCTATGACTGCCTAATGACAAGAACAAACTTGCCAAGAAAAAGTTAAGTATTTCAAATGTTGCGGCAGTTTTCTTCAGCATCTTTCATCTCAGCATGACCCAGAGGATGACCCCCGCAGAAAAAATGCAGGAAAATACTGTGGTCGTGATGATAATTGCCCTATTTCAGTGGTGCAGAAAAGAGATGGTATTTACAGAGTGTGCAATGTCAGGAGGAAAAACAAAAACCGGAAGCCAGCATGTTAATTTTGCACCCACTGGCTGCACTCCACACCCACTCACATGCCCATATTACACACTCAGATGCATATACCCACATGAGCTTAGGTTTACACATATTGAATTAGCAGAGTAGAAGTGCATCATTCTCATAAAAGGTTGACACTCCTCGTGGTGTTAAACTATGAGGACATTCATTCATCTTCAACTGCTTATTTGTTTTTGGGTCGCGGGGTGCTAGAGCCAATCCCAGCTCACACTGGGTGAAAGCAGGCTACACCAGGTCACCAGTCCATCACAGGGCCAACACGTAGAGATGAACAAGCACTGTCACTCACACTCAGACCTACGGACAGGTAACCCACACATGATGTCTTTGGACAGTGGGAGGAAACCCAGGCAGGCACAGGGAGAACATGCAAACTCCACATAGAAAGGCCCCAGGCCGGGAGCTAAACCCTCAACCTTCTTATTGTGGGGCAACAGCGCTAACCATTATGCTGCCCAATATGAGGACAAATGCAGCAAAGGAAATGGCAGAGTAGAATCAGTTTAACCTTTGTTGTTTTAAATATGGAGAGGCAATTCATATCTTGCCCGTGCCTGTTTGAGTTGGTTGGTTTCCAAGAAAACAATCAGTTCTCCAGCCAAATGATAAGGCCACCCTAAAACTGAGCCCCAGTGATGCACCAGGACAGATATGTAATAAAAATCACCAGGACATTCTGACATTTTAAGATTAGCATGAGGCTTTGGTATGATTTTTGAGTCATCGTGGCAGTACTTTTGTTGCACATTATGAAAATACTTGTATTTTTATCTTTAAAAACATGGGACATCAGTTCAAGTGAATCTCACCAAGTGCGTTTGATGTCTTAGGTGCCTGGAGTGAAGTCAGGCCTCATCAGCAACTATGAAGGTGAGGTACTACTCCCCAGGCAAGCCTGAGCCACCAGCCACATGTTTCTCACTCACCGCCCTGCCTTGCATCATATTCTGATCATAGCCAAATCAAATCAAATCGAATCAAATCAAATTTATTTATATAGCACCAAACCATAATAAAGTTACACTTTACAAGCACTTTACACAAAGAGCAGGTCTAGACCAAACTCTTTGTGAACTTCTTTTAAGAGGCAGAAACCTCAGGCAGGACCAGGCTCAGGGGGGGCAGGTTGAATTGAGAGAGGAGGGGGGGGGCTTGGTATAGGGATGGAGAGAGAAATAACAAGAACAGGAGAAGATAAGATGCCATGGAAATACAAACAGAACATACTGAAAACATGCAGTGATCGCAACCTGGTAGTTCTAAATGTGCACAAGTAAATATTAGCAATAGGGGAGAAGAGGAGGTTACAATGACAGGTGAGTATTAGTGTGTAATGATAACTAATGGTAACTGTTGCAGCAGCAGGTACAGAGCAGGAACATGGAGCAGAGATGATTCAGCACCTGTAGGACGGGGACAGGAGGCACAAAACACAGAGTACAGGAAGAGACAAAGTTAGACATGAGGGAGAGAGAGAGCTGCTCAGTGCAGTGTAGGCCTACAGCAGCACAACTAAAAGAAAAGAGTAATTAAACCTTAAATGTTTAACTGTAGGCTTTATCACAAAGGAAGGTTTTAAGCCACAGCAAGAGACGTAAGGTGAAAGAAAGCACGCTCTAACACTCGAGCTGAAACTCAAATGGAAAGCTTTGCATCAGAATCATTCTTAGAAGACTGGGGATGTCCAAAATTACTAAAGAGTATCAGGAGGAATATGTAGGAGTAAGTTACATGGCAAGTTTATGTGAATACCTCTCTTGCTATAATGTAGTTTTTCTTAATGGCCTACAACATCATTCATCAACACCGTTCAACTGACTGAAGCCAAGCACCTCCATCATGAGTCTGCATGCTGTGGGCCTGGATTCAGCTGTGATGAATGGAAGCGCTCTGGCACTCCCCCATCAGGAGACATGCTTTCCTGTTGTCCTGTCCATTAATGCATTATAAATGAGCTCTCTAGCATCTTCAGACAGACATGTGAGGATTGTGAGACACCACAGACTTGTGTTTCCTGTTTTCCAGTAAGGAGCACCCAATACCGCGTGACCAGGTCAGCAGGAAACCACGTGACACAGCAATCCAGAACCACCAGACCGAAGACTGAATGCAAACTGCAAACCTAAAGTAGTCATAAAACCTAATGCGGGAAAGATATTTTTTGTATTGTCCTCAGGCTGTGTTTTGACTGGTGTAGGAAAAAAATACTGACAATTTGATTTAACAGCATCTCCTCAAACGATTCACTTTATTCTATCGCAGCCAATCAGTGAGACAGTAAAACCGTGCCATTAATGCAAATTTTCATATTGAGTAATCATCTGCCTTGAGAAAAGGCTTTTTGTGATTGGAAGACATGGCTGTTCCGAGTTTGAGCAACCATAGTGGCTGCATCTCTGGATTCTCAGAGCCATATCAAAAGATATTTTTCCAGGTTTAACACTGTGAGGAAAAACCCTGTCCTTTTCATTTATGGCAAAGTTATAGTGCTGCCATGTTTGATGTCTGAGCAAAGAACTGTCAGCCAAAGCACTGCTGCACTTTGAAGCTGCTTGTTGTGCAGACACAGTCGGGAATTCAGTCAGTGTTCTGATAGTTGCTGTGTGTCACATGGCGGGCTTAAGCAAAGCTACAGCTCTGCAAAGGTGGAAATAAAGATTTCTCCTTTAAAGCTCCGACTCGGTGCTGTGCACCACGATATGCTCTCTGATCTTGTATCCTGCCTCGTGCTCATGTCAGCCCGCTAGCTATCTCCTACATACATGGAGCATAAATAGAGCACACGCGACATTAGGAAGGCTAGAAGAAAGAATGAGAGATCGTGCTGTGATCCACTTAGGTTGGTAAAGCCCCAGAGCAAGCACAGTGGTAATATGAACAGCAGCAGACATGCTACACAAACCACAAACACACATATAAAGACACCTGCACGCACACACTCTCTCTCACACACACACACACACACACACACACACACGCAAAGTTGCACTGGGAGAGTGGGAGCCACAGTGGAAAGTCTGAGTCATGAGCACTCCTTTGCCATTCTGAACCTAAATCATTGTGGCACTGAGTCACTACAGGGCTTCCTGTGTGTTCGCCTGCGTGTCTGCATGTGTGAGCATGGACAAACTTAATCTACAGTCTGAACTCTTCATATTTAAAGATGTGCGTGGCTTTTATTTTGTATGCATGTAGAGGCTAATCTTATTTCCCTTCACTTCAAGAGTGAGCTCAGGGATTGTGTTGGCACACGCAACATATCAGACATATGAATATGTATTTTCTGCCTGTATTCACATGTACATTTGGATCTAGAGGAAACCCCTTTTACAAGAGCAATGGAAACTCCATGTACTGTATCCTGTGCTGCTGAGGTGCCTCTGTTGCTATGATGAAAGAAGAGAAGAGATGAGAAGAGAAGAGAAATCAACCTGTACTCTTAAGTGTATACCTCAGCCCAAACACGTGTCTGGTGGGCAGCTTGTCTTACAGATCAAGGGTGTAGGCAGTCAAGGATGCTGCAAATAGCAACAGAGGGGGATTTTTATTTCGTTCTTATTACTGTCTTAGACGTCTTTCTCTTGCTTATCTTTCACATCTTCGAACATTGCAACATTGCCTGTGTCTCACACGCTCACCTTGATTTTCCTTCCAGCACAGTTCATTCCCAGGGCTCCCATGCTTTCTGATAACACATAATAGGGTTGCCATGTCAACATGACACTGGTCAGCAATCACACATTTTCCATAGAGATATTGAGGGCTTTTAACATTCCTGTGGTGCCAACAAGATTGTGCAAATGCACGGAGGTACATGGACATGCACACATACACACAGTCACACACTCATGTCAAGGGGATAAGCAAAGGGCATGCTGACCTGTAGTGGCACTGGGATTTTTTTGTTGTTGCAGTGGCTTGATTAACAAGAAGCCTACATGAAAATGAAAGCACAATACATTAGGCTACAGCTACGGCCATGATCTGCTTCAATCAATGCTGTCACACAACACTTGGCAGCCAACTAGCAGTCATGGTAACATGCTTCCCACAGAATTTAAAGATAGCAATTATAGACCAGCCACCACCCAGATATATTGCAGTTTATGAAGTTGAGAAAGGCAGTGTTGGATTGTGCTGAAGGAGTGGAAAATCTAGACCAAAACAGTATTGTGGAGTTCACATTGTGGTCATTGTCAGTCATTTTAAGCAATCATAGAAGACTGCGTTAACACCAAACCCCTATGTGAGACCACTGTGAAATTTTTATTAGACAACAATTGCCAGTTGTTGATAAGAAGTCATCTCAGTCAGAGCTGCTGCCCCAATTGATGCGAAAATCTGTAGGAGTGATTATGAGACAGGAAAGTGGGAGGCTTTGAAACCGAAACCAGCCCAAATGGAATCAAATGCATGTTCAGCCAACCGCCATCAGCCTACTGCTGGCTGCCTAAAAGCTTCTGACCTTTGAGAATTAGACGGATATGGAAATTGTTGCTTAACTGGTTTTGAACACGCACAACCTGTATTACTTTTGCATGTGGATTCACGCGCAGGTTCTTGGCTCAGGTGACTCTGCAAACACTGATCAAAAAATGTAATTGCAATGCAGAGATATGCACCAGCAGTAATCATTACTTTAGTTTCAAGAGGAGTGCATTGTGTAAGTTGCTCTTTATTTGTTTTCCAAAATGTCTGTTCCACCAGAGAGCGCAGGTAGTAACTGACTCTGCTCCACTTCAGGCAGGCTGACCAGGAGGAATGAAGCGGCTGGCTGCCTCAGATGACTCATCCCCATTGATGAGCTTAACAGCCATCAATTCCACTCTAGGGAGTAGAGCCCAGCACTCTCCCCCACCCACTGCACTTCTACTTGGGCTATAGGCTTCCTCTACACTCCCCCTCTCCCAGCAGAAGGCCTGGAGCTTAAATTAGAGTTCTGGCAGTGGGCCACAAGAGAGAGAGGAGCAGTGAGAGAGCAGGCAGCAGCCATTCATTCCCCTGGAAGCCTGAGTCAGATTCATTGTAACACAGGGACAGGACTGGGGGCTGGCTAAGAGCAGGTCTGTTAGTTTTTCCACAATGGAGAGGAGCTGGTCCTCTCCGACAGAAAGGTTCCATCACTGTTGGAGAAAAACTGCTGTCCTGCGTTTTATGTGTTTTACTTTTAAAAGTCATACAAAAAACTTGGGAGTAATATGCTATTACTGTCAAACATATAAATATATACATATATCATGTCAGAGCCTCGCAGCAACAGTCAGCCATCTTTATATCATATTTCAATATCCTGAGATCGATACAAAGTGAAAGACTCATTACATGGACATCTGTGAACCATTGTTGTATAATATTTGATATTTTCTTTCAATCCAGTCCCTTTGTTTTCTGTGCCGCCAAAGTGTGATGTTATCATTGTCTGAAGAGATTGGTTTTTGGTTTGCTCCCTCATTTCTTTGGCAGTTATTACATCTGAAGTCAGAGAGGTCACCTCAACATATTACACAGGTTGTAGAAAGCCATCTGTCAGATTTCATATACTACACTGGCCCGCTGGCACCGGTGGAACATTTTCGAGCAATAATACACCATATCCAAAGTACATCCCCAAAGTAATTTATGCTGCAACATCTCTGAAGGTAGATAATATGTGCTGTAGCTGTGCAACACCTGCATCAGATGTGGCACAGACATATTAGATAGTAAAGGTGCTAGTACATCCCTGCAGGCTTATATGATTTTTGAGGGGGAAAAAAACAAAAACAAAAGAACAACAAGCAAAACATAACATCAGCCTATTATTGCCTTAATCACCATCTTCAGCATCATGATCATTATAACTGTCATCTGCTGCAGCAGCAGTGTAGTTGGTGGAGCTGGAATCATCACTGTGAACCTTATTAACATTCTTTGTCTGTGTTTTCCTCCCAGGCACTTGTGAGATTAAATGAAAGGAAAATGGTTAAAATGGCCATAGTTATTCTTTCAAATTACATTTTCTTGAGCATTAATGGACATTCTGGCCAAATGTTGCTCATCACAGCTGCATCAATCCAGAGAAAACAGAGGATCATCAACACAGCTAATGGTGATGTCAGTGTTCAGGCTGGGATGTGACTACAACATCTGTTTAGTCTGATGGAGAGCACTGTGGAGGAAATGTCTTCTCAACTTTTCACGAGTGCATGAGTGCACACACACACACACACACCAACTTTGTGAAATCAACCCTAAGACTGTACCCTCGTGGGAAGACTAGCCGGGATGAACTACACTATTTCCAGTGTTCCCTTTATATACTTCACAGAATACACTTAATTATGATAAAACAGAGATATGCCCCCTGCATTTTTATTAGTGATTGTTTTTAATTATCTTACAACACTTGTTCTCATTTGCAGGCCATTCCACAGCAGGAAATGGGTAAAAAATTTCCAAGGCTGCAATAATTACATCATGAATGTGTTATTTACATTTGTGTATGTGTGTGTTTCACGTGTTGCATGTGAACATGTGTGGGAGGTGAAAGGAAGAGCAATTAGATCCGAGAGAAAATAAGAAAATACATTCGAATGAAAATGGAAAAGCGTCAATGTGAATCTGTGGGTAAACAAAACAGTGGTGAGTACTTTGCAGCTAAAACACATCACCTTTCCTGACTTTGTTTTCATGTACACTGTGCTCACAACTAAGCAAACACACTGATGGTGAGGGCATAATGGGGACATTAGCTCGTGACTTTTAAAAAGAGAAGAACCTTGTGGGAAGCAGGCAAAACTTTCTCTTTCACTTTCATTTATCTACATACACGCGCACGCACACACACACTCACACACACATTGCAATGCAAACACTTGTGAGGTCAGCATTAAGGCAAAGCTCGTCCCAGTCAGCAGAAAGGGACAGCAAAGGTGCCACACTGAAGACTAGCTGTTCTCATCCTCAGCCTAATCTTCTGATCTGTGCTCCAGTTGCAGAGGTGTGCTGCAGAAGGGGTTGTCCTACGCCGAGGAAAAAAAAAAAGAACAAAAAAAAACAAAAAAACATCAAAGATACAATCACTGAGATGATATCTGAAAGTCTGCTGTAATCCTCCACTGATGCACACCCCCACTGTCTCGCCACGAGATACCTCGTGAGAGAGATCAGACTTTAAATGACTTACAGGGCCTTCCTGCCAGACAGCATGAAATGTTAAGGTAATCGCTATTTGAGCCTTCATCTGAGAACTTTCCAGAGGCTATTGAGCACAGCAACATGGAGGCCCTTCTCATTATCCGGTTCTATGTAAATCATCATGCTCAAAAATATAGCGGAGGGGGGGATAAGAAAAAGCAGATAAGCATTCCTCGGCACTGACCTCAACAAATGCTGTGGCAGCAGACTGCAGTCATTTTAGCTGCAACGGTATGCTAAACACATTGACCCATGATCAGTGTTGATTGCCACAGGCATGGTTTGTTTGACATGCCAGCCTCTGTTAGCCAGATATGGTAGAAACAGATAATTGCTGTCACAGCTAATGCAGTTAATCTTGCTTATTGCGACGGTAATCGCAGGTCCTTCACTCCTCCCTTTCTCCTTCTCCCTGCATCCACCCTCTGTATTTGTCTCAGTCATGTTTGGGGCTATTTTTACTAAAGCAGTGGCCTTGTGATGCGACAGTCAATTATTATCTTGATAGCTGCACATCCCCAGTATTTGAATGCATGCCTTATTCAAAGCAGCACAGCAAACAGCCCTCATAAGAAGATCTCTGAAACTGCTACAGAAGGCAAGCATTCCCACCCCGACTCTCATCTAACGATCCATATTTTTTTAAACTAAATGATGCATGTTCTTATCTGATATCTGTTGCCCTCAATTTTGTTTGACCTAGATTTTCATTTTACAACAACGACTTCCCCTTTCAGATCTCACAGCACAATAGGAGACTTCTGCCAGTTAGATTTTTCTAAAAGGCAACGTCTAGAGTAAACAGGGAGAGAGCCTTGTTTGTTTGAACTGATTGTCATGCAGCAGTTATCCCCACTGTCTTCAACAAGGGGTTGTTTGACAGCCACAGTATAATGAGTGATTGCACCGAAGTGGGATTTCAAAGCAGCTATAAGTGTGTGTGTGTGTGTGCGTGTCTGCACCTGCAAGTGGCTTCTAGGTACCCACACAGAGACGAGGCTTGTCACATGAGACACAGCAGCACCACAGGCAGGAAGCTGAGCTGAAGTGATGAAGTGCAGTAACAAGTGATGTCCTCGCCAGCACTTCATCAGCATCTACTTGTATCCCTGACTAAGGGCCTGCTGCTTCCACGCACCTCATGCTGTCTGATTGTTCCGCACAACATTGGCATGAGATAATTGCGCTGTATTCTTCTCAGTTGAATAGTGCAAAAACTGCTGCCTTATTCAAACAGATTTAACTTCTGTGGATTTCAATTTTAATGTGACATGGTATAAAAGCTGTTTCAGAGACTGTTCCAGTCCATGAGGAAAAAGCAACAATGAAAAAACATTGCATACCAAACGAGTATGGGATAATGAAGAGGTATTACACTTTAGATGATGGACGTTTCATTAAGCCGACCATAGTCGTACTACGATGAGGTCTGGAACTACACTATGATGTGTGGTACAGCAAAGGGAAAGTCTTGCCATGATTTTTCATTCTAAGCCGACATGAAACGCACCTTTTGGCACAAAATCACAAAGTGAGCAGAGTGTTCTTTCCCTGGAGATTAGGGCAAGGGGTCCCTTACGTGTATTGTACTGTATGTGTGTGTGTGTGTGCGTGTCTGTGTTTGTGTTGATGATGTTTGCGGCCCTGTACAATATTCCCTGGGGGATGGAGACAGGTTGCCATGGTAGCAGCTTGAATATTGTGTGAATTGCAGTGTGTAAATGTGTACTTCATGTAGAGGCCAGACAAGGACAGTGTGCGCTCATCGTTTGGTAGCTTATCAGACAGCCTCTGAATCACTGAAAAAGACTGTTTTCAAGTGACCTTCTACAATGTGAATACCCCTTAAGTGTCACCTAAATATAGATATATGAGACAGCGACATTCATAATTACATATGCTGCATTTTATTTTTGGGCTATTTTATTATTTACTACTAAAACACTATTCACATTTTCAACTACTACTTTTCTACATTGTCCATTGATACAGGGATTCTACAACAGTTAATAATATATTTGTGTTAAATGTTAAAGTACAAGTGATATACATGCATGGCTGTATGACATTGAAAAGCATCTTGCCATGAGAATATAATGTAATACAGTCCCGTACGACATCCCCCCGTTTTTCATGCCAGAAAAGATATCCAGGATTACTAATTAGTGCAGGATATAAATTTATAACACAAATTTCCTCTTTACAAGCTCTGCCTTCATCAGCGTCCAAATGAGCTACCTCCATGTTGTTAAGTTTATATATCACACACCACCCTCAGTGTCTAATAAGCGTTTCATCATAAATCACAAATGCCAACAGTCCAGAAGCCGTCATCGACTTTGCCCTGACTACGGGCTGGGTTTAACTTGACTCTCCATCAGTAACAGTACTGGATAATTGGGTTTTCACATACGTTGTTGTCTGTAGTCGCTTTGCTCCTGAAACATTTACTCCCTATAGTTGGGCCACATCAATCTTGGCTTTGGGGCTAAAATGGGCTACATGTGTTTCCCTGCTGCACCATATTAAGTACGATATAAACAGAAATGATAAATCTTTTTTTTTTTTTTTTGTCATCATCAATATTTCAGTTCATGATGTGTTTTGGTGCTTTAAGTCTTACCACAGAAACAGCTTGCCACACTATGAGCCTGGGGCCCTCAGGCTCCCTGACGGTCTGGGGCCTGAGAAGGTCTGGGGAGTAAACACCCACTTTGCTTGGTTGGTAATCCAGTCTTGCTCAGGAGGAGCCTCACAATAAGCTTCTTGGCTTTTTGGCTCTGCCAGCACATCTGTTCTCACTATATGGTTCTTTCCTTGAGTTTTAGCCTTTTCTGTGTTCACATCTTTATAAACTTCAGTTCACCTAGGATGCTGGTCTTTGGACTGTGAGAACAAATCCATATGAGAATACAGAGAAGACACAGATGTGACACAGAATCCACCACTTTTAACCTCTGAGCCACTGGTGATAACCACTGAGCCATCAGAGGCGTTTATTTGTACTTCTTCTTAAAGACTCCCACATCTGTTTTCTAACCAAACAGACCACACCATTAGAGAATATATACTAGCCACAAAAACAGTCAGTCAGACCATATGATTGAATATAGATTTTAACCAAAATCAGCCAAATAATTGTTTATAATAATTTCAATACACTGTAACACTACATACTGATTGCATTTCTTAACTGTACTGCCCCCCCCCCCATGTCTCCCATCAACACAGCATGAATAGGAAAGCTGTGACTGACTCATCACCAGCAGACATTTGTCTGTTCACTTTGCATCACCAACATGTTGAGTGTTCAGGAATATTAATAAATCTGCCTGGTCTTCCCTGTGACAGTTTAGGCAGCTTCATGCAGGTGGAGCAGTGCCAGGAAATATTTCCTACACAGGAAAGACAATGTCAGCTGTTAGACTGAGCAACAAGAAAACACAAATGACAAAATCACTGATTTTGTATTTGCTCGGATTTTCCTCTATTTTCCTGGCAGTGTTGACCTATCTAGATGTGCCTGTTCCTTGAAAATATCCATGCGGTAGAGTGCATGTTAGTTTAATTCATATCATTTTTTTTCTTTCAAACAGTGAGCAATGTGTCTCAGGGACAGTTACATCCACTTTACAGGCACCTAAATATATAAATGGTCACTTAATTGAGAGATGGCAGTTAAATGTATTTCTCTTTGCAGCTGAGCCGTTTGGAAAGCTTAAGCTGCTAAAGTTGAGTGATTTCACTTCTGGGGATCTAATCTATGACTATTATTAACCTCTCCACTTATGAGTGAGTGAGTCACCCTGTCCAGTGACAGAGCTGCCACAAGCCCTCACTCAGCTGTCTGACTTCATGAAGGAGAGATCCAAGCCAGTGACGCCAATCCTGTCTCTGCCTCGAGCCAAAATCCTTCCTCTCCACGCAGAGGAGGTCTCATCTGCGTGACCTGCCACTCATTCTTCCTGTTGCCTCAGAGAAGAGAGTGGAAAAATGTCTTACCAAAACAACTCTTCAGGCAGTACATCCTGAATTCATCAGTACAAGGCACTTTTGATTTGTCTAATGTACCAGCACATAAACTGCTGGCCAGAGGCCAGCAGGTTGAATTAAGGTCAATGGAAGGGCCAGTGTTTATTTGATCTGCTCAACTGTCCCTTTGGGTTTACTTGGTTGCTGACTGGACAATTTTCATGCAATTTGTTCATTAATTGGCACTGCATATGATGATAAAATTTTCAAGTACTATGACGGGGTCAAACCTTTTCTGAGCCCAAGTCCTGTATGTGTGTGAATTTTCCTGGCCTATTTTGATGGCTCTGAGTTTGTATCAAATGTTTTTATCATGCAAATTATATATTGAACGTTCCTTTGACATTTAGCCCTGGGATGAATAGTAAAGGTTGTTGTGCACAATAGAACCGTACAGGCCTCAAGTTCTGACAAGAGATGAAGATACTAAATCCACCAGATTGACAATTGGCACTTTTGAGCCTCTTAACCTATAGAGAATCATAGTATACATTTTCACAGCTCTTCCATTGTATGACGTGATTTTGACGGGTAGATCTGATTATTAACTGATATAAAAAAAAAAAACTGCCAGTTGTGAATGCACTGCTTATTATGATTGCAATTCTTGTGTGCTGAGCAGCTATCCAAAGCAGTTGATTAGAAAAGACAGGGAGGAAACTGTGAGCATCAGTATAGCATTGGTGCAACATGATCCACCGCGATCTCTTTGCTTTCTGTCCTCTCTTCATCCCTTCCCTGGAATCTACAGCTCTCTCTCATTCTCTCAGTAGAAAACAGGCCTCAGGTCCCACAGCACTATGGAGGGCTGAATGTGGCACATGTACCCAGCCCCAAAATAACTTGTTTTTTTCCTCTCACTCAAAATTGAAGGGTATTGCAGCTGTTGCCCAGTACCAACACACTCACCATGGGTTGTAAAACGAACGAGCATCAGGGGAATTGGTATAATTCTCAACAGTAAATGCAAAAATAACCTAAAGAATGCATGGGAGCAGGATGTGCAGTCAAAACAAAACTAAGAATACCACTGATATTAATATGATGTCAGCACTTTCAACATGACTCAAAGTGCATGTCATGTTTGCCTTGTGAAGATTTGTTTTCTATATTGGTTTGCCATTCCGGTTCTGCCTTTTAAGCCCCCGTGTTTCTGTATAGTTTTGTATTAATCATGTTGTTCCTATGCTCAATTTTCCAGCTGGCATCTCACTATCTGACAGAAAGAATTTCCCCCTCTTTTTTTAAAGACGACATTGGGGAGGAACAGCACTCCTGTCACTTTCACTCTCTTTCTTTTTTTCTTCCAATCTCTCCACATGCTCTTTGGGTTCCCCTGCTGCCTGCTTTTCCATCCTGCATCCTTGCTGCTACGCTCGCTGCTCACATCATCTACTCTCACACTCACTGAATGATCTCATTCCTCCCGCGTTGCTGCATCTATCTTTTCGCATATGATTGAATTTCTCAGTGGAAGTCACCCGCAGGGTGTGGATGTGACAGCAGGGATTCTTGCTGGTGTCAACATGAGCTGGCTATCTCTGTTGCCATATGACAATGGGTTATTGGCTATTTTCTGACTGTAAAATGCAAGAAAAATAGCTGTTGTTTGAGTCAGTTTCATGATTCATTCTCATAAAATTTCATTTGATTGCAAACACGATGGTAAACATACCCCTCTGTTGGGCCTAAACCCTCCGGCCTTGATGTACTGTCAACACTATGGTTGAAACTGACCTTTGATAATTTTCTTCAGGGCAAAACAGCCTATTAGTAAGGTGGTGAGTAACATCACCCGGGAATTCAGAGGTGCTTACCCGTCCTCACTGACCTCTGTAGTCCTCCATGGGACACATCTTGTTTCAATGGCACACACACACGCTCAGTCATAAGCTCTCGCTGGAAGGCAGTGCTGGGGCAGCCTGCTGTTACTCCTCAGCATGTAGGCGTGTCTAGAGAGCTGATGAACCTCAATGGATTTTCTCGAGTGCTGCTCTTCACTGCGAATGAGTCACACAGTGTATCAGGGAATGGGGGCAATAGGAATCTTTGGGGATTATTATTCTGATTCATGCACAGCTGTGGTTTAGGCTTAACAGAATCCTCATTTGGAGCTTGAGTGATGGGTAAATGCAGGGATGTAGTGGCATAAAACACAAACAGGAAATGTCCTGTGGTAGCCCTGTATCATTGTGCTCATGCAGGATGTAGAAACCTGCAGGTTTTTTTGTGGTTCAGTAACATAGTTCATATTGTTCTGCACTGAATGGGTGGCATAAAAGCAAAGCTATTCCATAGTGAGGAATGTTCAAGCATTATAACAAGGAATAAAGTGGGTGACTCAGAGGTTATATCACAGAACCCAAAAACATACATACACATAAGTTTGAGGACTGGAATATAAAAGGTTGTGGGTGCAGTGACATTCTGCATCTCTGAACCATCCTTTCTGAGATGAGAGGTCTCTGTGTGAAAAATGTATTTACATGTTGCGGGGGCTTATTCAGGCAGGCAAGATTCAAAATAGTGTGTGTGCATGTGTGTATGTCTGTGTGGACTGCTACTGCCTGCAAGCTGGGGAATAAAGGTTAAATCAAACACTTCTGTCAGTGTCTCTCATCCAGCTGCAAGCATTCCTCTTACCGCCCCAGATTCCTACATGGAATTGCACAATCCCCCCCCCCCCAGTAATC
The DNA here is from genome assembly GCF_900963305.1 of Echeneis naucrates. Lineage (NCBI taxonomy): Eukaryota > Metazoa > Chordata > Actinopteri > Carangiformes > Echeneidae > Echeneis > Echeneis naucrates. The sequence continues at coordinate 12,436,461 of NC_042534.1, forward strand.
TAGGAAGAACAATGAATAATGAATCTCTTCCATCTTTCGTCTTCTAATACATTACAGGGACACAATTCTGCTAGACAAGATTTCATTACAAAAGAAATTTTAAAAGCCCACAGCCATGTGCCAGCTGTTGATAAATTTTGTGATCTTTTATTTCAACCTTGGCACAAAAATCGGCTATATAATCCCAAATTAAACCAAAGTTAATTCCTTCTTTTTCCATTGCAAACAAGCTATTTCTGTGAAACACAGGACTTTAAACAGTGTTTTTTGGGGGGGGGGGGTTTGTCATTGTGCGCTCTATGCTCATACACATGATTTTCTATTGTGGTCTCATTTTATTCAGTGTGAATGATGAAGAAAATATGTTTAGTTACATTAATTGCAATTTTGCAACACTGTGTCACACCACTGTCATTATGTTGTGTTTTCCCACCATTTGCTTGCATGTGAACTGTTTGCAATCTAACGTCATGGCTGCTTTGGTTCTTTTTCATTTAGATAACACCGTAATGGTGTTGATGCAAAAACAAATACTCCCCCCCCCCCCCCCCCCCCCCCTCCGCCTCGCTTTCCCTTGAATGATATTTCAGGAGGAAACACATTTGTAACACAGCCACAGCACGTACAGCCACCACATCCAATTTACCAGCATGTGATGCATTCAGGGTCCTGGGGGTGTATCCACTCTACATGGTTCTCACATGACCGCACCGCACGTTACAGCTCGGGTCGGAAGCCAATGGGGTCTCGATTTTTGGGTGACGTCAGGGAGGGGCGGGGGGCGGATCTCTTACGTCGGTGTGTGTGTGTCTGTGTGTGTAGATATATATATATATATATATATATACATATACGTGTGTGTGTGTGAGTGTGAGCGCGTGCGCGGTGGAGCGCGCCCCGGTAGAAACCCCCCTCCGCCAGGCAGCTCTGTCGCTGTACAGGCGCAGTGAGTGCAGTGTGTGCAGCTCGGCTGGCCTCCCTCCGCACTGAATGGACTAGATTCCCAGCCACGTAAGAAGCACAGCGGCACCACGGGAGAGAGGATGTCCTGCTGAACCGAGGGATAGGCCTGGGAAAGTCGGCCGGCCGTCCCTTCCTTCCTTCCAGCACCTTGCAGCAGCAGCAGAGGCAGACATAATAGACAGACGACACTTTTCTTCCATTGGACTACACCAAGAGAAAGAGAGAGGACGTCGACTCCCGCACACAGAAAGCTACAGCAGTCTGGGTTTTTTTTTGTTTGTTTGTTTGTTTTTTTTCTCCGGATGGGGTTTGCTCCTAATGTGGTAGATGACAATCGCCGTGCACGGATATGATCCCAAGGAACAAGGCCGTGCACTGACCTGGTACTAGTTAGCCAAGGAAGCTAACTAGTTAGCTCTGCACCTGCTAGCCATCATATGTCTCTTAAATTTCGGCTAAATTCGGCCGCTATCACTAGCTTGCAAAACTTGCCTCATACTATTTATCAGTGCTTTCCCAACGCCCCCTTTGTGCCTGCAAGCTATTTTCAACAAATTGTTTCCGTTTTATGAAACGTGCCATACCATTAACCGGCAAGATAAGCTAGCAAGAAGCTGCGGGTAAACTTGGCACTCATTCATTGTCAAAGCTGACTTTTGAGAGCCTTTGTTGGAGTTGTCGCACAGCTTAGGTGTATGAAATTGCAGCAGGTCTGTGCAACCAGGTCTGTGTTCAGTCGACCGCTTTGGTTAGTTGTTGTTTTTTTTTTGTCCGGCTTTTTTCTCTTGAATGGAAAACAAAGTGGAGCAAATGGACAGTTGAACTGCAGAACAATTACAGACCTCGTATTGTTTAAAGAAACCGACGAGCCGGCTTTGCCTGTTGATAGTCTGCATATCCAGCAGCAGTTAAACCAACCCCATCTGCTCTTCTTTCTTTTTTCTTTTTAACTTTATTAAAGACTAAAGTATCAGAGGGGTTGACATTGCACAGAGTTTCCAACAAAGTGGTGCCCTATTCGAGGAGGAGGAGAAGAACAAGGAGGAGGAAGGCCCCTGGTATTGTGGAGTTATCGCACTTATTCCTCATGAACATACAGAGGTCAAATCCTATTAGCATTTCACGTTATGGGAGATCGCGGCACAAATCGCACGATTTTGAAGATCTGTCTTGCTTAAGGACTACAGAGTCTCATCAGAGTTTCAGTCCCAACCTCGGGTCGCCAAGCCCGCCGGAGACGCCGGACTCCTCGCACTGTATCTCCCGCATCGGGGACTACCTTTTGTTGGAGCCACTGGAGGGAGATCACGTTTTCAGAGCCGCCCACCTGCACAGCGGGGAAGAGCTCGTATGTAAGGTTAGTAGGCACCGTGGCCGAGCCATCCTACCTTCACCCTCCCAAAATAGTACGTGGTCTTCTCACAAGCTCGCCAGCTTTTGCATTGCACATGCACGGGCGACTGACTTTATTTCCACATGTACCGATTCAAAGGTATGAGGCATACTGAGAGGATATGTGTCGGCTAACTCAAGCAGGTCCACCCTCTCAACTTTTGAATAATTGCTTGAATTGTAAATAGAGTGCTGGCAGAGCTGCCTAATGGAAAAAGTGAATGGGGCGAGCTGCGTGGTTTGGATTGCATGATGTAACGCTGACAAAGGAGTGAGTAACCACGCACACACTCCTCTCAGTGCTGTTCTCCATTCTTACACAGTGCAATGCTATAATAGCATTATTTCAGCCTGGCACTCAAATATAGTAATATTTCGCCTTTGGCATAGATTATTGCTAAGTACAATCTTTTGATGACGCCATCCAAAAAAAAAAAAAAAAAAAAAAAACCGTACACACAGCTGCAGAATTTTACAAGTTAAACTCAAAGCCATGCCAGTGGCTCCAGAAATGACCTCTCCAACCATAGGAAACAGACCATTATTCCTCCAAAGGTTGAGGACAGCATCATGGCCCCCCTGCACATAAGGCCTGATAATCCACTGATCTGTACCTTTTGATTTGGCATAATGTTTTGTCATGGCAATAACATATGAATGGCCTTTGGCACATCCAGTGAGCTAATTGCTGTTTGACCTCATCTCCTTTGTGCTGGTTTCAATGCAGCGCCCATCAGTCACATTTTTGCAGGATTGATCATTCTTGTCAAGCTTCAAGCCCAGGTCACAACTTAAGATCTCAAGACCTGTGGGGTGTATTTGTATTGACTGCAGGAGCAGGACCCTCTCACCTGAGCTGGTTGTACTGAAAATCAATTGGGGGTTACTATGGAAACAAAAGGACAGTGCAACCACCAGGCTGTGGTACAACACTGCACTAACACATTGCTTCCACTTTGCCTGTTTGTTGTAACCTCAGTCCTGATGCCAAAACATTAAGCACAAGAATGTGGCGGATTGCTCATATTTTGGTAAAATTTTGCTTAATTAAAGGGTAATTTGAAGCTCTTTAAGTCAAATTTAATTGTGTGTTTCCACAGTGGGAAAGGGTTTGACAGATGTTCTCACCCTAAGATCATGACACCAAAACAGCCTAATTAGATGGTTGCACTCATAAGTCACTATAGATAAAATATAAAATAATATCTAACTGGCTAGAATACAGACTGTAATGTTTCCTTCTCTCACGATTGCAGGTTTTCGACATCGGCCGATACCAGGAGTCACTGGCGGCCTACTTTGCCCTGGGCCAGCACCAGCATATTAACCAAATCCTAGAGATCTTGCTTGGCGAAACACGAGCCTATGTGTTCTTTGAGAGGAGCTATGGCGACATGCACTCTTTTGTCCGCACCTGCAAGAAGCTGCGGGAGGACGAAGCTGCCAGACTCTTCTATCAGATAGCATCAGCTGTGGCGCACTGCCACGACAACGGACTGGTCCTCCGTGACCTCAAACTGAGGAAGTTTGTCTTCAAGAATGAGGACAGGTGAGTTCTGCTAAAATTATAGTCCCTCAGAAATTCCTCTGTCATTGTGGTATTTAATTTAATTTAATTTTTTACTCACACTTTCTACCTTTGAGATGCTGTATGTGATAAGAGTCAGTATTATCTGTCATATCTCAGTTTACATGGAGGACGGCGTAAACTGAGACAATACAAAACAGACCTGCCCCTCCTAAATATTAGACAGGAGTACATGATACATAAGACCTTTGTGTCTCCCTCTGTTATTTTGTGCCCATGCTGTAGTATTGGACATACAACACTGACACAGTATATGTGCTCACATTTGGAAGGATCATGTCAGATAAATGAAATCATTGCATTTTATTCAACCTGGGAATTGTAATGAGTTGTAGCATGGAACGGCAAGTTACTAACACTAGCTTTAGTGAGACAGATGATCTGTTTAATGTGAGCTTTTTGCAAATGCTGCACTTCTGTAGTGATCAGCAGGAGAAATGTGTGGAATCACACTTGCATAGTATAGTGTTACTGACCCCTGGTGTCAGCTTCTGAGAACTACATCTTTACTATCAGGCATTTCTTGCTGCTATGGTTGCCACAGCAACCTAAGAGCCCCTTTTTTTAATGAATGAATTATTGCCAATCTATAATTTTTTTTTCTTTTTAGAAGATTTCCCTTGTACTTACAGAAAAGTGAGGAACACTTTTATTGTTAATTTTATTGAAAACAAACGCTTTGGGGAGAGGCTTAATTCCAGCCAATCCTTATCTAACAACTCATGGCAGAGGCACAGCCTGCAACTAATTCCCCTCACTTTCTCTGAAAGTGTGACGTCATAATTTGGTGCTTACTTTGGATAAAGGAAGTTGAGCGGTCTCATATTTAGTACAGGTACAATGACCTTGAATGTCGCACTAGACTTTTTCATGGGCTGGGATCCTGAGCCTCCCCTTTTCTCTTACTGAATGATTGATGTGGGATGAATTTTGAAAGTGATGGTACAGGACAGTATTGGGTCACATTTGCCATATGGCCTGTCAAGAATCCTTCTGCATCTTTTCAGTCCTCTTGGCTAAGTGGATATGAGAGTACAGAGATGAGAATGTGAAGCTGCTTCAGAGATCTGAGACACTGTCCTGGCTCAAAATCAAATGTGTGACAAATGGATATGGTGTATGCACACAGAGGGGTAGGATCAAGACCATACATAAAATAAGTCTTGGGCAAACCTCCACAGCATGTGTTAGCTTCCTGACCTGATTTAGTCATGCTGATGTTAATGTTTGGCCCAAGGGCAGCCTGTTTAAAAAGCATTGGTCAAAGCCTGACTTGGAGTGGAATCCAGTGTCTGCTGATCTCTTTCCTCGACAACAGAAATGGGCCAAGTCATTTTGTATTTCTAAGCCCCCTTAACTGAAATTGCAGGTTTGCACATGTCGTCCAAATAAGCTGCTATTCAAGCAGCATTATGTTGTATTCACACAGAGCAACAATGGGCATTTGGCTTGAGGAAGTATTCGAGTTTCCCTGATATGAAAATTCTCTGAGGCTTATTAATTAAGGGAAATGACAATGCTTACAATGAAGCAGCTAATCGGGGTATGTGAGAATGCACACACATGTCACAGATGGCAAAATGTGTTCATGTCTTCTTGGGTTTTCTTTGTTCTAGTGGTTCCCAGTAGATACCACCACACTCATGGACCTCACATACAGATGGCACCATTTGCATCGCCCCACAAGTGTGTCTTGCCATGCATGTGGAAAATTTTCTTGCCTGAGCCCCTTTCAAGATTCTTTTGTGACAACACTGCTAAACAGCCATTATTATCAACCCTCAAGGGTATCATTGCTGCTATTGTGGGATTTAGACCAGAGTGCAAGTAGATGCTATTTTTAAGGGGAAATAAAATCCACATTGTCAGGTGTTTGATTCTTTGAGTGAACAGTGCATGAAGCTTAATATAATCAGTCACCCGTAATAATGTTTCTTTTGAGTTGCGGATTTCTTTCAGGAAACTTTGTATGTTGATGCTTTTTGCCTTGGTATTTGTGAAGTGAAAGGAAATGGCAAACCTAACCCCAGAGCATTATGTGCTCTACTTCCTCTGATATCTAATAGGGATAGATTTAAAACACTTAAGATGTCCATCAGAGCAAACAACCCCACTTAATTTTTTTTTTGTTTGTTTGTTTGTTTGTTTTTGTTTTCTGATGTCCACTCTTTAGAACAATGGTAGTAATTATCACATAATAATGTTTGCATTGTCAGATGATCACCATGGTCAATGTTAATCCCCCATCCCCTCCCCTTCTTGTGTGTTTTCAGAAGCCTCGTGAAGCTGGAGAGCCTTGAAGACACCTATATCCTGAACGGTCATGACGATTCTCTGTCCGACAAACACGGCTGTCCAGCCTATGTAAGTCCTGAGATCCTCAATGCCAACGGCAGCTATTCGGGGAAGGCAGCTGACGTCTGGAGTTTGGGTGTCATGCTTTATACCATCCTTGTGGGGCGCTACCCTTTCCATGATGTTGAGCCAGGCTCTCTGTTCAGCAAAATCCGAAGAGGCCACTTCAACATCCCTGAAACGCTCACACCCAAGGCCAAGTGCCTGATTCGCTCTATCCTCCGCCGGGAACCCACAGAGCGGCTCACTTCTCGGGAGATACTGGAGCATCCGTGGTTTGCCTCCTCCGGGGCACTGGGCGGTGTTGCAGTACACGGCAGGGGAGAAAGAGAGCAGGAGCAAATGGTGCCTGAGGTAAACATGGAGGAGGAGCTGGAGCAGTTCTTCAGCTGAGCAAACACCAAGCACAAATGGACCACTCCGCCATGGTCAGCTCGCCACGCTCACAGCAGAGCCAAAAACAGTAGACTAGAGATTAATAGGTGAACATTTGTCACTCATAATAAAGGTGTTTCCATCCTGTTTCCTTTTCCACCATTTCATGGAAAACCTTGAGCCTGGCATGACAAATGGCATCTACACATCACCTGGCGAAGCACCTCCCCTTCTGGGATGCTGCCACCGGACATGCAAGTTGCAAACAATGTAGCAAATGTTCTTTTTGGATCTGTTTTGTTTAATGTGGTGCTCATAAAAGTAGACGCATTCACCATTTTTGACACTATGGAGAGCATGAAGGGACAAAAGAACACAGGAAACCAAGGAGAATTATTCAAAATGAACTGCGACACCACGCCCTTTTTGCAGGTTTTGTTTTGCTACAACTTTAGGTTATACAAATTTTAATCACAGACCGAGGGTCAGGAATCCCAAGCCCCAAGTTCTAGTGTTTAACTATGACATGGTGATGATACCTGACCTGGGATCATTGGTTAAGAGATGGCGCAGCTTAGGCTTTTATTTTTTGTTATCATCATGTTTGACCTCAACTTTGTTTCATGGTTAAGTTCTGTTATTTCTCATTTCTCTCAATTTTATGAATATTGAACATTTTGACATCACTATACTTTTTTTTTATTTGTATATTTCTGCCTCCTCAGTCTTTTAAGCATTTTCTACACTTCATTCATCACCCCATTTTCATTTTTCAATAACATTACTTTCATAAACTTTTTTTTTTTTTTTTTAAGCTATTCCAGTCTGTTGTTACTGCTGCTTTAATATCACTCCCTAAACCTAAATCTTCAACTATTCTCTTGGTAAACCTTCAAACATGGCATCATGCACTTGATATTGTAGGTGAGTGGGGAAATTACACCTCTTAAAATTTGCTTCCTCTTATTTAAATTCATTCTTCAGTTGTAGGAACAAGAGCGTAACATTTATTTAAATTGTAACATCTCTCTCTCTCTAGATATATATATTTATATCTATGTAGATATAGATATATATAGCTATATCTAGATATATAGATCTATATAGATCTATATATATATATATATATATATTTAAAACTACATTGCAGGGATTTTCTTTATTCAGAGATTCCTTTTTCATGTATGATGTAGGCAATATCTTGACACAGGACAGGCGAAAAGAGGCAATGTCTGTCTGAAGTTTTAGAATACACAATATCTTCTGTGCCAGTATTCCTGTGCCCCGACAGCCCATGCCACCAGGTCTCCCTCATTTCTTTTTAAGAACTTGATACAAAATATTCAGTGATAGTATTGCTACAACATGCTCACTCCAGGACCTCATGTTAGTTTTCTACTGCCTGCGTAGGTTCTGTGAAACGATCATGCTCGAAATGGGTACCAGTGGACATGTTTTGTCGTATCTCAATGTTACTTGAATTTGTGTTTTTATCTAGTTATTGGCATGTGCCCCATGAATGCTATAGCCTGCCTAGCAGGGGGAGGGGGGGTGGGGGGGTGCTTGTTTTTTAAGAAAAGTTAAAAACATGAAAATTCTCAATTTGCTACTTTTCTGAGTTGCTTTTCAATAAAAAAAACTATTGCTTTCATTGTTTTGTAGACTGAGCTACCTTTTTATTTAAGTTGGTTCTGATTTGGTGCTAATGTTTAGTCCTTTTTGTTTCATGGAGGGGGTGGTGCATGGTGGGATATCTGCCTCAGATGTTCTGATTGTATTGTAACAGATTCTGGTGTTTTGTCCAAATTTATTCAGTAAATAAATTGTGAACAGATGTTTGACTTTTCTTTTCCATACTCATGCAATGAACGCAACTGACCAACATATGCAGCATTACACATAGTTAAACTATGACCTGTTGGATCCTCACACCTATTAATAAACTCAACACTGTTCAGTAAATAGTGTGTTACATTGCTTGCATGATGCATTTCATAATATCTACTGACTGATCAGTGGCATTTTCATTCAAATTCTCTTATCAAGGGATTCCTTATCAGCAGAATAGGGTGAGAAGGCTCTTCATCTCTAAGCTACAGCTAAGAGATTCCAGCTCTGTGATATGGAAATTTTACTGCTGCTTTCATCCAGCCATACATAAAATAATTATTTTTCACTTCCAACACACTCTCAGCCTCTGTGCCCTCACAAAAGCAGTTCCCAGTGTATCTTGAGATTGCAATCACCAACAGAACTTGAATGGATTTGAAATGAGTGAGAAGCAAAAGGATTACACCCCCTCTGAGCCCCTGTGTCAGCCCCTTTTCATCAAAATTATGACATACAAGGGGCACAAAGAGAAAACTCTTTAGCCGAATAATTTTCCTTGTGGCACGCTTGAGAGAGAGACCCAGATAACTACAGCGTCCAGTTTGGTGGGACAACAATGTAGCAGGGCTAGCTGACCCCCTTCTGCTGATTCTCAGCCCATTTCTGAGTCCTTCTGACGGAGAAAACCATTTAACATAGCATGTGCTCACATATTGCCTGGACGTGTGCATGTGGGCCAACATCTGTGCACGTGTGCCAGTGGATGTGTGTATACCCTCAGCTCCTCCACCTGTCATGTTAATGCAGGGTAATCCTGATTAAAGTTAGATCTCTCAGACAAGGGAGACAGCTTCCCAAATGCTCCTTATCTCTTCGGTAGAGGTCTTTTGCCATACAGTGACAATTTAAAGTCATGGGCCGATGCTTTGCATTTCTTGGTTTTGGTGTGTTGTTACACATGGAAATTTAAGCGCCGCCTCATCTTCCAGTTAATTCCTTACAAAAACGAGACAGGTTGTTGAAGACTGAAGATGCTTTCACAAATGAGTTGCTCTGCTTTGTCAGTCAACCATATTCATAGCAGATAAGGAAACAAAAAACTTTAAAGTTTCTTGATGATCAAATAGGAAATTGATTGAGCTCCTTGGTGCTGCATATTCAGATTTTTTGTCAGTACTTTATAAGCAGAGCATGTCTGGTTTGACAAATGCAAAAATCCAAGGGAAAGTGTGATGGGCTGAGAGGTCAGACAGGTAATTGCTTTAATCAGCTGGTGAATGTGAGATTGACCTCTAGTGGTATCAAGTGATAAAAGCAGCAGAGAAGTGCAATGATAGAAATACTGCAGTGAGAAAATTGCAGATGAAGTTCCTATTTGTAATAATTAAAATGTCTGAATTAAATCAATCATATGAAAAATGCGCATTAAAGCCCATATTAATGATATGGAAGGCCACATAGTGTCTGGACCAGAATTCATTCATTTATGAAAACTGTTAACACTGACCGATTTTTTTTTTAAATAAACCTTAAAAACAAACAGTCAACAATAAATGTTAAATTTAACATTGCAATTTTGCTGATGTCTTATTAAAAAGTGAGAAATGTTCAACTTTTTGTTGCAGTGATGACTCTAAATGTCTTAAACTGATATACTTTTTTTTTTTTTTTTTGTACATGAGCTGAACAATGATTTCATCAACAATCCCAGACAAAAATATTACTGTCCTGCTTTGACAGATTCTGACCAGGTATAGATTCACAGCATTGTAGTTGCAGACATTGTTAGTGGTTGCAAAGACAGAGCTTTAAAGGCTGATGCAGTCCAGAATAGCATGCAGCTACATTTCCTCGCCTACTCGTCTGCGTTGCCGGTTGACAGGAATGATTCATCTCATGTTTACACTATCCCCTCAGTACAGTGCATTTCCACAATCTGTCAAGTTGATGGTGAAGGCTGTTGACTGTGACAAACCAGTTCAAAACTTAGAAAACACACTAAAACATTTTTGATTCTGGTTCTGTTTCAGCTGAATAATTGATGCGTCTTTGAAGCACTATAAAAATACCTTAGGTATTCAGGTAATGGGAGAAACCACTGAAAGTGGTTTATTCTTCCTTTTTGGCATTAGAATTTGTTTGCCTAATGCCCTTGGCTTTTTGTCAAAAAGACAAACCAACATATGGTTGGGAAGTGCTCCTTTAACAACAAATGGGAGATAAATTTCACAGAAAATTATTTTTCTTTTCTTTTCCTTTCTTTTCTGGTCTAATATTTAAAATCCAAGTAAGCTATGGCACATCTGTGGGTTCACAAACATCCACCCTGACCTGCAGCTCAGCAAAATCCTGCCGTCACAGTAATCTTCTTTTGCCATCCAATCTCTGTGGAGCTTAATATCAATGTGAGATAACAGATTTAGGGAGGAAGTACTGTGGGCTATTTTCTCTGATGAATGTTAGATATTAATAATACCATCCCCCTACTGTGGGAGCTAGACACACCAAAGAGTCTCAAAGCTGACAAACTGATGAATTTCCTGTTATTATTTTCCTCACATTTCATGTGTTGAATAGGCAGAATGTTCTTTACACCTGCTTTGCCGTAGGATGTAGAGGCAATACTAATGCTTATAATTTAGACATGTGACACTACGCAGCAGATTATGCTCATATTAAGATGGTTATTCAGCCTTGAGGCTAAAATAACATCCTTGAAAGGTGAACAGACAGACACTGGGGGAGCAGTGTCAAAGAGAGATGTGTCCGCGTCCCCTAATGTCACCACATATGTGTCTTTTCTTGACAATACTGAATTACAACTAATATGGGAATTAAGCCAGTACACCTAGTCTCATTATGTTTCCCCAGAAGCAAAGGGAGGAGACAAACTATTTCACCCTAAATTATGTCATGATTCTGTTTTTATGAAATTCTATCTGTCAGTGTACAGAACCAGAGTTTGGTATCTTAGCACTTACTCTGCATTTACTCCTTAATGCATCAACAGGAATATAAATATTCTGTCATTCAATTAACTCAGTCTGAGATCCATTTTGATTTTATGTAACCCACAGGAGCAACACGACCGTCTCAGAGGGGTTAAACGTTTTTCTGTGTTCCACCAAGCTGCTCCAATTAAGGTTAATGGCATGGTTGTGTAACGATCCTGCTACCACAAAGCCCCTTTCTGAACACCCCTGCTATTGTATCCAGCCTTTGGCAGAATACAGGCGTCCCCCAGTAGAGCCAATAGGGTATGAAGGTGCTTCAGTGAGCTCGTCCCCAGGCACCGCAAGGTGCACATGGGTACCCCAGAGAGTTCTGGCATCAGAGGTTTGTGGCAGGGCACCAAAGAAAACACACAGACAACAGATGGCCTCTGTTGTCTTTCACCCAGCCACAAGGCCTCTGCTGGCTCTGGGTTACAAAACCCAGTCAGGCTGCTGGTTTCCTTATGATGTAAACCATCATACACAAGCAAATTATCTAATGTGGACACATCAAAATGTTTATTTCAATTTGTATGTGACATATATAAGCTTTCCACACTGCTGCTAATAAATATTCAGGGCTGTAGTCACATTATCTCAAATGATTGTAATTTACATAATCAACATGCAGGCAGGGTCCACAGAGCTCCCTAAAGAGCACATACAGACAAGATAATGTTTTCTTGTGATGATGGAAAAAAGATTAAAGATAATTGGTTTCAACACTAGATGGAGCTCAGCCACAGAATTTTTGTTAATAAACATTGGCTGGTAAAAGTTGAATAAAAAAGAGCCTCAAAGATAAACATACAAAATGTACTTGGTATTTTTCTGCAATATGTATTCCCCAAAGACTCTATGCCAAATCTTTAATATTTCCCCAAAATAAAAAAATAAAATGTTTTTTGTTATCAATATTAATTGTTATTATTTATTACAAGATTACTTTATAATCTGTATCAAGACTGTGTGGGAGAGGTTTGACGAGTCTGACTATCCACCAACATTCACAAGTTCCAGATGGAAACATAAAAAAATACAAAATATGCTGTTCAATAGTGGGACATAATCGTTTTCCAATCCAACTTCGCCTTCTACAAACCATTCAAAAACACTAATTCAAAAATCTCTCATATAAAAGAACTTAATCCATTCTTACTCATAGCAGGAAGCTGATTGAGAATAAGGCTGTCAAGGCTTTTTAGCCACTTGGCTGCATATGTTTAACATGGACTGATCTCCATCCTTTAAATGTTTGTGTAGTGGAAAACATGATGGTGTTAATCTGGTAATTAACTCTCAACAAGCCATTTAGTATCGGTTTAAACCCGAGGAAGCAGAAAAACCTCCCATGCTTTTAAAAATTTCTCAGCCTGGTGAATAACAGTATATTACGCTCCAGGGAGCCAGGAAGTCACAAGTTTGTCAGCCATAACATGCAGTCGCAGGAAATAGAAGCATCATCCCAATTAAGTGTTTGGTATATTTTTATGCAAGTTGCTTGTATTTGACACTTTACCCTAAAAATGTTTGTTTTTATCAAGCATATCCCCAATTATCTGGTCAGTAAGCAGCATAATCAGAGCCTCAAGATGACAAAGTAAATTGGAGAGTGGTCTTGCATGCTGTCTCTGCTTTTCACACTCCTTTGTCAATACCCAATTATCCTCTCTGTTGCTTTCCCCGCTGATAGCGCATGACTTAAAATAGCTTTTTGCGGCATTGTTTTCTAATTGCAACAATCCAAAGTGACTCGATGCATTGATCTACCATTAATGGTTTTACAGAGTGGATATGTGAGAGCCGGCTGTAGCAGAAGAGCGCTCACAGATCATTTTCTTTTCAGGGTCACAGCAGATGTGATTTCTTCACGTGTTAATCTTTTTTTGCACAACATGGTGATGAAGCTATATTGAGCTGTTTCACTGGCCCTGTCATCTGTGGTTGGGGTGACCATTGCTCACTTTGGGGCAGCAATTGAGACTGTAGGTTGTTTTGTGCATACTCTCTTGGACACATTCAGTCTTATTTCTTCTGAACACACAATCAGTACAGAGTGGAAATAGTAGTTTATACTTTACAACCTCATGACTGTTTGTGAAGTCAGAAATGTTGTTTTCAGCAGGTGACACATGAGGAAAACTAGAAATAAATTTTTGCTTTTGTTTCTGTAACCTTGCGTGGAGCAACTTGTGCGGCTTGATATCAACTGAAAATCACATAGCAGTTTCATTCCTGGTGGGCTGACTTGTGGATCCCAAAAGCTTTAAATCATCTGGCTCAATGAATCAGAGTCTTGACTGAGCCAAATTGCCTGACTGCGCCCTGTGGGAGAGATAATTGGGTGAAACAGGTTGTTTTGTGCCTTACTGAGGTACAAGAGAAGCGGGAGAAAGGAGAAAACAACACGGACTTCTCATTTTGGATAAAACCTCTGAAGCGTGGAGTGTCTAGTTTTTGTTCAGGTTGAGTTTAGGTTTTTCAATAAAGCAGTCATGAGACTTGTGCCCTCCATGTCTGAAAATGGCTGGAGGCTATTTCTGCACATGAATAAAATTTGGTGTTATATTATAAAAATATAAGCCTTGATCAGTCCGGAGGCATGTTAACATGAACAGCTTATGTGTGACTTGACAAACAAAAATGTGCATGAGAATAAAAGACAGGGGGATTTCCTAGATTGAAAGATACAATCTGTAACCTGCTAGCTAGAGCACAGACCTAAAACCGAGACCCAAACCCATCTAACCCTCCTGACTGAATACCCTGCCAACTTTTAAACCCTAAACCCCAACTGCAGCTTCAAATGTTCTTATATCTATTTCAAATACAAAGTCTTTGTAAATATATAATCACATATATAAGTCTGTAGAGTTAATCGCAATGCAAACATGTAAAACCATAGCCTTTGAAAATAATGAATTACCTGCTGTACAAGTACGATTAGACTAGTTTAATCTTTTCTGGGTATGAACGGCATTTTTGTGAGTGTAAGATCTGTGGGAAAAGACTATTATATCCACTGTAAATGCTCTAAAGACCAACTTGGATAACTGACAAAAAACTGCCCCAAGCCCTAGGATTTATGAAAGAAATGACTTAGAGCACAACATGTTGTTGGGATCCACCTGGTTTGGCTGAGGCAAGCAAGCAGTCCCATTTTTAAAACACTGAGCAATGTTAGCATTCAGTTTTATGAGCTTTTCCTCTCACGAAGATGAGAATGAACTAGACTAGTCGTTTATTTGAACAGTTTTTTTTATGGAAAGGTATTATGCTGCCTTTTATACAAACTAGTTTACCATTAGAGGAAATCATAGCTGTAAAAGCATCTGCACTGCTGTTTGCTGACCAAGGTGTCAACAAAGTAGTAGTTGTTGCCTTTTACTGTAAATATGAAATGCACAATGTAGGCTTATAGACGTCCGGGCTCAGTATTTGCCCTCTTTATTCTAATTATCCACCTTGGCATAAAAAAAATGGTTTGCCCCTTGACCTCGCTGTTCGTTCTGCTGTGATTTTAATTCACACTCAGCAGTGAACAATTGTACACACACAAAAACACCCACGCACAAGTGCACACTAAAAATCAGACACAATGAATGCCAGACAAGTCTGCAGAGCTGTGATGTAATTAGACTTGTTAATTGGAAGAAAGCCTTTCTCCACCTGAGGCACCAAGAATGTGAGTTTGTGGTCATCTCTACAGAAATAGGCCTGTTAATTGTTTTGGTTTCCAGGCATCCGTGGTGGAAGAGCACTGTGACTATCATTTCTTGTTGCTCTCAAGTTACACTTCAAACAGTAAAACCTACTTGTACAAAGGGACATTGTGTTCAATTTGGAGGGTTTATTGTCATAAGACCGGCAATTTAAATCACTTTGCATCCATAAAAAACAAAAAAGACCTAAACAGCAGTGCGAGAATGGCAGCCATTAACCACCTGTGTTCATTGACAAGCAGAAAGAGTATCTTGTTAGGCAGAAGACATATTTTACATCAAAAAACAAAGACAAGAGGAAAAAAAAAAACCCTCTTTGATAGTTTTAGAAGGTGAGCAGCGTAACTGTCATAAGGATTTAACAGAGGCCAAATACCACCACCCAAAGGCTGTTCTTCAACAACAGTTGCTTTTCCAAAAACTTGGTATCACTGCTCCATTCTCTTCAGAACCAATCCTGAATATAAATTCTGCCCGACTTGTGCTTTTTTCTGTAACTCCATAAATCCTTTTTTGAAGATACCCTTAACATGGCTTGTTGAGGAGGCCAACACTGATCAACTATCTAAAACTGATCAAAGAATCATAACAGCTAATTAATCATTTAAAGAAACTAAATCTTTGGTGGTCAGATCATGATGTGAAAAAAAAAAAAAAGAAGAAGAAGCAGTGGTTCAGCAGCTGAACCTATGTTGTTTCATTTCCAGGCAGATATGGATTTCATAATGGATAAACACAGACTCACTGTCTCCTTCGTTTCCTTCTAATAGGATAAATCTGTTGACGCTCCCCTTTTCAGTAATTCTACTTAAAACAATATTGCCAACATGAGGGTCTCACACAAGGGTGGGGTGTCTTTACAATTATTTCATAGCTGTACTGAATACATAAAAGATTTAAACCTTATCTCTGCTATAGCCCATAAAATTGTTCATGAAGACTTTCATCACCAACATTTAGGGAAAATTTACTCTTTTTTTCATCAACGCTATAATAAATTATTGTGCCACCCCCCCCCAATGCTTTGAATGCGATTAAAACCACTACAAATAGTATTAAAACCATAAATTCAAAAGTAGTATCAGATGAAGGTATCCTGCTTGCAGACAACTTTTGATTATGGAACTCTACTATTATACATTCTGCATTACTCCGTTTCAGATCCTGCTTTACACTTGTGCAGAATCTCTTTTTGCTCAAGTTGCAAAAACGCATAGATTGCACGTGAAACTTTTGTATTATGTTTGAGTGGGACAGCTAAACCACGGGGACCCGACACATCTGGCATGGCAGAGACCAACAGCTATTAAGTGAAGTAGCAGTGGAATTTAAGTGCAAAGCACAACTAGGCTGATGTATAGCTGAAGTAAATAATGGTTAGATAGAGTCGGATTGATTGTCTGTAGAAATGAACGAGTGCCTCCACGAAAATATTCCAAGGTTTCAACATTTTTGTGCACAGTAGTTGAGGTTCTCTAACTCCATTAAAACTTTTCTTCCTTAAACTCTGTTGCACTAAACTCATGTGTGGGAGATATTGGGCTTCTCTGCGTCAGATATCAATTTATGGTGTCTTTTCGTTCTGTTATTTTGGTTTATACAGAAAATAAATATACCAAGTGTAAGATGAAAAGACAGCCAGACTCAAAGAAGACCAATTACTAATGTTTGCAACCTCCAGAGTTTGTCGCATACAGGGTGAAGTAAAGAGCATGAGTAACACAGTGCCCTGCAGAGTCACTGCCTTTCTAGGTAGAAGATTGCGAAATGATCTGTGAAATATAACCAACCAAGTTTCTCCATGACAACAAAAAACGAATACAGAAAACAATATACTTCTATTCATGGAAACTTTTGACATATATTTGTATTTGTATATTGAGGTTCCACTTTTATTTTCAATGAACACAAACATATCTCTGCGGGCAAACTTGACAGGTTTTCTCAAATATTAACTATACTTGTGTGTGTGTGTGTGTGTGTGTGTGTGTGTGTGTGGAGATCTTAAACTGTCCCACCGCTAAACTTCCACTATCCTACTACGAAACACTGAGTACATTTCTTTTCTGTCATTGCAGATACAGATACACTACAATTTTGTTAATTATCATACAACGGCAGCCCATTGTTCCCTGCCTCTCCTTCTATTGCATTTTCATCAAGGCTGCCATTAACTGTGGAGTTGTACTGCATACCCTGCTTATCCCCAGCTTCCTCTCTTCCTGATGTCTGAGTCATGCTATTTAATGTAAGCCTATCATCATCAAAGAGTCCCACAGTGCTTGCTCCGTCACTGAACATGTTACTCATTTTTCTCAGGAAGAGTAATTCCATAACCAGAGTCGCAGATAGGGGGCTTTGCTTCTACAATGTAAACAGTGTTTTGCTTTTTTTTTTTTTTTTTTTTTAACTACAGTTTTTTTTGTTTTACTTGAACTGTTACCTGCCGACTCACATTAAGCTCACTGGGCTCTACAACAAATTACGCCTTCTTGCCAACCGTTTCATATGCTGCCATGCCTGAGAGGCGCAGCTGAAAGACTTCTGAAATTACTCCAAAATAGAATTTGACCCCTGATAAGGACCACTATCTATTCTGCCAAGAATGACATTTTGATGCAGTGCTGGATGTCTGGATGGAGTGGGAAGCACTCAAGTATTTTACCCAGGCATTTTGGAGTGCATATACTTAACTCGCTGCAGTGAACAGGATATTTATACTCGTCGATGCATGGTGTGCATATTTTAGTATAAAGAAGATCAACAGTAACCGTTACCATTCAACAGCCAGGTACAATAAAAATTCTTGAAAAATGTGAATTATATCGAATCCTTGTGCACACTCCCGCTGAGGCATGTAAGGCTGAGAGGTCTAATTGGGAGACCTCAGTGAAATCACACAACACTAGCACAATCTAGCGGGTGTCCTTGAGCTCCAACAGATTTGCTGAATGCAAGTCTTTCCTCAAAAACATCACCACAAACCTAAAGTTAAGTATTTTAAATCCAGTGAATGTCTCTATACAGCAGGGTTACAGCTGGCTCATTAGTTAGCAGCGGATCGCATATGGTATATGACGAAAACACAAATTCAAATAACTCAGCTTTGTAAGCTTTGTAATAATCAGCACTTTTCCCCTAGCAATTAACATTCCACAAACCCTTTCAAGAGCGCACACTTCGAATAGTCACAACAGGAGAAGCACAAGTGCTATAAATAACATTACAGATGCTCTGTGGCGCTCAAGTGTTACAGTCACACCATGACCAGGAGCCGGCTCTCACAACAGCAGCACCCTGAAACTTTGGCAGTTCAACTGAACCCGGCCAGAACTCCTTCATTTCTTACCCCCGTGCTTTGGTCACAATGTGTTATATAAAAAAGGCCTGTTGGAATAGGATTTATGTTTGTGGAGCTACACATGAAATGATGTTCAGCACTTTACGCTAAACTGTGCAATAAAGAATTGATTGACTGATAAAGATGTCAATCAAACCGCACATACACACCCACACAGTCCTGAGAGGATAACTTATCACGCACAGCCAAAACACTGTGGCTGTCTACACAGTAGACGGAATAAAGACGCATGATAGGAGTAAACCAACTGATTGTGCATCATGTGTCCTTTAACTGGGCGATAATCCATCAGGTAAAATCAACTAGCTGCTTAAGCAACAATGTGGAAAGCTTTAAAAGAGGTTGGAATGATATGGAGAGTGTTTACTGCTGCTACGTGGTGTAAAACATTCAATTAAAAGGTTTCGGCCCGAGCTAATTGTCCCACAAGCTCTGTATCTGAGAGGCAGTCTAGATAAGAGCTGGGTAAAATGTTTAAATGTTAAAAATGTGCTGTTGCCAAATGGAATTTGGGTATCATCCATTTAACTGTTGCACTGCACTTCTGTTTTTCCCACTTTGTCACGTCAAAATGTTGTCTTTTTGTGAAGAATAGCAGGATAACTGTCTCTTCCTAACTTCAGATAACTCCAGCCTTGCTTGCATCACATTGTTGAACGTGGCCATGGAAACGTAGTTAGGAGAGCAGAGAACACATTCATTTTAGGTGATTTGGATCCATCCGTAACGCGGCATGCTGATTTTCGTTTTAGTCATCTAATCAGGGGCAGATTTACAACTAGGATGCAAAGTCAATGTAATTGCCAGCGTTTAATTAGCAGGTAGAATGGGAACACAGCAGCGCTTTGGACACTGCTGCACCGAGAATGGAAAAGAAACTGCATTAAAGGACGCTCTCAGTGAGATTGGGATCTGTGGAAAACCCTTCAAGACCAATTTCAGTATGTCTTTGTAAGCTGAAATGTAGTTTACTGTGATAGAGATTCATAATTTTCCTTTATCTGTGGGGGAACAGAAACCTGGAGTTTCCCCCATGACTCCGAGGATCCCTGAACCAGGTTCTGAAGGCCGGCTGGGTTCGCCCATGCCGACGCTTCTGCCACGATTCTAGCTTTGAGAGCAGGACGTGCAATTGCGCGCAGCGGCTGGTGGGAGGCGCTGCAGGGCTTGCGTGCGCAAAAAAAAGAAAAAAAAAGAAAAAAGAAAAAAAAAAGAAGCCAAATTGAAAGGGGAGGAGCAGCATCGGGAGTAAAGTGGCCACACTGTGTGCCAGTCCGTTCAACCAGTAGCTTACATCTCAGATCCGCCGCCGCGCAGCGAGCGCAGAGAGAGACTCGCCTGCCAAGTCCGGACGGCTCCACTCGGTGACGTGAAGCGCGGAGCGGAGACAGGCCACTGACCGACCGACCGACCGACCGGCGGACGGCCGAGCACCGGTGCACCGTGCGCCCCCCCCCCCCCTTTCCTCTCTCCCACCCCCTGCCCCCTCTCCACACTCTTTGCTGTAAAATGCAACAGCGGGATAAAGACAGCATTCACACATAAAGCAGCGTCGTCACGAAAAAAAAAAAAAAACAAGGACAAACGCCGGGGGGACCAGAAGCAGCGAGCGGCCGGGTAGGTAAGCGCTCAGTCCGCGGGAGGTGCGAGCAGCCGCCGCGCCGACGGCTTGTCCGCTTCATTTTGACGCCCTTTGAGTCCGGAGTTTTTACACTGCACACCAGCACTTGTCCTGTCGGGAATGAATGAGAGGACGGTCGTCAGTTCGACTGGCAGCCTTCAGCTGAGGAACGTAGCCGTCCAAATAGTGAGTGCGCGGCGCTCACGTTGTGCGCAAGCGCTCCGGCAAGAAGGAAAAAACTAACTTCACGTCTCAGAGCTTGTGAGAAAAACTGTGGGAATAGTGAGATATTTGGCTACCTGCTGGTGACCCATGCAGTTTAATTTGACAAAGAAATGAGTCAGAGTCATCACTATAATATAGTCTGAGATAATGTCATGTATTTCAGAGCCTGGAGTTGTTAGTGCAGTCAGCCGGTTAAGGGGATATTGAATCGTGTTATTTGGTTTCCTGTTGACTTTTAATTTCGTCCCAAAACAGGCACGTCCATAATCCTAACTGTCACATGTGGGCAGATTGTGTTTGGAATATTTCAGATTGTTTCCTGTGCCTACACACCCTGATAATCTCTAAAACCTTAAAATCATATTGTCCTGCTTTATCTGACTTGTAGCCGACCCGTCCTCCAGCCAACAACAGCATTACTCACCACCAGTCCCATGTGGTGTGTCAGTGAAGTGCTGTAGTCTTAGTGGTGAGGGACGCTGCCTTTTCCTCTCAGAAAGTTATGATGAATCCATCCAGCATTTAAAAATGCTGCTCTAACATGAACAGCAGTGTTTTATTGTTTTTTTTTTCCCATAAATCCTGGCAAATGAAAGGCGCTCAATGGAAGAATGGCGTTGATTTCAAATGGCAGTATTATCACATTTAGTCTGCAGCCCATATTTAGCCAGATCTAGTACCAACTCGTATCCAAAACTGAACTTGTCAATCCTTGATGGTCTTGGCACAAACACCTCCCTCAGGAGCTCCGGCATGAGCGTCTGACCACCTGACTTTACCGTATGCATTTCTATTCCCTAACTGGATGTACCCGGGTGTTGTTATTGTATTAACGGGCCAAGCATGTGGAGGAGGAGCAGGACACACTTTCCTGCTGATGACATTTGAAAACCTAGCAGGCTATCGTGAATCAAGGCAGGGATTAAGGGCTTTAGTTCTAGTCCTCCCCGAACATGCTCTGCACCCGATGAGGTAAGACAATGCATTTGCCTCTGAGCCAGGGCCATTTAGCAGGGGTCTTCTCACCTCATCTGCTGCGTGTGACAGAACACCGTTTCTGCATATTTACAGTCCTGTAGGTGGATGATTATTCAGCCAAAACGTCAGCAGCAATATACAGAGGTTTATAGTGGTGTGTTGAGCGTTATTGTAAGGCAAGGCAGAAGTGCTGGAAGTGTTGTGGTTCCTCCAGTTTGTCACAAGCTTTTTGACAATAAAACCAATCAGGGATAATTCTTCTATATCAAACCAATTTAGGTTGGCCTGGGGAATTAATTTAGAAATTTCCCCAAGGCGTTTACCTTATTAGCAAAGGCCATGTGGAGAGAGAGAGGGGAAAAAAAAAAAAAAACTGGTCTTGTTGTGATGGTCAGCAAGTTACAATAATGTAGCCAAAGGCTGATTATGTGCTCAGTTTTTAATGTGTCCCACTTTCCCAAGTAAGAGCGTTTCAAGAGCGGGTAGGGGAGCGTAATTTGACTGGTGTTTATACAGGCCTGTCGGTGCAGACAAAGAAGGCAGCGAGTGCTGTATATTCTGATACAGTCGATTATGATCAATTAGTTTTGCCTCTGGTCATGGACTGCAGTTAAAAGGAGTCCAGAACACCGAAGCTTTGCCAGACTTTCTAACCAGCATGACCGTGGAAAGCCAGACTCTCCATGTTTTCCATGTAACAGCAGTCAGAAAAACATAATGGTGCCTTGGCCACTGTAAGGCCACAGCATGGAGGGAGATGGGGCCATTTCAGCTGTCCTCCTTATTAAGTATGTACACATAACCTGTCTGTTTATCGGCAGCCACTCACCAAAGCAAAAATATCAATGTGTGAATTCATCTGGCAATTGCCCCGATTCTGGTGGAGCAGAGGGTATTAGAAGGAAGATCTGGACTATCCAGCCCTGAATCAAAATCAAATCTGAGAGAAATCAAGCATGTTTTTATGCCCAGGAACACAAACTGCTTTGTCTCCATTCTTAAATAAGGAGACATTTTTTTTTGTAACTGCATTTCAAAGGCATGTACAGTCACATTCTTTCATTTAAATCTTTTTCATGGACTAGGACAATCTGTGTGTTCTGTGTATAGTTCACATTTAATACTTTCTCTTACTCTTTTCGTACTCTCTTCAAAAATGACCAAAAATGTTGAGCATAAGAAGAAAAGTCAAAACACTATCTGGCATTTCTTCATGGTCAACTGCTCAGCTGGCTGAAAAGGCTGTAAGCTGCTTGAGACATTGCATTTTAAACGATTACTATCTCTGAGTGTAGAGGCGGTTGTCATTTTGATTGGAAATTTTTGCAAGATTTGATGGAGAAATAAAAAAAACACTGGAGTCATTTGCACCACTTTAATATCTGTGCATTTGCAGTTAGAAAGCTGTAGTGTTGTTATCAAATCCTTGATTGTTAGGTTGCTGACGGTGGGTGATAATGAAGCGAATCTTGAGAAATGATTTCAATATTAAAATGATCAAGGTGTTATCACATTTTTGCAGAACATCAATCATGCGGCATACTCAAACAATTTGCCTGAAATTTATTTTTATTAAATTAGGATATAGCTTTCTGTTTGTGGACTGCTTTGTGGAACTTAAGCATTTTCTCAGAATCAAAGAACTATTTATGCTATTTTCTTTCCCCCAGGTGGCACTTAACCATGAGAATATTGTAACAGGCTCTTGAACATGAAGTGCACGATGCTGAAGTGCACTTGGCACAAAAATATGAGGTCAGATTTATCTACAGCTAACTCTAAATGCAAAGGACGGGATTGGAGCAGCTGCATTATTTCTTACTACCATTTAATGTTGCTGGTGAAATGATCACATTTTAGTTACTATCGCTTACATTGTTTTATGCCGCACAAGTGGGGTTTTGACCAAACCTAATAGAAGCAAAACTTTTGGAGGTTGTATTAATCAATGGAATAGTAAGACATTTTACCTCTTGGTCTAGTCAACTCTCTGTATAACCCCAACATGTTGCTTTTGTACTTTGCTGGTGGCACAGTTTACAGAAATTTGAAAGAAAATGTTAGTTAATGAGTTTTAAAAGTGCTGGTTGGAGGATTAATTTAAATTTAGACAGAGCCAGGCGAGGCCAGCTGATGTCCCCTGTTTCTGGTCTTTCGAGTGAACTAAGCCAACCAGCCACAGGCAGTTTCTGAATATTTATGTGAGAATGGGACCAATCTCTTTGTCCAGTCCTTGACAAGAAAGCAAATGAGAACATTTCTTGGAAATATTAGGATGGTGATTTAAATGTGAATGATGACTGAATTTGTGTGTTGCTTATATTTTTCTTTACCCCAAAATTCAGAATCCCAGTATTATTCAGTGGTTTTGGTTATATGGTGATAATTTTTATATATATATATAAATTTCATTTTAACATTCACAGCGGATACTTGTTTTTCTTGTCCCTGTTTTAGGGTCAGCCTGAACTTGACATTTAAATTCACCAGGCAAGCATTGCAATAAGAAACGCAGCCTATCATTGCTAGATTGCTACAGCGACACAAGTGGTGCACACAGGTAGCTGAGTGCAGGGCGCTTATCCAGGCATTATCTTGTTTTTCTTTCGAGTAGTCTTGCTGACATGGTGAGGGTGGCAGTTAAACGACAGCTCGACCTTAGACTATCTGTACCTGTTGGTGGCAGCGGCTGTATCCATCGTCCTGAAGTGATGCTGCAGCAAACTTGGATATAAATCAGTCATTTAAAAAGATCCAGTCCCTTATTGATCATGGCGGGCTTCTGGAAGCCCTGGCCGTGATCATTAGCGTATCAAAGGTAACAAGCTTGATAAGAAAGGAGCTGGGCACATGCTTGATCTGTCTTGAGTTGAGCTGTGTGCAGCTTTGACATCAGGATGATAAAGGAGTTCCCCGTGAAAGGAGAGGATGAGACGCAATTTCCCTCTAAGACGGCACAGATTGAGGGCATTAGTTTTTCACCATCAGGTGTTTTCAAAGTAACACCTGTAAATAATTTGTAACTGTGATGTTTGTCTTTTAATACAGAATAGATTTCTGTAGTCAAGTTTTTCAGAGAGAATGTATTGAGAAACATTGCCGCTGCCTGGACAAATGGAGACTAGTGTTTACTTTTCTGACACAATTCAACACCATTTGAGGGGGAAAAAAAATTAAGTTATTCCTCAAACCTGTCAGCGATGTCTCCTTTTCCTAAGTATAAGGATGAGCATGGTCATAAAAAGCCTGGAGTGAATTTTACAACTTCAGGAACTGCAGTGAATCAGTCCTACTATCCCCACTGCGGCCTGTGTGCTTCCCTTGCTGGCTTTCAATGGTCGTGGTATTTTTGCTTGAATATGTGCTGAATATTTTGGCTTGATCAGAGGCTATTACAAAGCATAATATACTTGCTAATGTACATGGGGCAGAAGGCCACGAGCAAACGCTGTGTTCCCAAGCCCTTTAGAGATCAGTGAAGTACGAAAAGCAGTCTCTTCAGCTGCCCTCTTGAACGCAGTCACTGAAGGGCTAGTGATGCTGGTATCATATTTCTAAAAAGCCTGCAGTTTCTCTGTTCGGAGACCCAAATGGTCTCAAAATGCACTCAGTTCTCAACCTACTACATCCATGGAGATTTGATTCAGTAGCTCACTCTAAAATTCTAGATTTGGCCATTTTAAATAAGTTCTTCATTGTGAAACTAGGGATAATTGCAGTTGTTGAAATGTTTTAGATGCTGATATTTTAGTTTATGTTTGGTATTTTTGTTATGAATTACCATATAAATAGTTTTTGCTTTTTATTTTATTTTGGTATCTGGAGGGTTTCGTACAATGAATATCATGCTATTTTACTTGCAGAAAATTAGAAGCCACTTAATTATGAATAGTTTTAGCAGCATTATCTTTCAAGTTTTTCATCTGTTTGCTAAAACCGCCCCCCCCCCCCCAAAAAAAAAAAAAAAAAAAAAGAAAATAAACAAAATTCAGCTACTAACAATAGTCCTGGTAAAGTGCATAGTCCAGCACTAGACGGTGCACATACATTCCATGTTTGTTAAGAGCTGTGCATTAGTCCATGTCTTAGGGTTTTTGTGGGCTTACTATTTTCTAAGTAGTCCATCAACCCTGCTTTCCAGGAAGCAGATCCAAGCTATGCTACTCAACAAAATGCTGGCTCTCATTAAGCCCCGAGCAACCAATCTGACACCAAGAGCCAGAGCCAAGGGCCATGCTTATGAGAGATTAAAAAAAATAAAAAATAAAAATACAACCCAATTTCAAATGCACCCATTGCTTTAACCCAATGACATTCCATGCAGTAATTGGAAATATGTGGTTTACTGTGAAATAAAGAAGTCTATCTGGAGCTATTAGCATAATTTTAATACCAACACAAACGGCTTTTAATTTAGTTGACATTTTTTGGGACAGAGGGTAAGGATTTGGTTTGGACTCTGGGCTGCGAGGCTTCATCTCAGGGTCCCCGCTGTCTTGTGAGTGGCTCCATGGGGGGCAAGTTAAGCCTGTTAGCCCCATATGATGACAC
Source organism: Echeneis naucrates (assembly GCF_900963305.1). NCBI lineage: Eukaryota > Metazoa > Chordata > Actinopteri > Carangiformes > Echeneidae > Echeneis > Echeneis naucrates. The sequence goes on from NC_042534.1 coordinate 12,462,415, forward strand.
AGCAGGTTTGCTCCATGATGGGGGGGAACGATGGGAAGGAGATGGACAGAGAAAACCCTTTTCTTGTAGCCCACAGCCACTACTATTTTTTTCTTTTGTTTATGCAGGCTCCCATTAAGCCTGGCTGCAGGAGTATTTCTGCCCAGCTATCTGACAGCCACAGCTCCCATGGCATCTCTTTTATGAACCTTAGTCATTTTAATAAGGTGTACTTTACTATCTTATCTGTACTTTTGAATAAACATCATCTATAATAAAATGTAAAATCGATTCTAGGTATGTCTGGGCTGTTAGAAATGCGGAATATAGCAGACATTATTTGAGAGTGCACTGGCCCTTAGAAGGACATGGATGTATTATGTAATAATTTATTTGAAATTGAATAATTGAATCTGCCTTGAGGAGAAGCGCAGCTTAAAGAGAAGCCTGCTGGAAAAGGGTTTTGAGGTGGAATGTCAGACTCAAACCAGCTCTGTCTCCTTGAGGCAAACCAGACTTCAAATTACTTCAAGAGGAAAACAAATTTCACTGGTCACTGAAGTTACTTGAACTCATTTCCCTCCACATTTATTCCCAGAACCTTGGGATCATTATAATAAAACTATCAGAGATTTGCCACTGTTATTTTAATGGTGTCACCACATACTAGTGCTATATAGCCTATTTGCTGCAGTTGTTATGCAGTGGTGTGGGTTTTTTTTTTTTTTTTTTTTTTTTTTTTTTTAGGCTCAGTTTTTGTCCTCTGTCTTGGTTTTGTCAAGCGAATCATACTGAATATTTTAACATTATGTGACATAAAATAGGCTTTATTGAAATCCTCTGAAGTCGTAATATGAACATTATACATTATGAAGAATATCTAGAAGTGACAGGCTTTTCTTTGCCTGTATCTTATAATTTTGCTGCTTCCTTATCCTCTAACCATGTATTTTATTTAGAAGAATTTGCCCATTCCTCAACTGTAAAACTCTAATTCATTTATCTCCAGTGAGGAATGAATATGTAAATAGTTCATAGTTAATGGAAGTATTCATTAAAACTGCGACTTATAGCCTTGTCTGATTTGCATATACTCCAACAGTGCAAGTCTAAAGGTGGCTTTTGAATTGAGAGGATGCATAAATCATGTGTTTGCAGGAGGTGTGATGTGTAATGTGATCTGCGATATCATCCTATTTACAATATGTTTACCTCAGCCTAGATGCATTCTTCCAAGGACTAGAAACAGCTTATAAAATATTACACCCATCCCATCCACCTAGTGCTGTGATATATGTACTCCTGTGCTGATTAATTCCTGTTGGCAGTAGAGTTCCCTGTAATAATACCTGCAGCACAATGACCAGGGTCATTAAATGCATTAAGCAATTACTGCTTGACATCTGGAAACAAATGATATTGAAGGGCTGCTTTTATTTACAGACTATTTTCTAAAATCTGCTTTTGCCGTTTGAGTGTACTGGGGCTGCACTGTTGTGAGGGATACGTTGAGTGATGAGAAATTGCATGTTGCCAGCACTCACTGCAAATGCATGTCAGTGGGTATCACCTAACTCACAAAGCAGGACCATTTATGTTTATATATAGGGGTAAAATAAATGAAGCAGTCATAGGAACATTGCTCATACTACTTGTAAATGGAAGCCCAGTTACTTAACATCTCTCTGCATCTTTTACAGTTCAGCGGAGTGGACTTGAAAGTCAAGTGATTTGTCGCCCATACCGGCCGCCAAGGAAATGAGCAGTAAAAATCAGAACTCAACTCCTGCTTGGAAAGACATGAAGGGCATTGTTTTCTGTTCAGTCTCTTTGCAGTTTGTATATTTTACATTTCAGTTTGGCAGTTTTTGTATTCAAAGACACACAGGACATTTTGCTGTAATAAAATCGACCATAATGTTAATAAGAAAGCAGCCGAAGGTGGCATTGTAAAGATATCTTTGCGCGTCATCGTCGGTGCCTGTGGGCCCCAGAGTAATTGTATAGCTTCTCTGAATAGACATTTTTACTTCCCAGTATTTGCAACATAGTCCTATCCAGCCCACTGTCAGCCGACATGAATTTTTTTTGCCAGTCTGACATTTTATGAGAGAAATATTTACGCTTCTTTTTTTTTTTTGTCACAGCAGCCGGTGGTCATTTGGTAGGCCGGTCGACATAAAGGAACTCAGAATTTGCAGTTTCGGGAGAAACACTGCACTTTGTTTTCCAGGTCATATTAAACTTTGCGACAGTGAAATGAGTAATCCTCTTGCAAACAGCTCCAACAGCCTTTTTAAAAATGCATCCAATATGATGGCAGCCAAGTTTGATTATTAATGGCGGGTCTCTATCTCTCAGGCCCTAATTGGTCTCTGCTGATTGCTGAACATTTTGATTAAGAAATGCCATTAAAATTGATGTATTCTGCTTTCAAGTGTTTTTCACTGTTAGATAGCTGTTTCAATCAGTTGATAATTACATAGATGATTTATTGCTGGGTTTTATTTTGATCAATTTTTGACAATAATTGGCAAGGTAAAACTTTTCTGTCTTTACTTTGCATTAGAGAGCAGCTTCTGGCAAAGAAATAAATCGAGATAACTGCTTAAACAGGGTGTTTAATACTAAAGCAAAATCATCTCACAAGGTGTCATTGTTCATGTCCAGCCCCTCCCCAAAAACAAATTACATTCTCAATTTGACCTACCACCTATTTCTGTTAATTTTACTTTATAGACTCAAATGAGATGTTTTTATTTATGGATAGGCGAGTGTTCATAAGTGGAAGAGGAGACAAAATATAATTCTCTAGGGGGATGATAAAAAAGAAAGAAAGAATTTAATATTTACTGTACACAACACAGTGTTTTACCTCTGGATGATAACGAGGCATAAAATTCTGACTTGATGATTTTGTGATTTTAATTATAATAGGATATGACAAGTGGCAGCAGAACATAAAAAAAAAAATATACATAGTTATATCTTTTTTCCGTATTTTATAGAATCACCATCTGCAAAAGCAGATGCTTTCTACCTCCATATATTGATAGAGGAAAGAAATGGTTTTAGAAAAGCAAACTACCCGCTTTTATCATGTCCTCGAAGAAGATTTGGCAAGGTAGCGGTTTCCATTCTTGCAAAATCATCACAATGGAAATCAGAGGGTTTTTTTTTTTTTTTTAGAATGAAGAGGAATGTCTTCATCCACCATTTTTCATCTTCAGGGGAAAAATGCAGTCAAAACCATGTTCTATGACTATTAAGTCCGATGTGATGAATGTGAGTTGGTAGTAGAGTCAGCAAAACATGATAAATGAGCAATCAATAACTTTTCACTTTTTGAAAAGGTTTTCGCTGTCTTCTTTGCCTCAGACATATGGTTCTATTCTGCACTCTATTCTGAAAACTGTCTATATCATCAGGTTATTATTTTGAAGGAGAGCAGAAACTTGAACGTTTTCCCTTCCTTTTTGCTATAATTTTTGGAAGCATACAGAGATAGAGCAAGCAAAATGGACCTGTGTAAATACAAATGGTGTGATCAGTAACTGTCCAGGGCAATTGCATCCTTCTCAGAGACTACTCAGTGTTCTTTGCTGCAATTCGTCAAATTTTTAACTGTTGCGATCTAATTTATCTCCTTGTTCTCTCTCGGGCTCATCGGCTTCCACTTCAGCAAGAGATTGCCTGCATTTCGCAGAAAGACCTTCAAGAACCCTTAGAGAATGCTTACAAAATGCACCAGAGAAATTCAGCTGTGTGTTTTTGATGTGTCGCTCGAGAGAAAAAGCAGTAATCCTCGGCAAAGCGGAGTGAGTGAAGTTTTCCATCTTAGGAACAGAACAACACAGCTTTTAGAGTTCAACATGACTGCGTTGCTTTCTGGTTTATGGAGGCTGCTCAGGGGAGCAAAGAGCTGTATCCCTTCCTGATCTATCATCGACCTCTAGTTGTATGGTTATTAAGTTGATGTTCAGTTGGAACAGGATTTCCACAGATTTTTTTTTTTTTTTTTTTTTTTTGAAGATCACGACTAAATTAGTAATGAGTCGTTTTTTTTTTTTTTTTTAACAATTTGAACAGGAATAATGCATCAATTTAAACATTAGGATTGTTCACACTTATTTATTTATTTATTTATTTTTGCCACATTCTTTCATTCAGTCATCTTTTACCGCTTATCTGTTTCTGGCTCGTGGGCGGGGTACACTCACAGTCAGACCTATAGGCAATCTAAAGTCACCAGTTAACTTAAACATTGTCTTTGGATGGTGGGAGGAAACCCACGCAGGCACAGGGTCCCAGGCTGGGCACCGAACCCACAACCTTTTTGTTGTGGGGCCGCAGTGTTATCCACTATTCCACAGTGCTGCTTTTTTTTTTTTTTTTTTTTTTGCCCACATTTATCTTTATTTCTCCAATTTACTGCTATCAAGTCACATTTCCAAACGATAGAGGATGTCTGACTCTCTTCCATTTTTCACTTTTTTTTTTTTTTTCCCTTTTAAACAAAAATGATTCACAGGCAGATGCACACAAAAAGCAATATGTGGTGACTTCCAAAGGCAGACACAGTGAAAGAGTCAGATGATCGCTGTTTTTATGGACACCAGTGCCATTGTTGAGTTCCACAATGAGGGCTTTTGAAGTGCCATCACCCATGTGAACCCTTCTCCGTTGTCGTCATCTTAAAAAGAGCAGAGCCATCAGTTTTGCATATAATTGTAGTCATTTTTTATCTGCTACCAATTCCTCGGGGCTTTTTCATCCACAACCATATGCCTTCAGCTTGACCTTTATCGTTGCCAAATTATCTGGCATTGACCTCTAATGTCCTCTCTGGACAGTTGGAGAGTTATTGATAGGTTTTCCTCAGTAGTACAGGTCGACTCAGTGCAGTCGTTTATCTGTTCTCCAGACTAAAGATTACACTAATAAATCTGATACAGATTGCTTCACACTTGAATGGGTTTGCCTTTTTTCCGTCCTTTTGAGTGAAAGATGCCTGGTGTGTTGTCATTACGAGATGAGAATATTTTTATATTATAGATGTTTCATTTCTTTGTCTGTTTTAAAGCCTCACCATATTCACAAACTGTTATTGTTTCTGCAGGTGTAGACGGCAATACTCAAAAGATCTAATTTGTCTGTGATGAGCATCCCCATCCACCAGAGAGCAAAGGTACGGTAAGATATGAAAAGCTCATTATCTCATGTCCCAATAAACATTTTATTATGCTGCAGACAAGCCACACTGCATGATACCAAAAAAAAAAAACAGACAATAAAATAAGAGTCAGTCATATTCTGCCTCATAATTTTTCCCACAGAAACTATTCTGGACATTAGTCATTTTATTAAATCATTAAGATGCATCGTTAAAAAATTATTTGTTTATGAAAAGAATATGTTTAATTTTAGGATTAGGTAAGTGGACTTTGTCAGATGATTCACATGCATTCCTTGATCATGATAGAGCTTACAGTGTGCAAGTGTACATGTTCTGAGGTGTTGGCCTGATTTAGTGGGGGGTTGATTGTGTGGAATTATTTGATATATGGCGTCATTAATTCAGCTTGACTTCCCTGCCGTGTCCAGAAAATGAGCTTTGTCTGTCTTTGTTTCTCTTTACGCAACGATCTCACAATTCTGTCAGCAAGCAAAACCAAGTGGAGCTCCGAGCAATTATGAGTTTAGAGTCTGATCTTAGGTCATTAAGTGATAGGATTACTCCTGGACCGCGGGACCCTAGGAATGTACCGACCCCTCTGGTAGTCTGCTCACCGCTGATGAAATAGAGTTGAATTAATGGGGTTGCCCACTGTGCGGACTGATTAGAACGACATACTGCCTTTGATCCCAGAGCGAGGTGACCAGGCGCGGGCGCCACAGGCGTGGGGTGGGGGGGTAGGCCAGGGCAGGGCTTTTGTGTCTGCGTGTGCATGAATGTGTGCATGTGCCCGTCCTGGGTCAGTGCATCACTGATGAAGAGGACTCATTATTATGTGCACTCTTTGCTGGTACTCAACTCCCACTGGGGGGCTTCAGGTATAAAATAATTCAGTGGTGGTTGGTTTGTGTGCTGTCCAAAGCTGTGGTAGTCCATGCTGCCTACGGATCCCAGACTTTTGTCAAATTAACTATGCTGCTGTACACATTTTAAGATTCTCACCTGCAAGGACAATTGTTTTGTAGTGTGAACCCTGGACGCTTTAGGCTGGAGCAAGCTGTGAATCAAACCACACAGCACTGTTTCCATGTCCGCTGGTAGCAAAGTTACCAATCTGTGGGTACGAGTTGATAAGGACAACCTGAGTTGAACATTAAGCCTCTCTCACCTCAGCCGGTATGACCTACAGTGGGGTTTGTCAAGTGGTCAGACCACATCTGAAACTCCCTCTGCCCACGTTTCTGTAACATTCACACTACCTTCACACAGCAATTGGCCAGGTCTGTAGTCCCAAATTCCGAGGGATAACTGTGTTGTTGCTTTCAATTATGAAAAGCTTTTCACCCTGCTTTTTGAGTGTGACTGCCCAGAACCCTTTTTTTTTTTTTTTTTTTTTTTTTTTCTCTACAGTACTTCCATAGCTCAGTATCCAATTACTAATCCTACACCAACGAAAATGCAACAACCAGTCCCCTGAGGCTGTAGCTCACATTTACAATGGAATAAAATCCTAAACTATCAAAATAACATAATATAAATTTCCATGGTTATTTTTTCCCCACATTGAAATCAGTTTATTACAAAAATCAGTCAGTGTAGAAGTGTTTTTGCATGTGATATATTAGATTTTGTATTCACACCTTCAGTTAATATTGCCAGGACGTTTTTTTTTTTATGGTTTGTTTTTACTTTTAAGGTTGTCTACTTGCTCACCTGCATTCAGCTACTCACTAATCGAAAATGTCTATGGGAATATTTAATAGCGAGAGGTTACTGATTAGCTGTAAGGCGTCACAATCCATCTCTGAATACCCATAAACCGTGGATTGGTTTGGGGGTTTTCCATTACTCCAAACAAACTGAACCACATTAAGCACGAGGTAGCACATAGAGTTGCGTTTTCACTGCCAGGCAGGCCTGGTGTGGTTTATTTGTTGCAGAGCCAAGTTTGAGAGCAAGCGATCCAGAGTTTGTTTAAACCACTCCAGACACTCTTGGTTTGACTGTGCCCCTAAATCCTTACGGCAGAATGTAACAACAAGAAAAAATAATAACTGCTTCTTTGTGTAGAAAAATTACTAAATCCAAATGATCAAAAATGCCCTACGGCCTGCCAAGCCTGCCTCTTGAATTTAAACTAGAACACAATACAGTATTTATATATATATATATATATATATATATATATAGGCAACATGCATTGGGAAGTAATGGTCATCGTCATCCTTGTTTGCCCAGCAGTGTGCTGTTTACGTTGGGTCTCCAGACACTAAGCTGGAGCTGTCTGCTGGAATCATTCTCAAGTCCCCCTCAAGTAATGATAGATGACAAGCTTCTGTGTGGAGGAAAACAAGTCTCCTGGTATCGCACAGGCACTCAATGGTGCCATCAGCTAGCAGCCTGCCGCACTGGTTTTGGAGGAAGGTTGAGGGGGTGTCGGTAAATAAAAGGCTGAGGGGTACTCGGCACCAAGTAATGAGAAAGAAAGCCACATCTCTCCTGTTAAGGAGTGCAGTAAAATGTGCAATGACTCCTGTCAGTGAATAATAATAAAACCACCTTTTTTGTAGTTGGAAGAAGTAGTTTCAATTTGTCCTGACCTTGACGTTAGGTCAATCACAAAATATTCATGACTTTTGTAATTGATTGAATATCTCCATCTAAAATCATGATGTGACGCATCATGGGCCATCTTCTGGGAACTCTGAATATCTTTTTTTTTTATATAATTTTTTTTTTTATAAAAGCTCAGAGAAAAGTTTGTACGTGACCCCTTTTGGTTATATCTATTTATTATTTATTATTAATCAGTACTCTTCTTTCTCAAAATCTTAATCTTCTGATTTCACGTCTCCATTTCTTTTTCAACTGCTTATCCATCAGCGTTCCCTGGGGTTGCTGGAGTCTACTCCAGCTGGCTAGTCTGCTAATTACTTTAATTACCTGTTTATACATATATATATATATATATATATATATATATATATATAATGGAAATATCTATTTCAACTTCAAAGCAGATGCCTTAAGATGTTTTGCCTGTAAAATAGGAAATGACTAAGTTAAGCACTGACATTATCAAAGAAGTCGATTCATTTCCTAATGTACTCATTGATTAATAGATAAATGCAACTCCACACTTCTGTCGTGGGCCCAAGCTTTGCTAAAACGCTGATTTTTGGCTCTGATGAATGAGTGGCACAAAAGCTCAGTGTCACTAAAATCAGAAAAAAATATCTTTGGCTCATGAATATTCATACAAAATTTTGTGGTAACTTGCCCAGTAAATTCTGAGATATTTCGTTATGTCCCAACCAAAAGACTCAGGATTTGCTGCCAGTGACAGACACTCACTTCCTTCAGATATTTCACACATGCATTTGAATGGCACTTTGCTTTAGAAAGTCACATGTGACCGTTTTAATGATATATTCTTCAACTTAGTTAAATGTGGCGGAACTAGTCTTATTTTATGTCAGACCCTGTGCCTTCCAGTCCGTTTTAGCAAGTCTCTGCCTAGCACCATATTTAACACGTGGAGTCACCTGCTGTCAGAGGGAAAATGGCCTTGAGTGGGGCATTTATCTGGATGCAGCCCAGCCAAGTATTTAGCTGTAAGGAGAGAAAATAATGGGGGCTGGCCCTGGGTATAGATATGTTCCGAGCAGAAAAGTAATGTCACTAATGATGTGACCTCTGACTCGGCCATGATGTCTAATATTGTTTGTGCTGCTGAGAGCACTTAGGTGTGCGAGGAGGGAGAGGGAAGTGGTGGGTAAGGTCGGGCTTTCCAAATCCCTCCCCGAATGCCATTCACAAGACAACCTCTGGCCTTCGATGCGCACAGCCTCTGCCTAAATAATAAAAATGGCTTCCCCTCCCATTCACAAGCGGGTACCAAACCATAACAGAGGCGTAACATAAACGCACGCACATAAACACCGATTGCAGTCAAAAGTACCCAGTTATATTCCTGTCACATAAACAGTGAGGCATTGTCTCCCGCACGCCCCTGGAGTGATTAAGATGAAGGCACCACAGGGGTCGGTCCACGGTTAAAGGAGCATAGAATCCTAAGAGGCTGACTCACGCAAACACACACACATATACACAGCAGGGGTTTGGCATGGCATCTTATCCCGGCCATTGAGGCTAATATCTGTGAATGGGGCATGCTGGCACTTTCAGCAGTGCTATCAGTGTTGTCTCTTCCCTTAAAGTGCCCTGAGGGACTGCACAGCATAAAGACATAATAATGGAAAGGAAAGTATGCAACTACTTTATCTGCAGTGTCCTCACTCAGAAGTAGAATAAGGCCAATACTCCAACACTTAAGTCATTTAAGTTGAACTGTTGGATCGCATTTTACTCAAAAGGTAAAATGTTTCTAGTTTGCAGTGAAAATGTACAGTGCTCACTGCTTTGACTCCATTATCAACTGAGTTAAATGTAAAGAACCAATTGTCTAAGCTCTTTTGTTCCTTTTTCCAAATAGTACATTGCAAATTAAATTGAACAAAAAAGGTGCATGCATTTATGACAGTTCCATTATAAGATTTTATTTTATTTTTTTCAAAAAAAAGGAACTCATTTTGAAAATGTCACCTGGCCTTCCACTGAAAAGCAAAAACATATTTTTTTTTTTTTTTGTTTTATTTTGTTTGGACATTTGTGTAAACGCAGTGAAATAAAAAAAATCAGTCTTGATACCGACAGTACAGTTCAGGCCACAGAGACATTGAGCTAAAGGCAAACAATATATGACAAATTCAGCCTTAAAAAACAATGCTTCCAATCTCATTGTTTTTAACACTGCCAGCAGCATTTTTTTTTTTTTTTTTAAGAACCGCGTATTGAAGAAGAATCAGGCTCAACAAAAGGACACCTACAATGAAAACTCATAAAATACAACTGACAGACATAAAACAACATGCTGTACTGGGTTATATCCATTTATTTAAAAGTCCTTTTAAAAGATGGCCTTTTTATATCGGCCCTTCGGCCGAGGATCGTGAGAAGAACATGGGGACATAAAGCAAACAGAACGGGGAAGACTGTTTAGTATCACCACCTGACCGTCCAGCCATCTATTCAGCCATGAAATCCTGTCAGCTCGTTTTCCATGAGCTCTCTGCTGCTGCACCTTCATTCTCCCTTTGGTGAAGATGTCCTGCAGCCTGACGATATCAATGCCAGCTGTCTTACTTAAGAATATCTACACCTGAGTGCCCTCGTGCAAGTAACGCCATATTGATTTTTATACTCTGTTCTTTGGTTAGTAGAGACATGATGGCATATATCATATCATTTATCATATGTCACATTTCAGTGCATTGTCACTTTCTAGATTATTGCAAGATATTTATCACAGAGGATATGGTGCATTGTTCACTTAGTGTCTTGAACAAGGCATTTCATCTTTGTGTAACATTTTTCTTAATTACTGTTTCCTTCCTTTTTTTCCCCCCATCTCTAGCCAATAACTTATTTTATTTTACTGTTATGTTCACAGTGAAGCCGACGCTGTACATGTGAGATACAGCCTACACGTAAAGTCAGAGATGGAGCAATAAACCATAACTTGCTACCATTCCCTTCCTTTTGTTGTTTTGAACTCGACTTAGCATTTAACATTTTTAGATGACTCAAGCTGCTTGGTGAGTCAGAGTTGTGATTTCCTCTCCATTTGCCTTCAGGATCCAACGGTTGCACACTGTGGCAGCTTTCTGTCCAGCATCCATTCAAAAACAACCTGTCATTTTTGAATTGCCACGGTTAACCTGCTACAGCCCATTTTTAGATTTCGAAAGATACATTTCTAAAGAAACCATTTCTATACCTAGCTTAGAAAACTCCTTTTTAACTTAAATTACATCGCAGCTCTGTAAGAACCAAGCGTTTCTCTGCTAGAATTAATTTCCCAATAGGGACTCTTATCAAAGAATTCAGATGTACCTTCTTATCATCGTTGGTCAGTGGGTCTGCATGAAAATGTACTCCATATTAAGTATCATCTGCCAAAATTTTATTTGGATATCTCCCTAATGTTGACATAAGCCTTAATGGCCATCTGCAGAGTGCAGCTCATTACAGCACATATCTCTATCCCTACATATGTAGGGGATGTCTCAGATGTTTTACGGCCCTCTTCACTGCTGTTCATAGGCATGACTAAGGTGCTGAGGTCGGCGTACATACTGGCTCTGCTCAAAGCGCATTTTCCACTTAAAAAGGGAAGTGAGAGACTGCTGCCATTTATCTGAATGGTTATTGCCGAGTTTAGAGATGGGAGAGCCGATGCCGGTATTAAGCACGTGAGAGATTAGCGGCACGCTACAGCTCATTTGCACTTACAGACTCTTGAAAATAAAAATTTTTACCTCAGCATCCTTGCTGATGCGATGATATGGTAAGGATCCCCATCAGTAATCACACCTCTTGATATGCCGCTTGAACATTTTCAGCACATCTAAGACTATTAAAGGGTGCTCAAGCAGTTTTATGGGTGGGACACCTTTAGAGCAGATGTCAAAGAGATTCTATAGGAGCTCAACAGAGGTTACCCTACACTTGTTCGTGTGCATTCCAGCACCATATGTTATTTTCTTCAGCTCTGCTCCAAAGTTTCCTCCCAAATCCTTGCATATCGCTCAAGCAAAACAAATCAACTTTCAGTTTAACTCCCACTGCTCACTAAAATAATCAAAATTCACATCGGTCCAGCCGCTCAGACAACCCAGCAGTCTTCCCTTCTTAGTTGTAAACTGAAAAATGGAAGTGCTGCTTCTAAAATTGATTTTGAGATTGAGGCAGAGATTTGTGTTGATGAAAACTTGACACTATAGCGGAGAGAATCATGAAAGCAGTACTGTATGCAGCGAACTGGGCATGTTCTCTTGCGTCAGCCGTCAGCGAGCAGGTGTTGTAAAGGAGGCTTTCTTCGATGCATACTGACCTTTTGCACAGCCAGCTGATGAAAGACAAACACACACCTCAGCGAGCAGTCTGTCAAACTGCAGCATCTTTCACTGCGCTTGTCTCACAGGTGTTACTTCAGAGATGCCACCTACAGGTTTTATTTAATGTACTGATTTGCGTCTTTTGACAACACACTGGAGTTTAAAAGGACCCTGTGAGCATTCACTCGTGTCTGTCACAAACCTTTTTCTCTGACATTTTATCTCATCATGCCACCAATGTTCCACTCAGCAGTTTTTGTTATTTTTTTTTTTTTTTTTTTGTGTGTGTGAGTAGAGTTCAGTCTTCTGCATGTATACCTCTTCTGCTTCTGTCAAACTTGCTGCCACCTACTGGGATCAGATTAAAGCAGACATGTCGAACACCGCACCACAGAATTGCACGCCTGGAGCAAAGCATGCTGGGATGGAGTGACACATACAATGTGCTGCTCAGTGACAGTTGAATGGGCCAGTGATTTAAGTGGCACTAGCTCCTGTAATGGCTGTAAATCCGATTTGGATGTATGGTTTGTGGGGCATTGCAACGCAGCCATACTTTAATATTTTTTTTCCAGAGCCTTGTTTTCTACAGGATTATTGCTGCACATTTATCATTCTCTGCTTTCTCTCCATGTTTCAGTTGGCAATGAGGTTTTAGCACGCTGGGGGGAGAGGGGGGGTTCATAATGACTTCTTTTTTTTTACTTCAAACTTTTGAGGCTTTGTTTTTGTATCAGTAAATCTCATTTTTCCCTGTGTGTATCTTTGATAAAAATATATAAATGGAAAAAAATCCCAACAGAAATGTAATACAGCCTATATCTGTTCATAAAAGCAATTTAATTACCAGGCGATCCCCAGTACTTTAAGTGTGTACTGTGCAGCATTTGGTTATATTCAGACAATAGACAACTGGTGAAATGAACCAACTCATAAATTTACTGAGTTTGATCCTTTATCTCTTTACTTTCAATTTCTTTAAGACTAAATTAACTTTAATGTCCAGCCCCCAACTTGGTCACACTAGGAAAAGTTTACTTTACCCTACTTCAAATGTGATCATTTTTCAACCCCATGGCTAAAACATGGTAGAAGCTTTTGAGGGAGAAGTTGCTCTTCCCTATCATCTCTGGGGAATGAAGTTTTTGACTATGCCTGGAGTGATTTCTGCACATCCAAGCGAAGAGCTGACAGGGTCACCAACCAGTGAGCTTTAGATTGCACCAAGCCACCCTTGTTTCTTCTCCCAACTCTTGCTTTAAAACTTTTTTTTTTTTTTTTTTTATCTCTTTACAAATTCAGCCACTCGTGGTTTGAGAGGGCCTCTTTATTTGGTTGTGAAAAATCAATAGCCATTACAAGAGAGAGAGAGAGAGAAAGGAGAAGAGTTGGAAAAAAAAGTGAGAGAGAGGGAGAGCGAATGTGCTGGAGAGGAAGGGAGGCAGAATACTATCCCTGTCAGTCTGACCCTGCCTGACGGCTGTCATCTCCCTTAATTGCTTTGCTAATATCATCCCCACTCAGCCAGGAAGTAGGTCAGCAAGGCCCCTCTGCTGGAACTGACTTGAAGCTTGACTTCTTTGTGATCTTTCCCTCTCCACGCCTTTTTTTTCTCCCCTTCTAGTTCCCCCTTCAGGCTGAGCTCAATTAGAATAGAAACATACAGTAGGAATATGGGGAAGATGCATTGTTTCTGATGATGACCTGGGTTTTGATTAATCCAATCAGAAACCAGCAGTAGATAATCATTTGCGCACCCAGCTCTATTCTGGGATGGGAAATAGGCTTGCCAGAATTAACCTTTATATTTCCCTCAGGTGATGCAGGATCTACTTTTTCTTCGTCTACCATCTTTCTGCTGTTAGAACCTTCAGGTCAGACTACAAAGCTTCTTAGAAATAGAGAAGCTTAACATTGATAACTTTCACAAATAACCTATTAGCTTTTTGTTGAATGTTAGTTTTGGTAATAAGTTGTCAAATAATTTATTTCTTCTACAAATTTGCATATCACCCAGTGGTTCCATTAAAGCACAGCTGAACATGACAGAATAGACTATAAATTTAACGCAATTTGACACAGTTAGAATTTTACTATTGCTGCTGTAGTTAAGCAGGTTAAAATTGCGTTTGGAAAATTTAAAGCTGTAGTCAGTAACTTTTATACGTAACCATTTATTTAGACGCAATAAAAATAAATTGCCTTTTTGGCAGCCAAGGATGGACAGGACAATATGTCAGAAATGTTGAATCAGCAGCAACCCTTTTCCTCTGCTGTTCTTATTTCACAGTGAAATAAATGGAAACCATTTGACCATTTGATGAAAGGTGTTAGTCAGAATTCAATCATTGTCAAGTCAGTTACTCTTGAGTAGAACCCGAGGGGTCTAAACTTTGTAAAATATGAGCATATTATCTGTTTAGAATATAATTCCCAAAGATTTATTCTCTTTTCACATCAACTGATATAAAGCAGTTTAATGAAGTCTGGAACGGTAACTGCATCCTAGTTATTGCTGCCAACGCACCGTGGTGTTCTGTCTGAGATCAGACGATGCTTCAATTAATTTTACTATCAAGTAGGTTTGCATAACAAAACATTTTTTGAGATGAAACTTAATTTTCCCCTTCCAGCTTTACTTGGCAAACCATCTGCTGGCTAAAGAAAATAGGCACAGCAGAGTCTGTGTTTCAGTGGCAGAGGAAGAATATTATGGGAGTGTTGGGGATGAAGCACAGAGCAGCTGTTTTCTGCCTCAGGGAAAATGGCAATATTCTCAATGGGATTTTTGTGAGTCTGTTATGGTTCAAGCATTTTTTCCATTTGTCTGGTGCAGCTTGTATTTCTGCATACTTGTTTGACCTTTACAGAAAAATACAAAACCTTGTGTGTTATGTAAGCTTTGATCCGACAACAGCAGTATTGGTATTTTAGACAGGAGCAAATCCTAATAAAAGTGGCCCAGCATGAAATCCAAACTCAGACTGCCACTACAAATCACGCAAATAAATAAAGAAATTAATGGTGGAGATATCGGCAAGAAAAAGCAAAAAGCTGTCATCACCGTGTCATTTGAAAGCTCCATCCTTTTGCCTTCACCTTCAGAGTTATTTACATCTAGAGCTGTGTCTACAGGCAGCCATTTTAAACAAAGAAGTAAAGTATGGAAAAGGGACAAGGGACAAGGGGCTAGTAACTGTCAGCGAAAGGGCTCTGAGCCAGGAACTGTCAAGCCCTCATACCTTCCCCCTGCTCCTGGTTTAATGGAGCGTGTGAGGGCCAAGGTGCGTTACCCTGGACCCAGTGTAGGCTCTGTTCAAATGGCCTCCCGTCCTCTGATAGGCATAGCGGAACAATATGCCTAAGGTGGAGCAGCTGGAGAAAGCATTAGTGTAAGACCCCTCCTGCAGGTTGCTGTTTCAGCCTCACTGCCCTCCGTTTGCTCCGACAATAAGGCACATCTTTTCATGACCTATAACAATAGCAATAACCGTGTTTTGTGCTTCAAGTTGTTTTGTTGCATGTCAGTATAAATGTACAGCTGATGCCAAGGTGTAGCATTCACACCTCCAAGTGCAAATGAGCATTTGGAAGCTATAGCTAACAGCCTGGTGACCCCTCCCTGTGAGAGCAGGCGAAGGTTTTTACAGCATCTCTGTTCCCTGGTGGGCTGTGATCTTGTGTCTATTGGCCCACAGTCACAGATTCCAAGCACAGTCCAGACGAAGCTTCTCTTCATGGTAAAGAGTGGAAGTCCAGCTGTCGCCCAAACTGTTTGGTTTGGAGGATCTTGGGAGTTGAATGGAAGCCGACCCTCTTGGTAGCACAAAGCCTGTTGTTTTGGAACTGCTATTGGTGGGGAAAAATGCCCAGATTTCACAGAATTGCGGTATCACTGTTCAGACCTGTTCCAGGCTTGGTACTAATGAGTTTTTGACTCAGACATTTCTCACTCTGTAGTATCTTCGCTCGCTCTATGCCTGCATTTTCTTCTCATCACTTTCCTTCCACTGACTTTCATTGCTCATTGACTTACAAAATCAGCATTTGGACTTTTAAAATCGCCACGTTTATCATCTAATTGAATATACTGAACTGTGACACCATCTCAGGCGAGTAGAAGTACTAGGCATTGTTTGACTGTTCTCCTTAGCCTCTACAAGCAAATCTCAGCTTTTGGTTTCTTTTGCGGTAATAATAAAATGTATTTGAAATAGTGTATGAAGCTGTATTTAACATTCTTTAAGAGCAAGTTTAGGTCACAGGCCACATTGCAAATTCGCAACTCAGACTCTTGTAGTCTGTGAAGTATTAAAATTGCACACAATTGGACTATTTCCTGTCAAATATGTTTCATAGTGTTTTTAGCCACACAAACAGCATGACGCTGAGGACCTTTGCCAGACTGAAATATCTCAACAGCAGTGCGGTCTGCTCAGGATTATAAATGCACAAAGATGAAACCTAATGACTTTTGTGACCTCCCAGAGGTCATCTAGTGCCACCGTGAGGTTTTGTGCAAAATGTCTCAACAACTTTCTTCACAGATTTCAGTTAAGCTTTGTTATAGCTGTTCATGTGTTTGTCTTTGAAGTCAAATATCCAGGCAAGCAGATTTTGAGTAATTTGAGTCCAAAGGTGATTTAAAATAAAGTCTCAAGTCTGTTTTAACAACAAATCCTTGTCCATGTTTGCAGCAGGTAGGGAGCACCTTGCCTTCATTCAGCCTTTTTTGAGGTGAATGAAGGGTAATGAAAGTTGTCTTACTCAGACAGTGTTAGACCCAGAAGACTGCAGAGCTGAAGTCCAGGAAATTGTGCAGGTGCTTCCAAAACGTTTTTTATCAGCGTCTGCTCTGCGTGCATCCAGCACACAGGCTCGGCTCAGCTCGGCATCTTGTGTTGATTAACCACAGCATTTCGAGTGGCAGTACTTTCTCAGCGCAGCACCATCTGCAGCTCACGGCCTCAGTGTTTGCCTCATACTACTGATCCCATTCAGATGTGGATGCCAAAACAATCAGATAGGACGATACTGACATGAACGCTGTGAGGTTGAATTTGTGAATCTAATTTCCCCCTTTGCTACTCTGCATCCTGGTAAACAGATTTTGAAGATGAGCTTGTTGAATGGCGTCCTCTTTACTATGCAAGGCCACAACCTCAAGGGGGGAAATAAACAGCACTATCTAGGAGTGAAAATGATGACAAGGCTGTATTCAGATGATCTTTCCATTGCTTTTTAAAATGGCTTCATTTTTTTGAGCCTGGGTTGGTTTGTGGGGAATTTATATATGTATCTGCAGCAAACTGCCAGTTATCATATTTGACATCGCCAGTTGACTCCCATCAGCCTGTGGATAGGAGTTGCTTCCCCAACAAAGATGTGGGAATGAAAGAGGCCCATTTTCTCACAAATACCACCAAGCCAACAGCACCTTTTTTTTTTTTTTTTTTTAAAGATTTTATGCTTATTCAGGCAATTCTGGATTCCCTGGAGCACATCAAAACTCAGGGCCATGTTGAGCTTGAAAATGCTCAAGGCATACGAGACAAAAAAAATGCTTCAATCAACCTTGATCATTTTTGAATGGAGAGTTGTGGGGAAATGCCTGATAAACTGTAACAGTTTAGTCCTGACAGACAAAGTGACATTAGCATTACTATTCCTCATCTCTGGAGCTTTCGGAATGCATTCAGAGTTTTTTTTGCTGCAGACGGAGCTTCCCTTGTGGTGTAAACCCAACTGAAGTAGTGTAACAATCGGCACTGCACAGCCAGAGGTGAGATGCTATCTAGTTCGTGCTGGATAATGGACACAAAAATGGTTACAGCCAGGACAGCAAACCATTCAGTCATTTTGAAAAATGGAAGCTGGTATGCTGATGTAAAAACGTAGGGTTCCTCTATTTGAATCAAGTATTACGATGAACTTTTATTGTTTCATGTATCTGCTGATTAATTCACCGCATTCACATTGTGGGTGGATTCAAATCCATTTCACCACCATCGTCTCAAAAATGATGGAAGGGATTGATTCAAAGCATGAATCTGGAGTTGATCCCCTGACTTCCCCTGCATGTAAATATATTCATGTATCCAATACGAAACGCAGCACAAGTTTGTCAACATGGTGAGCATGTGCCGTATTAACATGCTGATGTTAGCATTTAAATCAAAACACGCTGTCGCAGCCACAGTTAGTTCCTTGGATCATTTACTAAACTAGTGAGGTCTTTTGCTTTTAAAATGGCTGGTGTTTATGAAAGAACCTGGTATCAAGAGTATCTCGGCAATTAAAAAAGTGCATATCTGTCTGAATTGTTTTTTTTTTTTTTTTTTTTCACAGAGCACAGAAATGACTTGAATTAATAAAGAATAAATCTTTCAAGTTTTACCTTGCATCCTTCACATTAGATTCACTTTTCCTCTTGAATATCATAAAAGTCCAGCCGTGCAGTGAACTTATTTTTTAAATTCAAGTTGAACTTGTAACCCAGACAGAGATTGAATGAATGTGGTATCTAATAAATGAGCAACAGAATGGATTTTTTTTTCTTTTTTTTTCTCCTCTTCGGGCCATGTTAAATAGATGCGTCCCAAATTATATTTTACGATTGGACTAATTGAAGTAGCCAGTCATTTTTTACATCTGTGACAGGTGCCTTTACTATCTCCTTTGAGGTGAACGGGGGGAGTGTCGCATGGTGGAAGGACAAGCAGGTCCCTTCATTACTCAAGTCCCCCACCGTAATCTCATTTTCTACCTGAGACCAGTCAAACAACCTTTAGATTCAGTGAAGTTTCAGGTCTCTCTGGCAGTTTTCAATAATAAAGGGGTGGAGACTGAGGATATTACATTTCTGTATCTGATTAACCTGAAGGTTGAATCAAAAGCCATGCCATTTATTTCTGTGTAAAGGCTCAGGCATATCTCATTGTTAAATTCTTTATGGATTTGAGATAGGATTTAAGATTAGATTTGTATTAGAATATTAAAGGTCACATCATTAGGTAAATAAGAAGCCAGGAACTCTACCTATTCATAATAACTAATTAGTGATACTGCGAAAATATGTTTGTTTATCATGCAATTAATTACCTCCATCACATTATACCTTGTCTTGACATGAACAGCACGTAGACTGGTCCATTCCTCCTCTGAGTACCTCTGTTGCTTTACTTTCCCCATGGTTGTGATTTGATATGAGATTCACTAGACAATTTCCAGTTTATTACTGCTGTGTCCAGGCAGTCCCTGATAAGATTAACCAACATCTATGAATCACTGCTGGAGAGAATTTGAGGTGCTGGTCAGCGGTTGAACGTGTATATCCAGGGTGGTTCACCAGAGCAGCGCAGTACCCTCGTGATATGAACGGAAACTGCCTCTGATCACTGACCGAGGGCCAATCTGATGATGATGATGTGCTTTTTTTTTATTTCTGGTGTTGGCCGAGGTTTGGAATGAGCACACGGGAGTGATGATCCCTGATCTGTGGAGAAGGCCGCGTGCGCCTGTGGGGAAAACACTCCCCAGCCCCAAACCCAATTTCCACTGAAAGATTGAAGAGGCTACCATGCTGTGGGCAAGGTGCTGAACTCTTTCTTTTCTTGTCTTGTCTTTTAATCGCATCAGGCTTTTAATTCTTTCATGAACTAGTCTCAGACCTTTTTAAACCTTTCATGAAGGGTGGGGAGATAAGAGAACTGCATTTGCTGCCTCGTTCCCCCAGAACTTCGGCAGCATATATTTTTAGAGGCTTGTTTTGCTATAACACTTAGGGTAATTGTGTGAACGGAGGTCTTGACTGTGACGGATGGTTTACCCTTCCAGCGCTCACACACACATAAACACGCACATCCATAAACTCTCAAAGGTTTGATGAATAATGTATTGGTGCACTGGAAACAAGCTAATCAATATAAAATGTCCAGTTTCAGTATTGACCAGAAATGTGGCGCACAGTGGGATGAGGAAGAAATCACATTGGGCTGATGTATACGTCTTGTTAATGGCTCAATGTGTAGCACAAAATGTGTTTCTTAAGCATCTGTGCACCAGCAGGGAGCACGCATGCACTGATTGGTGCATCGCATCCCAGTTTGAAGCTCCGCTGAGTTGCTTTAATCCGCCTATGTATAGATACTGGGTTGATGGATATCAGATGTGTATCTGTGTTTACATCATGCTCAACTTGTCTCCATCAGCTCAACTCTATAGAGCTGATTCTGACAGGTGCAAGTGTTGTCCATGCAGTCCATGGGGGCTGTTTCCTGTGATACATATAAACTGTCTGAAATCAATAAGCTCCTGTGCCACTGCTGCCAGTGCACGTCTCCCCACCTTTTACCTGCAAAAGGTCAGAGGCAGTGCAGCCTAGTCTTTTAGCTCTATTGTTTTAGTGTGTGTCATGTCTGGATTTAATGATCTGCATCTGGCTGGGAGCCCCTCAGCACCACCTCCAGCAGCAGCAGCTGCCCTGCTCCTCCTCCTCTTTCACTGGCCCGGAGATTCTTTCCAAGATGGATGGTTCTAGCATCCTTGACTAGTCTGCAATATGCGCTGCCATACTCTCGCTCCATCCCACATTTTGAATTGCCATGTTCCGTTTGATGGTGGGCAATTACTGGTGCTTATTTCTCTTTTGTTGTCCATGCTGGTCGGCACAGTGCTCCTTTTCTTCTTGGAAAGTAGTGTCCTGTTTTCTACTTGACAGATGCACAAAGCCTGACGATGAGCCCGATTTGACTTTGCAAGCACAGAGATTGATTGGTGGTTTATGAGTAAATACAGTCAAACGTGTTGGCAGGTGGTTCAAATTAGCTGTCTTTGCTCTGTATAATCTTCAAATATTCTGAAAGAATAATTACTGTTTATTTTGATAGCTGGGTGTCTTGCGCTCAAAACGACTGGCCGTCATTGTTTCCTTTGTATTTACCTCTTTATGTTGCAGAGTTGTCACGAGGAGCATATATTTTCAGAGCCTGCAGAAACATTTTCACGTTATTATTATTATTTGTTCCAGCCACTGTATTGTTTTGGATTGTTTCCAGTTGGAAGATATTAATGATGTAACTTTAACAATTATCCAAAATAGTTAGGCCAATTATTCAGGTTAGTCAAATGTGATAAGAACCTTAATTAAAATTAAGTGCAATCCTTTTTGGGAATTAATAATTAAAAGCAGTCTTTAATCCAAACAAACAATGATGAGTTTAACCTGGAGCTTTCTCTTCCTGTTAGGTTAAAGGTATATTTCCTAATCAGGACCATATCATTTTACAATAATGGCGCTCCCTTTCACTGTTAGCCCAGATTAGTGTTAAACCAACAAAAGCACAGGATGCTTGCAGATGACATTTGCAGTGACGAGTGACAGCTGCATGACAAGCATGAATAGCTGGATGAAAATGACCGTGGTGTTTAACATTATTCCCTGAAAATATGGGAAGAATCATCATCAGTTCCTTGTAATGAGCAGCGTGCAGAGACATACTGCACCAACACTGGGGAGCGTTTTACAGGGATGTGCTTTAGTTTCCGCTGTTTTTGTTGTGCTCGCTCTTTGTTTATTTGTTTATTTATTTATTTTTAGTGTTCCTGTGTGCATTCCAGCGCCTGCAAGGCTTTGTGTGCCAAAGAGGTCGCTCATCAAAAATGGACGCCTCTCCATCATGAAATAATGTCCCAGACAGAGGCTGATTCTGTAGCATTAATTTATCCGTTTATGTTTCGAAAATATTAGACTATGATTAATCTATTGTTATTATGGTGAAACCAAAACCTTGTATTTGGCGGCATCGACGTCCCCAAAAGTTCCGGCAGTAATCAGCAGGAATACACACACCATCTGCCGTCAGGATCCCTTGTTTTAATGATATTTACTCAGCTCATAGCAAGGGTGACGCTGTTTGATACTCAAAAAGCAGCCATTCAGGATGTTAATAGCAGGAATATAGACGTCACCGTGCACCTCAGTTTTAGCAGTCAGCCCAACAGTTTCTGTGACATTCAGCAGTTGGAAATGGCATTTGTGACATTCACTGAGTGAAAGTAATATATTCACCTCGACTGGCTCATCTAGCCTTCACCAGAGGAGGCAGCTGTTATAAAGGCTATGTGCACCAAGTGTTTTCACATTGTCAACAACTCGCTGTAGCCAGGCTGCATGATTTTTATCACCCCAGAATGGAGTAAAAAGCCAATTCAGGGTTCTTACTTTATTTGGAACTGTTGTAGAATGCTTTGTTGCCCCCCCCCCCCCCCCCCATATATATATATATATATATATATATATATATATATATATATATATATATATATACACACACAAGGTATTTTCCCACTGTAATGGGGTCATTAATGGGGCTTCATTTATTTTTCTTTTTTATCACACTGCCCCATAGTGGAACTGCTTTAACCCAAAGCAAAGACATGGCAGTATGTTATTACTTTCTGACATATTGCAGTGCATATGTCATTTAACATTTCATTCAAATGATGGACAGATCAGTGTTGCAGCGTTCAGCTTGCTGCAAAAAAAAAAGAAGCATTTTTTTTTTTATATTTTCTGTTCCTCAGAATGTATTAGATGACAAAATGGCAACTGCTGGCATTCTCGCAGTGTTGATGTTGAAGCCTGATGCTCGAATTATTTACATTTCCCTGCACATGTCGCCAACTGCCACACAATCACCTCCTGCAACCGTTGGGAAGGAAGACAGCCTCTCACCTTCAGCCCCAAGATGTACTGTATTCTCAGTGTTGCAGCATCGCTGTCATATCTTCAACAACATGGTTAGATAATCATACACCAGAATTGGAAATTACGAAACACAGCATACTGCAAGTTTTTGGATTGACACCCCCAAAAAAAAATAAAAAATAAAAAAAATCCTGAAACATCCCACTTCAGTTTTGAAAATCAACTTACAGAAACCCAATTCTGGCTTGAAATAAGTCATCCATCACAGTGAACATTTCATCATCTCTTTTTGTGAAACTTGCACCTTCACTCACTCTGCCCTGTTCCTTCATTTATCTCAGCTACGCCGCAGGAGAATCCATTCAGACATTTTTGCTGCTTAACTCTCTTCTCCGTGTCCAATCTGAACATTCCTTTCCGGGTTTGATCTATCCAATCTGGTAAAACTTTACTGCCATGCCTCTCATTTACCCACTCAGAAGCCAATCACTGAGCGCCCACTCCTTCCTCATTCACCCAGTAAGTTGCATGTTTGAGGCACTGCTTCCTGCTGATGACACTGATGCCAGCACCCTACTGCTGCCGCCAACCAGCAGCAGCAGCAGTAACAGTTGTGACCTTTGAGAGAGTTTGCTGTATTAAAGGACCTCTTAAATCTTTGCATGAGTCATGTTTCAACACCAGTCTTTTCAATAAAAAATATAATTTAATCCTATTTTTAGTTGTATGAGGGAGAAACACTGTCCTTTTTTCTGACTACACAGACAACAAATGTTTTTTTTTTTTTTTTTTTTAAGAGCGAAGTCTTAAATGTCAGGATGTTGTGTCCTTGACCACACACAGACTTTTCAAAACAGGCTCTGCTCTCAACTATATTATAGAAAAGCTATTGCAAAAAAAAAAAAAAAAAAAAAAAAATCTGTTCACTGTGATCCACAACCTACCTGAAACACGCTTCTGAAAATACATTTTTGAGGTGAACTGAAGGAAATGTGTACTTATGTAAGATTTTAAACATGTAGTTTGTAAGTTTCCCTGCAATAATCATTGATCTCTTGCATAAGTGATTAATTGTACATTCACTACTGAATATATGGAGAATTGGGAAGGGGACTCAAAAGCACATACAATCACTGTTTTGCTTAACTTATATAAACTAAAATTGGAATAGGTAAACTGAAGCTAGATTCAGGCCACGGGAAACAAAGAGAGGGGAGAAAATAGACAGGGCCTGTAGGTGGTGATGAGAGATGATTCAGCCCTTCAGGACCTCTAATGAGAAATAACACAGTCCTCTCTCCACTGCCAGCAACGGCTGCTGCTGCAGATTCCCTGCCGTGCCTGAAGGACGTTAGAGCACCCTGTTATGTCCACCCTCTCCTCACCCTTCCTGCCTTATCGCCCTGGAATTAGCGAACGCCCCTATTTAATCAGAGCAGTGATAGTTGCTAAGACCAAGAATAATTAAGACATTAGAGAGAAGGTAAAGATTGACTTGTTTTTTTTCCTCTCCAGCTCTATCATGCTGCTGTAGAAGCTGTGGGCTTGCCAGGCTACTGTATTGAAGCAGACTGACAGAGAGCAAGTATGAGTAAGAAAAAGAGAAACCAATAGAGCTCGATTGCACTTGCAGCTCAAGAGAGAGCAGGCTGTTGTATTTACAAGGCAGGCTTGTATATGCATGCTCACCTCTCCATCGTGGTCCTCCACTGGAGGATTGAGAAGGCATGTAGCACAGTGTCCACAGAGGGTTCTCAACACCACCGTGCATTTTACCGCTTGTAAAGCAATCATTTCCATCCCCACTTCTCTCTCTCTCTACCCCCTCTGGCTCCTGGGACTGCTGAGTCAGCTCACCTTCGTATGGAGAATGGCTCCCTCAGCCGAGACGTTATTGATTTGCCCCCGTTTGTAAAGGGGAAATGTTCCTAAACCTCTCAGGCCAATTTTTCCAGCATTGTTCAGCTAGTAACATCATTGGGTGTTGGACTAAAAAGAAGGAAAACCATAAATGTCTAATCTGCGAGTGCATGCATGTCGAGAGACGCATGCGCACACATGCACACACGCACACACAGTGACCCCCACATGCATTTAGAAGCATCATTAAGCTTCGAATTGAAATGGAGGGCAGGGCAGCTACATAATCCCAGACTCTGACACAATTACATCCACATATTCAAAGTGTATCTGGAGTTTCTCTGCGCATGTCTGTTTGAATAGAATATCGAGAACCATGCTGAAGGACCTTCCCTTCAGTGTGGGACCGGGCCAGTGAGCTACATCATTGCTTCATTTGGATCAAACTCCAGAGCTCCGGAGTCATTTATCTACATAGTGTGTGTGTCTAACCTTCAGGCATCCCACTCTTTGCCCCTGGGAAAAATCAATGCCAAGGTGTAGAACAAAGCAAAAACCCCATGTGACTTTGCCAAGGTAGAGATTTGAATAATTTATTTATTCATCTACACTTCATCAATGTGTAGCTATTACAGAAGCATGTGATGTTTTTCCATCTCTTTTCTTGAAAACTTTTTGTTTTGATTTTCTGTGTTTTGCCTATTTTCATCACTGTGATTGCTATAGCATAAAATCCCCTTTGAAACCAGCTGAATATTAGAGAATAGAAATCAGTGATTGCCTGTGTGGAGGAAAAAAAAAAAAAGCATTTTTGTGGTTCCAAAAAAGAAATGGGAATACAAGGGGACACATTTCAAACCTTTTAATCGTTAGTATACTCTTTCAATTCCCAACCTGTGCAGCTATTTCTTTGTAATCAGTTCCCTGCCCTAGTTTTGAACCCTATCATTCATACATTCAAAGCTAGTCTCCATTACCATCTCTTATTGCTTTGCTACACCCACTTCACACTCTATTTCATTTGTCTTAAAAGAAACGTGGTGGCGCTTACAAATGGAAGCGCGCATTTGTGTAAAATGCTTGGGAAATGTAGAGGGCAGGTAACAGCATAGCTGTGTGTGTCAGAGACAGGAGTTTCCTAGATCACTCCTCACTATCAAGACTTTTTTCATATGTCCTCTGTTTGTGAATAGACTGGCGTCTGCTGTCTGCTTTTGTGGCTTCTGCATTTCCTGTCTTGCATTCTGTAATATACACTCACCCACTTGTGTATAAGCACGTACACACACACACCTACACACCTCTAGTGTCTCACTATCCTGTCTTCCCATCTCCTGTGACTCCATCTAGCTGGTACAGCTTGAGTGACAGCTCTTGGTTTGTCTGGGTATCCGTGGTTACAGCCCAGAGGCCTGTGCTGGGGGACCCAGACCTGTCAGCACTCTCTGAATTCTGAAACCAGAGATGGATGGCTGCGAGCCACCTCTGCCCTGAGCTCTGTGCTCAGTGCGTCTCTACTGCTGCTCTTCTCTCTTTATCCCAGACTCTCCTGCTAAACAGACCCATTGTTTGCAGTTTGATGCAGCAGAAAATGGAGTCAAACATGTATTGTTACCTGTTTCCTTTTAGGGCAGTGGAGGATAGAAACCCGGGGAACAAAATCATACGAATTTGAATAGATAAGTGACACTAGTGTTCACATTTCCTCCTGGAAAGGGCTTCTGCAGTCATAGTCTACCTGTAATGATATTTGATGGAGCAGAAGTCAAGTTACTGCATGATCTAGTGACAGCTGGTTCTGCTAATCTTGAATGTCCTGCTAACAACCTCGATCAGTGGTCCCAAAGGGGAGCACCAGTTAGAGCAGATCAGGTGTCTGTCCATCTCCAGTCCCCCACTGCTTCTGTTTTGACAGAGACATGTATGACAGCCCTGACGCCAGTGTAGCCTGTCGCTTCAGCACCTGAAGCCCCACAACCGATGGACTGAGACAGAAGAATGGAAGGGCGATGAAGGCAGAGAAGAAAGCACGATTGTGGCGGGGGTTGGTTGTTTTGGACCGCCTCGGGCTCAGACAGTTAAGGGCGGCAGCAGTGCAGCTGGGGTGTGTGTGTGTGTGTGTGTGTGCGTGTGTGTTCATGTTCGTGTGTGTGTTCTCAACCAGCTAATGAGAATATTTAACATTTGCTGAGTCCACAGTGTGTTGGAAGTCATTCATCACTTCACTGATTCGCTTCTTGTCTATTATATGTTGGGTTAGGGTTAGATGCCTGCGTTGAGGCTTGAGGGTGCTGCTACAAAGGTGCATTTAGCGCAAACAAACGCACCAGGGTAATGGAAGGAACGTAATTGATCATCCACGATCTGCATACTGTAGGAAGGGTGGGGTGGCTGAGGATCTTTTTCATGCTCCTTAACATTCAAAGCCGTTATACTGTAAATAATTGATTGTTTGTTTGGCCAGTTATCAAAGAATAATATCTTTATTCCGGCATAGATACCGTAATAATGCTAATGTGCTGATGGTCGGCAAGTATAATATTTACCATATTCTTAGCAGCCAAGATGCAGTAAACTCAAAGTCCAGCCGAGGCTGATGAGAAGGTCCCAGCATTTTAGGAATTAGATCTAAAATATATACAGTGTTGACCTGATGTTGAAAGATAGAAAGTCAGAAAATCACCAGATAGATTTCAACCCATCCCGATAGTGATAGAATATGTCTGCACCAAATTTAAAACCTAGAGTCACTGAAGTATTTCCGTTTGACCAAACAAGAGGACCCACTACCATTGCCATCTTTTGTGGCTAAAAACATTCAATGGAGGAATCAATAATTAAAATAATCATTACTTTCTGCCTGATTAATTATGCAAAGCCATTAAAAATAAGGACTTAACCAAATGATTGATGATAACGTTCCCCTTCAAGACCAAAAATATAATGATTGGATCTGTTGAGTTTTACCAAATGTATTTGTACATCAAGTTGGATGTCTTTTAATCACGATCAGAGAGTATTCAACTTGCTGACAGAAAGAGATGAACTCTTGCTACCCACATGTAGAGAAAAAAAAATCCACCCTTTCATGCTTTTCTATAGAATGTGTGTGTTACATTGTAACATCTGCACAGAACGAAAGTGTGGATGGAAACCAATCGTCAAGAATCAGATATCTTAAGCCGCGTAACTTCACAAATGTGTTTGACTGATTTCCCTCAGTTAAAGGCCACTCTATTGTGGCTATCCACACACACACACACACACACACACACACACACACACACACACACACACACACACACTCCCCCTCCTGTTGCCCCGATATGAGTCGAGCTCTTTCATGTGCTTTGCTAGGTGACCTTCACATACTGCTTACATTCACTCACTCAGACAGAAACATGTACCTATACGCATGCTCCTAAAAATGACTTGGCACTCAGTATGCCCTCCCCTCCAAAAAAAAAAAAAAAGGAGAGGCCATCCAGTGTTTCTATGACATCTCAAACTGCTCACTGACCGTGATGTGACCTTACTCCATGCAGACAAGCCAGTAGGGTTAAAGTGATGGGAGTGTGCATGTGTGTATTTTTTTTTTTTTTTTTTTTTTTTTTTTAACATGGTGTGTGCTGAAGCTCACATGCAGATAACTGAGGAAAAGCCTTGCACTTTAAATGACCCCTGCGGTGATGAGCATTACAGTGGCCCAGCCCAGCCGAGTCAGACACAGCACAGCTCAGCTCAGCACAGGGACCCATGATTATTTAATGTCTGTTTCCAGGGCACAGGCCTATTAGCATGGTTCCGCCTAACGAGTGTTTGCTTTTTGCGTTTTCTTCAGTTTGAGTTTGAACCCATATGTCTGTTAATTTACATGGATAAAAGTTGACACCAGCGACATGAGATATGGACAAGCCAGCACTTTTATTGCTGGAGTATGATAGCTGTTAACTGACAGGGAAACGGGAGGCCACATTACACTCAGGCTCTTTCTGTGCCTTTAATGTAGATTTAGCCTATTTTCCTTTTCCAGCTGATATTGAATGGTGCTTTGAAACGAAACCAACTCCCGGTGACCCCCTCTTCCCTTCATTTTTAATGGGATGTAGCTGCAAAAGATCAATTTTTAAAAGGACATCTGTCTTGCAAAAGCATTTCTATATATGAAGTAAAGTTCTCACCAGGGTAAATAACTACTGTAATCCCAGTGTTTGAATACTGAGGAATGTATTTCATAATTTCCTTCACTGGTGCGTATATCATGGCCATCATGGATTTACATAATATCACGGCACTGCATCTGATAATGTTAGGACACTGGATATCTGGATTTTTGCATTTCCTTTCTTTTTCTTGGCTTGACATATAAAGGATATGTTGAATTAGTCACATTCATAGCATTTCTTCGGATTACGTCTCAGTCAACGCCTCATTCACAGAGGGATTTCAAGAAACCTTTTTTTGTATGTCATACTTTTTGCTTATTCTTGCTTAAGTCGCAGAAAATTTAATAAGGAAATGAGCTGGTTTGTTCGTTGAAAATATTATTTCTGTGATGCTCTGGTTCTCAGCCTTGGCCTCAAAATGAACAGACTGATTTCTGTTATTACGGTGTCTCATATTTTTTCCCTCATATATTCTGGGCATAATTTTGTTTTGCTCATCTCACTCAGACAGACACTGATAGCACATTTGCTGAGAGTAAAGTCAGGCCTGATGCATCTGTGAGCCAAGTGCTTGTTTTTGTCTTTGAGCTGTATTACATGCGGGTGACTACACCCTTTCAATTGGTTTCGCCTGCAGCAATCATTTTATGCGACACACTGCTGCAACCCCATCTGTGTCGTGCACAGGTGGGGTTGCAACTACCTCACTGACCTGCTACCCAATCTATTTACATTGAGTTTGTGTTCGGCCATCTGTAAATGA
Source organism: Echeneis naucrates (assembly GCF_900963305.1). Lineage (NCBI taxonomy): Eukaryota > Metazoa > Chordata > Actinopteri > Carangiformes > Echeneidae > Echeneis > Echeneis naucrates. Next base: position 12,492,026 of record NC_042534.1, read on the forward strand.
AAGAGTGGGGAAATGTTAACTTATTGACATAATTATAGCCTATGTTATGCGTATTCTCATTCAGGCTAAATAGCCTCCGCTCTCTCACATATTGACCGGTGATTGCTGAAACAGTCTTTTAAAAAGATGACATTTTGTTCCTCTCTCTGACATTGGAACTACCGTGACAGGTGTTTGCTCAGTGTAATGCTGCTAGCATGATGTCAGTATGACTATCAGATCAGATAACAGTTGTTTTCACCATCTATTTTTGCAGAGAACTGCAAGCTTCACACGTGAAAAATAGGCTCCACGCTGAAACTGTAGATGACAAGTTGCGCGCCATCTAGAGTTTCACGTTCATGTCCAAGGTGGCTTCTGCTGCACCTCAGACAGCCTCCCTGGCTGCTCTAACCTGCTAATGTGGACAAAAAGCAAGATGTTCTGTGGCCATCACGTGTAAGTGAGGTAATTACTTTGGCCTGAGCCCGAGGAAGAGGGGGATGACAGAGGAAGCAGTTTGAATGGATAAATTGAATAAATAAGGAAGCTATAAAAGATGTTCAGTGAATGGCATCACAGCCAATGAACGTATATGACTAAACCAGATGACTTACCAAAGATGATACTGCACTGCACGTGGAAGTAGCTCATTTTGAAGCAGACACCTTTACTTTAGCAAATACACTCCAATGAACATATGGAATCATCAACATTATGTTTTGCAATGACACATTCGAATTTGAAGAAAAACGACCCGTCTGTCTGACATGCCCATTAAAATGAGGAATAAGAAAGAAAAAAGATAAGGATTATGCTTTTATTTGCTAGTCTCTGTTAAATTACAAACCAGTAATGCTTAATTGCAAATTACTTCTGGGACCAGCTTGCTCAATACAGGCACATTTTAATATCAATAAAATAAATGCTTCTATAGTTTGAGAAATCACTAACGGACTGAGAAGTACACAGCAGGATGTTTCTGCTAACCTGTTCACTAATAAAGCACCAAGTGAACTGAAAGAATCTTTTATCTTTCCACGTGGAAATGTTTCCAAAGATAAAATCACGAGTTCACTTCTGTTTCAGAGGCAGTTATGACACGGCTCAAGAACAAATGCTTTCATTAGAAAATCACATTCTTCAGTACAAAACAGCGGAAATACTGGCGATAACCACCTGAAGAGAAATTTAGCTTTCAAACAATTTAATCCTCTGCAGCAAACTTATCATTAAAAACTAATCATTTCAGATTTGGAGGATGCAGGCCACTGCTGTGCCTTCTTTGGGTCCCTTATGTGCTTGTCCCCAGACTGAGCCAATCGGTGCAAAACTGACAAGTCATTGTCTTTTCCTAAACCACAGTAATTCATCAGCACTTGAGGTGGCTTTGGCTGATTGCATTTTCGACAGAGCAATCTCCACTCTGTCATAGAGAATTTCGGCTTTTATGGCGGGGTTGGACTTTGATGCCAAATACAAGGGACAGTGGAGGCGAAAATGCAGAGTTCACCATGCTAGGTCTGATTGCAAATTGAAAATCCTGTGTGTATATGCTCCTGTGCTTGGCTTGTGTACTTCAGTGCGAGAGAGAGAGAGAGCCAGTGTTTGTACCTCTTGAGATATGATGGAGTTTTTCCATCTGCTACTCCCTCAAGCCTTATTTCTTTCATCTCCCTAGATATTCATAAACCCTACCAAAAATAATGGACACCGCGAACCGCCTTTCATCAGGCTGCCTTTTCCTTGTATCATCGCTATACAAAAATGCTCTCTTCTTCATTTGGCATCTCCATGACCACGAAACAGCCACGTGGGTTGGTGGCCAGCCACAGGGAGGCCAGTGTAAATGTTTTAATCAACAGGAGAATCCCTTTGAGCCTCAACAGGCGAGAAAGAAAAGTGGTTCCATTTTCTGCTGTTCTACCATTTTTTTGCTTACATGTGTAAATTGTAGCAGAAAATAATGAGCTTGCGAAGCACCACTAAGATGTGCAGCTTTTAAATGTCAGTATGTTGCTGGGGCTCAGCTCAACCAGGGAAAATGAGGGTTTCCCAAGAATGCACTGGAGAGCCAGGCTATAACTGCAGAAGGCTGATAGGGTTCAGCATTCAGAGGTAATGTCAATCCCCGGGCCCATGATAATATTTCACTGTCATTTAGAGAAATGACTATAAGAACTCAGAGTTAAATAAAAAAAGAAGAAAAAAAAGTCGAATAGCCTGAGGGCATCCAATATGTGAGTATAGCGTAACACCGACTGTGCATTTTCTGATCAGGCCTGCGCTGCCTCAGAATTATTTTCTGTGATTACAAGAGAAGCTCCTTTGAACACCACAGTTTGCTTTTTGAGAGGGAATGTTAGAATGTTATTTTAACAAAACTATCACCAGGTTGCAAGATCTTAAACTTTGATGTCAGTGCATATACCTTATACCTTCTGTGTAGAAGATAAAAATAGGTTTCCACACCCTTCTGCCTCACCTTCATCATTTAGATGTTTTTATATATTTCATATTCTTGCTCTATTGCATCCCTTGGCGTTATTTTTTAAGTCTTTTTGAGGACAGCATTCAACAGCAGTTCCTTATAACTCCAACATACGTTGTCCAATCTGCCTCCGACACAGGTCAGCCTCATTAAGCAAGCATCGTCTGATTTTTATGTTATTTACAGGACGTGTTCCCCACTTTGTACACTTCTACATGACGTAAACCTGATGCGTGCTCTTTGGCACCACACAGTGGACACTTGTAGTGCGTTGCATTACGACATTAACAGAACTAACAGAATTAAGGCGTTTGCACAGTGTTTGAGGGCCCATTCATAACTGCTTGTAGCTTAATTATTCCTTACTTTCCTTACTTCCTTTCACTTCATTTCACTGCCAACGTACCTGCACATTAGCACGTGACAACTAAATATGTTTGTATGCAGAATTGTTAGTTTCACACATAGCTCTGCTAATGCTGCAGTCCTTAAATGTAAAATATCAAGACTGAAGGTCCCATGGAAGGTATTAATATTAGCAGGTGTTATTGTATTGCTAACCGTCCCACTTATTGCCTCTGTGTGAGAGGCAACAATTTAGAGTAGTGTGTGTTTTCATTTGCAGTGATTCTGCCATTTTAAAAGGAACCCCCTTTTTAATTTTAAATCCACTACACTGGCTTCATTGCCAATCTCAGTTCTTTCCTCAGTCAAAGCCCGTATTTGGGTCCTTTAGCTCTAAAGGCACGAGACTCCTTGAGTTGCCTCCATAAGACTTGTGTGTTGTGCAATGGAGTGAACAATACTTTTGAATTCATATCTATTCTGTTTCTGGCCGAGCTAAATTCTCTAATGTTGACTAACAGTAATGAAAAGATGGCACTAACAGGCTCCCCTCCCATTTTGGATGAGTAATAGTCATGCAGAACAGACACCGCCCGTGCTGCTGATTGAATTTCCTCATTATGGCATTATTGTCTTGAAGGTGGTTCCTCGCCATGAGATGTGCCGTCTAAATTTGCACTTTATTAAAGTAGCCAACCCCCCTCCACCTCCACTTTGTCTCCCACGGCTCCACCCCTCGCCATGTCTTAACCTGTCTCAGCAGTTTTGACATAATTGGGTGAGTAAACAATGGTGATTTCTGTAGCTGATGGTGCTGATGCGGGCTGCTTTGTCTTTGGTCAGTGCTTAGTAGTATTACAGTGAAGTAAAGCAGCAAGCAGATCAATCACAAGTTGGATTGATTTATCTCTTGAAAAACTCTAAGGAGATTTTCAGGCTTTCAAAAACTTGCTTGCAATCAGTCTTAAGATCTATTGCCTTATTATTCTACTTACTCATAGTGCAGGACAGATTGGCAGTGCAACACAGCTCATAATAGCCAATGCCAAGGCATCCATTATAGTGTAGTCACAAGTTAGCAGAGCTATTATGAGGATGTCCATTATTTTGACTGACACATTCAATTCAAACAAAGCGCACTCAGACAAAGTGGGAAACTTTCAAAATTTGACACACCCACCTTGCCCTTAAATGCAACTGTTCAAGTCAACCTTTTGAAGGAGAAAAGTGGTATGTAGTCAAACTAAGCAGTTTTTTTTTTTTTTTTTTTTACGCAAATCTTATTCTCAAGCTGAATATTTTCATTACAGAAACCTCTCAAAGAATCAAAAGCAGCATTTAAACAAGTATTTGCTGTGCTTCATTCAAGCATTTCAAAGTGCCGTTTATCAGAACGCAGCGCATCCAATTCATAAGGAAGCAGTGAAAACACATTCTGTCGTGATCTCATAAGAACTTCCACTGGAGACACATGTACACATGTATTGCCAAGTGTGATCTTTCCTCATAAAAGCTGAAAGAAGAATGGCAGGGCAAGAACAGAGCAGGATGCAAATGAAGAGAGGTCAAGCTATTTAATACATGGGAATTAGACTCCACTGTGGCACTAAGGGTGACCTTTTCAGCTGCTGCCACGAGTTGTATCTGAACAAAATGGAGCCCTCTCTCGAAATAAGAAAGGTACAGTGAAGTCCAGTGAAAAGACAGTAAATTGATGCCATAACCTAGGAATAAAATTGTTCATCTTGTCAAGCGTGCACTCTTTTCACATCCTTATTTATTTATTTTGCCATACACAACTTTGGTAATTGCATTTTGCTCTCAGGGAAAACGTTGTCAATTCAATCTCTGTCTTGTTTTTGATGGGAGTTTGTTTGGTGCATATATTAATAAATTAAACACGTATGCCTGATTGTACAGACCCCTTCATCCAAATGCACATTAGTCATTTTCAAGATAAAACCAATTTCAAAGCTGCTGGTGCCAACGGATTTGTCGAACAGATAACTTTGTCTGCTTGTATCATTTCCTCCCGCTTTCAAAGTGCTGAATCTATTATTATTGTTGTTATTATGTGTGAGTGACTGCTGTTACCCTGCCAGGAGTTTATTCACAATACAAATAGGTCTACTGCATTAGCCATTTTTAAGTGCAATGGCCACTCTGACTGATAACCTAGATGAATCTTTGAATAAAATGTTAACAACCATTTATTCTGCGTTTCGCCAATCAGATTTTCATGTGCATGAATCAGCATATGTAATTGTGTACTCCATCATCCTAACCCTAGCCCATCACAGTACTATGCAACAATAACCAACATAGCAAAATGGATGCAACTGACTGCTTACCGGTACCTCCCATGAACTGAGATGTTCTAATCATAATATAGCACAATAACCGAACACAGCAAGCCAGTCCAGTATTATTTTTCTCCACACGTCAGATTAGGGTGGATGGTGTGCTTGAGCAGCAGGACTCTAAATGAACTCAGATTTGGAGGGCCATTGGTTTTTATTTAATCTTTTTAAAAACCTAAAGCAAATGGGCAAATTTGAGGGAAGAAAAAAAAAAGGTTTAGACAGCCAACCCTTAGCATGGCTGATTAATTAGCCGGGATCCTCTGATTGATTGTTGATATTTGGCAGTTGCCTGATGAATAAGCAGTTGCTGACAGCATTTTAAGCTCTTAATGGTATTTCTACTATATCTTTACGTACAGTTAGCCTTATTCTATAAGCGGTGCAGAATGCTTGACAGATCTAAGTATATACACAAAAGTTCCAGCCATCCTGTGATCCCTATTGGCAGATACTGATTCCAGTGATCTGGGATCAGCCTCATTGAAGTTGATTGGAGCATCCCTACTAATTAGGTTACTGACTTACTAACGTACTCCATCGTCGCATCCAGCAATTCCAGTCACACTTGTTGTTTGAGACGGCGTTAATTTTCCCCACGAAAAAATTGTGTTCATCCTTCAGGAACACTGAAACTGAATCATACAGTTTGAAAATACAAAAAAAAATTACGTCTCTCACTTGTCTAGTCCACCTTGTACAGACATGGATCATTTACTTCTTACAATGCTAACATTTACCTGGTTCATGTTGTAGCCTTGTTCTTTTCACATAATTTCATATAATCTCATATATCTATATCTATATCTATATATAGATATAGACATATAGCCCTCAAATATTTAAGAATCCTTTATACAGACTCCTCAATGGGAAACTGTAAATGACCAAAAGAACACGATCTTATTCTGTTAGTTGTAGCTAATGAAATCTGTAATTTCAGCCGCCAAAATGAGACTACGACGCCTACTTTTGTCTCCATCAGTCTGAAATCAATGACTGACTGTTTAAAAATGTATCATGAATTTTGAGTGCTATCCAACTCTATTATTAATGTAAATGGTTCCAAATATTGCACGAGGCAGGCGTGAGGAGGATCCGATTGTTATCTGACGCCTGAAGTGTTTCTGTTATTCAGAAAGGTTCAAAATCTCAGTGAAGTTCAAGGCTGGTAAGTGAGCCATTTAGAGAAGCAATTTATGTAAAAAGCAGCTTGGAATAAAAAACTATAGAGGTGTTACTTTGCCCTTAAACACATGTGGGTGCAGATGAAAATATTGTCTTCGATGCCTCCTTTTCCACTGCAGAGTATACAGTCCCACCTTGAACTCCTGCAGAATAACATTTGAGAGATACATTCACTTCTTTGTATGACTGAGTTTAAAAAAAGAAGAAGAAAAAACAGGAGAATAAATGAGAATGAAAATTGCAGTGAACAGAAGAGAATGTGAATTCGATGGTTTTATAGTGCGACGCAGGTTGAGCGAACGCAAGCACCTACCGACAGCCACACAGTCAAGCCATACACACAATTGCACACACCAGGCACCGAGGTTGTAGCTGTGGTCATTTAATATGGTTTGTTGAACACCAAAGCTGAGTGTGAATGTGACCAGATCAAACCTAAACCAGCTCCTTTCACACAGTAGCTGCACTAGCTTGAGATGCAGAAAATACACCTTCCTTCTGCATTCATATGTGCGTCCTTTTGTGTTTCCCTGCGCTTCAGGCGTGGATGACCTTCCTTGTGCATGTGGGGGTTTTTCTCTATTTCCATCATATTAAGGACTAAATGGCCATACATGTTCACGCTTGCGTCTTATTCCTGCATTTGAGTGGTGTGCTTTAATGTGTACATGGCTGTGTGTGTGTGTGGATGTGTGTGTGTGTGTGTGTGTGTGGATGTGTGGATGTGTGTGTGTGTGTGTGTGTGTGTGTGTGTGTGGATGTGTCTGAGGTCAGTCCAAGTGCAGTGAGGAAACTGTGTCATCTGGGAGGCGGTACCTCAGTCCCTCCTGGCTGTTTTTTTTTTTTTTTTTCCCCCCCAGCCAAGTGACACACCAACACTGATGACAAATAACTAAGGCAGAAGATCTTTCTCTCCTTCTCATTGACAAACTTCCCACAGAGTTAGTCAGTCACAGGCAGTCCCACTATATTGCACTGTTTTACACAATCTTTAGTGTACACACACTCCAGCAACACATGATTGAGAGTCACTATTCTGCAGTGTTTTTTAGAGACACACATTCACGCGCAGCCGAGCACAGAACTGTATCATCACATGATGCTGCACAGTGTCAGGCTGTCTTTCATCTTCTCGCACAATGAGCCTGAAAAAAAACCACCATCTAGACACAAGTCCAGAGGAGAAAAAAGCTAGCATTAAAATATGATGTTAAGAAACTACTTCATCCCTGGAGTCTGAGGCCTGTAAGCCACTTCAGCCATTTTTTAGGCATTTTAAAATGCTTTAACATCTTTGTGCAGTTTATCTAAAGCATATCTGCCCATTTAGGTCGTCATTGAATGATACTGAACATAGGTGAGACCAGGGACAGTTGAACTTTTCTGTCAGACGTATTCTTTTGGATACTGTCCTGAGATCAAATGTCCAGGAATCCAAACTAGTATTATCAAAATCAACCGTTTAGTAGGTTAAAAATGGAAACTACTAAGCTGGTGTCAAGCTGCCAGTTAGGCTAGTTCTGATCAGGAGAAAACACTAATCACACAGTAAAGTTTGTAACGTCTTGTTACAGCCATACCTGAACCAGCTAGTCCGTTTTTACCATTCTAATTCTCTCTCTTGTTTAATTCTTTCATTTTAAAAACATAGATCATCCTTTTTGCTTGATTGCCAAATTTCGCACCATATCTTAAAGAGCTCATTGTTTACCACACCAACTGCTTGACAACTTCTTTACAGGACATTTTGTGCTGCACAAGACGTCTGTCACATCAAACAAGAGCAGCAGGAACTGAGATAAATGTTAAAAATGTGAAAGCTCAGTGCAGTCTCACGCCAACCCTTGTTCATTATTGATGATAATAAAAAAAAAAAAGTATAAGAGCAACGTTTGATAAATGGAATAATTTGCAATAAGCTTAAGACTTAGGCCTGCATAAACTAGATTACATGTTAATTTAATGATAATCAGTTGCATGTTAAAAGGGAGTGCAACTATGGTTGTTCACAGCATGCCAAATATCACAAAGAGGAAGGCAGACAGGGGAGTCCCACTTCCCTTGCTGGAAAGGGCTTCAGAGGAAATTAAACAGGGCAAATCGGTCAGAAGGGGCCAGATCATATGGCAATAGTCACAATAACATGAACGATAAATCATCTTTTTCATTTGGAGTGTTCGATTGATTAACTATGCGTATTTTAGACATGTTACAATCGTCCCTGTACACTGGGACAGTTGTGGAGTGACTGTTTTGTGCAAATTTAATAAAACCCACTTAAATTAATATTTCAGTAAATATTAATTTTTGAAGCATTAATGGATTTATATTACAAACCTCAATATGTCAATGGTTTTGGCTTTATTGGAATATTCACAAAATTCTGCAGGTTGTTTTGAGCAATAGAGGAGACCAGGAACGCTTTTTAAGAGGTGAACTTGGTATTTCTCAGTCGACAGTGAATTGACAAAGATTGAAGGTTACTGATTCACTTGTTTTTCAAGGGAGAAATGTTAAACATTCTCCCAGTCTCAACTTCTCAAATGTGCGAATTTGTTGCTGTTCTCAGTTTTGATTAGTTCAGTAAATGATTTTAAATTGAATTTGGAAACAAACTTGAAGCTTTAGGGCAAGCGGGTTGACGCTGCCATCTTGGGCTTATTGAAAATGGTTTCTAATATTTTCTCACTAGTTAGTTCCTTGCAGAAACACACATGCATACATATAGACTTACAATAATACTGCACATAGGTTGCCACATATTGTAGCTATTCATACGTATAATGGTGTTGATAATAATAATAATGATAATGGTCACAGAGACCAAACATTTTCTGCCTCCCTTCCATGTTTTCTGGCTGTTTGGAGAAATATTACCAACCAACCTCTATATGCTGACATTTAATCTAAATGAATGGCTTGTTGATTAGCTACTAATAAATGAATTATTTAACATTAATTAAAAGAATCAATGGTCACCCTGGATTGGAGTGTTCTTTTTTTGGCTCCTCCCTCATTATCTTACAAAAAGTAATTAATAATAGTAAATAAAAGTAAAGGTCTCTGTCAACCCCAAACTCTGCTGGTTCCCACAGATAGATAAAGAGCGTAGAGTAGGAGCATTACAGTCTTATGTTGGCCAGCTTTTGTCCTCTCTTTGACGTTACTTTTCACCGCCCCCTGTACAATGACACACAGAAGGAAGCATGTGAGCGCGAACAGCAAAGGGAGCTAGAAACTGAATTTGCACAATGTTCACATACTGCAGCCGCATGGCCGCAGTAGTTTTTGTTTGGTGGTGGTGAACGAAGCAGCCAGTGCACCGTAGTGGTACAAATACAGTAAACACATCTCCAGCCAGGCAGGGAAGTTGTTTGAGTAGGAGAGGCCGTCCCCAGCTGAGCCAGCTGACTGAGAGTTTTGGGCCATGGTTCTGACAGGAACAGACCCTGAGAGAGCAAAGCATGATAGTTGTGGTAACATGGTGGTAGAGATGTGCCTTTTATGGAGGGTGTTGCAGTATTTATTTGCTTCTGTGTACAAACACAGTCAACAAAAAGAGAGGATTTCACATTTTAGTTTCTTTTTGTTCACATTTTTTTGGGGGGGGCGGGGGTGTACTGTATGTTTGGAATTAAATTGTATATATAAAACTTTTGTGTGTGGGTGTGTGTGTGTGTGCGCACAGAAGTGTTTCGTTTCTGCAGCAATAATGTAATAGTGTGCGTTCATTAGGGCTTGTCTTGGAACAGAATATATAATATACTGTAATGGTATGTCTTGAGTAAGTGCTTTAACTCTCCTTGGCGCCTTTTAATGGGTTGCTTAAAAAGAGAGAATCGATTTCCTGGTTTCTGCTTCAGAGATGCTTCCGTGTAGCACCAAGGACTACTGTAGCATTACATATTTTTCTGTGTGTGTGTGTGCGCACGCATGTGTGTGCGCTTATTTGAGCAAGAGAGAGAGAGTGCGATCAAAAGTATGAGAGAGTGAGACTTTGCAGAAAGGGAGAGTTTAGTTTCTTCCCAGCTCTTTAGAGTTTCCCTGGTGAGTTGGCAGGCAGCTTGTTTGCTGGCGAAGCAGCAGGAGGAGCAGCAGCAGTCGGAGGTAGAGCGATAGCGATAAGCCCCTTCAGAGGCAGACAATAGATGCTATAATGCTGTTGGAATTAACGACTGGCATTCCATCATTTCTCATCTGATTAAGACCCGGTGACAATCTTCTTGCTACAGTCTCTAGTTGTCACCAGCTATGACTAATGAACTGTGATATGCTGCTTCTCTCTCTCTCTCTCCCCCCCTCTCTCTCTGTGTGTCTCACTCTCTCTTCGCTTCATGCTCTATCGATTATTGAAATACTCTCCGATCCCTCCCACTCTTAACACACCCTTCCAGCTTCTCTTCTCTCTCTCTCTCTCTCTCTCTCTCTCTCTCTACCTCCTTTAATTTGCCCGTCTGTCGTGCTTTCTCTCCTCCCTGTGCTGTCCTTTATCTTGTACCATTCATTTGGTTAATTTGATATTGGGAGTTGATAGGGTTCTGAATAGAGCACCGTGTTTTTACATACATTTGTCTCCGTCTCCTGATCTCACATTTCTTTTTCATTCCCTCTCTCCCTTTCCCTTCCCCCTTCCTCTCTTTTTCAGAGGAGCGATAATGAAATCAGGCTTCAACCCTTCATCTGTATTAGCGGCATTTTCGTGTCTAAGAGAGACTAACAGCCTGCTAATTTTCTGCCTCTGATTTGTTAAACTGACAGATATTTGCATAATTTAGCTGGCCGCTTTCTGCTCCTCAAAAGTTGCCTACAGACGCTTCTGTCATTGAATGCAATTGAAAGCTGTCAACATAATGGCTTGTTTGATCAGATTTGAATATTTGTTTAGAGATTGGAGTAAGAATTATAGAAATAAGCCCCTGAAAAGCCATCGATTACAAATAAACCAAATTTATTTGCTTCAGAGAAAGTTAAATGTTTAATTTTTTCTTGACAAGTTAACCTAATTCTTTTCACAGCTTTTGTGCATCCCTGGTACATCTCACCTTCAGGGTCTGCTACAATATTCACACATTTCCACTCGCTCTCCTGAAAATGTGCTCCAGTGTTGGAGGGAGAAGGGTTTCTTCTTTCTTTGTGACGCTGACAGATATGAGTGGTGGCAGCGCTCGGTGGCATCTCTTTTAGAGTTTTCCTTTTGAGCCATGCTGCCACAAGGCTCACGAGATTTGTAGCGAATAATGTGCACATGCACAAGACACATGAGTCTGCAAAAACACACACACACTGACTCCTACTGATTCACACTCGTCCTGCCTCTCACACTGTCGTTTCTCACACAGTGCAATACAAATGTTCCATAAACCTTGCAAGCTGACAGTGTCTCTGGGTAGCTTCATTACCTTTCAGCATGATTATTGCTAAGCAAGGCTCTTGCTTTTAGGTCTCTCACACAGTCAGACACCTCCTTTCCTCCTTCCCTTGTCACAGGGCACTCACAATGTAGTCATGCTTTTCAACACAGATAAATGGCTGGGTGCAGGAATGAGAAGGTGTGTGTGTGCGTGTGTGTGAGAGACCCTCCCCCTGCCTCTGCGCATTAATGAAGAGATGCCACACCAGGTGCCCTCTGTGAGAAAGCAAACCCGGTAGAAGAGGAGGAGGAGGTAATATGGTTTGGCATTTTAGCGGCCTCCTTTTCCTAATGTCGCTCCGGTCTCACTGGGATTATTCAGACAGCACAGTGTGTCACGGTCGGTAAACTGCACTATGCCGCAGGGAAAGGGTGTGCTGAGAGGGGACAGGGGTTGCAAGGTGGAAGTGTCAGGAGAGAGCGGGAAATGTTCTCAAAAATGCCTGGAGGTATGCAGCCTTTATCAAAGTGACGGGGCCTGAGGGAGGGCATGAAATAGCAGACCCCTAACCCATCGCCCTATGCTCAGGTTTCAGAGGGAACAAGGTCAAGAGGGGTGAAAACACTGATTCAATGTCAACTGGATCAGTGGAAGAATGGAAAAAAGAAAATGATGCAACATGCTTGTCTTGTAAAATGAGTGGATCATTATTACAGGCCAAATGTTGAATTTTGCCTGATATTATGTCTTACAAGATTTAATCTTTTTACAATGCAGACATTTCTATCACAGCTGTTCGTCATATTTTGAATTCAAATTTACAGGGCAATTAAAAAATAGCTCCAAAGAAAGCACTTTGCCCTAGATGAATGTTCTGGTGGGACTACTTGAGAAAGTGTTCCACTCTCCTCTGATGAAGAATGTCTGTAGAAATGTATAAAAGTGCACTCCCTCCAGAAGGCAGGCTGGGCTTTTTTGTTTGACTGACGTCCCTGCCATCCTTGCTTTTACAATACCTGTAAATTATTGCTCTGCTCACCAGTTTTTCCCTCCTCTGTCTCATCCCTCTTTGTTTCCATAACTTCGCTTCTTTAGACCTCCTACACACAAATCATGAATGTCGTCCAGCAGCCTGTATACAGTACACAAACAGCAAACTTGTGCGTTAATGATTTGGGTTTTTTTTTTTGCTGCTGCTGTCAAAGCTCACGTCTCAGTCCATCCATACATAGTGTATGGGCTTATAGTACAACCTTTTTTTTTTCCTGCTGTACAAAAACATTCTCTTCTCCGTTTCTGGCTCATCTGCTTTTCCACCGCTTCCAGAGAACCTGGGGCTGACCATTACAGCATATCAAATTCTACATTTCACAGCCTTTTTTCCCCGACACTGAAGAGAGCAGGAAATATTATCCACATATTTATTCCTCTCCAGATGCAGGTTTTTCTTTGAATTTGCTTTTTACATGCATGGCCATGTTGGCTGCCAACAGAGGTGAAAAGGCCACAGAACTGTTCCAATTTGGTTTCCATGTGTACCATTAGCACCAATACCCCGCTCCATGTGGGAAGTGCTGTTAAGACCAGGCAAGTAGCACAGCGTGTTTTATTTATGAACATGTGCCCATGGAGACATCCATTATCTTCAGTGGTTACAAAGCTCCGGTGTAGCAACTGGTAAGGGAGTGTTACACAAAAAGTGTTTCCCTAGTGAGTCCATCTGATTTAAGCAAATTTCTTTCAACAAGACCCAGGGGCAAGGTGGATTACAACAGAACTTTACTATAACTCATTATTCCGCTGTAGAGCATTAGAAAGCATGGTTCAAACAACTTCATACAGCATCGCGCATTAAAAATGAGAAGCAGCTGGTTAAAGGTCCCCACAAAGACCGGAGCGTTGTCGGTTCCTGTGCCGTCCGTGGCAGCTTCTTTGATGTCAGTCTGAAAATAAGCCATTTCTTATTTGATGCCATTGAAAGGGTAGCCAGTGGTTAGTCATGGCTGTGTGTCACGGGCAGTGTTGAGCAAGTTACTTAAAAAAGGTAATTAGTTACAGTTACTAGTTACGTCTACCAAAAAGTAACTAAATTAGTTACAAATTATGAAAGGAATAACGGGGGCAGCTTCAATTATAGTAACACGCCACATTTTTTGGCAGTAACTGTAACGACATAAAATTATTAATTTGATCATTCGCTACTGAAAAAGTAACGCTGTTATCTCCATTACTGGTCACGGGCTTGTCACAGGCTAAGACATGACCCAGATCATCAGATCAATGTGCTGTTAAAATCAAGCGTGTGAAATTCAAGTATTATAAAGAAGGCTTTTCAAAAGAAGCAGATTGAGGGAGAGCGAGATGCCTCGGCTGCATAAGCGGTAATATGCAGCTCTTTGTGGTCAGCTAATTAAGATTAAATTGAGTGAATTGATTGTAGCAGGGTTTGTGCTGTTGTGCGCTCTGGCCTGTCAACACTCTGAGTCAGCATGATGGCAGCAACAAAGGAGAGATGAGAGCAGCCTCCATCTGCCAGAGAAAGGACGACTCATCAGCTGCGTGTACTGTAGTCGTACACATATCCTACATTTACATGAATTATATATAGTCACATGTACCAGCCAGTGTCAGCATCTCAGATCTGACTTTGGTATGCTACAGAAGAAAATCATGCTAAGTTTTAGCACCTTTTAATTTGAAATATTAAAACGATATACAGTTAAAACATCAGCAGTGTATAACATGGGTGTATGATTGGAAGATAGAGTATGTGTGGATGTTGTGGGCTGAAGAAAATGTTAAATCGAAGCCACAGATGTGGAAACAAGAAGAAAGGGCGCAAGGGAGAGAATACTGTAGTGGCTCTGAGCTTTATGCACAACATCACAAATAAATCTGACTACACACCAAAAGGCACACCTAACTGACTGGTGGAAATGAGTTGCTGAAATAACGGTGCAGGTAGCTGGTAGTCGGGGCTCACATGCATCACAACAAAAAAATGCAGCCTATTATTAATCATGCTGTGGCCGAGGAGTTTGAGTTTTATTTGGCCATTTCACAACAAATAATCTAAATTGAGCTGGTCTATCTGAACTGCAGTTCACAATGATGGACCTTTCTCTGGAGAACCATGTTTTTTCCTCATCTCTAAGCTACTGTGCCTTTGTTTTGTTCATGTTTTGCAGTGTTGCTTGTTAAAGCCATTTCATCTTGCCTGAGGTCTTGACTTTGCCTGAAGAGTGGAACTTAGAAAAATACAAATCATGACAACATATGCAGTTTAAAATGTTTAGATTATTAGCAAAAACCAACATTTCTGAAACCTAATATAACTGGCAATGTGCCAGTGAGGTTCTTCATGTAAATGTTAGAATTTTGCCTAGTTGTAGTTGTGATTTTTATTTTGGGGCTTTTGCTTTGACTTCCATCACTGATTTACAGAGAGGTCAACAAAAC
Organism: Echeneis naucrates; assembly: GCF_900963305.1. Classification (NCBI taxonomy): domain Eukaryota; kingdom Metazoa; phylum Chordata; class Actinopteri; order Carangiformes; family Echeneidae; genus Echeneis; species Echeneis naucrates. The sequence goes on from NC_042534.1 coordinate 12,507,199, forward strand.
AAGGAGGGAAGGAGAGAATCACATGCAGAATAAGTCCCCGGTTGAAATCGAACTTGGGACGCTGCAGTTACACAACATGTGCTCTAACCACTCAACCACTGTTGCCAATATAATTAAGATAACATGCATTTTTTTTTTTTGGAAGAGAGCAAAGCTTTAAGCCAAAGAGATTGACAGGTTTCTGTAGTTATTTAGTAATATACCAGCCTTTCTAACAATTTGCTACCATTGTGGAACTATAATCAGGTCTCAGGGCTTAAATGTAGCTGCAGAGAATTTCTTCTGAGAAACCGCTTCTCCAGACTCTCATTACTCATTCCATTGTCATTCTAATAAATTGTATCCTGGCTTGAGTTTTTGCTGATGCTGTAATAGCTGTCAAATTTTAATATGAGGCTATGATTATTAGTAAAATGGTGCTCCATCTGTCTGTATCTAGATCCTTACTTAGAATTGACCTACAGCTTGACTATTGTCCAGTTATACTTTGACACTGTATGTCACTGAGTCCTGTCACAGGCCGGTCAACTCTTTTATTTGGTGTTTACATTTATCTACATTTTCCTATCCATTACTCTCCCTTTACTATAAACTATTCTGCTACTGGCTAGTCAAAGCTGATGAGACGCCCCATTACTTATTTAACGCTACTTTAAAGGGGTCCCATGTCAGTGGAGTAGCCGCTCTCGTTTACGGTAACAACATTCACTGAGCAGTCTCAAACACAGCCGGCGAGGATGAGATTGAGTGTGATGGAATCAAGTCAATAAAAGACATGGTAGATGATGTGCCCTGTGGTCAGATAGTTAAGTGAAGGTCAACCTGCCAGGGCATTGTGTAATCTGGTGCCTCTGTGGACGGTGACAGGCAGACAGATTTGTAAGGCTAAGGTGGAAAAGTTGTCTTGCCTTCAATATCCCCTAATCGATGTGACCAGAAAAGGAGAGTGATAGTTTTTACCCCTCTAATGGAATTTTTTTGCCTCTAATATTTTAGTGGATTCTGGTTTTGAGGAGAGCAGGTTTTGATGCATTGAGAGCCCATGAGAAAGGACACACGGCAAGGGGGGGGCGAGAGAGAGAGAGAGAGAGACGGGTACTCCAGCCAGCTACTGTGTGTGTGTGTGTGTGTGTGTGTGTGTGTGTGTGTGTGTGTGTGTGTGTTCTGTGTATAGGCCAGCATGGACACTTTACCCAACCTAATCATGATTCCCCTGTTTTATCTGAGTGCAGACCAACTGTCCAGGCCTATTCATCACAGCTCACCCAGTACACACACACACACACACACACATACACACACACTCTCTCTCTTATCCATGACTCCCCCTCTTTCTGTCTTCTGTCTCCTTTCTTCCATGCTATATATTGCTGTGTATCACCCTCTGACACTCTGGCAACATATTAAAAAGAGGGATAGTGGCTGCTCTCTGTTATTGCCAGGAAAGTGATTTACCATGGGGCCACATTCCCACCATATTGATTAAAGAACATGTATGTGTGTGTGCGTGTGTGTATTTCACCTTGTATCTTGCTAGGCTTTCTCATTTTCCCCTCTCTGTCACTGCCTTTCCTTCTCCTTTTGCTTCTCCTTCTCTCCCTTCCCTCCTCCTTTTATCTCCCCCTTCACTTCTGCTATCTCTGATGTTGCCCAATTCCAGCTCTCCTCTGGCTCTCCCTCTCTCATCTATGTTGGCCCCAGACTCATGTGGCTGATTGTGTATGAGAGTACAGCTGAAGCTCGGGTAAAACAGGAAGGGAAGCAAGAGGGGAGTGAAAATGAGAAAGACAAAGCGAGAGCAAGGAGAAAAAAAAAAAACTTTCCTTCTGTAATTTTATCTTCTCTGACTGCAGCACAATTCATTCATTCAAATAATCACAACCAAAAAAAAAAAAACCATTCCTGAGTTCTTATGTTTTTCCAGATGCTCAAAGAGAATGCAGACAAAAAAATTAAATGTTCACCCTCGCTCAACACTGTTACACAGTAGAGCTGTGTGTAATGGGCTTTGCTCAATGCTGTCGATGATTACTCGCAGTTAGTTAATCCAGCTATTATTCTTTTATCGATAAATTATTTACTCCGAAAACTTCGAAAAGTCTGTCAAAAGTAAACATTTAAATCAATTTACAACCATACAAAACTCAAATTCCAAGTCTCAAGTCTCGAAGTCTCAAATTCCACATGTTAGAAGCAAGACTGTCAAAATAATGTTAACATTCATTCATCCATCCATCTTCTACCACTCGTTTCCGAGTTGCAGGGAGTCCTGGGAGTCAATCCCAGCTCACCCTGGGTGAGGGCAGGGTCACCCTGGACAGGTCACCAGTCCATCACAGGGCCAACACACTCTCACTCACACTCAGACCTATGGACAATTAACCCAAACACGATGTCTGACCCACACAGACGCGGGCAGAACATGCAAACTCTGCACAGGAAGGCCCCAGGCTGGGAACCGAGCCTGTGACCTTCTCATTGTGGGGCAACAGTGCTAACCACTATGCCGCTGTGCTGCGCTAATGTAAAAATGACTTTGTAAATAGGTTTGTTATTCTGTGAGCGTTCCTGTTGCCACCACATTTCACATTTTTTAGTAAACTTACTAAAGTGAAATTTCTGCAATGCAATGTTAAATTGTTAAATTTTCATGATTGAAGTTACCAACCATGACAAAAGTAATCCAGTCCAGTTGTATGGTTTGTTTCATTGCTTATTTCGTTGTACAGCTCTTACAGATAGACGTGCTACAGTAACAGCAGCACTTAGCTCCCTCAGCAGAAAGTACGGCCAACCCTTTAACAATTAGAAACTGTTTTGGATATTTCAACGTCATTTATGCACCTGGATATAAACACGTGGTCCACCACCATAAATTTCACCCAAGCGTCATCGCTGAATTAACCCATTCGGATGAAAATGCTTCTATGGAGCCATGATGTAACTGCATAAAATGTGCTCTGTTTTCATTCATAATACTTGTTGGCCAGTGGAAACAACCAACTTCTCACATTTTCCCTTTTTGCCCCTTTTCTTTTTTTCCCTACTACTGATGTTTCTCAATGTAATTTCTATCGCCATAGTCCATGTGACACTCCCGTCCCTATGAGAGATGGCTTTCCACTGAACCTGGGCAGTGTGCAACCTTCATCCAACCCTGAGTAGAGGGTCACAGATCCATGATGCACATTGACCCATTCAGGTTAAACTTACTCTGCTAGTATGACATGTGTGTGAAACTATACCGTGACAGAACACATTCCCCTAGCTGCTACCTCTCGTACAATTTAGTCTACACCATCTTTTTTTTTTTTTTTTTTTTTACCTTTGTGGTCATTTCTGGGCCCCCTCTATTTGTTCATTCCACTTGCTTCAGCCGTCTCCCGGGCCATTAATCTATAGTGCTCCAAGTGCTCCTGTGGGCCGGCCCAGGCTGCAGCGCCACTCACCGTGTGCTCTGAAAGGGCACTGTGTTCATGCAGATATGAAACGACAGACAGAGACAGAGAATGGCTTTTAGAGAAAGCACCCAGAGACACGAGATAAGTGGAGAGAGAGAGAGAGATGGATACACAAAGAAGGGAAAACACACTCACTCCTCCTTCACTTTTCATGTCATCTATGGCAGAAGTGACAGAACTGTGTATTTTAGGCAGTGAGATGATGTTGCGCAGAACAACTGCAAAGAGGTTACCGTGGTGTCTGCCCTTTGGAAAAGGTTGAGGTTTGAGGAGATTAATATGCCGTTGGATCACTCTGGGGGGTTTCTGGCTCGCCTGAGCCGGCCTAAACAGGCAGCAGCCATCAGTGGTGACAGGGGACTCCAGCAGATGGCCTGCCTTAATCAGGGAGAGAGCAGTGTTCGGGGCATTCGCTTGTATGTATGTGTGTGTCTCTGACCTGGAATAAGGGAATCTGTTGTGTATCTGTGTGCATGCCAATACTTGTCTGTTGGGAAAAACAGTGAGTAGACATTGTAAATTTGGCAATAAAACCCCATGTCTCAAGGCTCTGTTATTAACCATGATAGAAACTATTGGAGCTGACTGGGAGTATTGCGCACAGCACATCTAACCTCTGTCTTGGTTCAGCTTTAATGTAATTGACTCTAAGAAGGAAACATCAGCCTTTGATTTACGCATTTTTTTTTCTTTCCCTCCACCGTTTCATTTTGACTTCCATTTATAAAAGGCCCGTTTATCCAGCTAAGTACACAAAGCAACTCACTAATCTAGACTTCATCTGGACAGCATTCCCTAGCATGTATTCACATTTTCAGTAAAGTGATTACATCCTTTTTAGATGCTATCACTCAGGGGAAAAACATAAGAACTCATTAACAGTCAATAACTTTGAAAACAAATGAATTTCTGTGTAATTACATGCATGATAAATCAGTGTTATTGTCTTTGAAATTGGGATTCTACAAGTGTCACTCTGCTCATTTGTTATCAGCTATTCATTTAATTTATTCGTTGCTTCTCAGATGGAAGGTTAACTTAATGCTAACTTTTCTTTCCCCTCACAGTTCAGCACGTTCTCATTATGTATGAATAGCACAACCACATTGTTACTGTTGTCTTCGCGTGTCACTTGGGGAAAGCAAAGCAGCATTTTGCAGACACCATCCCTCACCCAGAGGACCTGAGCCCTGTTTCTCTTATAGATATTTTATATTTACAATGCCTAGGTGTTCTTGAGCAGAACACTAAATCCCAGTCTGGCCTTGAACTTTGAGGTCATACAAGGAGAGAAATTTGTAGTCAAGCACTATCTGTACTAGCTCATAGCGATCATCACACAAACAGTTATAACTTTTTAAGTCTTTATTGAGCCATTAAACATTCACTGTGCTGCTAGAAAAAGTAAGGGATTCGATAACTAGTTCAGTTTTCTTGACCTCAAGTAAGTGAAGCTGTGGGTCAGCCCTGCAAAGCGTTCAGGAAGAATTTTGGACCGCTCTTCTTACAAAGCTGTTTCAGCTCAGATGTTTTCTTGTCTGAGGTTATCAGCTCTCAGGTCATTCCACAGCATCTCAACAGGTGGACTTTTCTTTGAAACCTGTCTCTAGTAGATTTTCTTTGATGCTTATGGTCGTCGTCCTGGCGCATCACTCAATGACTAATTAGCTTCAGTAGGTGGACGGACAACCTGACATTTTCCTTTAAGATGCTTTGATAAACTTATCTTGGGGATGATGTTTCCATGTTGGTATGCTACACCACACAGAGTTCTCCATGAGCTATATGCATTTAACCTTAGTTATATCAATCTGCAAAACGTTTTCTATGGGAGGACACCGCCATTTATGTGATTTTTCATGGCCATGAGGAGAGATCATATAAGTTAGTCTGACTGTAGACAAACTGCATAGTGAGAAGAAGTAAGTCAACTTTTAGTAGACTTTTTTTCCATTGTATCTCATTCAGTAGCTTATTGACAGTAGCTGTGGAAATTAGAAAATGCTGTTTGTTCACTCTTTCAGTCAAGGATCCATACCAGTGAGTTTTTCTAGTCATAAACATGCCTTTGTCATCGCCATGCCTGCTGTAAGGAACTGAAGCTGAAACTTCTAACAAGAGAAATCTTGGCTCTCTCTGCTGCCATTTCCTTTTAATTTCCTCTAAAATTCATATCAGAACATTTAATAGAAGCATTTAATAACTTTAGCTGAAGAATGTGTCTAAGGTGGTGATGGTATTTCACTGCAATCTTTGTTAAATTGTTTACTAGAGTTAAAATCTTGAATGGCGCTGCACATAAATACTCAGTGAATTTTTTTTCATTTTCATACCTAAACTTTGCCCGTACTATTGATGGAAATTCTCTTCATACCCCCTGGTTGGAGTGCAAGGTCAACCAGCAAGAGCGAGGCCCCTAAAACAGGTGGAGGTTAAAAGTGTCGCTTAAGGAGTTTTGGCACAGAAGGGGGATAAAGCTGAGGCCCACCTCGCATCTGAGGATGACCCCTGTAACCACTGGGCCGTGCAGGAGTCAATAAAGTGCGCACATGTTAGGAAGAGATAGATCTAAATGTAGAGCCTTTGTTACTTCGCAGGGGGTTAAGATACAATCCAGCCTTGGAGCATATCTGGACTGGAAGAGCAAAAATCAAAAAATGCAAAGGGCATCTCCATGGTGACAGAGGTGATGTTATGATCCCTGCTTCTGGCAGACTTTTTATTATTATATCATTTGTCTGGGGATGCAGCCATCCACCGTATGTCGAAGAGCTTTGTGTGGTGAAGGCCAGTCAGCTTGCAAACTAATCTCCATTGTAAATCACTGCCACTGTATCCACTCCTCTCGCTCACCACCACATTGTCTCCTGTCTTTCGCTCTTGTTTAATTCTCTTGGTCTGTCTTTCATTCTTGTTGCTGTTCTGTCTCTTCCATTGATGTCTATATCTCTTGATCTCTCCCCCAGCTTGGCCGTGCACTCTAAGCTGGCGGTGTTGAAAGAGATGGATGCTCACTGCCCTCAGTAATCTCCGCAGCAGCCATTTAGATAATTAAGTCACTATTCTTGCACTTGCTTCTTGTCCGCTGGCAGAGCTCAAGTGAGCATGTACACATAAACATGCCCACATGAATATTGATATTTCAACACACACGTCACACTAGTTGCAATAAAATGCAGCAGTCAGTACAAACTTTTTTTTTTTTTTTCCAGTCCTGCATGTTAAGGTCTTTATGTATGTATGTGTCTGCGTGCAGCATCAGCAATGAGAGCTGTTTGTTTTGATGCCATTGTTGGTTTTTCTTGAGAGAACAGAGAAATTCGCAAAAGGATGCAGTGAAGGGAGAAAAGGCGACAGCTGCCATGGGCCACAGAGAATACACAACAGACACAAACACACGCATTCGCACGCTCATAAACACAGACACAAGCGCATTGTGTGATTGGCGTTTGGAAATTTGCCGCTCCCACACCCCGTAGAAAAAGCATGCAGAAAGCCTGGATGGGGAAGCGTGCACACTAGCCCCAGGGTTTTTTTTTTTGTTTTTTTTTCCCCGACTTCATGTCTTGCCGTTGTGATAATGTGGCGTTTTGTTGAAAGTCTGTGTTTTAATTAACTGAGCAGCAGCGTGCGGTGTGTGGTGGTGGAGGTAGCAGTGCTGCTCTGTTCCCAAGGCTAATCACATGCCTGGGATACTGACAACCAAACACAGGCGACGGGTGTCAGAGCGGACATATTTGGACTGAAAAATTACTGTCAACCCGTGCTGTTTTAATCATGCAAAAGTGAAAGCACAGCCTGTGTGTTCAAAGTACAGTAAACAAGCTGCTTGGAAATCCTTGCATCATATCATATCCCCCCGCAAAAACACACATGCTCAATACATGCACACACGCTGCCTGCTAGTTTCCAGATTGGACGAAAGTTTTACTCATTAATGTTCCGCTAAAAGAATTGTGCTGATGCACAGTGAAATTTGCTGTCAGGGTTGCAGGTATATGCAATATTTCTTAATCTTACGAAAAAATAACCTTCACCCCCAGTTTTTTTTTTATTTCTATTCTCTGTACCCAGCTAATACACCTTATCCTTTTTTTATCCACTTTGAATGATTTGGCCTTTGCTTGCATGCTTTATCAAAGAGAAGATGATCAGGAAGTGTCTGTCTCTGGCAAAATGAGGGAGTGTGTGCATGTCAGCCACTAGTGTTTCATCCATCAAGGTGTCAGATTAATGTACAAAGTGCCATCTCTCACTATCTTCTCCTCTGAAACCTCAGCGGAAAACCTAATGGGCAGATGAGATAAGGAAATGTGAGGTGTTGTATTCAGATTAGTTCTAGATCTGTTCAGAATGACTGGTGATTACAGCCTGGTTCAGGTTTATTTGCGTGTCAAATGCTTCCCAGTTGTCCTGTAGCAGTAGCTGCTTAATTAAAACCAGCGTATATGCCTCTAATAATCTGCTTAAAGAGAAGCTATTTCTGGTCTGGCTGAAAAAAAGCAGATGGGCTCTGATTTTAGACATTTTATGTTTGTATGATACAATACTGCCGGCGCTGTGTCTCTTGGTTCTACTCAGGCCACTAATGAGATACACAAATTGTCATGAAGAACTAATTCTCCTCACCGTTTAGATATACTTGCTGTGAATCAGTCCCAACAATGGGCTTGTTAGTTTCCATGCCAGCAGGTATCAGCATTCATCTCTGTGTCTTATCCCTGAAGATGGCCCTTTCCTTTCCTCCCTGCAGCCCCCATACTCCTCCTCCTCACGCACACAGTGTCAGAGCATGTAACAGGCACAAAACCTGACTCTCTCTACTCTTTTCCTGTGTTTGCCTTCCCTCTAGCTTCCGCTCTGTTGTTCTTGTGTGTGTTTTCCTTCTTCTGGAACATCAATTGGGTTTCTTCTGTATCATGTCCTAAAGCTAAAAATTCCCAGGAAGCCCAGGTTGTTTCCTGGCAGATTGGTTTGCTTCATCAATCAATACTTTAGTGGAAAAAAAAAAATCTATGATGCTGAAAAAAAAAAAATCTTCAAGCAAAGAAAAATATTCACTCTGTGCAGTCCAATTTAGATTGTTTTATCATCATTCCTTTATCAAAGAGAACTGTACTACTTGGGAAGATGCACATGTGCATATATACTTACCTGTATAAGCAAGCATCTATGCATTGCAATGAAACATGCAACATCCAAATTGAGACAGTGTCTTCATCATTCTGGAAGTCTAGCTAAGGAAGAGACTTTAAAAAGCCTGAGACTCTGGCTCGCGTTGCTCCGGGCTATTTCTGTACCAACAGTCTCTCCCATTATTTAAATATCAGGATGACTACCTCTGTTGTCCTGGAGGAACTGTCAGCACATTTACTGCTGCGCAATTGTGTATCTGTGCATGCTGCACGCACACGTGTGAGCAGGTGCGCCTTTGACAGCTATAGTGTGTGAACATATTAGCGGTTATCTGTGCACTCGTCCTGCTGAGCTGTGCATTTACAGCCATATCTCGTCCTCGTAAAGTTACACCATACCTACACTCCGCAGCCTATATTTGTACCATCCAACTTGCTGATGGACTTATTGATCCTTAGCAGAGACTCATGAGTACAGCAGGTTTGTGTGTGTGTGTGTGTGTGTGTGTGTGTGTGTGTGTGTGTGTGTGTGTGTGTGTGTGTGTGTGTGTGTGTGTGTGTGTGTGTGTGTGTGTGTGTGTGGTGAAAGCTGTGCTGTCACTGGTTCAATATAAGTAAGCACTACTACGAATTGGAAACGGAGCCCTTCCTCTTAGGGAGTATCTGCTGTGGGTGGAATAGCTCGGGGTATTAAATGCAGGGCAGAATGTGCCAGCAAAGCAAACATCACACCCGAGAACAGAAGTATGACATTCAACCTAACCCACCCCTCCGTAATCCCATCCTTAACACCCATGTCTCTATTTCAGGCTGCACACACACATTTTACTGCTGTTTTAACTCCTTTGCTCATTCGCTCCCACTGTCTCTCCATCTGTTACACTCCCTCTATCCTCACGTCTATCTGCAGCTCCCTGCGTATTCCCACATGGCTTTGTTAACACAGCTCTGTCACACACACTCGACACTCGGCTTGCCGCCTCGGAGTGACAGATGCTGCTTTTTGGGGTGTGTGTCTCACGTTCTCACCTGCCAGATAAGTTTTTTATTTTGGCTAATCACTTCGCTGTCAATTGGGAACTGAACTCATTGAAGACTTCTGATGTGACATCACTATGGTGATAGCAGTGAGGTTGTGGCGATGTCAGCTCCGATTGGCCTTGCACATCGACAGACATGGGCGCACGCCCACAAATAAACACACGCCCAAACACACACACACACACACACACTTGTCTCCTGCTCTAACTGCAGCTCCTTCTTACGTATGCACACACCCACACCATCTCACTTTTCTGTCTCGGTTGCAGTTGCTCTTGGAGCATCCTGACACATCAGCTGCTGGAATAGCTTCTTTTTTTTTTTTTTTTTTAAATGGGAGAAGAAAATGCCCAGCGACTAAGACACATTCTGCCTCCATCACGGCTGACTGCCTTTAACTCATGACGTGACTGACAACACAATGGAGATGCCCATCAGCCTGTCAGTCAGCTCATTAGGTTTGATTGCTGACATGGTATTTCTCACTTTCTTTTTCGACTCCTATGTTCATGTTGGAAACCAGAGCTTTTTTGTTGCTATTCGGGCTTCCAGAGGATTAGTGATTTTAATCATTTGTTTAGATTTTCATCCCTCTGCAAAGGATTCCCCGTCATCAGCTGTTGTTCTAACTAGAAGCCAGAGTCAGAAAATAGCATTTGGCGTGGGAAACTCTTCTGCCTTCAGGTAAGATTATTAACATGCTGACAGAAGTGCAGCAGCTGAAGAGCCTTGTTAATTGCTGCAGGGTATGACTGAAATGCTGTTATTAGTTTCTTATAATATTGAAAAGGCTCTTAAATAGACTGGTTTAATATGCAAGCCTTGCAGCAAAGGTTATCATCCCTCCTCTGAAAGATCGTTGTCTTGTCTGTGGCTGACAGTGATTTCATTGGATGTGAAAGAGAATGGGCAAATCTTTACTGGCACCTTCTCCCTAGAGCCGGCCAAATCAGAACCAAGTGTCATTGGAGATGTGATGTATTAAAGTGTTTATCTGGTCTGGTAAAGTCCACAGGTGTGCTCGGTGCTCGTTTCCACTGACAGCTCTAAGAGCGGGATTTCTTTTATCACTCCTTCACACTTACCTGCTCAAACACAAAACACACACTTTCCAGCCTTAAGGTTATGTGTGTTCATATCCCAGCACGCGTGCGCACACACACACACACACACACACACACACAGACTTTGAGAAAGTTGCAGAAATATAGTTGTGAAGGGAATTTAAGTCTTTGTAATTAGTCGCATAATTCCTTCTGTTTACCAGGGACCATAAATATAGTGGGATTTGTGATGATGATGCTGGCTCTGCAGGGATCAGTTCCCAGCCTCCGGTTACACAGCACGCACTGACATGAATAGTGCAATGATGACAGGAATTCACTTATGAATCCTGATGTTCAGGATTAAAGCAAGAAGTAGGACGTACCATGACATTTGGTTTAGAGAAGGAACATTGTTTTCAAAAGCTGTCATTTAAATAACTCGGCGTGTTTAGGCAATACTGTACATCAAAGAGCTGGACTCATTAATTTGTTAATTCAGCTTCAACCACTTATCCGTTTCCGGGTCATGGAGGGTGCTGGAGCCAATGCCAGCTCACATTGGGTGAGGGCGGGGTCAACCTAGACAGGTCAGCAGTCCAACACAGGGCCAACACACAGAGACAGAGAGAGACCAACAACCACTCACACTCAAACTCGGACCTACGGACTATTTACAGTCACCAGTTAACCCAAAGGCCCCAGGCCCGGGAACCAAACCTGTGACGTTCTTGTTGTGAGGCAACAGTGCTAACCACTATGCTGCCATGCTGGAGCAGGTGTATCCTAAATTTTGAGGCTGCTTAATCTGCAAAGCATTTTAGTTTGGACTTGTGGTCCATTTAATTAAATCTAACTTTCCTCTTGATTGGACTGGCATACATACAAGTCTAAGAAGAACAGAAGGTACTGAAGGAGTGTTTATTTGAAGCTTTGGATCCTAACATAGCAGGTGACTCATATCCAAAACTTGCAACTCATACCAGTCCATTACCAACTCAATGCTCTAATAGCATAATGTTACAAGATACATGCGCTCATACAGTGTAACACGGTCAACAGTTTGTTTCCATCCAAAATTTTCAGGCTCCTCTACATTTTACTGGCACCACACTGCTTCCAAACCTTTTTACACAGGCACAGCAAAACCTGTTGCACCATCACCTGTCGTAGCAATAAAAACATATTTACTTTTATTTTTGTAGCTAAATAAAGAGTAATCAGTGTGAAGAGTTATGCGTGAGCTAGAAAGAAATGGCAAACATTTTTAATGCACTCTTTATATATAAAAGGATTTCTTGTGATCATGTGAAATGAACCATGTATGTATATTTTGTTTAGACCGTTTACTGTAGCCTCATTGAAGGTTATTCTGCAAAGCTCTCGAATGTGGGCCCTTGTAAACGTAGCTCAAAGCCTTTTCAGTCTAATCTAATGGAGTGTGGCCTTGTTGCTGAACGTTTACAAGAAGACAAAAAGCCGTCTCTTTTTGCTGTATATGACAAAACTGTCTAGACTTGGAAGTGCAGTGGATGTGCACTGGCATGTACCCACTTGACATCTGAAAAGGATTGATAAAAATAAATTGTAGAGAATTGTGAATGCAAATGCACTCTGCCCCCAATTTTAACTTTACTTGAGATAATGGCCTTTTCTTTTCTTTTCTTTTTCCTTTTTTCCCTCTTCCTGTTTTTACGTGGAAAAATGTTCTGGCTGTACTCTTATTTCTCAGCTGAGGTGTGGAGCTCGGAAGATAAGAGAATATTACCTGGCATGAATTCTGCCATTGTTCCACTGGACTAGCACCTTGTTACTCTGTGTCTCAAATAGTTTTAGAGATAGTACAAGCTTATTCTATTGGAAAATTTGAGGTTATTAAAAGGAGTCACTGTGGAGAGGGAGAAAGGTAGAGAAAGGGGGAGAGTGACAGTCATCCCACAGCTTTTAGTTGCTGGCTCTGTTGCCACATAAAAGCTCTGTTTAGACAGAGCAGACATTCTGTGAGAGAAATAAATGAAGAGGTGATTGAGAGAAGGAATGAAACACATGAAAAAAAAAAGATTGATAGGGAGAAAAACAGAGCAGGAAGAAGGAGATTGTTTTAGCGAATAAACAAATGAGCGGTCACAGCAGCTAAAGATACAGTAGGGCCGGTGCTCCCACCGCAGACTGCATGGCATATCGCCTGCATCACATATTTGTAAGGAACCTTTTATTTCCAAAAGCCTGCTCAGGCACTCACTCACACATAAACACACTACACTGGAGTTTTGAACATGTGTGTTCTCGCCACATCCCGCCAAAGCATTAGGTGGATGCGCTGCCTTTCAGTCATAGCATATGCTGCTTTTATACAGTCGCACACAATGACACACACAGACACACAGACGCCAGCATTTCAAGGCGTTTACTCCTCTCTGAGGCAAAGAAGCAGCGTGACAGACCCCAATGTGCAGAATAAAGACTTATCCGCTGTCATTCTCTCCTCACAGACCAGGGGATTTTGCATGGGACTTGCTGAACCTGGTTTGAGGTTGTTATTTATTTATTTCATCTGTTATCAAGGGCTTGGGAAGCATAACATGTCTTTGGTGAGAGGTACAAACCCCTCAGTGATGAATTTCTCTACTCAGATCCTGCACCGCTTTGATTTATGATATAATATCAAGTGATGTGCTGCTACTGCCACACAATAGTGCCATACCCTGGACTGATGTAATTCTAGCTCACTGTCACCTCTTAGCCTTCAACAGCCTGCTGTGCTTGAAAAGGGGAAGAACCCTCAAATGCACTTCAAGGGCAATTTGATTGAATTAACAAGCCATTAGATGTATGAGATGAGCTGTAATTGCAGAGGTATTTATCTATTCAGATGAATGAGCACAGTTTTGACCACAAGGTCATGATACTGCTGCGCTGTCCTCAGGACAACTTCACTGAGTACATGGCTGTTTGCGTTTGGCTCGGCCATGTTGTTTTAATCTCTTATTGTTGAGGTTAGATGCTTCATGTAACAAATTTGGCTCCTTATGGTGTTGGCACTGATGGTGTTTTTTATAGACCTGCTCAGCAGTGCTCATTTCTCTCCCTCTTGTCGCAGTCCTTGTTAATGACTGAGAGAGTAGGAATTAGAGGCAACAAATTAGCTGCAGTGTGTTCGTGTCAGTCAGGTGCAGTGGGAGCAGATGCTGTGAGCATTTACACGATCATGTCAACATGCTCCCTCCTTAGTTCACTCAGTGTCTCGCTCATTCTTTGTCCTCCCTCTAAAAACCTGTTTTTGTGCAGGCATCCCCTGCTACCATTTTCTTAAATAGAATATGATCAATTCACCCCCCCCCCCCTTTTTTTTTCTCGATTTGCCTCAGGCCTACCCCTGTTGTTCCCTCTGAGAGGAAGAGGAAGTGATGTCACGCCACCACCACCGCTTTGAGAGGGACTACCGGGGACCCTGGGAGCGGAGAGACATCCGTCCTTCTGGCCTTCACAATGGAGGAGCTAATCATAGCTGTGCCTCTGCTGTTGTCAACGGCAACAACCGTCCGGGACTCCTTCCCCTCCCAGTCATCCCCTCCCTCCTACCCACCCCAGTTACAGTTGCCGTGACAACATCCAGCAGCGACATTGCGGTCAAGCGAGGCATCACAGCAGCAGGATCAGTGGCTTCATCGGCCAAGGTAAGATCCTTGTCCAAGTGGATGCCTGGGAAGCCTGCGTTTTACGACTTGTCCTGGAAACCAGTCAGTGTTGACTTCTGCGCTTTCAAATACCTTTTCTAGTTTTTGTCCATCTCTGTGTTGGCTCTTTACTCTGTGAAGACCCCCCACATGGACAACTTTCTGCATGCTTTTGAGGTTCTCCAGCTTTCAACTCTCTCGCTGTCTTCTAGTTCTTCAAATGTTTCTGTTCTTTCCAGCTCATGCCAGTCTTGCATGCTTTTCGTCATGGTTCAACCATCTCAGCTACTGCAACTCCCTCAACTTTCTCTCTGTCTGTGCTGCCTCCTGCCCTCTCTCTCACTCGCCACCCCTGTCCTTCACTTCAGTTCTGCTACTCTCTCTGCACTCACTCTATCCAATGCCCCATTCTTGGCAAACCATTTGCCTTCCATCATTATTTTCTCGCTCTGCCAAATGGCAGGCTTGTCCTGCCTTTGCCTCCCTGGTAATTTTCTCCTTTCATTATGTAAATGACCTCTGACAGTAGCTCAGATGGGTGCTGCTGTTAGAACTGATGGTTAGTAGGGATGCTTTTTCCAAATAAGCAGACGAACACAAAGGCCGATATCATTAAACGCCCTTAACAAAGTTTCAATTATTATTCTTTAGATCAGTTTTTCCCATCCAGGCCTAATATTTCTGTATGGAGGTTAATTGCGTAAGAGCTCATATGAGGTGCACCATCTCAGCTGCATTTTCAGCGTGATCAGGTCTGATTGGTGACCAGCTGATCAGTATGAGGAGTTTGGTTTTGTGATTTTGATTCTCAGATGTACTCTTGTACACCACACAGTAGTTCTTGCCAAGCACAAGACAGCACAAACACAGTTACACACACACACACACACACACACACACATCATGCTGTCATGGAAGAATAAAGGATATAGTAAGGTTGCAGTATGCACAACCTGTAAGGTGAAAGGAAACGGCAAAGGAAATATTCAGAACTGAGTCAGTCAAAAACACCAAAAAAAAAAAAAAAATATCATCATATGGAACTTCATCATGTTGCCATCCAGCATGAGCATCCACACCACCAGCATCACCACTGTGCCTTGAAATAATGGCCTGCAAAAATGATATTCATCTATCATTGATGAGTCTGGAAAGTGGAGAGTTGTAACCAGCAAGCACTTTTATTTATGTTTAACTTCATTCAGAGCGACTGGGTGCGAGAACACGGTGTAAATGGTTATTAGCACAGTGAAAAATGTGTTTTTATTGTAAAAAAAAATATATATATATAAAAAAATAAATGTCAGCTAAAATTAAATTTGTTGTTGATACAAACTGGCCAAATTTGGAATTGGCAGATCAGAAATTTAATTTGTCCCCTGTCTCTAAATGATACGCCAAATGTCTGAGGCCTCAAGGGACAGACAATGTTTGACATGCAATTCTAATCTAACTACATATCTCACTCGTATTCGTCGGATACAGAAAACTGCAGCTTGGAATTGTATGAATGCTCGAGT
Organism: Echeneis naucrates; assembly: GCF_900963305.1. Lineage (NCBI taxonomy): Eukaryota > Metazoa > Chordata > Actinopteri > Carangiformes > Echeneidae > Echeneis > Echeneis naucrates. Next base: position 12,523,076 of record NC_042534.1, read on the forward strand.
CAGAAACCATATAGTTTGTCCCCCTCCTTCCATCCTGGTATTTGCTAGCTATCTGGCTGTCAGCAGCATGTGAAGAGAGGGGCCTTTACCAAAAAAGAGTTAGACATTTCAGGCTCTCCCCTGCCTCGGCTTCCATGGATACCATTCATCCTCTTTCCACACCCCTCCCTGCTATCAGATCATTTGCTTTAATTTAAACTTCAGCAGATCCATGTGGGCTCCGTTTTTCTCTTCAGCACCTTGCTCTCACTCGGGCCTGCACTCTAAGAGCAGATGTAAACAATGCACTGGTAATTTAGTCTGTAAGTGCACATCATTAGATATCCTGCTGAATGCACTGACCACAGACACAGTAAATCTGCTCTGGCACCATGTCGGCCCTTCCTTTTGTGCAACTGAATAATTACATACATCCTGAAAAAGTCTGGCAAACTCCCACTGTGGCCATTGTCATCATTCAATGGCTGCCAGAGCAATTAGGTGCTTTTCCTTATACGTTTGTTTAAAGGTACGCCGTATGTGGGAATGCGTGTGTATATGCAGATTTTATTATGCAGAGGCTTCCCTAGATGCCACTCTGTTAGCTTTATTCAAAGCTCCACCTCTCTACTTTGTCTCGCCTCTGACTATCTTTCGTAAGTTAAGTAAATAGACCAGAGTCTACCCAGCATCTGGGCTCTGCTTTAATTATGGCATAGAAAATATACATAGACCTGGGGTGCTAGCCAACACCAATAAAAGTCTGTCTTTCTATCTCATTTCTAGCCGTCTGTTGCTCTTTCTCTCCCCCTCTCTTTCTGTCATCTTCGATCAAAGCTGCTGGGGGTCACAGAGAGTGTGATGGACGGATGCAGCTCTGTCTCTGTGGTCCCTGTGTCTCAGCTCTGTCCATGGCTACACTAAAAAGCTGACAGGTTGTTATTGATCTCGGCTGGTTGGAGACTCTCTCTTCATAAACACGACAGCCCTTGTAGGAATACAGTCCACGAGCTAGACATATACGACAGTTTGTGCGTGCTTCTCTGAGGTGATATCCGTGCACATTATATATTGCGTACTACCAAGGCAGTACATAATATGACAATTATGTAATTATGTAATTGTCAATTGACAATATGACAATTGCATGTTAAGTGAAACCATTAAGGGAACAATCATTTCCATCAAAGGATAAAATGGGGAGCACAACAGGTATATTGTGAATATATGTATTTGTGTTACGCACTGCAGGTGTTGGTTCTTCATCTGGTTTGCTCCGTCTTAAATGAAGTAAAGCGCAGCGGTTGGTCTGATGGTGCTTCTGTGTGCGTGTGTACGGACTGATCTTTTGTTAAAGTGTGCGTGTGTGTATGGAGTGCTCCTGTGTTAAGGTGTGACAAACGCTGAGAGTTGAAATGTGCCATCTGTTCGTGTTGTCCATCCTGATGTAAAGCTAACCACACGGAACAGTGGACTGCAGTTAATTTAGAGCAACACCTTGTGACACTGCCAGCCCAATAATTAATTTTCATACATTTTGTGCCGTTGCTATGAATGTATAGCCACCGCACACATTAACATGTTACTCTTTTTGTCTCCTGCTGATGAACAGCACTTGTCTATGTCAGCAGAAAGTCCACTTTCACTTCATATTCCATTTACTACCTCCAAGCGGTACTGTGATCCACAACATTATTTCCTGAAAATTTGTATTCTACTCATTTCACTGGGTAATAAATAAATACTCTTTAAAATGAAGTTACTGTTTAGTTTGTTGGATTTATTGAAATGAACCTCAGTCACTTCAGGTTAGTGGAACGGATGATAACAGGGGACTAATGTAAGGTAACAGGACAGTCTCCTGTGAATCCATTTCAGTATTTGGTTTATGTGATTCTTCTGCATCATACTGGGGGCCCACCATGAATGTTTATGCTCATTATAATGATATAGAGACTTCCAAGTATCTGAGTGAACAGACTCACATCCTTTCTTTTGTTTTTAGTGTTTAGAATCATTATGTACAGTGTTTTTACCCGACAACATTTACATGTAGAGGGTTTTGCTGTTTTCTTTTAATTTTAGAGCCTCATGCTTAGCGTTAGTGGGGATTTGATAGGGTTTAAACATGGACCAAAAGTTTTTATCTGCCTAAACATTACTCAGAAAGTGTCTTCCTACAGATAGCTTACTGAAATGTGGATTTCCCTGCATGGTCTAATCCCTTAATATGAAATTCTGGATCCATCCTTCCCTGGTATTTAATAGCAGCAGTGCTGGACTTTGTACTGTATGTTTTTGCCCAATGCTTATGGAACACAGAGGTAGAGGAGCCAAAGTTGATATTAAAGGAATATATCATTATTGATCCAAGTTCCACAAGCTAATGCCTTTTCCTAGTATGGCTCTTTTTGTGGTCATATGGTGATCCTCTGTCATTGACGTTTTTTTCCACTCTGTTCACATCTCATTCATTTCTCTGTTAAATTATACCAATAGAAATCACTTCCAGATTTATAGAACAGTCTCGAGCCTGCTGAGTGAGCTATTTATTTAGCCTGTAGAACACTCATTAGTATAGTGTTTGAAATGAACTTTAAGCAGGTTCACATTAGAGCCACATTCAGCCTGGGTTAGTGCTGTGGTGCTGAGGGTGAATCAGCAGATCTTTATGTAAAATTTCATTTGATAGCGTTCAGGTATTACGTCATGGTTAGCCTCTATGTTGTGTTTCTTTTCCCGCCACTCATTTTCAATGTCCACTTGTTTTTAGCATCTCTGTGTGGGTGTGCTAGTGACTGTTCTCTCTCTCTGTGCTGTTGACCAATCACGTGTGGCTTGAACAGGAAAAGTATTGGTCCCAGGCAGGCAGGATCCGGCTCCCATTGTTCATTTTAATGAGACGTATCATTCACGACCGACACATCAGTATTAGAGAGCACTTATCAGCTGCTCTCTTCACTTTCCATTTAGATTTACATGACCTCTGTAAATTATAGGAGGTGACAGCAGGAAAACAACAAAAACAACAAACATTAACATTTACATTAACCTGTGAAGTGTGGGTGTGTTGTAGTACAGAGAACACAGTGCCTGGCTGTGTTCCCATGGCCGACAACCCAACCACACCTACTAGGCATCTGCAACACAAGTTCTGTCACACATTCCATCCAGTTTCCAAAGAGCAGAGCGAGGGCAGCTCCATCTGGAAACAACTGCTCCACCTGTGGTATTAAGGGTAGTCTTATTGAAGGCCTTTTCTGTCTCCTGTTGTCAGACTGTTCAACCAAAACTGTTCCCAGCACCCCAGCAGGCACTCAGCAAACACCAGTGGACTTTAGTATGCACGCTGCATCTTTAACGCATGCAACTCATCTCACCTTTGCTTGACCCGTGTGCTAAACTACACATCAAATCAACCAAGTGCAATAGTACAACTTATTTCTTTTTTCTTCTGTTTTTTTTTATATAAATACTTTTTCTGTCCATAACACCCTCTATGTCCATCATTTCTTATTTTACACTGAAAGTCCTGCTTGCAGCTAAACAAAGCAGCATGTAAGCCAATATCTTGATAAACCTGATGTTAACCTTTAGTTTTGCTCATTAAAAGCTACCCTCACCAAAGAGTGCCACAATACCTGCTGCTGTTTGATCTTCAGCTGATAGGGATTCAATATAATACCTGCTGCTGGCAGTGCATTAAAGTAGTTTTCTGTCGCAACACCACATGAAGTATTTTGTTTTGTTGAGCACATCTTAACAGAAAGTGCTATACATCAATTTCTTTTGGCTGGCTTATTTGTCATACCTCCTTTTGATGAAAAGATCATCATCCCATGTCAGATCTCACCACCTTGCATGGATTTCATTTTAATAGCTGGCTGCTCTACTGCCATTGCCAATGCATATATTTAAGGGGTTTGATTGTATGAAATAAGAAAGCACCGTATTTTTCCGTATTTTTTTCTGTTTTGCAAAAATTTCTCATTTCAGCTCCGGTAAGCTGACGGTACCAATCAATAGAACTCATCTGAAACAAAGTCTCACATCTTGTCTTGTTGGTCATTGATTTCAGCCAGGTCAGATAGCCAATAGATTCAAGACGACCCCATACTGTGGCCAACACAACATGGCATCCAGAGAACAGCAGGTGTCATGGCCTCACTCTGACACAATCAAAAAAGAAAGAAAATGTACAGAAAGTCTACTCTGAATGATTTCTTCTTTTTCTTCTTCTTCTTTTTTTTTCTCCCTGCAACTGGTTTGACGCATTTATATCATTTTCCAGACACATGAGTGACAAGGCAAAGAAATTACGATGAAAAATATTCTGGTCATCTCTGAAACGTTCAGCATTTTCAGGGCAACTGCAGTAACAATATGTAAATTGACAGTGTGATGTGACTGTGCGTCACCTTTGTAGTCTGCGCGCAGTGGTTTGGCTTTCACTCATGCATTTTTCTATTTAGCTTTTTGCTTGCTGCGCCCTTAAATCTGCATCAAGAAAAAAATCTTCTTATGAACGTTTGTCTTGTGTCGGAGAGCCCGCTAATAAACAGACTAGAAGATTCCTTAAGTTTCTGAAATCAGTAAATCTCTATTGAGGTTGAGGCTAAAGGCAAAGAAGCCTTTTGAAAACTGGCATAACCTTGTGTGTAGTTGGTGTGAAATATATTGAATGAGAGGTGATTAAAGTTTAAGAAGGAGCACACTGGGGAAGCTGGATGAGGGAGACAGAACAGAGACAGGAGGAGGGGAGAGGTGGTGACAGGTGAGAGCCACTTTTGAATTAGCTTCAGATAGCAGCGAAAAGTACAATTGTTCTATCAAATTGTGAAGCTCTATTGAGATGAGATGAAACTTTACATTTCCAAAGCAGACAGTCTCACCACGGGGCCTTAGAGGAAACCCTGTTCTCTCATGAAGAAAGCCAAGAACACCAAACAAAGCTGCAAAGATGATTGCTTCGCAGCTTGAAATAATATCATTCAACTGATTTTTGCTACTTACACTGATGGACATACCTAAGTGCTGTTTCATTATGCAATCCAGGTTGTGTATCCTTTGATGCCAGAAACTATCCGGAATCAAGTAAAGTGTGGCTCTTAGATGCTTAACTTCAATTCAAAATATAAACTCCAAATTCTTCCTAAACATCAAGAATTTTACTTCATTGTGAGATGCCGTTATCTTTGTCTGAGGAAGGTAAACAATCTTCACACTCAGCTGCCTGGATTTGATTTATTAGCATCTACTCTATGTGTTGTCATCCTGTCACCGGTGTGATGCATGCCATTTGCATTCACAGTGGAAATGCCACAAAAATCCATCTCTTTGAAGACAATTCCTTAGAAGAGGGCCAGGCTGATTGAAGAGAAATATTAATTTTCACCACTGAAGCTTTCATTCATTATCTATGCTTCATCATGTAAAACCTGAAGGCTCTCTTGTCGGTGAGTCAAGTGTCTTTCACTCTGACTTTTACTGTTTGAGCAGTTATACAATTTTAAATATGTAGGGCCAGAGGTCTGTTGCACATTTTGTTCTTTGTAAGTGGTTAAGTGGTTCATGTGTCGGGATATGTTTTAGTGCTAAAAGTCAGCTCGTTCGACACCAAGCTGAGACAAACCTGCCAGCTCTTTCTAGCTTGTCCGTCTGGTCAAAATGTCAGCTTGGATAAAGAGAGTTCTCAGTGGGTATGCAGAAAGCCGGCCTCAAGCATTAGACGTGCCACTACTAAAAATGCCACTTCACTTTTGCTTCTCCTGATTGGATTTTACCTAACTGTGAAAACAGGATTTTAATACTGGAAACATAGCATAGGAATGTGTACATTTGATTTTAATCAGTCTGACAGTTGACAAAGTTTGCATCCTCATTTTCCTACTTTGCTGTTGGGTTTTTCCATTAATGGTGCATTAGTTCGCTATAATATATTTCCCCATAAAGACAAACATCATAACCTTCGTGTTTGCGGACATATCTACTGTCAGGCGTCTACAACAGAGTCATTAACAAACGCTGGACCTACAGGGAGCAGAGCACGGATTATGCTGTGATTTTTCTTAAGAGGATGTATGAAAACTTTAGAGCCTTAACAGGAGGCGGCGATTGTGTGTTTGCCTAGAGCAGTTGCACCGGGGGCTGGATGTCTCTGCACCATGTGGAGAAAATTAAAGCTTTCCACTCAGAATCAGAGCAGGCGCTGCTGCAGTGATTGCTAATCAAGGACAAAGATACAGAGCCAGCCACACAGAGAGAAAGCAAAACAGAGTGAAAGACAGAGAGACAGACACCTTAGTAATGAGGATGGCACACTGTCAAACTGTCAGTATAGAAAAGAAGCTGTCAGACCTCCGTTTTCAGCTATCAGCATTTGAAATCAGGTAGATGGAAAATGGGAGCCATGAATCTTATGACAGTTTTATCAGAAATCTCACACCCTTGTCCCACAGTCAGGACATCATCATCTTTTATTGTCAACAGAAAATATTGACAGGACTTGTCTTGATGCAAGAGAGAAAACCCATCCATGCAAAAATGAAAGGGTTGGCAGATATGGGACGATAACAATTCAACAGGTCGAAGAATAGGTGACAGCAAGGCTTATCTTTGTCTTGTCAATCTCACAGTGACAGGATGTTCCCCAGGTTTCATCTAATCCATATCCTCTCATGGGTCATCTTGCGTCTGCCTTCCTCTCTGTAGGGGCAGGATCCCAGCTCAGCTGACCTTTTGTATCATCAATGGAGCTCCGCATTCATTTGTCTGGCTGCCTGACGTTCCTATCGCAAGTCTGCAAACCTGGCCAGGTCCTCATTCTCTCTGCTAGAGCTCAATCCTCTTGGATAAAATCAGAGATGGCAGAGATGGGTTATTGTTCAGAAAAAAAGAAAAACAACCAAAAAAACCTAAAACAGATATCCAAAAATAGTACACTTTTCAGGGCCCTGGCATTATAGTTGGTTTGTGTGGTAACAGCAAGCTTTACAAAAGGCTACATGCACAGTTCTTGCTGGAGAATAGAATGGTCCAGCAAGGGTTTGCTTTCCTCTTTGTGTAGTGTGTATCTGTGTGTGTGGGTGGGGATGGAAAGCAGCCTCCTCAACATACCAGCTGTCTTATGAGTGTGGCTCCAAACATGCACAGCCTGATGGCTTAATCTAATAACCAGTCATTCGATATCAAATTCAAATCTCTGCTCTGTGAAAGATGAGATGCAACCCTTTCTCTATTTATGTCACAATAACTATGCAATATGAGTGTGTGATATTGAAAGGGCTGAGGAGTATGTTGACATCCAATACTGTACATCTGCTCCCAGCACTACACCGAGATCATTGTCTCACCGGCCAAGCACAAACTGGCACATTGGACATCAGTGAAAAAAGGTGCGTTTCCACAGCGCAGATTTGTCTTGGAGGTCCTGCCTGGCTGTGGCTGGCTGTCTTCTGCTGGTTTGTGTCTTGTGTCCAGAGATGGTTTCAAAATTAGGATCTTTCTCTCTGCAGCAGCAGCTCAATCGATGAAAGGAACAGGCAAAGAAACTCCCTTCCCCATTTTATCATTTTTTTCTTTTCATCTCCAGCCATCACACTTCCATTACTATTTCTATCTAATTCTTCAGCACCACCACCACCACCCCCAGCCCCCCAACCAAAAAAAGAAATCCTACTTCAACCACCACCCTTCCAGCCACTTCAAACAACTGCTTGTTTTTGTTGAAGCATAGATCCTCATTCCTGTGTCAGCGTTGCCTCCCTCTGAGCGCGCTTGTGTGAAATTGGATTGCTGATCCGTTGGCGCTGAGTGGCAGAGATATAATATGGGATAGCGGCAACCGCATGCTCTGATGCTGGAGACAGCTGTTACAGGACACCAAGGGATCACAGATGACGCTTGACTCCCAAGTCCTCATCTCTTCAAGACTGGAAATGCATGCAGAAAATCTCATGACAACATAAAGGAGAACACGACTGAACAACAAACAGAAACACACAAGGCTTTCCCGAGGAACATTGCAATCCTGTGGAAGGTTGTCAGATTTACTCCATTCGCTCAAGTGTCGAGGGGTCAGTGTTGATCCCCTGGCAATTTGAAGTGGCTGTCATCTTAGATTTGCCATTATCATTTGTCATTGCTGCCGGCACTGCATCTCACTCCTCTGTTTCCTCATTTTTGGGTGAGAGGTCTTTGTCAGAGGGGAAAGTGACACTTGACCCAAATTTATCTTGAGATTATCACACAGTCACCCTCTGCGGGTCTGGGATGTGGGTGTTAAAAGTTAGTAGCGTTCTCTCAGCTTGAGAGTGAAATGCCATAGTTTTGTAATTGTGTCAAGTTTGAAAGTAAATGTAAAATAAGACATTGTTAGAAGTTTTTCAACCCCCCCCCCCCCCCCAACGCCACCAGAAGCATCTTTATTCTCCATCCCTGTGCTTAGCTCACTCCCAAGTTATTTTGGTGTAGATATGGCTAAATCCGCTGATTTCGCTCTCAGCTGTCACCCTTCTCGATGCTCTGAAACTGTACCAACGGTAGATTATGCAGTCATATTTTGGCAAAATTGATGAACTGACTGGATTCCAGCTTACCGCAGCTGCTGTTTCACCACGAAAAAAAGGCTTCAAACTTTCACAACCAACTTTCCGTCTCCTGATAACCAAAGGGTTTATTCTCAAACATGTTTTAAGAAATTAACTGTGCAAACTCCCATTTACACCACTGTGCTGGCAAATCACGTGGAACATCTAAATAGAGAAGTGCAAAATAGATGCTAATGAGATACAGCACAAGTGTCAGGGAAAGCATGTTCTGTTAAAAAAAAAAAAAAAAAAAAAATTAAAAATCTGTGTATCAGAGCTTACATTTAACATTACAGAGAAATTCACTGCACGTAAAAGAGGACACTCTGCTCTCTAGTTCAAGGCTGCCATTCAACCATCTATGTAATTGAGCACATCATCAAATGAGCGGATCAGTTCTCTAGGACCCATATTCCCCTTCAAGTGTTAAATGAACCCCCTGCTGATCTTAGCTGATTATATGCCATTTGGTATTTGTCGGGTAGGGAAAAGAAAACTCATCCACCAGCCTTTATGCCCTTCCCCCATAGCCGCCCCATGTCCCTTTGTCTGTCCTCTTTCACAATTGCACAGTAAAGAGCGGTGGCATTTAAAAAGGTCTGCATGTGGAGGGGTTGACATTAAAAATGTTGCCACCTTAAGGTTAACTCTATATGAAAGGTGATTGTGAATGGGGGCTTTTAAAGCATCAGTCATGTCATGTGCAATATTAGGTATCAGTGAAGAGGCGGCGTCGGAGATGCACGAGTAAACAATACACCAATGGCTTGACGGGCATTTGACTCAGCTTCAGCTCACACCTGTGGTGTAAAGGTCTGCAGGTGCTCTCAGCAGCACGGCACTAACAGCTTTTCAGCCTTTGCTGTGTGTTGCCAAGACTCTATTTGTGCAAATGAACCTGGCAGCCGAAAGACTAGTTATGGACATTGCTCTTGGATGCTACCTCAGGCTGAAACTAAAACATTTACTCTTTCATTCTTGTTTGAAATTGGGAGACAAAGAGTGGTTGCACTTTGTTTTACTGTAAATAGACAGTGACAGCCCATCCCTTGAAATATTTTCGCTTGACTTGGTAAGGTTTCCAGATGGGCGCACAAAAGAAGACAATAAGCAAAGCTTAAGAGAGGCCCCTTGAAAATCGTAGGAAACAAAATCATTAGCCAATTGACTTTGTGCTCTCATCCCCTCTTCAGCTGACAAACTGAGAATCGTGGCCACAGTTTTAGTGTCAGTGTCTTAACTGAAGGACCGGCAACTTGAAGTAAAAAACATGTTGAATAGGAGAAGTCATTTTCCTTTTGATTGAGGGCGAAATGTCTGAACAGCTATAAAAATGAAATACAGTAGTGACATTTACGGCCTCCTCTCACTTCTTTTCCAACCTTTTAATTAGTTACATTTTTTGCAATATTCATCATCCATCCTATGCAACAAACAAAATGTAGGTTACAGTGTTTGAGGTTATTTCTTTTAATTCAATAAGGTTCTCGTTATGACAGACATTTTTCTTGGACTCCAGACACTTTTTTTTTTTTTTTTTTTTTTAAACTGACTCATTATTCTTCCATTTCTTTCTCTCCATCATTGTCAAATATTGTGGTCCACTTCCTGTGGGCCTTCCCTGTGCTCTGGGCTCAAGGGATCTCCAGCCAGCTATTTTAATAACGCACACATAAATAATAGATATATTTTAAATGCAAATTCTAATAGGGACTTTGGGGGTGACTCAATCATACAGTGTTTGTGGTTTGACCTTAACTCAGGCTAACGAATTACTGAGAGCTCAGTGTTTCTCATTAGGAGCTCCACGCATCATCGCACCGCATAGTACTCTTCTGCCATAACCACGGCCACTGCATGCATCATGTCAATATTTTCCGTCCATCTCTATACAATTCCCTAACTTTGACTTTTTGTATGCACATGGATGTTACTGTACATGAGGTGTTGATACACAGTTGAAGTGTTAAGTGCGTGTTTGGGAACAACTCTCCCTGACATGGCAACGCAGCAGTTAGGTTAATAATTGATCTTACGATTAACAACAGCAGTCTCGTGTTGATTAGGGCCGAATAAACAGCGGCACTGACATTGCTACAGTTACTGATGAGAGGGTTATTAATAAGTACAGGTGACTATAAGGATTAGGCGGGGCTGAAATACTAATCTAGTAGATGTAGATGGTGCAAAAAAAGTGTGGATCTGTGGATTTATTCCATGACAATGATTGTATTTCACAGACATATTGAATGCTTGTAGTTAAGTAGAATTGAAATATGACTTGATATGGAAATATTCAAATAAATGTTCCACTTCTTTGAGTAGATGTATTTTTCACCTCGAAAGAACAGTCTTTGATGCCAGATGATACTCGGCCTATAAAATGGCCTAATGAAAAAACATTTCAGTTCTTTTAAATTCAAAGCATCATAACATCCATCCATTCACCTATACTGTACATCCATCTAACTTGTGCCCCTGCTTATCCTGCTGCAGATTACAGGGTGTATCTGCATGTGCTGGCTGAATAAACCATGAACAGGTTGCCAGTCAGTAAATGGGTTAAGACGTGCAGCCTGCGTCTGGACTGACAGACTTTGTTGGTCTGAGGCAGCAGTGATTACCCCTCTGCAACTGTAGTCCTAGTCATGAAAAATAAAAAACTCTATTTGTATACCTATTAAACACTCTAGAAATATCTCAAATCAACAGACCGCTGTATGAATTGCTCCTTAAAGGCAGTTCATTTTATGATATGATTGCCAAAAGGTTTGCATTAGACAAATCTTGACTGCCATCTCATCTCTAATCCTTTGTCCAGTTGCTCTTGTACAGACTTCACAGTCGATGTTAAAATCAACAACTGACCTTAGAGTCAAGTGTCTCCCATTCAATGGCACATTCAGAAAAAATTCTACAGTCACAAATACTCAAAAATAGAACTCATCATCCAAGGCATAGCAAAAAGGCCACACTGTTTGTATTCTTCTCTAATTCTGCTCTAATAACAACACTGCCAAGTATACTGCAGTCGTAATCAGATTAGATACTTCTGGGAAATAACATCTGATAATGTTTGAAGAGGAGGATAATATCCCTATTCAAATTAGTCTGCAAATTGGAATGGAATAAATTGTCTGTTCAACATAGCATTTTACTGAGTCCTGAGGCAAAGCAATCGAAAAGTAATTGAAAGCAATTAGATTATGATTATTAAATTTGATTAATCTGGTGGATTACACCACTGGTTGACAATTTGAAACAGATAATCTGTAACAGATCAGTAATATAGAATATATAAATAAAGGATTACTTGAATATTTTCAAAAGTAATCCTCTAGCTCTACTGATGAAGTTTAGCACAACTAACAGATTTGTGGTTTGTTTTTTGTTTTGTTTTTTGGTTTCTCATTGTAATATGAAGTTCTGCCCTCCAGAGTAAAAGCCACTCTTATAATGATCATTAATCCAAATTTTGCTATTTAGTCCCAAGTTTTGTTCCACTTTCATTTCGCTGAGTGGTTGACTGTGACGTCAGCAATAAAGTTGTTTCCAACAAACAACAAGTAAACTAATTTTTGTGTAATCAATCATTGTCAGCGTAACAGCTTTATTAAATCAAGTAATTACTTTATAATTGCTTGGTGCTTAAGTGGCGCACTTCTTTACATACCATGGTGATTACGCCTTAAATTGCTGTTCAGATGTGTAAGCAACTTGTGTCCTCACAACTCATCATTGGAAGGATACAGGGCCTTGTGTTGTCTGTGATTTGTTTAAGATGCACCGATCTCTGGCGGTGGGGCACTGTTGTCTCAGTGCCAGCGCACTTGCCGTCATCGTCTTTCTTTGCCAGCCATACCAGGAGGTACTGTCTGTCATTGCCTGTCATTTAGGCAGCATAAGAGTGCGAGCGTGCGTGCGTGTCTGTGTGGTGACACACAAATGAAAATGCAAGGTATGATTGTTGCATTGCTGCCTGCTCCCTCCTTCCATAATGACATCCGCCGTTCCTTTGATCCATTACTGGTGGTATTACAGTGAGCTATAGGCTAAATGTCAGCCCAGTCTGAGTTATATTTTTATTTTGTGAAGAAGAAGAGGATGTTTCTGTGTCGCGACACAGGCCTTTGCTCTTTGTTGAGGTTGTTTTTGTTGTAGTTGGAAATTTTCCAGCTGCCAGCTCAATTAAGAAACTGATTTCAAGGGCACGTGTGCACAAACTTAAACATCGCCCGACGATGCGTCGTATCAGCACACAAAAGAACACTGCCAAGGTCAGATTGAAATGGGAGCCATTTCATCATGAGGCATTATGGGAAGTGCCGTGCATCTGAGGGGGCAATAAATATTGTCAAATGCAAGCCAAGCACAGTCAGTGAACAGCGCTCTCAAGTGTTATTTTTAGAGCTGGGATTTATTGTGGACTCTTTCTTTTTGCAGTGCTGTTTAAACGTTGCAGAAATATGACCAACCTACTTGTGATTTCACGATTTGATCGCATGTCCTTACACACAAAAGAAATATGGGAAAATCCCAATAGCATAGCATTTCATTTCAGTAAAAGGGACCTTTAACAGGACGTGTCAGCAATTGCAAAGCAAATGATATACATTGCCTAAAATAAAGGATGTGGCTCTCGACGTATGTATTAAGCTGCTACTGCTGGAAAATGCAAACCGCTGCCTGGTCCTTAAATGACTTTACTATGTCAGTGCCAGCAGTTGGGAAATGAGAACTTTGACTGTTCTCTCAATGTTACAAGGTAATGCCCTTCATTCAGACTAAAAACCAAAAAAACCCACTAAAACTATTAAAGATGTCATGTTTCAGATTTGCTCACAAATCTGACAAGAGACTGACATTTTCGGTTTGGCACAATCTTTTACTTGTATTGTTCACTTGCTGGGAAAAATCTTAATCATATTTCATCAAGCGGGCCATGTCAGATATCACTCAGAGTACAGGCTGACTTCTACCAAGGCCACAAAGAGCTGATTGTGTGTTCTGTTTTCTCCTAGACTGTTTGTTGACTTGCAGCCAGCCATGAAAAGTCTTTTCAAGCATTTTCTAACTCTGTTTCTTTTCTCTTTTTTTGAAGGGCAGTTAGAGCTACAACACATCAAATCACAGAAAGTCTGGAACAATCCAGCTGAAAATCGACTAAATTATTATCTTCGGCATCTTGGGCATTACTGAAAATTAGGGTGAATGCAATGTTACTGCGAATTCTGTCTGCTATCCTGGAAATGAAACATTAATGCAGAGCATCGTGAGATTGTGTGTGTGTTCGCAGGTGTGTTACTCTCAAGAGAATAAATGAAGAACATGTTGCCCTCACAATATAGACCTAAAGCAAACAACAGCAAGGTTGTTTCCATGTTGACAATGTGTTTGCCTACAAGAATTGTGTATTCTTATGATAAATTGTTTCAAAGAAGATCAGCGCATGATCATATCTCAGTAAACTATATGCGCACACACAAAAGAGTAAACAGAAATCCCTGACTATAATTTAGGATGGTGACGGTGTGTGAATTGATGGAAATCACTGCACAAGTGTTTCTCTGGCATCACTGCCAATCATCCAATCAGTCTGCTTTTAGCATTTTAAGGTCTTCTTACTTTATTCTATGCATTGATGATTCGAACCAGCCAAAGATCGTATCAGATTGTTTAAATTGATTAAATGAAAGCCTGCACTGTAGATATTATGAAGCATCTTACATGTTAATACATTAATAGTGGTAATCCAGCAATGTAATGGCATTACACTGCATCGTGAATATTTGGCTTTTATGCTTATGATACAGTTTTATGGAATATAACACATACCTACCTTCACAGAGGTATCCTAAGTGGCACACTTGCAACAGTAGATTGAATTTGTCAAGTTGCTACTTTTTCTTGAGTTAGGACCGTAGTAATTTAGCCTGAGCCTTATAGGATATAGGTTAAAAAAGAGGAAGTGGATAGCCACAAAGGTCCATTACAGCTGTCACCGTGTAGACAAATACCTGTTTGATTGTTCGTACTGGAAGTATTTTCTCTGTTATTTCTTTGCCACTTTGCTCTCCATTTTCACCAAAACTTGTATATTGAGTTATATTCTATTATTTGCAACAATCTTACCATTTATGCTTGAAGCTGATTGGAAAATCAAACAGTCTAATGTAGTACTGTAGTACTCATCCACTATCATAAAATGGCACTATGAAAGAAAACACTGACTGTAAAAGCCTTTGGCAAAAGTCTTTGTCAGGATTAAAGAGTTAAACATAAACACACATGAAAAATGGATTTCAGGTGTTATGACTATTGACTCCAAAGACCATCATTGTTGAGAGAGAGTGAATTTTCAAATTACTTTTCCCTTGCTATCTATAAAGAGGACATAGTTATTTTTTTCTCTCTTTATAATGTGACATGACGATATGAAGGAGCTTGTCTCGTTGCTTCGCTGCTCCTAAGCAATTTTTTAGATTGTGATGGAAATTTGTGACATAAATGTTTGTGTCAATTTCGCAAAAAAAAAAGTGTAATGTAGCATTTATATGGGGCCCTCCTGTCCATTATGGAATTAAATATCTGTTCTCTTTCTGCCATAATGTCCCTTTTCCCGTGTCCGATGTTTTTTTTTTCTTCTTTGTTTTGTTTTGAATTAATGTGCTTCTCAAATATTTCAGCTGAGCTATCATAACCAAATAAAAAGGCTATTTCCCCCTCTGTTCTAAAGGACCCTACTAAAACTTTATTGTGGTCAAAGAAAAAGAAAGCATTAATATTTATCAGGTGGAAACACAAAAAGAAGATGAAACGTAATAGATGTTCTAATTCAAATCCTTTAAATTTATATTGAGCGAGGTAAGGATGTGACCAGAAACTCTTGGTGTGTGACCTGCATATTTTCCTGGTAAATGAGACATGTTAAATGACGTGCCAGAGGGAAAATGGGTCTTTTCAAGCAGCACACACTGTTCTGATCATCACAGATAACCAAGCTGGAAGGCCAGGGACCTAATTTAAGGGCTATTTACCATACGCCAGATTTTCAGTGGAGCTGCAACTCGCTGCAGAAATGGGCGCAAAATAGAGACAATCTGCAAGAAAAAAAACACATGTAGGACACAAACACAATCATTTTATACATTCTACAGCTTATATAGATGCTGGTTGTTAATAACCCTGTCTCATCGTGAGATTCTTTGCTTTGAGGGTTTTGTGTGCTCCTCCTGAGTCCTACTACTCTGCACTGAAAATGAAACACCACAGGAAAAGACCCTGAAAACAAAGAGGTGGGATGTGATTAATTCCATGGCACATCTTCTGGTCCTATCACCCCTGACTGATTCATGAGATTGAAGCAACAAAAGGAACACCATTTTTAATCAGAGTCATAATCCTGGATCAGCGCTAAAGCGGGATTTATCACTAAATGTGTGATTGTTGTCAATTCTCAGCATGTTTAGACAGCCCACAGTAGAGGTATAACAATAAATTTTGAAAAATGCATTTTCTCTTTTTGTCTTTCGGCCTTTGTCATCTTTCTCTCATTGTCTTGGCATTACTTCGGTTGCGTCTTATTTTCTAGTGTCTTTTTATTTTTTTCACCAACCTTTTTTTTTTTTTTTTTTTTTTTTTTTCCCCCCCCCCACTTATTTCATCCTTAATCTTCTCCAACCATCCACTGTTAAAACTCACAAGTATAGGAGACAAAGAAAAACAGAGGACCCTGTCGTTTTAGGAAGTATATACTTTTTGTTCACCTGCTAAAGCCCTGCATTGGGTATAGGAATTATGACTTGTCCATTGGGAGCCAAGAAGGATATAGAGTGACATTGTTATAAAGCCACAAAGTCCACAAAGGAAACAGGGTTCATTGCTTACTTTTTCCTTGAAACGCCACAGAATCGATCAAATATGTGTTTTTCCTAATAAAGGGACAGAGACATTTACAAGCAAAATAATTGAATTTATTTCAGCACAGAAAGTACACTAGGATTTTAATTATTTCTGCTTCAAACAGTATTAATTAAAAAATTATGTAATCGTGTATATTTCCCACAGGTTAAGAATTTACTCACGGGGGTGGTGTGTCTCATGCAGTTCAGAGGATGTGAGTGTAATCCAGGTTGCTTGAGAACACCGCGTGATCATAATTGAGAGCTGGAGGAGACAGTGAGGGGGAGCAATGTCTGGGAAGCAGACAATACTGTTTTTCAGCTATTTGTGTGCATTAGTGGCAATTAGTCATTATGTCTACTTCTGTCCACCTCCCTTTTCCTTAATAAAATTTGCCATCATGCAGAGAAGCTTCTGCTTAGCTACGTGGATGTTCAGGGAAGCCTGTGGTTGTAGTTGACTATCTGCAGCACAGACACGCTTCAGTTAATGTGGAAAGAGTGAAATAAGGTGATTTAATGTAAGCCGAAACAGAATTATGTACGCGGGTAGGCCAAGTAGAGTCTATAGGGGAAATGCTGTTATACTTGAATCTCCTTTAAAATGTATGAACGATGAATGATAACGCTTGTATCATCAAGAAGTTCTGTCTTTAACTATGAGCCACTAAAAACAAGTCTGCTTCGACATGAAGCATATCACTGGTCCTGTAGCTTTTCTAAGCAGAGTGTGTAGCTCACTTTGAGCTCAGCCACCATTCCACAGCAGACTAGAGGGCCCTCGACCGGAGGACCCTTGAGATGATTCTTTCAGCTGATAACATTGGTTCAGTACAATGACAGCCAAATTGTCATTGTTGTTGTCACCGACCCTTTTGTTGGCTGAGCATTGTTTATACATACACACGTACAGCCCATATTTCACATCCAGTATTGTTTACGTCCATGTGAACTGGCTTCCGGTCTTCTTCCTTCTTTGTTGTCTTCTTGGCGTGTATCCAGATGTGTCACCACCACCTTCAGATCAGTGTAACAGTGTGAAACAATTGGGATGACTGCACCGTAACCATGTGCTGTTCCGCTACGGGTCCAAAACTTAATAGGTTGTCATTTGCCAAGCAGCTTTTTTATTGTAAGTGCACAACTCCCAGTTAACATCGGTCAATACTGGCTTCCTCCAACCATGGCTGTGGTCGTTTCTAACATTAACCAATTATTACTTTAGTGAACATAATGGCCTATAACATTAAATGTTTTTTACTGCTTTTCCAGCCGTAATCAAGTTGTTTTCGTGGTTTAACCTGACCGATCCTTAACCACAGCGGTGTCAGAAAAGGCTTTCATTGTTGCAGTGGGTGGTTTGTACGTTTTTTGTTGTTGTTGTGTTTTTTTGTTTTTTTTTAAAGCACACCAACAAATGATGCACTGATGGGAGGTTCAGATCACTAATTATATGTTGTTTTTGAGGGCAGGTGCACAAAACATACATAGCCATTGTATTTGTGAGTACCAATTTGCGTTGTTTTTGTTTCGTTGTGTTTATTTTGATGCTGAGTTTGTGCCCATTGTTCCAACCATTTAATCCACACATGGAAGCATAAAATGAGCACACTGTGTTGAATGCAGAACGTGTGTGTGTGTGTCTGTGAATAAAACCCTCACTCACCAGATAGTTACAACCGGTAGGTGAGAGAGGACCTTCTCTGGCTCCGAGTCACACCAGGTTGAATAATGCCAGCTTCAGGGAAAGAAATAAACCAGTCTAATTAGAGCATCCTAATGCGGCATTATCAAGTTCTGCATGCAACACTAACAGCGTGTAGAAGTTGTTTTTGCAGTTATTGCCAGTATTAACGTTTATTTGATTGTCATGGAGCGTGCTGTGAACTGTCTGGGGCCGCTGACATTTAACCTCCCAAAAAGCCTTCGCTGGCCACCTCCCTTCAGTCAGAGTTATGACATACTTGACTCAGAAGAGATTGCGTACAACTGAGAGTTGAGGGGGGGCTCTTTCTTTTGTTTCTGCACTCAAATATACGGCCTCATTTCATCGGCTTAACGGCCTCATTTAAATGAGTCTAATGGCTCTCACTAATGTGCGGGCATGGCCAAAAGATTGTGACTGCTCTCGCAAGCAATGTCCTCTGCATGCACATTGTATATCTCCATTATGAAGTCTGGTCTCTGTGGAAAACACAATCTATTTATTATCTTCTGCCGTTGCTTGAGATTTATGTTAATATAATGCAACGGCTCCTCTCTTGCACCGTTCGCAGGTTACAGATTCTCTGGCATTTTCAAATATAATGGATTTTGCTGAGGACTGCTGTTTGGTCAAATACAAGTTTGCTCTCTTCATATTGTTTCAATGCAACATTTTGTGACTGAAATATTGTGTTTCATAAATGGCAAAAACAAAGAAGTGTAATTTCTCCATTCTGTCGGTTGTTTTAAGTGTATCCCTCTTCTCTCGCTTTATTGATTCTGAACACTGTAGTTTTTGACAGCTGAATTGAGTTCTGGAAAGGTCACTGAAATGCTAATGCCAAAATATAATTTGATGTCAGCTCTTCAAAATTCAGAGAATACATTGCAAAAGGGAAATGTTAAATCTCCATATCCAGACATATTAGCACTATTAGCTGTCTCTGTGTCACCCCCATCACTTCTTGTGATGACTCCACTGTGTCTCGCTCGATGTGCAGTCTGATAGTTTCCATTAAAGATCAGAGTGTGAAACCAGCACTTGGCTACTCTGTTATGGATCAATTTAAATAAAGGACTACGCTTGGCGTCAACACAAATCAATACGTGAGCCGGCGTCCTGATGTGGTCATAACCACCAAAGCAGACCCATTATGTGAAGCGCTCTTGTGAAAGAGGGATGTAAAAGCACATACAGTCATATGACAAGAAATCAATGTCCTCTGATAGGGACTGAAACCTGACAGCTCAATAAGCTTTGGAGAGAAGGTGTTCCCTCTTATTCTTCCTCGTCTTCTACTTCCCACCATAACTGTATCCCATTCCGACAAGGGTTTTAACAGCTCAACCCTGCAGACTATTTCAGATTACAAGCGCCTGTCAACAAGTGCACAGGGAACCAGTGTGGAGGGTAGCGTACTGTAAGGAAAAGAGGAATCTGCACAGCGCGGGTGCTGCTGCTGACAACAGAGGTGTCTTTAAATGCTTCCTCCAGTGGCATCATTACCTCATTCAGATACAGTAGAAGGCTTGTGCACACTCCTGGTCAAGAAGAGTGACCTTTTGATGCAGTCCCCCTGAAAACTTTACACAGAAACTAGCTGCATTGGCTGCTGCAGAGCAGTTCAGATCTGCAGATATTCTCCGCTCTCTATTGTTGTCTGCTACAATCTCTTGAAAAAATGACAGGTTGTGTGTTGGAGCCCCGAACAAATGCAAAACATCTAGAGTTGTTGGTATCTGAGGAATACTTAAACTACTAATAGTCTTTACTTTTGCATTTTATTGATCAGCTGGTGTCTGACATGTCTCTTTACAGAAGTGAGTTGACAGAAAGAAGAGTATTAAGCCCTTTTGGGTAATAAGCCCTAACTCTGTATGCATTGGTATTCTGGTTTTATATTTGGCTGCTGAAGCAGTTTTTAGTCATATGACTCATTCCAAGTAAGTGATTAATCATCTAACTCATGAATTTTAATGTTATCTGTCTCTGTCCATGAAGTAGGAACACTGTTTCATCTCTCACATTAGCACATAACAAAATATGTGGGGGAAAAAAAAAAAACAGAATCAAATCATGTTATGAGTGCCACAGGCCTATCAGCCTAAAAAGGCATTTCAAGAAAGATTTTGTTTGGTTTTTCAAGCCCCAGTTTTCATAGATTTGATGCATGCATGTACCCGCTAGAGTGATCCAAAGTAAACCTTTGTAAGCCTCCCATTTCACTGGCACTAGGACTGATTTAAAAACTATATTGAAGTGTGACTCTCAAGTTTACTCTTATAGACTGGACAAAGTTTTTCTGATTTAAAAAAAAAAAAAAAAAAAGTAAAAAACAAACAAAAAAAAACAACAAAAAACACTTTTCAAATCCTTGACTTTCTAATGTCGTAGAGCATGTATAATTTTATAGCTATAATAAATGGAATCAATGATTAAAGGACTTTTAGGACTTGTGTTTTTAAGAAGACCAGAAGTACGTTTTTGTAGTTGTTGCCGTTTAACTAGTTGTTTTGTCAGTTTGGTGTGTTTTGGGATTTCTACCGAAACTATTTGCATTTAAGAATCCAAATGAGCATGGAGACACCTACTACTCCTCAAAAACATCCTAATTTTTCTCATCAATTGTAACTTTCAACACAGGATATGGACCTTGAAATTACTTCTGCCATCTATATAGAATAGCATTTGCATTTGAAAAACCCAACAACATTAGACCAAATCAAGAGAAGCTCATTCACAGGCAGTTGAAAGGCAGCTCCAAACAGACAGAAAAGCTTTTCACCTAAAAAATCCTCCCATAATTCAAGTGAAAGTCTGTTTATCCACCTGCCGCAGTGTAGTTCATGGCTATTTCTCAGTTTCTTTAAGGTTTTTGGATCCCTAATGATCCCAGCATGTCTCTCCAGTGTATATCTTACCCCAAGCAGCGCTCTGTATAGACACCCCCCTGTGCCTGCAGGAGAACAGAGCTGCACTGACCACTTCATCTTGTGGGATAAAACCAGTCTTTCAGTCTCTTCTTAAACCCTGGGGGAGCAGGACTGGAGCTCCAAGACTGAGACCTCAAAGGCTAGAACACTACCAGAGGTTACACATGTGGCTGCCCCTGCATCGCTTCATGTGAACTTGTTTTTCCGAAATGTGATCCAAAGTTATAACATTTGCATGAAGTAAATTATCATTTAACACACAACATGGGCATGTTAGCCTGTGGGACGCAGGTGTCGGCTTGAAGTGCATGCCTTCCTTGTGTATGAAAAGGAAGTGAAAATAACAGATTGTAAGAGGCTTCTAGGCACACTGGTAATTATATACGTTAATGGAGTCATGAGTGCTCTTGACTTGATGATGCCGTAGTGCAGATTCTGCTGTACATGATTTAATGTGACTATTTTTAGGCACCACAATGAAAGGTTATAAGATCTGTGTGGCTGACTGGCACATTCATTCAATGTCTGGAGTTCGTAGGAGTAAAGCTGATGAATTTGGCCATTGTGCTGGCATAATGTTGCAGCACTGCATCATTAATTAAGCACATTTGCAGCAAATACCAGCCATTGGCTATGCCTGTGTTTTCAGTTTAATTACGTGTGCTTTTAGTCTGATTAGAGATTTTGCCTTCCAGGTGCTGAGGTGATGTAACGTTGTAATATGTTTCAGTATGACGCTCTCAGCAGAGTAGATCCTGCTGTACATGTGTGTTAAGTTATAAAATACAAAATACAGCCTTGCTTGTTTTGTTTTTTTTTTTCGCCATCTGCTTTGAGATGAGCCTTTTCAGAGTTCATATTTGGGCATTTTGTCAGACCAGAAGGGGTCTTGGCCAGACACCCAATTGTTCTGTACTTTCAGTCCCTATTGACCAAAGGCTGCTTCTTTGTCTGCCAGGACTTTCAGTGCCCAGTGAAAGTCAATAAGAGGCTCCAGAGGCACCATAGTGGTATCTAACTGCCTGTGTGCTCTATAAGGCTTTCGAATCTCTCTGTATATGAATGCATCACAGAATTGGTTTAAAATATTTTGCTATTCTTATAAAGCTTTAAAACATAGCTCAGATGGTTTCTCTTTCTAAGTCAAATGCATTAAAAAAAAAGTAATTGCTGAATTAGAATGATCTGCTCAACCTTTAGCTGTTGTTAGCGGACACGCTGGCTGCTGGACTCCACAGTCGGCTTGAACCTTCCTGCAGTGAGCGATGCAAATGTCTTTCAGGAGCAATGCGTGCTGCCCTCTCATCACATCCTTGCGGCAGTTACTATTCAAGAGAATTCAAAGTACAGAGAAGGAGCAGTAGTGGTAGTGTAAGGTTATGGTTGAAGGAACGGGAAAGGAGAAAGGACGCAAAAATGTAAAAAGCATAGTTTTTGTTCTAAATAAATGATAAACATTTCCATTATTTTCTCAAACACGACACCTAACTCATTCTGACTCAGGGAAGTGCAAAGAGGCAAAGATTCGGTAAAAGCATGACGTGCAAGGGCTTTTCATAAAAACTTTACATTCTGTAATGTTCAAATGAAGACGGCATTCACAAAACAACCGACTGTCAAGGCAGCGTTGAAGTGCTTTGTGTCATAGATCAAGGAAAGGTTTTTTTTTTTTTCTAAATTTCTGTTTATTCCACATAGTTTAAAATACATGAAGATACATCTATGTAAAATCACACCCCTCTCAGTTTACAGTCCACTCAGATCAACATTATTACATACCGTCATACATACAATACCACCTTTCATGTCAACTCTTGACAACGTTACATAGATGTAAACAATATTTATTTAGATCCTCTAACTTCATCCTGAGCAGTCCAATAATACAGAGAGGTGTACTAACAAATCAGAAACGGTTGCTACTTAGAGAATTAAAAAAAAAAAAAAATGTTGCTGAGGTGCTGAGAGTTCTATCATTTGTGTTATTGGTTCCCATCTCTTCTCAAATTTTTCTAGTTTCAGTTGTAGTCTTCCATAATAATATGGATGTCAATGCAATGGAGAGACAGAGTTAAGATGGTATTTATTAACACTGGATTCATATCGTATTGCTTTCTACATTTTTTAAATGAGCCCCCCTTTTTTTATTCTCCCTCTGAATATGACACGAACAATTCCTCAACTTTGGTTGGCTCTTTGCTTATTTTTTCCCATTCACTACGTTTCTGGAGGCAAATATTTATAAAAACCATGAAAGGTTTTATTCATCTGATGTAATGAGAACCTTTGGCTGTTCATACACTGAACCACTGTGCAAAACGAACTACTATGTAAGGTTCCGTTTGTGATGTAATTCTTCTACTGCCTTTTTCCACTGATTTCCAGCCGTGCTTTATGTTCATGTGCCAAAACATCGCATTGTTTGGGCTGCTTTTTTCATTTATTTTGAAAGTCCCTATACTGCAACTCTTGGCACAGTAGATATTGTTTCCTTTCATATCGCATTATCAATATAAATTCAATTTATTCTTTAGCGCTAAATGGATGTTTGCCCAGTTAACACTCATTTATTTCAGCCACATGTGTATTACAAATGTTCTCACACACACACACACAAGGCCTGACATAGTCATTTTGCTTTTTGCAATTTCCCTCACAGGAAGCAAGCTGCGCCGTTGTGTCTGAGTCACCAAGGCTGTTGCTGTGACAGGCTGTGGATATTTTGTTCCCCAAACGCTCACTGAATATCAGGCAGGGTCATGGCCTGCTGGAGCCCTATGTCTCTCACTGTCCCGGTCTGTGCCCATGGAGGGCAACATGCTCTCTGACATGCTCCTCTGGGAGGTGTTGCCATGACATAAGGAAGCCTCCACAGTTCACATGTCCAAACACTAGTCACCCTTTCTAAGAAGCCTCTCTATGGTTCTTCGTCCCGCAGATAAGCCATGTTCATGATGGTGTAACAGCTCAGCCACTTACGCTATCTGCAACAGAAAAGAAAACACAAGAAGAGGTCGGGTGGAGGTAAAGTTTGAAGGGCAAGTGCAGCAACCTCGGTGAACTCATGGGATATTAGATGGGGTTTCCAAGCACTGCATTTCCACTGAAGCTTGTCGGCCTCACCCCTGCGATCACACTTCTTATTTTTTCCAGAACGTGTGCGTTGAGCCAGGAGCCCACTGAGCTGTCGGAGCATCTTTGCTGGAATTTCAGTGGAAGTGAAGTCCGTTCCCCTTCAGTCGTTTGGCCTGGGGCTTGAAATTACAGAGTCTGTAACCGTAGCCCTTTCTCTGGTGCATCAGTAGCATATACACCAGGCCAGGCTTTTGTGTTGTGTGTTTTTCATTATGTGCGCTTTGTCATGTAGCCAGGGGTCAGTGTTAAGTGGGACCTGGAAGGACTCAATTTGTTTGGATTTTCAAATCTTAGGTCAAAAGCTGCCAGTGTACTGTCAATCACCAGTAATGGCTGCAATTTGTCTTTTGTACAGTGAATTATTTATTTTTTTTTGGTGCAAATGACTACAGTTAAGTTAAATTGCTCTATTTCTTAAAGAAGAGGCAGGCACCTACTGCATTAACTGAAACACGGATTGACCCCTTTCGACATATTTTCGGCTAAACAATGTTTTAGATTTTGAGTCGGTTAAAACACAAATGGTATTATCTAATTTTCATTCCACTAAATATTTCCTTTCTTCCTTTTGACGGTGGTGTGTTCCCTCTCAGTAAGAATGCTTGACAGACCGATCACGTAATGCAGGCATCGGACCTAAAGATTGTTGTTTTTCAGTTTGGTGCCACTCGAAAGTGATTTATTATTATTATTATTATTATTATTATTTCTTTTTTTCCTTTTTTTTTTTTTTTGCAGAGTGGGATTTTATAACAGCTGAGCTAAAGTGGCAATCAGTTATCACTGGTAATATTTCTGTTTATAAGTGTCAGTAAAGATTTAGCTGTTAAGTTCAAACACAAGCGAGAATTGTGTGTAATGCTCCCGAAATGCAACATTATACGGTGTCCCTAGAGCTGTGTATATCTCTGTAATTGCAGTGTCACTTCACATTTTTAAAAGTAATACCCCAGATTGTTTACAGTAAAAGAAATATATCCCAGGTTTCCTCTCTGCCTCTTCAGTGCACAGCCATTGTACTGAATGCACACCTTATTCTGTGTATGGCATCACGCTGTTCTGTATTTTGGTGTGCTACTCAATTTAAAATGCCTGCCAAAAATTGCGCGGTAGTCTCTTTGTTTACTTTTCAGATGCTGTGCTATGTTCCAGTCTAATAGATTGGACACAGCTTCCCCGTGGTTCGGCTCCAGCTTTCAGCGCCATTATGACGAAAGCCCAGAACAAATCTACTTCACATTTAGGTGTCAGTGCGTTGTCATGGAAAGGACATACCGCTATACAATAAGTGAATAATGTCCAAAGAAGAATTGTTTTATACCCTCCTTATTACTCCTGGCCAGTTTAGGACCACACTTGGTTGGAGCTTTGGATGGAAGAGGACTAAAACATTTTTGGTTTTTTTTTCCTTCCATTTTAGAAAAAGTGAAAATGATCTGTCACAGGCAATGATACAAGGCTCTGTGATGGATGGATGTGTCTTACTCTGCCTCTCAATCCTTCACTCTTTCCTTCCCTTTCTTTTCTCGGAGGGAAACCATTACTTCCATCCCTCTCCACATTTCAGCCAAACTCACTGTATCTAGCCATGCCTGGCCAAAGGGAAGAAAAAGCCACTCTTGTCTGTGTTGAATTTCATTTCCTTGCGTGCGTATACTGTTTTTTATGATTTATCATGGTTTTGAATTACAATGTGATATTATTTTACGGGTGTGCACAATATAGAAAAACAGACCAGCGACTGCGGTTATCAGAATTTTGATTAAGATTACGTTTGTGTATACTCATCTCTCTGGAGATAGCCAGCTGATCGTGGAGGTATATTTTCCAAGATGCATTTAGATGAAGTTGCAGTAGCAGCTTCACACTGGACCACCAGAAACCCTGTAAGATTCCTCTTCCCTCCATTCAGAATACAAGAACAGATAAACCTTTCAAGACCACAATCCCACATTAACAGCTTCCTGATTACCATACCAACAGAATGATTTCCTGGAACAGTAAACCTCCTCCTCACCAGTACTCTGTTATTTTCCTTGAGTGTAAAGAGCTTCTGGTAGCTACCACAGAAACATTGAACCTTAAAAGGTAGGACATAATTAACCGGTGTAGCACTGGCCTGCACCCGGCTCATTGCTATCTCATTGTGTCTGGCAGATGTGCTAATGACATTTCACGAGATTAGCCTTTCTCTGTGCTTTTGTTACTGACCTGCTCTGTGTGTGTTTGTGTGTTTGCACAATCACCTTTCTCTGTTTAAGCCTGCAGCCTTTCTCTTTTTTTCTTCATCTCACGCTTTCTCTAAACCTCGCTTTTCTCTCACTACAGCGCTTTTTTTTTTTTTCCCCCCCAACCAGACCTGTTATCAAATCTCATAGCAGTTAGTTGATTTGATCAGTGTGTGCTGTAATGTTGTTTACCCCACTGGGACCAGGGTGTTATAGACATACTCATCCTTCTCTCTCTCTGTCTACCCCTCTCTCCCCTTTTCTCTTTCTTACTTTTTCTCTGTGAGTTGAGCAATAAAGTAATCTCTCTAGGGAAGCAAAAGCCTTCTCTTAAGTCATTGGGAGCGTTATATGTTTAGGTGTACAGGCCCATATCACAAGCCCAACGGTTACAAACAGCTGGAGCTTATGCAGAATCTTAATGGTGTCGGTGCTCCGTGGCGTCCTAGTTTGTGTTGTTACAGGATTGAACTGGTGTAATAACTCGTGCAGACAAGGCCTGGCCCAAACAAAATGCAAAGGCAAACATAAAACCATGAGCAAACACGCTCTATCTATTTGGATGTAGAAGTTGTGGATGACTCAAAGCAATCAAAGCCCAGAGCCCTGGATCATCGCTACGCCCCTCCTGGATGTACTAACAGCAGATGGTGGCCTGCAGCAAGAGGTTCTGGTCAGCACAATAATGCCGCTTGTCGTTGCAGGAAGGCAGTGTGAGCATAGTGACAGTTGTCAACGTCAGCCCAAGAAAATACCATATCCGCCAGCCAGGATCAGACTGCTGTCTCTGCTGCCTGGATGGAACAGGGCTAGCAGATATTTAGACCTGATATATCTTGATTTTATCTTCCTGCCTTCACTACACCATTTCTGACATGTCTGCAGCATTCAGTGGTATGAGATGGCAGCGAGACCCTTCTAGATTTGCTGTGTGCGCATATGAGTGCTCATTCATACCTGCGTACCGGAGAATCAGATGGATAGTTTTGGTTTTTGGTTTTTTTTTGGGCACAGCACAATATTAAACAATCCCCAGAAATTTTCATGCATCATTAAAGGCAGCTTAAGTCTACTTGATGGAAACTGACCTCATTTTCTGTAATTAATCAACAAATCTGAAATGATTAGTTCATTAGTTGCAAAAGAAAATTAACCAGCATTAATTTTAAGAATCAATAATTTAAATATTTTGTCTGTGAAAAATAAACTCTCTACTCTCAAGATTGCATTTTTTCTCTTTGTTGTTGTTCAACTCGTGATTATTCAGTATACTGAATATTTTGTAAGCAAGACAAACAATCAGCCAATATCAGGCAGATAGATCCCATTTTGCACTGTGCCGACCCAGATAATGTTTGACTGGTTACGAAGAAATTCTTCAAGCAGTTGTACATGCAGATTCGTGTATATGTGCCCAAAGGTGATTGCTGTATTGCATGCGTCTGTTAGTAAGTGCACTATTCCCCACTTGCAGTATGTTGTCCATATGCACGAATATTGCGTACAGTACAAAAAAAACCCTCCCTAGCCAGCTTGACAACAAACACAGAATGGCTTGGCACGACTCAAAAATTATCTATCTGGCTCCCGTCCTTTTTCTCCAGCATGGTTTTTGTCGAGTCAGAGGAAACCATCTGCTGCCCGGTGATAATGGGCGGCTGGGGAGGAGGGGACTAGAAATAGGGAGTGCAAATAAAATTGAGAGAAAATGGCAGGCGCTGTCCCAGAACCTACAGTGCCTTCCTGCCTGCCTGCGGCAAGTCTACCATCTTAATAAACAACCGATCTGATATCTCCTATTATGTGTGTTTGTGTGTGGGCGTATGTGTATAGTCACACGCCTTCCACCTGCTGTGTGTCCATACACGCTTTTGTGTTTCCAGTGTGTATGAGTCTGCGGGAGTGTATTTCCTATCTAACCTTGATCATTTTCAAGTTAAAATTGTTCATGAGTCCAGCTGATATGATGTGATGGCGCTGACGAAGATCCTTTTTTTTTTTTTCTCCTGGTTAAAAAAAATCTGTGGCAGATGGATTGGCTCTGAGAAAGAGAAAATTTTCTAGATTTTTATTTATTTATTTTTTTTTTTGCTGCCTCTGCTTTGGGTTAAATAGGTGGGAGTATTAATGAGACAATATGGCAGGGTTAAACGAACGCTCTGAGTCCTGTGAGTTGGGGAGGACTTGGTAGTATTGGCGAGAAGCATTGCTGGGGAGCGATACAATAAAACACAGAAAGGGAGAAAAATGCTCATTAAATCAAATAGTGGGCTGTAGAAAGAAAATGTTCACCTTCCCTCACCTTTGAAATGCTCTGAATTTCCCCTCCCCAAGGCTCCAAGATTCTCAGATGGAATTGAGCACTTAGGACGCTCTCTGAGTAAACCGTTTCAGTTTTCTTTTGTCTGAAGTTGACAGGTTGAACTGGACAAAAAGACCTGACAGTCCGTCTCCCCCCTAAACCCAGCTTCGTTCTCTCAATCCATCACTCTGTTCTTTCGGTTGCCTTGAGATGTTTCCTTTTACTGTTTTTTTTTTTTTTTTTTTTGCTCTTAGCACTTAAAGACTCTCACATAACTCACTATAGATTGATTAAGTAAGTTAAAGCTCCCAACCCACCGGCCTCACAGACTGGTAACAGGTCTGTGGGTTATTTGAATACATTTTTTTTTTATTGATTATCAGAGTCTGAAAGATGTTTAATTTAGAAAAAAGTTACCAGATGCATCCATCTGCGCTTCTGGACACGTGTCAAGACACTCGTCTCGGTCATGTGATATATTAAAAATAAGCCCACAAGCTAGCAAAAATGAATGAGTGAATTCATCTTCTACTGCTTATCTGTTTCTGAGGGTGCTGGAGCCAATCACAGGGCCAACACACAGGGACAGACAGAGACAAACAACCACTGACACTCAGACATAAAAACTATTTAGTCTGAGTCACAAATTAACGCAAAAATTATGTCTTTGGATGGTGAAAAAAACAAACAAACGAAAAAACAATCAGAGACAGAAAAAGAAGCACCTAAGACTTAGCCTAAGCCAAGAAAAAGAAAGCTGTCTTTAAAAGACGAAATAGGGGTCTAGCTCTACAGGTGATTCTCCCGCACCGAGCCCGCTCTGCTTAATATGAGGTGACAGGCCAGCAAATGAGCCAATGAAGCCTTCAAAACTGCTTCGGCACATGGAGACCAAGCACCCTGCATTAAAAAGACAAGCCTTTGGAGTTTTTTGAAAGATGAAAACGTGAACAAGAAGGACAGAAGCAATAGACTGGATATAAGTAAAACACTTCAGGTGTCATGGTTTCCCATTACCCCTAGACGGGACCAGTTTGTTGAATAGAAACAAGCTCAGGGTTCCCTCTATTTCCCTCCCTGCATTTAATAAATATCAATAAAATCCAGGAAAAACTTTTCTCTGGCTTCTGCCTGCCATACCAAAGCACTTTATCAGCGCTTTGGACACTCCTGCTGCATTCAGCGTAATAGTGAGTTGTGTTTTTTTTATGCAGTTTGTTTTTATTTGATTCTCTGCCCTTCCGTGAAAATACTGATACACATCTGAAAGTGTGAAGTTGGTTACTTCAGGGAGGAACTTGTGCTGCATTACGACCGTGTAATGTGTCTGAGTGTTAAAGGTTCAGTGATACATCCATCCTAAAACAGAGGGCTAATATTTCTCAGAAACTGGATGGATCAGATATATAGACATTCATGTGCTGTAATCTGCTGTCGGTACTGCCTTTGTGTCATCCTGCAGTCGGCGAACACTCTGTCAGCCTTCACCAACACAGCTGTTGGGATGCATGATGGTGTGCTTGATGAAGTGGATGCCGGGTCAGGGAGGATAATGGAATTGAAGGATGCAGGGATCGGCCGGGAGGACACAGGAAGGGCCTGGTGACCGGGTCTTTTCTATTAACTCAGGAGGCAGGCTGGGGTGAGCTGGGGTATCAGGCTTGGCTCTGCCCTCTCCTGCCTGGTTGTTAGACCGAGCATCCAAACTGCAGATATGGAGAGCGAATATTGCTCAGGGGTCCAGTGGTGATTGACCTTGTGTTTTCATCAACCTGGGATTGCTCGATAACATTTCCTGCTCCCCCACCAGAGGAAAATATTAGAGATGTGGGTACAAAGAAAGGCTTGAAGAACTCATTGTTTGGTTTGGAGAAGTTGCATTGGATTTACTGCCCCATGCATTGTCAGCTGGATTTTCATTTTCTTTCTAGAAATGTGTTCTTTCTTTTTTTCCCCTCATCCCTGCAAAAGGATTTATTTTTCTTTCTTATTCTATTTGTTGTATTAGTGTTCAGAAGTATTTTATTCCACTTGACTGAATGCAATGTTTAATTCATTGCAAAATTAAGATATACACGATCTGAGGGGGAAAGATCTGAATTTTAATATATCCCACACTAAAAAGTTAATAGTTAATTCTATAGGAAAAGAGAAATATCCTACAAAGACTCTCGAGGCTGTGAACAAGATTTTTTTTCCCTTGTTGCCATTATATAAAGTCTATAATCAGCCCTTGCTCACGGCTAATTATATGCCATGCTCCATCATCACAGTTCACTTCAAAACCTTAAAAAACGGTTTGAATGGCGTGGTTAGTTGTATTTTTTATTCAAAGGAAAAAGTAGACTACTGTATTTAAACTACGGTTGTTGAAGTGAATTAGAAAAATACTGTGCTGTGTGGGCTCTGGAGATCAGGGGGCGGAGAGTGCTTTATTCTGATCTCTGCAAGGTTCAGTTTTTTTCTCTCATACAATGCTAATCAGCCACATTGTTTTCGCTGCTGTTCTGCAGGTCTCTGGTCTGTCACCCGGAGACAGCCAGGCCCCAGGACTGCTGCTGGCTCCAGGGGTGAGGTGGGGACAGACGCCCATCAACCAGCTCACGCCATGGGATACAGATGAACCCCCTGCCAAGCAACACAGAGACAGTGAGCCCACCGGTAATGAATCACACACGTGCACCCGCACTTACAGACACGTTCACAGAACCACTAGCTCTACCTGAGGTGAGCTTACCGTGATGTAAGTTTCACATCACCAGTACTCTTGCACGCTGTAGTTGGGCTGCACACGACCGAGGCCCGTTTCACCAGCGCCTGATGCTAATGAGGCAATTTGGCTGTATTGCGCTACATAAAATACATGCTTGCCTCCACAACATTCACACTTTACGAGCACAATTGTGCAAACTGTGCATGCACAAATGCCATCTTTACATAAATTAGCTAATTACGCATATAAATATAGAAATCTCAGTGTGATATCAAGAAGTTTATAACAAAATGGAAAGCTATAAAACTATACTGGTCCTTCCCAACCCTGTCACTGCTCTCGTTTTATTCTCCTTGTTAATGTTATTGTGCCACTAACTGAAGCTGATTTAATCTAAATTAAACCTGTGTAGTGACACTGCGGAAAGTCCTCCAAATGATGTCCACTAGGTCTAATTTAGATGTCGACCTTATTCTATTCATGCCTCTTTACAACGTGCGGCACTGCAGTGCAGCACGTGCATGCGACATTAATGAGCTAAGCCAGTGCTGAAGTTTTTTACTCTTATTGTAATGAACTCACCCAGAATGGCTCTACCCTAGAGCAGTTAATTTCCCTCCATTGCTTTGCTGGCCTCTGCCTCCAGCTCATCACAAATGTGTCTCATTTAAGAATGATACTGGCACCGAGCTTGTTCCAGTGGAAATTCTGGCTTAGCAAATCCACATTCAGGAAGCTGTTTCTCTGTGGCAGCAAAGCATCGTGCTGAAAACATTTTTCAATTCCTGCTTCCTGTTCAGCTCACGTCTACATTATAATTAGCACATCTTACATATAGATGGGTTTTTGGATTAATTATTCAATAGTTCTTCAGTTTATGTAGCACATAGGGGAGTATGGAGGTGTGTTTTTATTCCCGTTCTGGTGGGCCCCCCTGCTGTTTGGCTACAGACTCCTGCTGTGCATTGAGGGTCTGGCTGAATTATTGAGCGTAAGTGAACGAGGCTTTACTCCCAGCCCATCCCCTCCCACCACCACAGGTCCCACACCCATACTACAGCTTGGAATGAAATATGAAGGGAGTGAGATGTCACCGACCCAGCACACTGTCGCATATGACACTCAAATACGAGCATAGTGTTGCATATTGATTTGTGTGCGTGCTACTCCAAACTGTGACTGGCATTTGCAACGATGCCAGCTCCTCCCCACACTTCACTGAACTGTGTTGCCAGAAAGTTCTCTGCCAACTGTGGCAGAATTAATCAACAGTTTCTATAGACAGAAACTTCACTCTTGTGAATACTGAAGAAAGTTTGTCTTTGAAAAATTTTTTTTTTTTTTTTGTTTTTTTTTTTTTGTGGAGTTTTTTTGGACAAAAATAGTTCAGTTTTGATCTGATGCTTCAGACTTAAGAAAATTGCAGGGTAAACAAATAAAAAAACAAAAAATGGATTTGCCACTTTTGAAAATCTTAGTTCTTGGATGGGAGACTACAATCACAGCTCTTGCATGCATTACATGTTTATGCATGTCTCACTCAAAGCAAGCCCTTTCACTCAAGGTTGATGTTAGGTCATGAAAATGAAAAGCTTTGACTCAAAAAATAAATAAATAAATAAATAAAGTAAAAACGTTGATATTTTTCTGGTGCAAGATTGGAGAAAGATTGAAGGACAAGACCACAGACTCCAAGTATAAATATCAAATTCTAATCAATTCCATCGCTGCATTGAAAGCCTGAAGCATCATAATATTTTTGACTTAATATTATCACCCATTTGATTAGAATCCTTTTATCATGATCAGCTACAAAAAAGGGGAAATGAAATACAGTGTTGATGCCGATTAGCTCAATAACATGAATTATGAACTGAACTGTACTGTCCTCTGGAGCTCTCTGTTCCCACCATTGGCTCCATCCTTCGTTTCTTCGCACTCTTTTTATCTCCCTGTCCCTTTCGTCTCCCCTCTGCCCAGACTGTTTTATCAGCAGGGTTAGTATTATGAATAATGTGGGCTTCCCTTTTCTTCCTTAGCTTTTTGCATGCTGCTATTTAGCCTTTGGCCCTTCAACAGAGTGGTGGGCTATTTTAGGAATTTGGACCATGGCAGAAGGAGTTAGAGATGAAGGAGCAAGAGCCAATGAGTGAAGCAGCGAAGCAGTGTTGACGTCCAATAAGGCCACATATTCACAGAACACTCTCAGCAGCCCGGTCCCAATGATCAGCTCAGAGTGTCTGAGTCAACACAGACTCCGTCGTAGATAATAGTGCTGACTGCCACATGCGCTCAACATGTATACTTTCACTCTCAGAAAAGCATTTGCTCACCCTGTTGCAAAATAAATCTCTTAATCTTATTATGATGTTGATCTTAGCACAGATCTGTTCATCGCTTCAAATATTTTGTGCTTGATATTAAGTCTCAAGTCAAAAACAAACTGTGACTGAAGCAGAGCAGCACACTTGACAGTTGTGGTGTGAGAGGAACAGACTGAAGCTGAAGTCTGTATTCTCATTCTGTCTCCTGTCTCTATTTGATCATCTAATACCAGACTTAAAATCATCACTCTGGCCTTGTTTTTGGCTTTGTCTATAGCTTAGCATGTTGTAACAATGAGCCTACGCCATTGAATTCTACATACATCCACTTTGGTATTGCTTTGTGGTGTTACGGCTGGATATACATTTAAATAATTTATTTTTGCTCTTCTGTTTATTTATGAATTAGGTCCAACCTGGGCTGCACCAGTAGCAGCAGTGAGCCAGCCCAGCCTCCTGCCCCACACCTACGCTCTCCCTCAGCCACCTTCGTTCAACCACAGTGTGACTGCACAGTCCCCCATCATAGGAGTTACCCCATCCATCCAGACACCAGTGCCCCCGCAACACCCACTCATGACCGCCCACTTCCAGCTGACGCCACAGTCAACCCAGCAACCACCCTCCATGGTGCTGAGCATGCCCAGCCAACCTCCGTACCCCTCAGCCCAGCCCACTGTCACACCATCCGCCCTCACTGCCCAAGCCAACCAGGTGGTTCAGCCAAGCCCACATAGTGTAATGGGTAACGGCCACTTAACCTCCCACCCTGGCCTCATCCAGCCCCCCACCCTGCCTCTGACCAATGGACAGGCAGCAGCAGCGCAGGCACAGCCAACAACTACAGACAATCAAGATGGTCCTAATGGGCTGCAAATGTTGCGGACAGTTGGGATGGGGAAGTACGAGTTCAGTGACCCAGGACATCCAAAAGGTAAGCATGCCCTCAGCTGCAGCACTCTGTACAGCAAGCTTTATGTTATTTATTTATTTATTTTAGCTTTTTAGGCCCACCGTCTGCAAGATACGCATCTTTCATGACTAACTTTCAAACACTAAATCAAAGCGGAGCTGGCAACTAAGCTCAGAAGTGAACCCAAGCTGCGGAGGTGTTGGGTATTAAATCAATGTAGTCTTAGCTCTCTATTCCTTGCGATCTCACCTTGTGTAGGGTAGGGCTAGAATGAAACACATAGGCCTCTGCCCCCCCGTTGCTACACCAGAGCAGCTTCTGATGCCAACAGTCGTAAACAAGGCCACAAACACCCAAGCAAGCGGTTGTTAAAATACAACTTGCAACCGGAGCCATTTCACTTCAAAGCTGCTCCAAGGTCGCAGAGAACGGAGAAGCACCTAAAGTAACAGTGAGACAAGGGCTTCTAAAAAACCTTTAATACTTCCTGCTTTGGGTTATTAGGGGAAAAAGTATGTGCTGTGCTGCTCTCAGAATACTGTACAACAGCAGCATCTGCACCCCTGAAATCTTTTAAGGCATCTCAGGTTTATCTTTTTAGTCCTCTGAGTTGCCATGCTTGCAAGCCCTGCTGAACAGGATGCAGGATGAGCTTTCAGTCCCTGGCCTCTTCGCTCTCAAAATCATTTGGAGGCTTGTTGACTTGCGCTGTGTTTGTGAAGGTGCTTCACTGCTCTGGCTCTAACTGAGTCTGCAAGCCGTAAATTGGTGTTTGGTTTAACCTTGGAGTTTATGATGCAGGCCACTAGAAACAGATGTTCGCAATTCCCCGACCAATTTTCACATTTAATGAAGCTTTTAATTTAGGTTTAGATTGTTTTCTTTTTCCTGATTCATTTTGATCAATAAAATGTGTGCAAATGAACTTGTAGATTGCAAAAAAGCAATTATTTTGGGGGCTGCCTGTGATACATTGAAATGAGACTGCAGGTAGAATTGGAAATGGATAATTAGACGAGCTTGTCTGCGTAGTCCACTCTCTATTGAATGAGAGCTTCTAGCTTCTTTTAGGTTGAATAGACTGTCGTGATCCATTAACCATGCACATGTCAAAATTTATTGACCAGTCCAATGAAGCTAGAGTTTAATTGGAAAGACAGTATTTGTAAAGATCCATTTGAAATGGCAGTATTGTTCAGCTGTCGGCTGTTTCTTGGTTTAATCTAATGATAAAGTTAACATCTAGTTTGTCAGATGTCAGAAGCTGTCAAAAGCTGGCTAACTATGCAGGATCAAGACATCATGCATACTTGAAAGCTCTTGTACTTTATCTATGAAGGTCAACCTACATATAGAGGCACTTAAAACTCCTCAACCATTTCAGCACTTTCTCCATCTCTGGCATTGAATAGATATTACTAAGCAGGTGTTGAGGACAGAGTAAGTAAGCAGCCCTGAGACCTCTTCTGATTACACATATGCTGACAAGAAAACAATACTACCCTGAAAGCCGTTCCCTTCAGACTCTGCACACCGTCCTTGATCTTTCTGTACTCTGCCTCTGATGATCTTTGATAGGTACTTCCACTTTCTTTCTTTCTTTTCTAAGTGTTTTCTCGAAGTTCCAAATCCCCAGCTCACACAGGACTTATGTATTCTGTCTTAAATCAATTAAGACTACATATCTTTATGGAAAGGGTACCTAGTGTTCTGCTGCTCTGGCATGGTAGTAAACACTGAGGGTAATTTCTTGGACCTGCATTATGGCTCATTTATGTCATAATTATCTTGCCAACCTGCTGTTGGCGCTTTCTACTCAGACAATAAAACAAATAAAAGCAGTTTTTGAGGAGAGAAGAAGTCAGCTGTAGGTTATTGTTCAGTGTTTCTGCAGCCCTCTAACGGCTGTGGTGTGGATAAGAGTCTAGCAAATCTGATCCCAGTGTACAGAGTGTTAGATTCACATCTCACATAAAAATAGGGAAGCAAATGAAGCCACAAGATACACACACACACACAGACACATAGAGTTGTCTGTGTGTGTGTCATATTTTCCATCTGTTGCTTCGCACAAGCATACACAGGCTTTATTTTGTGTGTGTATATATACATACACACACACACACACACAACTGGCCCACACACAAACTGGACATCAGTTGACTCATTCAGGATGAGCCTTGTCAAGGCGTCTGGCATGCCAAAAAAGAGAATAAATTAGATGCCCAAACTCGCGCTGTGCCACGGATTGACATGTGGGATACTTTGCTTGAATAGCTGATGAGTTATCATCCTCAAATAGATCTAACAAATGACAAGGCCCAAGCAAATCGAGACATTAACATGGAAAATGTGTCCATTACTGGCGGCTCTTTGGATACTGAAAGACTTCTTCTGTTATGTTTTCTTGCAATGGTCAAAACCTTGGTCAACTGTTTTGCATCTGGGAGTTTTCAGAGGTGATTATTAGACAGGCAGTTTAAATACTGAAGCCATTAGTTGAATGATATTTCCTGCATTAAAAAAAGTTTGAGTGTGCATGCACAATGAATGAAAGCACTGATGTGCTGTGGAGGTTTTACAGCCCCTTACTGACAAAGTCCTGGATCTTTGTGGAGCTGACAGAACTCTTCCTGTTTAATCCATATTCACAACAGGTTGCTGGGTGTGCGGGTGTGGGTGGGTGTGGGTGCGTGCGCATGCGTGGACGTGTGTGTTTGCGCACATCTTTTTGGGTGTGACTGCATGCATATTTTGTCAGATGTCAGCATAACAGCCTTAAAGTCAAGCACCACAGTGACAGAAATCGCACTGCATGTTTGATTTGGCTTTGCCTTCAAAGGGAGCAATTTGTCTTCGCTCTGCATCAGTGGGCACATCAACAACTGTGGGCTCTTCTTTGTGAGTGTGTGTGTGTGTGTGTGTGTGTCTGTCTGTGCGTTGTCTTGGTGTCCATCTGTATTTCTGTTTTGCTATATATAAAATGTGTGTTTGTTTACGCTTGTGTAAATGCCATATGTTTGTGTGCCTGGATGTGTATGAGGATTCACACAGAGCAGCTTGAAGGCAGCCCTAACCTCATCACCTACTGAGATATGGCAGTTACCAGGCTGTGATGTAGCTACCTGGTTTCTCCAGCCACAGCATGGCATTTCATAATACCTGCCAGTCATAGTGCACAAATCAAACTTCACACTGTCTTGGCAGTTTTTAATCACCTTCGCACATTTTTATTGTCTTCCTCTTATTTCTCTTCAGATATGATCCAAATAAAAACTGTTTTGTTTTGGGTTTTTTTTTTTTTTCCAAAAAGCGTCTGCACATTTAGCTAAGCATCCACACCTGTGACTTGATCTGCAGCCATCACACCTGTCAGCATATTATGTAAATGGGATATAGGTTGACTGTTGTTGTTGAAAGGGGCAATAATAAGAAAGGGGAAAAAAATCATATGAGCAGGAGATAGGAGGAGGCAACAATAGAGGCGAGAGAGGTACAGAGAGAGTGAACATGAGAGAGAGGGAGAAGCTGTGAGCAGATTCAGTGTGTGTCTATTGACCAAGTCATTAAAATCGATGGCTGCCCTGATGAATATCAGCTGGGGGAAGCTAGTGCCGAGCTCAGCAGGGATGGACTCACTGCAAACCTGATTGAGCACCGTTTAAAGGCAGCCCCTGACTGAAAAATGCGTACATTTTCATAAATTTGAACTTCTTCATGCCACTCAAATGACATTTTTCAGACTGTTTTCCAAGCTGTGCTGTGTTCAAAGACGATGCTGTCTGTCTTTTTTTTTTTTTTTTTTTTGTTTATTCGTAAAATTCAGAAAATATATGGATGATGAAGCGGGGCTACAGTCTCTGTGCGTGTTAGAAGCTTACGCTGAAAGCGAAGTTTGAAAGTCACAGACGGATCTGTGAAGCCATGTGCTGCTGAGCATGTGCTGCAACTCTTCGTCTCTTTTCTCATGTCAAACAACATTTTAATGCTTCTTTCCACCTCGCTGCTTTTCACTGGTCCTATTCTCTCCTCTTTATCACACAGATACACATGCGTTGTCAGGATGCACATACCCACACGGATGATCACATGCATAAAATGCACCCAGGGAGAAAATGCACAAACTATTATTAGAGAGGAGGGGCACACATGGACATACTCCTCCACCATCACACACTCGGCAGCACCCAGCCTCTGCTTGCTGCCCAGGAAGTTCATCTTCTAGTCAGCTCACATCAGCCATCATCTGGGGACAGAGCGGCTCCAGAGCTGCTAGTGAATGCAATTAAGATGCCTTGCTCAGTTAAGATGAGTGTTTTTACTTTGCCCCAGTGAAACTGGCACAAACTCAGATGCGGCACTAGCTCAGCTTTCCTGTGCTGGATCTGTCTCGTTTCCTTCAAGCTTTGGTCTCTATAAGTCTTTAATTATGTATTCATATTTATTTACTTTTGGACAGAGTATATTGGCACTGTGGCACTACTGTCCACATCCATATTGATTCTTTGCTGAGACCACATCATTACTGAAATATCTCTTCTAAGCAAGGAAATTATAGATAAACAAATTAGTGAGAGAGGGAGTTTTTACAAGGCCAGGCTGTGTGTGCTGGTTCTCTTTTAAGGGAGATGCATGCTTGTTTTCTTGAGACTTATCACGCCTTATCAGAGCCTATTTAAGAATGGACATGCTATTTTATTTTGCCGTGTTTACAGTTTTACTGCTTTATGTTACTACCGTGTGCAATAATGACATTGTGGAGTACTATCCCCTCTCACCTTGGAGGTGTTTGTCTGTAGACTTAAGTAGCTACAGTTAGTAAGTTGACATAAAGCATACCGTATTATTTGTAGTATTTCTAGTATATAAATACTCATTTTAATTCAACAACAAGAATATACTGCTGGCCTGACAGGCTTTTCAAACCAGTTATTAAAAACAGAGCCAGTTTGTGATAGCCACACTGAGACCATTAATCACAGCAAGCACATTAATTAAACCCTCCCCTTTCCTTCCTCTACCTCTTTGTCCATCTCTATCCTTTTCTCAGTAGAGCGTGAGAGAAGGATCAAGACTGGTACATCCTCTCTGCAAATGATACAAAAGTATACTTATCACCAGGGTGATTGTACTAAATTTGGCGTGAGAGCTGTTTTTTTTTTTTTTTGGGTGTGTTTTTGTTTGTTTTTTTATTTCCAATG
This sequence comes from Echeneis naucrates, assembly GCF_900963305.1. Lineage (NCBI taxonomy): Eukaryota > Metazoa > Chordata > Actinopteri > Carangiformes > Echeneidae > Echeneis > Echeneis naucrates. The sequence goes on from NC_042534.1 coordinate 12,562,998, forward strand.
TGCTGACTTGGCTCATGGTACTCAGAATAAGCAGTGGCAAATTAATTAAAGTCAGTGGTTGTGCTGGGTGATTATCTTAAAGCTATCCACATCAGGATTAGCTAAAGCATAACTAGGGTTATTATGATTACAAAAGAGGCTTAACTTGGAAATATGAAATGCATGGATTTTAAAGGATTTTTCTTTCTCTTGCATTCCTTGGTTCCTGATAGCTCTAGCGGCAACTGAAAAGGATTCACAAGGGCTGGGAATGTTGCAAATTATTAATGAGGCTAAAATTTATTCCAATTGCTGTGAACTCAGTATGTGCAGGTAATTCTCATAAATGAATACATGCGATACCACTGCGTTATGCTTATGAGTAACCTTGGCTTAGGAGTCCATGTGGGGGTTGCTTATTAATGATATCTACTGCCAACATCTCATTTGAAAATGGCAGGAGTGGCCTGGAGAGACCACTGCACTGGTGTTCGAATGTTGCCGAGCAGCTACCTGACACTGTCTCTTTAACTTTGCTAAGCATGGCTTCCATTGAGATGTCTAACTGTTTCTAGTACTGCTCCGGCTCTCAGGAGTGAGCGAAAAGAAGAGGGAGGGGAGGAGAGGAAGCGTGGGGTGAGCAGCAGCAGTGTGTCATAAGTGGAGGAAGTAAAGCTGCTTGCCCTCTTTCTTTCTCTCCCTCGTTATCGTATTTTAAAGGAGAGGAGCCCCGCCAGGAGCCCCATACATTATATCCCCTCACAGTTAATATAGGGACGGCGGATAGCTCATTAAGATTGATCATCCCTCGTCCACCTCCACTATGCAGAACACAGCACCAGCTTCATTAATCACTTGGATTTCAAGATAAAGCTCAGTGGCGGCACAGTCGCAAGACCTGGAGCCTGACAGCCTGGCTGCTACATGCATAATCACAGACGCAGTGCAGCCAAGGAGCAGCCGCCCGGCTCCCTGCCACGCTAGAAGGGGCACCATATCTACGCCTCCCTCCCTCCTCCGTCCTCTCCTCAACCTATACTCTCCACCCTCCCCATCCTCCTCATCTGTCTTCTTCACTGTTATTGTCTGTCTGTTGCTTCTCACTCAGTTCCACTCCCACTCCTGACACCACCCCTCCCATGCTGTTGTCTGTCAGCATCCTCTCCAGTCCCCCCATCATCTTCACATCCACCTGCTTCCTGTGCCCACTTATGGCCTCTGCTTTTTTCGCTTATCCTCATTATTCATCCTCCCATTTCTTTTTTCTTTTTTTTTTTTTCTCTCTTCTCTATCTTCCTTTCCCAGTGTAGCTGCCACCTGTTCCATGCCTCTCTAACTTCTTTCTGTCCCTCCTGGCTTTCTCCACTCTACTGATGCTGGATGGACTTGTTAGCCAGTTTCTATTAGTCTTAAGTTTTGTTTTTTTTTGGTTGTTTTTTGTTAGTTTTTTTTTTTTTTAACTTGGTAATGCTTCAGTTAGCAAAGTGAGATTGGCAAATTTAAGAGCAGAAAGATTTGAAGAGGAAAAGAATTTATAGTTTTCCCAGATTGCTCATTTGCCTTTGACAGCTGGACTGAGAATGAGATCAGATAGCTATCTTTATCTAAAACACACAATATTTTTTCAGTCTCTTTTGCTCATTGTCTTTACAGAAAGTCTGCCCTTTTTTGTCTGAGCCAGAGCTAGTTGTTTGAGAATTGTGAGTACTAAATATTTCATTTGGAATCTTTATAACTGTGTTTGAATCATCTGCTGCTTTTTGAAGTTGACATCTGTGGACGCCCCATAGTTTATCTATCAAAGCTGTTATGATTTAAAAAGAACTAATAGTAGTAATTTTATCTTCAGTCCTTATTGCTGTAGTTCAGTTTTTATTAATTAAATACATTTTAGATCAATAACCAATAGTACCAATGGTGCTAGGTAAATTCAAATGCTTTCTGTGCCTTTCTGTAACATTTTTTTTTTTATCCTGCATTGTGCAATGAAATAAAATACCATTTCAGAATATTATATTAAACAGCTCAAAAGCCATTGGGTTGTGTAACTAAATCAGGAATGTTCTGTCACTGTGTTAATCCAGGCATTTTGGTACGGAGCCAATACTATTTTTTACATGAAACTTATTGCAATGTTTTCTTTGTTAGATGGAGCTGCTTTTTCTGGAGCAACAAATCTGGTTGCTTTTTCCTTTGGTCCTGCTGGTCTTTACAGAGTAACAGCATAAAGTGTCCAGTTGTTGGGAGTGCACAGACTCTGGGTCAGAGTTACCCAAATTTCTAATGTTAAATACTTGAAAAGGATCACCAATGGATTATTGCCAAATGAATAGATTTTTTTTTTTTAATATATAGCCAGATGATAACAGTTTGACATGTCTGTGCGGTAGTAGCACATGTGAAAATGGGCATAGTTTGATCAGTACTGGGAATATAATTGTATATTTTTAAATGTAGTAATGACTTAGTGGGTACCTCGACCACCCCATCAACATGATGGGCATTGTGGCTGCATCAGCATAGGTAACATGGTTTTTTTTTTTTTTTTACTGTGCAAAAGTGTAATACGTTTAGTGACATCACACAGAGGAAGTCAAGTGTCTCAAATCAAATTGCATTTAAATTCAAGTTCAATAAATTAACTTAGAATATAAATTCACATCACTATTTCCATTATTCTTAAGGGGAATATGTTGACCAAATTTAATATTTTCATCTGCTGCTGGTTTCAGATTTTAGAACAGACACACATACACACACACTGACACAGATACAGTTTCTAAGAACTGAAGCATCAAGCATTGAGTATTCAGGAGAGGCCTCAAACTGAATCTATGCCACTTGCCTCCATAAGACATCCACCGCCCTCAGTTTTGTAGGATTAAATTGATTTGGGTGTAAAGTAGTGTCAAAGTGAATGCAGATTACAACCTCAAATGGACCTGAATCACAAACACCTCATGTCAGAGACAATCTAATATGGCGAGATTAATCGTGACAAGTCAGATGTTAATGTGTTATCTCTCACACGAGCAATGGAATAAGTAGTAATGCATTATCAATTAGGCGAAATGCAGTCCCAGCAGATGTTTCCAGGACGCCTGTGTATAGTGGATGTTTCTTTCCAAAAAAAAAAAAAAAAAAAAAGGCAGGGATGGCACTCAGTAGCCAAAACAGAAGCAGATGTGCTGCAGCATCTCAGCAAGAAATCCAGTTCCACGATATTTGTTTGGTAATGTTTACGCTGTGCTCACGTATCTAAGTGGATAGTCAAACTTTTTTCCTATGCAGAAACTTTTAAATGGGTTTGATAATGCATGCAGGGCATCTAATAAATACTAATGACAGGACCAGACATTAGCAAGAATGGCTCCCCTGTCCAACTTATTATTCTGCAGACTTAGCAACAGGCTTAGCATGTGAAGATATATAATTCGCTGGTGACACAGACAAATGATAATGGCCTGAATTGCAATCAGGAGATGTTTGCAGGCTAGTGCTGCACTCTGTAAGCTAAATAGACTTAAAGTCTTCCTTAGCAGTAAGACACACCAGGATGAGATGTTGAAACAGCAATAAGCTGGTGCCATATTAAGTTACAGAATGCATTTTGTTGCTAGAGACTGCAGCTCAGATTTTTACTGTTGATTATTATCATTATTCAGCCGCAGTAATCGTTGTACCCACGCTTTTTTGTCTGATACAAACATAGTTTTCTTATGTAATGCAGCGTGCTTGGAGAGTTAAACGTAGATTCTAACTTCGCAAGAATGCACCAGCTACACATAAGCATTGGAGCATGCTGGACACAACCAGAATTTGTGGAGCAGCCGAGATGTCTAATAGATTGTTCTCTGACCCTGGGGAGAGACAGAGGGGTTGAAAGAGGGAGAGAGGGAGGAGTGAAAGAAAGAGGAGACAAAAATATGATGAAATGCAAAGATTACTCGCCTGACTCCACCGTCAGCTGGGAGCTCATCTCAGGTGTGCAGTCTGCTGAGAAGACTCCCACATACAACCTAACCCCGCCACTAACCTTTCTGCTCAGGCTGCTGTGACTTTCACAAAGTTACCCGGTAAACACACATTGTCTTTAGGGGGAGATGTGACATTTATCTTCAGTTGCACTGGTAACATGGGAATTTTTGTTGTTGTTGTTGTATTGCGGTGTGTCTTTTGGTGTGTGTAGCTGTGCTGCCCTGCTCCTTGGGGTCAACCTGGAAGAAATGTAGCCTGTAGAGGCAAGTGTCACCCTTGTGAAAAGCTTGTAAAGAATGTGCACAAACCAAAGTCATAAACACAAGCGAGGTGTAAGACAAGCTGGGCACATCTGCATTCTCTCACACATACACCTGCATGTGTCATTAGCCACCAGCATGGGCCTAAATGTGAAGGGTAGAAGACCTGGCACAGCTGAGGTGGTTGGTTGCAGACTACAGGGCAGCGGAGGATAAGGTAACTTTGAACTTTTTTCTGGGACTCGGGTAAAGTTTGTAATTAGTTTTATTTCAGATATCGTGAAAAAGCTAAAACAACTTGACAGCTATTCTCAAAGGGATATGCACATAATTCCCATGGAGAATTTTCAACACTTGCAGCCGTGCATTATTATTTCCCAAATGGCATCTTCAAGGAGTGGTCTAACATCGATCATTGAACTGTTGATCTTGTATTCATGGGGCCATGGCCACAACACTGAGGGGTTCTTTGTCCTACACAAAACGGAACTCTCCCAGCATTCTTGGCCAGCTTATCTTCAAGTGTTGCATTTTTTGTATTAGAAATACAGTATTTTGGGGATGATTACATTACAGACCTCCACTTTCATTCATTCATCCATCCATGCCAGATCACACTGGATGAGGGCGGGGTCACCCAGGAAATGTCACCAGTCCAGGCTCGCACCTACAGACAATTTAGACAATTCTTACTGTGGGGCACCAGCGCTAACCACTATGCTGCTGTGCTGCCAGACCTTCACTTCACTTACAGATCACTTATTTATGCTGGATTGAATATGAAATATAAATGAATACATTCACAATTGAAATGTTATGGGCACTTCGTTTTATTGTGATTTGTAGAATAAGTGAAAAGAATGAGGTGTTTTGGCTCTGCAATACCTTCATGATTGTAGCAATATGAAATGTTCTGTTGCCAAACAAGCACACCTCCTCCAACCACTGCACATTGTAATACCTTTAATAGCTGGCTCAGCTCCCTGTGGCCTGTAGAAGTGTCCTTGCTCTATTCAGTGTGAGTATAGCCAACTTTTTGTTTGAATATGATCATTACTTATGTCTAGTTTTGCTTTGAGACCTTTAATAGACAACTTGGTCTTGTTGTTTTCTCCCATTGCCAAGGGAGATAAAAGCTCCTGTCAAGTGAAAACTCTGACTTTGGATGATGAAATGTCACAGTGGGCAAGCTACCTGACTGAGGGCCTGGAGAATAACCTGGTATTTGTTAAAGTTGTGATGTTATGTGGCTTAAGGTCACATCTCATTCTTGAGGCGAGTCCTCAAAGTAGAACTGAACCTGTAAGATGTGAAGTAGAATTTGTTTGTACAGAGCAGCACTCAGTTCTGCATGTGACTAATTGTGACGCACATTTGATTGCTAACACATAAGTGGAGCGCCAAAAGAATCTAGCTGCTCAGTCAACCCTTTCAAGGTGAAGTACGAATGCAGCTGTTTCTACGGATGTTCTCTGAAAGCTTTCATTCATACTGATACTCAAGACCTGTGTCCAAATGATTCATCTAATGCAGTTGGCCTTGTTTTCCACCATAGTTTAAAATGTGGAATAGACAGAACTTTGGCCCTAGCAATAATTTATTTGAAACAGTAACTTAGCAATTTAATTAAAAGGGAAGATGGAGAATTATTACACACCCACTCTGTTCTAATCAAATCCCCTCCGAGCAATATAGTATGTTATCTACACCAGCCAGCGACTTCTCATAAGCACAACATTGTTATAAGGATTATTCTCTTATGACATTGTCTTGCATAAAGTCGTGTGTGTGTGTGTGTGTGTGTTCAGTATAGCCATGGCATCATGTGCATCTGTTTGCATTAATGCTCATGTGTTTTTTCATAATTACAATGTCATCTGTTGTGTGAAAGAATAACTCCTCCTTCCTACTTTAGCAAGTCTTTGCAAATAAGTGATACAGTAGACAACAATCCACTTGTCAATTTCTTATGGCACATTTTCAAAAGAAATATAACTGAAATCCATTTTGGCATTTTGCCTCTTTGGCTCCATGACAAATAAGCCAGTCCACAAATTCAACGCTTAAGCTTGGCCTGAGCCTTTTCTATATATGCATGCATACCTGTATTCCAGCACTTTATCTCACTTCCTTGAATAGAAGAGTTTTTGGATATTGCTCTCTTAAAGCTTCTCATATGTTGTGGGTTGTTACAATATGCGGTTCTCGGATAGGAAAACAAATACTACATTTTGAACGTTTATCTGTAATTTGCTTGCATTAATAATTAACATTCAGAGTGCTAATCAACCCACTCATCTAAATCCATTGTTTGTTTTGGGAGAATTCTTGCTCATTTTCGGATATGCATTTTATTTATTTCAACAAGTAATTTGCAAAATGCTGAAAGACATGGAGGAAGCGTAAATTGCTCAATAAGAGGCTGTTGCTGTAGAGCAATTTGGCCTCTGCCTGGTGTAAATGTAAGTCTGTCTGTTGCCTACAGAAACAATTCAGAAGCCATTTTCTGCTCTGTCATGGAAAATGATTGTAGATTCTGAATCCGTTCAATTAGTAGCCTACTTAATTGTAGTGACATCTCTCTGTTCTCTTTATCATTTGTACATTTGTACTGCATTTTTAGTATTCAATGCACCTTACCTTGCATAAAACGGGTTAGAAATTGAAATTTGAGTTTCCCTCTGGGAACTGTCTATCTCTCGATCCATATTTTCAGCATGACGTGTGTTCCTATCCTTGCGTTTGAATGTTTCCGTTTATATATTGGCTGCCATTGAATTGCATGTTGAATGACCAATCAGAGCTGTCATTTCTGGTGCATACCTCTTTTTGCTCCTTGTGGCAGAAAAAAGGAGGGGGGGCTGCTACTTATCACTGGAGCAGTTCATTTAACTAATTCGTTTATAATTATCAGTTAATTCAGTGTTCATCACATTTCATTAGTCCATCTTTCTGCACCACTCATTTAAATTTTTTTTTAATAAGTTTTTCGTTGTATAGCGCTGACAATAACAGACTGGAGAATTGTGAGTAGATTCATGACTGCATCAACCTCACAAATTAATATTAAGCTGCCTTCAATTCTGTAATACCGCACTTACTGAGTTGTGACATTTATGACACAGACCATGACATTTATTTATTTATTTTTTTTATTCAGACGTTCTCAGAAATAGGCTGAATATATGGTGAGAATCTTGTAGGTGGTAACAGACACTGTGGAGAATGTGAAAAACCAGTGAGTCATTCATCATTTATTTGTGACTGAAAGTTTTTGGGGACAGGTGAGAATACATTTTGAGCTTTTTTATACCATTGCAAAAGACTTTCCACATTTTCTGTCTATCATTTAAGGCTAAATTAGATGGATCTTATATAGGCAAGCCTGTAACTTGAATAAATTGTGAAAATACATAGAATGGGTAGCAACAGCTTTGCTTACACCTTCTCTTATACAAAGCTGTCAGCTCAGTCTGTGAGGAGGGGGAGCTGTTGAAAATATTGAGATTAAGCAGCTTCACGCACAAATCAGGTGTTGTGTTAAAATTTGCGCCAAGCTATTTTCCATTTGTGAGTCTGTGAATGCTTGGATGAGTGTTTAATTTCATTGATGTCTGATGGAAAAATAGCACCATGATATGGTGAAATAGTTGGCCGGTCCTGTCACATTAGTGGCTTGGCACCATCATGACTTTCATGTGTTGAGCAAGGCCAGAAATTAGTTTAAATGCACCCAAGGAGGAGAGCTGAACTGGTAATGATGTGTGAGACCCCTATAGTATGAAGGGACCACACACACACACACACACACACACACACAACAGGAATATAAATCTTTACACATCTCTGATGATATGTCACTGGATCTTGTTAGCGAGTCGATGTAATTAAACCTTTTCTTTTTATGCTTTTGTGCTCTATTTAAGCCTACTTGACTTTCCTGTCATGTGACCTCAGTGGGTGGCAGGTATTGGTACAATCAGTGTTACCTCTGCAATCCTAATTACAACCAGATTTTAGTGAATAGTGTAATAAAGAACATTCATCTTTTGGAACATTTTAATTGGACGTGAAAATAGACATCAAGGTTTGATTTGCTTTTGGAGCTTAATTTCTTTCAGCTGGAATAAACCCTACAATCATCCTTTGAATTATTTTGGAACAGAAGTCATGTCCCAGTTATTTCCCGGGAGGAGTTATTCCTGTGGTGAATCTTTTGCAGGTTACACTTACTCTGCATTGATTGGGAGAAGATGAGAGAGGCAAAAAGCTATTTCCTCCTCATTTACCAGGGTGAAATAGAGAACAATACAAGATGAGTAAAGATCATTGCAAAGATGTATCACGAAATGTTATTTAATATTTGAGCCAAAAGTTTTGATTTTGGCTCAAATATTTTGCCAACCAGCTTATCTTCACCTTGTACAATTTTTTTTTTTTTTTTTTTTTTAATTTAAAAAACATGCTGGCACATTCACATGATCATCTTGTCATTTGGCATCGTACACCTGATTCAAAAAGCTGCGTACGTAATATATTTGCCGTTGTAGAAACAAGGATATACTTATCTATTTGATTATACTTGCATCAGGAATCTACATACATATTAAGCTCATTTGAACTGGGAGCAGCCCGGCTTGTAACCTGCAGTACATGGCACACAGTGCACATTATCATCTATTGGTCTTCAGGTGACAGTCAAATTGAACCTTTTCATTTCAGTATATATTTAAACAGTCTGCCGCATCGTATTTCTTTCGGTCTGACCAGGTGTTGCAGCGCCTGAAGGGGAAAAAAAGAGGACTGCTCTTGTTTGCCAGCCACAGGTGTATCCTCTTGTTAAGACCTTTTTGTGGGAGTATGACTGCTTGTCACCTACTGTCCCCGCTGCCTGGCTAATGAGGAAGCTATCGTGCCAGTCAAGACCAGAGATTTTATCTTCTTCTCAGGACACGCGAGCAGAAAGAACAAGGGAACATTGCATGACACCCTGTCATGGTTTTGCAGCAGGCCAACGGATGCTCACTGGGCTTTCTTTCTTTATGTTCTTGGTCCCCAAACCCTGTACTTGTTTGCCTCAACATTGTTCTAACTGTGTTCCAATTGTTTGTGTACGTGCATCTGTGTGTGTGAATGTCTGACCCTTGCATCAGAGGGTATGCGAAAGGTTTGAGTGTGAAATGCAGGGCCTGGCAACTCTGTGTTTTTTGCTTTTCTTGCATTTCTATTGGGGAAGGCAACAAAGGCACAGACGGCATCAATGAGGGGCACAAGTTCTTTTTCTCTGTCAAGACGACCCCCACCCATTACCCCCAGCTTGGTCCAGACTCGTTTGACAGTCATGCAGAGGCTGAAGCTGCTCGGCTCAGCAGATTCAAGCAGGGTAAAATAAAGCATCCTCATCATTGGTTATTCTCTGTGGCAATATGGTGCCAGCGCTCTTTTACAGAGTGAAATCAGGACAGCTACAGACTCAAGGGGTCTCGAGGATCTCTGATGCCTTAAACGAGTTGATTTGTTGGGAGTGGGCACAAACTTGAGACGTCTCCAGAAATGAATGTGGCGCTGATTATAAGAGGTATGTTTCAGAGACTATCTGGAGTAATTGCGGTATGAGGCTTGATTGGGTAACACATTAGATCTGTTGGCAGTTATCTATATAAAATTTTGTTTATTCAGTGTGGCCCACTATTGTTAATGACTTGTTAAGTGCTGTTATTTAACCACCCTGACTTCTCAAATGAACTGTGATGAGCTGAAATTGTTGGAATTGAACAAATATTGCTCATGAAACTGCCCTCTCAAAACTTGCTTTTCGTGCAACAAACAGGACATATCACTTTGATTTTACAGTGTAGTACATTTTTGTTTAATAGTACATAAAATGAATTAAATTTAATAGTGGTATCATTAACACGTTTAAACCAATACCGTTAATCATTTTTTGAATTTAGTCTCTCTACCATGCTCCTTACAAAAAGAAATATGTAAATTTTTTATGTTTTGAATATTGTATTAGAGTAAATTTTGTGATTCAGATACCAAAAATCTATTCTATTATATATTTTAACAGAAACTAAAATGTGCAGTAATTTCTCATTCAAAGAACAGGGGTTTATTTTCATCAGCTAATTTAAGTCACTTAAAAATAAAACAGGAAGACCTACATTAATATTTGTTGGGATTAACAAAGGAAACTACATTTTAATAAGAGGTAAAATGAAGAGGATTTTTGTGATTTAAGTTTTTTAATTGTTTTCACAATAATGCAATTTTAATGTAATTTTATATATGTGTGTGTGTGTGTGTGTGTGTGTGTGTGTGTGTGTGTGTGTTCATACATCAAAAACACAAAACAAGAACAAAGCAGACACATACACAAGGCCTTTTTATTACAAAGTGAAAACATGTACTTAAAGTCAGTAAGTTGTGATTTTATTTGAACAGTTCTATTTAACTTGACTTTGCTCTTTGACCAAGTTCTCTTACAATGGGGTCCAGCATATGTTATCTGAGCTGAAGAAATCTTTTCTTTCCTTTAAGAAACTGTCAGAGGGCGTTACAACCCTGAATTTAAATAAGACGTAAGCTTAGTGCATAAAGAGCAGTCTAAAAAAACATATCAGTCTGTCAAGTTATAATTTAAGAATTTTGCATAAATGTGTCCTTGGCTTCAGAGCTGCAGATCTGAACCTTTTCAGTTCTTGTATATGGGACCTAAGGTTGCAGAGTAGAATGATTACATTATCCAACAGCTTGTGCTAATGGTGAACCTTTGATCATCTGCGCCTCTGAATGTACAGAGATCTGGATGATGGGGAAACCAGACAGTGAATTTTCTAATCAAAGTCAGAAGCAGATTGGAAGCTTTTGGTTTTTTTTTTTTCTCTAAATACTGATACTGTTCAGATCTAAACCAAAATGTTTATGTGGCAAAAACAAGTAGCATGTAAATAATTTCATATTTTTCATTCATTTAATCCTTTTGATACGAGAAGCAAAGCACCTCTAATGGGGGCGCCTCTCATCAATCCCTGACATTATCAAACCGGGTGTATCTAAAGGGTATCTATCAGGCCCTCTGTTCTTTTCAGGAGGAAGATGTATTTGGGGGACCCCAACCAACACTCAAAAGAACTTTTTCGAAGCAAATAGCTTTCAGTGTGCATTACTATCAGCCATGCTCTTGGCTCACTCTGCTTATTCTGTTGAGTCTGCTCTGTGAGTTTCTCTTAGAAATGGAATTTCTGTAACATTCCTACTCATCAAAAGGTTTTTGTACGAGGAAGCCCATTTTGATCAGACTGCCTCTGTCCAGTCTGTTTTAGTACTTCAACAGTGTGCTGCTTCAATTTTTAAATAAGAGAAAGCGTAAAATTTTTTCTATTTCAATGTAATTTAATGGAAACTAATCCCATTATTCCATGCTAATGGTAAATTTATACTTTAATTAAAAAAAAAAAAAAAGTTTTCCCATGGAGCTATTACATTCTATGAAATATAAATTTCAAGTCAATGTTTACCAAAAATATAATATTTGAATTGATCTCAGAGTTTAAATATTTCAACAATTCAAATCAAATCAATGTGTCTAATCTTTCTTAAGTTACTTAAGGTGATTTCCTTAATTTATTGAAAATATTTATTTGGACTTTCAACAGCTCTTATTTCAGGACATTTTTAAAAAAGATTCAAAATTGCTTTTAAATGAATACATTTAAAGACAATTGAGTGATAAGTTTGTTTGTTTTTTTTTTTTTTTTCTATTTCCATATGAAGAAAGATAAAATTCTAATTTATTTTCTACAAAATATACCGGTTTGGTGTTGTCTCCTCCAAACTAAAGACAAGTGAAACAGTAAACATTGAATTATTGATAAGATGTCATAGTTTGTTCCATTTAATTAAGCCATGAGTGTTGGTAGCAATTGATTATTGAAAACTTGAAGTCAAGGTGAACACATGTCCTTTTGGAAATGCAAAACAAAATGTCATCCAGTTGGATAGAGATATGTAGACAATCGTGTGATTACTGTTGTAAGAAATAGCTAAACATAAATATTTGCCATGCATTGTAAAATTATCCAGCAGGTTTGTTTTTTTTTATTATATAGTATTATATATAGTGTCTCATAAGGCGCCGGATGTCTCCTGTCCAAAGTAACAAGCTTCCATGGTGCATCCTCCTCTTCCATATGCTCTGAACAAACTGTAAAAGCACTTCATTTTATTTATTTATTTATTCTATTCATTTTTGGGTGGGATCTATTGTTCCATTTTTTTTTTTTACCCTAACCCTTTCTTCCACTATTAATCAAAAAAGAACACATTGATTCTTTTGAGCTTTGAATTCAGATTTTTTATTTTTTTTTTATAATGTTACAAAATGTAAGAGGTTGTATATCTGAAAACTCCAGTCTTGTGTGCTGCCAAAAACTTATTTTAAAGATTTGGAGCTGAATTTCATATTTTTTGAAAGCATGTTCAAAACTTAAAATCAGACTGCTCCCTTTCACATAGAATTGGAAAACACATTAGCACCAACGCTTTGCCATAAAATTATTTGGGTATTCTGCCTAAAGCAGTTCACAAATCGAAATAATTTGGAGAAAATAATTTTTTTCTTTTGTTTGTGTGTTAGTGTGTGTGTGTGTGTGTGTGTGTGTGTAAGGATGTAAAATGGTGGCTCTACATGGGGTACATGTAAAATACATGTTAGACCTTAAAATGGCTGCAGGTTCAGCAACCAATGGTGGGCTCAGTTGCCCTTTTGCAACAGCCAATCACAGCCCCATGTGATGACTTACAACACTTTATGGTAGCATGAGCTGATAGGTTACTGGAAACCTCACCAAAGGACACCATTGGGCACAACGCTTAGCGATATTTAACAGAGTTACTAGGCTGAGCAGCAGCGTGGCACAGCGTTCAAACCCCCCGTGCTGGGTGAAAACCAATCCTGAAGAGACGGCAAAGTGTGTTGTTATAGCCATGAAAAGCTTACGAGCAGGAAACTACTCCAGCACTTCTCATCACTGTTTACAGTCTATGACATTCTCCAGAAAAGTAGCACACTCTACTCCTATGAGAATATCTGTGTACTTCCCACTAAACAAACAGCACCGCTGTCTTATCTATCCGGTGCGAACTAGACGGTTCTGTTGCAGAACTTGACGGTCCTCAAAGAGATTTTTCCTTATTAAGAGTATTGAGATGTTCGGTGTTTGAAACCCGCTGTGGTCTCATTGAATGTGGCTGTGCCTCACCACACTCCACGCCAAATCCGAGAATGGGGGTGCCATGTGCAGTTTCATGGTGCCCGGCAGTGATGAGTTGTTTGAGGGCACTCACCGATCCACCCCAAGAAGACATAATTAGCTTTTCCATCAGGCATTCAGGTGTGTTTGCATGGCTCCGAGGGAGGCGGCCTTTGTTTACTGACAAGTGGAGTTCTCTGTCTCCCCCTCTCACTTTCTCCATTGTTGGGGCAAATGGATGGTGTGCGGTGTGGCTGATTGGAGGTGAGAGCCATATCGGCCGCTGGAGATTCACTAATGCAAACGCAAAACTACTGTGTATTCACTGTTCACAGTTCTTGCCCACACAGTAATCAGATAGCTGGCCAACTGACAAGCGGCAGTGGAGTGGAATGTGGAGAGTGGAGAGAGAGGGAGAGATGGATGAAAGACAAGGCAAATGCCAGCTTTGTGTTTGTGTGTGCATGTGTGTGGCTTGCTCTAACAATGCAGCTCTGCATATGGTCAAAGTACAGCAGACATATTTTCAAAAAGTGCATCTATTACTTTTCTCCCCCCATTTTTCTATTCAGCATGTTTTAATAACCAGGTCATTCTTTCCGGCCATTAATTTCTTGATGCGATAACTCTGAAGGATGTGCTGCCCAGAGAAGAGGCTTTTACCAAAGCACACTCCTGAATTGGAACTTATTTGTCATGTGTCTTTATACTGTGTAATTTCACCTACCACATTAATTCAGAGCTGAGCTCCTAGTGCCAGTCAAGAGAATGGAAGGCGTTAAATGAGCGGATATTCCAGCCAAATAAAAGGGCGAGTGTCATTCCAGGTTAATTAAATCCCTGCTTTGAGTCTGGCACAAACATTGACTTCTTTCAGGATGACGAAAAAGTATATTACTTTATTTCAGCTGGAATGTCGCCAATACAATCACAAGTTTGATCAGGCTCCCACATTTAATGTCTAGACACCTGCGTAAAGCGCGTCTTCATCTGTACCAGGATTTACACCTCCCTCGCTACACATGACATGGCTCAACATTGCTGTTGTCAAGTTTACATGGACTGAGTGGTTGCATTAGCCTGACAAAAAGCTCTGTCTGCTTATGAAAGGAGAATTTGGCTGCCTTTTTTTTTTTTTTTTTTTTTTTTTTTTTTAAATCTATCTTGTCGCACATCTCATACAATAATGTGGCTACTGTTTGTTTTTCATCAGCTTGGACTCTGTGCCTTCATGCAACACTGACAGGCTTTGTGCCAAATGACTGTTTACTGTGCCTCGCAGCCTGCAGGCTCCATGAAGTGCTCTGTTAATGCTAAAAAGACAGTATGGAAGCCGGTTCTCTCTACAATCATGTTCCACATCATCATGCTTGCAGATTGCTATTTGAATCCGTTAGCGTTCACTTTTAGTGGCATTCGTGATAGGAAATTAACAAAGCTGCAATGTTGGTTATCCCTCCTAAGGCTGTAAAATAAGTTGTTAGTCTCCTGCTGATTTTCACTCTCAGCATCCCCTCATGGTGCCTCATTAAGACACAGTGAAACAAGCACCTCCGACCTAACGCTACAGTAAGGCCAGGCCTAACATTGTACTACTACAGCACATTATACAGCTCACTGTGTACCGTGGCCTTCGACAGCGCATTGGTTTGCTCCAAGCATGTTTTCTCAGATTGTGTTTTGTCCCTTGTTTTTTCTTAGTTTTTGTTTATTTTGTTTCGTTCCGGGGAGGAAGCCGGCTGCAGTTGGGGTATTTTCCAAACGGAGAGAAAAGCAGTTGTTGGGATTTGGGGATAAGGAGTTGTTTTCTCATTGAGAAACATTTGAAGGTCAACTCTTTGCCGACTAGGGCACCAGTGAGAAGCCAAAGAATTTTATTTCAGTATGAATAATGTATTGACAGTACCTCTGTTTTCAGCCCACATCTCTTTTAGATGCTTTTTAATCTCATTCAGCTTCCCTTCATTGAATTTTTAGTGCTGCAGTGTACATTTACAGAAGTCAAATGCAGTTAAAATAACTGTCTTTTCCCATAATAATCACAGTTGTTTTGGGTTTGTTTTTTGTTTTTGTTTTTTTTCATATTCCTAGTTCTATGTTATCCACTAGCATGTTTGGGGCTTAATTCTCCGTGCAGGATAGACTACGTGAGCTAATTATTTCCTTTGTTTACCTGCACATTTTTCTCTATACATGCTTCATGTTGCTTTGGATGAAATGTCAAATTAAACCTGCACATGTCCCTTCTCTATCATATAATGAACTGTTTCTTAAGATTGGACAGAATTTCTGTGTTCTACAATGTGCACTTTTCAACATTTTGCTGTGTTTCTTGTCATGCTTTTGATGCACATATATGTTTGGAAGAGAGAATATTCTAAACGAAAATGTGGCATTGTCTGTTTCTTTTTCTTGTTCTACAGAGATGTTGAAGGAGTTGAACCAACAGCGCAGATCGAAAGAGTTTACAGACCTGAAAATTATTGTTGAAGGCAAAGAGTTTGAAGTCCACCAAAATGTTCTAGCTTCCTGCAGCTTGTATTTCAAGGACCTGGTGAAAAGGTTTGCCTTCGCTTCCCTTCCCACCAGCTGTTGATCCAGTCTGTTCTTTTCATAGGGCGCATTTGTGTCGCTTTTTCTTTTTCTTTTTTTTTTTTCTTTTCCCTTCCCCTCTCTCTCTTGCAGGTGTGTGAAGACTTTGGTTCCTAGCACAGGGCCAGCAGCCATTCCTTCCTCTTCCCACTCAAATGAATGTATCTGAAACTGGAGAAAAAAAGGTCAACCCTCGTCATTACCTTTCCTCCCCATGTAGGGCAATTTAACCACATTTCCATTTTAATGAGCAGTGAAAATGTTCCATGACTGGGGATGTTTTAAAACTCACCAAAGGGCCAAAACAAAAGAATCATACATTATACACTTTGGATGGTAATTCACCAAAGCTATGCTGTCTTCTTTGGGCAGAGGGATTTTTTTGGCTCCCGTATTTTTAGCTACCATATTTTTCTGTTGCTAATTCGTGAATTTTTGTAGCCTTTTCATATGCTAATACATCTTGGTTAGCCTAATAAAAAAGATACCTGTCTCAAAAAAAGGATAAAACAAAAGCGCATCTAAGACAGCTTACTCAACCACAAGTTTCACAGGTTAACACCACCCTTCACTAATGTATTCATTTGATCTGGATCTAGGTATTCCCCTAGTATTCTGCCTTTCATACTCCATATTTTTTTTATGTTCACGGGCTGTTTTGTTTCCATTTGTGTCTGCATGTGTGAAAGTATGTGTATGTATGTGTGTGTGCGCGCGCGCATATGTGCATATGCGTCAGTTGCAAACCTTTTTACCGTTTCTAGATGTGTGTGTACATGTGTGCGTGTGACTGTAAAGTTTGATAGCGCAAGTATGTCTTTTTTTATCTGCCTTGTTTTCCGGGGATGGAATACTATAATTCCCTAATGTCCTCATCCTTACTTCAAATCCTTGCAGGTGTTTTCAGCTTGATTGAGAGTCCCCTGGACCCAAACTTGTTTTGCTTCCTTGCTGTTTGTGTGCGTGAGTGTGTGTTCGGTCTCACTTGCATGGCTAGAGATGAAGTGCTGAGCAAAGACAAAGACAAAAAGAAAGACACACAGTTACGGTGGCTAGAATGCCTCAGGGAAGTTTGTCGCTTTGCCCTGCAGCCACGGCGCCTCCACAGCGAGCACATCAGAAAGCTGCTTATCAGCTGCCGTGTCCGCCTCGCTCGCCACTGATACACTTGTTCCTCCTTAATAGGGAAGGAGTGAGGAGGACCGCAGACGACAGAGCTCGAACAAGCTCAGAGCCACTTCTATAGGACCACTCATCTCCATGACAGCAAATGAATAAGAAAAAAGAGACACTCTGTCTTCCTTTGACCTTGACAATAGCAGAGGAACTTCCCGAAAGACTGACAAGTTTTTGGATAGAACTAAATTCCCTGCTGCAGTCCATGCTGGACAACCTGTCTGTCAGCCTGTCTCATCTGTCCCTCTTATCCAAGACTTACAGTAACCACATCCTTTATGCGTTAAGACAGAAAGACATGGCTACGCCCAGAGGAGTTTGCCAAATTTCATCGGGCTCATCTTCATATCTGCTGCTGCCTACATAGTCAGATTTTTCTTGTTTAATTTGACAGTTTAATAGAGCAAGTTCTCATTAATTGGTTAATCAATTGTAAAACTACTGTAATTTATTGTTGTATCACTGTCATTTTTCATGACATTATGTCTAAAATAGATGTTCTAACATTTGACTCCCCGCTGGAGAGTAAGTAATGAATTTGTCATACTACTTGTTAATTTTGGATTAGGTCTTTAGTTTGACGTAATCAAAGTCACAATCATCCTCGTTTATTCGAACACGCCACCATCAACAGCGGTGACAGTTGATTTTATAACGCATGTGGTGCCTTGATGGAGATAAGAGCAGCATTAAAGTAAGACAGTGGTTAAATGTTAACGAGAGGACGGAAAGAAAGCAAAAGAGTGATAAAAGTGTCTGCTAGGAGCCCAGGAGGGCACAGAGCAATGGGGGAGTGTTTGTAGCCAGGCAAAGTCCCGCATCCTTGGTCAGAGACGGGCAAACTGAGCCAACGGCCTGTCTGTCATTGAATTACGGCCTTCCATGTGCCGCTCAGCCAACTTTTTTTTAGAGCAGCTGGAATTATGCTGATGCTACTGGTGGCTCACTACTGTCCACATCTTTATGAGGTCAAATACAAAAGACCTGGACAAAGAGAGAGAGAAAGTTAGAATCACTTCATCTCTTTATATGTTCTGGACCCACTTGCCCTCACTCAAATCATTCAGGCATTCACTGTTGGTCACTACGTCAGCCTGCTGTAAACTACTGTGTGTGTGTGTGTGTGTGTACACTGTGTACTTGAAATCTGGAAAATGTATGGGTGTGCAAATGCACTTGACATGAAGCCTCTGCATGTGTTTTCCTGCATGTGTGCTTTAGTGTGTGCATGTAGGTTGGAAGGACATAATTCTTGCACGTTATCCAGGCAGGCTGCCATTAGTCAGAAAGTAGAGATGTAATACTGGAGGGTGAGAGAGTGCACATCACATTTACTTTCTCTGGCCTACACACACACGCACACACACACACATATGCAACAACCCCATGAGTCACCTAAGAAATTAAAGGCGTAATTGGCAAAGAGCCTAAATTTAGCAGCATGGAATGGGAAAGTAATTATCAAAATTCATTTTAAAAATGTGTAAATTTTCTGTTCTGGAAATATTTGTCAGGCTCCAAATGAGGCATGAGTTTCGAAGGAAAAATAAGAGAAACCTTCCCGCAAACACATTAATTTTCTCTTTCAAATCCTAAAATGTCTGTCTCCCTCCCTTTTAGTGTTCTCCTCCACTGCACACCCTCACCTCAAATATCCAGGCCTCCCGTGCACAATGTGTTCATTCAACCTGCCGTCTTACCACATGATACCTGAAGAATGTAATGCCGCTCTGAAATGTGCGCACACGTCTTCCCTTGTCCCCACCCAAAAACCTATTACCCTACTCTTTAAAGGGCTGATGCACAGAGCAGGGAGACAGATCATCTCCGGTAATTCCATTTTACCCCTTGGGGTTTTTCAATAAATGCGCTCATCAGGCATTTAATTTATGGCTACTGCATCTCCACACCACAGAAATGTAAAAAGCTCCAGTATCCTTCAGCAGTCTTGACACTTGCTTTCATGTCTTTTGTTCCTTTCAATTCCTCTTTCAGTTGACTTTTTTTTTTTTTTTTTTTTTTTTATTCTCTGTTTGTGAGTCAGAGAGTGTTATGACTGTGAGATGGGTAGTGAGTTGTGTTAAAGCACATTACAGTGTCAGCCCTGTGTGAACACCACAGCTGAGCCCCAAGCGCAGAGTTCAGCCTTCCGCTGCTCCATTCAGCCAGAGTCAAACACAGGATACCGTAATACTCCTCACAGTTCTGTTAGAAACGCCGTCGTGACGACGTGACTTCTCTTGTGCTAGTGTCCAGCCGCTCTTTTTGTCTTTTCAGGCTTTGAGATAACCATGTCTTTTACTGCTCCCACTGCTCATACACATTTTCATATTCTTCCGAATACAAATCTCATATTCCAAATCATTTTCACCAGTCCTGTAACTGCACAAATTTGTCATAAATTGCCCGTTATAATTTAATGAATGGCACGTTGTCATCTGCCTCAAATTTCCATGCAAGGCCTCCTGGATACTTCATTTGTGGGCAAGTTTCACTCTAAAGAAATTGCACCCAAGAGTAACCTTCACAATGCAGAGCTCTGAGTCCTGCTGTTGGAAATTAATACTAAAAACCATATCAGACAAAGTGGTGTCACCAGTCAAACGTTTCAGTTAATAGGCAAGCCATGCTGTTACTCCTATTATATTATTCATTTATATTATTCATTTTGAACACTAAATTTATTTCTTTGAGTTATTTTCTTTTGTTCCATTGCCAAGTCACCATCAGTCAAACCAAAACTGATGGCCATAGGTCTCTTTTTTTCATCAGATCTGCTCTAACCGTCAAAATGACTTAACACTGAATTATTACACATTTTTAAAGGAGCTAATGGATTTTTTAACCTGGGTGCAAACTCACCACATGAGTAGTAACCTTTTTTTTTTTTTAGTTTGGATCAACTGGCTCTAATGACAAAGAAGCAAATTGGCCAGATTTTGTTTTTCCACTTCAGTCAGTCACTAGTTCCTCTGCCATCACTTCCCAAACTAAACTTTCAGGGAGAGTTTTTCTGTCAAAAGTTCTGTCAATCCGATGTGCACACTTAGTATTTTTTTTCTCATGCTGATGGCCTTGTATTCACACTTGGACGGAGGTTTGGGCTTTTAAACTCTCCACCTGTCACCCTGTCCTTTTTGTCCTTTAGAGCGTCTGACAAAAACTGGACTTGTTCCAGCCCGATTGCCTCCAAGGCTCCTGTAACATAGCTAATTTTATGGCCTCGATACTGAAATGCAAACACCAGCAAAACTTGAATCCCAATACAGATGAAGCTCCTGTGTTGTGTGTTTATTTTTATAATTCATTCTTGATTTATGTTGTGACAGCAGATGTAAATGCAAGCCATTTTTAGCCCAGACAGTGTAGGCTTTGCATCTGAATAAGGCTGTATTTTAGCATGTCTTGGTAGCGTTTGCGCTTCCACAGAATAAATGGTCTTGTAAGAAAAAGCTAAATGCATTCCCTGTAAAATGGGCTTTTTTAGGTTGAAGGATGTAATAGGAAGCGTATGTGTGTGTGTGGGTGTGTTGTTGCCCCCCTCTTTCCTCTCCTCCTCTGCTCGCCACCATTTTGACTGTTTTTGCTGATTTTAAGACTTCCTCTTGAGTAAGTGGTACATTTTTCACAAACAAATTTCTTAGCCTGAGTGTGCCCTTCCCCTCCCCCACCCTACCTCTCTTTCCCCTGTCTCTCCTGTCCTCCCTGCGTCCCTCTTTCACTATTTAAATTCAAGTCTGCAATCAGATGCGGCATATATATCCACCTCTTTTAGAAGCTCCAGAAAAGTCATTTCCATAACATAAGTGCTGAGACAAAACAAGCTGCCACTTGAGCTGGTTGCTATTGCATTAATTGACCAGGTTGATGAGCATGCTCTTCTTTTTATTTGTAGCCCCCCCCCCCCCCCCCCCCCGCTTTTTCTTCCCCCACCTCCCTCCATCACTTGAACGCTGAACGACACTCCCCTTCCCTTCTTTCTGTCTTACTACCTGCCCCCACTGCAGGGCTTTGTGCGGAAACAGGGCAATAACACTATGTGGCTTTTTGCTTTGCAGGAGGAAAAAGAGTAACTGCCTTGGTTTTTCCAGCCAATGTCCATCCAGAGACAAATGCCATTGTCTTTTATTTTATTTTTGGATGTCCTTCTCCCCTCTCACCTCCTGAGTGCGCTTTAAATGACAACTAATGTCTCAGTTCATACACTACAGGCTACTGATGATTATTGCAGCGGGGACAAATGCTCTGTTTAGGTCTGATGGTGGATTTTTTTCGTGGGGTGGGCAGGGATATCTTTTATTTGAAAGACCAAGGCACAGTCATGGAACAACCCAACCCTTCCCTCAGAAGGATGGCTGCTGGCTCCCTGTGGAAGAACCATCTCGCCCTGCCTCCCTTCCTTTTTGCTTCCTCCTCATTCACTCCCTCCCCCAGCCTCTCCTCTAGTCTTCACTCTGACCATTTCGTCTACCTGTCTCATCTTGTTTGTTTTGCTGTCTGTGTCTCACTAAATGCTGACTGTTTGCCATGATTTCTAATCCAACAAACTGGCTCCAACAGAAAAGGATAAGAGGCGCACATGAGCACACATCCACACAGAGAAACAGACAGAGCGTTATCATTATGCTACCATGACTGACAGAAGCAAACAGCCTCCATCCATCTTAATGTAGAGTACTTTTCATATTGTTGATGTCCATAGCCGCAGGGAGAGAGACATAGTGGGGGCATGCATTCTGCGGGACTTTGATTCCATTTATTTTGCCCTTGAGTAGATTATTGTTTCATGTGGGACATTAAACATGGGTGGTGAGGTGTTATTCGACGCTCTCATACCTCCTCGGGGGACCCTGCATGTGAACTAATCTTGGCTATTTGATCCTGGTGAAGTCACAATATGGCTCAGTCCTGAAAGCAGGCCTCCTCTCCCTGCACATCTTAGGCTCTGCATTACGAAGACGTATCATATTCTATTTAATTTGCTCATCCCAGCACTGCCTGGCAACACTTACACCATACCAGTGCGAGTGGATACGCTGCTCTGACACCGTACACGCAGACGGCAGCGGTGTAGGCTCACAAACAGTGAGAGTTCTCCAGTGCTACATACTTGGCATTATATCATACAGTATGTCAGCCTATGAAATGTGCTGTCACTTTCTTTCTCTCTGTTTTCTGTCCAATAACTCATATGTACCCTGCCATGTATGCATGTCCACTTCTAAAACTATGCATACATGAAAACACACGTGATACGCATGCCTGTGGAAGCAAAGCAATAACTTTTGTTACGTCCCCTCTTCATTCAGAGGGGATGTTTTGTTTCAGATGCTGCACTTTAGTATAAATCCTGTAGTCCCATAGAAAAGTAGAAACCATCCAAAGTTCTGTTTCTGTCCCTTTTCACTTTATGTTATCTTATTGTGTAATGATTCTCCTATTTTCTCCCCACTCGTATTGGCCCAGGTGTGTTGTAGGTGTTGTGTGTAGCATACATGTATCTGTGTCCCTGTCCTGTTTGTTTCAGTATCCACCCTTCACCTCTTATAATTCCCCTAACTCCTCTTTCTGCACTGATTGGTTGATCAGGTCACTGGGGGAGACAAGGAGTGGTGAGATGCTGGAGCTGAAGATGAGCAACATCGGTGCGGACGTGCTGGAGCTGCTGCTTGAATTCGTTTACACGGGGTCGCTGGTCATTGACTCAGCCAACGCCAAGACGCTGCTGGAGGCCGCCAACAAGTTCCAGTTCAACACCTTCTGTAAAGTCTGTGTCTCCTTCTTAGGTAGGAACAGCTCAGGAAAC
Organism: Echeneis naucrates; assembly: GCF_900963305.1. Taxonomy (NCBI): domain Eukaryota; kingdom Metazoa; phylum Chordata; class Actinopteri; order Carangiformes; family Echeneidae; genus Echeneis; species Echeneis naucrates. The sequence goes on from NC_042534.1 coordinate 12,586,046, forward strand.
AGCAGGGCTGTGTGTATGTGTGTGTGTATTTGCAAGTGCTGTATGCTTATATCAGCAAGTGTGCATGTTTATTACATTAGATAGTCCCTTGCGACCTTTCCTGCTATGCGTAGTTTCTACAGGATTGTACATTTTCATAAACTGTCATGTTTCACCACAACGCACAACCTCAGAGTGTCCTGCGGCGAGCCTAAATTTCTGGCCACAGTCCGACACGTCTTGCTCCATTTTGTCATGTTTCCAAAGCTCGCAGCTGTGTGAGAATTCTGTCTGCTAATGCCCTCAGTCAGGCACCATGCCTCTGATCTCGTCCCACTGGGCAGCACCAAGCACTGGGCATATTTATAAAAAGGTCAGCGAACAATTGTCACTTAAATGTCAAATCCTTTGGCCTGGACCATGATGGAATCGGAAATATAGCCAAACAGATTGATACTCTACCCTGATACTTGGATAAGGTATGGAAAGTGGAGCAGAGGAAGGGAGGGGCTTTCAGGAGCCCAAGAGATCACATGAAAAGCAAATGGCATGTGCCCCATTTTAGTGGGTCAGGCGACCAAAAAGCTGCAAATGTCAGATTTTGCATTCCATTTAATAAATTGTTTTGGTTATCAGTAACACAAGGGAAGTGCATGTTAGCAAAAAGGTCAGCAGCAGGAAAGGAGTGAAAAGAAAGTAAAAGAGAACCATCAGCCCACACTATTGATTTGTTTTTCTCGATTTGGAAACCCAAAAAAAAGTGTCGTTGGGGAAGCCATTTGTAGACTTCATTGCCAGTGAGATGTCAATCCATTCTTTTTTGACAAGATTCATGACATTTCAGTGCATTAGAAGGGGAGACATACGAGCACGAGCGTGTGTCCGTGTCCTTGAGCAGAAAGAAATTGATGCTGTGTCAGATATTATTGAAGTTTGTAACAAATACACAGAGGAGAAATAAGGAACATCTCCACGGCCAAATTATACCGTTCTGACTTTTATTCACACAACTTTCAATTCAACCAAATAAAAATTGTCATTTATTGTGTGCCTGAAACTGTGAGAAACTATGACTTTTTATTATCGGCGCAACAATGGTGAATTAAAAACATGACCCATATTTCCACTATTATTTGCATGTCCTCCATTTAAGCGGGCTCTATCTAAGCTCAAAACACGTTTGTCCATTTACTTGGATTGTAAACCTGGATATCTTGTATTGAAGAAACTGATGAATGGATTATGTCTCATTATGCTCAGAGTATGAAAGCAAGCACGGTGTAATAACTCTTCATCTACTTGAATGGTATTACAGAGGAGCATTTTCACGCAGCCTTTTGTTTAAACCCCAACCCCCACTCTGACGCAGTGTGAAGCCAGCTTTTATTTGCTTTCTGTTTGGCTGTTGTTGAGTTGTAATGTAGCAGATGTTCGACAGCCATTATTTACTGATATTTGTTTAGGAAAGACTCTCAGACTCTGTCTTCACCGATAAATGGCCTCCCTTTGATGCTTATTGTTTAAACAGGCCTCATTCAGTGGCCACTGACCCAGATGATCCATGAGAGTGCTTGCCTGTGTGTGTTTGTGTGTGTGTTTATGTTGTGTGCGCACTCTCAGTCCTCTCAGTTTCCACTCTTGTGATAAATGGTGATGTGCGTCGAAAAACTAAAATTACAGACAGAGCCTTAAATGCTGCGCCCTTACAAGAGATCATAGACGGCGGCATAAGCCTCCTACCCACCGGCCTGGCCATCAGACTGGCTTCATATTTTCTGTTTGTGCGTGTGTGTATATGTGTAATATACCCCCAGATCTGACAGGACTTCTTTAAAGTGGTTCAGCTAATCCCAAATCCCACTCCCTGCCATCCACCTCCTCCTGCCTGGGCTATGAGCGATCGATTTCCTTCGTTGTTTGTCCCCAGAGCTTTTTAGAGTTATTATACTTGTTCTCCCTTAGTCTCAGGCAGATACACACCCCGACAGGCTCTGGGTCTGAGCTAGCTGCAACTGCTTTTTCAGTTTCTATAGCTTTCTGTGTCTGGGATCTTTTTATGGATGATCTCAATGCTGTTTTTTCCCTGTCTTTACCAATTTACCTGTGACTTTGTTTCCTTCTTCTTTTGGTTTCTCTGTTACCTCTCTCTCTGTCTTTCTGGCTCTCTGCCCTCTCTCCGACTTTGTTTATTGACTCCAGAGAAACAGTTGACTGCAGCAAACTGTCTGGGAGTGCTGGCTATGGCTGAAGCCATGAGTTGCACGGAGCTCCACAACATGGCCAAAGCATTTGCACTGCAGAACTTCCCTGAGGTGGGTAGATATTCATCACACCTGTTTAAGACTTCATTGATTCCTGTGGAATAGAGTTACACAGTGTCTTTACAACTGAGAGAAAATAAACGTAAATCAAACTATTAAAACAAAGTAATAAACTATTAAATCATCACCATACAATAATTCAATTATTGTACTTTTCACTCCACTGAAATAACCTGCGGTTTGTTTGTTAGATGCATTTTTAGGCAGTATGAGCAAATATATGGACCTGGACAAATTAAGAAATATATGTTTGTTCAATAACATGAATATGCTCCACTTAGGAGGATATTCAGCACCAAGACTGTGCAGCGTGCAACATCCTTCAGTCTCTGCTAATGTACAATTATGGACAAAGAGTCAGAGAAAAATTCAGAGATCACATTTTGTCTGCACGAGACGATGGCCAGTCACACAAAATCAAAGCGAGATGGAGAAAAAATTGCTCTGCATCGCTTAACAGTGCAGGAGGAAAATGTTCAGACACCTTCAATTTTTTCACACTTTTTTGTGTTCCAGCCTAAAGCTAATTTTAAAAATATATTTTCTTTTCCCTCATCACTCTGTACTCAATGGCCAATAATGACATAGTTTTGTAAATTTCTTGAAAATTAATCAAAAAGGAAAACTGAAATATCACATTGGGTGAAGAATTCAAAACCTTCTAAGCGACAGGAGATATTTGGCTGAAATACCTTGAATTTATCTTTTCTTGAATGTTTTTCAGGTGAAAAAATCTTTATTCAATGTTGGCATAAGCACTGTCATTTGGGCTGTAAAATGAAATTACTACTATTTGTTATTCAAAGGTCAAAAAGTAAAGTCACTGACGTCACAAAACACTGGGCAAAACTCACATATTTATGTCAAATAATTATGAAACAACACGTGTAAGGATAAAATGAAGTCATGACATTTCATATCTAAATGATCAAAGGTTATCTTCACTGCATCATAATGTTTGTTTTATGATGTGAGTCAGTAAGGGTTAGGGTTTGATAACAGAGCCACAGAATCACAAAGCTCTAATTTGCATTAATCCGAGTTTTTATTCTTGATGAAAGCATAAGGCTACAATAAAAGAAAAAGGGAAGTGAAGGCATCGGAATGAATTCCTAATCTGCTGAATACTTTGACTTTATATTTTGTTTTTCACCTTTTTGTCACCTTACAAAAAACGCCAAGATTGTCTGTTCAACACAGTTCAATGCTTCATAAACAATAGATGTATGAAAAAATACCTTTTACAGGTGATACCTTTATCACCTGTAAAGGAGTATACAAAGTTGCTTCCCCCATACTGATCACTGAGTCTCCATTGAACAGGAAGTAGTGAATTTGTGACCTTGAGTAATTTCTTTGTACACTAGTAATTACAATAAAATAAATAAAAACATATCCTGCTACACTGAATGTAAACAAAAGAGATTTTGTTAGATGTCGTCCCACCTTCTTATTTTACAAGCTAATCTATTCACAGTAAATGGTAAACTCTTTTTATCTATTTCTTTAAAACCTATGATGTAAAAACAGCAGAAAAAACTTGATTGGTAGTAATTAACTCTTCATTTGCATGTGACGAAATTGGACTGTTCATTAAAGAAAGTTGCCTCACAGGGAAGCAAGTAAATATCAGAGCTGACCAACACTGCACTTGAACTCACTGATTACTTGCCCTCTGTCAGGTGGCAGGACAGGAGGAGATTCTGAGCGTCTCCAAGGAGGACCTGGTGGCCTATCTGTCCAACGACAGCCTCAACACAAAGGCTGAGGAGCTGGTCTATGAGACAGTCATCAAATGGATCAAACAGGACCCCAACTCCAGAGTACAGGTAATAACAAAAGAGAGCTCATGTGTGTGTTTGAAGTGTGTGCTCACACTGCATGATACAAAAAAAAAAACCAACAAAAAAAAAAACAAAGCGAGATAAAGCCCCTTGTTACCCCTAACGGAAGAGATACTGTATGTCTGTGGAGGTATATGAGTGTAGTTATATTGATTCTCCCTGCCTGCTACAACAGCTACCCAACATGAAAAAACCACACAAGTGACTCCTTGTTTTTTTTTTTTTTTTTTTAAGTTTTGTTCATCAACTTTTTGCTTCAGATGCAGCCTCACAGAGCATTTGTTCCTCATCCCAGGAGTGATTTGTCTCAAAAATGCGCTCTATTCTTAGTTTGACATTGGTCTTTTTTTTTTTTTCTTTTTTCTTTTTTTTTGAAAGAAACTATACTGCATGATAAAACAAAAAAAAAATAAAAAATCTGCAAAGACACAGACACCTACTTTTCATCATTCACCGAACAGGTGGTTGATTTATTCCTAGAATCTGTTAATCCTAATCAAAGGCTATATCCCAGAGATAGCTATCGATGGTGAGGTACAGCGGGTCAAATTTTAACAAATGTGGAATCAATAAGCCTCAAGGTCAGAGCGTCAACTCCAGCCAGCATTCATGAGATGATAAAAAGACTGCACTACCGACAAATATCCATCCAGCAGCTAAAATTTTCAGGTCATGAGATTTTTATGGATTCAATCATAAAAAACATGAATTTAAAGCTGATGATTTTAAAGTATTTTATGGCTATTTAAAAATGAAGGTGAGATTATCATCAGATAAATTACACCAGTCCATCACGGCAAGAGTCGTTCGCTCAGAGTAATGTCTTCTCATCAAGCAGCAAGTGGGGGAACAGCCTTATATCAGCTGAATCAGATTCAGTGCAGACCTCTGCAATCAATGTTACTTTATTGGCACCTGCTTTTATGAGCCACATATGTCAATATTTGAATTTTTCACCATTTGGATTAAACATTTATCATTTATTCTTTGATATGGGGCACTCCGAGATTATGGTGAAATCTATCAGGGCAGAGTACTAAATGCCATACAAAACTTAAGGGCAAATTATTGAAAGCAGGTGAGGATGCTTGTAAGAAAAAGGAAAGATGGATTAAATACGAGATAAACAGCATGTTTATATATGTTTTGTATTGTGGTTATAAAACTCTCCTGCTGATAAAATCACTAAAAATGGTATTTATGGTGTGGCTGATGGTGAAAATTCACAAAAGCTGACGAGACAGTTGATGCACACCCTTTGTGAGAACATATGATCTTTGTCAACTGTGTTGAAAAACCTCCAGCCAGCTATGTTCAGCAGAGTCCTGCAATCTTACACTCAAATGGAGAGGTACAGAGGTGAGTTACTCAGATGATATAGAAGAAAAAAGAAATTGAAATTTTTCCCGGTTGTCTGAACAACCCACCACACTGGTTCCTGAGAAGAAACACCCGGGTCACCCCGTCTGCGTGGAGACAGGGAGAGAGGAACGAGAGGTGGGAAGAGAGTTGGAGCAAGCGAGAGAAGAAGTCGAGCGAAACACAAAAGACAGAAATGGCCAAAGGAGTGATTGAGAAAGGCAAAAGAGATGGTGAGAAATGGGAAAAAAGGCTCTATGTTCTAATCTGATATCCAGTGGTTTGTGCCTCTGCTCAGAGCCATGACATCCAGGGAGCAGAGATGTGATTGAGCTCTTGGTCAAGCTCAAATCTCCTGCCCATGTGTGACCACAAAAAAAACAACGAGCAAGGGAACAGGCCAGGAGGAGGGCAGAAAGCGAATAGACCGCTTCCATCACACCACAGGAGACGGTTTGCTCCTCTGTGGACTGAGTTTACATGCATGGTCCGGCACCAGCTCATTGTTACTGCCCTCTCCCGCTCCCATCTCTTCTGCCCGTTTAGAGGCAAAGAGCAGTGGAAATCACTACCCCAGAACCTGTGACACTTTTTAATGACATGTCAGGGCAGAATGTCACAGCGTTGCTGGGGAATTCAGGCATGAGGGAATAAATGCTGTAAGCCTTGAGTTAAGTTCATGTGCATTTGCATTCATCTGAGCGTGTATGTTATGTGTATCTTCGTACATTTGTGTGTCTGTGTGTGTGCTGTGAGTTGTGAGCTGCAGGCTATAGAGTGGAAAAGTGGCATATTGAAGGCGATGGGTAAATAATATGCAATTTTCTCTCTCCGCTATGCTGTCACTAACATCCGATGGCACCAGGAAGCAGGGCCCGGACATCGCTAAGAGACAGAGCGAAAGCATTGAGCGTTAATAATGGTTTGCTATGAGACACAAAGCCACTGAATGAAAGAAAAGAGCTGTAACAGTTCTCTTTGATTGACGATCATTGAAGGTGTGCTGCTCTGCAAGCATATGTAGCATTTTCTATATTATAGAGAAAATTCAGTAACTTTATTTTTTGTCATCAATCAGGACAGAACAGAAAGATTAAATAATGATTCGATCCTGAAAATAGTAACTAGCCAGCACCCTAGAATGAAGGATTCATATATCAATGTGCAGACACCTCAGAAGGCGGAAATTTGTCCTGCACTGATTGAAACAGAACATCTGAGAACTATAACTACCTCTTTGTTTAGTCTGCAGGACACTGGTTTCATAAGCTACATAAATACTGCACACGTTGCTCTGCACTGTGTGCCCACTGTGATGACAGAGACAGAGACCTGTCCTTCCTTCCTCTCAGCCATCTTTTGTGGAACAACCATAGTCACAGAGCTCCAATTATAACAGGCCAGTTTCTGCCAAATCCCTGAATAGGACCTCCATTACACCTCACCCCAACATATTTCATAGAGGAGCCTATCTTGCCAGGTGACTCAACCTGACAAAAGAGACAGATTAATTGGCTCTTTGGGAAGTGGCCAACTAATGTAACGGCTAAAAAGGAGAGGGAATGGTGTATTTTCATGATAAAAGAAGGCCAGCTCTACCATTAGTAAGGGCCGGCTGTCCGCTCATCAGAAATAACAATGGCCTGCCCCGACATTTGCAGTTCACAAGCCAAATTAATATAGTTAAATGTATTACTTCATATTATTTTGGGGATTTTACACAATTGCATCCAGAAACGTGAATATGTGATTTATTTATTTTTTATCCTTCCTTCAGTACTCATTAAGAAGAAAGAAATATCATTTCCCAGAACAAATGATGCTATCATTATGTAGTTAGAGAATAGAATTATCAAAGGACAAAAATGCTCTGAGGCTGTGAAGGGATATAAACTGAGTTTCCCTCGCTGTTTTACGATTCATTTACCTTCAAAGCTACAAATGACCCTGCACCACAAGCGTCACTTTTAATTTAGTGATTCTCTTTTTAAGCTCAAGTTCAAAACAGAAACTTTTCACCGCGCTACACCTCTTAAGAAAAGGTTAATAATGTTTTGTTTTGTTTTGTTTTTTTTTTTGGAGGGGGGTGAGGGCGTGAAAGGCTTTTTGTCACAACAATCATCACTGAAAAGGAAATCGAATTGTTGTGGAATAAGTCAAAGTGAATGCGAGTCCCTCCCGGCATGTGTGACAAATGCACACTCTTGAGGAGATGTAGCCAAGCAATGGAGATTGATGCAGTGAGCAATCTTTGCTTTTCTCTACAATTCACATGCTCACATTCCTGCACAGGCACACACAAACACACACAGGATTTACATAAAATGCACAGGATGTCACAATTCATATCACAAACATTCTCACAAGACTTCTGTATGACTTGTGTATTAGAGAATGGACGGGATTGGATGCAAGCTAGTGAACTCTGGACCTACGTTCTCATCTGTGTCCTTTGTTGTCCCAGAGCCCGCTCAGTCCTGATGTGTGCAGCCATTTGAACCAAAGCTACTCAACCACAGCGGCTGCATATCCAGAGCAAGTCAAAGGCATCTCAATTCCACTGGGCTTTCTCATAAACACAAAAGAGATGCATAAGTAATACAATGCATAGAGAAGAAATAAATTATCTGAAATCTGTTCAAACGCAGGGATCGTCTCTATTTGGATGATGAATAGTAAAGATGTACTCCACTATATCATCAGAGCTATAAGATAGCCGATCCCAAAGATATTTCAGTAGGAAACAAGCCAGAAAGTTTTATGCTAATATAAAACAGGCAGTGTTTCATACAAATGTGTTTTAAATTAAATAAGCAAAAGGCAGCTTTTCTCCATGAATGAAGTCATGCTGAAATAGGCCTTGGAGGAGAACACATTGCACCTGTCAGTAGTTGCTCAGGGCAGCAGTCAGCAGCTGTCGTTCGCTACATTTCTCTCCATCCTCCATCCGTCCTTTTGCCTGATGTGCACACATGGCCATGCAGTCGTAAAAAAAGCACAAACATGCTCAGCAAAGCATCTCTTGAACCCAGATGAAGTGCCATTTGCCAGAGCGTGTTTTACTCATCCATTTTATTTATTTATTTTTTCATTTTTTGAACCTGAAGAAAAGGTGCATGCACACAAAGCTCTGCACACTCAGGAGGACACTGAGCTGTGGTCATTTCAGCTGAGTGGCTTCGTTAGCACTGTGACGCTAAACATGACTACATGCTCTATTGGATGCACATTTGTGAGTCAGTGAGTGACCACGTTTGCGTTTTCTTTCTTTTTTTTTTCCCATTCAGGTCTGCGTTTTAAGCAGGGGGTTGTCCATTTTTCACACTAAAGCAGACCCATACTCCTATCTACTCAGAGCAAAGCAAATAGATATGACCGTTCATGTGTCATTTATTTGATGCCGCCATGGCACTGAATCACTACACACACACACACATATAGTAAGAGGCGTTAGTCCTCGCTGACAGTAGTGGAATGGGAAATGCTCAGTAGACATTTGTCATCTGTGTTAGCGGATGGCGGCCTCCTGGCTGTTTCTCTGCTGCCTCTGACAGATCTGAGAGGCTTCCTGTTTAGACACATTATCCCTGCCTTTCAGCTGGCTCAACCCATTTTCCTCCTGTACCCGTGTGGGGGTGTGTGTGAATGGGAATCGAAAAAATATGTTTTTCTTTTGTTTTTCTTTTTCTTTTTTTTTTTTTGTTTTTTGTTTTTTGTTTTTTTTTAATAGATTTCGCAGCATAATTTTCTCTACGAGTTAAGATGTAGATGCATTCTGACAGGGCTGCAGGACATGGGCATCTGCTGGCACTGAGAATGTTTACCTGGTGTGCTTGTGTATTGGGTCAGTGTGTAAGATAGAAGTCGATTGAGAGGTGAAGTCACAAGATGTTATCTGGGTTGCATTTCAAAATACATGTGGATAAGCATATGGGCTCCTTGTGAATGCTGCTTGCCCAGGGAGAATGGAAGAAAAAAAAAAATGATGCAGGGGACCAGCTAAAAGTAGCATTACCATATGTCATGAGAATTTTGTGGATACTTCCCATAAGTTTTGCACATTCAGAACATCATACTTTTTCTTCAGATGCAGTGTAGGCTCTTTATTTCTCAACTGGCACAGTAACTGTTATGATTCAAATCAATTAGATGGTTAAAAAAAAAAAAAAAAAAATTGCATGGCTCTCCTTGATGGGCAGGTGAGAAGATGGCAATGAAAGGCCAACCCATTCGCTTGACGGGGTGGCGTTCAAATTCACCCCATGTGCCTGCGCACGAGAGAGCGGCTGCTTGAGAGCTCGTTTGAGATAAATGGAAACAGATACACAGCATGCCGCCTGCTCTCATCTGCGGAGTGCAGACACATTGCTCATTGGTCTGAGTGAAGTGCGAGTGTTGTCACGTGCTAACTCACATCTACGAATAACAACCTAACACTTTTAACACAGAATTCACATGATATGCTCTCTTCACCCAGCTGGCTTTCAGAGAGGACAGTAAAAGCCTTCGTGCCTTCGATTCTATCAATATTTACCAGACTGAAAACCTTAGAAAGGTTACAGTCACTTCTTTAAATATCAACTTTGTTGCCTTTCAGATTAGTTTATGAGATACACAAAAATCCACCGTGAGTTCAATTTCAGATGAGAAAGTTTGACTTATACAGATGTGCATTTAGAACAAGAATAGAGTAATTTGATGTTCCTTTTTGAAGAACTAAGCCTTGGTTCATCTTGAGGGTGCATGTTGTGTGCAAATATGACAGATGAGAGAATTTTGGCAGTCTGGGATAGCAAAAAATGGGGGTGAAAACCGGTGGAGAAAGAGGGAAGGGCAAAATATAACTCGTAACAAATCTTACTTATCACGCCAACATTTCAAAACATCAAATTGCGCTTGTCAGAAGCACTCCCTGTGGAGGCTTTAGAGGTGAGGAGCCAAATGCTAGCAACACCACAAAGTTTTCTTTGCTGTAGACTGGGTTGTGCTTGGAGTCAAATTTTTGCCTCTGCACACAACAGGCTCACATTGATTTATCAGATATAATGTCTATGTTCGAAATCTTACACTTTAGTGTGTGGGCAAGCTGATAAAACACAGAAAGCTGAAGCTGAGGGATTGACACTTTTAGCAGGTATTAACTCATAGTTAATACCTGTATAAGTGTTACAGTGAAAATTTGAACTAATAAGGTGGTAAGGGTAGTAGTTGGAGGTAGTTAACTGACCACTTGATTGACAGACCGTCACCCCAAAGCCTTTCTGTTGCCACAGCTAACAAGCTTAACTGTGACATGACAATGGGTTCCCTTTTCATGCCTATAATCCATAAACAGATTTGTTGCTTGCAAAGGTAAACAGTGGAATTAAAAAGTTGCACAAAGCAAATATGGAACTGATCCCCTCCCTTCAAAATAGCTAAACAAATAAAAAAAATAAAAAATACATTTGCGTAAAGTATATTTGTGTATTTAGCGTATTGCTCAGTTGCACACAACAACATAATAATTAAAGATTAAAAACTGTGAGCAGCATGAAACTAACTAACGGTCCCACACCGTGCCCTGACTATTGTGTACGGCATATGACGGCTGTGTAACTGCTGACGGATTGACTGACTTCAAGCAAGATTGGCATAAAAGCAGTTGAATAAACAAGATGCAGCCACCACTGTTGGTACCACTGATTATCTATGTAATGTCTGTTAGTAAGTTAGGGACCACAAGGTATAACAAAGCAGCCTCCTGTGCAACACAAGTAAACTCATAAATTTCTCTAACTCAAGGTGAAAAACAAACAACCAAACAAGAAAACAAAGCAAAATAAGGAAAAGCACTTCTCCCTTCGGTATCAAGGTAAAAACAAAACGCTCTTGTCTTTAAAAAAAAAAACAACAAAAAAACACTTTCTTTGAAAAGATAAACAAGAACCTGATGTAAACATTGTCTGCAATAAGTCCTGCTTGAGCATTTTCAATAGCTGGTATCTAGCAGGATTCACAGGATCTGACACTTTAGATTTGAATATTAGCAGCTTGTCTGCAACTCTCCTTCATTTCCATGCCGATATATGCGTGTGTGGGAGGAAGAGCGAGGAACGGCAATGGAGGTGGAGAGAGAGAGAAAGTGAAAAAAGAAGTGGGAGAGATAGTGAGTTAGTCAGAAAGACACAGGAAGAATAAGTCTTATCTTTTTTTTTTTTTTTTTTTTTTTTTTCACCGAGGGAGAAAACTGAGGGATTAGCCCAACGCTTTCCAACAAACACACCCACAAACACACACACAAGACAGCTTACAATTGAATTGACCATTGATTATTTAATCAGGCGTCAGCTTCAATGATGGTTTCTTTTTCTCTTCAGTAAAATTCACAGTTAAATCAGCTTTGTGACTGAACACACCCTGTAGATTTACCGCAATACTGACCACAAACAGAACATACCTATAAGATGCAATCATGCCACAAATCTTAGTGCTGAAGTGTATGGTGCACCAAAGTGCCTTTCTCTTTTTCCTCTCTAGTGTAGATAGTTGTGCACGTCTGCATGTGTGGGTGTGTTTTGAGTGTTTTCGTGTACTAACAGACTTTACCTTTCTGCAGAGAGCAGATGCTGTCTGTCTGAGGTTTTACTGCCATTTTCAAAATGCTTGGCAAGTGAAGACAGGCTACAACAGATGTGGGTTTGTCTGTTGTTCTTTTGAATTCTTGTGTTTTTCTTAACTTCATCTTCTTAAGGTAAAGGAAACTTAACTTAGCCAGGAGTTAAGTTGAATATATGGTAAGACAGAGAGAGATAAAGTGACCACTGATGTGGATGAAGCGCTCCGTTTGCCAAAACAATTCTGCTAATGAAAACGCCTAAGGCTAGAGCTCTAACACAGATTAGTCTGTCCATCATGCTCGACTTCTTGAGCTCAGAGTTCATTTCCTTTTCGGATTCTGAAAGCAGCCTGTTTTTCGTTCTGAACCTCAAAGACCGATTTCTATCCTTTTTTTAATTCCTATTTGAGGTCATTTATACAGTATGTATCTGAGGATGCCCTGCATGAGAGGAAAAAAGTGTGATACAGAGTTGTGCATCCAGATACAGCACATTCACAGGTACAGGTAATTTAGAGTCTCCAGCCCATTTAAGCAGCTTTTTTTGACAACAGAGGCCAGAATACTTGGATGTAATCCACAAGAAACACACACAACATGAAAAATACACATCTGAGAGGACCAAAGACTAAACTCATGCCGCAGGGCCAAGTGTATAAACTATGCTTATACACGAAATGTGTACGCATGTCATTTCCATGGAGGGTTCCAGATGTGTAAATCCACGGGTGGTGAGAATGTGCATAACTGCACACGTCTTTAACAGCATTCGCGCCATGTGCACACACTCTTTTGAGTCTTGGTGTGATGTTGTGAGTTGGCAAGAGGATTTTTATTTATTTATTTTTTTTTTATAAGAATGAATTTCACTCTATCTTGAGTACATGCATCATAATTATAATTGTCACGGTCTTTACATAAATGGATATACATTCATTATCTTCATAAATAAAGACCATTATTCTGTGTGATTAGCGATTGAGAATAACTTGCACCATCAGAAGTGACTGACTAACAGGTCTTTAAACTGTCACCATATAAAGGCTGTAGCAGTCCATAATGGCTGTGCCAAATCATACATGGCTGCTTTTGCATTGCTGGCAGATGAGAAATCTGGTTTCTCATCTGATTCTCTGGTTATTCTGATGTTAACTGGCTAATGAGCCACCAGAGCTCAGGCTTACAAATAATGTGAGTTTTCCTCTCTCACTTTGATCAGTCATTTCCTTTGCAGTCGGTGAAATTGCTTCAGTTGCTTCTTAAATGATTCAGCCATTTCTCCTCAAAACTAAACGAAATGCCAGTGATTGTAATTAAACCAGGCCATCACTGGTGTGATGGAAGCCCTTTATAGTAAATTGAGGGCAAGGTCTGAAGGCTAGTGCAGGTGTGCACAATTTTAGGCTGATTGAGATGCATGAGGGGAAAGACACCGAAACAGATGTACGTGGGGTTTTATAAATCTGATGAAAAGACTGCGTATGCATGTTTCCTGTGTTGTGTGTACGCAGATTACTTCACTGAAACTTGGAGTTTTATAAATTTCGCCCCAGGGCTTTCTTGCTGATCCACCTGCTGTTCAAAATAGGAGCAAGATTTCACAATGCACCCACAGACATTTGAGTGCATTTATTTCTGCCATGCCACTAAGAGCACCACCTGGCTCAAACTGCCCCATATCCAGCTTTAATTTAGCTCTGAGGGTCAGAGCAGTCAGATGTAGACCTATTTCAGATGACCTGCAGATGCTCACGTGTGATCTCATGAGCCAAAATCAAGTTTAAATATAACAAAATAGCGGTCTAAAATGGATTGTTTTTTAAAATGTGTCAACATCCGATTACTGAGTTTAATAACATGTCATAAGACCCAAGTAAGCTAAGTTAGGTAGACCTGGAAAAAAAAGTATCTTGTAATATAAAAGCAGAGCAGTAAGCCTGGAGCTTAAGTCACCTCCATTTGAGTGTGACATGACTATAATTACTGGGGCAAGTCTCCCACTATGGGGGCACTTTAATTGGAAGAACGAGCTTCTCCTGAGCTAGTGATTCTTCCCTTAAGAATATCTCTGTATGCTAAGTAGACGGTTTCGACTTTACCTTCTTGCTGTGCTTTGAGCTGAGGTGCTGGGAGCGACTGCCAGTGTTTATGTGGGTATTGAGCTGTTTGTTTGATAAACTGTTGGGTAAGCTGTGGGCGTTCGTGGAAGAGTGAAACAGACAGTCCCATCAGCAGGACGGCATCTCTCCGTGAGCTCACTCAGAGAGGAAATGTCATCAGCAGATTTTATGACTGGCGTAGAACCGTCACCGTCTTCTCCTCACTTGACTTCATTTTGCTTATCTTGGCTTTTCTATTTCCCTCTCCTGCTGCTCCTTTCCTCCGCCTATGTCTTCTCCTCTCTGCTGTTCCGTCCATTGCTGCCCAAGCCTCCTCGGCTCCTCTTTATCCCTCTCCTGTTATCTTCTGCTGTCTTATTTCCTCCTTTCTGGTCCAGTGCGCCCAGGACATTGGTACAGAGCAAATGGGACACATGCCAGAATAAAAAGGCCTCAGGTGGGACAGGGAGATGCTTAGGCAGAGTGTCAGCTTATTATTTGTTCTCCCCTGAATGGTGTTTTTCTGTCTGTTGTTTTGTCGCCTTCCCCATGAGGCTCGGTCACGTCGCTCTGTGCTGAGGGGTCAGCAGGGTCAGTCCCGCCCAGCTCTCTGTCACTCCGTCCACACTTGTTTACAGCTTTTACTGTTGGCATAGATGAAACTCCCATGGGGCTGCAGACCAGCACACATACACTTTCACACACACTGGGGGGAAAAAAATGCACACACACACATACACAGAGTAGCTAGAGCTATAGACAAGGTTGCCATGGTAACAGTCATTCCTGCCTCTGCATCTGAACACCTATACAGTGTAAGCACATGTAAATGGTAAATGTATCCATGCCCAGCGAAGGAATGAACGAGCAGACCAATACAAATATTTGCGTGACTGTGCTTGAGGATTTTCATGATTTCTCCGCAAGCTCTGCGCTGTGAAAGACCCCTTTAAAGAAATCTCCAGCTCAAGCCAAAATTGTGTAGAATTAGAGTTTATTTTTTCAGTTTAATGTTGAAAACCTTAGTTGGTAGTGCTGTAGCATCTTGTTTTGGATTGTGTCTTGGCTGGAATGGGTTATTAACCAGAGCTGGTGTTTAATTTAGCTGCAGAGGAACATTAGCTGTCAGAAAAAAACTCTCAGGCAGAAGGTGGAAGTGGTAAGATACACCCTGCTGCCTCATCTCGGCTCTCGCAGCGTAACAAAATGCACATCCAAATGTGGGGTGGTGAAACTTGAGCCAAATTTTAATCAGCGATGAATAACTTTTGATGACAGATTTAGAAGTCTCCAGAGTTGTTTTATTCATTTTGAAATGTGCAAGAAGTGAATACGTCCATTATGGTGTATGTATTTAAAAAAAAAAAACTTCCTGGCTTTGGGAGGATTTTTTTCTCACTTTAATACTCTTGCCAAGGCATTTTGTCCTGCACCAGAATAGAAATGGAAAATTGACAGATGCAGGGTGGTGAAATAAAACATTGAGGACCTGACACTGACAGTAACTGATATAATGGTCTCACTACAGAGGCTTCCTCACCCTTTCAGCCCAGACTTTTATCTAATATGTGAGAGACAGGCGTTTGGTTTTCTGTCATCTTTTAATAGATTAAGAAAATTGGAATATTTAAGGCAAAAGAACTGTTTTAATGATGTTGGGAGTTAATCTAGCTGTTCTTTGAGGAAGATGCCTATGTTTACGGAATTATTATTAGTGTTTTACAATCTACAGCTTGTTTAAATAAAATCATTTTGATCATTCCTCGAGGATTTACTCAGTCTAAATTAGTTTACATGTCTGCAAACACTGTTTTATTAGTGTTTGCTCTACATTCGTTTCTGATCTGATCTTTGGTGTTTTTTTTTTTTTCAAAAACTAATCAAGCTGGTTTTCCTTTCTTCCTCTCCATCTGTTTTCTCAGCATTTGTCAGAGCTGTTGGCAGTGGTGCGTCTTCCCTTCATCCACCCGTCCTACCTTCTGAACGTGGTGGATAATGAGGAGCTGATCAAATCATCAGAGGCATGTCGCGATCTGGTCAACGAAGCCAAGCGTTACCACATGCTGCCCCATGCACGACAAGAGATGCAGACACCCAGGACTCGACCAAGGCTTTCTGCTGGTAAACACACACACACACACACACAAAGACAGGGACAAACATTTCAGCCCGGGCGACAGTAGAGCAAGGCGGTGGGGACATGACCTGCTTCCTACTGATGTAATTGACCCAGAAACACCTAAAAACAATCATACACTACCAATTTTTTACACAGGTCAGGACTCCACAAGTTAATCCTGACTCGCCATCATTTCATATTAATATAATCCTACAAGCAGAAAAATTGTGATTTGAAAACGACTTCACCAAATGTTTTTCTCACGGGTGTTGTACTTGCACAGCGCGCACAGAGGTATTGCGTCACATTTCCAGATGACAGTTGGTTTTCCTTTCCACAGTCAAACGGACTCAGAAGCTAAGCCTGATTCAGGTGTGCTCTTTGGCAGCCAAAATGGTACATAAACATGTAACAACTTTTTAACTCTAGCTATGCACAGTTGGTTCTCCACTCACTTGGTAAGGAGCCGACCAACCGTTCCCTGTCCGACCACTGCCGATATCCAAGCCATCACAGGACATTTTTGTCTGCATTGTTAAAATCAAAGAATCATTTGTGTAAATTTGTAGGCGCCTGCAAATTGTGCTTGGCAATAATATTTTCCAGGCCAGGACCCTGCTCTTTCCCCCTGTAAAGAGCTGCCTAATTATAGTGTCTGCATGGTATTACGAGCTTTGCACCAGCACACCTTCCCATTCAGCACAAGTTATTTTCTGCTTGGTAGAATAAAGATAATTGCCTAACAAATGGCATTTTATTGAGAGGTCAGTTTACCAGCCAGCTCTGTTGGCCAGTCTGTTTACTTGCCCATAAACAAACAGAGGGGAAATTGTGTTATGTTAATATTTTTGCATCTTTAATTGCCTGTAATATCGTCACAGGAGGCATTGTAAAGAATTATTTTCCCCTTGAGAACAGACATATGTACCATAAGTGTGTAGCAGTCTCCCATTCCTCATCCTTGATTCTTCAGGAGTTTCTCTTTGTTCTCAGCAGTTTCTTGAAGTGTTTTCTGTCAAGGCCTATTTTATATTGTTTGGTATGTGCATATCTTATACATCCTACAGCCCCATTATGCAGGCCGAAGTGTGTATTGATTCTCTGCAGCTTTTGGCTCTGTACAACAGAATTATATAAAAGCTGCAGGAATGAATACATTCATGATGCATTATATGCCGATGGCTCATTGTATAAAAAATATATATACCATTTCCCGATCAAGATTGGAATTCCTCTGAAGCTAAAGTTCTTGTTATGACTAAGTGTTTTATTAGTGCGTCTGTGTGTCAGCTTCATAATGCAAAGTCCAAAAAACTGTGTTCTTATGCACTTTACCTGGTATACAGATGAATACAAATGGTTCTCTATATTTTGTGTAGTCCTCATTTTTGTGAGGTGTGTATTCCTGGAGGCCTGAATGTGTTTCTGATGCGTGTGCATAAAGTGTAGTGGTGGTGATTGAGTGTATGTATGTGTTGCTCTGCCATCTGCTGCATTGGACAGGGTGGGCTTGACGCAGCAGGGTGCATGGTCACTGGGATTGCAGAGTAGATGTGTGGCCTAGCACGTGGCCACGCAGGACAGTGAGAAAGATTAAATAATGACTGGAAGGAGAGCTCGAGGTTGTTGGAGAGTGTGGTTGCCACACATAAGACAGCAAGGTCGAGGGAGAACAGGAGGCGAGGTCGGGATGTGGTCAGAGAAAAGGAGGGAGAGAAGGACCCAGGGGGATCAGAAATGAAATTTGAAGGGCAGACGTTTGATTGAGTTTATTCCTTGAGCATGTGTCTACTTGTGTAAGCAGTAAGTGAGTTTGTGTGTGTGTGTGTGTCTTTTGTGTGTATTTTGAATGTGCGTAAGCAGATGGGGCACCACCTGAGCTCGGTTGATAAGTCTGTCAGGCGGAAAAAGAAAGGAAAACTGCCATCCGTGAAGCACTTCTTGCTGAGCACAGTCAATCTGTGAACTTGTTAGTCGCGTGCGCACGTGGGTGCATTATGGGGAGTGTGTTTGTGCTTATACTTCATGTGTGTGTGTGTCTGTGTGTGGACACGTGTCAGTGCCATTTGCCCTGATTTGCACTGAACTTTTTCACTCGTGAAATTTAGATAACATTCATTGTAGTTGAATTGACATTCTCTCACATTAGGACTTAAATTTGTTAGACTGATGAGTTGGGATCACTCAGAGTCACAGTGCAGGTGGACTATTGTGATATAAAAGTTTAAGAGTGGAATTATATCTATGATTTATCAAATGATATTTGATAAACAGATGACTGACACATCAATTGTATAAAATTTCTCATCTATTTCTACCCCAGGAAAAAAAGATGAGTTTCCTTAATTGTGGAATATGTCTCCGGTGGAAAAATGATATAATGATATATCCCTAAACTTGTATTAACTATCAGTGGCTGACTGATCCACAAGACTAAGAACAATTTTGGCATTAACTCAATGACACATGATCCCAATAATAATAAATGTCCAATGTTCTCCCTTCCTTCACTCCATTTTGTCTTCACCAGCTGTGTTAGTAGCCTGTCGCTACAAACTTTTCTGCTTGCCACTTGGTCTCAAGCAAGTATGGTGCTGCTGAAAATAGTTCCCTGCCATTGGAAACAATACTGCTGAGAGAGCAGTGAGTGGAAATTTAAAACAGTAAAGGTATGGGACGTAAAACTTCACCAGTTAATTAGAAAGACGCTAAAAGGCTCAGAGCTGAGGGAAGTACAGAGTCGGTGATCAATCTCTATGGGTTCTTCATTACAAGTGACACATTTCGCACTACATGTAGTCACTTTATCCACTCTTAATAAAGAAAAGCTGATTAGAACAGCTGTAAATATCGCATTATCATGATAAAAACCTTGTGAATTATTTATGGTCACAGAAAAGGTGCCTGCAGAATTTCCCAAATACTTTATTTACTGGTTTCATATTTTTTTCCATATTAATCTCATATATCATGTCAAGGATTAGAAATCGTTAATATGATTTTTAATGGCCTATGAATATACACTTTCGAGCTTGGTCATAGGATGGCATGGCATGAGATTGTTTGTGCTGCGACAAAAAGACAGACATTTCCTCAGTTGTTGCTCCATTAGCTGGAATCTCTAAAAATGGTATTTCTATTAGAGCTAAATAGAAACAGCCAGATGTTTTTCACATACCAGATAATTGTCTTATTTACTCAGGTTTTTTTTTTTTTTTTGCTTACATAGAATCATGCGGCGCTGCATTGTTGTAAATTTCTGTCCTCACTTAATTACCCAGTTTTTAGTGAGGGATCATTTTTATGTCAGTCACTCTGAGTCTCAACATGTCGCCACATTATTTCAGCGTGTGTGCTCTTGTGCAGTTAATTAATAAAAAATAAAGAAATAAAAGTAAACCGTGAATGGGAAAGGTTACAGTTTTTTTGGACTGCAGTGGATAACAATGATGACCACCATTTGGACAAAGCAGTTTTTCTCTGGATTACAAGACTAGAGTTGTAAAAGGGTAAATAAACTACCACATTACGTTTATTTCAGTCTCACTGAGTGAAAATGAGACAGAACTGTCGCTTTTTACATCTATGTTGAGTGGATGCAATGCCCATTTTTATTAGATACTAATTAAGAAAAGCAAAAAGATATTCAGCACAGAGATTGGGTGTCTGTATTCTTCACTTGTAAGTATAAAGAACAGTTAGTGTGCTTGGCTTTTTGTGTGAATGTACATATGCCGAGAAAGCATTATTGAATTGATTTTTTATTTTTTATTTTTATTTATTTATTTTTTTTTACATAAAGTGAACTTGGATGTGATTATTAGGTGCTGCTTATTTTTGCCTTTGTGTCTCAGTTATCTCCTGCAAAAGCACGGGGGGATGTAACTAATGGCTTTTGTCAAAGCCTCTTGTCTCCCTTGTTTGGCTGGAGAAGAGTCTTGGGTAAAGTGAAAACGGAGTGTCTTATAATGAATCCATGGTGTTTTGCATGGTTTATGTGTATCCATTAGCTGCTAATTGGTTAATTAGAGTGTAGATGTGCATCTGATTAGCTGTCATTAGACTTTGCAGGGGATTGGAAGGTTTTAACAGCCGCTGGTGCTCGGATTGGAATCACAAAAATTTTCGTCTAAACATATAAGGCAGACGCTGTTTTTGACGATTTAAAATCCATATGTGTGTGTTTTCCATAAGGGAAAAAGAAAAGTTTTAGTGTATATAGCGTTTGTGTGTGTGTGTGTGTGTGTGTGTGCGCGCCCAGACAAAACCATGCATTAAGTCCCCCCCCCCTTTTTTTTTTTCCTCTCCACATGGGTCACTGAGCATAGCTCAGATGAGGGTGGCGAGCGTCATGGCAAACTGTTAACTCAACCCAGCCAAGTGGAATAGCACTCAAACAAATGAGCTGTAATGACAAGAAGATGCAGGGGTCCAGCCTCACATTGTTTCTCTGTTTCACTCACATGCACACGGGACACAAAAACATAAACGCAATTGTTAAACATTTAATTACAGACAGTGTGGGAGACGATCCTCAAGCAGCAGCTCTCTCACTTTTCATTCGTCTTTTCACACTCACGTCCACTCTTGTCCACTTTATCATCTCTGATCAAATGGAAAAGCTAACAGCTATAGTTACAAATTCACAGGCACAACATTGAAGGCAACCGAAATACCGGTTTCAATATGCATATGAGTTTGTGTTTTAGTAGTTATACATCACTCAGTTTAAAGCTCCCTCAAGCAAGATTTGTTTTTCCAAAACCGAGATCAGAACCTTACCATGTGTTTTTCCCTAAATGACTAGAAATGTTGATATCAAACATTATTGACCGTTTTACATTCCCGCCACATAAGGAGGCCAAATAAAGCGCTGTGCTGTCTTTGTGGTGGTCTAAGATGGCTGGATCTCATTAAAGCGGCCTGCACAATAGCTTGGCTTGCGTCCACACTTTGGATAATAAAACCAGGCTGTTCCATGAGGTCCGAAGCCTGTAGGCGCGACAATCATCTACTCATTCACACCTCTGATGGCCAGCAGCTCCTTGGGGAGGGGCTTTAGCATGCCACCACCGCAAAGAAAAGAGAACAAGATTCACACCTTGTAAGGAGAGCGAAAAAGATCATCAGCTGACTTTCCTCTCAAGTCTGCCACCGACTGCTTCTGGCTCGGGTCCGATTAACGCTGTTTTGCCGATTGCCTTAACGTCTCCTTTCCTTTGTTCGAGTGATATTCGTTTGCACTGACAGTGGCCCTTTTTCATGCAGTAATTGAATTTATTTGTCATCTGTCTCTCGGGCTGCACAGCTTCAACGCTAACCATTAAGCAAGGCGATTGCTACAGGGAAAACTGTCAGCAGTTTCGAGAGACAATTTTAAGCTTTTCCTTTGTTATGTCAGGACTTTGTTGATTATTGTCCTGTTCTGTGTGATTATTCAGCCTGGTTTGTCTTTTAGAGCCAATGCAGCGTGAGATTAGTCTGTTTCACCTCTCAAACTGGAAAAGCAGGATGCAGAGGGATGTGCCAGAAACGTCTTAATCGCTCTATGTGAAGTGTGCCCTTCAGCGGATCCTCTTCCGATTTTATTTCTGGAGTCTGAGATTGTATTCGACGGAGAGAGGGAGAAAGAAACAGAGCGGGCACACCAGGAGAGAGCGAGAGCTGCATGCAGCGATTCACCAGAGAACTGGAGTATGAGTTTCTAATATTCCTGTGGATATCATTGAAATCTCAGGCAAAAGCATCTATCTCGTCTCATAAATGTAACTTGGAACCAGTAAATCCAGATTAGATAACCTTTGCTTGCAATGTCTGCAAGGGCTGCAGCCAAAATTAAGGTTCCATTCGCTTGACCTTTTGACTAGTGACTACTGTCAGGCTGAGCTGCTGGGGGGGAGGGAGAATGGGAGGCTGAAACAGGTGAACCACTGCTGCTGCCAGAAAACTCGACTTGTTCATAGAGCCACAGTTCATGCTTAGACCCAAGCGAGCACCATTTACAGGAACATGGATCAGCGTCAGCATCGCTCATACCACATCTGCCACTTTGACCTGCTGTACCTTCTGCAAAGCTGGAAAGCTGCTTCTCTGTCATCCAATATTCAACAGGCCGAGTGAATCTGGCTCGAGGTTTATCATTGCATTTTCTGATGGTGCATATTTGATTTTTCAGGCTGTGGGCATGCACGTATGCCCATCAGGTCATGATGTACGAGATTCATGTGTTGGAAAGATAAAAGGTTCTTCTTGCCAAATGAAAAGAAAAGATTCCCGGGGTTGTGTCATTGTCGTGGAGATGTTGTTGTGTTTTCTTATGTGTTTTTGGTTATTTGAGATGGTGCCAATATCTGTCCCTTTAGATTTGTGTCATTATTCTAATAGAAGGAATGCAGTGTGATGTAAAATTCAATTTGTGCTGCTCACAGCATTGAACATTATATTTAAAAAATTCAGCAGGATCTTTTTCTTCACTACAAAGTTGTTGCACCAAAAACTGTTCACAGCAAGGTATGAGATTATCCTCAGTGTAGGGGACACTGTTTCTGCAGAGGCACAACACTGTTGAGTTTTTTAAATTCAATTTGCCAATGCTACAAAGCTCCCCATACCCAATTCAACCACTCTTATTGTTTTGGGGTGATGGTGAAAATCTCCTCAAATACCTCAGAACTGAACATAAGTAAATGCCACTAAAGGCAAGATGATAATTTGAGTTCACAAAAGTGCTTTTCTTAACCTCCTAGCATAAAAGACAATCACAGGAGCCCATTATTTAGGCACAACACACAACACACAGGCACACAACAGTGCACACAGGCACACAACAAACTGCGACAAAAACCGCAACAGCAAAATGCCCTCATGGGACGCAAGCATTTCACATCATGCACGTTGTACTGTCCTTCTACCCTGACGTTATGTGGAAGCCTTTGGCCCCTGATTTTCACCATAGCAAATTAACACCCTGGGAGAGAAATGATGGGATTAGAAAGGAAAAAAAGCGAGAGAGAGAGAATAGAGAGAAGCAGCTGAGATAAGAGGAAATGGTAATGGACCAGCAGTGAGATATAAATGGCTCTGAGCTCTGAGAGACAGACTGCCGGTGTCACTGTGGCTGTGATACCCACTAAGTAAAAGGCCCAGTTATACACTAAAGGAATATATTTAAACATATAGGCCCTACTGAGGAAGCTAGCAGTCTGACGTTTAGATTCCTCAGTAGGGCCTGTAGCAGGGCCGACATTTTTACTTTGCGCTTGTTTTGGTTTTAAAACTCCATTAATTGATAACAAATGAGAAAATCAATGGAAAATTTTGATTTTATAACATCCTAGTATTTGATTTGCCTTCCTTTAACTTTAATGAAAGCATATGACAGACTTGAGCAGGCATGTGGTCCACAACAGGACTTCTTAGTCTCTTTGCTGTTCAAGCTTTTCTTGCAAGTCTTCACAGTGCTTTGCGGCTCGATATGCTGCTGTGGTATGAATCCTTCTCCACAAAATAAAGCCTACAACATATTTCTGAAGACGTGCTTCTTCTCCTTGATCAGGGTGTCGTCAATTCATGCAGGTGTCAAACTGCAGAGTAGCCAAAATACCCCCGACCTGAATAGCCCCCACCCCACCAACCGTGGTATGCTGGCAGATGGATGCATTTTTTGTCTCTCCTTTCTCACTCCTTCCATAAACCCCTCTGTTCCTGACATACATCTCAAATTTGGATTCATCAGTAAATAGGACTTTCTTCGTGCCATCCAGTGTGAAAATCTGGTGTTTACTAGCCCACCCCATGCATTTGGCCTTGTTTCCCCTCCTGAGAGGTGGTTTAGAAAACCGCTATCAGGCCTGTGAGACCACAACAAGACAGCCTTCTTTTGAGAGGGCTTTTGCTCACTGCAGTCTTAAGTTCTTTATTTAGCTAATCCAGTATCTGATGAAGTTGCTTTTCTCTCTCTTAGGGTCTAACGTATGCACTCCATTGATCTTCTGATGGTGTGGTCACTTTTGGTCTACCTGATTGTGATTTGGATGCATTTGAGCAAGTCCCGCAAGCACTTTAGAGCACCACGCACTGCCCCATTTAGGCCAGTCATGATTTCATGGAAATCAGACCTTTTAGAATTTGATTTATTGTGATTGCTGACCCCGAAAAAGTGTAATGTTGAACCCTCAGATCCTCTGATTATACCTGGATTTGCATAAAAATATTAGATCAGAAATTCCGCACATACTCTGTGTGTGATGACTGTTTTTCATTGTCATTATTTTGATTTATGAGTAAATGCCTGCTGGCTTAATAACTTGGTCCTAATTGGTGTCTATACCAACTTTAGGGCTCTCAAGTTGTCTAAGAGATTTAAAGTCCCTTTTCAGTTTATTGCTGTACGTCTCCTTTTTTATGACAAGTACAGATTGAAACATGAACATTCACAAAGGCTTTGGCTCAATGATGTACTTCATTATACTATAAGATCAGTCAAATAACAGTTTGTATAGTCAGTCCTTAATGGTTTACGCTTCTTTTCATTATTATCGTAGAGGAATTTACGTAGGTTTGCATCCAGGTATTTACAAATGAATCAAAGGAATCCACAGATACCAATTAAAAAAATCTGCCACATCTCATCAGAAAAAAAATACATCAGCTCTGTAAGGATACAGTGGGGACCATATTTAGAATTTATAATATTTCCAGCTAAACCTGGCAATAATCGGAAGGTCTGGGAATACAGAAACACAAGAAGTTATGTCATGTCAACAATAAATGGTATAAATGATAATTGTGGGAAAGTGAAATGCAACTAATTGCAAAGCACAACAATAAACCGCCATTTTGGGAATGATCAGGGTCCCTTGGCCAATCTGTGTCTATTAGCATTGGAAGTCCTCTATCTGTTGGCTACAAGGGCAAAGCCCACTCTATTCTGACATATATATATTTGTTACCAAGATGCAGTGACTCTGTCGCTGATTTGGTAGCTGCTATTCTATTTACCTTGTAAACAAGTTCTGTACACATACTCTCTGGGCTTAATGGATGAATATCTGAAGTAAAGTTTAACCATTATTTAATAATAGACTATTCTGTCGACTGTTATAAACTATCTACTCTGTGATAGCAGAGTTGACTTGTTTTAAATAAAGTTTTAACTTGAACTCAAGAAACATTTAAATCATTGTTAACTAGGGAGGTTGAGTCATGGCATTGATGTCACTGCTTTTATCATGCTGAGCAAGTCCCAGGCACTGAAGTATCTGCATTGGTACATCTCGTACCATCCATGCCAATCCCACAGTGTTCCTTTGACTGTTCCCAAAAATAGCTGGTTGAAGTAAGGTCACCATGGCTCAAAACTTGGGTAAAAGGTATGTAAGGTGAAAAAAAACAGGACCTAGAGAAGGAAGATGAAATGGACCAAATATTGCAGAAAGAACAAAGATCATTGGGATTTGAGAGAGCAAGACGTGAAGATAAAAAAGAGAGAGAGATGGAACGAAGTTCCCCGTTGGGCAGCCAAAGAGAGACAGGAAGAGTGAGATGTTAGCCGTGGGGTAAAAAAGAAGAGGAATAAGGAAAGCAGGGTCACAGCATGGGGCAGAGAGCAAGGAGACATATAACAAGGTGAGATAAGGCCCAGTGTGACAGCTGGGAAGAGGAAATGACAGATTCTTTCCATTGTCCTCATATTTCCATCAACCTTTTCTTCTGGAGTGACTCTACACGTGTGTGTGTGTGTGTGTGTGTGTGTGTGTGTGTGTGTGTGTGTGTGTGTGTGTCTCTCCACAGTGAGGAGCCAGCTTGCTCCAGCACGTAGGAAAACATGGGCAGTGTGCTCTTGTCAGAGATAGGTTTCATTTAGTTGAAGTTGAGTTGTGTGGAAGCAACACTCAGAACTGTCAGTGGGTGTGTGCATGTGGGTGTGTTTGTGTGTCTGTGTGTGTGCGCCTGCATGTCACGCACTGTGGGTGGGCATCAACTTCAATTTGCGATTCAGCTCTTACACATGCCTGTCCGTTGCTCAGAGCACATCCAATTCACAGTTTGGGATGTCTGAAACGGCCCTCTGAGGGCCTGAATAGTGGGTTCAGTCCAGATATTGCCATTGTACACGGAGTTGTTTGTTGCTTTCAATTTCTCAAATAGCTATAATAATGTTTCTATTCATCTATTCGAAATGACAAAGCCAGTCTTATCACTCCTGCATCAAACAGCAGACGGACAAATGACTGGATGCTCAGGGAGAGTTCTATTGGTGGAGTCCAGACAGAGCCAAAGGAGAGTTCATAATTGAATATTGGACTTCAATTTAATCTGGTGGACACAAACATGCCTACAAATGAATGCTAATGCGCTGCTTTCTCTGCTGAATGTGTAAGTAAGAAACTATTTGTCACCCATTTAGCTTGATTACCTTTAAAGGTAATAGTGCTGTTTTTACAGCTTGCAAATGCAAGTTTAACGGCAATATGGATTTCAAACTCAACCTTGGTTCACAGCCAAGACTTGGCTACCTTCTGTCACTGCTTTTTTTTTTTTTTTTTTTTCTTTCAGGAGCTTGATGCTATCAGGATTTGTGTTTCTGGTCATGCATGTTTCTATCTTTCTTTTTTTTTGTCCCTTTCTACTTTGCAAAATTCAAATATAGCAGAAATAAAACAAAAGGTCAGTAACAATGAGGAGGAAACATTTTCTCCTCAAACTGCCATGGGTATAAACTCTGTCAAGCTGTCAAGTCTTGGTTATTCCTTCATCCCCAACCGTCCATCTCATTCGATCCCGAATCCCTTCGTCCCTCTACCCAGCTTCCCATCAAACCTGTGACTGACTGACAGCTGTCCCTGTGTGGCTTTGTTGTCTGAGAACAGTCACGCACATATACACACCCACACAACCATCTGATCCGATGCCGTGACTTCCTGTCAGTGATGCCGCTCTCTTTGTTTTGTTGCGTTCTGACAGGCCAGTGTTGGGTTGTGTTAGCTTGTGAATGTGTTCAGGGCTTCGGGGGTCAGAACCGTGCAGCAGCTTCAGCCCCCAGATGTTGGTCTCTTCCTGACGTGTCTGACCAAGTGGACAGCACTGAGATTAGCCCTGCACATGTGCACGAGGTGATGATAAAGCCCTGCATGATGGAGCTGAAAGTTCATTTTCTGTGGTTGCCCTAATGAGTCAGTTTGGGGGTTTAAGATGGTTGACTGGAGAAGCAACATTCATCGGATAAATGAGAAAAGAAGCTGTTCTGTATTGGTCTGTCTTTTCATTTTCAGACGAATTCTGGAAATTCTTTGCTCCATTTTCTCATTGAATAGTATGAACAGTGTACATATACCAAATCAAACTTGAAACAGTACAATATTGATTGACATTGATGCAGGAAAAAGAAAATCCCAAATTGATTCAGACACAGACACAGAAACTTTGCCAAGTTAATAGAGACAGTCAATATCAACAAACTGAAACTGAAGCTAATAGCATGAAAGAAAAGGAGATGAAAAGAGATGAAAATATAATCCTATAAAGACAGAAAACACAGTCAAACTTTTAAAATCCAATAAAGTTGAAAAATAGTGTGTGATAAAGAGAAATAGAGTACAAACACGTACAGCAATAGCTGCAAACTAATCATGAGGAAGAACAATAGTGGAACAAAGTCAATATAATTAATGTGTGTGTATGGGTTTAGGCATGGTTGGAGACTCATGAGAGAGAAGACAAACAGGCCATTTTCTCTCTCTTTTTTTTTTTTTTTTTATAAAAGAGAAGACACTGTAGCTGTGACTGTCCTATAAAATCCACTCCCATTTATTAGCTGCATATCCAAGGTCTGTTGGAGGTCTTCTGTGAGGCTCACAGGCTGGGCCGTGATGGCACGAAGCTGCGAAAACTGGCCCATGATGGGAACGGGTTCAACTCAAATCTCTTTTAGCAGCGCTCCAAGTTCACACATCTTTCACACGCTGCCAGAAAGGCCAGCGACTGCTCCACCTTCAGTATTTTGTCATGATTGTCTTTTGTGTGTGTGTGTGCGGACCAGACTTTTGCTGCAGTGACACAGTCACAATATGTCCTTGAGCCATTGCTTTCTTTTTCCGTCCTGCGCAGAGGAACACTCTTAAAGTCACACCGGGGAAAAGAGGCAGCCCCCTTTAAGCTGTCCACTAAGTCTAAGCTGTATGTCCACGATATGTCCGAGGCAGTGCTTACTGCTCTGTCTGTTTGCTCATCCTTAGTAAAGCCCATTGTAGTTTTTGTGTGTTTCTCCTCGTTTGCCCTTTTTCTTCTTCCTTGAGAAAAGCTCTGCTTTACCAGCTTTCAAAAAAGGGGACTTAAGGGGGTAAAAAAATAAGGGTATAGTTTTTGTTAACAGAAAGAAGCAGAAGGAAAAGACGGCCACCTTTGTATGTTCCCATCAGAAGAGTATGTGTAGAAATGTATCCATCCAGGCAGGTGAGCCAGTGGTTAGTCCTGGCTTAGACAGCGGGAAATGTTGCTGTCCTTCCTTGTCTTTTTTTTTTTTTTATATCTCATTTCCTTGTTTCCATGTCTCCCTCATCCCCCCTCCTCTCTCTGGTTTGCATCCCCCTGCCCGCTTTCCTGCTGCTTACAAACACACAACTCATTTCTGCCTGGTGGCTCATCATCTTGTCTGTTCATTGGAGCCCGCCGCTGAAGACAGAGAGAACCTGGGACACGCATGTGGCAACCTGCCAACCTGTTTGTGTGTTTTGGATCACTGGTGTCTTTATCCAGAAGCTCTGTGTGCGTGTGAGTGTTTACGCGTGTGTGGCTGAGAGCAGAGATCAGGTGAAGAGTGCTTAAGTATCTTCTTAATCACACTGTGTGTGTGTGTGTGTGTGTGTGTGTGTGTGTGTGTGTGTGTGTGCCATATCCCCACATACAAATGCACACAAATTGACTCTTTCTTATTGATTTTGTGATTCTCTTATGCCCCGTCCAAACAGTGTATGTTTTGTTGTGAGTGTGTGGACAGGAAATGTGTAGGTTAAAGCAGAATAAGACAGCTTGGCAGCAACTAGAAAAATGGCAGTCGCATCAGTCATGGAGATTGAGTTTTACTTTGCCATTTATCTTAGTAGTTTCCTGTGACTAAGAGGAAACTTTTCTATTTTGCATTTGGTTTTACATTTTCTGACAAGCTGATTGACTCAGGGAAAGCCAAGGCCTTCTGAATTCAAAATAAAAGACTTATAATGTGCAATAATAAGTCTTTTATAAACACTCAAGCCTATTATAAAAGACAGTCTAGGTGTGACTGTGTTTTCTTGCTCTCAGGTGGCTTGTCAAGGTTCTTGTCTGAAAATAAAAAGGTTCATAAGATGTTTTTACTTTCAACTTTGCCATATATAAACACTTAAACATGCTTGAAGCCAGAAAACATTATGCTTCCTCTTTAGTGAAGCACTGAGGCATCTCAAAGGGGCCTTGATTCAATCTTGGGCCCTATTTACTGTTAGTCCTAAATATTCTTTCTCCCATCTTCTTCTTTTTCGTCCTCCATCTGCCTGTCATCCTCCCTTGTCCTTTGTCCTCTAGGTGTAGCCGAGGTGATAGTTTTGGTGGGAGGGCGCCAGGCAATTGGAATGAACCAGCGTTCCTTGACAGCAGTCACCTGTTTTAACCCCCAGAACAGTAAGTGGTACCCGCTGGCCAGCCTGCCCTTTTACGACCGCGAGTTCTTCAGCGTTATCTCAGCAGGCGACAACATCTACCTGTCAGGTGAGTTAAATCAACTACACCAGCAGCTTAATTGTAGCTTTCCTCTCACAGACATTCAGTGGCACAGAGCAGTAGGACAGAAGATCCCATCACTTTGTCATGTTGCGAGAGGTTATCACAACATCCAGGAAGATCTTATCTTAACTTTGGGAAAAATAACTTGCTATTCAAAGGAAGTGCTGTCCTGTAAAAATGTGATGTATATACTCTAAGGTCATTTAGTCACACTTGATAAGATGAAGGATTCTTCAATAACACTGAATTGTCTGTTAAAGGAATGTAATGGTGCTGTCATTCGGCAACGAGCATCTTGAAACTAAACTTCTACCTTGAGTGGAGTTCAACATTCATCCTTGATCTTGGAAATAGAAGTTGACAAAATAAAGTTGCCTGAAAAAACGCTCCAGAAGTGCTTAATGGGCCTTGCTGTGAGATTATTTTGCCATCATACACTGAGTTATTTCTTTTACTTATTTTGCTTCCAGCAACTGTGGCGATGTTAAATGCAAGCATGCAGGAGCCTTACACATTTAAAAGTGAACCAGCAAACTTCTCATCCCTGAGCCCTTTCGGAAAAGTTGCTTGCATCATGAAGCAAACATCTCAAAATGTGGCATTCAAGAAATCTTAAGCAGGGCATTGTAAGCCTATTATGGATATAATTCAGCAAAATGGAGCTCCTCAGGTCATCACCCACTTCCTGTGACCTTTGCAAACAGTAAAATAGTTGTGAAAGGCTGGCTGTCCAGAGAGCGTACTCATCTGTTGATTTGAAAGTTTTTCTTTGGCCAGTGCTGTAGACAACTTTGTCTTTCTTTTCATAAGAGTCTTCAATGAAAAGAATGTCTCTTCTATTTATGTTCTGTGGAGCTTTTTTTTTTATTTATTTATTTTAGGCTTTTTCCCCTGTCTGGCTCTACAGTTGCTGCAGTGTTCTGCAGTTTATTTTGTTCCGTAGTGGCACACTGTGCACTCTGTGACTCCTTCAATGAGACACCTTTAAGTTTCTCCTCCAGAGGTAGACTGAATTTCTCCCTCCATGGTCCATTTGTGTGAGAATCCTGCATGGTACTCAGACCTTGACATTGCACTGTAGAAATGCAACAGGATTTGTCCTGCGTGTACCTTTCCTCTCCCTCTTTTCATATAAATGTAAATTTGTGTTTGGGCATTGGAACAGGTCTGCATGTGTCCACTGGGAGTCAGACAGCCGACAGGGAAATCAGAGGAGTTCTAGCTAGCCAATCAATGGGCTGCAGTCTGTAACCTTCCTCATACTCAGAGCAGGGTCACTGAGTCACGGCCAGTGTTACATGTCAGGCTACACAGCTAACAGGGATGCTTTGAAGAGAGCTGAAACGTGCTGTTTTTTTGTATGTTTGATTGACTAGTAAATTTTGGACCAAAAATTTGAATTAAAAAATAACAGAAATAGTCCCAAGACAAAAAAACGTGTTTCAGTGTCCCAATATTTATCCTGCAATTGATGCTGAGGCTTTGCATATAACAGCCATGCTCCAGTATGAACCGAGCTGTAATTCCGGTATTGAGAGCTACAGGAACTCGTCAAGACGAAGTAACAAAGGTTACTTTTGCACTCATGTTTGAATTTCTGCAGCAGAACTAGTGACGAGTTAAAAAATGACAATGGCATTTGAGACACAATTTTCACACACGAGGAAACAGTCATCCTGTCATTCTTTGAATTTCATGTCGCGACGCTTCCTGTATATTTTATGGGATGTAATAAGTGAACAATGATGTGAGAAAGGAGAGAGAGGACACCACAATACGTTTCCATTTGACAGTCCACTGAGTTTCATCTGTTTACAGTTATTTCTCTTTTAGAAAAATAAAATACGATGAAACTGTTTGTTGCGGGCAAGCTAGCAATATAACAATAACATATTTTCCATACATTTTTTTCCATTCATTATCAGTGTAGTAAATGTCCATTCTATATCCTAATGCTGATATTAGAGGACTCACAGCCTGTCTATCCCACAGCTAGTCTTTATTTATCTGGTTGAAATGCGGGTAAAGGTCCTGTGTTTCCCAAAAGCTTCTTTGTTTCCATCCACGCCGATAAGCCTTCTTCTACACATTTCAGGTGGCATGGAGTCAGGTGTGATGGTGGCTGACGTATGGTGCTACATGTCCCTGTTGGACAACTGGAATTTGGTGTCTCGGATGACTGTGGCTCGCTGCAGACACAACAGCCTGGTGTACGACGGCAAGCTCTACACCATCGGAGGACTGGGTGTATCGGGGAACCTGGACCATGTGGAGAGGTAAGAGTCATTCCAACTCAGCAGCAGCGTGTCTCCAAACCCCTCCAGCAGCTCCCAGGTGGTGGCTGCACCATGCCATATAGCTCTAACCCCAATTTGAAAGCCATCTCTGCTCACACATGTGGATGATTGTACAAAAGTAGGTGGATGCTGAGCAATCCTGTTTGGGCAAATAAATATTCACACTGCGCAGTGAAACCTGGCAGATGGTGTGGCATGCAGTAGTGCAGTACAGCATATTGCAAAAGTGGTTGGACAGGTTTGTTAGCATTTTTTGTGAGAGTAAAAGGTGCAGAGGAATGAATCTGAGCTGGAGCATATTAAATGGTCACAGCTGTGAGTGTTGTTTGGGAGCGATAGAGCACCTCTTACTTGTTTATGAGCGGTGCAAGAGTGAGAGGATTTGCCTCAGAGAGCAGAGTGGCATACTGTGTCAGATGCTATCCACCACAGCATCAACGCATCAGTGAAACTTCAGCTGAAGGTCGACCACTGGATCCTGTTTGGATGGGTCTTCTCTTCTTTTATATGTAGTAGTATAAATCCAGACAGACTATAATGAATTCTCAGTGGCAGCCCCAACGAGCGTGAATAGGAATTGTCCAGATATAATAATTCAATTTATATCATTAGAGTTCTAATGCTGCTACAAATTTCTTCTGTTTCCTTCTAACTGGGTCTGAGGAGTAACTTTGAGCAGAGAGGGGGCTACCTCCCCTGCACAGCCGAGCGAGATTAACCAAAGCAATCAAAAGAACATTACTGAGTATATTAGAGCAGGCCGCTGCCGCTCATTACCTAGCAGCTCAATTGATCTCCAAAGCTGTTCGCAATGCACAACAGTCCTCCAAATGAAACAGCCTAATTTGATATTTCCCCATAATGCTGCCATACAGTGTCGTTAGACAGGGGGTAGATGGAATATTTGCCCCATAATGGAAACGCATTTGATTCCTTTGTCTCTGAGCTGCTTAATTTGAGAGCTGCCAGTGCATCTAGGGCATTCATAGCTCCAAAGAAATCAACATTTGGCCATGTGATATGTTTGTATGTGTTTGTCTGTGCCCTTGTGAGCGTTTTTGTGCAATTGTGAAGCTTCTCTGAGGCGTTCAGCAACTGGACTCAATTATCAACCCTGTAAAACTTTAACCCACTTTACCTTATTCCGAAAACTGCCAGAGGCCTCTTCTGCTTGGTATTACCGCCCTGGTGCTACAGTTTCAAACTACATTGGCCAGGGAGAAATAACCTATACAGAGTTGGAACTTTTGGTGCTGGAGCTGAAACAAACCATTTGTGAGCCAGGGTCAAGGATAGATTCACTGGCCTTATCATGTAAGAGCTAACACGTCTCTCAAGCTGTTTGGGCGAATTATCAGAGTAGTCGACAGGCTTGTTTCTAAGCAACACAGGCTTTAATTTAGTCTTTTTTCAGAGACTGCCATGTGCAACAAGAGTCAAAATTGAGTCAGGAGGTAGAACAACTCACTATCCTGAGAATAGAAATGCTTTAATACATGAAAGGCAACAAAGACAGGAAATTTAGTTGTGTCTCAGATCTCACACCCAGTATTCTCATTTATGCTGATATATTTAAATTGCAAGGTTGTTGTGTTAATATTTTATAATAATGAAACAAATACATTATTCATTGGTACAGATTCCCATTAAAAATCTGCTATTTAGATAGTGAACCTTTTTTTTTTCCTTCCATTGACCTGCTGTGAATGAGAGCCAAACAAAGTGTGAATTGCGTACACTTTTACTAAGACCAAAACATCGAACTATAATTAGTGTGAAGAAAATGACAGCTATTACTGGGGAATATGAAAGGTTTTCTAAAGGTTAGATATATTTTTGATTTGAAAACCTGTTTTTCAGGTTTTGTTTTATGATTGTGATACACAATATGGTTTGGAAGAGAAAATGACATCCTAATTATTGGTAAAGTTACATTTTCAATAAGAAACGCATTATAAGGTTGGAGCCAGCTTAGATATCCAGTGATATTTCCACTGTTACGTTCAGAAACAGATTGAATAAGTCACATATTACAGCTTTGGCAAAATTCAGATATCAGTATGCTTCTTCAGAGAGAGTATATTTTTTTGTTGAATGTGTGAAACACAAAAACTAATGTTTTGTACCATGCAATTTACAATGAAAGGTTTGTGGAGAATTTCACTAAAACGAGAGAGTTGTCTATTTCAAATGTGTATTCCAAAATGAATGTTTTCAGCAGGAGTGAACGACAATTTTGCCAACAGCTCAACAATCATAAATATCCATCTTCAGGCAAGTGTCCACAACAATTCCTGCGTGTCAATTTTCAACACCTTCACAAAACCTGCTGCACGAGGCACTTAGCAAAGCTACATCACCACTGCAGTGTCATTCATCTCGCTCAGTGCAGAATGTGAAGAAATTAGGTGCCAACAAAGACAGGATAATTGGTCATCTTTGTACTCGACTGCTGAAAATGGATCAGTGCGTCTCAATGTTGGCTGAGTAATACCATTTACTAACAACAGTGTCATATAATCCCCCACTTCAACCTGAAGCAAGATTTTCCAGTCATGGATGGATCAAGACCGGACAACTCCAAGAATAACACATTAATTTAAATCCATACAGGAATCTTTTCAATTGAGACATGAATGAAATGAATTCATCCTTGCTCATGCTCACAGTTAGGGGCTTTGTTATTACCCCCTTACTCGATCTGGTGTGACCAGTCGCTCAAACATTAGCAAAAATTTAAGCAAGCTTTTGTCACTTTTGTGACTCTTTTTCTCCATGTGATACTGTTATGGAGCAGCTGTTGCTATTCATTCGCATTCACTATCACACTGTAATTGAAACAGTGGCCAGAAAAAACAACATACTTGATTTTACTTTCAAACGGTTAATGAAAAACTGGAAAGGCTCATGGAAGTTTATGTTAATGGACACATGTCCTGCTCAATTTACTTTGAAACCAATGAACTGGGCTCTCAACTATAATGTATTACAAGATAAAATATGTAAACCATTTGAAGGAAACAGTAGTGGGGGAAAGTTTTGCACTTGAACATGCTTTTTTTGGGAGGAAGACAGGATTTCATAGATTAAAGAGGATTTGTGACTCTGCAGTAGATTTGTATATAAAAGGCTGCTGGTCTGTCTAATCAATTCAGACGACTATAAATCATGCACAATCTCAGTAGCTTGGTAGGAGCTTGACAGATCAACAGCAGCAATTCGTTTTATAAGAGCCATTATCAGAAGCTTATTTAATTCCTCAAAATCATATTTCATTCTTAAGATGATGAGATGCAGCACAAAAGCATAATTAGACACATAGCTTGTATGAAATAATAAACTAAGTTGAAAACTATTGTTTCCACAGAAACTGTCAAACTGATGTATCTACTGAGTTTTAAGCCTGGACTACCTTTTGTGTTGTTCAGATTAATTTCCTCGTATGAGCAGATATGGAGCAGCTTATTTTATAACCTTGGCATCCTGCATTGGAGTGCCTGCTTTTCACTTCCACTTTCATTGAAAAACCTTTCATATAGAAGTCAAAATTTTATTTTTCATTTTTTTCTTAGATTGCTAGGTTTTCTTAGTATATATATATATATATATATATATATATATATATACACACACACACACACACACGTATATATTTACAAAAAGAATTCACAAAAAGAATGAAAAAGAAAAAAAAAAACCCTAAACAAGTTAGCAAGATGATTATCAGGCCCTTTCTGGTGTCATTTGTTCATATCTGCTTTGATAAATGAGCCCCATTAACAGCTGATCCTTTATTTTGCAGCTAACCACCAGATTTGGCAGGTATGTGTCCACCGTGAGACAAAGTTGGCTTTACTGCAGCTAAGTATTGGGCCAAAATTCTAAAGATAGACAGCCAGTCCACAGCAGGACTACATCCTGGCCAGTGGAGATAAGGTAACAGTTACTCAAGCCCTTTTTGTAGGCTTCACACCAGGAGGAAGAACTGCTGGGGGTGAAATGCAGTTGTAATATGGAGAGCTAATAACATTCAAATATCATTAGTCTGTGTATGTGAATGGCAGCCTTGTTTGATATGCAGATGGGTGGTGGATTTGTATCTGAAGGCTAGAGAGTGTCGTGGAGCAGCGCAGCAGCCAGACTTGATTTGTTCTGCCCATAGTGATTGATTTTGAGACTGTTTACACACACAGCCAATCTTCTTTTTCATTGTGTATGCATCTGTATTACTGTGTTCCTTGATGTGCTGCTGCACTCATTCTTCCCTGAGTGTATGCACAAGTAGGCTACATATGTACGCCTCTCTCTGCACACGGTTGTGTTTATTTGTATGTCTGCATATAACAGCTGGCCTAAGCCAAGGTCTCTCACCTTCCAGCTCCAAGTCTGAGCACACTAACTCGTCATTTGCAGTCTGTCCTGCCTCCCTCGCTTCTCATCTCTCCATCCATCTCACTGAGGGTTTCACGCTCCTAACCGTGAAATTCACCCACATTCACAATTATGTCTTCAATCAGAGCCATCTCAAAGCTTGTAGGATGCAGCCGTTCTTTGGGAACAGCAGGAGGTCCAAATCAGCACTCAGAGGACCGAGCAAGCTTTTCCTGTCTGCGCTCCCCACACTAATGACTGACAGATTTTTAGGGATGGGAGCATTCGAGTTCGGGAGGCTTTTAACTCGCAATCAGGTACCCTGAGCCCGCATGCTCCTCAGCATGTTGATCCATCAGCAAACCAATATGATTGCAGATATTGAATAATTCATAGGTGTCTAATGATGTGTCAATCACAGATGGTTTTGTTTTATTTATTGCGCACTATGCACAGGTTTGTGCACCCTCCAAGCTCTATTGCAAGTTAATATTGCATGAAGACTGTTAGCAACATGACACTGAGTACAGCAACTAGCTTTTTCATAAGGGATATGGTGCTGTTTGGCTGGCAAGTCTGGAGGAAAGAGATGCAGTATGCAATGTTGCAGCAACAGTCTCTGGCTCTTTTATGGCTTTTCTCAAAAATGACCTCTCAAATTGCAGGACATAAATATGTGCCTATAAAATCTGCGGAGAGCGCTGCACTGGCTGTTCTCATGTTGTTTTTCAGGTTCATTAACTGCCACGCTCATTGTCGTTATTGTGTAAATGTCCTTGCACCAGTGTGTTTAGTTATTCAAGCATTATTTGTCGAGTGTTGATTGTCAGCATTGTTGTTTGTCTATTACCCATTAAGGTTGTTGAAATGCTCCAGAGTGGTCAGCCCTCTCTAGCTCACGAATGTTTTATCTGCTTTGGAAAACAACCCTCCTCTATAAATTTCTTGTGTTTTAGGGTTTAAATCATTAGAAGTTATACTTTTGACCAGCTCAATGGGTCGTTTCAACAATGTTGCCTTAGCTTGACGGAGGAGGCAGGTCGTAACGCCTCAATGACCTTGCAGAGGGGCACTGAATGACTCCCAGGAAATTTCATCAAATCATCCTTAACCAAGAACACACAGTGAAATGGAGATCCCAGCCGGATGTTTCATCATTCCTCACCCTATACAGTTAGAAGTCCTCTGTGAGCTGCTCTGTGAACTGACAAGTCCTTAAGTACTTGATGTCTGCGAGTGGTGTGCACGCTGGGCTCCCAGTTACCCAGAGAAAGGTCCCCTTCTGTGGGACACCAGGGGTGGGAGAGACACCGCGTCACGCTCATAGAAGGAAC
Organism: Echeneis naucrates; assembly: GCF_900963305.1. Taxonomy (NCBI): domain Eukaryota; kingdom Metazoa; phylum Chordata; class Actinopteri; order Carangiformes; family Echeneidae; genus Echeneis; species Echeneis naucrates. The sequence continues at coordinate 12,624,125 of NC_042534.1, forward strand.
ACCCTTCAGCTGCTCTTTTGAGTTTTGATGAGACAGGTTTTTCGTCTTGGCTGTCAATATGAGAGAGCTCCGATAGGGCGCTGCGCTTTTGTACTCAGGCAAAAAGAAGCCATTGAGCAGCCAGAAAGACAAGCTCACGGCCAGTCCAGTCCATTCACACTCATCCAGCTCATACATCTACCTCTAAATCTTTGTCCCTGAATGAGGATGGATTAAACACATATGCACTCACACTCTGTACATGTATTCAGACAGCTTTCTCTCTCACTTACAGCACAATGGGTTTGAGACACGGGTCCTCCTTTGTCCATTTCAGCTCCCTGCCCAACAGCACTCTCTTTTGGAGACAGTGGGAAAATAATCAGCAGGGCAATGATGCTAATAACAACGGAGCATCCTGCTGCTCTGCAACTCCAGGTGTTCTGGACCCTTCAGCGAAAGAGTGAGGGGGGAGGGGGGGCAGCTGAGAAGAGTTTAACAGCACAGAGCCAATGGGAGAAAATGAGGAGTGTGTTGATGTTGCAGCCCCCCCGGTGGGCCGAGTAGCTCTGTATAATCAGTCACACTCGAACCAATGGGCTCATGTGAAGACAACCTCTCTTCTCTCTCACCCCTCCAGCCTCTCCATGGCACTAATGAACTGATGAGCTGCAGTGCATGTCTTTTACATGTTTATGTGTGTGTGAGTTACTGTTTCAACAATACTAGGTCAGACAGAGCCTGGGGCTAGTTTTGAAGTGAGGTGTTTGTGTGTTGGGGGTGGGGGGTGTATTGGGAGGGATAGCTGGCCTGGTAGCCCCACAGTATGGCACTGTAGTCAGGGACATCGGGGCTGCCGGAGCCCCCCTGCCGCAGCTGTTCCCTCCTGCTGAGGTAATCCTCTGTGTCTCAGGATTAACCAACTTCACAGCACAGGCCCCTACTGCGCTGTCAAGGCACCCGTTCAACCTCCAACCCCACACCACCTCCCTCCACCCACCGTCCTCCCCCAGCACTCACACTCTCACACACCCTAATTACCCCTCAATGACACCCATCTCCCTTCTCAAACGTCACTGTTGATTTTCCCATCTCATGTTTCCGTGTCCCTTTCTTTTAATATCCCTGTTATAGCTCATTTATGTCAGATCCTGTTTTCTCACAACATCAAAGCAAAATCATTTAGTTTAATAAATTTGAACTCTGAGTTTTAATACATATTTTTTTTTCTACCAGCTATCATTTAGTTTCCTTTAATTTTGGATATTGCGTTAAAATTTGGTTAAAGAAAAAAAACTTAACAGTGAAAACTAGGCTAATTGTAAAAGCTACATAAACATTGTGGGGCTAATGCACCACTGAAAATAATCATTTCTTAAACACTGAATAGGTATTCATTAATTTGGTAATCACTCATAACTTTTGTTTTGTCTTTCAAGTATTTAAAACAGACAGAAAAATAAATCAAGCCACACAAACTGCAGCCCTAAATATGACAATCAGAGAGAGATATGCAGATCTTGAAATCTACCTCTACTGCTGCATGACATGCAATCAGTTAAAATGCCAAGTGGATGGATTTGAAGCAAAGAAGCTGCTCTGGTCTCTGGTTAGTGGCTTGATTAAAACAACCATGTTCCGCCTGAGAAGATCATATAAAATGTAATAATTTTAAGACTTCATTTAGATACTGAATCATGTCCCATGTATGTATCATTAATCAATTTTTTTGTGTATGTACATAAACAGCTATTAACTGACTTTAACCATCAGAGATTTTGAGGCTTTGGGGTAGAACAGAAAGAGGGTCCAAATTGGCCAGATCGCTCTCATATTTGTCTCTCTCCATGCCTCCTCGCCCCTCTCTATCCTCCCCCCTGGTTTCCTCTTTTAATCACCTCTCCAGTCCCTTCTGTCCCATCTCTCTCCCTGCCTTTTCATAGCGCTGATTAGGTGGGCAAGAGATGATGGGTATATTTGGGGCCTGCGAGGCTGCTGCAGTAATGTTGAATCTGTGTGGCATTCTCTAGCGAAGACAGTGCCTCCTTTTCATTGTCTGCTAATGTGGTTCTGAGGTCTCTGAGACATGGAGGTAGAAAGTGCAAAGAGCGCACAAGCGTATGTGTGTGTGCGTGTGCGTGTGTGTGTCTGTGTGGCGGTTACAGAGAAACACTGGCAAGCGATGACAGGTGTGCCAGAGGACGGTATTAGGGAAAGGCAGCGAGAGGCTTCAGGTAATGACTAGTGCGAGCTGTATGGGCTTCCGCCTCGCCAATAAACGATGGGCTGGCACTTCAGACAATTTTCAGCCTTTACCAACAGGAAAGTCATTTTTCTCTGGCCTTTTTTCCTCTTCTCTGCCTTTTTCTATCCTCATTGCTCTTTGTCAAACACAAACACAGGAACACACACAAAAAATGCACTCCTTTTATAGCCCTCACTCTCTCTCTCCCCCTCTCTTTCCTAGTCTTTCTCTCTCTCTCTCTGAAATCATGCTACTTCCCAGTTGGACATCCAGTCAGGTTGGAGCAGTGTGTTGCTGGCTAATTATCAGTGGTTAGGATGTGAGATATGCTGCCAAGATGGCTGGCAGTCACTTTGCCATCCTCCCACAAGAGGAAGCAACAACTGACCTTTAGCAAGTCTGGCCATGGCAGACTATCACGATGTCTAACTATACACGCACCTCGCCGGCACCCAGGGAAGGATTGACATTGGATGTGGGAGGGTTAGCTGTTGTATATAGATTTGTCCTATGTGTGTAAGGTGAAGATGCTCGCTTCAGCAGGGCATAAGTGCAGACACAGAGCTATTTTGTACAGGTCAGTGTGTGTGTGAAATGGTAAACATTAGCATGTAAGAACATTGCAGAGATTTGTAGTATATGTGCAGTATGCTAAGTATGAATAATGCCCTTTCCCCTCTGTTGTACATGACTAGATAACTTGGGAAATGCAGCTAAAACAGCCTTAGGTCGTTAAACATATTTTATCGTTATATTAATATTTATTGTCCTGCATTTCCAGTGCCAAAACAATTACATTTAGCCCGTTATCTTGTTACTTCTTAATCTTGTTGCAAACGAATTTACACCTTAATGCATCCTGTATTCATGCATGTGTGCATGTAGCAATTACTAACAAGAAACTAACTAATATCTCAAGTGATCATTTAGAAAGCCGTTAAAAAAAAAAAAAATCCTCCTCAGAACTAAGTAGGCAAACTTCAAACTCTCTTCATCCACTTTCTGCCCAGCAATTTAAACGTCAGTCTTAATTTTATACCACCACCCACACCAGCCCCACTCCCACAGAGCACGCCTATGTGCTATCAACACAGGGGCTTACTTTGGCATTGAAGAGGGGTCTCAGTCTTCTGTCTCCCGTCTAGTTTTGAGGAGTGCGGAGCAGTAATTGGTGTACGACCTACAGCACTGGCAGCACTCATGTCCCCTGTCCTATGTGACATTCCCATCCAATTAAATCTGCATCTGCTTACACACACACACGTACACACTGAAAGAGCATACACCCCCTATTATCATAGCTCCCTTAGTTATTTCCTAGATAGTCTTTCAAGGTGCCTTTTTGGTTTAGCAAGTGTTGAACATCATATCTGCAATCTATCTGTACACAAAATGTGGATGTGTGTGAATACATATACATATACATGTACACATTGTGTGCTCACATAAGAGAGACCCACTTCCACTCTGAATTAGTGCATTCACAGGGATTATGGGTAAAGCTGTGTGGCCAGTGGATGGATTGCGCTCTGTCTCACAAGGATTAACTGAAGGTGACACTGAGGTGACAGGTCTGTGTCCATCTGAGTTTTATGTGCTACCATAGTCTGGTGTGTGTGTGCATTTACGCATGGTGTGAACACGTATGTCTGTGTTATTATCCTGAAATGTACTGTAATCCATCAGAGTTAATGACTTGTGTTTGCGTGTGTGTGTTCTCCCACAGTGATGGCAGCAAAGTGTGTGTGAGTGTGTGTCTTTTGGCTGACCTTGACTCCAGTCTGTCAGATGAACGCACTCTGTGGCCATCCATACGGAGAGCAAGACTCCATCAGATCCCCAGATGTCATCATACACAATCTGTCAGATGTGTGTACTATGAGCAAATAACAAGCAAAACGGCTCTGCCCTTGAGGTGGATGAGAGAGATTCAGGAGTTCATGAACAATGAAGTGAGCTAAAGGTTAAATCACTGGTTCCCTATTTAAGGTCGAGACCCCTGCAGGTATGATTAGGGGTCTTGCCAAGATTAATCTGAGGGGTCAGAGGATGATAAGAGATTGTTTAATTTACACGTCTTAATATTTCATCTCAGTAATTCTGGATTGTTTTTTTTATGCCTCTGAAAATATTTTATATGAACAAACTTAGAATTTAAACAGTTGGCAATATATGTTGATGTTTTTTAAAAGGTCACAGTTCATTAATTCATGAACCAGGTGTTACATATATACATTCAATCATTAACATTGAACAAAGTCAAATTCAATTTCACAAAATGAAATTTATGCATCTAATGCATAATGATCTAATGATCAGATAACGTCAGCTTGGTTATTATACAGTACCTAGATATTTCTTACGACAGACTAAACTGCAAGAATAATCCTGAATATGTATTTGACATTTTCCCATAGATGTGTATACATAACTTTAAAAAAAGAATTACTAATAGTTCCATTTACAAAGGATTGAAAGATAAATTTAATCTTTTACATCCTTAAAGCTGTTCTATTTAGACACTTAGTTTGTAATGCTACAGTAACGTCGTCTTTATATTGGTGGTTTTTACTTGCTAAGCCATTTATTAGGTTTTAATGGTACAACTCAATATAGTAAATCACTAGTCTGAGACCTAATCACCAAGGGCTTGAGAAGGCATATGGATTTACAAATAGCAATAACAATGCAATCCGAAGTGCTCTTGGAACATATTTTCTTCCTTTAATTTCTAGTTTGTGGGCTGATACAACCCAAAGCTCCGAAAAAGGAAAAAACTCATCAACTGCTGTGTCTTCTTCTTATTTTCCCTTCATTCCTATAGGATACAAATACCAAATATTTACATTCCTCAGAAGCACAGCACTCTTCCACTATGAGCTAGGACCCGGTAGATTTCACTGTCAGACATTGATGAGTTACCTGCGGAGACAGAACACACGTACAAACAGCTGTCACATGCAGAGAAAATCAGCATGGGGAACAGAGGTGCATACAAACGAGTTCAAATTAGTTGTCACAAAGCTGCTGTTTTTGTTTTCATCTTTGATAATTTGCAGAAAGCTGTCTTCAGAGAGTGTAGCAAAAGGTGAGTTTGCTAATTTCAGGATCTTCATTTCCAAGAAAAACATCACCACAATAGTCAAATTCTGAGCCTGGTTCTGCCCGAGGTTTCTGCCTCTTAAAGGAAGATTTCCCTTGCCACTGTTGCCAAGTGCTTGCTCATGGGGGGATCTACATAAAGAGTTCGGTCTAGACCTGCTCTATATGTAAAGTGACTTGATGTAACTTTGTTATGATTTGGCACTATATGAATAAATCAGATTTGATTTAAATCTAATTAAATATTAAGTTAATAAAAGGATTTTCAGTAATTATCTATGATAATTAGAGAACACTGTATTTACTCTGACTGACCAACACGCATATTTCATAATTACAAGTGAGCATGAAGTCACGTGTCTCCAAAGAAGTTAAACTTCTGTAAAGGTTTCGGTGCTCAGTCGTATTTCTAATGGCTAAGCAGCCTAACGCAGGTGGCTTCAGAACAGAGAGGTGAAATGGTACTGTATCTATTGAGTCTCGTGACCCAGAAACGGAATAAGCGGTTGAAGATGAATGAGTGAATGAATCAATTTTGAGTCTGAGACTCTGAAATGTCAGTGGTAAACCTTTTGCCTCGGCTCCTCCTGACATGATATTGAACCGCGCAACAAGGACAAACACAAAGGAACAGATCATTACACCGACATGCATTCGATGGTGGATGGAGAGTGTCCTGAAAGCGTGTTTGTGACGAGCGGAGGCTGAATGTAATGTGTGTGTGTGGTTGCTGCTGTCCAACAGACAGCAGGGTGGTAGTGGAGGTGTGGGCAGGGTCCTCACAGTTTCTGTCATGTGTTCTGACACACAGATGGCAGCTGACACAAAACAGAACTTCTCACTCTCCCCACATCTCACTCGTCCTCCTGCTCCTCGTCTCCAAAGTGGATGTGCTGTCTCTCTGTTCTCTCTTTATCTTTACGTACATCTATCTTTTCCCAGACTTGACATGGAAATTAATGCAAAAAATATTAGAGCTCATTTATTTCACGCTATTGAGATTTTTTCCCCCCACCTAGCTGCTAATGAACACTCTTGGCAAATATGAAAAATGTTAATGTAAGCAAATGATGCCTACATTTTTGTGCAAACTGTTCTGAGTAGCCTCCAGGCCATAGCTGATTCACACGGTAGCCTTGTTTTCCTCAAGTCAAATCACAACCTCTCAGTTCATTAATTCTGACAGGAAACAGAGGGCTATGAGGGATTGATTCCCTCACACACACGCTCGCGCTCCTCTTGTGGCGGTTCCGATGGCAGTATAGAAAAGAGATCAAACTGCTTTCAGACACAGAGCTGCATGCAAATGTCTTTACATACTGATGTGTTCCGGTTTAATGACACTCAACTCTTGATGAAGGCGCTTGCAGATTTCGGCGGTGGGGAGGGTTATTGTAAAATAAAGGGAGACATTCTGGATCTGTTTTCACAAATACAAAATCTTCACCTATTAAATATGTCAACTTTCATAGTCGGAGTTAACTGAGGAGAAAGAAACTTAATGTTTAAAAAGGAAGAAAGCCAAAAACAAACATTGCAGTACAAAGTTTTTAGCAGCAGTGGGACTGTGCTTGGATGCAGGTTAGGGTGTAGGCATGCCAGCCTGCATTTTGAAGCTGATAGGAACGTCATTTATCCATAAACTACTGGAATAAAAAAAAAAAAAAAAAAAAAAACAGCTGTGGGATCAGTCCACCCTACAGTGGAGACGTTAAACTAAAAACCCAATGTTTACCTCCTTAGCTTGAACAAGAGGAAAACCAAAATGTGCCACTTTGGTTGCAAGTTGAGAGCATTTCCTTTGATGAAAAGAAACATTTATGCAGACAAGTTGCACAGTTCAGTGCACCGTGATGAAATGCTCGTTTTTCTCTGGGCGGCATGCGGACAGCAGGAAGAGAACGCAAGAGGAGCAGAGAGATAGTGTTTGTGCGGGTGAGATAGCCAGCTGGGGTGTTGCAGGGATTAATGTGAATTTGTAACTTAAGGGTATGAGGTGCTACCTGCTCAGATCTGGAGCATCAGCTCCTCTCTGTAGGCGATGAATGCATCAGCTTTTTTCAAAACTAACTTCCATTGCATTCTACTACACACACACTCTTTTTAAAGGTTACAATACTTTTGTTGTGGGCCTGTGTGGTGCAAACAACTTAAACACATGCAGCAGGCGTTATTACTTTTTTCTCGTCTGTACACACTCTTCCAGCATTACGTGTTTGAATATCAAGGCTTTTAGTAGCTGATGTGTGGGATACTCTAGCTGTTGATTCATGATATCCACTGCTTTTTTAAAGGAGCTCTTTGCCAGCACTGAAGTGTACAGACCCAGAGTGGTTTAGTTATCTGAATGAGGATTTTTTATTCTTTGCTTTCCACTATTGAACCCTTTTGTCTCCTTTCTCACTCTATATGTGCTGTAGTTTGGATCTCAGGGGAGATGAATAAGTGACAGAGCCTTAAAGACTGGCAGCCTATCCACCTCAGCTTATCACATGTGTGTGAGTGTTTGTGTGTGAAGAAAAAAAAAAAATGAGAAGAAGAAAGGGAAGGCATGAAGCGCATTCCCCTTCAAGTAGCCATATGAATGAATTGCCTATAATGCCTTGGGCACCTTTAAGGTGATTGGGTTGCATCATTGGCATAAAATGGCTGAGAGAAAGAAACAGACTGCTGCTGTTCTTGTTCTACTGAACAGCTCGTGGTTAAAAGATGGGAGGCATGGGGTGAGCTTCAAGAGGAAGGCATTGGTCAATGACCTTCCTTTCCATAGCTAGAGCTGCTCTTCACTGAATTGCAAAAAAGTGGATCTATACTGTCGCTTTGTGCTATCTTGACTTTCTGTTCTGCGACATATCACAAGTATTTATTCACATATTTGATATTTAGCTCTACACTTTGAAAACCAAGCAAATCCAACGGAAAACAGCTGACTCTCCACCGCATTCATTAACTTCTAAATCTGTTAATCTAGTTAATAAGTTATCAGTCAGTCAACATCTGCTTTTCCGCCGCATTCCCTCAGCTCATCTGTGATGATGTCATCATGTAGTGACATATTCTCAGCTGGTGAAGGCACATGTCATTTTTTAAAACAACTTATGTTTGCTTTTCTCTTGTTAATGCTGCCTGTCCTACTCTTTTTTGGGGGGGGCGGATAAAGAATAGAAAGAAGCTGATTCTAAAATAATGTATGGAAGTTACTTAAATAAAGCACTAACTATATTGCCAGCAGGCGAAATTCAAAGAGACTCCATGTAAAAGGTTTATAAAGAGTGACAAAGTGATATGCTACATGGCATATCACTTCGGAACAATGATCAAGGCCACTGAAATTTCTTATGGGTGAGGCCCAAATACAAATCCGTGTCTTGCTGCCATGACTCACTAAATCATGTGTAATAATCTGCCACCAAAAATGGTCCCTAACAAATGCACTGTTTACTCCTCTTTTTCAAAAATTGCAGTGCTCAGCTGTTTCAGAAGATGACTCCTTTATAAAAAAAAAAAAAAAAAAAAAAAGGATACTATGTATTCATGACTTGTGCAATGTCTTCACTCCGAAGGAGAGAGCTTAGGGCTGAGTGCAATCCATTTGCAAAATACTCAGAGTTGCCCCATCACATTGTCCTTTTCGGTCATTTTGTCTGATTTAAGAGAAATGGAAAAGAATAACAGCTGGCTCATCCTTTTTAGGGCAATATAAATAAAATGAAATGTGAAAAACATATATACAGAAGCACTAAAATAAAGGCAAATAGAATTATATGCATTCACTTACGTGATCTTCTAATGGTCTTGATGAGGCGTACTAAATCAACCACCATCTCCGGTCGATATGTGATGAGGTGTAACTATACCACTGAGATAATGCCCCCCCTTCTCCTCCCACACACACACACACACACACAACAGCTGACATTTTAGTGACTATGTTTTCTCCGTTGTATATGTGGAAAGTGGGAAAGGTTGGGCTTGTTTTATGGCAGGTGCCCAATCCATCTACTGTCTACTGTCAGTCATTCATGGCAGGTGAGACCATTTGTAGGGCAACTGTCCAATTTCACCTGTTGTTATCGAACATTACGGTTCTAATCCTGATGGATCAGTGAAGAGAAAAAGCAGATACTCGCTCACCAGTACTTTAACAACGCAATCACACCACATGGGGCCCCTTTTCCACCTGTTGACATTGAGTTTTAAAGCCGATTTGTTAATGTGTCAGTCACTGTGCATAGCGCCTGTGTTAGTATGTTTTTCTTTGCCCAGATTATATATTCAAAGTCTGGCCTTATTCTTTCATTCACAGTATCTCTTTCTACCCTCCCAATGTGTCCTTTTTTTTCCAGTTTCTTTCTCTAAATAAGAACACAATCTTACATTGTTTGTTCTGTTGTAACCCTGCAGCAGTATTTTAGAGATGACTGTTCCGGCATGATGAAACAAGCCCTGTCAGGAGCTGCAGCTGATTACATGGCTTCATGTGGCGATCAGTCTTTGTGTATAAACACTTTTAAAAAATCGATGCAGCGCAACATGTTGATGGATAAACTCCTACACTGTCGCAGTGAAAAAGCTCTATCTGCCTTTTCTGCCTCTTTTGATGGAAAATGAAGACGAAAACTATTATAGGTTTTTTTGTTTGTTTTTTATGGGGGGGTGATGAACACAGTGGGCTTTTTTCCCATCCTTCCTGCATTTCCTCGACCCTGGAGTTATATTCAAACAATATACACCCACTTAGAGAATCTTTTTCACGTCAGTCCTAATGTCATGGTCCACATTAAATCCTTTATGGTGAATCACATGAGTAATGAATTCAATCAGATCCTTGACCTCTGAGACAGAGAGAGACTTTGTCCTGACCTGAACATGTTGCTGATCATCAGAACTCCTGACACACCCAACTGCAGGCTCGCCGTGCCGTGTTTACACTAATGAGCTTTAAAAGCTATTTATCCCCCTTAGTGAAAGAGATTGGGTCTCAGCTGAGCGTACTATTCTGACAAATTTGGACTGACACTGGTTATTAGACATCAGCTATTCCTGATAGTGCTGAAAGATGACTTGTTTTTGAGCATTATGCGTAAATACCAAAAACAGCCTGTTAACCAAATAAGAACAACCGCTGCCTGTGAGCTATGATTCTGATCATTTGACAAATATTCACTCCTCTTTTAGCTCTGTTTTTGGTCACTCTTGAGGCAGTTGCTTTCCAAAACAAGGTTGATGAGCGTTAACTCAAACAGTAAAATCACAGGCTGTGGAATCAAGCCAGTGAGTTTGAAAAGAGTCATTTGATCCACGGGTTGAATTAGTATATTGATTCTTGCAGCTTTAACTTTGCAGTGTTTAGTCACAGAGGATCTGAGTGGCATTAGACAGTTATTGTGTTTTTGTGTTTAAGATGTTTTTGTCTTGCAGAATTAAGTCCGATAGACTTTTTTCTTTCATCATTTCTCATTATGAGCAGCTGTTTGCTTAGTTCTTCTGGCTTTTTGTATCCCATAATCAGCCCCACTCAGCAGTGTCTGACCCTTAAATTTATGAACTCCCCTGATGTGGTCTGAGGGGCAATTACATCTGCCAGGGAATGAGACACACGTTAGCCCTTCTATCTCAGCAGGGTTCAGTTACTCAGCCTGTTGCTGCTGTGTGTGTTCTCGTGTGCGTCTGTGTTTAAACAATGTTAATTGGCACTCAGAGTGTTTTCAGTCCACCTGAGTGTCCTCTGTCTTTCCACTTTCTCAGACGATTCGGTCGGTGTAAACATATCCCCGTCGAAGTGGTTGCCAAGGACATTATCAGACCCCAAAAGCGAATATTCCCGAGGGCTAATTCACTCATCTCCTCTTGCACTTTATCTACCAGCCTTCTCACAGGTAGCTAGATGCAAACAGCGCTTCCAGGTTTCATTTAAATTCAGCCTGACCTCAAATGCCACAGGAGCTGAAGCAGGAAAGCATATATAAACTTTATACACCTGTATGCTTCTGACAGCTACACAGTTTGAAAAAGCCAAAAGAAAAACAAGAGTAGAAGACACCTGTGCGTGTGCTAAAATGAGCTAAGACACCTAATGAAGGTGGTTGACCCCTGTGGAGAAATTGTACTTTAAAAGTTGCCTTCAAGTGACAGTCAGGGAGTCTACTTTTTTAAAGCCCCACTTTGTGTTTGAAGTGTAAGTTTTGTTGTCCTGAGGGACTAAGATATGTTTGTTTTTTTTGTTTTTTTATGTAAAGGTGTTTTTCTTTCATAACAAAGAGACAACCTTGATTAAGAAAGCCCACTTCAGTATGGATAGAGGTGTGTCTTAATCACAGATCCTGCATCCGTTCTCTTTAATGAGGCCTACTCCAGCTGGAAGGCTGTCGGCACAGTTGCTTTGATCAGTGGCCCATGGACACAGGATTACACCGCTAACACACTGCGCTAATGGAGCCACAGGGCAAAAAAAAAACAAAAACAAAAAAAAACACGCACACAAAAATGTAAACTGTACACTAGACACAAATGCAAATTGAAGAAATATACATATAAATACGCTCGAGCCTTCAACCTCTGACAAGGGCGCAATCGCATAAGCCAGTGTCTTGTTGTCATGCAGCCCATTGTGTCAGGCCCTTTCATCTGGCTGCGCCTGTTTGTGCCAGTTTGGGTCGGCTGAGTTTTAGGCTCGGCGTTGAAGTCTCTGCCAAAGAGAGGGCTCAGTGGGAAAGGTCCAAAGCTGAGCATTGACACACAGCCCAACTCTGGAGACTAATGGCTTGTAGCTCCCAACATATGTTGCTTTGTGTAATTGCTTTAATTGCTGTCATTGTACGTAATGGTTGGTCTTTTTCATCTTCCCTGGTGGTGTAGGCATTCTGCTAATTATATCTGTCAGCCCTGCAGCCAAAACGAGCATTTCACTGTGAATTGAGAGCAGTGGGAACTTTAAAATCAGACTGTTTCTGAATGCTGTTGGTGTGTGTGTAGGTATAAATGACAGCTCGCTGAACGTTGAAATAATTTGGAGACTCCCCATGTGGATGGGTTCAATAGAAGTGAGGTCATGATTTTACTGCACTTCATCATGTTTCTCTTGATTTAGATCATGTATTAGACTGACTAAAACACATTTCAGAGTAAAATGACTGTAATTTTGTCCAGAAACTGAAAAACAGTAATCACCTTTTTCCTCTGAAGGTACGACACCATCACCAACCAGTGGGAAACGGTGTCTCCTCTGCCCAAGCCGGTGCACTCTGCCGCAGCCACAGTGTGCGGAGGTAAAGTCTACGTCTTTGGAGGAGTGAACGAGGCCGGGCGCTCTGCAGGCGTCCTCCAGTCCTACGTACCGCAGAGCAACACCTGGAGTTTTATTGAATCGCCCATGATAGGTAAGACAGGTGACAGCACACTTTGTTTTTGTTCAAGACTCACAAGCACATATTTTCACACACAAACTGCACAGCGTTGTTGTGTCCTCGGGGATGTGTTGCCATTGTTACCATCACCTTTTGTATTCTGACAGAGCTGCTTTTTTAGTAGTGTGTGGCTTCATATTCCCAAATGTGAGGCCCCTTTTCTGTCTTTGTACATTTTTCATTTTCATAATGTTAAAGTTTGCTTTTTGAACAATATCAAAACTGGGAAAGACACACATTTAACTGTTGGTAACTGAGAACAACAAAGAATTTTTGGAATTCCATTATCTTTGTCCCAGCTGCCTCGAAACTCTCACAGTGAAGATGTTCGGTGTCCCAGCAGCTATATGCAAAGTATTAGCACCTTTTTGGTGATATTTACTGTGTTTTCATGGTTCCAGGCTAGAAAGCAATTTCTCTTTAGGACAAGGAAGAGCGTCGCATCATGCACAGCCTTCAGATTAATTGTCTCTACAGAATGCCAGATTTATGATTGAGAGGACATGTTGTTGCCTTCAAATGTATGCACAAGATTACAATGTGGCTTGTTGGACACACATACACAATATCCATGAATCCAATCCATCTGATCACCATGGGATATTTCAAATTAGCAGAGAAGAAGCTTGTCAGTCTTTTCAATATATTGTCCATTTTGATAGATTGATAACAAGTTGGTGTATGATTTTTACTTCATCCTGCCAAGAGAATGATTTATATCACGATATCGTTGTAAAGAAGCATTAATCTCCCCCTAACACCCGGAGTCAGACATGATGGGCCTGGTGTCCAGCTAGTGGAAGCTTGTCCATGTTGGTTTTTTGGTGCAGTCCATCTTTATAACCCCAGACAGAGAGTTTACTGAAATTCCCCCATTCCAAATGTATAATTCAACAGACAGTAATAGAATAAAAGCTGCCATTAGATTCATTTATACTGTAGTTACATAACTAAGGACATCATTTATTTCTTTATTTAGTTTTAAAAGAACTCCAGTGCATACATGTATCTTTTACAGGAATATAAATCCAAGTTCTTTTCCTATAGCTTGCAAATGGAGTGATTCACCAGGATTAATATTCACTGCACATGCGTGACAGTTCGGCACAACAACAAAGACCGAGCTTCATAAAAAAAAAGAAAAAAAGAACTATAAAAACAAAGTTAATACCTTTGGATGCAGCATATTCTCATACAGTATGAGTCAATATGATTCTGTATCTTTGTGCTCCTTTGAATTTGAGTTTAGTGTTCAGTCTTGGTTTATTTCAGAGAAAATGTTGACTGGCAGGTGTGTCAACAGAAAATGTCCTGAACGGTGTATGACCTTTTCCGTTCCTCTTTTTTTTTTTTTTTTTTTTTTTTTTTCCTCATGGTTATCATCCTACTCTGTATTTCCCATTACTTCCCATCTTCCCATGTTATTGCCGTTTCATTGTAATGTGAAGAACATAGCCGAAATGATAGGTTGGTCCAGCCACAGCTTTTGACACATAATTGGCCAAACTCTGTAGTTATTCACCACACAAACCTGCAAGATCCGTTCCATTCGGAGCCACCGGGGAGCTGTGAAGGACGCAGCACCAGAAGAAACACTTTCACGAAGCTGCTATAACTCCAAGGTAGCAGGAAAAACACTCAGTGAACAGTGAACAACACTGCATGATTCAAAACACTAACAGCTGTTTTCACAGTGCAAAGATCTTATGCTCAGAAATATGTCCTTGAAAATCGCACCATAGGCATGATGGTAAATCATCTGTAAATGTCCTGCTACCCTCTTTTTTTTTTTTTTTCCCTTTTCTTCTTTTTTTAAAAATAATATTACACACATGTCATCTCAGCCTAAAAATGTTGATGTGCTAAAACCATAGTATGACCTTCTGGGAACTTTGATGCTTTCTCGTGAAGGCTCTTATCCTGTTTCTCTCCAGTTAGCGTAGCACAGTGATTGGAAATGGGGTGATATGGCAGGTTAGGCTTAATCCAATGTTACCAAACCAACCTCCTTCTCAGATCAAAACATAATTAGTAAAACCAGTCACTTGCTATTTTCTAATGAATTATGTGTAAAACAATTTCTTCTCATCCAGCTCTCTCCAAGGAAGCAAATAAACAAAATTCCCATGATTCTGGAAAATAGCTTGCTGCAAAAAAATACTTACAAAGAAATAAAAAAAACTTTTCATTTATTTAGACAAATTTCCCTCACAAATGTAAATTCTACATAAGATGCCGCATTGCCCCATTTAAAATGCTGGCACGGGGCGGATTCTCAGGGGAGAGAGCCGTTCAAATGCTGCTGCTTTGTGAGGAAGAGAAACGTCCCTCCAGATAGGAGCTGACTGTGACAGGCAACACTCACAGAGGAATGCAGGGTCAAAAATGTATTTAATTTCAAATGTTTCCTGACAAGAGGTTGTTCTCGTGTCATTAAAGCACAAACACAGAGGCACTTCCTTCAGCACTGTGGCCCAGAAACCTGCTCCCCGTTATTACTTCCTCTTGACAGAAACTACTGTGAGCCAAACGATGATTATGTAACGCGGGTGTTTGGGGGGCTGAATGGTATTAAAGGGGTGGTAGAGCAGCTGGCAGAGAAGAAATGAGGAGAAAAAATGGTGAGAAACACAATTCGCACACAGATGCAGAAGCCTCGACTTACTTCATATCAACTGTACATCCCCAGGGGCACAGGTACATGGCACATGAATTATGCATCAAGTCAGGAGGTTGGGGCGTATGTGTGTGTGTGTGTGTGTGTGCGCGCGTGTGTGCGCATATGCAAGTGCATGACACACGGACAGTCAGACCGTCATCCGTCAGGGTGTAGATGAGTCTGACAGCCAGCGAGCCTGGAGATAATGGACAGGTTTAGTGCTTCTTGTGAAATTGGGCTTGCGATGATTTTTGTGAGCGGGTGGGGAGTACTTCTCCATCAACCTTCTGCCTCCCTCCATCACTCTCCCCCTCTAATCTCTCTGTTCATCTCTGTCCACCCCCCACCCTCTGTCTCACCGCCTCCCCCTCCACGTGCACCCCCCTCACTCTGTCTCTCCGTGCTGTCTTATCGACTGACACAAATACAGATGTGTCCGTTTTCTGCTACCGTGTGTGTGTGTGTGTGTCTGTCTGTTTGTGTGTGTGTATGTGTGCCCCCCCCATATACAATCTCCCGCATGGCCTGCAAATGGGTTTAACAAACACTTATCAGGATTGACTTCCCATCTCTTGCAGAGTGAAAAATATTATTACTTGTGCCAAAAATAGTCTCTTCAACAAGTGCCAACAAGCGCACAGTGTCTCTGCATTGTCGTTCATCTATAACTTCCTTTGTTCTTGTAGTGTACGGCAAAACAACCGCGCATGCACACGCAGTAAACTATTTATGAAGTCTCATTGCTTTTCCTTAAAGGTCAGCTCCCTCAAATTACCAAAATGCCAAGGTTTTGAGATATTTGTCTCCAGATTTCTGCCTCCTCTCCTATACAATTGAGGTGAAGTGAATTTTGTTTGTGCTCCTCACAGCAAAGAAAGGTGACATTTAGAAATTCTTTCTGCAAAATCTTGAAAATAGTCCTTGCTATTCTGAATAGTCCATCGACCCCTCTAGTTAATTATTTCCTTTAGACTGCAAAATAGTATGGACAAGTGCAGTTTTGACATCTAGTCGCTTAAAAATATCTTTTTTACATTTGCCTTCTGAAATGCTTGCTCCCACTTAGCTTCTCTGTTCCAGCATCAGCTTCTTACACTTGATGATCTTAATGCCTCGCAAATAAATATCTTTAAATACAAAGAGGTGAATCTCCATCTTTATATTAAGTCTTTTATGTCTTCTTTTATGTCTTCTTGAATTCACAGTGACTTTCATCATCCGGACCGCTATTTATCTTCTCAGTGATCATAGCAGATATGCTTTTAATAAGACATGGTCTGCTCAGCTTGAGGAAGTCTGTATCTCATTTGATTAAACTAACATCTTAAATTGCGGCACTTTAATGTCTGTGTGTGTCTGTGTGGACTGCCATGATATTTGGGTCAGGAATGCACGTTTTCCTCAGAATGACTTTTTTTTTTCCTTTTTTCAGATTTGGTGAGTTCTTCGCTCGTCATCTAGTGACAATAGATTTTCTGTGTTCAGCTTCATTTAGGCCAAATACCTGCAAAACTCCTGATACCGCCATCAACCTGTGTTACACCCAGGCCAAGTGCTAACATGCTAAACTAATGTACGGAGCACTCTGCTTACATCATCCGAGCGTGATGGTCAGATCAATACATTAAACCGACACCTCATCGCACACATTTCACAGCACGGTCACATGGAGACATACACGTCTGATTGGCTCCAGGGGCCGAGAGCAGAAGCGCTGAATCACCACCGTTCTTTCAGGAAATTGACTGCAGACACAATTATTCATGTGAATGACGTAGCGGCCGAACTGCTATCACAATTGAGAAGTGGAGGAAGAGGAAGGGAGAGTGGTGTAGAAGATGTTTCCATAGTTACCTAATTGGAAGTGTTATCCATCACGCTGAATAAAATACATCGTCTTCTTTCTGCTATTTCGGCCCATCATTTCAAAGGCTGTTGTTATTCTCCTCACACTGGATAAAAGGACATTGTGTGGAAAAAAAAAAAAAAAAGAAAGAAAGAAAAAAAAAAGAAACATTTTTTTCTGCTCCAATTACGTTGTTGTAATCTTATCTAAGCTTCTGGCAACAAGAACTAAAGCGTCTTTGTCCTATTTCTCCTGCTCCCTCATGCTCTCTGCTTGGACACAGGATGCTGGAGAGGGTACCCAGCACCTCATCCTCCAGCCATTTTGGCACAAAACATCTTGTTTATTTCTTCTCCCTCTTCCGTCTGTGACAGACCTCATGTTTGCATGCGAATGTATTGCCGTGGTTTTGTCATGATGACTGCTGTTTGGGAGGATTTATCATGGAGCAGTTTTATCTGGAGCTGTACAGTATTGGTTTGATAGAGAGATATATTTGTGCCCGTGTGTCTGTGTGTGTTATCATTGCAGTGGTATTCTGCCTTTATAGAATCAGATATCTGCTGCATTGATGCAGGAAGCAGATAGGAAAGGATGTGAGGGGAACAACAAGGCGTTTGTTTAGACAGGAGCTACAAATTTCTTCAGAGTTGTGTGTGTGTGTGTGTGTGTGTGTGTGTTTTTCTCTAAGCTTGTCCTTGACATCAGCCTGTGGGGTCTCAGACTCTATGACTAAGCTGTTTTATCAGGGTGTGAGAGGCAGCGTCAGTCCATGTTGCCCGACAGGCAGCCGTACTTCTATCACCGCTGCCGTGTTGAACCTTGTTTTGCTGCTTTTCTTAATGCCTTCCCTTTGTTCATATTTTATGTAGAGTTTGGTCAGTCCTGGATCCTTGACTGAGTTTTCTAACCTAGGAGCAGTGAAACCAGACAGAATCCACTGTCAGACTTGGGGGGGGGGGGGGGCTATTGAGGTTTGTCTCACAAGTAGAAAGTTTTCAGCTGACACAGACAATACTTTTCACTTTGTCTCGGTGATGTTTGATGGACAGAGGATAAATGCAAAAGCAAAGTGGTGGAGGTATCTTGAACCCTGACAGCAATCCACTGAGTCTTGCCAGAAGAGAATGAAATTTACCTGGTAGTCTGGCAAGCACACAAACCCGCAGCTTACTGTTAGGTCACAACAGAGACCCACAAACGAGATTGCGAGAGTTTCTGCTGGGAAAAAGAGAAAAAGGGTTTTTCTTTTGAGAGCATCCTGTTATTATTCTGCCTCGGGTGCTGAGCGGAGAGAAATGAGTGTTGTGTATTTATGGAACCTAGTACAAAACAGCATGCACACACACTTAGGCTGGCACACACTCTGCTCTGAAAGACTGGCAGCGGCATATCAATGAGATGAAGGTAAGAGAAAATAAAGACACCAGGCAGAATGTGAGGATGACTAGTCAGGAGAACTTAAAATTGAAACTAATTTGTCTGATGGTTGTCGTAAAAGCTCACACTGGAGGTAAGTGTGTAGATGATCACAGCATGCTAGTAAAGAAAAGTCACAGCACAGTTGGCAGCGCCTGTCTGTTAGTTGTTCGTCCTCTTCAGTGTAGACTAATTAGCAATTTGTACAGTTATTCATGGTCTTCAGAAGAGGAATCGACAGTAACTTTTTGTGGCTTTGAGAGAAAATTCTCGAGTTGGAGCGTGATCTATAAAACACGCTAACTTTCCGCAGCGTGAGGTTAAACTTGTTGTAGGCAGCCAAGCTACTGGATGTGCAAACCAATGTAGGCAGCACACAAGGCTGTTGGATCTTCCAATCCAAAGTTACTCAAGAAAAAATGAGAAATGAGTCATCCGCTTTGCGCACCCTGTTTCTGGTGCAGCCACTGGTGGGGCCAAACGTGGCCCTCAGCTTCAGACCCAAGAAAAGGACACACCACCATGATCATCATAACAGCACCTACCCCATAGCAATCACAGTCCATCATCCCAGTCCTGGGGTGAAGGTTAGGCTGCTTCTGAGATCATTACCTACCCAAATATATGCCACTACAAAGCTCATCTCATTAGATTCCAAATGGCCTGAAACATCCTCCTAAATACGGTCTACAGCTACTTTTTTCAGATCCAACTCCACAAAATGTTTCTCATGTTTTACAACCAAGTAAATTAATAATATTCTGTGGTCTTGGTGGTACTTTGAGATCAGCACTAATTAAAATGTTAGCACGCTGACACGGCAAATTTAATCCCATGAACCTTTTAATATTATATACGTTTAACGTTGGCGTGGTCGCGTTGCCGCTGACAGGATGTTGGCCTGCTGGCTTTGGGTGGAAGCAGCCTCACAGAGCTCGCTGTCTCGTTCCAGAAAATGATGAGTTATATACTTCTGCTGAGGGGCTCATTCAGAGTCAGTGTGAGGAGCAGCAGAAGCACCTCTCATCTCCAGGGGTGACTTGTTAATTAAACATGTCTGACTCCTCTCAGCAGCTGGGGACAAGGTGAAGACAAAGGGAAGGTGTTTTGACCACACGACCAAAGAATAGTGTCGTCGCCATTACGTCTCAGATGAGGGATGTCCGTCCATTGTGGCAGAAAACAGTGAGGACAGCAGTTCACGGCCAAGTGTTGGTGCATTATTCATGCCACCTGTAAATTGGCCAGCTGCAGCCCGCTCGAGAGAAATCGCTCAGAGTTTGAAATACACTTTCTCTTCCCACACAGTAGGGCCGCTGCTTGCAAGCCGCAGGTTTCCAATGGCATCGTTCCACACAAACCACTGTTTCATTTTGTTTCCCATCATGTGTAATTCTTCAGCGGTGCTGCTTCATGTGCTACAGTATATACTGTATCAGATTGAATCAAAGAATATGCAGAGTATTCCACCTGTTCATCCATGTATTTCCAATGCATGTGCAGTATTTTTCTTTTCTTTTTTCTCTTATTTATTCATTTATTTATTTACCCGTTTCGAATCTATGGAAGGTGCCAGAGGGCGTAATGCAATTGTGAATCATTGGGACTTAGGTAACTCTTTTATATTGCTGCCAAGTCCAAACATATTTCAGAGCAGAACCCAATAAAGCCACTGTGATTTATGAACTCAGTCTTTTCACCAGTTTGCCATCTATTTTTGTTTTCTTGTTTTGTTTGTTTAGTTTAGTTTTTTTCTTTCCTTCCAAAGCAATCTTGAGAGTGACACATCTGTAAAGTGATAAGAAGAATGTTGATGATGATTTTTGCATGTGGCCTGGGGACCACAGGAAAGAGATTGGAAGAAAACAAATTGAGACCATTATACTGAATGGAAATTTCTGCTGTGTGAGACAATGACATGCAAACTGTGTTTTCCTTAACAAAAACCTCTCTCCCTTCTGCTCTCTCCCTCTTCCTCTCATATCGGTAGATAACAAATACGCCCCTGCAGTGAGTCTAAATGGCTTCATATTCATCCTGGGAGGAGCCTATGCTCGAGCCACCACTATCTATGACCCAGACAAAGGCAATATCAAGGCTGGTCCCAACATGAATCACTCTCGGCAGTTCTGCAGGTAAGAGATTATTAATGTTGCAGCACCACATGTACGTTAAATACTCTGTGACGTTATTGGACCGCCTAAAGAGATACAGACGGGTGATAAATCAAACGGAAGGTGTTGAGCCACCACGTGTTGCCAGAACAGCTTCTCCTTGCCCCTCAGCACTGATGCTGCTCAGAGCTCTCCTAGAGAGACCAACACTAGTCTGCCAAATCTATTCCCTCATCTGGAGTTTTTATAATGGTGGTGGGGAACAACGTCGAACAGGTCCAAAATCTTCCAGAAGTCCTCATTAGGGCTTGGAGCTAGTGGCTGTTAAGGTCATAACATTTGATTTACTTGTCCTTAGGCCTGGGACATTGTCATTGTGGAGGAGACCGCTAACATCAGGAAAGAAATGTTTCATTGGAGGATAAAGTTAATCTCTCAGAACAACATTGCCTCTAAGGAGCCAGATAATGCCAGAAAAAGGCCCCTACAGCACAAAAGAGCCACTGCGTCACCTCATTGTAGGTGTCAGGCATCCAGTATCCTCTTCCCCTGGTGTTTTCTGCTGAAAGAGCCATGCCTCTTACCATCTGGATAGAAAATCTGAATCATCCCAGCTTCCTTGGCATCTTTATACATGATGCCACAGAGCATAATTAGATGCTAATTGCTTAATTGTAGCATGCAGTGCACCTGTATACGAGCATGCGCACCGGTTTTAATTACCCACAATTTTACTCAGAGTTTTCCTTTAAGTCTCCACGTAAAAGCTAAGCATAACAGTAATCTGCCAGCCATGTGTCATGACACGGGTAAATATTTTCCAGCCAGCTAATTAAACTTTGAACAATACCAGTTTTGATGCTGGCAATATTTCCAACACCGTATCAGGAGTGAAACTCCTCCCTCGGATGGGAAAATATTTCTATCATTCATGGGCTTTGTTTTTTAGCTTTTAATTCGGTTCAGTTTTATTGAGGGTGACATATAGGTAATACGTGTTGTTAGTTTAATTTATTGTAGTTATGTTTCGTGTTATTGTTCTAAAAGAAGTAGGAAACTGCTGTCTACACTTGTAACCAAGAGAATTTGTGAAGACATAATGGGTGATAGAGGGAGATAAATGAAAAGTAACAACAGTGGGATCATGTCCTAATATCCCAGGCAGCTCAAGCCACTGAGGTGTGGTGTTTTCAGGATAATGAACTCACACTTTTCTGGGCCTGAAGCAGGTTTTTTTTTTTTTTTTTTTTTTTTTATGCAGAAACTGAGAAAGAAAGAAGCATGCGTGAAATACATTTGGGAAGCAATTACAGACAGTGATCTTATGTGCAGAATGTATAACATAAATCATGTTGTCAGAGTTATTGATAAGCTGCAGCAGCACGCGCCAGGCAGCTGTTCTGCTACATTTAACGAACTCTGATGCAAGAGAGGAAGACATGGGGGGGGCGGGGGGGGGACAACAAACAAACAGAGCTGCCAAAAAGAGAAGTACTCAGAAACAGCACTATCTGCAGTGCATGCTCCTGCACAGAAGTCTTGTGGGTCATTGTGTGCTGGAGCACTAATATACTCCCCTGGCTGCATTCGACCCTCTGCAGACCTGCACCCTTCCCTCTGTTTATCAGGAGGAGCAGCTCCAGGCTTTGCCCTGCACACTCTCCATTTTGGATCAGCTGTGCTAGCTCTCTGAGTAGATTTAGGCTTTATGTAATAATCTTTGTCAGTCCCAACAGTGTTGTAAATTGCTGCAATAGGACGGCATGCTGTTAACGGTGTGTGTTTGAGCGTGCACTATATGTAAATGCAGATCATTCCAAGCCCCAATAGGAGTACAAAGCCCTAATCAGCTTACAGCCCAAGTTTTAATCCGCTCTGCATACAAACTCCTGTTTCTGTTTCTCATATCAAGTGAACATGTTTGTATAGATATTTGCTTTTTCGTTAGTTTTCTCTTTCACCCTCAAGAGGAACTGTAATGTGTGTAGGTTTTTTTTTTTGTTTTTTTTTTCCCCCCCATATCTTAAAAAGTAGCCTAATTGACAGCATGTGTTAGAGACGTCAAATGAATGAAAGGTGTGGTGCCTGGCACCAATCGACAATCAGAATGCTTGTGAAGATTTTGTCTCCTGTCTGGCTTTGTTGTCTAGTCACGATTAACAATAACAGTATTCCTGCTGCCCTGACTCACTGTAGCTATCTACTATCAAAGCCACATTAGCTCACACTTGTTCTCACCCACTTATCTCCCTGACGCTGATGACCTCTCATTATTTGTGCCAAGGCTGCTCTGGTTGGTAGTCATGCTGTGTTTCGCCCGTTGAGGTTTTTCTTTGTTGTTTTTTTTTTTTTGTTTTGTTTTTGTTTTTTGTTTTTTCCTAAGCAGCAGGAGGAAATGTTTGCATTAGCAGCAACAAAATACAGCTCTTATATGCTGCAGGAGAGAGACCAGTCAGACAAGCACATTAATACTATTATATCGAAAGTACAAGTATTGTGGAATTTGCTTAAATAACTAGCCTGGTAGAGCCTGTTATATGTCCAGCTGTGTTATTGCTCGTCATACTTGCCCAGATCACACCTCAAACTCAAGAAAGCAACTTATTGTGGGAAAGATCTCATCAGCTAACTCTTGTACAGCCCGTCGTTTGTGCATGTCTTGTACAGATTAAACGAACTAGCCCAACAAATGGGAACATAGTGCTCCATTAAATAGCTGAGTCCTGCTTTTTGGGGATAACCTGCTGCTAGTTGGTTCATATTTAATGGATAGACATGTTAATGCTATCAATCTAAGGTCCTACAGATATACTGGATAATGTTGAACGGTTCCTTTAACCCTGTGTGTCTGTGCAGTGCTGTGATCCTGGACGGGAAGATCTACGCCACAGGAGGCATTGTGAGCAGTGAGGGTCCAGCCCTCGGCAACATGGAGACTTTCGACCCATGCACCAACACTTGGGCGCTCCTGCAGTCACTGCCATGCCCACTCTTCAGACACGGCTGCGTGGTCATCAAAAAGTACATCCAGAGCGGCTGATGGCGGCAAGTAACTGTTCACACTGGGTCGATGCCAAACACCAGCTGAGCTCCGGTTGTGGGACAATGTGCAACGGCAGCTTAGGGCCGGGCCTGTCGGTCATTCAGTCATTGACCTCTGGACTTGACGCCAGCATCCATTCGCCCCTGTTACCTGTCCCACCCACCCCACCTAAAAAAGCCCTGTGCAGAATGTACTCATGTTCAACTACTCAGCCATGTCAGGTGGCCATGCCTAACTTCCAGTACTGTATGTGTCATGGTAGTAGTTCATCCTCTCATCCACCAGGCACAGGGACCCTCTTAGTAATTTACAAACTCCTTGATTTTTAATGACGTTGTAACTCTTTTCTTCTCAGTTATGTCTTTTTCAGATCTCTGTAAACTCAACACCTCCCTGTTTGTTTAACACACTGTGACTCAGTGCTGTGCAAGCCATTTGCAGCTTAAGGTTCTTGTCCCTTTTTGAGTAAATTGTCTTTGGCAGGTGTAGGCTCCATAGTCATTCATTAGAGAGCAGAGTTTCTTTGTGGTGTATGAACATTTTTTCAGCAGTGACATCTACAGAGCAGGAGGAAAATGAAGGAAAGGTATCCAACTGTTTTCCTCTTCATCAGTGGATTTGACAAGTGTCTTCTCTCTGCATCGTGCGGGGGTGAAATTCCTTCAGCGTGCGGATTTAGGAGGTGATTCGAAGAACAGATTTGAACTCCAAGTAACCCCATTTTTGTGATGGCTTGCTAAACATTGGAAAAAACATGCTATCTGGGTCAGGTAGGATTTTAATAAGAGAGAAAATCTTTATTTTTACTTTGTTCTTTTGCGATTCCCACTTGATTGGGATGCCATCTGGCGGGTGAGTGGCCTGTTTTTTTTTCCATTGATTTATACTCTCAAACTCTGGGAAAAAAGAAAGCTGGGGATTTAGAAAGAGGGAATTCTTCCCTTCCACTGATGTCGGAACAGATGTTCAAGTTGGGGCAGTTCCTCCAGATAAAAGCACAATAATCACCTGTGACCGTTATAAGAGTAATCTGTTGATCCATCTTTTCCTCTGGACTTTACCAGCTTCTCCTCCCATCTCTTTTTTGTTTTGTACAATGTGTTTCATTGCAACCCACAAGATGTTGGGTTGCTATTCTGTAAATACAGCAAGGAAATATGTATATTTTAAAACCTGAAGGCAATTCTGTATAAATGTTTTTAGGAAAAAAAAAAAAACCCTGATAGGTTGGATTCAAAAGGTATGTCTGTAAATCTGTACCCAAAAAGAAGAAATTAACAATTGTTATTATTGAAGCCTAATACATATACCATAACAATGAGCATGTTGTCAAGTCTGAGTTTTTTTTTTTGCTTGGTTTGTTTTTATATGGGTTTAGGTACAGACTTTGCTCAGTTAGGTTCCTTATAAGCAATGAAAATATTCTGTGTACCACAGAGCAGTGACGAAATAATCAAAAATCAAAATATAAACATTCCAAAGTGTGTTTATGACAAAGAAAGAAGCAACTAATTTTCTTCAATATGTTAGCAATGTTAGCTTGACCTTCAACCTTTGCCCATAAAAATTATTTCATGACATGAGAATTGTGAGTACCATTGGGAGGTCACAGCAACCTTGGACCACTAAATCTGATCGGTTCATTATATTTGTACCACATTTAAAGCAATTTTCTTAACTTTCCTGTAGGACAGATGTACAGAAACATAAAACAATTAATTGAATATTCAGTGGTGCATAAAATGGCAGACAATCAAATTTTACTCTAAGTAAGCAACACTTAAACTATACAGTTTGCACCTTTTATTCAAGTATATCACAGCAGTTTATTTGAGAAATACAGTAAATGTTTCATTTCAGATATAACTTACACTAAAGTAACAATTGCAAACATGTGTGTTAAATACACAAAAGAATTAACAATGCTATGAAAAAAGTCTTGACTAAATTAACTGTGAGGGGGGAAAAAAAAAAATAGGGAAGAACAAAGTAATTCTGGATAGAACAAACCCTTTCTCCTTCTGCATACTGGACTACGTAGAATCAACTACCAGACAAAAATTGGTTGTTAGTCCAAACTGGCTACAATTCAAAACAAGAAAGGAAGATCACAATGTATGACATTTAAACTACCCATATATTATTTTCCAAAATGTCTTTAAATCCATAAACATAACTCTTTTGGTAGAACGTGAACAATTAGAATTAAAAAAAAAAAAAAAAAAAATTATCTGGTCTTGATTCTCATTCTTGGTTGAACTACACTGACACTACATTTTAAATATCAGTCCTGTCCTCATGTTAGTGTTTTCCAGTATGCCACAGTCTGTAACCACTTCTGACAAAGAAAATATCAGAGCAATGGAATAAATAGAAAAGGTGAAAGGGCATGTTGCCACATGTTGAACCTGAGAGACCTGTAAACCCTTTAATCCCCCGTACACGCCAAATAAAATGCTACACAAATGCTACACAAGTCAGAAAATGTGTAAAAAAAAAAAAACATATGCTTCCCAATCCGTTAAATTTCAAATGTACAAAAAGAAAATTTAATGAACATTAGATGTAAAACATGTCTAACAATAAATTAATCAATTCTTAGATGAAAATCTGCAGAAAACATATCGGGGTGGGGGAGAGGATGTGTAAATGCTCTCTAGCGTCTAAGAAGGTCTGGGCTGATAGTATCAAAGAGGAGCAGGTCTAGGACGTTTCCTCAGTGTCAAGGTACAGTAGAAATTAAGAGAACCTGAAACTAAAGCATAAAATATACAGTCCATGAAATATCCTTAAAATTTATGCAATCATCATCTGGCTCAAATGCAAACATACATAACAATCAGAGATATAAACAACTCTTGGATTACTGCAGCAGCCATGGTTGCACTGATCTGGTACCTAAGATGGTACTGATGTTGCAACAGTATTTTAGGGGGAGAAAAATACTGTTTATGTACCCAGTAAACAGTTTTCGCATGAAAATAAATTAAGCTGAGGTAGCGTTGGTTTTTCTCTCTGCAGTAGTCCAAGTGCCAACCTGTCATTGCCAGTTTGCATATGGTCTTTTTGTCCCCTAAAATCTGAAAAAGGCAGAGGTGAGCTGGGGTCAGAGTTGCACCAAGCGGTTTTGAGGATTGGACAAGAGTGCTTTGAGAGAAAGAAGGGGCCTTCTTCAGTCTACACCTGCTCAAAATATGGCATCTTCAAAAATATGAGCATGCCACAAAAACCTTATAAAGCTTCAGTAAACACCTTAATTTACTGCAGTTTGAAAACACACTGTGTTGGCCACAGAGGAGAATCCAGCTTCTCTTTTCTGGTGTTGAGAAAACAGAATGAAACAAATCCATAAAGTCGGTACACACATGTAAAAGAACAGAAAATAAAAACTTAAATCATTTAATGCTTTATACAGACCTTAGTGACGAGCACTGCCTAGAATGGCCTTGTTCATCGTCGGATTAACGTCCCATGCAAAAACAATCAACTCAAGCAAAGCATTTTATAAAAAAGTAAAAAATTATTATCAAATACACAACATAATACAGAGGTTCTATGACCATCAATTCGAACATATTTATAGTTGAAAGAGAAATCATGTGAACAGGCACCATTTTGTCAGCACCTTCAAAGGGAGTGAGATAACACTTGGCACAATAGACTCATTTGTTTTTTCCCCTCCTCTTTGCATATGAAGAACTTAAAGAAAAAAAAAAAAAAGAAAAAAGCTAGTGCTGTCTGCTCAGGTGGAAACTGATCTCCCTCCACTGGTCTGGGGTAAAACAGGGTTTGAATACATTTAAATATTGTAACAACATTTCAAGTGTTCCAGACACATCGGGCCTGACACAACCCAGCCACAGAGGTGAGAGCGTGGTATTCCTCAGGTTTTCAAATGCCTTTAATTCATTATTTGTTTAAACCAAGCAGAGATGTAGAATT
Organism: Echeneis naucrates; assembly: GCF_900963305.1. Taxonomy (NCBI): domain Eukaryota; kingdom Metazoa; phylum Chordata; class Actinopteri; order Carangiformes; family Echeneidae; genus Echeneis; species Echeneis naucrates. The sequence continues at coordinate 12,651,880 of NC_042534.1, forward strand.
TTGATATGTTGCTAACTGACCTTATGGCATTGAGTTATAGATCATCCTCTTGTTTTTTTTTTGTTTTTTTTTGTTTTTTTTGCATGTCTAGGTCACTGTGACTTCAGTGGTTAAGACCCACCCCAACTTGGAGCCTGTTCATTGTCACAAGAAGTAATTAATAAATCCTGCTAAATATATCAGTTTCATATGAGGTTTTAAATAAGGCACACACTAGGCAGTGCAAAACTACACACGCGTTCCAATTTGTACTGCTTCCAGTTCCTCAGTCGGGGTGTCGATAGGAAAATCTACTGGCGGCACAGCTTGGGGGGGGGGGGGGGGGGGGGGACATTCATACTGTGAATGGAGTAAGGAGGGAGGTGCACCTAACACAAACTATGTAGAACATGACATTCGGCTAAGACTGAATGCCAGAGGGGGTCCAAGAGCGAATGCTTTGAGTGGGGTGGTTTTATAGCTGATCTACTGGCTCTGCCCATTCACCTAAAGCTCTGAGACCAACACACCTGATGACTGCTGCAATGAGGGGAACATAACCAGCTCTAGTTCAGGTGTGGCAGAACTGCTAAAACTTCTTTTTAAACTCAAGGTCTGGGTGGGTGTCCTTGATGGTGGCTCAGATACTGAACTAATCAAGTAGCTGCAATGGCAGAAAACATTGTGGGAATAACTGGCCTATGATGAAGCATTGTGCTTGAGGGCAAGATGGGCTCAGCAACGTAGATCAGTGATTCAAAACATAATCAGCCCCCTTCTAGCGGCACTCTGCATTCACACTTCTGCTGGTGAGGATCCAAGTGTGTGTGTGTGTGTGTGTGTGTGTAATTGTAGTTTGTATTGGTAGAAATGCATGCATACCCAAGCATCAGGGGTGTGTATGCATGGTTTGCTCCAAGGAGAAGCAGCCGGGTTGCAGTATGAGATCACCCGCTCTGTTGGTTTTGCTAATCATCCAAGTTAAGAAATAATCCCAAGAGCAGCATGGATAAAAGTAAAGGTAGCACCCGAGTAGCACCAGCATTGCCCGTCACCGTTGGTGTGTTTGCATGTGTGACTGACACACCTCCACGGGTTTGGTTGTGTAGAATGGGTCTGGATCTGGCCAGGTTCCTGAGACGATAGCACCATTGAATGTCTCTGTCCTCAACCTTGTCCTCATTGTGCTCCCTCTCAGCATGAGGAGGGCATGGGAGCATGTGTGTTTTGGAGGGCTGCACCCAGAAGCTCCTTCACTCAGTTTGTGTTTGTGGTCCCAGGCTGTTCAGGATCTACCTGATTGGTTCATTTTCTCCATCTCACAGGAATGTATCAAAATGCTGGATTCTCTCCTCAATCTCCTGCACCAGAAACAGAAAAAGACACACACAGATAAACACAAACTGCAAACTCTCAACCAACACAGAAAACTTAGATGTGTGTATAAAGCATCTGTGCTCCACGGCTTCAATATTACTTGGAAATTTCCCACAGCAAACAACAGCTTTCACCATGATAAATGATGTAAAATGAAGCAAAGCTGTGCTGGAATGAGACAGGCAATTTTTCTCAGCATGAAAACAGCAGAGTTTGACACTGACTAAATCTGAACAGAGCCAGAGGAAGAGAGATGGATGTTAGTCTGCAATAGACCATGATTAATGCCTTGAAGATGTTACACTGTGTGTTTTCTCTCATCTGAATGGCTGAGTCAGTTCAACAGACACCACTACAAAATTCCAATCCACATCTACAACAAAAGTTAAAAAGTATCAACTTCACAGTAGACAACAATTTTACGCTTCTAAAAGAGGGTAAACTTTTCCGTGAATAGTTCGTCATTACTGAAAACTTTTAAGTGACACATAACATTGCAATCTCCTTTAATAGTGTTTGTGATGACAGGGAATCTTGAACCAAGACAGAAAAGGTTTCAGTGAGGCTGAAACTATTTGGTAAGTAATTGTTTAGTCCACCTACAGAAAATTAATCACAATCAATTTCAGTTTTGCTAACTGATGGACTATAAGTAAAATGCCAAAAATTCTAATCTAAAACTTTTAAAGAACCATGTATTCACTGTACAAAACAAGAAAAGTGAATTTTTCCATTCTATTGTTTGGAGTAATTGAAAATTTGGGCTTAAAAGCCAGTTCACTTTTATAGCTTGTGAATTCAGCACCATTTTCTAGCCAACTCCTGATTATAAATAGCTTTTGTAATCCTCTGATGCCCAAAAACGGTGCAATTGGTGTGGCGCCTCAGTGAAATAAGATAGATCACACATTCTCATTAATAATCAGGATTATAACAAGCTACAACAAATATATTTTGCTTTTTTGGGGGGAATATCTTTGAAATGGGAGCAGGGCTGATGTTATGCTGCATCTGAATCTAACTCTCCATTAACCATAACCATTAGGCACTTAGCACACATTCATAACACCACAGCTATGAAAACCAGGTCACACAAGATGTAAAAAGCCAGTGAAGCTCGGACTGATGACGTTAACATGTAACTGGACAAAAAGTCACTCATATAGAGCAATCTCTAAAAGCTTCAGCTCATCATAACTCATAATGAATCAATATATGTGCTTTTCACACCATTCTTCTGGAAATTACAAACCATACACAAATATGCTGTCTTCTTGACACTGGTGCGTAACAAGCCTCTGTGCCACCTGTCCTAAACCTTGTGCCATCAGCACTGTCCCTCTCTTTACCATGGGTGGAAATCTTGCGTAGCTGTGAAGCAAGATGAGTCAAATATGGCAGAATTACAGACCTTGGTCCCTTATTTCCCAATGGAGCTTACAATAGTTGGAAATGAAAAACCAATCTTCACGCACTTAACAATGTTAAGATGTCATTAACCCATTTGTGGCAACAGCATCTAAAATCACTGTGGCATGCCCACCTTCTTTGAACCCATTTTACCTCCATCACTTCAGTTACAGATATCTTCTATTTTCCAGATGAAATTTTCTGCAACTCCGGCAAAAACAGGTTTCTCTGTGACTTGTACATGCAGATTAGGAAAGTGAGACAAACAGTAGCGTAAGCTGTTTTTATATTTACTTTTTTCGCCTAGGAAAAAGAGTGAAGAGAAAACAATCACCTCAATAAAGGTGTTGTTTCACAAGCTACTGACAAGCCATTCATAAAGATGAAAGCCAGGGCTCCAATGCTTTCTGTTCTGCAGTCTACTGTCAATATCATAGTTTTCCTCATATTCCTTGATGCTCTCCAACAATGGTACTTAATGTTGTTAAACAAGTTATCAAAGGAAGACTGAGTCTAACATCAAAGCAAGATGTTTACTGATAATGATTTAAAAAGTACACATGTTCCAAATCTCTTTGTGTTGTAAAGTCAGATCATATGTTGCAACCTACATGCAGGAATCAGCCAACACACTGCCAAATATCTAAATGGACAGAGAAAAGTGTTCTCCCCTGATGCTGCATTGGAAATACACCAACAATTATATGACTTGCAGAACACAATCTTCAGCAACAAATGTACAAACAGGCAGAGAAATAACCACCCTTGTGGTGCTAAATCAGCCAGTGACAGCTCTGGCACCACAAAGATCCAGGTCAAAAGTCAAAGACCCGTACAAAGTCTTTAATTGCGGTCTGAGAGACAGTCAAAATGATACTAGGCCTGGGGTGAGATGAATGCCAATTTGTAGAGCGAAGTATAGTCTGTGTGTTATTGTGTACAGAGCAGAGATGGTCCCTCTGGATGTAACTGGAAGAAGGGCGTAGTCCACTCCATCTGCTGAAAGGTCAGCTCTTCTAGAAGACTGAGACAAGCCATACCCCAAGGAGGACAGGGGGAGAGTAAGGGAGACAAATGTATGGACATGCTCCATTTCACTTGGATCCATGCTGCAACATTAAGCGGGAATGGCTTCAGCCGCCTTCATACATGTGCCTATGTGCACATTTTCCGCTCTCTGGGAAGTTACAAGGAGTTGAGACGTGTGTTGGAAACAGAGGCAAACAAAGCACGTGCCAAACGCGCTGACATTTCTGCTCTGGAAACACCAATTTAGGATGGCAGTATGAGATGAGCCCAGACGCACGCCCTCTCCTCCTCCTTCACCAGCCAGCCTGTCGACAGGCGGCACCACCTGGCTGACTGCTCTCTCCCCTCTCCCTCTCTCTCTCCTTCTCGCTCTCTCTGACATCCTGACAGCCAGCTTTGGCTACCAACACCAGGACAATGCCATTCCTGGCCTGCTGTCTGCACTGACATCCTACAACTGCAGCAGATGACCAGATGGTTTTCTGGGAAAATATACAGGCGCTGCTTCTGTATGGAAAATTGTCAAAAGAGATCAGAAACAAAAAGAAAAGGAAAGGACCTTGCAGTAAGTCCTTTTAGTTAACCCTTAATAATCTTAGACAAAGAATGTAATGGAAATTCCCGTGAGACTAAGGCTCTCACAATTATTTATAAACTTAATTCGAAGCTACAGTAATTATTATTTTTTAAATTCAGGTAAAGAGTCCTGGTTTCAGGTTGGCATTAGGGAGAAACATTAAATCTAAACACAAAGCTGCAGATTCAGGTTTTTGCAAAAAGAAAACTGTTGAAGTTGTAGTTCTTCCTTTTAGATAACAAAAGCTAAATGACAAATTTTAATGAAGCACGAAACCAACATTGTGTGAAATTTTTGTTTCTCTTATGAATCGTTGTGGACTCTCTTATGTCTGCATGCCTCAAACACACAACTACTGAACTAAATCTTTTACATGAGCTCATTAAATTAGAGTCCCCAATGCCCTCATTATTCTGGAGCAACAAGAACATGAACACAAAAAGAAAGTTATTTTAACTCAACCCTTTCAACTTTCAACCCTAAAGTGATATTGATTTATACCATTAACAAGGCCCTGATCCATGTCCTCTGGCAACCTGGCTCTGTCATGATTTTTGAGATGCTACTTGGCCAGTCTCAGTGTCTAGACGTCTGCTCCAAAAAGGACAAATTCTTTTTGAAACTGTTCTTCCGCCCCCTTTAACTTATCTATCAGGCCTGGAATTTTAATAGTTCAATAAATCTTCAGTTGTTCAAAACCCTCAGTGGGGGGAAAAAAAAAATTACAACGTATGACTTGACAAGTCCAAGTTACTTGGACTGAGTTATTTAGCTTGCATGAGGTCAGATGTGCAGCACAACCAGAAAATATAATGAAGCAACAATCCCCCAGGCCATTTGCCTTACAGCCTTACAGAACTACTCAATTAACCTTGTTTGCTTTATTTCTCGAATGTTCAAAAATATAGATATATTGAAAAAGATCACAGAAAAAAAGTCCAGAAAATGACAGAAAAGGGTGTCATAGGGAGTTTTTACTATATGACTTTAGGGTTAGAACATTATCAGTTAATCTGTGCCTTAGAATTGTTGCAAATAAATTTTTCCTCAAGGTGTTAGTTGCTCTTCAGGGTATAGCCTTCGTGTATACTTACCTGGGGTTAACAGTATTGCATTTTAAATCATTTTGACATAACTGTCCCAGAAACTGTATATTGACTGCATATTTCACCTTTAACCAACTACATTCTCTACTGGTAAGTGGTCAGGCAGTTAAAAGCCATTGAGAAAGACGGACCCAGAGTGTGTCGGTCTCACTAACCTCCAGTAGTTGCGTCTTGTCGTATTCTCTGCGGTACTGGTAGATAGACTGGCTAAGAAGTGAGTACAGTCTCTCTAGCTGCTCCACACTGTAGCCCTCACTCTTCTTCACCACCATATCTAGTAGTGCCTGCGGGAAGACACACAAACAGAAACACTGCAGACGTTTCTAAAAATTTTATTGATAACACACAGTAACAATGGTACTTATGAACGGACAAAGAAACTGGGGTGAATAACTGGTCACACCACTTAAGCACCGCTGTTGGTGCAACGAGACAAAGTGTTTGGAGGTCAGCTGTATTCAAACACAATTAAGATCAAAGTGACACCTAATTAAAGCTAATCATAATTAGAACCAAGTTTATATTTCACTGCTACTTTAATTAAAACATTCTGGACAGTCAACGCCCTTTTTAATTGACCTGTTCTACGCATTTTACACTAAGTCTGTGGTGTGTATTTGAACACAGGACTCATCAGAATGCAAAGCCTGAGCAGGCAAAGGCATAGTCATTAGTTACCATCATAGACAAGACAAAGAGAAGTGCCTCAGCCATGATGAAATTGTTTGTGTGCCAGTGATCATGTGTTTAACACATAAAGCCAAGGCAATATCAAGCTTAATAAGGCACAAAGTCTCTGATCAGTAACTATCTGAGATATTATTACAGGGAACATAGAAAAAAAGGTTTGTATTGCATTAATTGCTCTACTCCATCTCACTATGATTTTGGTTTCAATGACAGAACATTGCCACCATTTAGGTTAGAGACAGGCTTCACATCACTTAAAAGACTTCTAACAAGTTGTGACTTTATGAACAGTACCTCACAATGGACACTTTTTCACCTAACAGCACAAACGTGTCTAATGCAGACATGAATTTCAAACATGAGGTGCTTTGGGGATCTGCTGTGACTATTAGAAATATTTATTTTAAACTTTGGGGAGGCAGTGAAATGGCTAACAGGCTGAATTATAGATATAATACCATCAAGTTCACAGACCCATGGATTGGTTTTTCACTGTATTAGCTTTATACATGGTCGTCAAATTGCTATGCAGCATCACTGACTATTGGTCTCAGAAATTCTCTTAAGACAGCCATCGAACAAACCTTGGCTACTGTTGCATGACTACACTTTCATCTCCTCACAACAGTGTTGACAGTAACAGTGCATGGGAGACAGGGGAGATTATTAATCCCTGTCAGAGGTCTGCATTTTCTCTTGTTTCACTAGATTACAGAAACCCATGCCCACCCTTTGAAACTAATTCTACCACACACCGAGCACAACAGTTGTAAGATTAAACCTGTTACAGAACTAGACACACAATGGCTATTTCACTTTGAAGGCAGTAAATGAATTTAGGGAGCCATGTTTTAAGGTCAATATTGAGATGGAGGAGGTAAAAAAAAAAAAAAACCCATTTCCAAACTCTTGTGTGCTTTGTCACTGGAAACACATTTAATTTTCTATGCTTTCCCAGCTTCACTTCCAGTGGGGTCTCATCACTCTGCACTCAATAGGCTGGAAACATGACTTTGAGTAGATAATGCCTTTCAAACATTCACACTTTCATAACGTAATCTGGCAGTCGAGGAGGAGTCGCTGGCAATATCCCTTTGACATAAAAACCTCCACCTGGCCAATTTAATAACTCCTTTTCCCTTGGCAAATAAAATGTGCATACAGAAGCTAAGAACACGAAGACTTGCTCTAATATTCAGAGCTCATTCGAGGTGATAATGGTCATCACTGCTGCCTTCGGAGTGCAGTCAGCAGCTCTGCATTGAGCGTATTATATTGGTTTCTTTTTTTTTTTTTTTGCTTTTCATTACAGTAACTTGGGTCTAATAAAAAGGGAATTTTCAGGTTGCATTGTTTGAACCTAGCCAAGAGAACTCTTAATAAGAGTACCGAATGAAGCACATCATGGTGAGATGCCAATTTTAACAACAGGCATAAAAGCTTTAATTAGCATCATTACAAACCATCTCACATGTGTGAACTGATGTGGAATTCTCTCTAAGACAGATCTTAACAACTTCTAATGCACCATTTTCTATTTCTCAGGGTGCTTTCTATCTCTTATCTTAAGTACATTTCATGACTTTATGGTATACCTTTTCTGATTTTCAGTGCATCCCTTCTCCTCCAGCCTACTTCAATGTTTTATAGAGCCTCTATTCACCCTTCTTTCAACCCCCTATATATATATATATTTTTTTTTTTTTTGGGTCCCCCTTTACAGACAGCACTTTCCAACTTTCACGTCCAGCCTTTTCTTCCCTCCTGCCTCTGTCTTCATCCCCTCAATTTATTCCCCTCTTACTGTTAGCCAGTTGATTGCAGTCGTGTACTTCCTAGACTTTGTCAGCTTGATCAGGATGTCTGCAACAGTGTGGGGTAAATGGTGTGAGTGTGTCTAACACAGGCTCAGTGATTGAGTGAGCTCACTGCACACAAAAGGGCAGTAATCCCATGCGTTAAAGACTGCTACTGACATGGACCATTTAACCTCACTCCTTCTAAACTCCCTGCTCGATCTTCTCCCTCCCCATCTTTACTTTACAACACTTTCTTTGCTTAGATCTTATTCTATCCCAATATTTCTCGACACCACAAATGGAGTATGGAGTGAAATTAGTAGGGGTGTGCAAAAAAAAAAAAGAAAAAGAAAAATCGATTCATATAAGAATTGTGATTCTCATTTACTACAATTCAGAATTGATTTAAAATGTCCCAAAATCCATTAAAAAAAATAATAAATAAATGAAACAAATCCGCAGACTGTCTGCCTCCATTTTGTATGCCAGACATCCTGACGTCACCACAGAGCCGGTCCTGGAACATATGCATGCATGGAAACACCAAAACAAGGAGGAAACTACAGTAATGAAGGAAAGAGAGATTCAACCAGCCCCGTCCTTGTTGAAGCCAAAGATTTGGACTTTGGTTTTTACCTAAAGCCCTATAAAATCTGAATTACTTTTTCTCAAATTCCATTTAAATTTTATATTATATTCTTTCCCCACCCCTACAAATTAGTGCTTAGATTCTGCCTGTAAGAGAGGATGTTATTATAATTTACCAGAGTTAACTTCCAGGACTTATTGTAACACTAGTTAATACGAGATTTATATCTATGTTTGATAATGTGCACAATTATGACGTAACAATTACATGATTTACATTCCAATTAGCAAAACAGAAATATTACGCTGATGCTAAACAACAACAACACATATTAAACTCTCATAAATGCAGCTAAATAACACTCCATCACAGTGGTGTAGCTCAACTACTTAACCCTGACCTAAGAACAAGATGACATGTTGATTTTGTCACACAACCACAGGCATGGGCATGCCAATATTTATCTTATGCCTTCCAGACTATGTTAAGGTCACTGGAAGACATTAAAACCAACGCTTGGTCTGGTCGACATTTATAAACTCATCGAGCTGCTCCTGACATAAAATTTTCAAATTTGGCCACTGTGCCTCTGAATTGTTGCAGTTTTGGCATCAAATTAATAAATAAGCAACCTGCTATATTTCACATAATTTGCCAGCTTTACTGGTTGCTATGCGAACACACCCCACAATTCCATAGTTGAAATTATAAAATGTATATATAAAAATATATAACAAATGGCAATTTTATCAGCACAAACTAAATATGTAATAATGTTGATATTGTGCTTGATTGTCTAATAATTGTGATTAAAATGGTAATCCGATATGCAGATTATTGTTATAAAGTAGAAGGTCTTCATTAGGTAGAGGAATGCTTCTCTAGCTGTTTGTGTGTGTGTGTGTGTGTGTGTGTGTGTGTGTGTGTGTGTGTGTGTGTGCAAATGAGAGTCTGTGGAGAGCTTTTTTCAATACTGAGTTACTATGCAATGAGAGAGGAAAACAAGGATTTGAAGCCCACTGGTCATTGTCACCTGGGATATCATTAAGCCCACAATATCTGCCTCTGAGATCAATTCACTCGCTTCTTCCTTTTTTAACTCAAATTTTTTTCAAACACTGGAAAATAAATCAATTATAAATCATATCCTGGAAATATCCAAAAATATCCTGTCACACTGGCATATAATGTGGCTCACAGGACACTTGGTTACACAGGTAATGCAATATGGATAGTGCTGTAAAGGTCAGGGACAGTCATGACAAATCATATTAGAATGGTCTCAGTGCATTAAAATTAAACGGCTGTTTCTATCAGCTGGGTATGTATAAACCCTGTCAGGGTTGACTACAGCATGAACGGCTTTACTTCTAACATTAAAATTACTGGAACAACCCCAGCTGTTATTTCTCTTTACGTCAATACAGTGGATGGCAAGGTATAGACTATCATGTTGTGGGGTCATTTGAGTAAAATTTTTATTCAACCACATTGATTTAATACAATATTAAACACAAGTTATAGACAGTGTTTAAACATGCCTTTTCATTATGATATGAGATAGAATAATAATCTGAATAATTATCATTACTGTTACAGGCTTACACATCGCAAACTAGAGTTTTGCCTGGCCAGCAAGACAATGATGGAGGATTTGGTAACAAAGAAAAGCAGATGCCCCTCAGTGGCAATATTTCAGGTTTAAACCTAATACCAAAAGGAAACTTGAATTGCAAATTGCAAATTTACAGATACTTAACAAGATTACCTTTCAGGTAAAATGTCGTAATGAGTAATACCTCGATGTTACAAGTGTATTAACGAATGGGAAAGTTTTCATAATGTTGCATTACTATGAAATTAATTTCACCATTTAAGCTCTAGCTTTAGGTGAAGCCTGAGGACACTGCAAAGGGCCATCATCAGCATCAATATCTCACTGGTTCACCGACTGTTTTAGACAAAGACAGAGCCGCCTACAATTGGTTCACACAGAACAGCTTCATTCTCGTCTCACATTAACATCATTGGAGAACATTCAACGCCCAATATATTCATCATGAGTAAAACCAATAGATGCAAGTATTCCACACACTGACCCAATTCATGCTAGCATTGTCAAGCCATGTCAGATTACAGATGCAACTGTCTGTGGTTGTAACATTATACGACTATCTTGTACCAAATCATCTCCAAATATTATTAAATAATATGCTCCACTGCCATAATATGTCACACTGTCCTACGAGAGTCTAATTATTGTCACTCTTCCATGACTATTAGCCACTGTTCTCAAAAAAAAAAAAAAAATTTCTGGTCCAAGGTGATTTTTTCCTCCTTGTTCAAATTTAGTTTATTGTTACAATTCCCAAATTTCAGTATGAAAATTCGGTAACGCGGCATGTTAAATTATTTCGGAGATCCCTTGAGTTTGTGTGTGGTCAAGGTAAGAATAATGATAATGAGACATGAAATAACCTTCTCTCATCTGCTTATTTTTTGACAGGAGGAAAAGAGGATAGAGACTATTCTAGAAAGAGAAAAGTCCAAGAAAAATAAGATGTTTGTTAAGTAGGCTACAGGGGAAAATTTTAATATTTCATAGAGTCAAGACTGCAGAGATCCAGTGTCAGCAGGTAATAAAGGAGAAATCATAGAACTAACTTAAAAAACAAAACCGAGAACACCTCCACACATCTGTCATTCCATGATACGGAAATAAAAAATAAATCCAGTAAAAGCAAAGAAAATGGAATATAGGAAAGTTTAAGTTCAAGGTTATATGAAGGATTTGCTATTGGTCTGCGGTGGTTAAACTAATGGTAAACCTCAAGGGAAATAAAGGTTAATCAATGCAATGTCCTTTACACGTGAAGTGACCCAGTGTGAGTTGGTGCGATGCAGAGGAAAGGTTGTTAAACAATAAAATTAGCTGACCAAGCACTGAGCATTTCAGACTGTTATGCCTGAGGGGTTGTTTTCAAAACACAGCCTGGAAAATTGGATGTCGAAAAAAATCTTCTCCTGCTAGTCTACATTAGATTTCTGTCAGCTAAGAATTCTTGGCAATTAGGTGATGAGGCTTGCAATTCATTAACATGATCCACCTTTTAAACTCATTATGAACACATAGTTCAAATTAGTAATTGAAAGAAAATGTAATATATTGTTTGTTGGCTGATATTTCCTAAAACTTTTTTTTTTTCCTCTTTACCTTGACATGGATAGTCCAAATACTAAAGTGTTTTTGCTTCCACAACTAGACCAATACTCTGGGCAACTATTATTCCTTCCAAGGAAGACAAAAGACAAAGGCAAGCATTTAAACATCTTACATGTCTAAAATCCCACAGGAGTAAAATCCTTTGTTTATAAAAGCCAAAGGTTGAGTGTGATGAGGTGTGAACACTGAAAACGCCATAATAAATCTCCATAAAGGTTGGGTGGGGGTACTAATGAACATTCATTCACGAAAAAAAAGGAAAGAAACTGGCATATTTATGTTCTGTGAACTATTGACACTATTGGTCCTTACATCCGTGGCCAAAAGGCACAGCCATGTAACAGCAATTGCATGCAAATGGCAGCACTGTCTAGCCCATCAGTGGGAATGAATGAAAATAAAAGAAAGCACTTCAAACACCATTTTATTGACAATCAAAGGCTGGTCCAGCACTACTGTTAAGCTGTTCCCTTTTGAACAGACATGTGGCATGGCTACTTTGCCAGAGGGGCCCCGGCTGTTATTAGTACTAAAAATGAAAGAAGATGACAAACTGAAATGAGGCCGTTTCTGTTTACAGCCTTCTCTAAACCAGGAAATCCTGACATGCTGTAATAGCTAAGCATCAAGCCAAAGACTCCATACTGTGCCAGCAACTAGAAACACTAACTGTTTCTCGGCAGCTGCTAAAGAAAACAGCAAAGCAAATCATAATCTGTGTGTTCTTGGTGGGATGGAGGAAAAATTGTTTGGCCAGATTGAATTTCTTGTTACTGAATTTTTATTCACCATCCTCAGTGGCACTTGTTTCTGTCCATCTGTGGACAAGTGTCTGATTATTGATGAAAGAAAACAGCTGAGACTAAAAAAGATTTTGGACCAGTGAGAGAAACAAGCCTCAGGACCCATTTATTCATGCCGAGGAATTCATTTTGATCCAGACGGTATCAACCATCATTTCAGTCAAACTGGCAATAACAGAACTTGATTTTACTAAGTGAATCAGAGCAAATAGCTGTGCCATGGCTCTGAAAGGCAGGATGTGAATACTGAAATAATACCATCTCTGTCCTACAGGCTTTGAGTGTAGTGTCTGTGAAGAAACTCATAACACTGGCAGTATTTAATTCCAGAGAGATTTCAGAGCTTCTGCCATCAAGTTAAAAGTCACAAATAATGAGCTCTCTGCAATCAATGAATATGACTAAAGGAAAAGGGAAGAAACAGTACACCACTCACTGCAGGTCCTAATACACATCAGGCAGCTTGCCAGTGCCAGCTCTGCCAGCAAATATCTGCTTAAATGGTGACTCTCATCCTGCACACCGGAAATTCAATTTGTTCCGTAAGCCAGGGATGAAAAAGCAATTATTCACCGTACCTTCTTTTCACGATCTGTTTCTTTAAGATATCTCCTTTATTCCGCTTACTAACACATAAACCTACAGATTAGTGCTATGTGCCGCTCTTCGTAGGGGCAGCCAGTTGAAGCACTAAGATCAGGCCAACTAAACAGTCTGTCAATCACATTGAAAGATGGAGTCAGGTTCAGCAAGACAAGACATGCACCTCATCATGCCCATCATCCCCATGAGACATAAGTAAAAGCCATACGATAATGGCTTGATAGCATGTCACTACGTGGAATGGAAGAAAGAAAGTGCGTGTCAGAGAAATACTTCTTTTACACCAATTACACTACACAGAGTACCCTAAAACCAAGCCCCCACCCTATGCCATCAGTGAGAAGAGCTGTCAGGGGAGCCCACTGAGCCGAAGGTCCAATTTACACTTGGGGTATTAGGTGGGACCCTAGCGTGACGGTGCCAAGTACCACAGTGCTGCTTCACATACTCTATGTTGTTGAACACACTGAGACAAGTTGGCAGATCTAGTGGGGCAGAGAGAAGCTCATGTTTGAGTCATGACCATATTTCCTTTCAATATTACAGGCTCCACACCTGTTGATTGAGGAATGTGAAATGACTGCCACCTTAATTGGCTACCTCCATGTTTAGGTCAGAGACAAAAATGCTGATAGTTGAAGATTAAGATTGGCAAGAGAAAGGGGTAAAACCATAAGGCAAGTGAAAAGGCAGCCTAAGCCTCAGAAGTTAGGGCAGTGTGACAGCATCATCCGCAGACAGACCTATGGATCTGTGGGAATCTTAAATCTGGTCCCCCACGATTGAGTTTCCCATCCGCCATACCTTAACCCCCCACCCCCAAAAAACCATGCCTTCCACTGCCTAAACTAAATAATACCAGACTTCTAATTATCCAGACACTAGCTCTACACAACCTTCTATATGTTTGGTAGCTATAAAAAGCTGAGAGGACAAAGGGATGGTTGAATGCCAAGTGCAAAAGGAGATGAGAGGCATACATCTCACAAGCCAGCGTATGTGACAGGGCGCACCAGCATTAAAATGGGAGTATGGTCCAGTTGTCTCTGCTGGTTTCCTTAAGATAGCATGGATTCAAGATCAAACAGTATAAAAATTATCATGATTATAGTGACCACATTTGATCATGGTTATAAGTATTGTCATAGTCTTGATAGATGGGAAAATGTTAAGGAAGTAAGAAAACACAGCCTGAAATCATTTCACCAGATGAATGTTTGCATTTCAAACATTTAAAATAATAGAAATGTCAGCACATCTGTTTCACAGATGAGGACAAGGGACCAATACGATAACATGTTTTATTGTTATCTCTAATATTATTATTATTGTAATTATCAGCACTCTAACAGCTTTCACAGGGCAGACACCCCTGTCACCTGCCAAACATGCAGCAACATACCGTTATATATTTTCCTCTGAAATAATGATCAAATACACACAATTACTGTCTGAAGCCTGCCACGTTGAGGTCCAGTGGCTAGCAACTCACTCTTTCCCTTAGCAAAACATTCTTAATGCAGCAGCAAAGTAAGGATTAGCATCTGTTTCCTTTACAAGAAAGAAGATTAAAAACTCAAACTCTTCACACACATTGCCAAAATGTAAACAAACACACATATGAAGGCAAAAACAAAAACATATTGGTAGCATTTTCAGATTATAGGTCCACTCTTCCATGATCACAGTCTAATTAGTCAGTTGCCAAATGTGACAACTCACTACTGCTGGTTTTGCTGTGACAAATTTGTCTGTATTTCAGTCTTTTCTAATTTACTTTTGGGATTGCATAGCTCTTTACTTTTCTAAAAAAATAAGAAATAAAATAAAAAATCCTAACAGCCTCAGTAGTAAAATAAATCAGAGGTCAATTTGTATATTATATAATATTTTGCTACAGCTTCCCAAGATTGTTTTGAGCAATATAATTAATTTTAATTAGTCAATTTGTTCAATTCCGTTTTTTAATTTGTTGCACTGTTTTTGAAAGGAGCAGTTCAAATTCTAAAAGAAAAAAATGGATAGATAAAGTCATAAATGATAATAACAAATGATCATGGACATTTTGTGTGACCATGTTCCTCTTCCTGTTGCCACAGCATTGCTTTAATACAGATCACACTAGCTGTAAAATCTCTGATTCGCAGTCAGTATGTAATACCAGGATTTCAAAAAGGTAAAATCTTGCTGGGTAGTAAGGGGAGATAATCTTCTGGAAAGGCTATGGAGCTATTCATAACCAGTCCTTTGAGCTCCAGCAAATGAATGGAGTGCCCTGAGGCCAGCGTCTTCAAGCTATGCTGCAGATTTCTACATGCATTTTTAAAATCAACAGTGCTCAACATGTTAACAAATGCTGTGATGATAACTCTTACTTGACTGTGTGTATTGCCACTGGTGTGCCTGGCTGCTCTTTCCCCCATTATCCATTCACTTCTTAATTTTAGGACATGTATTGCTGTGAACATGCTTTATTTAAGTGTCTCAAAGTTATGACAGTTTGATTATAAGGCAGCGTGTACAACATCCTAAACCTGAGGTGGCTGTCGTTCGTTTTACTGGTTAAGCTTGTGCTACAGTTGGTTTCCATGCTTTGCTGATCCATGACCGCAAAGCACAATGGTCATCTAACTAAGTATCTAGTGTACCATTAAGCCACTAAAACTTACCACAAGTTGCTGGTGGTCAACCACTACTGGAGGTGGGGGAGGGACAGGTTGAACCTCTTCTTCTAGCCTTCCAGTAGATCCCTTCAACTGCTCTGATGGGCTCCTCTTACATTTCTTCAATTTTGAACTGCCTGTAATGACACAAAATAAATAAATAAATGGAGTCAAGCACAACAATGAAGAGCAGTGGGATTGCAATCAAAAACAGAAGAAAATTTCAGACTTCACTTTGTTTTTCCAAAGAACAGGAACACACAAAGAGGATAAATATCAAGTGCCAATAGTGGCAACATTAATGCGATACACAGGTATGAGGAGGAAAATCTATTTAAAGTGACTACCAGCTACTGTGTGCACCACATTTCACATCTGGCCTGCTTCCTGTCTATTTATTCCAGTGTTCCAGAAATGGGTAATGGAAACACCAGGGCTGGCTCAGATTGTAATGAGGGTGGAGACGGAGTAGCTGAGTTGTCTGTTTTTTGTGTTCTGTTGTGTAATCGTGCCATCCTCGGATGGCTTCTCCATATTCTAGCAGCACCATTACCTCAGCCTTCCAGCTGGCCTCTGATCATCAGACACGCCTATAATTAAAACAGAGAAACTTATTGGCTTATATCTGTCTAAAACACTACACACCAGTAGAAGGGGCCCAATGGCTCATGGCGAAGAAACAAAATGCATAACAAAATCACAAATGGAGGAAAAGGCCAGCCAACATTGTGAATTTTTTATGGATAAAAAATACTTTAGGAAACATATCAGAGGGTGGGGAGTTTCTATAAAGGTACACATAACTTTCAGGCCCCTGGACTTTCTGGGTTGAAATAGATCATATGCTGAGCCAGGGGATAGCATTTTTATGTTCTGTATAACTTGTGCTGCATTATTCATGTTTTCATCTCTATTGTCTACCTATTTATTATCCATATACTTAACCAAGAGAAAATCCTAAGATATAATGATTATTAAAAAATAAAAAATATTCGTTATCCTCATAAAAAACTGGGGGGAAAAGCACTAGCTGGTTTAGATTAACAGATTAACTTTCTTAACTGAATATCTACTAACTCAAAAAAAGAGTTTGCACTATTTTCTTGTTTTTTTCATGTGCAATTATTACCCTCTACTGAAAAAAAAAAAAATCTGAATGACTGCTGGCTTATATGACATATGAAAAAAATGTCTGATGGGCTCAGAGGCTCAGCTATGTGGCCCAACACTCAAACAGCGGTACTAGAAATTCATCAACCTCAATCCCTAAGCAGGTATGGCTACTTTTACTCATTTATGTTAAATATAGCTGTGTTTTCAGAAAATGTTGACAGTATTCATGCATCCTCCTCAATAAATTACCATGTTCCCTTTACCCAGTTGTCTATCTAGCTAGCTTTATACCTTCTTTGTCTGGATCTTCCTCTGGACTTTCTGTTCCTGCCCTCCCATCCTGGAGAGGGTGCTCCTGAGTTGGATGGCTCTCGTGGTTGTCCTTGTGCTCTTCCTGTTCTGGCTTGTTAAAGCCTCCAGCCACACTCTGAGGAGTCCTTTCGTCAGCCTCGCCGCTTGCCTTGGGGCTCTGTGAGTCCAAGCTGTCCATTGACTCATTTCCATTCACACAGTCCACTTGTGATACTAGGAGCCCCTCTGTGTACATGGTCTGAGGCTCAGCATCAGAGGACTCTGACGTTTCGATCAAAGGCTGGGAGTCAGACTGTTGGGCCTGACTATTTCCATCCTCCATGGGATAAGAGCTGACACCGAGGCAATGTAGGTCATTGTGTTTATCTGTGTTCCCAAATTTTCCTTGTTTGGCTACGGACTCCTCCTCATCCTTAGGTGTTAGCTGTTCTCTGGCTTCACTGAGATCTGGAGACTCAGCAGGGGCTCCAACAGGGGGCTCATTGGAGCTCTCCTCCTCTGTGGAGGGGGCATGGGAATGGTGACCATTGGGTTGGGGACCTGTGGTATCACAAGATGATTCCTCATCCTGCGTCAAACATGAGTCACTGGGACCTGCAGCTTCCACTTCTGCCTCAGGCTCATCTTCTTCCTCTTCTGTTCCCTTCTTGTAGATCTTCTTCTTACGAATGATACCCCGTCCCCATGATGGCCGTCTACGAATCTTCCGCTTTATATGATCTATGATGTACAGAGAGAGATTGTGAGGAAATCTTATTAATTCATACAAGCACATTATATTTTCAAAATTTCAAATGAAAACTACCGTTCGGCCCATTCTACACCTGTGTAAATCTAAATTTTGATGTCATAATTGCTGTCCTTTTGCATTGGACTTAATTATGATTTCAAATGGCCATTACAGTCCTTGAATACATGACTGCTAATATGCATATCCAAGATATTAAGTCCTAAACTGCAAAAGAAATAACTTTAAAAAGACCCATCTTCCAAAAAAAAAAAAAAAAAGGAGAAAAACACATTTCTTCTTTTTCATAGTTTGCAAGTACCCAGTATTCAAATCTGGACATTTGGCCTTCCTCTAAGGGTAACAAGCAGTGCGTGACACAGATGACAAAGAAAGTACAAGAGAGAGAGGCAGACAGAGAGAGCAGCCCTGTTATATCATGGATGTTGGACACTAATGACAACAGATGGTACTAAGGGTTTTAAGAGGAAGTGGAAAACCAAAACCTGCTCTTGGAAAGTGCAGTAAAAGTGTCATAGCAAGCAAGTCGGATTACTAAATGCAGTGAAACTTCAGGGCATTTGCCTTCATTTTCAAGTTTCCAAAAGCCAACATTGAAACTCCTTTCATACAGGCATTTGCAATTCTCTACTTTTCACGACATTACCCTGAGGAGCTGTATGCCAGAATGCAAATGCCCAAATCAGTTGAAATAGACATTAAATGGACTTTATACTGTCAGTTCCCCAGTGTATAGACCATGCAATGTCCGACTGAACCCATGAGGAAATGGAGCTGGTGATTTTCCAGAGAATTCCCACCAAGCAAGTGGAAGACTTGATGATGTTATTATGTCACCTGCACACTATAATCAGACGCCATCCCTCTCTGACACTAGACGGAGTATTTCAAGTAGGTGAGGATTCACATGAACAATCTCTGGATGTATGAAGGGGCAACTTAAAACAATGCGTCGACCTGATTCCAGGTTCTATGGAAATGCACACAAAAGCAACAGAATATGAGAGAAGGGCACATACAGAAGGAAAAACACAAGTAAGTCGCCTGGGGGACGTGGTTAAACCAGATGAATCCAAAATCTGACTTGTCACACAACATTATTCTATGCAACCCCAGTATAAAAGTAGTCATTCAATTATCTACTGCTTATTACTTTCCAGGTCACGGGGGGGCTGGAGTCAATCTCAGCTCACATTGGGCGAGGGCAGGGTCACCAGTCCATCACAGGGCCAACATACAAACAACCACTCACACTTGGACCTATGGACAATTAACCCAAACATGCATGTCTTTGGATGGTGGGAGGAAGCCAGAGTACCTGGAGGAAATTCACATAGGTACGGGGAGAACATGCAAACGCCACACATAACTGCAAACTGAGCTTGCGACCTTCTTGTTGTGAGGCAACAGCGTTACCCACTATGCTACCACTGGCCCCAAAAATTGCCATTCTCTCAAAAATCATTTATCTCAAAGCAGATAAAAGACATAACTTAAAATATACCTTGCATGCATGTGTAAGTGTAAATGAGCTCAACCATGATAGATCACAGTGGACTTATTAAAATCCATAAAGTCCAAGCCATTACAATTCTGTCAAGGGGCACTGGAATGATCTAAATCTGCCAAAGCGGGATCTTGTGCAGAAAAATAACATATGCAAGCTTGATCCTCTAAAGAATAAATGACCAGGATTCCTTTAAGTTATTTAAAATATCATTCTGCACAATATAATTGAGCAGGACATTTTTCGCTTAATAGCAGAGAATCTCCTGGTCATCTGTACCAGCACTCCCCACAAAGATATCATTTGGAAAACTGAGCAGTAATCATATATATACATATATTTCCCCACTCCTTCACAATGCTTTTATCTGGGGCATATCTCTCTAAAGTGAAAATCCTATTACGTATGCTGTACATCAGAGAAAGGCAAAAAATTCACAAAGTTCACATTCACAAAGGAGAAACGGGCACAAAGACAATCACACCAACTGAAAGTTACATCTCAAAGAAAAACATGAAAAAAAAAATGTGAATATTAAGAAACTGGTGCTTGGTGATGGGCTCAGGAACCTCCGCCTTAAGAGCTGCTCTCTGGGGAACTTCCTAATGACCAGCCACACATTTACTGTCAGCCACAACTACACATCAGACAACCTGGGGGTGAATTTAGTATGCTTGCTGTACAATATTGTTCATGGGAAAAAAAAAACAAAAAACAAAAAATGCATGCGTTTATGAAGTGGCTACATTTGGGTATGTAGTATATCTTATCTCAAACACTCTCAAGGACATTTCAAAAGAGCATTTTCTCCAGTGCCATAATTTAGCAGAGACCTTCTCTGTTGCGACTCTTAACGCTCATTATGTTTCTCCTGTCAGTAAGAATTAAACTCCTCAGCTTTCCCTGGATATTTAAACTCATACTGGCATGTGCTGAAGTGCCGCTTTGAAATTTTCACTGCATCCATTCTATAATAATCCAACTGTCGAAGCACTGCTCTGGCTAAGTAAATCACCAGGAAAAGGGACTTATGCACAGCTTACATAAATAGCACTGCTAGCAGTCTGCATGTACAACACGATCACCGTTCACACGCAAATATTTACACAGACACAGGTATTCAAGAAACTTATAGGTAGGAGAGAAACTAGAAACTATTTGCTGTACAGGCGCTGACCAGAGCTGGAGGTTTAAAGAAACAATGAAACAAGACCACCCAACCACCGGCCATCATCCCACAGTTTGTAATAAGGCCTCTCTCAACTGGGTGCCTGCAGAGTTAGTTTGAAGGTGGGCTACAGCTTTGGTTTTTGGCTCCTCCTGATCTGATCTGGAAGGAGTAGACAGCCGTAGGGTAAGATATGGATCAAGCAGACAGCCTCATTCATCTTCAGGCATGACTGGCACATGGGACAGCCAACCTGCTGAGGGAACGACCAGAGGAAAAAGAAATGAGACCCTGTCAGGTTTAAACTGAATGCATCCTATCAATAATATTTATTTTTGTTTGTGTGCATGTCTTTTTGTCATTAAGTTAGAGAATGCTTAATTTGGACAATTTATTCCTTTAACCTTCAGAATTTAGAATTAGAAATGCCATGGTACAATGTTCAGAGATTAGTGGTAGCTTGGATGTTTTCAATTTCAGCATAGAAAATATAGCTATTTGCTCCAAATTATAGTTATAATTTTTTTTTAAGATATGGCTCATCACCAAAATAAAGGTAAACTTCAGCATTACTCTGAAAAGTAGACAGTTTAAAAATAAAAAAAGAAAGACAGTATCAGCTGACCCTTTAGTTGTCCTTTAATCTTATCTGAATAAATATTTTCCACAGTTTTTTTTTTGTTTTTCTGATACACAAGAAAAAACCCTCCACGATTTTGTGAAAGCAGTCTTCTTAGGGTCAGCTATCACCAACAGAGCTATGAAGGATACTCCTGAGGGATGAAAAGTTTAGACAGAATGGCAGCAAATGACTCGTCATACTCATCTATTAAATAATGCATGAAATTGTTGGAGCATGAACAGCCAACCACAGAGGGGAGATATCTTGATGGGGGAGGGAAGAAAGAAAGGAGGAAGGGAAAATGAAGCAGAGCACTTTGTGATAATTAAAAGTGCCTAATCCATACAAGATTCATGTAGCTGCAGACATATTTCAAGCTGCCAGAACAGTGTATGTGCATATACAAATACAGCTTTGGAGAGGAAAAAAGCCCAAGGGAAGGGTATCCAAACTGCCACTCAGCAAGTATTACATAAATACATCAGTCCAGTGACACTGATGGACAATTCAGACATACAGTGGTTATGCCTTTGGGTGAAATTGTGAATCAGTACTTCCAACTCACAGACTCCTCTATTTTATAATTCCTTGTATTTCGTAATCAGATCATAAATCGTCAAAAGACAACTATACCTAGTGTTTAAGATTGGAGAAAGAAAGTAACAGGTCGCCAGAATAAAACTGAGAAAATGGATAGCTTCTATGCTCAGCGAATGTTTGGATCATACCCATGGAGGGAAAAAAAAACAAAACAAAACAGACATTTCTATATATAGTGCAGTGCAACTTTGAAGCACCCCATGCCTATAACATTATGGACCATGGCATAGACTAGGTTTTACTTTTATATCTTCCCAAGACACACATGCCCATAAAGGCAAGTGGATCCATCTCAGTTAGATTGTTATGATACCTCTGTGAAAGCTCAATGGGCTCAATGCCACAATATCACCACATCATCTTACTTATACCCCAAAGCTGGTTAGGCAAACCTAGCCAATCAGTTCGACCTGTTACTGTCCTTTGTTGGACCTCTTAGAGGAACACAATGACCTGACTAACCGTAAGCTTCTACAAGGGATGAATGTTAATGCAATGTATGGCATTTGAATTAATTTATTTAATGGCCTGTTAATAAAGCAGAAATGCCAAAAATCCACTAGAATTATCAAAATTAAATAAAGACGGTGAACCTCACCATATCCCCACTAAACCAGAGAGAATACTTGTTACTTTACTGAAATCCAATCAGCTCACTGTGGTCTACTCCCATATCTATTGGCAAACACATTGTCCATCTCAGTCCTCCATTTCCTCTGTGGAATTATTATAAAAACAGTTGGCTGAGATTACAGCAGCATACTGTGGACTCTAGAACACAACATGGAAACAAATTGTAAGGAGGAAAAGTCTCCCAGATTGCAGAGTGTAAAAACTCATATATTGACACAAACACTAATTAAAAAAAATATAATTTATGGAGTACCTCCCTGGATGCCAACACCTGATAAATACATCAGGTCTGAAATGGAAGTGCAACAACTGACCACAGTGGAACATTGGAATGATCTCACTGATCTTCAATGTCTTGAAAATGCACAATCCACTTTGGTAGATCAGTATCGTTAGCTCATTAGTCCTGAAAGAAATGCCCTTCTGACTTATTTTCAAAGTGTTTGATGGGCTATATACTATGAATCCAGGAGGCTGCTGTGTTGTGCTAATATCCAATCTTTTGGTTTTTATATTATCTGCTATGAGAAATATTCAACAGGTCTTATAAAGTGAGAACATTCTTAATGAGTCACGACTACTGTTCTTACTTTTTGTAAGATACAGTGTTTAAAACAATGTGCGCCACTGTAGAAAATTGGGTTCATTTCTATATAAGTTTCAATAATTTTCAGTGGCACTTGTCTGGAGCATCTTAAGACAAAGTTTTAACTCAGGGCAGTCTCTCAATATTCACAGACCTTTGAGTCTTCTAACCTGAGCAGATGTTTGGTTGTTGACTAACCTACTTACTTCCTAACTGCTGCATGTTTGGTTTGCACTGTTTGAGTGTTTGTGTGTGTGAGAGTTTCCATGGCAATGAACATTGTCTTTGCCTCCAGAGAGTGCTTGCTCTCTAATTTCACTCTCTGAATTCACATTTAGGACAATGGGCCAACTCTGGGTTTCACTCTGGCAGGAAAATCCAACACAAAAATGGGACTAAGGCAGAACGAGTGTTATTGAATATATATGACTTTACAAATGGAATTGTCAATTTGCATATATGTGTAATTGAACAGCCATATAACATTTGTACTTATTAGCCACAGCAGTATACAGCTGATTGTAAATTCAAACTAGCACCAAAATTACTTCTGTGGCTCCCAGCTTAGACTGGAGGAAGAAAAAAGTAGAACACTGAAAAAAATATTAGACTCCCACAGCATGTCAGATAAGACAGCCCAATTTTGCAAATGGTGGATTACAGCTATGTTCTTCTAAACAGTAAGATATTCATATTTGAACCAGTCTGTTTGTCTGATGCTGTAAAGCCCAAACACAATATCATGACAGAGCTTTAATCTGCCTTATGTGTGTCCAGCAATCAAACAGTGAAACTGCCACAGCAACCAACATACATTGGTCACACTCCTCAGCATCGAGGACGTAAGCAAGCATGCAACTACTGTGAGCACAACCCAGAATTTAACTCAATTTTTTTCCATTTTGGTTCATTGGAATCGACTGGAGTAAGGGCCTCAATCTTGTAACATTAATGAAATATTGATCGGCCTTGTTCTCATCACCTGCAACTGATGGGGAGGAGCTTGGAGTTAGGAGCTGTGTCACAATCAACACCATAAACATTAGCGAGAGGGATACACCTTTACAAAGTTTTCCTTACATAGAGTAAATTCAGAATCATATTTAGTGCTCACACAGAACTCAAGCAACGAAATTATTTCTATTCATCTTAAGTGTACTTTTTTCCCCCAACTGTAAACCTGAAGCAGCATCATAATTCAAAAGTGGGAAATAGCCATTGTCCGTTTTTACCCACTGTGAAAAGGCTGCTCTTCCTAACTTTTTGAATGAATTCTTGCTAAAGGCATAATGCACATACAGTTAGTGGCACTATAGGGAAGACTTCCACTTGTGTTTATATGAGCTTTAATCACGTAGCAGTAATTGTGATGAGAATTGTATGAATCAATCATACTGAAAGTTTCAAGTCAAGATACAGCATACATTAGATCGTAATGTAGAATAGACCAACTGCATTGACAAAACTCAATACCGATCATAATTTAAGTTTTCATCACGAACAGGCACCTACACCACAGGTGCACCACTGCAGTGGGCTTAAATGCTGTTTGACACATTTAAATTTACCATGTTCAAAACTAAGAAATTAAAAGCCCATTAGTGCCAATGCTTTGGTTTTAGAACATTAAAGCTATCAATATATACAGAAATAAAAGTGCATTTATCATTAAATATACATTATACTATAACTATAACATTACGTTGTATGTGTCCTTTGCAATACAAGAATTTAGAGCACACTGAGCTTTGCTCACTAACCTAACCTGTGACACGGCCTTTGTTTGATGTTTTGAGCATGAGCAAAAACAGCATATTTGTAAAAAGTATATAATCCCAACTGTATCCCTCCCAGGGAATTTTAGCTATTTTTTGTCAAATTATTTTCTGTGCTCTAATTAACATAACACAAAGGATGTACATCCCAGGCCATGACAGCTGAACAAATTTCAATTCAATGGTTTCTTGTAACATTAACTAGGTGAAGAATTACATTTTGTCTCTAGAAATGTGCACATAGAAAAAAATACATTAGAGAATATAAAAAAAAACTGCCAAAAAAAAAAAAAAAAAAAAAAAAAACAGGTCAAGGGATGCACCCCTTTAAAAGGTTAATATAACATAAATGATGAAAAATACATAATTAATGACCTTCCTTTTCATACATCATGTCTTCCCTCTATTAAGCATGCAATACCCCTGACACTCTACTTATAAAATTCAAAGCCTAGGTAGAAGTAAAATGAAGACTATATATCAGGGTGGCACAAAGCCAAGCTAAATTGTATGCACTTTCATTTACTTGATCTCAGTTTTATTTCCAGTCTTATCGCTAGCCTTAACTTAATAATTCATCAACAGTTTGCTACTGCGGACATTCATCTCGGGCTACAGTTAATGATTACTTTCATTATCAAATAATTTTCCAAATTACTTGTTTTGTCTCGAAAACATCACACTACAGTGTAAATGTCAATCACAATTTCCTTAAATCTCAAAGTAATCAAAATACTGAATAAAGTCTCACATTTGAGAACTTCATCAAAAACAACTTCATATATATATATATATATAAAAAAAAAACACTACTGACCATTAATTGATAATGAAAATAGATGTTTCTTTGGCTATTTGGCTCACAAAGAGAGCTCAAAGTCAAAGTGAGCCAGAAAGGCTGAGATGGCGAAGCAGGGCCGCAGGGTCTCTGGGTCATGAGAGGGAGACCACTGTTTGTCACTTGATGTGACACTTTGCGGTGACGCTTAATGAAATGTCCAGATCAATAAATGATCCCATCCTTGCTTCCTGAAATGAAGGCAATCAGTCACTTTCTCGTACAAAGGCCTACACAGCTATAGTGTCCTGTTTGTCTTCACACAGATCAATCAAGGAGCTGTACTAAAGCTAAGTAAGGCCCTATTGCCAGGGTGACAGAGTTTTTGCAGATTTGTCCGCTCCACACACATCTTGCCAAGCTGCTGCTCTATGGCATCCCAAAGGTGTGGTAATTGAAGTTAAGTACAGTATACTACTGTTCATGAAACCAGTTTGAGGTAACTTCATGCTTTGTGACATGGCACATTATCATGCTGGAAATAGCCATTCCGGGATGGTAAACTGTGGCCATTATGGGAAACACATTGTCAGTAACAATAGTCTGACAGGCTGTGGCGTTTAGACCATGACTGATTGGTATTAAGGGGCCCAAAGGGTGCCAAGAAAACATTCCCAACACCATTATACCATGACCACCGGCCAGGGCTGTTGACACAAGGCAGGTTGTGTCCTTGCCTTGATTTTGTTAAAGCCAAATTCTGACCCTACCATCTGTGTGCCTCAACAGATATTCAGATTTGTTATACCAGGCTACAATCTTACATTCATCAGCTGTCCAATGTTAGTGAAGCTGTGCCTATTTCAGCCTCAGATTGCTATTCTTGTCTGACAGAAGCAGAACTGGTCATGTTCTTCTGCTGCTTTCACCCATTTACCTCATAGCTCTACGTGTTTGGATTTCTATGATGCTTTTCTGGCCACCACAGTTGTAAACAGTGGTTATCTGAGTGCCTCTAGCCCTTCTGTCCGCTCACATCAGTCTCTCCTCTGACCTCCTCTCATCAACAAAGCTTCTCAGTCTGCAGAACTGCTGCTCACTGGAGGTTTTTTTTTTTTTTTTGAATTGTTTGGTTTAAACTCTACAGAGTGTTGTGGGTGAAAGTCCCAGGAGAGCTGCAGTTTCAGAAATACTGAAGTCAGACCATCAGAAACCAACAATCCGACTGAAGCTTATGACCTTGGATTTCATATATTGTTCTACAGTGAAGTACATCTGTTTCTGTCAAAATACCAAGTGAGTGCCTGCTGTGAAACACTGTTGAATTCTGAATAAACAGGATTCAGATAAAAACATCATATCATCACATATGCTGGTGTCAGGTGAAAACTAAAATAGTACATGTAGTGAAGTTGGAGATGGAAAAAAAAAAAAATTTGTATTTGTCAAATCACTATTTAATCTCTTCCAATAAAGAAATGAATATTTTCACTTAACAGTGTGTCCATTTTAAATATCTTGAATATTAAATCTAACATAACTTTAATGGATGGATGAAGCGTCAACTTGAAATTAATAATTTTCAAACTAATAAGTAGTTCCTTCAAAATAATAGACACAAAGCTATGAGATTTACAGAACTGCTACTCTACACACTCAATGGAGGAGGAACTGAAGACATTCAGTCAGAGTATCTCTCTCTTTTTCTGTCCCTCTCCTCTCTGCTGCTCACTAAATGGTCGGTGGGATAGCTTTGCCTGTGGTACCATCTTCTCAAAAGACAGATATGCACTAATGCACCACCAACTCCAAGGACTGCTGAAGATGTCAGTCTATGCACACATGTACAGTACATACAAAGGAGGGAATAAGAGCCCTCTAGAAGAAAGGTCTGTCCCCCACAAATTAAAAAGATGAATAAATAAATAAAATAAAAAATAAAAACCCAACTTGCAAAGAGACAAGTTCCACAGCAGGACTGAGAAGATAGTTGTGCACTGTGACTTGTTTTGCGTGACATATGAGCTACCCTATCACTTATGGAGGAAAGAATATTGGTATGCACCCTACAAGAGCCTCTTGAAGAGGACAATGAGTACTGTACAATTTAATACTTGAGTTAAATATTGTGACTAAGGGGGTATCTCGCTATAAGATCGTTCGTGAAAGCAGCGTTAGTTTCATTTAATTGCATCTGCTGCAATGAGAAATTACAATTAGGAGCTGTACTGCTGTTAGAAGAGATAATGATATAATAAAAGGTGCTATTTTGGTCACATGTCGGCAAATGAAGGTTTACTGCTAACAGTAGAAAGTGCTTATTGTGAGAAAATAATAGTTCCATATGGGATTATATCAGTTAGTTTACTCCCATACATGTTACTGTGATGTTTGCTTATGCTCTGTAGCTTTGAAAACAGAACAGTCAGTGATCTAATGTTTATTCACTCTCACAAAACATGAATTGGTCTGGCAATACGATGCTATGCACTGCTTAACAACAAAAGCCATGATCTGCAAGCATATCACATTCACTGTGAAGGATAGCCATTGTACTTTGTCAAAAGTCGTATACTTGTAAATTGAACAGATTAGATACCAATTAGATACCCTGTGAGTCTGTTGAGGGATTCAGGTCTTAACAGCTGTAAAATAATAGGACTCGGCAGAAAGGCATATTAAATTATACATCGTTTACACAGGGATTCTTTGCTTGACACCTCACTGAATCAATTTTTTTCTTTTATTTGATTTATCGATTTGTTAAATTGTGGTAAATTAAAATCAGGTCACTTTTAGTCACAAGCATCATGCCATGATGTCACGCCATATGAATAAGGACAGAGTGTTATGCTCAAAGTAAAAAGGTTGTTTATAAATGTGTACAAAATTCTCACACTCAAATGTGTGAGAAAAGCCAGCAAAAAAAGATAGGATTCAGAGATCCAGCTTGCTGTCCCACCTCATCACAGCTGACTAATCATGGGCACAGCACACTCAAACAATACATGAGACAGGTGAGGGGGTGCAAGGTTTCCAAAGCTACCTGACCTTCCAAACAGCAGTTCTGGATGAGTATACTGCAGTCTCAACGGTGTCACCATATAACAGATCTGATTCAGCACATGACAATTTTTTTGGTAACCATGTTTTGCTTCTACTGGAGAGAAATATGGGACACAGGTTTATATAAATGGTACCCACTTAAAAACAAAAAAAAAAAAAAAAACATGGCAGGTACTTCAGACAGTGTCTATGACGTAGCTGGTATTGAAGGGTTAGTATTAAAGGCTCCTAGCTCTTCCTTTGGCTGATTCAACAATTCTGATCGACAGAGTCCAATAGTAAAATAAATAACATTTGTTTTCAATAAAATGATGAAAATGATTCCATTGAGCATGCAAGCTATTTAGCCAAAATAAAACCAGTCTCCTTGTTCAGACAGGCAATTCAAGTGGTACTGTGCTGTAGATCTTTTAATCTGTCAGCGTGTTATTGTGACAGCCATTACCAACTAAATGGTCCCTTTAAGTTGTCAAGTCAGCACATGCTCTCTCACCTACTATTTGTACTGCTAATGCTGCCTATGTATTCATAGCCAATCACTATCCCTGTATCTATATGGCAAACTGTAATTTTTTTTTTTTTTCCCCTGTTAAGTCTCTTGCATTGCTTACCAGTAACAACAACAATCAGTGAAGCTGATAAAGTCTGACTGCAGATGAATTAAATATGTACCATTTAGATTTATTCTTAATTTTAAAAATACATTCACATCAAATAGCCTAGATTGGTCTGAGAAGCACATTACTCCCTGCAATAGAATATACATAATTGACAGAAATCAAAATACTCATAGTTATGCTGAATGTTAATTTGATAGAAATCAAAATGGATACATAAGCAAGAGTGTTTACTGGATTAATTAATGTATCAAACACATTCAGCTTTCCAAGTTAGTAGCTGTTCCCCTACAAGATTCTCTGAGGCAAGTTCATATGTTCAGTCTTCCCACATTTATATATTTTTTTTAATTCTATTACACTCTCAAACTTTCATAACTTCACACCAATTTCCCATGACAAGATTTTATTGTAGTGTCATAGAAAACTTGATTCACTGTAGCCCAGAGATTTGTGAATACAATCATTCCTAACATGCAAATCTTGGATTTAATTAAGAAGTTCAAAAGCATCAAGTAAAAGCATAAACAGCAGCATTCAGAATATTTTACCATAAATAAATATTGTAGCTACCATACAACAGTAATTCTGTTACACTTTCAGAAAAGCACAAGTGCAATTCAATCAAATACAAAATATTTGCAATAAATATAGTGAATTTAATCATCAAGTTCATCATTTTGATTTAGTTGCAGCCATCAGGGTGATGGCAATACCATTCCATGATTATTTTTGATCATGAAGTTTGTGGCATGCTTGGATCAGATTGCATTTGTGAGGTCCCCATTTTTGGATTCATTTGTAAATGTAATGTCATGTTGAGACTGATGATGAATGCATTTCTGAAAGCTTTACTGTATGTTATTGAAAACATGAATTAATGTTACTGCTCTGTTTGTTATTCCATGGGACCATTACTCACCGACATGTCATAGGTAAGATGGATTGATAAATGAACAATGAACTATTCATGGATCTTACTGGGCCACAAGGGAGCTGATGACTTGCACAACTGGTACACAACTCTTCTGATTTGTCATAATGAGTGGTTAGTTGGAAACGGGCGGCAATGTTGAGAGAAAAATGCATCTCATTTCTTGGTTTAATGGAGATGTGGCAATTACCCTGGATAAGTGCAAATCTAAGATTAATCTGATGTAATTAAAAACTCAGTCAGTGCACGTTCCTATTCTTATGGTGGTCTGTTGTGACTCATGTCGCTTAATGTGGCCATCTCTTTTAAGAGATCCCCAGAGCTGCAAACATGGATGGCTGAGTTTGTGCTTAAGTTAATCTCCACCACAGAACATACAGACATTAGCTTATCTATTATTCCAGGAAAGAAGATGAAACACTGATAGATTCACGACCAATAAGTACCAAAACTAACAACAAAAGTACTGAAGTGGAAATTTCTTTAGCTCATGACTAAGAAAACAAAGAAAACTTGAAAAGTGAATCGCAGACAAATGTTAGTTAGTGTCTCTTAACTATCTCAGAGTGGAGCAGTTTATACAAGAAAACCAGTGATGTTTTTGAATGTTCTAAACATCGCTCCATTCAAATGCAAAGCCCAACATACAGGAAGGCCATGTTATAAAGATGAAGATCATAATGGGAAACAGATACCAGATCACTATCATCAAGTAGGGTTTGGAAAGAGCAAAAAGTCCAAAAGACAATCTGGACCTCACCAACAAATCCATAAGTAATTCCAACTAATCAAGGACTAATGCATCATTTTGGTAGTGCAATTTGTTCACGCCAACTTATCAGATCCATACAAAGAGAAGCAATACATTCCATTAGGTTACCTGGCATTTACGAGCTACTGATGTTTACTGAAAGTGACTGATGGCACTATAGTAAAAACAATGAAAGTGAATGCCTGGGAGGCCTTGTATAATTTCTGTCTGTTGCATTGCTTAAATGCTACGATGTTGGTTTCTTTTTAGTGTTGGAGAGCGATAGATAAAAACTCGAATTACTACCTTGTGGCTGTATACCTCTGCCAGCCAGTCAAGTTGTAGAAAATACCATAATAATAATAATAATAATAATAATAATAATAATAATAATACAAGATGTTTTTGTTGTTGTTTTTTGGTCAAAATGATGTTAGATTTAAGGTGATCTGCTACATGGACATTAAATGTGATCACTTGCTAGGCATTTGTGTTATAGTGTCATAATTAGCGTAATAATTCTTGATAATTGTGTCCGAACACATTTTTGTAACGTCACCTTAACCAATATCTAGTTTACCACTGAAACCAAGTGCATGTTTATACCAAAGTTATAAATAACTCCCTTACGGTACTACCAAGATATTGCTTTTCACAAGAATGGGACAGACAGACATTTAGATAGACATCCCAAAAACCTAATGACTTGGGCTATGGCGGAATCCAATGCTAGCAAATAAAAAAGCACCTTTATCACAGATAGAACAGTGACAAATCAAATGTTTGGAACAACTAACATGAAAATCCAACCTTGTCTTCCAATCACAGAAGCCTCTGAATATGATTTATAATGGACTGACATTAATTACCTTTACTTCAAAACAATGAAACTGTCATTAAGAGTTCAGTTATTTGATTAGCCCATCAATCAGCAATAATTTCAACGTTGAGACACTGAATGAAATCTGTTAAGCTTTACAAAGTTTGACGTCAAAAAAACTGCATTAAAATGATAAATGACCAAAAGAAAATCTGGTCAATATGGAAACCTTTAAGATCACACTTGCCTAATCTTGGAATCATCTGTCTGACACAAGGCCTAGCTTCTGAAAAGGCAACAACGTTTTATCATTACTTGCCATTGTCAGAATTTCAACCATCTGTCTGCCATTGAAACTCCACCCTCCCTCACTCGCTCATTCACACTTTATTTTCCCTTCCTATCACCTTTCAAGCATTCTTCGGCAATGCAGCTTCTAATCTCTGGGCATGCACAGAGGAAATGAGCAGCAGTGCTCAATCATTCCAGCATCTCTCTGGACTCAGTTCTTTCAGGGAAAAATGTATGTGGTTTACAATAATATGATTATTTTCACTGCACAGTAATAAAACAAGACATTAAAATTCTGTGAAGAGGATCACTGCCCAACTGCGATTGGTGATATGCCCAGAGTAAAAAGATCCACATACAAAGAAAGAATCAGCACTACTACTGTCACTACTGTCAGCTCATCTGCACCCTAAAACAATAAACAGAAGCAAGTGGCATCATGGATGATCTTACATTCATTTCACGCTTGGTGCCACAATCCATGAGGCACCTGTGCCCACAAAATGGCAGTTTACGCTCAGTGCTTACTCACTCAGGAGTTTGCATGCTTTGCCTGGATTTTATTAGTGAACACCACAGGGCATTAGTGTTTGGAACTCCAGACCGTTTTCACCTGGTAGCCAAGAAGCAGCTTGGGGAAATTCAGTGTCCAGTTCTAATAACTAATAATAACAACATCACCATTTCAGTTTCTGGAAAGATGTTTTATTGTCTCCAGACACCCACTAGTATGTTCTAATTTCAGCCTTTAGGAAGTTGAAGAAATAATACATCCATTATCACCTGTAATCTGTACCAAATGCTATCCAATGCCATGGTATGATTATTTCATATATCCAATATAAATTTGCTAGCATTGCTGGCTGCCTCAAACCAAACAAATATTTAATAGAATTCTTTTTTTTTTTTTTTTTCCCCAATCAAGCACAAAAGGGATCTGAAGCAAATCTACATCAACTTCTTGGAGAAATTGAGAAATTCTGGATCAGGCTTGTTCCACACCCTCCATCACTCCATGTGCCAGATTTACTGTTGACTGAGCAGTACATAAGATGATTTGCATGTGAAAATAAATAAATAAATAAATAAATAAATAAATAAATTGGAGCACAGCCTGACTTAAACCTTAATCGGACCGACTCAAAACTGTCTAAAGTGCAACAAAATTAGAGCTTGCCAGATGTAGCAGTAGCTGCCACCATGCAACACATTAACAAGTTTAGATTTTAGAGTATAGTAGTAGTAGTAGTAGTAGACCCTACATCGGAGGTGTCCAAATCCGGTCCTGGTGGGCCACTGTCCTGCATGTTTTAGATGTTTCCTGCTCCAACACACCTGATTCGAATGAGTGACTCCAGATCAGACTTCAGCAGAGCTTGATGACGAGCTGATCATTTGAATTAGGTGTGTTGGAGCAGGGTGACATCTGAAACCTGCAGGACAGTGGCCCTCCAGGACCGGATTTGGACACCTCTGCCCTACATCCTTCTGAACAGAAGAGTCATAGATAAGAAAACTGGCTGAGCAAAATTGTCTTCAAGAACACTTAGTGCTGCTTAAATGAAAAAACTACTTTATTAACCCAGTTTGCCATACATTGTGAACATCGCTGGGTGATACAGACTATGTGGCTTTCGTCTTCGAGAAAAAAAAAATCCAGGCCAACTTTCTATGCGGTAACCACTTCTTTCAGAGATAAAAGGAGCTGGGAGTGTTTAATATAAATTTACATATTCCATCAAGGTCTTGTGATGGATTGACATTAGCAGTGGGAGAGGAGCTGTCTGTTTATTTTGATGTGAGATACAAGTTAGGCGAGAGGCAAGCCACAGCAGTGTTCTGTCACATGAATGCAGCCTTGTGGCTATTGCCTTGGGCATGCCAATGAGTGACACGGAGGACACTTTATGCATTCCCTGCATCATTATTCCTTTCTTTTGCAAACAGTTCAACAGTTGAATGAGGACAATCTTGTCAACTGGAAGAGGAAAATACAGATGAAACATGCAAGGAAAAAGAGACTATGAAGGGTTTTCGCCTGGAGAACAACATACAACTTCAATCCAAGTTTGACAACAAAAGAAAAGGAAAATTATTTTTTTAAGGTGACCAACTGATTGTGTATACAGTGCTCAGCATAAATGAGTACACCACTAACACGTTTCTCAGAGGAACACCCATTTCCCCTCAGAATTGATACTTCCTGTGGGTTCCTACACAATAAAATATTAGCGCTGATTTATTGATTTTAAATTACAATAGTAAGTGCCAAAAACAAAAACTACACTGCAGTGAATGTCTTATACTATATATATATATATATATATATATATATATATATATATATATATATATATATATATATATATATATATATATATATCTTATACAGTACAACATGATTAATTTTTAATTAACAGGAATTCACCAAAATAGTCTAATCAATCATACCATAGGTGGTCACAAGAAAACTGACAATTAAGGTTGGTATTTAAGGGAGAAACTCTATTCCAACAAATATGGCGCTATGTAGGAGAAATTTTACAAGACTTGAGGAAGAAAATAATTTCTTAACACAAAAAGGTCAAGGTTAGTAAAGTATTGCTACTAAGCTGAAATACAGTAGCAAAAGTGGTCCAAAAAGTCAATGGAAGTAAAAACATTAGAAAGTCAAAGTGGGGTAAGGGTTTCCCATGACAACACAATGTACACAGCAAAGGATTGGCATGCATGGGTGTAGTGGTGCCGTCCATGAAGAGAGTGACTGCAGAAAGTCATGCACAAAAAAGCCCCGCTAGCATTCACCAGAGCCCATGTTGACAAATGTGAAAATTATTGGGGCTCTATAAATTTGGGTGATACAAGAGATTGGGGTGACAAAGATACATTTTTTTTGGCACCGATGGGTGCCAAAGCGTATGGTGTTGCAACAGTGAGGGGTACAATGAAGAATGCATGATATCCACAATAAAGCATGGTGGTGTTCCTGTGGGTTAACATGAGTGATGCGGCAGGAAATTGCATTTCATAGATTGTATCGTGTACTGCAAAATATTGAAAGAGCAGATGCTGCCATCACTCCGTGTCCGAGGTCACCGTGAACCTTTTCAACTTGATAACAGTCCAAGACATACATCTATGACCACTAGTTCACTGGATCACTGGACTTCTAAGGATGAACAGGGTGAAAGTGAATGCACACATGGCATCAGACATCAACCCAATAGAACTGAAAAGTCAAGTAGAGCATCATTCTCCATCCAGCATCTGGGATCTGAAAGAGCTCATTCTACAAAAAGGGAAAAAGATCTATGCAACTGTGTGTCGTCAACTTCATTCAATATGTAGAAAAGCACCAGCTCTTCTATCCATTGCCAGAGCTGG
Source organism: Echeneis naucrates (assembly GCF_900963305.1). NCBI lineage: Eukaryota > Metazoa > Chordata > Actinopteri > Carangiformes > Echeneidae > Echeneis > Echeneis naucrates. The sequence continues at coordinate 12,687,433 of NC_042534.1, forward strand.
TGGCCATACAAACTACTCTACTTACTAGAATTTGATGTAAGGCGTAACCATTTTTGCAATAGCATTTTTCTTCTTCTTTCCTAAAAATGTGAGGTATCCATGCCTTTATATGAATATGGAAGAAATTGCTCATAAAATTCACTTTTGCAACAAAACAGCATAATGTTGAGAAATAGGCAAAAGTCTTAATTTTCATTCATGCTGAAACTGCGGAACGTCACAGATATTTTGCAGCCGATTTAGCTTGCAAAAAACACTCATGAATGAATGAGAATGGGCTTAATTAATAATGAAAGAAAGGCACTCCATATGAACCATATCCTTGTGGTGAGTGATGAACTATGAATGAACCCAGGGCTGTGGCCCAGGTAATGGGCCTTGGGTTTTTGGCTCCTCCTGGGAGGCAGTGACAGCAGACAGGGAGGGGGTGGAATGAAAGGCTGTGAGAAAGAGGGAGAGGGAGAGGGAAAACATGAAAGAGCTATCCATGCAGGCTAATGGAAACTACATCCTTCTCTTTTCTTGTGCATTAACACCAACAAAGGTCTCTGATCATCCTAGCCCTGATTTAAGTCTTGGCAACTAGGCATCTCCACGGCCACTGCTTTTAACACTTGATTCAGAAATATCCTTAGCCTTCAGAAAGCCTCTCAAGTTCCTTCATTGTTCCAAATAGTGAATATCATGCATGCCACCACTCTCTCATTATACCTGTATGTCATAGCCAATTATCTATGGAAAGGAAAGGAAAGGAAAAGCAAAATGGCAGAAGAGAGAAGGAAAAGTGGCCCAGATACCGAATCACATCCAGATAGGCTTCAAAAAGCCTTCCAGAGGGGAGGAACAGAAAGCCAACAACTGTGGAATGTCCTATTTGTAGCAGGATCAATTTTATGAACAGTTTATTTCTCATTTAATTTAAGCCTACAAATTGGCATTCCCACCAGTAAAAGCACTTTGAATGTGGGGTTGTGTCATATCTCAAGACCTAACTATCTCCGTGATCAATTAGCCTAATAGCTGCCTTGCTGAGGTCTTCCAGGTGAGAACTAGTTGCCAATGTCACAAATTAATCACCTGAATTCGCCTAATTAATTAAGCCTCTGGTGGATGCTGATAACGCCTCTCACAAGTGCTTCCAAATTGGTGGTCCACATCTGTGACATTTAGCTTTGTAGATAAAGACTGCAGCTAAAAGTAGCATGACGGGTATACCGTTGGCTTTCACCCTAAAAGAAATATAAAAAATATAATGTAGCACAATACAAAATATCAGTTGTAAATGAGGAATGCTGAACCAGCCATATGGCCACCTAAGCTACAGACAGTGAGTGTGATGTGCTGTATTGGACTGGAATGCCAGGTGTATCATATTTACTAAATCTCCCCACAGCAACAAAACAAAGTCTTTGGGAAACTACTGGATCAGGCCTGGTCTTTGGTTTCCCTTGAGGATTCCTAGAGTTAATTTTTCAGTGGATAAAATTATACAATCAAGTCTAAATATTGCCTCCCTACTATATAGGTGTTTTTTCCTGCCATAACAAGCCAAGATAAATAGCACTGAGCTTGAGACTTATGCATCCCCAGAGCCTTACAGAATTTATGGTAACCAACAGAGGCTCTCATCTCTCAAGGGGAGACAATCTCCCTGGGAGAAGTAACGGTTTACACACACAGCAGGGGTTCCATCAGCAACGTTCTCATGAGAGGCAAGCACCTCCTTGTGTTGGACAGTTGAACTACACAGACATAAACATCCATCTGAGACGACAGCCCATTATCTCCATGTTCACATATTCCACCTAAAAATCTTTAATTTCTCACATAGACTTTGTATATTTCATTAGGGGCCAAACAGATGCCTCTCTGAGCCCAACTCATTCTCTGTATTTGGTCCAGGTGAAAGCAAGGAGCCATTTTTCGGATTGCATATAAGGGCGGCTTACTTCTGATTAATTTAGGTAATGGCCTCAAGGCCTGGCCCTCCCCTCACCCTTAGGCACCCACTAATTGTCACAGGTGGGCATGTAATTTCTCCATGGCATGGTCGTGTTCTGAGTAGTTAGATGAGAGCCGTCCTGTTAATGAGACTGCTCTCTGTATTGCTTCTGAAATGCTGAGAAGTGGATGTGTGGTGTCTGGCCAGGTGTATGGCATCACATACATCTGGGATACTGTTGTCATACAACACAGCTGCTTGCTACTGTATCAGAGACCAAAAAAAACAAGGCACAAATGTGAGGGTATGTTTCAGCGTGTGTGTGTGTTGGGGTGGTGTGGGGAGGGTGGGGGGTGTATTTGTGTGAGTCAAACAGCAAGGTAACAACAGTGTATTTGGAGACATTCATGTCTGTTATTGCTTGAGTTGGGGATATAGACATTACATATATGTCACACACTCATTATGTTCATGTTCAAGAAAACTATATATATACACACATATGATAGGTGAAGGTATTAGTAAAGTACAACGTTATGTAATGATAAAGACACTTGCTAGTCCTTTCTTTACCATTTGAAGTTGGTTAAATTCACTAAAACAATTTGTTGCACAGTGACAGTGTGTATTCCCTCTTCTGACAGTGGATTTAGCACTGCCATCAATCAACTAGTCCTAAAAGGTAGGTATGTGGGGTATCACTGTAAATCTCATCAGTCACCCTGTTCAGGTTGTGTAGCCACTATAAACGTGTGTGGTCAAAGTGAACACTCACTAGTGGTGCACTGCTTGTCAGTGGCCTCGCCCTGAGCGCTGCTCCTGGCCTGCTCCTCTCCTGCAGTGTGTTGTTTTCTGGTTGCCAGTGTGCCTGGAGCTGCCGTCAGCTGAGCTGGCGTCTGGAGGTCTGCAGAGCCCACAGAGGATCAGTTACCAACAACAGACAATACTCTGTGTGCAAGTGTATGTTTGTGTAAAAGGGAAAATACTTCTAAAGCACATTGCTGGCAGGACACAAAGAATGTATACGTGTGTCGAGGTATGTGTATAACTACAAAGACTAGGACATACTTTGCTGGAAAATGAGGATCATCTGACAGAAAAAGATAATGAAATGGAATGATACGGCTGGTGTCAGTAAAACTATATGTCATCATTACAAATATTAATACAAAAACTACAATACTTAGAATTTGATACATTATCACCCAGAGTTATGTCTCTACATAATAAATGGCACTTAAAAAGTGTTTCTAATACAGGTAATTGTAAATGCTAGTATAGTCAAAACACATTGAGTACAGGAACGTGTTGATGACAAGAAAGGAAAAAAAAAAAAAAGAAACGGGAAAAAAAAACCCACAATGTAGTCGTTCAGATTTCTAAATGCTTAAAAATTAAAACTATTACTTAACTACAACATACATATATACCTTTCTAAATGTATATGCCTGATTCAGATTTATTCTCAGTGCTGTCCACTCAGCACAGCTTGGGGCTGTTTGGTGAGTGTACAGATGCAGAGCGCCATGCAGACAGCTAGCACAGAAGGTACTGTCTGGAACATTGAAGCCTCAGGCATCACTCCTTTCTGCACCACATATTCTCAACAAAAAACAGACTGCTCCATCAAGCGCTGCCGGACTACTGTACCCATTTTATTCCCTAGAATCAGGTTTCTATTCTTCAAAATAATCAAAGACTTTCTTGCAAAGAAGAAAGAGGAGCAAAGACCTCCACAGCTATCATGGACTGGCTAGGGCTCATTACTCAAGTGAATGAGTATTCTCTCAAAGTGTTTACTTATTTACATAAACAAATGATGTTTTTATGTTCAGTGTTATTAGTGTGCTACATTAGTCTGCTTCAGCAATAATCTAATGAAAACAACTATCCCTAGATTATGAGGGTACTGAAGAAAAAATATTGCAAATTTATCAAGTAACTGTAGGCATTAGTTAGAAATTAGTTAACAGCCATATATGGGTCTGTTGTCTTTGCATTAGATTATCATGTTTTGGCAAAAACATGTTATAAGTAAAAATAAAATAATAATTTAAAAAAAAAAAATTCATCTCAGAATATCACTTATAAAAATGTTAAATAGGAATATTTTAGGACTTGCACATTGTTCACCATTTACAAATAACTGCTCAAATTTACTGTCACAATTGTGTTTAAAAAAAAAAAAAAGATGAGTTCATTTTCTGGTAAAATAGCTTGGGTGTCCTTTTCAGTCTTGACTTTCAACTTTGCTTTGTTGAAATAATTTTCTTACCCCTCTTTTTGCGCGCCTCCTTGATTTCCTCACACATACGGTCAAATTCAGGATCCAGCTCAGCAGCAAAAATAGCATGGGCTGTGTCCTTCAAACTGCATGCTCGGTGCCGGATCACTTTGTCTGAGAAAGGAAGAGACAGTGAAACATTGCGCTAGCGTCACTAGACAAGGTTTGTTGTAATAACATGCGTGGGTGCATGTGTGCGTGTGTAACTATGTTCAAGGACAGGTCTTTTGCAGAGCTGGATTACAATCAGTATCTCCGTTGTGCCATTGTAACAAATTTACCAAAAAGATATTAGTGTCTCTGATTTCTCCCTCCATCAAGTGGAGGACTGTAGTTTTCAGTTTGATTTGGCATGTTCTCCACCCTATCATGTATGTAAAGCAAACGGTCGATAGCAAGCCCACTCCACTCCAGTGCATCTGTGAGAAAAGGGATTGTAGCATTTCCCACAGCTAAAGCTGGCTTTGGTGAAAAATAATAATGTGCAGAACCCAGACAAAAATTCTTAATAATGCCCCTTTCAGATAATAAAGCCTACATTCACACACACGAAGCTTTGTACAGTATATAGCTAATTTTATGTGAAAAATTTCTGCATATTCATTCTCTCACACAGAAACTTATAAATTCACATCATTTCCTTACCCTTAGATAGCGACATATATATAGTTGTGGGAAATAAAGACTGAGCTAAGAGGGCAGGCCAAAAGGACAGGCACTACAAACAGGCTGCCTCTCATTCCAGCAGACAGAGAGAGAACAGTTCAGGCAAAGAGTGGCAGAAGGGTCACAATATGCTAGCTTCCTCTGTCTAATTGGGGCTTGGCTGTCTAATTGCAATGGAGGCAGTTTGTGTGCTTTTTCACTCAGTATTTCACTGAGCATGTGCAAGACCATTCTACAGGCGAAATGGAGGAGGTGTCAAAGGCCAGGTGGAAGACCGAGAGCTTATCTGCACCTTCACATGCCCTGCCTAACCTCCTAATCTAGAACTGAACACTCCAGAGTTAATTATTTGTTAAAAGGTGATTGAAAGGGGATTGTTATCAATGTTTTATTTCCCAAATGCAACAAAAAGCACTGGTAAAACCTTTTGGCACTTTTGGAACATATAATAATTTATTAAGTTGGGGAGGTAAAAGAGAAAGCACCCAATATGACTGTACACGGAGGACTGTGTGATAAAGACACCGTGAAGGACAAGGAGAACCAGACCACAGAGGGATAATGAGTTTTTTTTTTCCCCCCAGCACTGTGAGCTGGTGTAGAACTTCCCCAGCAGCATAATTGTGTGCGGTGTGGGCCATATTCCCTGTGCCAGGCATTGGGTGAGCAGGCAAAGTAGCTTCGTTAGTCTACTTTATTAAACAACCTAATTGCATTTTTCTCGTTTATTGTATCATTTGTAGACCTTGCATTCCAACAAATGACCCAGGCCCTTGCCTGCAAAGACAGAGATATGATTTAATCATTTGGGTTGGCAGAGAATTGCCTCCCATTAGAACAGGCAGCTATCCTTGCAAAGGAACTGAAGCAGCTAAACACACAAGGCAAGAATTAAAATGGTCATATCAACTGAATGATCTAAAGCAGACCAGGGTAACGCAGCTTTCAATTAACATTGCTGGAATTGATAATGAAGATTTGAATTTAGTAGGAAATGCTTTCGTCTTATGTACAGCAAGATGCTCTCAGTTTTTGTTCCTAATTTTTCTATGCAACAATTTTTTGTATACACTAACATGCATCTCTTCACAAAGGCTTTTCCTCATCATGGTAAACCTGTTTAAAAATAAAAGTAAAAGCAGTTTATGTTAGATATTAGAAGGCAACTTTATTTGTTGCAGAAGTCATTATGAAGTCCATATTTGGCTTCAGACAAGGTACGAGATAGGGAGTAATGTAAGGCAAAAGTTGGTTCAAATTTCAAGAAAGAGATACAGTAAAAATGTTGATGCATATGCAGCCTTCAGAGAGCATGAATTTGGCACTGAGGGGAGCTGTATGCATTATACTTCGACTGCATTTCCAATCTGAGGTTCTGTAATTTTACTGTCTGCACTGCAAGCACTTTGGTGATTTGATAGACAAATGCTGACTTCTTATGAACTGAATGTCATATGGCCCTTTTCTAATTCAAATTAACAGGCACTATCTATTGATAAAAGATAGTTTGATGGTGGGTTAATAGAGCAAAAGCAATGTGATGTTGATAAAGAAGAACTACTACTTTACTGATGGCATGATTGTGTTTCTACAAATGCATGGAAGTGCTATCTGTTAAGCCAGTATACGAATTGCACACACATGGATTGTTGTACGCAGAGCATCTTACATGTATGTGCATCTGTGTGTTTATGACCATGTCCAAGTAATATTCCTCCTCACCTCCAGGGTCCTTGTCTGGATTGTATTCTAAAGCATTACTACAAATGAGGTCAATATCTGCCAAGAAGTCTTTGACTGTCAGGTACTTGTGGGTGTCAATCTTTGTCATGACAGTGGACAGGTCCATAGGCTGCCGAATCACTTCAAGGTAGTCTGAAACCTGAGACACACACGCACAACTTGGGTTAATGAAAGGCCTAAAACACGTTTGTCAAGCTATGTTGAGCTGTGTGGTTCCCTTCATCTCTTAATTTCTCCTTACCTCCTCAATGTCGACTGGCTTGCTGAAGATGTTAAAACGCTTGTCAGTGGCGAGGCGCTTGGTCACATCCCTGAGAAAGAGCCTGAGCTCCCGTAATGTGTTTTCCTCCTGCTCAGCCAGGCGGCGCTGTTCTTCTGCTGACAGGACTCTGGGGCCTGGGGCCTCTGCCATCGGCAGAACCTCTTCACACCTCTCTATTAGGTGAGGGACAAAAATAGACAAAGTTTTCACACAGCTTCCATCTAAAGGCAAGATGTAAGAATTGCTTCCTGAGAAGAAATTAAGAATTTTTGCATTTGACCATACCAAAACATAAGGGCCTGAGCTACTAAAATAGTACTGCCAATTGTCAACCTGACCCTTGACCACTTGCTATGAACACCGTTGGAGAGACTGCAAAATAAATTTACCCCAGGAGGGGTGGCGGGGGACCCCACACATTTCAAGATTGTGTCAGCTGATGAAAATAATAGAGACCTACATTCCCCTCCACAGATTTTGAAATACACCAAGGAATACCCTCTGGCCAGTGACAAAATGATGAAACAAGGCAAGCAGTTATCCTCCTCTCCCCTCCCAAGGCACTGATCCTAGCCCAAGGCATCTGCAGACGTTAGGAGGGCTCCAGAGCACCTAGGGCTGCTACACTCACTTGCGGCAATCCAAACCCTGATTCTAATTATGGCTAATAGCAGCGGGGCCCTCTCATTGCGATTCCTCTCCCCACTTTTCTGCCAGCATCTCTGCTGGAAACCAGACTACTGTCTTCGGCAAGATCCCCTGAAGAGCACCTGGCAAGTAAAGTGGGAGAGCCCTGTCTTGCATCAATATGGAATTGGTGGAAAAATGAATGCCAGGCCCCATTTCCATTCAAACCTAAACGGACACTTCATACTGAACTGGAACTGAGGGCACACAGGACATGGGGTAGTTGGAGGGGTGGATAAGGATGTGATTGGGCAGTGGCAGGGTTTGAATTTGATGTGAGTGAGGGATAGAGATGTCGAGGAAAACTTCACACTGGGCAAATCTTCCACTTTAGTGTGCACTGCCCTAAATGTCTTTTTAAGCCTTTATCCTAGGATTGAAAATGGATGTCATTAAAGGGGGTACACTCAGGCAGCTCTGTCATCCAGGATTCACAAATTATATGCTTAAAATGCTTAAGTCTATAGAGCAGGTACCTGTATTCCTGAGGCGTGGTGGAGCCCTCGTTGTTTGGACTAACAGCAGGTCAGAGAAGAAGCTTCTCCTGTCCTCTTCGCCTGGAGGACACAATGTTACTACCTCCCCATACGTCTTCTGAAATATACATTTCACCTGTGTGAAAAACAATTAGGATGTTGATAAATTAACCATAATTTGTTAGGTCTTACAATATACATCTGTTATCAAATAAAAACTAAAAGCATAAACAAGGTTTTGATATTTCTTTCTATTTTTTTATTTTAGCTCTCTGGGAATTTAATCAAATTTTGTGAATGCTCCTTTTAATTTACCTCATTCATTTGCATATGTATACACAGTATTGATTACTACAGTTGCCACAAATCTTTAGTGAAAATGAAAACAATGAGAAAGTTTCATCTGTAGAGCAGACAGTGTAGCCAACATACCTGTTCTCATCAGCCACTATGTAAGACAAAAGCACAACCTAGCACTACAAAAACCAAGTATACCGCTCAGATGTTAAGGAAGTGAAGTAATCATCCTTCCTTCAGTGATTTCAACACAGATCAGGCTGCAACTAGTAATTACCATTATTACTATTATTCTTTCGTCTTTTTTGGTGTGTGTCAGCTGTCGTAATGTATAGCTCTATAACTGGAAAAGTGATGTTTCACTTATCAAATTAAATAGTGGAAAAAAACAGATTTCCCCGACAAAAACAAAAACAACAGTAACATAACCAGACTTGCACACTTGCTCAACCTTGTAACAACATTTAAATTAAATGTACTTGTTCTGCCAGTTGAGGTCCTGTAGCTCTATGGCAGCATATCATAATTTACTGAACAAGAATTATATAAAAGACAATAAGCCTCTTGTATTGATGCTTATCTTGTGTTGCAACATCAATATCTATATTTCAAATATGTCAATGAAACAGTAAATACAATCTCATAAAATTTGTCAAGTGCTATGTTATGTTCAGTTTATCGTACAAGCCAGAAACTAGCTTACTTTGTACCTGGCTGGTAGAAGTAGTCTATAGTAACCTTTGGCATACATATAAACAAAACCATACCACAGGTACCTTCGCATTTTATGTGCAGCTATACTAACATTGCGGGGGCTGTTGAGCTCTGAAGGAGCCCAAGGCTGCTCCCAATGTGAGGCCCTGTTGCTGACTAAGCACCTACTTTCCACTTTACATCTCCCCATCTGTCTTTCACATCGATTTGCTCCTTTATCCATGGCATGTTTGTTCTCCCTTTCCCCCTACATCTCCTTCTATTCTCTTTCTTACCCTCTCTCACTGGATTTTGCATTGTCTCTTCATAAGATGGGGGGGGGGAAAAGAGGAAAGGAATAAATATAAGGAAGACAGTTTGGAACCCAGAGACAGTCGAAAGCCCCTTTTACACAACCCAACACTGTTGTTACATAAAAAAAAATCTACACCAGATCTATATTATGCCAGCTTTGTTTCATACGGGGTCTTCTTAATGGTAATATAGTATCATATAAGGGGGGACTCAAGTGTATGTAGCACACAGCAGGAAATGATTCTCAGCACCTTCCATCATGATAAAAGCTGCAGGGGTATTGACATGGGGGGTGGGATAACAGCTATGTGTGGAGAGATAAGTGGTGGGGTATGGATGAGAGCTGAATAGAGATAGAAAATTGTGAATTTCTGGCCAACTATAATAAATTTAAAAATAAAGTACACCTGATCTCCAAGACTGATCAAGTCAGACTGTCCTATTGCTCAAATTTCTGAAGAAAAACAAAAAGATAAGAATGAGTCAACTGTAAAACACAACTTGATTGAATATCTCATAAAATGGACAGAAAGAAACTCTAGACTGAAGAATGTTAGTGAATCCCCATAGTCTTAAAATGATACTCAAAGTAGAAAACAATACACAAATAAGTGTTGCAACCATCCTGAAATAAACAAAGCAAGAAAAAATGCTGACAATGTTCACACTTAAGTGCAGATGGTGACAACTGAGCAAGGGTAAGATGAAGCATGAGATCAATAAACATATTGGTTTAGTGTCAGGAAGAATGTACGAGTTGTATTGGGCTGAAAAGGGAACTCTGCCTGAAGGTGCAGCTGCCAACCTACCTAGTGCACTACATTCCAACTGTCAACTATGGTCATGAGATTTAGGTAGTGACCAAAGGAATTACACCGTAGTATAACTTGCCAAAAAGAGTATAGACTAGAACTGCCCCACCTTCTCAGGGAAAGGAGTGAGCTGAGGTGAGCTGAGATTATTAAAAGTGAGTACAAACATCTGATTCAGATGCCTCCAAGCTGTATCCCATCACTGCGGAGATGATTTGCCATGTTGAATCAGGTAAAGACCAAAAAGTACACTCATAACAGACGGCCGGGGTGGGGGGCGGGGGGGGGGGACAGCTAGGGGATGTATGGGCTACCTCAGCAAACCTCCCGTGCTGACAAACATTTGCAACAAATCTTTTTCCTGCTGTCAAAAGCCGAGACCACCATGCTGTCAATAAATAACCATTAATGTTGAAGTGCACTGCATTGCGTGTCATATCTTGCTCTACTTAATGCAAAATGAGCTGCATGAAGAATTTTCTTTTATTCCTTACCGCAATGTATCAGAGCTGCGACTGATTGTTTTTTAAGATGGCCACAAGAATTAATGGGTGTCAACAATTTTGGAGAAAAATAGACTGTCCGTGCAATTTTCCACCCTCTTACCAGCAGCTGTGATTCTGAAAAACGATTTACTTTAGATTCACTGCATTGTGTTTGCTCACACAGGGGATTCTATAATTTGTGCCATGGCTCCTATGTGGATTACAAAGCTTGAGGCATCTTAAGCACACTGATAATATGGGTTCACAATAATTCAGCAGAAATGCTCTGTCGCTATTCCACCAGCCGCTCCAGTATTAAAGGAAAAAACTCAACACTTTGTGACTAACCGGGAAATCTTAACAGGTGAAATAGTCTGATATTGTTTCAGGGTTTTTTGTTGGTTTTTTTTTGTGTGCCCCCCACATTTTCATAGTACTTCAGAGCATATTATATACCTAGCTAACGAAAACACAATTGTGCATGATAAATGTGAGCAACCTTTGAATGACTACAAGGCCATAGATGCTTTTAAAACTTAGTCTGAAATCATAGAAATATCATCTGCCACATGCCCAGACACCACATTTCAGTAAAATGCGGCTCTTCTCTAATAGAATGCAGTGGTAATTTTTAGCAATCAACCTCCACCTGAAACTTCAGAAGCACAATGACAGCAGTTTGAAACTGGGCTGCAAAATCCACCAAAAATAAAAAGGTCCCTGAATGTTTGGTGAAGACATAACTGTTGTTTACTACATTACATCTGTTGTGCTACAGCACTGAAACCAAATCCTAAAGCATCGATAATCATGTCCTTATGTCCTAAACGTGTTGCGAGCATTCCCACTCAACATCAAGTTCATACATTACATTGCACTTCTGAGGCCTCAAAACACACATCTGAGTGCTGAAGACACACGCTCCAACAGTTTTCATCGGTCCTCAACCTAAAAGGAAGTCAATCAACACACAGTGAATGGCTGTAAAGGGAAGGAAGGAGGCTATGTAGTTGGACCCAAGCCTGCAGTGTCAGTTTTGGCTAGGGACGGAGGCTGCCTGTTCCCTGCTGAGGTTTGGAGCTGAGGCAGCAGCTGTCACTATGTTCTCAGAGCCAGAGAATGAAACAACACTCTCAAAGATAGCCAAATCACTTAAAGCACCAAAGACTGCATCATGTTTTTGTCTAAAAATGTAAACCAAAGCTCAAATGTTGCCTGAAAGAAGAGTTTTAGACAAAGAATAAGCCCTATCATTTAACAAAACAAACAATTTATAAATAGCAGATAGCTCCAGTTATTAGACAAAACAAAACTGATGAACACACACAGAGGCTCTTTTCCAGCAAATGCTCTGAAAACCTAATCCCTCTGGAAAACCTCTGTTCCCATTACCACTTTGGTGTAGCACCCAAAAAACACTGACAGTAGTAGTCATGTTGAATCTATTTGTGTTTCTTCCGCATTGCTTGATCTTCTGATTTTTGACTTGGTTTTGATAAATGATTAAGGCCTTTTTAGTACAGGGTGAAAAACAACTTGAAAGTAGTTTGAGATGAGCAATCCATCACACTAAATGAGTTATTTCATCATTTTCAGTCAAGTGGAAAGTATGTATTTATTCTAACAGTATTTATGATTGCTGCATTCATGAGGTCATAAGAAAATGTAATATAACTTGTTTGCTAACATCCAAAATATTTCAATTCAACACTGCATTTACCAACACTACTATATTGAGGCTTGTCTGAAGCGCAAAGTGGGACTAAATGTAGGAGTAGTCAAAACGGGATTGAAGAAAATGCTGCAGACCTTGAGTGTTTTCACCAGGGTAAATAAAGCACTGGCAGCGGTCCAGCACAAGTGTAATGCAATAATGCAGTTATTATAATGTTTATAATTGTCAAGGGGGTAAGGAGAACAGACAGCAGCACTGGCTTAAAAAAAAAAAAGTCAGGAAAGGGCTTGATTAACAAGTGCAATGGTGCAGTCCTGTAACAAAGTACAAAGGGGACCACAGAAGCAAAGGCAACTTAGCTTAAAGAACAGTCTTGATGCACTCATGCTGGCGCCATGTTGACTTGAACACATCATTGGTCACATCAAGTGCTTCACAATTTTCCATGCTACATGGCTATGTTCAATGACCAAAGAAAAGGTAATTTGAAGAAAGCAGTAACTGCCAATTGTACGGTTTCTGCAAGCAACCTAGTATGTAATGAATTGCAATGTACCCTGTGCTACTGCGGCCAAACGGTCTGTATGCCATGATTACTTCCATTTTCATACTTAATTTCTTAACTCAGCATGTGAATTAACCAAAACGGTAAAGTTTAGTGAAGTAAAAACCTTTAAAGCAATGCAGAGAACTGCAGGGAGTCATCAACCACAGGGCATAAAGAAAAAGTACAAAATGAAAAAGGTCAAAATCAAGGAAAAATTATCAAAATAATTTGGATAAAAAAAATTATAAAGAACGTGCAAGCTAAAACTAGACAGGTTAAAATAGGCCAGGTGTCTCAGTCCTAATAAGTCCACTTCAGAGAAAGTATCATCCCCAGAGCCTCTCTCATTTTGGAGCCTGACCAAGGCTGAAGCCTTGCCAGAACAGCGCTCGCGCACGCAAACGCGCGCACACAGAGGAACTGGGGAAAACCTGGGCAGTCTGTACAGATATACTGATATGATGGTATGCATTTCCTGGAATGAAGACACTGGGCTATCAAACCTCTGACCTAATTAAAGCCCTTCTGTTGCTTGAAAAGAAAGGGTCCTCTTCTTCATTTTTCACAATTTTTAACCTCTCCAATTCTCTGAATTTCCCTTCTCTTTATGGCAAACCCTCACCCACTGCAGGTGGTCCGATTCCATTTTGGCTTTCCCAAAGAGAATAAATCCAAGAAAAAGGATGGGGAAGCAGGGGTGCAATACCCAGGGAGAAAAGTAAGTAGTGCGATAAATTGCAAGAAAAAGGAGGTGCAGCCAAAGCAGACAAAAACTCTGTGGAAGCAGATGACCTCAGCTGCATCACGCTGTGTGACTAGCACCCCAGAATATGAGAAAAAAGAAGAAACAATCATGCTTTAGTCTCAACTCCCAAACAAAAACACTCAAGAAAATTAAAATAACATAACAATAAAAATATTAGGCAGGTCTCCAGTTAAGTCTGAAAATGTCATCATGCAAGTGTGTTTCTACCTCTTCTGACAGCTGTGAGTAGTGAGTCTCAGCTGTGGCAAGGATAAGAACAGGGCTGAAAGAGGGAACATCCTGCAGCAGGGTGAGGAAGGTGCTCTTCACAGTGTCACCCACTGTCTCCCACCACTCTGAGATATGCGGCATGAACACCACACTGGGCATGCTCCGGCAAGCCTCACGGAAAACCTACAAGCACACAGATAAGTCATGCACAAATCTGCATGAGCCAAAAAAAAAAAAAAAAAAAAAAAGTGTAGAGCAGAAGTCACTACAAATAAATATCTCAATACATATCAGTGTGTGTGTATGAGTGCTACCTGAGCACAGGACTCCTCTGGCGTTTTCACACTGACAGAGTAGAGAGTGGGCAAATCCAGGCGGTGTACCGGCAGCTTGTCCAGGTGGTGCAGTAAAGCAGGGGCCAAGTGGGAGCTCTGTCCTGAGCCCGATGCTCCAGCCAACAGCAGACGTGGCCGATATGCTGTGGGCTGTTGGAGGGCAGAGCTAGAAGCAGATGGGAGTTCATAGTTAGCATAGTATTTATCACCTTATGATCACTGACCAGGAGTCACACTGTCATTCGACATGCAGTGTCACAGCAGAATCCCATTGATTTTGTTTAAATATTGATCATTTGCTGCCATACACCAAGTGTTGATACCCTTAATGATTCCACAAGTGATTATTTGTTTTGTTATTTGTTTTCTGCCCAAGTCCAGTAATACATCTTACTATGAGAGTGCCTCAGTAAATTTATTTTTTTACATACAAGTAAGATGCCTGTTACTTTCTGTCAGTTTAAACCAATTCAAGACTATCGCATCTCTGACCAAACCCAATAAACAAAGGCAGTCACAGCACAGTAAAGCCTGACTGAAACTCCTTTCAACAACAACAGACTCTTAAGAACTGGAATAAAAGGAATGCTGTGCTCAAGTTGTGTGGTTTTGAACAGAAAAGAAAGTTAGGTGGTCAAAGGAAGTAGAGTAGAGGCTTGTTAGAACCTGGCCTAACCTTGAACTTCCACCATATAAAGTAAGGTTCTGCTTTCATCAGCTTTGGAAGGTCTGAATCTGTACACAACCCCACTGACCTGACTGTGTTTGGCAACTATTAGACAAGCCAGAAAAGATTCAGTCTCTGCCCTAAATAATTTTTCTCCTACATGTTATCCGTAACTCCACCTATAGAATTAAATTAAGTTCCCAGACGTTTAACAACATTCAACAGTTAGGCCAGTTAATATCGGCACCAATACAGACACTGGTGATGTGCTGTTTTTATGCCATTGGTTAACAATTCAATTAAGCGTTCCCTGAGCTATAAATAAATGCCTTGAGAAGTTCTTCAAATAATTACACAAAGTAAAATAACCATCCTATTCCAAGCACTCTGTTTAAGACTAGCAGCTAACTGCTTAATAGGTTCATCAATAAATGGTTTCAGCGCCACACCTGAGAAATCTCTTTCTCTTGCTGGCATTAAATCTCCTTTGCTCTTTCAGATTACTTACTTAATGACTTGTGTGGGAAATTAAGTTATATTTATACCATATATACACTATATAGATGACTACATCTACATCTGTTACAACACTAGTAACACTCTGGATTAAATAATCAAAAAGTGCTTCTGAGCATGCTCTCTCTGTGGTCTTATACCTCACACAAAAATAAAATGTATCAATTTCCTTGATTTATATTTTAAGAAATGCTCCCTTTTCCCTGTTTTTATTTAAACGGCGCACTTAAAGACTATTGTCTATGCACTTCAAATAAATGTACGAACATAAACATAGCAAATTTAATTACCTGATGCAAGCAAAAAAATAAATATATATTTTTTTGTCAACTCACGAGGAGAAATGTAAGAAGGGTCGTAGCACAGAGGCAGAAGAAAGCTGACTCTTTGGGGATGCAGCAGGCTCGACTTCATAGATGGAAGCAGAGCCTTCCTCATTGTCATCATCGCTGTACAAGTCCTCTTCGACCAGTTGATTGTCACCGCCTAGCACAGAGCAGAACAGTGTTTACACAGTCATGCACATGCAGAAATTCACTTTCACTGGAATTACTGTGCATTAGTGGTGGTGGACGAAGTTAAGAGTTTGTTTCTTTAAACTTGAAACCCTCAAGCCAACACTGACATTAATGTGGCCATTGTACCAGAGTTGGAATAAAAGAGAGGTGGCTTATTACCCGCACTATAATGCAATTTAAAGTGATACAACACCCTAGGAACTCCATGTCATTATTGGGTGAAATAAGTACAACTCTGGGATTGTGCTGCATTGTAGCTAATCTGCTGTGAGCACTGTTGTTGACTAGAGCAGGAGCTGGTATTGAAGTATCTGCAGAATGACTGGTTATCCAATCTCTGCATATTCAGGGGGGACATTTCAACATAGATTCCATGTTCAATATTTGAGGGTGATACAAAGCACTTCCTGGTATTTGACTGTCTTTCTCCACACCTTATTACAAATGTGTCAACAGGGAAAGCACACTAACAAGTAAGACAGGCAGCAAGGAAGAGAGTATGAGTTAAGGTAGGAGAAAGAGAAGCCAATGGCAGGAACGCAAACGAAAAATCATACACCAAAAACCCTGATCCCCCTAGGTCCTAGAGCCGTACCGTGTGTGTTGTCCCTATCAGTGCACTGAGCATGTGGGAAGACTCGGAGCAGAGCTTTCAACACCAATGAGAAAGAGCTGGCCAACAAGGGCCTGAGGGTGGGAGACAGGGCTCGGCCTGGAGGAGCCAGGGCCCTCTGGGAGGCTGGGACGATTGTCCTCATGGCCTTGCTGAAGTCGCCAGGCCCCAGGACGATGGAGGTGACATCCAGCTTCAGTTTAACACTGCTGCCGTAGATCTGGGGGTAGCGACGGCGCAGTGCCACCAAGGCCGCCTCTGTGCAAAGTGCTTTGATGTCAGCACCACAGTAGCCTGGATGCAAACAAGATACACAAAAGGTTAGTTAAAAATGTATTTTTTAGATTGTTATCCAATTGCACAGTGAACATGATGGTCAACCTGTTTTCCAATGGTAATTTGACACAACACCTACAGCAAAGATGTCAGTCTTACCGACACATTTTTCCGCAAGTTCATCAACGAATGGCTCAGCCAATTTGGGATTCCAGTCCCGCGTATGAATCTCCAAGATGTGCTTTCTGGCCTGAAATCAGGTTTTGGGGTAAAGCGGCATTGGGGGAAGAAAAAAAAAAAAAAAAAAAAAAAAAACAGCGTCAATACAAGAAACCAAGCATTTAGCATTGTAGTAGAAGAAAAAGCAAAATGGTAACTGCCACAGTAGCCTCAACTCCCACCAAACAAGGTAAAAGAATTTTTCTTGAATGTACAATTTAAACAGCATGTTGGATGAGACAAAAGAGAAGAAACAGAAACAAAGGAAACTAATGATACCTGGGGAAATCGCATCATAAATATCGTAATTTAAGAAATGGCTTACTGAGTGCAGCCTTTATTCTTTCATTAACTTATAACACCAAGAGAAAGATCAAAACTGGCTCAAGTGCATGAGTGAGCTGAACTGAAGAGCTTGTGAACACTTCAGCAAAATGCACCCTTCAATTCATTGCAACGTCTTCACACAACTGTGCTTTGATGAGCAGGCATTAAGAACAAAGTGGTCTTTGTTGTGAATGAAGGGCAACAGTTTTCATCATCTTTCATCACATCTCCCTTTCTATTCAAACGACACAACTGGGCCAGATTTTATATAGGCTTCTAGCTTGGGCAATACCAGGAGGGAGGCAAACTTAAAGTACAGAGGCACTCTCTTTCTATCTGAACAAGATCTCTACTCTGTCAAAGACTGTTATTGGCAAGTTTAGTCAGAAAGATCAAGCTTTGATACCAATCAGCCAACTGTGTGGACAATATAATGCAAACTGTTAAATGGGCTCAATGGGAATGAGTAACCCACACTGAGCTGTTTACCTGACTCACCGTCACATTGACACATGTGTAACATTGGGTGTTTTGTTTTTTTGTGTTTTTTGTTGTTTTTTTTTTTTTTTATTAATACCCCAAAATCGAATATTTAAACAACCTGATCTGCATAATAATTAATCTGGTGAAATTGATTTTTAATTCTCCAGCAACCTTATGAGCATTTACTTTACCTCTTGCTTTTTGCAACAAAACAACCAAGAGCAAATGAATAGTAGAAGAGACTCCAAATAGCCAGAGGGCGGCATGTACTAATTTTGTCACAGTACTCGGATGACTGTGCTAATTGTTCATGTCTCTCCACCTGGGTGTGCATATAGGTTCAACATTGTGACTGATCCTTACACACAATATTGATGGCTGCTGTGTAGTGGTTGCCTAAAGAGATACAAATTCTGTGGCGCAACTACATTTAAGGTAAAAATGTCAATGTTTATGCTGGACCATGTTCCAAGATTCAATTCTGAAGGTACACCGATCACATGTTAATCTCCCTTCAATGAAAAACACCTTTAAAATGGGACTTTATATGATGAAAATTGCATCAATGTGCACACATCCATAACGCTCAGTGATGTTCCACTCCGTCTCACCTTTTTATCGGGCAGGTTGAACAGAAACTCCCGGTCAAAGCGTCCAGGCCTCCTGAGTGCTGGGTCGATAGAGTCAAGTCTGTTTGTAGCACCAATGACCACTATCTCCCCACGACTGTCCAAGCCATCCATCAAGGCCAGCAGAGTGGACACAATAGAACTGGAAAAGATGGTGCAGACTGTGATCCATTTATCCTCACATGGAGTAAAATAACACTAAAAATTATAACTATTTAGTCTGTCTGACTTTACACCAAGACACCAATGTAATAATAGCTAAATCTAATTTACTGTGCGCAAAATGTTGCGGAGACCTTCTATATTACAGTTAAAACATACAAGTATATGTGCAGATACCCCTAGAGCTGTTATACATTTTAAGAATGAAACAATATTTATAGAATACAAGAATAAACAAGGTCTTATGTCTTCAAATACCTGGGCTATTGAACAGGCATAAAGAGTGAGGCAAAATTATCAGTGATTCTGTTTCACTGTTGACTAGCGCTCCATGCATGTATTTACCCAGCATGGCAGAAAGAGGAAAGCATCTGTAAACTGAAGCATGCACACACTTCATGATTTGAATAAAGTGTGGTTCCCAATTGTGTTTCACAAATATTTCAGTTTCTTAGATGGCAACTGTTTTGTCAACGATCAACTACAAGCTTTGTTTGCATAATAGGAAGCTTCCTTGCCTAGAGCCTTTGCTGAAATACTCTAAACCAGGAGTGAAATATCTATGTCACTGTGTCACAAATATGTCACAGAAGAAAAGCACTCAAATCCAAAACCAGCCAAACATGGAAGCTGCATATGCCAGCACATTTGGGTCTGCAGCTCCAGCAAACCTGTGCCACCTTTTGGACAGGAAAGTAACAGCAGCACCAGTTAAAACCCGGAGAAAGGCTGGCATGCTTGCAATTTACACTTACAATTAAATGTGAACAGATGTGTGTCTTTTGGCTGCTTAGGTGTGCATTTACAAAGCATAATAAATGTACTAATGCATGGCGTAGTTAGAGCCTTATTTGAGTTTCTTAGTGATTTAAAAGCCAATTCCATGAGGTGCTTTAACAATTCTTCCAATTCCACTTTGATGATTATGGACATACGAGACAAAACAACTACTCTTGAGTTTAGTCACTGCAGGAGGGATTAGTAAGTGTAATTACTGAGTGTCATTTCACACTGGGCTCTGTTGGAAATGCCAGCATGTTTCAAGTATGCAAATAAGTATAGAGATTATTTGTACAGTCTCATAGGATATGAGGGTTAAATCACAATAGTTTACCTGTGTATCTGGTCTTGCCTGCTGGAACGAACAGGAGCCAAACCATCAATTTCATCAAAGAAAATAATGGATGGCCTCATGAGGTATGCCTGATCGAAAACACACACAAACCCAAGATTAACCCTATGGCAAAAAACTATTGCACTAAAAAAAAATAATAACAATAATAAAAATAAACAATGCACCTGACTGGTTCAGTATGTTTTTATTCAGGGTGAAAGAAATAAATAAAAATATTCTACGAGCAGCAAATTACTGTTTTTTATGGTCAAAAGAGTAAATCCTTCATTTTAAGGACAAACTTTGTCCTCACAAGACCTCGCAGGAGCGGTGTTGAGGTGATTCACCTGGTCAAAGAGCAAACGTAGCTGGCGTTCTGATTCACCAACCCATTTGCTGAGGCAGTCAGCTCCTTTCCTCATGAAGAAAGAAACCTTTTTGTCTCCCTGGCTGCACTCGTTAGCAAGTGCCCGTGCAACCAAAGTCTTTCCAGTCCCTGGTGGGCCATAGAACAAACACCCTCTAAAAGCAAATGAGAGAAAATGGGAAATGTGTTTACTTGATCACCTCAAAGAATACAACTTCTAATGCATGTACTCTATTTATCTTTATTCTTTTATATGTATATAAGACAAAGATGTCATGATGAAAGGGAACAGCATGTTGGTGGTTTGATCTTCATAAAGTCTCTCTTTCCAAACTTTCCAAACACAAAAAATCCAATCAAGTTAGCTCTTCTCACCTGGGAGGCTGAATCTTGAATTTCTCAAATATCTCAGGGTAAAGCAGAGGGAACACTACCATCTCCTTTAGAGACTGAATGTGATTACTGAGGCCACCCACACTGTCAAATTTCACCTGAGGAGAAAAAACTGAATTAACATTGAAGCGCTTAATGAGTCATCTCTCTGTTAGGTTACACGTTCTATTATCATTTTCGCATCAGAAGATTAAAGCTGTACTACTGTGCTGCATTTTGGCATTTATTTCCATCTCCACTCACAGAGCTGTCAAGGTTCATGGGATCCACATCTGCCAAACTGGCACCCACTTTCACCCGATCCCGCAGTACCCCACTAGCCAGGTCGTCCGCAGTCAAGTTCATCGGCAAACACCTGTGACACAAATAAAACTATGAGCCAACTACATAATGTGAAACATTCCTGCAGCTTCTTCAAAAAAACAAAACTACAGTAAAAAGCAAAACTAAAGAGACTGATATGAAAAGAAAATATGAAGCAAAAAACAGGAAGGTCATCACCTGTTTCTAGCCCGGGTCATGCTCTTGCTTTTTCTCCGTTCAAACCGCTCTTCATCAGAAGATGAGGTGGTGTCACTGCTATGAATGGCATGTTTCTTCACTCTGAGGAAGTGTGGAAATTTGGATTCAGTATCACAACTATACTGTCACAGTTCTTAATAATCAAAAAAAAAAACATTTCGTAACCAGAGCAGTGAAAACACTGCCTAAAAACGTTACAGTTATAAAGTGACACAAATGAAGTTTCTACCAACCTTATACGGCTTCTTCTTGCTGGGGATCTGTGGGTGTCAAAAAGTGAAGGGTTGCTCTGCTTTCTGTTCACAGGCTCTGAGAAAGCAAACACAAATCAGCTGGTTTAGCTCTAACCAAAGCATTATCGTACCACATGGAAACAGTTCAATAAAGGGCTTTAATATCCATCATGGCAGAAGTATTTATATACAAATGTTTGATTAGGTAAAATATAACAATTACCAATGGGCGGTGCTTCATATCTCTGCACTGTCTTACGCTGCCTCAGGTTGTATGGCCTGTCATTTTCCTCTTCTGCCTCTTCTGCTTCATCCCCTTCATCGTCTTCATCGTCCTCTGCATCTTCCTCCTCCTCCTCACCATGAGATTCTGAAAGTTGCAAAAGTAATATTTGCACTTCAAATAAATACTACTAAGTATAAGATTTCAAAGATGTACTCTGTGCATTAAGCCATCAACTCTTTGTTGTTGAGAAAGAGGCTCTTCATGAAGTTTTCATCACACTCTCACTTCATTGATGAGTGGAGCGTTAGTAGGCAACTGACCTCCTGTACCTTCCTCTTCTTCCTCCTCTTGCTCCGTTTTACTCATGACTTTGTGGTGTGTAGGAATACTGAAAGTGCTCCTGCGCATGGATTTCCTGCGTTTCACCCGTGAATACATGTCAATGTTTTCCTGAAAGAGGAGAACCTTAATGCCATCACTTGTGTTAACTGTGGGTCATCAAGCAGGCTGCGGTGCTGCACTTTTCAATCTCTCCATTGCAGTTTGCAGCATGGCCAGACCCACCTCCTCAGTGTCACCAGTCCACATGCGAAGTCGCTCCACCTCACGGTTCTGCCTGATGCTGCTGATATTGTCCATCTCCTGAAGAACAGCCTCAGCAGTGCTGCACATACACAGATAGACAGCAACACGATATATGACATACTGAAGTCATCTTTCAAAAAGCACAACATCGGCAAACACTTGCATCTGCTTGAGGTGTAAAAGCCTGCAGTTCCCAATAGTTGTGCTATTGGTGAGTTGCCTCTTTAATGCAGCATGTCATATGCAAATTCTGACTTCCATTTATAATTTTAATTTTTTATGAAGATTAGGAGGGCAAGCTTTTAGCACTATTTAAAAATTGGATTTACGCTGCTCAACCAATATGGATAAATACTTTGACTGCCTTCATGCTGAAAGTCAACATTATTAACATATAAATAAACTCATTTCAAATCTAATATACCTGAATACTGCCAAAATATCAGGGACATCCAAATGTATATATAAGCTCTCTAAATGAAGGAGACCTAGGCAACTTAGTAGCCAAATATTACTTGTACTTTCTGGATCTGTCATATTTTTCCTCATATATACTGAGTCCACATTCATATACATTAGGTACTACTGGAAAAGGTTGTCTTGCACATTCCCTTCCTTCTCTTAATTTGAAGCAGTACGGCAGAAAAAAGTGTCATTGGTGTGAGTTCTAGCTACCTGTTTACCAGCTGGTCAAACAGCAGGCTCTGGTTGAGGTGTTCAAATTGGCTTTTCTTCACCCGGCAGCTCCTCTTCAGCTCCACATGTCCGTTCATGTGAGAGTGATCTCCACCTCCACTCTCCTCATTCCGGTGACTCATATGGGCTGTTGCATTAACAAAAGTTAAATTAAGGGCCATTACTGTAATTGTTTCCCAAATGCACACATTCAATGTTTGCATTCAATAAAACAGAACAAATTGAAGAGAATTGCATTACCGTGCCCGTTCTGCATTATGCGAGAGGACAGCCTGAAAGTAAAACAGCAAAGTGAAAATATTTACGGACAATTGCACAGAAGACTGCAATTAATCACAGATCATACTGTTTGAGAGCTCATTCTGAAGTTTATCTGTTCCACTCATTACAATGCAAAACGTGAACAGAATTAACAGCTGTCTAGAGTCTCCCCGACATGGCTAAACTTTTACTTTACACAGAAAAGCCATTACACATAATTAAATTACTTTTATACAACTTTGTATTAATACAGAAATGTTATTTAAACTAGATACTTATGAAGAGAAAAAGAGCTGACCTAGTGCGGTAGGTGGGAATGTCCCAGCTGACTCTCTGACCCTTCGTTTGAGGAGATGGGGAGGTATCACTGGAACTGGGCTCAGATGCAGTCTGCCGCCGCGTTCGCTTTGAGGGGGGAGCTAAACGGGGACTGCTGGGACTGCTCACATCACTACTCGGCTCCTTCTGTTAAACAAATAGTATACCAATATTAAAAAAAAAAAAAAAAAAAGATGAAAGTAAGGATGAGAAACAATCAGAATGAGCAAGCAACAGAAAATCAGGATGCTGAATAATAATATAATATTGACAGCTTTTTTGTTAAAACCTGCATGAAGAATTCACACGTCAATCATTGTATAAAACCAGAAAATTAGTATGACAAGCAGTCATGACAAAACTGTTTGAATAAAAAAAATATAATAAAATCTTGATTTTTATGATGAGACATTACATTTTGGCCAAGGTCCTCAATACATTCTGAGTCACAACATAGCATCAACCAGACATATACCCTTGGTGGTAATGCCCTTCACAGCTCAACATCCCCACTGATATGAGAACGTATCTCACTGTGACAACAGTGAGATACGTAGGTTTTAAAGTCTGTATCTGCATCTGTCTGCATCTGTATCTGCATCTGTCTGTCCAGTGAGACAGACAGATGCAGACAAACTAAAACGTGCAAGATGTACCACCTGAGGAGGTACAAAACAGAGGTAGCCCAACACTAGAAGCCTATTCTATTTGAATCAACAGAAACAATTTTTTAAACAACAAACTCTTCACAATGGGAACATACAGATCATTTATTGTAAAACCATAACCAGAATTCTTTGATATAGCTTATTAAAGAGTAAAAGTGTAAGGTTTATCACTCTATAGCATTTTAATCACAGCTCACATTTCCATGTGTCTTCAGTTAGGATGTCTTACCATCCGCAGGGCTGCACATAAGCCAGGAAGGGCTCCCATTTTTTTTAAAACCACAATTTAACAAAATATAGACCCTCGCCAAACAGCCCATTAAAATTCAACAATGCGCTAATGACTCCATAAATTATCAGATTGTTGAATGATGGTGTTCATCTCTGTTAAGAGCTGTAACAATCGTAAACAGTGCGGGAGTACAGAGCCCATCTCCTTGCATAATATCACTGTTTACATTTTAAGACAAAGGCTGTCAGGCAGTTTGTAGGTCAGACGATCACAGCAAAGAAAAACTACAACTATTAATTGAGTGTCCACTTTAAAGTAGGGAAATCGAACTCGATTCGTCCTTACATCGGTGCTGTAAGAACACTTGCAGCAAATATAGGTCGTGGGGGTCTGTGGGGCACTTAAAACCGAAAGTTCACCAAGTTCAGAGTTGTTAAATACGGGACTTGAGCCAGCCAACTGTTGTGAACCTGGGACTCCCTTCCCCCACTGTAAGCTAGCTGCCGAGGCTAGCTACAACCGACAATCGTTAGCACAACTATCGCTTTATCTCCTCACGTTTGAGAAAATAATCACACTGACACTTCCAGGTTGGTGACATGGCGTGCTGCCGATAGCCTCGAGTCGAAATCCCAGCTGTCTTTATTTGGGGGGGTAATTTGTGAAGACAATGGTGAAACAAGTCAGCCGGGTAAAATTGCCAAACACAAAGGGAACTCAACTTAGGGCTAGCCAGGAGTTAGCGTCGCTAGCTTGTCATTTGACAGCTGCACAACGCGTCAAATGCGACCGACAGACGTCTGAACGGCCGCATTCAATCATTTTGTTGTGTGTCTGCGTGACCGAGCAGGTGTCAAGTTCGGTACTGCTCGCACTTGTCTGTGAATAATGCATTGTGTGGAGCACCTTGAGGCCACGGCTATGAGCTACCGAGCCAACTAGCAGAGCCAGCTAGCTCGCCGGCAAAGAAAAAGAAACCGGCTTACATGTTCCTCAGAGTTTCGCTCGTTTCTCGACGACGACCTAGTCCTGGAGGAGATGAAGGGGCCGCTCCCGGGCCGTGAGCTTTTCCTTGTGTTCACCATGTTTGTTTGTTTTTTCCTTTTGTCTGCCCTTATTTAATCTCTCTGACCGGCTCCAAACACTGCCTCAGTGAGCGCAGCATCGAGGCGCCATTTTTCTCTCTCTCTCTCTCTTTCTCTCTCTCTTTCTCTCTCTCTCTCTCACGCTCTCACTCTCTCACACACACACACACACACACATAAAAGTGGATGTGGATCTGTTAAGCAGGTGCATTCATTTCAGCTGACTGGACTACTAACACCAAGAACTAGTACCCTAGTTCCATATAGATACAATGCACATGGCAGAAATACGATAAATAATTTTGTCATGTTAATCTGGGTTATATTTTGGAATTTTACAGTTGGATCTGTACTGAACTCTGGGGACAAAGAATTTAGTTAAGATAAATAAAGCTGCCCCACCAAGTTTTACAGTTATAAAGGTGTAAACAAAAAAAGTGAAAAAAGGGCAGAAAGCTACTATGCCCATAAACCTGAGTTCACAGTACCCTTCAGAGGAGTATGATGTTTTTGGAACTCTTACGTTTATTTTCTCATTAGATGGCAGAAAAACACATTGAAGCAGACAGTCTGAAATGTATTATGAAAATGTTCACTCTTTTACAAAATGTTCTTTTTGATTTGGCTATTTCATTGTTAAATTCACTCCACTCATATGTGGATCCATGGGTAGACCCATGGATCCACATATGAGAACAGAAATCAGACACAGGTAGAATTGAAATTGTCATGTTAAACGCTCGGAGATGCAATATGTTTTTGTCTTTCTGTCTCTACTGCAGGCAATATTAGTTACTAGGTTTCCTATGAAATAAACATGACTTTAATCAAACCCTTGCTTTTTCAAAGAAATGTCAGTGATCCACTCCAGATTACCACTGGAATCCATTCAAACCTGTGTGTGTGTGTGTGTGTGTGTGTGTGTGTGTGTGTGTGTGTTCTGGCTAGACTGAAGATGCAACTGTGTTAGCCATCTGTTTCATAATTTTGGTTCAAACTGTTTTTTAAAGCATTGACAGAAAAACATAGAATTTTCTTGGAAACCCGACAAAAATGCATCGACACATATAAAATTATCGACGGCATTTATGATCTAAATGCCATTAAACAATTGTGTCGGTGTGTGTGTTTGTCTGATAATATAATATTAATAATAATATTATAGATCGAAAAGCATTGAATATGTGCATGCTATTTGATACTTTATCATCAGTTTCAAATCAATTTGATGGTGCTGAGCTCAGCATGTATATTGTTGTCACGACAGCAGGAGTCCACTTACGGCACTGTAGCGTCACCTCCATTGCTCTGCAGCAGATCCTCGGTCCGAAATTTATGGCTGCAGATGTGTAACCCAGGATCAACCGACAAAACACAGACTGGTAAATCAATATTTGACCTTAACATAAATACCCGCATGCTACTGAGTATGTACTGTGTGTCTGTGTCCATATGATATTGTCTTATACAATGGTCCTTCGTCGCTAGCTCCGTCCGACACACGCATATATAATTAACGATAACGCTGTTTAGTTGTTTATCCACAGATCTTAAAAATGACTT
This sequence comes from Echeneis naucrates, assembly GCF_900963305.1. Lineage (NCBI taxonomy): Eukaryota > Metazoa > Chordata > Actinopteri > Carangiformes > Echeneidae > Echeneis > Echeneis naucrates. The sequence continues at coordinate 12,714,301 of NC_042534.1, forward strand.
GATCCGACTTGGCCCATTTGCTTATTTTTAACACATTTACAACGATTACATGGATATTGTTGAATAAATCTATGTTACTACCGCGTATCTACTAAAGGCTGTTTCCATATATATCAATGACGCTTTTAGAGCTCAAATTTCCCAACAAGCCCTGTCATGACATGTTCGCTGCCCAGTGTCTCATATGTTTATAATGATGTGCTTTATTCACCTTAGATGGGAAACACGGGACGTCATGAAAGAGACTGATACTATTGGGAGTGAGAAAGATGAGGATTGGTAAGTCACAGTAAAACTTCCATTACTTTCTCTTACTGTTTCTTAAATAAAACGTATAACAGTTTATGTGAACCCTTCAATGAATCCTATAGTCCAGTGTTTATGAATCAATATTCCTTCTTCTGAAATCAGATAGCAAACAAATTAAATCATCTGTCTGCAGGCTAAACTCAATAAGGCTTATAATGACTGAATTACACACTGGTCTGTTTCATACAGGGCTGTCAGTGAAGAGAATGAAGAGGGGGCTCCAATGAGGCGTAGTTTCTCGGTGGAGGATCTCCTTGATGAGGTGGAGAAGATCTGTTACGATGCCTCAGGGACATCTAAGGTCAGGAATTAATTCATTCCACTAAATCTTCAGGGCCATATCTCTGCAAATGTGCATTTTGCAGCTGTTAAAGGAAATCCTCATCATGGACTCATATTGACAATTGCTTCATTTAGCCCCATGTTGAGGTCAGCACAAATACACAGAAATTATGTCTCAGGCTGATCAGAGCTAATTTTTGTGGCCTTCATTATAGGTGGAGATGGTGGTGAGGCTTTGGAAAGATGGCTTCACTGTGAATGATGAGGAGTTTCGCAGCTACTCTATACCAGAGAACCAAGATTTCTTGGATGCAATCAAGAAGGGGTGAGTTAAATTTTGGCCCTGTAGGAATTTCTTAATTATATATAGAGGCATATGAGTGGGTCTGTAGAAGCAGGGGTTCTTGGTTCCAGAGCTCAGAGTCTTTACCAAGGTCCATGGACAGTGTGCAAGAAAATCAGACTGAGAGAAGCCTCTCAGGTGCAGTGGGTTCAGTTGATTGCAGTAGAGCAGAGAAGCACTCAGCCTGCCCCTTCCCTCTCACACACCCCACTAAGCTCTCACGTGACCCCTTGATACCCACAGTCTCAACCTCCCTTTAACCCTTTGACAATCACACCCAGCCACCTCCCTCACAGTACCTTTAAAACCTATTTACTTTTACCAAATTGCCAACAACTGTTGTCTTTTACAGGCTAAAGGAAATAACTGATAAACTAAAGAAATACTAAATAAAAGCTAAACTTAACCAAAAAAATGATAATAATAATACTCCCCTTCTCTCCTGCTAATCTCTGACTCAGCCTTACAAGGTAATTGACAGCTGCCAGAGTCCTGTGGCTACATTCATCTGTTCACTCCATGAAAACATGCCCCCCTGGACGAGGGAGAAGTTCCCAAAATAACAACACAACAAAAATAAATGGCCTGCATTACTCTGTGTTGTCAAACTTTACAGTCAAAATGCGTGTGCCTTTACCACTCTTAGTGAGGGGGGTGGTTTCCAGCTCCCTCATATTTGGATTTTAATGCCTTGAATCACAAAAAGATGGTAATATGGTGAAGTCTGATTAGAGTTCTGGTTATTATTGGAAATAAGACAATTACCTCACAAGTGCTGAGATATATGGTTATATTGCATCATCATTTACTTAAAAAAAAAACAACGTATTGTTATTGCTATTATTAGAAATATGGTGACAGAACACCATATTAGACAGCAAAAAACTCAGAGTTCGAATTCTTATTGTCTGTACAATTACACCCAATTTCTTTTTGTTGTTTAAACCTCTTCTCACTTGAAAGCAGGGAATTGTCCTATCAACAGATTGGATGCTGTGTGTTCATCCATTCAGACTGACAGATTGAGATGTTGGTCATCATGTTTGAAAAAGGGTACCTTGACAAGAAAAAAAAGATTTATTTAAATCAGCAGGGAACATTTTAAATCAAACATTTAATCATGAAAAATTTAGAAAATGGACATGGGTATAAATAGACCTTTTTAATCGAAAGAGTCTGAGTTTTTATATTTTCTCTTTATGCAAAATATCATTTTGCTGTTCTATGTTAAAGAAGGCTATCAGTACAGCACAGTACTGTGGAGACACTAGAATCCAGCCTTGAAAGCCCTTGGACAGTCCCTTTTTTATGTTTAATATGATGTGCAAATCCTAGTCTGATTTGTTTGGAAGGTTTTCACAAATTGTCAGATTTCTTTCAAGCTCCAAATATGGTGGCACTTGAGAGAAACCTGGTTTAAACTTTCTTAATACAAATGCCAAGAAACCCTTTGCAGCGTCACATCACATAAAAATGTATATGTTGTATCAACAGTGCACACAGAGCTGACCCATATATGTAACTAATATGTAGTGTAACGTCTTTGTTTTGATCCATTGGTTTGACCCTGCAGTCAAACCCCATCAGATTCCAAAGGGGAAGTAACACAGAGATAAAGCATAATGGTCATTAGAACTCATTTGTCATATTGATTGATCTGACCAGACAAGGCTGATCTTTCATCTGTCTCAGAGAGCTTCCGGCTGAGTGGGAGAGCAGAGCAGAAGAAGAGGAGCTGGAGATCAGTGTGGAGGATCTGACAGAGGAAAATTATGTTCCAAAGAAAAAGGCATTTCACCCATTCAGTGGCCGAGGATATCGACTGGGGAGGTAAGAGATTGTTGAAGCTACTACAATCAAGTTGTATTATAGAGTATTGCATATGTTGATACAAATATGTAGTTATTGTCATGATTAATAAGCAATATCCATGTTTAGTGGCTTAAATATTTATTTTTATTATTTAAGATAAGTATTATGTCAAGTTCCAAGAACAGCATGGTTTTTTTACCACTAGGTGTCCCTATAAACCCAGGTATCAACACACCCACAAGAGAATGTGATGAGGTAGACAGTCACGCACATGAACTGAGACCTTCAGCATTTTCAGGCATCACTGTGTGAATGCTAAATGGTCCAGAGAGCCCAAAAAATATTTTTCATGTCATTTTCTCTGCTCACACACAAAACCAAATGTGAACAACAGCACAAAGCTTGTGAGCTTATGATTATTGTCGGTCTAACTGGTTCTTGATCTGTTATTTATTCTGACCCAATCCCAGTGTTGCACCCAGAGTAGTGGCCAGGTCACCCTCTCTGCACGAGGATGGAGAATCTCTTCCTATCCCCATGGTAACACTAGACCACGCCCTTCCTGTTACATCCCTGCAGATCTGGTTGGCTGACGGCAGGAGATTGGTACAGAGGTTTAACCTATCGCATCGGTGAGTGTGACGACGTCAAGGCCAAAATTCATCTCTCTACATCTCAATCTCTGAGCTTGACAGCGTCAGATAATATCTGCATCATAGAGACGCTCTCTGCTCATGCTCCTGTAAATCCCATAATCTCAAGGGTCACGGAATAGAAGTAGTTCAAGGAATGATAAAAGATTTTTGTTTGTCCCAGCTTTCGATGTGGTGATGGGGGTTTGTTTGAGGATTACATAATGCTTTGTTCGAGTCTGCTGGAGTTTGAAGGCATGGTGCATGTTATATCCCCTAACACAGGGCACGGGGGTGCAGAAAACATAATCTGAGATGTAGCAATGGAGTGGATCTATAAAATCCCCAGGGAGAGATTGCGTAACTCTGATGCAGCATTTATATAACAGGGTTAGTTGCTAAAGGATGGAGATGCCCAAACCCCTCCAACCTTCATGTAGCCTCAGTGTGTGAAGACAAGGGCTGCCACAGGGTGTATAATGGGTCAGAATTAATAATAAATGATTATACTAGCATAGTGCTTCAGAAAGAATAGAGTATTTAGACAGGATGCTTTCCCACCCAGACAAGTACAGAGATGTTCATTAGGGAATATTTCTACCCATTTGCTAGATATATATAACTTCTGTTTATTTTCTAGGATAACCGATGTTCAAGATTTCGTGGCACGCTGTCAGAGGAACTGCCCACCTTTTGTCCTAACGACATCACTTCCTTTCCGAGAGCTCAGCAACAAAGAATTAAGTCTGGAAGAGGCAGATTTGGCCAATGCTGTCATTGTCCAGAGACCCCTGAACACAAAAGCTCCATTTGGGCACTCCTGACCAACACAGCCCTACAAATCACAACATGCAATACTTTTCTCCTCACTAACATCACACCATACACTGAAAAGCAGTCTCAGTGCCCCCTATTACTTGTGATCTTATTTATTAAGCAGTTTTGTTATTTCCCACTACAGTCTCTGTGTGGGGTTATATGAGCGACATATCATCTGTTATTTACCAAGGGGCTCTTCTCAATGGTTACTTGGTTTCATCCTCTGGAGGATAGTGTTGACCTGCCAACAGATCTCCTCACATCCCCTATACTGCAGCAAAACTGTCAAAGCAAACCAGTTCTGTCACCCATACAGATTGTCAGCCATGTGTTTCCATCTGTTCATCTACTGAAGGCAACCCTCCCTCCTTCCTTCCTTCTTTCCCTCACAATGACCCACAATGCCACCACTACCAGCACCACCAACCAACTCTCGTAAGTCTTCCCAAACGCCAATCACCACTTTACTGCACTATTTAAAGGAAAAACAAGCAGCTAATATTTCCATTTGTAACTCTAAGTTAAAGCTACATTGATTGAACATATGATATTTTGCAATGTTACTGTTAAAAAAATAAAGATATGACAGCTATTTTTTTGTTGACCTGACAGTGAATGTCTTTCAGTTGCTGTCATTTTTTATTTGCATCATTTCCACAGGGAGATTTATTACACAGTGTATGATGTATTATTTCATTTGACTGCACCATTTAAAGAAATATCAGATCAAAGTACAATAAAAATCCTCCTCAAACTTCTGCATGTGTGTACAATTTACTCTTTGATGCGAAACAATCGTGAAGTAGGTCACTATCAGAATTTAAAATCATACTAACACTGCTCTGGTGTTGTGTGAGGGCTGCTGCTAGGGTGATTATGGCATCCCACCAAACAGCACCTTATTGCACATTGTAATGCAACATCTGTGCTGTCCTTACAGCTTTAGTGGAGATTTAGACTAAGGAGGCAGGGAGGGCCTTCTGGTGTGAGCTGAGTAGAAATTGGAGGAATGATGACTTTGCAGTAGTGCTTCTTAATCTGCTGAGTATACGGAGTGTGTTTAATGGTGTGAACTGTATCCATTCCTGTCATATTGTATAGTGACCAGTTGGTTTTATATATCAATTGTGACTAAAAGAGAAATACTTAAATATAATATAAAAATGGCAAAACTTTCAAGGGTAATGATGTGAAACAAAATTGATTCCCCACCGGGTCATTTCATCCTCTCAGGTGTTTAATTGTGTCATTCCTTGCATGTGTCAAGACATTTGTGTGCTTTTCACACAACTATGTACTCACTTCCCTTTGCCTGCTTTCTCTGCCTGGCCTCGGGAACAAGGCGAACACCATTATCCATCTTCAATATTTAAAGTAACGAGAAGGAGGGAGGGCATGTGTGTACAGAACAAGAGTGGCCATGTATTGGAGGTGACAGCTTCAGGATGGTCAAGGACAGGGGAAGAAACTCTGCTGCAGAAATGGCCTGAATATAATCATCCCCTCTGAAGAGTAATTTCTATGTACATTTTAGGATATCTACCTGAATGTGTAGTCTGTGGGTATCAATTGGTTGACAGCCAGAGGGGCTCAGGCTAAAGAGTAAAGGAGAACACATTTCCTCTGTGCTACATATTTAATAAGGCTAAGCATGCAGGGAATTACTTTCCCTTTGACTCCCACATTTCCTTTCAGAATGACCCTTTTACTTGAGCACCAGCCAACCTTTCATTTTGCACATTCCTCTTCACGCATTATCGGAAACATACCCATTCTAACGCAGGTCATATGCTGTGAGTTTTCCATTGACCTTACTGTGATTTTGGTTGAGGGGTTTGCATACCTGGAATTTATGGTCTGGGTCTGGGTTCAGCAAACAATGTCTCCATGACATGTTTGTTGCCATGCTCTGAGGAGAGGCTCGCTGTAGATTTAAGTGTCTTTCTCTTACTAAACTGCTCAATATATCCCAAGTCACCGGCTCAAAAAGGGTCTATAAAAATAGCATTTCAATTTTGTGCAGTTCTATATTTTGGTCCTTAATTGTGACAAAATGTGAGTCCACCTGAAGAATAGTTAACCATAAAGAACAATAAAGGGTTTCTATCACAGCCGTCTGTTAACCCTGAAAAGCATTCTACTTCACACTTTTAAGCAATAGACTCACAGTTAACGTTGCACTCTTTTCACTCTTTTTTTTTTTGTGTGTTTTCTGAGTGTTATAAATGCTCCTTATCTTAAATGTCCCATTCAACAACACTGCCAGCACAAACAGTTGGCCTGTACTTTGCATGAAGAAGATGATGATGATGCAGCGTGGGAAAGGTGTGTGTGTGAAACTGTGACACACCTACACACTTCACTGTTCTACAGAGGCACAGAGATGAAACCAAACTGCATAGTAGACATTCCTCCTCTGCCACAGCACCAGGTGTGGGTGACAGTGAAATGGGAAACGAGTTTTTCCTCAAGAGTTCAAGAGTTTGCACCCTGGGAAAGAAGCACCTTAAATATCTCATGTAAAGTGCAAATAATCTCACATGATTGGGGGAAAAAAAGACACAACATGTCAGCGTGTAAGGTAAACATTATTATTCCTCAATGATATATTATTTTAAAAAATGGTTTTGTTGCATAGGCTCAATGCAGTGGCTTTCCATCCGAGCACACACAAAGGTGTGCGTTGTTGGTGTCAAACCATCTGTTTACCAAAGCCTTCTCAGACACACACACACACACACACACACACACAGCCCGTCGGTGTCGTGCTCCTCCGCGGCCACTGCAGGGCGCAGCACCGTCACTGCAGACCCGCAGCCGCTGACAGTGGAGACGCGCAGACCGTCTCCATCCACTGCAGTCTCCTTCTCATCCCGCCCGGCCGACTGACTGGCTGACTGGCTGGCTGCAAACTAAACAACTAACTATCTAAGTGACCGGCCGCGGCTACGTCTCCATCTGCACCGGGTAAGGTGATGTTTTTTAGATTCTCCTTCTAGTGTTGCCTCAGTCTTCCCATCAACTGTGCACAGAGGTTGTTGATGGATGCACTTACAGTAACTGTAAGATGAGGGCAGACAACAACAACATCAACACACTCCTGCGTGGGACAAGGCACTGCTGTCTGCTCATTGTCAGGATGTCAGATCCAGTACATGATGGTAACCTGGATGATGAAAAAAGGTCGTTTAAGGTGCAGTGTGTTCATGTGTGTGTGGTTTCTTGTTGCCTTTTACATCTCAATGCCCTTGTGCATTGTCCCATTTATGTGTGTTTTCTAAAGAGCAAACCTGTCTGTGTTCATATGCCTGCATTCTTGTGATTGTATGTTGCAGTGCATGCGTGTGCAGCATATATGTGTGTTTCCTTTGCAAATGCGTGACTTTTCCCTTCCCTCCTGGCCTCATTCCAGAACACAACAGCATGTGAATGGCGGCAGAAAGCGGTAGCAGAGTTGACACAGAGGAGCAGGAGGAGCTCCCAGCCTCTGGAGCTGTCACACACACCCGCAGTCAGAGCCACATCCAGTTCCAGCCTCTGACCTACACCACCCAGTGGCAGGCTCCTCGTGCTGTTGCTCATACAAGAAGCCACAGCCACACTCACTTCCACACTGTCTCACACACACAGTCTCAGAAGTACGGCTGTCGCCTCACACACAGCCTCTCAGCCATGACCAAAGCAGAGAAGGGAATGCAGAGCTCTGTGGGGAAGCTCATCAAGCCCACTGAACCACTATTCCCCAAAACTCCTCAGCAGGTAAGCTTACCTGTTTCGGCTCTTTTTTTCTAGATTGTCTCATAGATTGTCATTGAAAATGTAAGTGACTGTTTTAACTCACAGGGCAGTTATGCATGGGGAAAAGGATGCATAGTGGAACACTAGACCGAGCTGAGATTTCAAAATGTCATGTGGTGTGTTCGTGGATTATTTGGTTGTGAGAGACTTCACATGATTGTATGACAAGGGGCAGAACGATGGAAAGTGTGATCTCTTTAGATTCTTATTAGCTGCATTGTTTCCCCGTGGACTGCTGTCCCTCAGATCGGAGGGTCAGTGCCTGGAAGTTTCTTGTTTTCACTTGAGCAGGTTCACTCCTACTGACAGGACAACGATGGATTTCTTTTGTTCTGATCGCAGAGATGCCATTGGTGACAGTGTCAGCTGTAATCACAGAGAGCAAACTGCAGATTGATTAGCCCAGGTTATGCCAATATTGATAGAGAGGTATATCATGTATTGTTTTTATTTTGTCTGAAGTAGTTTGCGTTAAATGCGGGAAAGCTGCATCATGATGCCACTGGTGTGTGATAAGTCTGTTACACAGACAAACCTTTTGTGTGTGAAAAAGTGTCTTAGTTTTCAAACTCTTGGACTGATGCTGTGTATTTGAACAGGGGCCATAAGGTGTTAACTCAAGGCGAGCAGCATGCAGAGAACCAAGCCTTTAATTGACGTAGTTCCCCTTTGTGAGGGTAGATACCACAACGTTAAGACAGTGTTTCAGATATTGTGGTAACGAAGTACCATGGCTGTTAGTCACTCATTTTTTGCTTTGCTGCAGCAGCTTAGGGCACCATGAAACAGCATTACATTTCACCATCTAACCAGTTCTGCAACTGTCTCATCTCTGCCAAGCCTCAATGTAGTATGCATTGTTTTCTGTTTACTTTGACTGTCGGGAGATGGATTTGAAACTCGATTTTTTTTTTATTTTTGTTTCTGAAATAGATTTTGGGGGAAATAAGATTGAAATTTTTATGGCCATATTTGCTTTGTTGTTGCTTTAGGTCAGTTTGTTCATAAATGTGAAAATATGGTAATGGACCAAAACAAATCAACAAAGAAAAACAAAAACACATCAATTCACTGGGAAACTTGAACCTTTCTCAAAATAATGCTTGAAATAAGCATGATCGTTTTCATTTGTCTGCGACCTGACTGCTGTTGTGCTCATCACATCACTTCTTTGCACCCTCTCCTTCTGCAGTAGTTCAAGAGCACCTGTCTGCAGAAGTAGCACCAGCTGCCTATCTCTAAATGCCCAACTGTTAATATGACATTAGTGGATGGGAACACATGTTTATACACACATTGTTTTGCAAATTTTCTGGAAATGAATTGACAGATTTTTACAAATGTTCTCAGTGTAAATACTACAGTTTTCACAGTAACTTTCATCATTGTTAGCAGACATTTCCTTAATTTCAGTGGAAATAAGACCAACTTAACTGAGAGAAGTATTTTTACATCTAATTCTAAAAGATGTCGCCATTTAATTTATCTCTGAAAGACGAGGTCCACAAAATTGAATTCAGAGATGTGTTTGATACATGACCAATAAGGATGCCTGATTGGGACATAATGAAAGAATTTTCTCTCTTGTGAATGTGACAAAGTGACAGATCCGTAGTCAGTAAAATGTCAGAGATAATTCCACACAACAAGCTTCCCAATTCATCACAAAGGTGACAGAGTTGTGTCTCACTCCAATGAAATTGTGAACTTTGAAGCAAATGAATAAATGACAGTTTATGGATTCTGTACAGCAGGACAAATCAGATTTGAATGACTTGCTGCCATCAGTGGCATAATCAACCTCTCCTTTCATACTCATAATCCATAATCTGAGGGGCTATAGGAAAAAGCTCCTGGTGTTGACTGCTGTGACTAGAATCTGCATAATGACCTTAATACCCAGAACTGTCAGAAAATCCTTCACTGAATCAACATTAAAAGTGCAATATGCGGTCATTTTACCAGCTTAACCTTAGCATTGAGTCTACGTGTTTTATCCCTCTTCTTTCTTTGCAGTCAAAATAATCCTCAATCCTGATTTAAATTATGTGCAGTGTAGTTCAGGCATTTTAAATAGTTTCCCCCCCTAAACCGTTAAAGATCCATTAACTTTTAGAGATTAGTCTTATCTGTCCTTGTCCGTTGTTTGTTGACAGTCTGAACTTGCAGATGCTCCCTTTACCCTGAGTGTGTGTGTATGACGTTTTGTTTGTGCATCCAGACAACAGTAGACATGACATCCTGCTTATCCTCTTTGATGATAAGAACTCAGTAATGAAAGATTGAGTGTAGGACTTTGGAGGGAAAGAAAAAGTGTTTAGAGTGAAAGATAGGGAGTATCTCTGGCTGCACAGAGTATTTTTGCACATCATCAGTTAAGCTGCGTTCTCCAGACACCAAAGACTTTGATTTTTTTTTTTTTTCTCTCCAATTAAGGGTAATTGCAGTGAGAGTGGAAGAAGAGAGAGTTTTGAAGTTGGAACCACTGCGCAGCCTTTACTTACCTCTGACCCGCTTGTCTTGCGATTGAATAATTACACACCTCCCTCCTGGTAATTGTCGATCTCAAACCCCTCCATGTTTTGATGGGGTGAAAAAAGGAGGAAGAGAAAACGTGAGCCGGATAATAACAGTTTGTTGGTTGTGGCTGTGGTTACTTTGGTGATTTCCTTCTTTCATAAAGCTCTGAGGGGAGTGGCTGTGGGCCAAGCCTGGGCCTCTGAATGTGGGCTAACAGTGTTTTCGATATGTGTGTGTGTGTGTGTGTGTGTGTGTGTGTTTCTGACACCAAAGGTTGCAGGAGGAGTGTAGTCAAAAGGTTGATATGTGTGCACAGCCTCAGAGACAGTCATAAATAATCGGCTCCCTAAACTGTCTTCTCTAACTTGTGTGTGAGGATGAAAGCCTCCCGCTACACACACACACACACACACACATGCATGTACACAAAAACACACTACTGCTCCTGATGGTTTTAGCAGAGTACGGTGAAGGGAAACGGAGCCGTGGATGACTCGGTGGGTTTCTCTGTCTCCTCCATCTGCCATGGTGTCTGCACAGATAGACCACAATGCAAACAGCCAACGGGAGTTCTCCTGATCCTCTAGTTCACGCACACACACACACACACACACACACACACACACACACACACGCACTTGCAGCTTGTAGTTGGGAGACAGGCTATCTGTGTTCCAGGTAGTGGAATTCATTAGAAAACAGATCATTGTGGGCATATCTTCTCCGAGCTTCATGGCAGATACAGTGCAATGCTGCACTCCAGAAATGAGTGAGATTTACTTTACATTCCCCTGGATCACTGGGCCGAATGTTATTTTTAGAGCACCTGAAATAGAATTTGAGAGGATTCAAACTATGAATGACTAAAAGATTCACTATTTGTGATTCACAAGCGTGTTCTCACGACCTGATTTATTTTAAAGTGGCACACCTAGTAGGTGCGTTGTATCAGGAAGGATACTTTTACAGTAAATGTGAGCAAGAAGTTGTTTGGTTTTGCTCAGATAGTGAACACATATAAAAATATCATGGCGTGAAACTGAAATAGATGGTCTAGTAATCTGCTGTTACCACGTGTGTTTTTTGATTGTGTAACAAAAATTTACAGATTAATGTGTCAAGACTGAATCTGCTTCACTTTTTGGCTCCTAGAGTGACGACTTCCCTATTTTTGTAAACTTTTTTCCAAGAACGAGTCAGAGGAAAAGTAGAAATGCATGTTGACTGTGAACTAATTACGGTCCTTTGTATGATGCCCGTTTTTGTTCCAACCTTGTTGATAGATTGCACTTGTTTAGATTATTAGATTGTGTTTGTTATTTTTCAGCGCTTGTTATCTTTTACTTCCCTCGTTTCCTGTTCCCACCTGGACTGAGACTCTTCATAAGAATATTGCAGCACTAGCAGCCTGATCTGCGAGGACACGTGCCTGATTCAATTTTTTTAATCCGTGCCTGTCACTTTTCTTTTCACAGACCGACTTGAGCCACAAGTTGTCGTTATGCAGTAAGCTGTGTTTTGCCATTGGTGGTGCACCCAAGGAGGTGGCTGCCAGCGCCACGGCCTTCTTCCTGCAAATCTACCTGCTTGATGTCGCACAGGTAATGTGTTCAGTGATAAAGTGGAGACAATAAGAAAAGGGACCGTTTGGCATCCATGTATGCAAATGTTTTTCAGCCCCCCCCCCCCTCCCCTCACCACCACCACCACTACTACTCACCCACACATCGTGTCCCTGCTCTGCTCTGCAGATCACGGCCTTCCAGGCCTCCATGGTGCTGTTCATTGGAAAAGCCTGGGGTGCAGTGACAGACCCAGTTGTTGGCTTTTTCATTACAAAGACCAGATGGACCAAGATTGGCAGACTCATGCCTTGGTGAGCTCACCTATCCTGCCCATAGAGGAAACACCTGTATTTCTCTTTCATTGTTATTTCTCCGTCCTCCTGTTTTATGGTGCGGTCTTTTATTTTTATGAGATTAGATTAGATTAGATTAGATTAGCCTTTATTTATCCCACTATGGGGAAAGGCGCAGTGTTGACATCAGCAATACACATATACACATACTTAATCAGAATCGCAGCTCCTGTTTTATGGTGCGGTCTTTTATTTTTATGAGATTAGATTAGATTAAATTAGATTAGATTAGCCTTTATTTATCCCACTATGGGGAAAGGCGCAGTGTTGACATCAGCAATACACATATACACATACTTAATCAGAATCGCAGTTGCATGTTTTAATGTTGATCAGATCTAATCTACACTAAATTATGTAAGCACCTTCTTAATGTTTATTCATTTCTTTATCTAAATTAATAACTTTGTGCAGCATGGACATAAGCAGCATGCTGCTGTTTAAATACAGCTAAACTTGCACGAAGGGCAATTTGCTGACAGATTATGAAACATGTTTTGGCTTTTTCCCATGCGCGCCTACTTGATTGCGGCTGCTACGTGATACTGGTATTTGTGTGAAAACACAACAAAAACCAGCCGTTTGCTCGAGTTTTGAAAATTTTTGAAATTATTCTCACCTTAGGATTGGGTTACATAAACAGCTTTCATTTTAATTATATTGTTCCCGGTCCTCCCTCTCATGAGCTACATACTGCTTACATACCATACGCTGCAAGGGCGCTGGGTGCGGACAAGTTCGTGGCTAAGGAAGTTCATCAGCATTCCTTCATAAACTGTTACTGAGCAAAATCCTGTTCTGTGACATTTCATCACCTTTATAAATCACCTCATTTGACTGCTGGGTAGCATCCAGTTTTCTTCGTATTTGTTTGAAGGAAGTTTCTCAGCCTTGAAGAACAAGTGCAGCTTACTTTTAATGGTGGATTATAAGAACCTGTTCCCACAATTTGCATGATGACCATTTCCAAAGATGTTTCTGTATAATTGCCTATATGTGTGTATGGGTGAGTGCAGTGTATGTATTTTTAACACACTAGCGTGACATTTACTGAAATTGCACTGCCAGTATCTAATGCCTACTGCATTATGAACTATAGATTACACACAAGCTGACAGTGCTGGAAGGGGACCAAGTCCACTGTGACCAGCCAGCCGGGCTCAGCAGCAGACAGATGCTGATGGCTGTTAAACCAGCTTTGATTACTCCTAGGGAATTGTAGGTGTGTGTGTGTTTTCTTGCTTTTGTTGATAAATGTGGGTTTTTTCATCAGTGTTTGCCATGAGAAGGCAAACCATTACCCTTTTTTTACCTCATTTTGGAAAGTCCCCTCTGCCGGTCCAGCAGGAAAGGCTTTTTCCATCTAACTGTCACATACACAGCAAGACCTGAAGCGATTTTTATCTTTGCTAGTTCTTTAAGATGGAGCGCAGTTCCGCCCAACGTGCCCACTGGGAGCTGCAATGTTTATTATTTTGTGATTGTAGCGATGCACCATCCCTATTACATCCTTCTTTACCATAATGTGCCAAGCAAAACCTTTAGAGAGCAGTTTTCCTCACCTAATGAAAGACAGGGTGACAGTGTAGGCCTATAAGTGCTATAAAAAGTCCCCCTTTATTTTAGAAGTACCAAGACAACACTGAAATACGGCCCAATTAAGCAAAACCAAGGAAATATTAGCACTTTCACTAATATATCACCAGCAGTACGGTGGGTTACACTGAAGTACTTAGTGCACATCTTTTGAATAAATAGTTTCTAACGTCCAACTCAGCCCCCTCCAAAGGTTCACACAAGAAAGAGTAACAGAAATGTTATACTTCACAAATCTGTTTTCACTTTTTGAAATTTTCTGTAATATATTGTTTTATCTTAGCTTTTTTCTTTATTTGTTTAAAATAGCCATCTGAGAGGTTTGGAGGGAAAAATCACTCTTTAGTGGCCCCAGTAGCTACACATAGACATCTGAAACCTATAACCAGGGGCCCTACTCAGACAGTGCTCTTTTGTTAGGGGTCAGGGCTAAAAAGGTTGGAAACCACTGTTTTAATCTTCAACTATGACAACAATATATTGTATTTTATGAGCATTCTATCTATTTTGGCTTAATTACTAATAAGACTTATAATTAAGGATAAGTGTGTTGATTTCACACATCACTTTTCTTGGCTAGCATTGCAGTTTATGTTAAATAAGTTTAATAAAATAATGTGTGGCTGCACTGTGGCTAATGTGTATGTAAGGTAAAGATAAAAGCCAATATTTCCTTTTTTTTTGGGGTGGGGGGGGATTATTGTTTTTTAATTTGCAAAGGAGTAACCAGGTCTGCTTTTTTAATTCTGTGGAGTATTTGCCTCTTTAGATGCCTAAACAAGAATAAAATGGATGTACTCCAGTAATCTTACTTACCACCAGCGGGCTACGAGCACCGTAAAGCTCACTCTCACCTACCAGACCTCTTCTAAATCCCCTCTGTCCCACTGCACATCATCTAATTAAAATGCTCTAAGTGTCCTGAATAAGTCAGTGAGGGCAGAACTGTAAGTGTCAGGCTCCTATCAAGAGCTCTGGCTTAATTACAACTATGCAAATTTGGTGTGGGGTTTGTGGGGTTTCTTTTTTGCATGCACCTTTTTTTTTTTTTGGACTCTGCCCTAACACAGTCATCTTGCAGGAACATTCTAACTGCCCCATTCACCCCAGCCCCGTGGCCCTCTCCCTGCTCCCATGACCAAGCGGTCAATACTGCAGCACCAGCGTTGTCAGGCGCCTTTGTTTAAGCAAACAATCAGGAAGAGAGTGAGGTGGGCGGACTGGACGATGCTAGAAATGACCGTAACTGGCCTCTCTCTACCTCGTTCTCCCACTTTCTAACTCACAGTGTGAAGCAGGTCAGAGGTCACAGTAAGGTTTTGCCACAGTCACCTAAATTCCACCAGTCTGGTTTTTTTTAACCTGTAGACATGACGCTGTTACCGCTGCTCCAGGCTCCTGACTAACAAACTCCATTTTCTCCTTAAAGGAGAGGAAGGAGATGAGTGTATGATATACTGGTCTTTTCAGATGTCATACTGAAGATCATGCAATCTTCCCCTTTTTTTTTTCTTTTTCATTTTGACGCACGCATCTGTTCACTTTAACCATAATGACACATACCATTTTTTTACTTATGAATTAGTGAAAATACATAGCCCACACACTGTATCACTCCAAGTTCTGAGAAAAACACAACACAGCAAAATTGTTTCATGCTGCATTTGCTTGAAAGTATCCTGCATATTTATGTATTTGTGTATGTGTATGTGTGCAATATCGCGGTGTTTCCCAGCTCGCCTGTCCTGCCCAGGACAGATTCCTATCATACTTACAGAAGCATAATCATTGAGCAGTCAGCTTAGTCTCTGTAATCTCCCAGAAATATGGCCTGATTTAACACTGCTTCAAAAATTACATAACACAAACACTGCCAGTGCTATTCTGACAGCTTAAAATGGTCATAAAGCTGGAAGAGAGATTTTTCAAATAATTGTCATGTGAAATTGCCATGAAAAATGTGTGAACTGTTTTGTCCCTTTTTACTGTCACATATGAATTATCGTCTTTGTGTTTGTGAGTCTCCTCTGACACACTTTCATGTTCCGCAGGATGGTGGGCTGCACTCCGTTTCTGGTGGTCTCCTACTTCTTCCTCTGGTTTGTCCCACCATTGCTCGAGGGCAGGTTCGTCTGGTACCTGGGCTTCTACTGCCTCTACCAAACCCTCATCACTGTAAGTGTGCCTGCTCTCTCAGAATCTCTGCATGTGTAAGAAAACCAAACCAATCTATGACGATGCCTCAGACGCAGGACCTCACACGGAGTAGGGGAGAGACATCAAATAGTGAATGTGAGATGAAAGCTCTTGACTGAGGCGGCTCATAGTTAATAAATGACACATTACACAATGTATAGCTAAAATGCAGGAAACGCTGTCGTTAATCAAAGTTTAAAGTGAAGACAGTTTACTTATCTCATGCCAACGTCTGACAGCTCGTGGGATTTATGCTTTCATTTGTTGGAACAACAGCAGATTAGAGCCCTGAGCTCTTAGATACTTCACCTCAAAGGGGAAGTGTAGTTATTTAGGTTTCTTTTTGTTACTGTGCTCTAGACCACTCATTCTTCTCCCCCTCTCTGCTCTGGGGTAACCCATATAGCATGTGCTACAGAGCATGCAGACCACTGCAGCCACACTGTGGTGAGCTGTAATGGCATGTCATTCTAACTACTTGATAAGTATATGGTCAGTCCTGCCAGGAACCTTTTGCTGGGTAAATGCTGGTTACCGCTTTTAGCCTCTCCTCATTGTCTCTGGATATATGTTTGTGTGAAGTTTGCTGGGAAAGGCCAGCTGTTAGCATTCAGAGGGTCGCGGTGTGTAAACAGAGGTTAGAGGGCATTATATTATCTGTTTATGCAGACAACTAATTATGGGTTTCCATCAAATTAATCAATTCTCACTTCCATCTGAACTTGCCAGTTTTCCATACTTACTTCTATAAATGTTTGCATCCACCGTAGGCCCCATAAATGACATGCTGTATAGAAGTAGTGGCTGAAAAAAAAAAAAAAAAAAAAATCCTTTCGCGACCGTGTTTATTTTCATCGTGGCTGTGCATGCTCGATTGGCCACAGTGCTGACTGAGCCCTTGTGTAAATTACAAAGTGAAGCAGGACTTGGTTTGCTCGCCTATTCTCTGGGAGAGCCTGTGAGGAGAGAGAAAACAGATCTGAGGTTCGCCAAAGTGGAAACTGCAGAGATTGCTTTTGATATATATACTGTGTACTGTAAATCTTTCACGGCAACATGTAGATAAAAGACATCTAAAGATATCTGGGGTGTTCCCTTCTGATTGTGCGTGAAATCCTAAATGCTAACAAGGCTGTATTTAGATTCAGTAGCACTATGGGCTAAATGCTAACAGCATGCATACACACATGCTGACATTTAGAATTATATTTATGCTCAAAAACAGAAAAATAAAGATTTTGAGGGCAAAGTGATAACTGAGTGGTTAGGGCACATTCTATGTACCACAGATGGGAAATACCCGGAGCAGATGAGTCCCTGGTTTGATTCCTGGCTCAGACAGAAATCTTTCCTGCATGCCATTCCCCTTCCTGTCACTTTACACTGGGTGATTTCCCCACGGTGGACAAATGGAGGGATTTGATTTGACTTGCTGTCTCATAAATGACCCATAAATTGAGATTTTGACTTGATGACAGCATTAGAAGAAAAGCGATGGGATAACTGAAGTGATTATAACACATTCACAACATGAATTTTACAGTAATCCATCGAAATATTTGTGAGACATTTTAGTGATTTCACTCTGAACCACAAATGTCAAGCTAATGGTGGCACTTAAGACAGAGTAAGTGCTCCCCCAAAATTATGAACATTTACCCGCTGCTGGAGTGTCAGTCTTATATTTTTTCTGTTCCATGGCTGTGTCTCCCTTTTAGTGCTTCCATGTGCCTTATTCTGCTCTCACCATGTTCCTGAGTACAGACCAGAAGGAGAGAGACTCAGCCACTGCCTACCGTAATGTCTTTTCATTCAAAGTTATTAGGCCTAATGCCTGTAATGCTGAATTAATTAATCTCTTCCATTTTAATATTTTGCACCTGTTCAACTTATCATACTTGCAAGAATTGGCGCTGATAGTTGAATAATCGATCATGTGATGACAGGAATGACAATGGAGGTGCTGGGGACACTTGTGGGAGCTGCCATCCAGGGCCAGATTGTGGCCAGTGCTCATACTCTGAAGCACTGCCCAACTCACAACATCTCTGCTGGTTACCTTGGCAACAGCAGCGGGGCAGAGATCGTCAAGAAGCTGGTGCACTCCCAGGAATACCTGTCACGCTCAGTAAGTGTCACCGTGCCATGCCCGCAGCCCAGGTGTGCTCGAAGTAGGCCACAGAATTGGTTTGAAAATAGCTCGGACTGTCTTCAGCACTCAGTTCACTCTGAGCCGCGGTGTGTGCTCAAGGTGGTTTACTTATGCTAAATATCGGAATGAAAAGGAGGATTGTTCAAAAGTGAGTTCGTACTACAGGATGACTACAGGCTCTGACATCCAAAATGCTTCATGTTTTAACCCGTGTAACCCACGGGATTGAAAGGCGACGCCACTGTTTGATATCTGAAACCAACATCCTGAGTTAGCTCCCCGATCGAGACCACAAGAGGGGTTCCTCCCTCACACAAGGCTCCAAACGGTGGCCCCACTGCTCTGAGGGGTCTCCAGTCTGTAAGTCATTAGGCTTATTTATATCTCGCCCAGAACATTTGAAGGCACCCCAGATTATGTTGGACATATTAGTCCTTTACTTTAAGGCGACTGCAGTTTAACTTAAAGTTGGAAGGAAAGGACAAGTTCACATGTCCACACTTCAGTTTGCAGAGCTACAAATAAAAGCTGCTGCTGAGAATCTCTCCGTGTGTGACTGTTTGTGAACATGAAACAAGCCAGAATCCAAACTGTCCTATGCAGGATTTTGGTTGCCCCACAGCTATTTAGGCTTCAAATGGGTTCTTTTCCAATGGATCTTTTGGTGAACCTTGTCGGGGCGACCCACTCACCAAGCCAAGGCCTCTGCAGCCACCCGCTAAATTCCTCCGCGGTCGCTGGTGAGGGTGGCCGACCGTCTGAGTCTGCCTTCGGAAACAGGGAGTGTTTGATGTGCATAAATAATAATGAACCGCTGCGCTGCGCCACACGGAAAAATAGCAAACAAACAGAGGCTGTTTAAGGCACAGCAGTTCCTGTCAGGGCAGGACATTAAACAGTTAAGGTGGTATTTTGGGATACAGATCTACTTGAGGTTTCTTCCTGTTTATAGTTGTTTTTGCACGGTGTAGGTAATGTGCACTTTAAACTGATGTGGGAAAACAACGCGTAAAATCCAAGCTAATAAAAGAATGTTAATATGAAGAAAGTGAGAAGACGAAATTAATCCAACCGCCAAATAAAAACTGGCTGCTACTGCGGTCATTTGTTTCCAGAACTGATATATAGCAAGTTAAAATGAAGGGCTTAAATATTTTAGGCATTTGAGAACATAATGAATTAAAGATTGAGAAAAGGCTCAGAATAGGTTGTGCCGGCTCAGTAAGAAGAGATGGATTGATGTGGGCTACATTTTTATTGTTCCTCTCTGCAGAAGGAGGTCTACATGATAGCTGCTGGTGTTATTGGAGGAGTGTTTCTCATCTGTACAGTGGTGATGTTCCTGGGAGTCAAAGAGAGAGATGGTGAGACTTTTTATTTGTATGAACAGTTCTGTCATTTTATGTCAAACACCAGTGAATTGTTTTAGAAAGCAAACATGCCAAACACAAACTGGTCCAAGCAGGGTTTTTGAAATGATGTACTTGTTGGTACCATAAATTTGTAACATATTTATCATCATCATCATCATTATTATCAAACAGGATATATAAAGTATTTTAAAACGGTTAAAGTATGAGTTCAGGCAGGAATACAGCCCATTGTGAGAAAGTAACTGTGTCAAGCCCAGCTGCCAGCTCTCACTCTTGCAGCGTTTGTTTTCTCTGAGTCTGATATGTCTCTTTTAGGGACTCAGAGTGTCTCTCCTGATTGGCCGACTGACATTTTGTTATTAAAGCTTCAGAGAGAAATCTGAGAGGGAGAGAAAGTGAGAGAGGAGATATAAAAAAAGGGTTTTTATGTCAAGATGATTTTTCACACCACAAACATATTTTCTTTGATGAATAGATAGATATCAAAAATCACACACACACACACAGGAAAAGAGTGAATTCTGTAACCTTGAACTAAAGGTCACTTTCTCCACATGGTTTATTTCTTTTACAATTGCAATCCATGCTTGTGTTATGAAGAGCTGCTGCCAGATCTGCGTGATGACACTTTTCCCTTTTGGAAATCTGCCATTCTCAGATTTTCAATAGTCTATAAATGACAGCTTTTAGTGGGACAAACGGCATCTACTGCAATGCAGGGGCAGTTTCAGCATTGCCTGTGAGCGGCTCCATCACTTTTCTCTTGCTGCATGTTATTCGATATGCTGCACACTCATACTCTTATTTCACATATAACCGTTTCAGATCCGTATACCCCGAGGACAGAGAAGCAGATCCCATTCTATAAGGGCTTCATCCTGGTGATGAGACATGGGCCGTACCTCACTCTAACTGCTGCATTTCTTTTCATTACTGTTGCCATTCAGGTAAATGCAAATGTATTTAGCCAGCACTTCTTAGACATGGCACCTCTAGTTAGAGTAAACAGAGCTGCTCCTGGATCCTGACCATGCAGAAGAATTGCTGGTGCTCAATGCTGATTTGATGCACGCAGATGAGCACTTACTTTGAAAATCTCAGGATTTGTGAGCTTCATTCCAGCCCCACATGTTCCTTAAGTGTGTCTGTCACTTGTAGGCAGATGTTCCTAGTTTGGCATCTTAGGTTGTTTAGACTGCTCAAAATTTGAATCAGATCTATTTTTGTATATTTTTGGCCCCCTCCTCTCAGGGGAGGTGTCGGTGTCATCCATGTGGCGCTCTGGAATGGGAATAAATCACTGCAAAACACCATCAGCAGTTTCTCCAGTCGCTGCAGCTGGCACTCAGCTTGCTGTGCTGGGTGCCCGGCGACAGTGCTGAGTAGACAAGGAAGACTGAATTTCTGAATGTTTAATCTCTGATTTCTGCAGCTGGTACAGAGCAACTTTGTCCTCTTCTGCACTTATGCTGCTGACCTGCGAGATCACTTCCAGAATATTGTGCTGACCATCCTGGTGAGTGACGCTAATACACATCACGAGGACACAAATATTGACTGTTATGATTAAATACTGCGGTTAACATGACAAAGTGATATAAATTTGGAACTATTTGTCACGCCCTTTTTTCCCATCACTTCCTTTGACCTTTATCTGAACCCGAGCAGCTCTGAATGAATCAGTGACTTTTATGTGATATTTTTTTCATTTCCAGGAAGGGAAATTTTCCCTTCACATTTGCATACACACACAATAATGCTCATTGTTATTGTCACCATTTTTCCTGTTACTATTCTTTTACTGCTTCAAATTAGACTGAATCTGGCGAAAAAACATTCTCTTCATATTTATGTTGCATTCTCACACACATTTATGCAGGTTTCTGCAGTGATAAGCATCCCACTGTGGCAATGGTTTCTGCAGAGGTTTGGGAAGAAGACAGCAGCGTTTTGTGGTATCACAGTGAGTACACTGTTTTTATTTTGGTTTGCTCCAGCAGCTTTTATAAATGTAACCCTTTGATGTTTGTGCCATCTTGTGGCCAAACTTGGACGTCTGTTCCACCGAAATGAAATGTGCTGTGTTGTTAATCTTCGCTCACATGGAGGAACATTGAGCCAATGATGACTTTTAACTTCTGCCTCTCCAGTGGATCATGCCCTTCACCCTGATGCTGGTGTTCATCCCTAATGTGGTGGTGGCCTACGTTGTGGCTGTCTCCTCCGGACTCAGCGTGGCTGCCTCACTGTTGCTGCCATGGTAAGACTCCAGAGAGTTAACTGAATCATTCCATTCTCATACTGATCACCATTTCGGCCTAAATGTTTTAAATATTTGCTCTTTCTTTTGCTGTCAACCACCCCCTCCCAAAAAAACAACCCAAAAACAACCAAACAAACAAACAAAAAAACACAGACAAGCTAAATGAAGACTCCGTATTGACTACTGGTACTTAAATGTAAGTTAGTCTGTCTGTGTCAGGTTGGTCATGGACATTTAAGGCGTCTCCCTGAAATCAAGTCAAGCCAAGTCTAGGTTTAAAGAACCCCCTGCAGAGGCTACCAAGGATTAAAAGAATTGCAGTGGTACTGTGTAATACAGCTTAAAAATCCTGTCTCTGAAAGTCTCTGAAATTGTTTATATGAATTCCGTCCAGCTATATGTTTGTCTGTGGTGTGGCTCTGCTGCTGTACTCACGATAGTCCCCTTTGATTTGAAGCCAAACGTCATTATTCAAACCACAATAGTGCACCAACATGCTGTTAGTGGCGACTCCGTCCACTCAGCCAGGTCACATCATGGTCATGGAAGTGATGTCACTTTTGAGAATTAGAGGCGGCATATGCACCCATCATAAATCTTCTATACCATCAGAGAGCTAATACAATGCCAATGGTAAAGATGTTTCTTCACTATATCTGTTTTCCTGTCGTTTCTATGGCCCACCCTTCTCCTCTCTCATCCCTTACCCCCTCCCTAAAACCCCAAATTATAGGAGCCTCCCATGGAAGCAGGTTTATTTTGGAAGGGGTCAATTGTTTATCCAGTCTGTGCACCAAGACCGGTGGCATCGCCCTCTGCTCATCATTTAATCGTGTTATTAGCTCTGTAATTTTATCCCACCAGTTTATCAGAGTACTATAAGTAGACCTCACATCATCAGCTGCTTGCATCTTTACTGGTTGTGTAAGATGATTAAAGTTTGAGCATGAGGGAGGTCTAAAGCTCACACAAGCTTAAAATTTTACCATGTCTCAGAGTGATGGCGAGTATTTAAGACAACAAACACATGTTCACTACCTCCTGCAAAACAAAACAACAACAAAAAAAAAGAACAGAAAAAAGAAAAGCAAAGATTCATTACGTTCTGCATGTGTTTTCACAATCCAGGTCCATGCTGCCAGATGTGGTGGATGACTTCAGACTGGCCAACCCCTACTCAAAAGGCCACGAAGCCATCTTCTACTCATTCTACGTCTTCTTCACCAAGTTTGCTGCTGGAATCTCCCTGGGTGTGTCCACCCTTTGTCTGGAGTAAGTCTTCATTTGGATCACACATGAACCATTAACCTCAACACTGCTCAAACACTGATATTTGTGTGTATCTGCACTAAGTGTGTTGTTACACTTTGGAAAAGTGTATGAAACCCCAGACTTAATGAATAATTCATCATGTATAGGGTGTCGAATTTGTTCCTTTCCAGTGTCGCAGCATCAGGCTGGATGTCGATTTGCTGTAGTCTGTTTAAATGGGATCCCTCCTCATTTGTGTGTGTGTAGGTTTGCAGGCTATGACACTGGCGCCTGCAAGCAGCCTGCTCCTGTGGTGTACACCCTGAAGCTGCTGATTGGCGCTGCTCCGGTGGCCTTCATTGTGACAGGGTTAATGATCCTGGTCCTGTATCCCATCAGTGAAGACGTACGGCTCAGGAATAAACTCTGCCTGGAGGAGTTACGGTGAGTGGTAATCATAGATTTTCACCTGGAAAAAAAAAAAAAAGTTTTCCACCAATGAAGTGCATTAAGTTCAGTGCCCTCATCAGGAGGAGTAATAGTCAGCCTGAGAGAACAGTTGTATTGTGTTTCCAGTAGCTCAATAGGACATGATGATGTCACCATCAGTGTTTTCTTTCCCCCTGATGGAGTTACTTGGGTTGTTTTTTTTTTTGCAAACTTTAGAAAGATGAGATTTTTTGACTGCATTACAAAGCGTGGGCAGTTGGGAGGGAGAAGAGATCTAAAGAGAAACGCCATTGAATTGCATTGTGGGAACTGTAGGATCCAGTCTTTTCAGAGTTTTACCCATAACAGATGTTTGAATTCTGATCATTCATTTTTATTTTGACTCTCTTGAATCCACTAACTTTATTAGAATACAACACATCGTAAATTGCTGGAGTGACCCTTAAATGTCTGGTCAGCTCCGATCAGTGATCAGTCCATTTCCTACTCAGATGAGACGTTATCAAATAAAGGTATAAAATATTATTGTGGATTTCTAAGAGACTCACATTGAATATATGAACTGTGAAACAAACAATTTAACGGCAACATGGTCAGCTGTCACTGCATTAAAGAGCAGAAAATTAGTTCTCCCCGATTTTGAAGATAGATATTTTCCACCAGTGCTATTGATGTAACATGTATTTAACTGGTATTTGTATCTCCCACAGGAAACAAAGCATCAGCTCCAGAACTACAGAGGATTTGAATAACCCATGATTTGGATCTTGAATAGTGAATTTCCAAAAGCCACGTATTCCAGTAACACATCTGGAAGTTTGATCATTAGTGTATATTACACTGATTAAAAAAAGATAAATTGTTTTAATGTAAACATTCTTTGTTTCATTTTCACATGTACTGTAATAGTCATCTTGGAAATATATTATAAGATTACCTTATTTATATAAATGAATGTATATTATTTGCTGTGTTTAGCTCTACAACACTGTTATTTATTTATGATATATAATTATAAAAGTTTGATGATATGAAATGAATAAATGTTGTAGAGGTGGTTGGTAGACAATAGATGTGTGTTGTGCTTCTTTGTTAGGAGGTGGTAGCAAAAACCTAAACTATACCATGAAGTGCTTACTAATTATTCAAATTTAATACTGAAAGACTCACTTTCCTCTGTATATTATTTCATACCATGACAGCACAGTATCAACGTGAAAGTTACGGGGGTTTTCTTGTGTATTGCCCCCTCTAGTGGTCTGTTAAGCTAACTAAGCTTGACTACATTAAAAACATAGCAGGGTCTTGATTTTATTTATCAGAATTTGTACACGACACCTAACTTATAAAGTTATAACACTTGAATAGGTATATTTTGATTAAAAGTTCTAATTATATTCATACAATTTTATTTTTGCAGGTAAATAAAAAAAATCAGAAACTGGATTTTCAATAGTATTGGGGTTACTTCAGTTCTCTAGTAACAACAGATACAAAATAAAACATACAGTATACACTATTGCATGTGGGGCCTTGTGACTGACTGACCTTGGTATCTGTACAGTCAGATAAAACAGGATATATATCTTGAATATACAAACACCCCAAAGCTGTGCTTTGGAGGGCAATCTAATCCACTGAGGGCTTAGACTTCAACAATTAAACTGCATTTGGTCAGAACAAAACATTTTTACTGCAAGCTTTCAATTCAAAGCAGCAACACGTAAACATCACATCTGCATAGGCAGCCCTTTTCAAATCTACCGTTTTCACATATAAAAATTTATTGGGAGTGTAATTCTGGGTAATTTGTGTAAGAGCGTTTTTGTTCCGTCTGCACTGTGAACTTGGCTTCAGTCAGCAATATTTAAATAGTGGAGATATGGCTGAACAAGTCCATAAACTGAGGTGTGTGTTAAGAGACACTACAATGAGGCCTCTGTGGTTGTGTTGGAGTTTTGGCTGGGGGCTGGACTGGATGGGCAGGAGGTCTCTGGACTCCCAGGAGTCCGTAAAGTAGTTTTCCGCTTCCCGTTCCGCACTGTGAGCTCCTCTTTGGGCTTGAATGTCAGAGGGATGAAGCCATCTGCATCTGCCACAAGTGCAATCCACAACGGACCTGGAAAAGAAACAGAAAACTCTTTGCTCAGAATGGTTCTTCATACATTCATTCATTCATCTGCAAATGCTTATCCATTTCTGGAGCCAATCCCAGCTCACACTGGGTGAGGACGGGGTACACCCTGGACAGGTTGCCAGTCCCTCACAGGGCCAACACACAGAGACAGACTACCACTCACACTCACGGACAATTTAGAGTCACCAGTCACTTAAATATGATGTCTTTGGATGGTGGGAGGAAACCAGAGTACCAGGAGGAAACCCACACAGGCATGGAGAGAACATGCAAACTCTGCACAGAGAGGCCCCAGGCTGGGAAACGAACCTGCGACCTTCTTATTGTGGGGCAACACCGCTAACCACTATGCTGCCAAAAAAAAAAAAAAATCTACTATAGCACAACAAAATGTGATAAATGATGTCTGTAGGCTGCTGCTGCTGTCAGTCCAGGACAGCCAGTCCTTGCTACCACGGCAACTAAACACCATGCACATTAAATGGTAGTAAGCTGCTTTTGTTTAAAACCTTGTAATCTGACCTAGGCTTTTAATCACTTCCAATTATAGCTTACACATATTAACAGAAGAACAATGTGAAAGAATGTGATGTCCAAGAATCAATTAAAAGGCAAAATCTAAATGTGTAACGTAAAGGATTTAAAAAAGAAAAAAAAAATAGTAAAGAGTACAGAATTTGATTCAGATAAGCTGTTCCAGGTGACTTCAGTGAGGAAGCCTATCATACAAGCTAGCTGAAAACACTCACAGTGGGACACCCAGGAATTTCCTCTTAGTGGTTTTAATTTATCAACCCTGTACACTCACTGTTACACCATGGCTAATCTGACAGGAAATTAAACATGGAAGGCTTAAGACAGCTGTTCAAGTACTGCTTCAGAGTAAAGACAAAGACTTCCAGCGATTAGAACAGAGGCTAAAAAAGTATGTTGTTAACTTGCACATACCATACATCATTTCCACTATTGTTAGGTTGAAGAGGTCTTGGAGGGCTTGCAGACAAAGCTTCCCGTCACACAGCAGCACTGGCCTCCGCTCATCGATGAACACGTTCTCTGATAACTGCTTCTGCATGTGCACAATGATGAAAGAAAATAGAAAATGATGCACCAGTGATCAATCAAAGAAAGCAAACGGTGTGCTTCCATAATCAGTGTATTAATGTCTTAATCGGATAAACACAATGCTCAGATTTGTGTGTTCATAGCACATTTATTCCTCTGGCAGAAATCTCTTCCTAAATATGATTACTTTCCACGCAGTATTTTAAGCCTTTATCTACCATAGAACATCATGCAGGCAAAATGCAGAGGGTAAAACTGTACCTGACACGTGACATTGACATAGGGAGGCTCACAGGCATTGGGGTAGACAGTCAGGGCCTTCTTCCCATTCTGGGTATAATCTCTGATTTCTGTAAGGCACTGCTGTACATCTGCGAAGCGAGTGAAAAGCCTCTCCATGTTATGGACGAGCTGCTCCAGCCCACGCTCCTTGGTAGAGCCTGCTGTCTTTTCAGGCATGGGCAGCGTCGGTTCGGTGTGAAGTTTGTCTGGTGGCTCAAAGCGAGGAGAACTGGCCCGGCTGGAGTCTCTGCTGGCCTGGCTAGCCACCGCCAGGCTAGTCATGCGGTTGATGTGGTCCATGTCGAAATTCTCCACTGTGATGGAGGAGGCACTGGAGGTGGCTCTATCTGAAGCTCGGTCAGAGAAGTCCACAGAGCTGGTGACAGGACTTGGCTCCCCACTCCTCACCTCCTCCACCAGCCTACGCCTGTTCCCCGGTGAACGAACTACTCCCCCTCCAGGCAACACCAAGTCCTTTATCCCTGGGCGCTCCTTGTCATCCTTAGATAGGTGCTCGGAGTGCCTCCTAATCCCTGCACAGAGGTGAGAAGTGGACTCATGGTTGTGAGTAGAGGGGGCTGGTGTGACAGGACTCTCTCCTTTGTACAGCAACTCTTTAGCTATTAGATGGAGAATATATTTATCTGTGTTAGAAGATGGGAGGAATGTAGGCTCATTGGATTTCTGCCTGCCCACCATCAACAGCAACATCTTGTCATTGAGGAAACAAACCCCTTTAGGCCTTTCGTTCGTCTGCAGAGAGATTTGCTGAATGTTTGGCATTGCTGAAGGGGTTATGCAGTAAACAAGCACCATGTTGCAGGTGTTGGAGGCCACTGCAACAGTGGAACCACGTGGGTCAAAAGCAACAATGTCTGGAACCAGAATGCCAGGTATGCTGACTTTGCGGGTGGTAGTAACTTTGCGCTCATATGTGACCAGGATAAGGTGTGAATTGTCCTGTCCGGAGCCTGTCAAAGTGTCTCTGCGACGCAGATGGATAAGGGGGCTGGGGTCTGA
Source organism: Echeneis naucrates (assembly GCF_900963305.1). Lineage (NCBI taxonomy): Eukaryota > Metazoa > Chordata > Actinopteri > Carangiformes > Echeneidae > Echeneis > Echeneis naucrates. The sequence goes on from NC_042534.1 coordinate 12,742,519, forward strand.
GCGACGGTGCCTTGCCAGGAGGTGGGTGAGATCCAGGGGCCCTGAGCTGGGGATGTAGGACCTCTCTGATTCAAAAGATCTCCTTCTAGAGTCCAGAAGGCTGTCATCATCTGACATGACCACATGTGCACCTTGTCCTTGCAGAGTCACTGTCTCTGAAGGCATGTCGAAGGCTATGCCAGCATTTAAGCCACAGATTTTATCCAGTGGCAGCTCTGTGGCCACAGCCACCTGCGCCTCCCCGGTGGCCTCGATGGCACAGATGTAGCCTCCCACATCAAAGATGGGGCAGAAGGAGCAGGCCACCAGACTCTTTTGGATGTCGTTCCAGATGTAAGAGTGTAGAGCACTGCCTATAGCCACCACCAGGCGTGTACCATCCTTAGTCCAGCATGCACAGTGGATGAGCCCGCTACCTTTGATGTCTGCTTTGGTTCTCCTGTTGTCCACCCTGACAGAAAAAAGCACAGACGTGTCTCTCTTAGTCAGCACAGCCAGGATGTCCAGTTTAGGATGCCAGACGCAGCCTTGTGAGAGCAGGGGGAAAGGCTCACTCATCTCACAGGTCTGAGTGCACAGAAGCTTGTTCTGCTCAAGGGCACTGAGCTGCAGTTGCCACACCGTAACATGCTTCTTGTGCTGGACAGCCAGCAACGCTGGGGAATCAGAGCAGCACAGTGGGCCCCAAAAGAGACCAAAGACGTGCTCAAATTGTCCGATAACATTAGTGTCCCCAAACTTCACCTCGCCATTTATAAAGTAGAGAGCTGTGAGGCAGACCTGCTTGCCGTCCGTCCATGCTATCCCGTGCACAGGGTGAATGGCTTGGTGTAGGGTGTTGAGACCAGTCCTAAGTAGCTTTGCCTTGCCAAGATCCATCCCAGCAGATATGAAGAAGCTTTTTTTAAAGAAAAGAAAAGAAAGAAAGAAAAAAATATATATATATGACTCAGAGGGATGGCACTGATGGCAGAGACCTGTATCTGATCTGAATGGGTCCTCCACAAGAGAAGCTATTGCTACCTATGCAGATTAAGAACAGCAGAAGCCTCTCTCCTGTCCCCTTCCAAGTACATGCCTTAATCCCCTCTGCCTGAGCTGAGGCAGTACTGACGAGCATTTATAGCTGCTTATGCCGAATGACCTTAACAACATACAGGTCCTGTTTGGACCTCAGGGCTTTAACAACATTATGTGTTAACGAGGACTGTCTCCTTATAGACCTGGAAGAAGTGCCATTAGGCCGTCAGTAAATCAAAATGACATTGGGTTTCCGTATCAAATATAAAGGAAACAGAGGAAACTGATTTTGAAGTTTAAACAGGAGTTAATTATTGATGTAATCAAAGTAAATTTGGTGGAAAAAAATGGAAATATAAATCAATATATGAAACTGTGCATGTGTGAGTTCTAAAAAAAAACAACATTTACCACATTTCTAAGGCAAAGCTGTGACTCAGAATGGATTAAGATTAAGTTAACTTTTTAATGAATATACTTATTTTCCTCCTTAATAACGCTCGAAATCACGTGCGTAGCTATCATTCGTATGGGCTAACTCACAAAAAATGAAAACAATAGCACAAACATGCATTTCTTAAACTACACCTACCTTAAATAAAACAGAATTATCACTTAAAGTCCGTGTAAGACACTAGAAACAAGTTTCCCGTGTGCTTCATGTTTTGCCGGTTAAATGTGTCTACAACGCTCATTTTCACTCAACCCGGAAGCAAACTAACGAGCAGTTTCGGTGCATCATGGGATATGAAGTTGTCTTTATCGCTGTTTTTGTTTTTGTTTGTTTTTTACCTCTTTGTCCGCTCTGGTTTAATCGAGTGAAACAAGTTAAGCATTTGACGTGATTGATGTGATTTTTTTGACCAGGGAATTTTAAATAAACGAACAGCCTGACACCTGCTGAAGTTTCTAACCTGCTCGTTAGAAACTTCCGCCCTGTGGCGCAGGCTGAGGACGACGTGCGTGTTGGAGTCGCACATCTCGACGCCGTCTCGCCACAAATGAGAGAACATCTTGGCTGTCTCGCACTCGGCTGCAGCCACGGCTCGGTATTGATCGGTGAATGTATGATTTCCACCGATAAAGCCCGACTTGGAGCCGCAAAACGGGGAGCATAGGTGGTCGAAAGGGCTTTTTAGGCTGTATGTGTCAGAGCCAATCCGTGAAATAGCACAACCATGGGCGTGGACGTCGAGACAATATCTCCCGGTGATGGTGAGTTGTTTTATCCGCGTGTGTGAGCTTTAATGCGGGGGTGGCAGTGGCGGTGTTGGGGGCTCGGTACCTCCCCGGAAGGTCGTTCAAATCTTGCTAAATATCAAAATAATAATAATAATAATAATAATAATAAAACTCCAGCGGTTTACTGGCTGGATAGTTACAGATTAAATGTGGCATTCAGAATTTAAGGAGTGTAATCTCTTCAGTTTGCAGCATCACTGGCGCCCGCACGGCATCTAGACAGGACCCCACTTAGAGACACTTTAAATGATTTAAGTCTCTTCTAAGAGTGAATTTGATTAAAAGATAAAAGTTGGTCAGGCATACAGGGAGGTCTGGCAGACTGATATGGATCCACGAAGCTCTTTTCTCTCCGACTAATGCGCCAGTAATGTAATTAGAGGCGTTTAAAAGCCTCTGACCGTGGAAAACTGCCTCCAGACTAAAGTTTCAATATCAAGATGAGACTAACGGACTCAAGTGTGTCTGCAGGCAGGAGGAGGACATACCATTCCAACAGGAAACCCACCAGTCATTGTTAATGAGTAAGATCAGCCTGACAGCCTGTGAAGTCTACAAACACTCAGTGACACTTGTTTTCTCTCCCAACAGGAAGAACATTTCCAAAGAAGGGCCAGACATGTGTTGTTCATTACATAGGTAACTCCTTCCATCTTGACCTCCTTGCATGAAACCAGACGTCTCTCCTGTCTGTGTCCGAATTTTAACAAAGCACGGCAGTGTCTGCAGCTTTGCTCTCACACTGTCCATGCTCTGTCAGACGTGTATGCACCTGTGTGTCACCACAGATATGTCAGAGCTGCCACCACGCCCAGAAAATATTCAGTAGGTTTTTGTTTTGATGTCAGACTCATTTTAGGTACTGTTGCAACTTGCACCATATGCTCATGTAAACACACACGCACACACACACACCCAGACACAAACATTCTTTCTTTTCTCTGTTTGTCTCATTAGCTTGCCCAATTTTGAGGCGTGGCAGTAAGGCTCTGAGACGATTGGGAAATAAATTTGGGTTATTTTCTGCCACTCACTGCAGACCAGACAACTAGGTCAGACAGAAAGTAAACAAAACCTGGTTCACATGTCATCTGTCTGTCTGTGCATTACAGGGTTTTTACATGGTCATTAAAGTTATTACACTCTCCATGGCATTGTTTTTGTAGCGCACAGGATTGATTTGAACATAAAGAAATTGTATTGTGTGTGCATGTCTTTATTGTACGTTTCTTGTTCATCTATCATTTGAATCTACACAAGTGTCTGTTGTTTTTTCTACGTCACTGAGTCGTTCACAATAGTTTCATACAGGAACTGCAGCTCTATTTGAGTGTGTGTGCGCGTGTGTGAGTGAGATTATAGTCGGAAAGAAACAGGCCAACTCTTAACAATAAATGTTATGTTGTTCAACTTTTGTGGGGACAGTGGTCAAGGTAATCACATTTCCTCCTCTGCCCTGCTCTTTAGAGAAATCGGTTCTGCAGTGCTATAATTGGAAATGATATATTTTTGCCTGTGAAGTTGCCCTGTTGAGCTTCTCACTGGACAAATGAGGGTCACTTGTTTGGTTGGTTTTCTTTTCCTGGACCTACTAGTATAAGATGATGAGTTTCAGTCTCCACCCAATCCTAAAACCCTCAGGGATTATACACATCTAAAACTTGCTCTTGCTTTTTCCATTATCACATCAGTGACTGTTGTTTTCTTTACTTATCAAATCCCTGAATGTAACTAAATTGGCTCCAGTCTCCTGACTATAACATCTGTTAACACCAGGATGTGCTAGAGCCTGGGAATGATCTGTGATTGTTCAAAGTGAACTCTTTACTTTAACAGCAGACAACTTTTTGAGTCACAGGAATTACCCATAAGTTCCTGGTATTTTGGCAGCAGCAGGATGAAAAATAAAAATTTTGGCCAAAGCAAAGACAGTCCCAGTGGAACACAACAAGAGCTCCAAATATGTTAGTGTGTCAGCAGAGGAAAGACGTTTGCAGTGAGTCAAAAAGAAACATGCACGGGTATTTGATGCTGCAGTTTAAGAGACCCTAGTGTGTAACACAAGTCAGGAGAGTACTAAGAATATTTTATCTTTAATATGTGCCTCCATGTTAAGTGTGTATATACGTGTAAACAAGCCCCATTTCATTTTGATCTCATTCACATTTTTGTCACTATCACCTCATGTAACTGAAGACAACTTAGAGCTCTTCAATTACAACATGCGCAGTGAAAGAGGAGGACCTGAAACTTTCTCTGCTAATAGGAGCCTTGTTAAAGATTTCCAAAAAGAAGAAGTAATGCTGCAATACAAATGAAATCATTTGATATTTCAGTTATTCTCCTTGAATAATTGTAGTGTGAAAGTCCAGCTGCTGAGGGTTATTTACTTGTCACGTCATTACACTTTGATAAAGGTGGGGACTAACCCACATTTGTTTTATTTTAAAGCGCAAAGACAAGATTAGTTGGAGATCTGATAAAGGGATGGTACTGTAAAAGAGGTTAGCTGTAGATTTGGGATATAAGTCTGCCCAGGTCATCCAGCTGGCTGCACCAATTGCACCTTCACCTGTACTGGCGTTAGTTTTCCAGATAGCAAAGACAAATAGTAAGACTAAGGAGGTACTGTAGGGATTTCCCAATACTAACTGGGATTTGAGACCACTCTGTTTGGAGTATTGAACATTAGACACCCTGACTCCTACACACACTCTCTCTCACTGCTGAACTGTTTTGTTCCTCTGTTTCACCTCTGGGATTTTATAAATGGAGACACACAAACATGCTAGAGCACACAGACACACAGATATGTGTGTGACCCCCTCCTGACTGCTGAGAGTTGTGGTAGCCCAAATTAGCAGAGTGGTCATTGCCACAAATCAGACAAGGGCTTCTGGTGCCATGGAAGATTTAGGAAGAAATAACTCAAAATGCCTCTTGTTTTTTTTTGCCTGACTGGGCATCTGATTGCAGACAAGCTGTTGTGTTGCAAAGAAAAGCAGGCTGCTGTGGTGCAAGTTAGTCTGAGGTGTTATCTATCTTAGTCTTGAATTATCCTGCGTCACTTATCTACACATCAGCTGTCCTGTGTATTCAGTTGAAAATATATATGATTGGCCAAAGTTTGAAAAGTAAATTGGGGGTTGCCTGATTTGTGGGCAGACCCCACATTTGATTACAATAGCTGTTTGTGATTGAGGGTCTTGCAGCATGTCACATGTGTGGGAGCCAGTCAGGAATGCAGCAATCATGAGCTGATTTCTCTGTCTGACTAATATGAAGAAAGCTGTTGCAGTCTGTGGGTTTCCCTGATCAATGAAATCTGACACTAAACTTTGATGATAAACAGTGCCGTCTGTTAATGAGCAGCCTGAGCTTTAGGAGCCACAGACTGGGTGTATATGATGTCATGCCTAAATGTGGACGTCCTTCCTTACCATGTTTGAGCTCCAGACTTTACCATGAAACATGCTGACGTTGAGACCTCACAGCTCTTGGTGTGTGACACAGAAATAGACTGAAACACCGGGTTGTATGTCAGGGGATGCCAAATTTGCTCTCTAAGGGAGAGTGTTGTGCTTGAATTCCCTCGGAAGGCTCAGTATTGTGGAATTAAAGCAAAATAGGTCTTTGCATGCAGCTTAGAAATTAATCATGTTGAGCTTTTGATGACTTGTCCTCCATGCGTCTTGGTGCATTGCTTCAGAACCGCTTGATGTCTCTTTCCGCAACACAGAAACAGCTCAATTTTGAATGAAAATGTATTGAAGACCTCATTTGACCTTCATTCTGGGCATCTAAAGGGCAATCCAATGCAAACAGTAACAGTGACTCTACTGCACATGAATCCTCCTGCTGGTCCACTGAAGAACCAGGACTTACATGTGTAAAACACTGCTGTATTTCAGGCAAACCATACTTGCAATTTATTGTCTTTGCAGAAAATACGTGGAATTACACATTGCACCACCTTTTTGTACTTAATATGTTAATGAATCATGAGAAACATTTTATTCTGTCTATTGAAACATGCATTATTGCTTGCAGTTTTGAATGACTGCAACACATACAAGTTTTTCATAGACAGATAGCTTTACATGCATCCCATTTCACCCACACTTGGGGGGGGGGGGGGGGTTGTTCTGCTGGCAGCCGTTCTAGACAGGACTGAGACAGGATACAGTAAGCTGAGTAAAAATAACCCCTCCTCTCTGCACTTGCACGAGTGAAAGCCTCTCATGAGAAGAGAGAGTCAGGGAGCCAGTCTCAGGAAGGGACGAGTCCTGCTTTACACCCATTACACCCTGCCCAAAGAGTGATAACAGAACAGTGATAAAAACTGGGGCTGTACTACCATGAGTGAAACATTTACACTTTTACATTTACACTGGTTACAGGATATAGCAAATAGCATTCCTACAGTGTATTTAGCATGTGCATTTAAGTGAAATATTGGAAACGGTATCTTTCTTCTGGATGATACTGCTGTGTGGGAGCAAGAAGCAGGTGGAGTTTTTTTCCTCCTATTGTTTTCTCTTTTTCCTGGTTTTGGCCATCTGCCACTGTGCGCCAAAGTCAGTGTGGGTGTTAACCCCTCTGCTTGGAGTCGTTAACCACTACATTTTATGTAACAGTGAGAAGTCCTTACCAAAGCATGTGAAGCGTGTGGGTGTACAATGTCTTCCCTACGTCAGCACCCTCTCAACAGACACCCCCAAACAGCCTTTAGGACTCATTAATGCAATGCCTAGCATTTGATCCCTCAGTGGCCTCCAACTTGTCAACATTGCCAATCGTTGTTTCCTTGTAAGTTTGCAGTTAATGCTGCCAGAAATTGAAACCACTTTTCCGGAGTTGATGTATGAAGTGTTTGCCTTTTTGCTGCTTGAATGCCTTGTAGCAACTAGTATTCGCCTTGTACCTAATGACTCCTTGGTTGGACCCAACCCAGCACTCTGATATCTGGGCTACCATGATTCTTGGAAATTGTGGACCTACTAAGTTTAGGGGGAATGAAAGAGGAGAAGCAGTACAGTACCAGCATTCATATGACTAGATGAGCCAGAGACCATTACTAAACTTAACACACGTCTTTAAATGACACATTTAGATACTGTTTGCTTCACATGATTATGGTGTGCACGAGAAGGCAACAGTTTGAAGTGTGCATCAATGCAGAGTTGTAAGCTTTTCTGTTGACAGGGTCAGAAGGTTCACACAAGTTATTGCAGTAACTGAGCATCCTGTCGTAAGGCAGCTTGGATTCCTTCAAGGGAAAACAGAAGAGGGGAGATCAAGGAGGACATGTTAAAACCGCTAATGAAGTGGTGCTAGTGTTTCCATGCCTTCAGTAGTGTTTAATGGCCCCAGTATTATTATCATGCCTGAATGGCTGATCATTCCACTAAAGGAGCATAGTCCTGCTCTGCTCTTTCTTTGTTACCCTTGGCTCCCTGTGGTCTAGATACGGACAAGCAATGTCCTAGTTAACTTTAAAAATAATCCACTAAACCAGGCCATTGCTTCCTGATTCACATTCTCTTTGTTCTTTTGGGGAATTGAAACAGACCCAAGATCCTGATAAGAAACCCTGCCAGAATAATTCCTTAGATTGGAGCCAGCATTGCTTTATTCCTCTAATCCTAAAATGCATCATTCCAAAACATTTGCATGTAAGGGAAGGGTGTGTGTGGATAATGCATCACACTGTGATAAATGGTGACAATGAGTGAAGTGTTGGCACAGTACAACAGCTCACGAGAGCAGTTAACTCCACAGAGTAACAGCCACAAAAATGTGTGTGCCCTTCGTGTCCTTAGCGTGTGCATATTTTGAGTAATGTCACCAAAATGGGTAGATTATTTACCAAATGTTTTGTTACTGACTAGTGTATTAATATCATTTCCTTCTGGCAGGTATGCTGCAGAATGGGAAAAAGTTTGATTCATCGCGAGACAGGAACAAGCCCTTTAAGTTCAAGATTGGACGGATGGAGGTCATCAAAGGCTGGGAGGAGGGAGTAGCACAGGTGGGTGGGGAGGATAAAAATAGTGTCCTCCTGACACCTTTCATTACTACATTATATGGTTCTGGATTTATTTCACCTCTTGTGACTATAGCCGCAAGTTTACTTATTAATTTATGCAAGTGATGTTGAAAGAGACCATACCACCCCCAGGCAAACTGGGCAAACATTTTGTAGTGATGCTTATAGTTTGAGCTTGAACTGTTATGTAGGTTGTAAGAAGCAACTGCTTTTACACAGTACTGCAGGTTTTCAAAGCATCAGTACATTTTTGTAGTAGAGTGGATAACCCTATAGTCATTTAAGAAAGATTTAAGAATTTCGCAATTGGAACAGTAGATGCAATACAACTTAGAAACCAAGTGTCAGTTTTGCCCTGAACACATCAGTATCACAAGGCAGTCTCATTCTTTGCTGCATGCTCAAATTCAAGAGTGTAAAATAACATATTTCCAAATGTACAGTGTATTTTGCTATTCTTAGCACCAATTCAAAATAAAGACTATGTACTGTAGTTGGTCTAAATGATACAAAGCCACCAATTCGGTTTTTCATGACACTTTAGTTATTCAATTATTGATCAGGCTGATGAGATACTGCTTGAAGGTGAATGGAGCAATATGCAGCACATTTAATGAGGTCACCAAACTCCTTGGGCTGCTAACCAGGATAATGTTGTTTTTTTTTTTTTTCTTTTTCTTTTTACCAATTACATTGTTGCCCTAATATAAAGGTGTAAATAAAGGTTGAAAAATAAATGAAAAGGCAACATATTCAACTGTGTTTTCATTCTCCTTGTATCTTAGATGAGCCTGGGACAGAGGGCTAAAATCACCTGCACACCAGATATGGCTTACGGAGCAACAGGCCACCCCGGAGTCATCCCTCCAAATGCAACGCTTATATTTGATGTGGAACTGCTCAAGCTGGAGTGAGGGCTTAAGAGACGAAGGTTGAAGGTCAATGAGGTTGCATTCTCCACAACCTGTCCTCCTACCATCCACCTGCTCATTGTTGATTTCTACAGTCTTCTTCAGTTCAATATTTAAATGTATCTACTGCTGCTTTTGTTGCTATCGTGTCACAACAGATACTGCAAGCAAATGTTCACACCATATAAGACTTTTATACACACTGCAATTTGGTTTGTTTGCCATAGATACATTTTTGTTTAAGTTCATTTAAAGTTGTAAATTTTGTTGAACCAAGAGGAAATCAGTCATCTGATAAAAAGCCGTAATACATTGAAACATACTGCCTTACAGTTTAGACAACAGGGGGAGGGTACATGTGTTTAAAGTACAAGACTTCTGCTCTGTATATTAACTGGGCATTATATACCACTGTCTGCATTGCCACTTTGATAAAGGTTTGTCCTGCTGAATGCTCTAAACGATGTTGCTATATATATTTTATATCCCTCATAAACATTTACTGCAAGTGTACCCTAACCAGTCTAACCCAGTCCAATACTGTACAGACCACTGTAAGAGCCATTGCAACTGCTGTGACGGTTTATTGACCAACTCCTGAATAAAAATGGCATGTACTGTGTTGAGAGATCTGTGCCATGGGTGTCATCTGTGACTGAGTGATGGATAATAGAAAGGATGCTGAAGTTGCATTGTGTCAGGAGTTTCTGCAGAAACATCTCCTCCTAGTGGAGAGTCTTTATACATGTAAGTGCATGCCAGCAGGTAACTATGGCTGCGTCTGATTATTCAAACTACTAGATAATATTATGATACAAGCAGCAATTTCTACAATATCTCTTTCACTCATGGCCAACAGTTGGCGTTTACACCACTAACATCGCAGAAATGGTTTAAAAAAGAAAACACAGTCCGGGGATATGTGTAGACTTGTACACATCTTTACGGTATTCAACGATCTTTGCGTTGACATATACTTCCGGGGTCGAGGGTCAAAGTTTGGAGCGTGTGATTGGCCGACTATTAATATTCTGAAACTTCATTGGACAGAGGGACAAACGCCTTCTGTCAGCCTGAGAGAAAACAACAAACGACAAGGTCAGAAAATTGGGGTTAGGTATGTAAAAATTGTGTTGGAAACAAAAACATCGCCGCAAAATATCACATGTTAACGCGCGATAGTTTTGTTTTAGCTGCTAATGCTAATTACACATCCGTGGTTAGCTGGCCAGCGCTTAGCATTGAACCATCATCTAACCTTAGTTATCTATATTTTATATGATATGCAAGTTTTTGTCTCTTTTACCAATACCTGGACGCATCAGTATGGCCACCCACAGCGGTTTAACGTTGTTCCCGGAAGTTCTTTACGTTCAGAGAAGATGACAGGTGTGTTTAGTTTGCTAGCCGAACAATGCTAAGTAGTAGCTAACAGCTAATGTTTGCTGTCTGTAAATTATAACGTGCGAAACGCTAAACTAGAAATATAGCTTATTATTAATAACTCTACAACCAGTCTGAAGTCTGTTCACACTAACCGACTAACCTAGCAGCATTTCATTACGTTGTCTCTTTTCCTTCAATGGCAGCCAACCATGAGAGATAACGTCTGAACGAGAGGCAAATTGAACTATGATTCTCTTCGTGTAAAGTCAGAAATTGTCATATTTGAAGCTGGAAGTGGGTGGAAAGTCTTCTTTAGCCAGATGCACTAGTACTACAAACTCACTCCTGCTAACACGCAAACTCGACCTCTCAATGTTCCTCTATGTCCTCTTCAGGTTTTCCATGTGTGTCTGACTGAGCCGACAGTAAGCATGCTGACCGCACAGAGGGCTGCCAGGCACCTAGTCAGAGCTTCTGTCTCATCAGCACACACTCACCGCTCCCTGATCCACACGTCAACGCAACAGCAGGACGAGGTTAAGCTGCATCCACAATGGGCCAGTCTGGCTAAGAAACAACTCAAAGGGAAAAATGCTGAGGATCTGATCTGGCACACACCTGAGGGACTTGACATCAAGCCAGTCTACACTAAAGCAGACTCTGCTGACAATCCTGATGAATTGCCAGGAGTGTTTCCCTATACAAGAGGGCCCTATCCCACCATGTACACTTACAGACCATGGACTATTAGGCAGTATGCTGGCTTTAGTACTGTGGAGGAGAGCAACAAGTTCTATAAAGACAATATCAAAGGTGAGTTTTTGTTCAAGGAACAATTTAGATTCTTCCTTGTTGTGTAACATAAAGCCATTTATGATGTTAAAAATGAATACCACATTGTTCCTCAAAGCTAGAAGTACTTTCAGAAGTGTTGATAAAAGCTCCAGTGTTGATACGCTTGTGAGTAATGATCATAAGTTGACTTCCTTCAGTAATAACAGGAAAACATATTTTCCTATGAAAATCAATGTAATGTAATTACACTGTAGCTCACAATAAACAATCTCTTCAGCTTTTGGTTGGTACAATATAAATTTGTGAAGGATCTATTGAGTCTAATAAGAAGAAAAGTTGTGTTTATTGATAAGTGAGCTGTTATATTTTATTATGACTTGCTTCATTTTGAGTCAGCAATTTCATGCCATTCCCATGGTTGTGACTTTGACACAGAAATTTTCCATAGCAATTACTTCCAGGAATGGATACTGATGTTTTTTCTTAAAACATCAGTTATATTGCATAGCCACCTTATCCAACAATGTGTTTTTCTAGCTCTAATTGACTATATTTCCTGCACTGTCATTTCAGCTGGACAGCAAGGTCTTTCTGTGGCTTTTGACCTCCCAACACACCGTGGGTATGACTCAGACAATCCCAGAGTCCATGGAGATGTCGGCATGGCTGGAGTTGCCATTGACACAGTTGAGGACATGAAGATGCTTTTTGATGGAATCCCACTGGAGGAGATGTCTGTTTCAATGACAATGAATGGAGCAGTTATCCCAGTGTTGGCTATGTTTATTGTGACTGGAGAAGAGCAGGATGTTCCCAAAGCCAAACTAACAGGCACGATTCAAAATGACATTTTGAAGGAGTTTATGGTGCGCAACACCTATATTTTCCCCCCAGAGCCTTCTATGCACGCCATTGCAGACATATTTGCTTACACCTCCAAGGTATGTATCTGTTATGTATCTGCATTCATCAAAAAGTACCTGAAATTTATATACTGTATCAAGCTTTAAATGTTATGTCACATTTTGTTTTGTTGATTTTCTGTCTCAACCATGTTCACAGCACATGCCCAAGTTCAACTCGATTTCCATCAGTGGTTACCACCTTCAGGAGGCAGGAGCTGATGCCATCCTTGAAGTGGCCTACACCATCGCTAATGGCCTCGAGTACTGCCGCACTGGTCTGAAAGCAGGCTTAACCATTGATCAGTTTGCCCCAAGGTCAGATATTTAAGATATTTCTGAGTGTGCCGGCAATAGCTTAACTTTTTTCTACTTGTCACTTGTTGCTTACAGCTATGGCTGGCTCAAGTAATTTAAGGAATTGTTATGGTCAATTTCCATAATAAACACATTGTTTTAATCTTCATAATAAATCAAATTCTTTAAGAAGAGAGGAATTGTGAAATATTTAATAATAATAATAATAATAATAATAATAATAATAATAATAATAATAATATTTACTCGTAATAATAAGTAGTTGATTTAAAATGCTATCAGTTGACATGATGGCTCAATTTTTCTGCAGAGAGGGTAGTAGCATGCATGGAGCTACCACATTGTTACTTTGTGACAGAAAGTACTTGATATCCATTATGTGCAAATATCAGTAACATTTGTTTCTGTCCTTCTCTTTTTTTGACATGTGTGTGCTTTCAGATTGTCATTCTTCTGGGGCATCGGGATGAATTTTTACATGGAAATTGCCAAGCTGAGGGCAGCCAGGAGGTTATGGGCGACGCTCATTAAAGAGAACTTCCAGCCCAAGAATGAAAAGTCTCTCCTCCTGCGCACACACTGCCAGACTTCAGGCTGGTCTCTCACCGAACAAGTAAGTAGAGTCCATTCTAAGAATAATATCAAGATGCAAAAAAGAAATCTAACTTAAACTTTATAAAGAACAAATGGTACAACTCTCCATTATGGCCTCTCTCATAGGATCCATACAACAACGTGATCCGAACTGTAATTGAAGCCATGGCAGCTGTGTTCGGGGGAACCCAGTCACTCCACACAAACTCATTTGATGAAGCTCTAGGTTTGCCCACTGTGAAGAGTGCTCGCATTGCCAGAAACACTCAGATCATAATCCAGGAGGAGTCAGGCATTCCCAAAGTCGCAGATCCCTGGGGTGGCTCGCACATGATGGAATCTCTCACGAATGATGTCTATAACACAGCACTGAAGGTGTGTCACGGTTACTAAAGGGCATCTGTGTCTGCCTCCTCTGAAGATAATATCAGGTTTTAATTCAGCTCTATCTTACTCATATCATACAGTAAGGGATATTTAATTTCTTGGAAAGCCTTGTTCATGATTTTTTTTTTGAACCATATATATATATATATATATATTATGTAAAAAGACTACAATAGTAAGTCATAACCAATCATACATTTTTCAAAAACTTGTGTTTTCTTTTGTTTAGTTTATTAAAGAAATTGAAGACATGGGTGGTATGGCCAGAGCTGTTGCAGAAGGTATTCCAAAACTTCGCATTGAGGAATGTGCAGCACGTCGACAGGCCCGCATTGACTCAGGTACTGTATAAATATAAATTACTAATTATTATTAATTAATATTAATGGCTTTAAGGTGTAACTTGCAGGTTGGAGACCCCAGTGGATAAAAATTTAGGAAAAGAAATTTCATTCTTTAAAAAAAAAAAAAAAAAAAATATATATATATATATATACAGTGACTTTTTGAGTCAATTTGTGAAAGAATTTTACTTCCACATCTAAAAACAACAAACAGGAAGTGATGTATGAAGAGGAAGTCAATTCATTAACAAATACAGATGTCATTGGCAGTTTTGACACTGAAGAGGTTGAAGATGTTCATACCTTTTGAATTCGACAGACTTTAGCCAGACAATCTGAGGCACTGAAGACACAAGGGACAGTCAGAGTTAAAAAAAAAAATGACAATCACAGGAGAGAAATTGAGCTGTGGTGTGAAGAGAATCAGAGGAAAACTGGGCAGGAGATAGCTGATGGCAGCTAATCCTGGGCTCATATCAGCACATTGTGAAGTATACTATCACATTTCAGGCCATGGTGTTTCATTACTTAGCCTGAACAGAAACTATTCCTGAGTCGTATCTGACATTGTATACCATAAATCCACAATTTTTACAGCTCTCCACTGAAGACAATGAGGCAAACTATATATAATACATACTTTGTCATATATGGTAAATAATGAGGTGAGGAAAAGAAATTGTTGTCACTGGTGCTGATGGATCAGCTATATTTGTAAATGGAACTGAAGCAGTTGACACTCTTATATGGCACCGGCTATGAAATCCTGTGTTCAACTCCGGTAAATCTCTGGGAGTATAATCTCCCTCTATAAAATGAGCGGTGCATATGATGATCTCATTTTCAGAGACAGCGGTGAAGTCTTGAGTCTTCACCTGAACAAAAGAAATCCAGGCTTGAAAGGGGCTAAAGGGGTTATGATTCTCTATATAAAGAAATACAGTTGAAGAAAAAGAATAGACTAAGGGAAGGTCAGTGTTGTATTCTCGGGCATCTGATGGTTACTCCCTTATGAGATATTTGTTTGTGATAGTGCAGGTCTCTTAGATGTGTTCTGCTGCGGCACCAAACACTCAATTAAGCTGTGCGTTTTCTTTCAGTGTACTGTTTGATTTATGTGTAGTGTTACCAGTTATATTCCTTCAGACCGTTGTCTTTTGTGAAATAAGAATTTCTCCCTTCTCTGAAAGATTGCTAACAAATGTGTGCTTCTGTTACGACATTAACCGCAGTATTGCATTTTTTCCTGGCTGATTCATCGACCTGCATTTACGTCTTTCTTTTTAGGATCAGAAGTGATTGTTGGTGTGAACAAGTACCGTCTGGAAACAGAGGAGAGCGTAGAGGTGCTGGCCATAGATAACACTATTGTGCGTCAGAAACAGATTGAAAAACTGAAAAAGGTTGGTGTTCCTTTTGAAAGCTGACTTTTAGATAAGCCCAAGGAATGTGGTAAGTGCTTTATTTTCTTCCACATTTTATTCAAAGAAATGTTCAAAGAATTTCTACGATAAAAGCAGGAAAAAAACATACAATAAGATGAAACTCTGATAGTCTACCAATATGATTCTTCCCTTTAACTCACTGCACATGAATACTCAAAGGTTACTGGCGACCTTGCCAGATGCAACAAAGTTTTAATTCGGTTTTTTCCACATGGTACAGAGCTGTTATGGATACTTACTGCGTGATGGCACTAAAATATTATGTTGTGTGAGAACTATTCAGAAGACTGATCACATGTAAAGTCACCTACTGTGTCCATTGCAAGGAGGATATGCTTGATGCAAGAAAAGGAGCTTTGGACTTGTACAAATGCAAATCACCAGTTATTGCTTTTGCAACACAAGGACAGAGTAGAGAAAGAGATTCCCAGACTGTACAGTGTTAATTTGATCATTAATGTTCATAATATCATTCATATATAACTTAAAGTCTCTTTGGGTCCAGTGGCCAGTGCTGTACTGGTGCAGCAGTTTTGGAATCATAGATTAGACCATTGTCTGTCAACTCAAAGTGAAGGTGAAGTTTCTTCAATGTAATCTAACTTTACTGTAAATATGATGGAAATTTTGATCAAAAGTTTTGAAAATTCCAAAAATGATCATTGATTAAGTAAAGAAAATTTTCTATGAGGCAGACAAACACAGGTACATACAACAGGCAGTTTGAATCTTAACATTCATTCAAATGTCAAGATTCAAACACACATTGAACAAAGTTGGCACATTTATTGGCTCATTACTAAGAGTTCAATCAGTAGAAGAAATATTGCCAGAAGGATAGATTGATAGATTTTATGTCTTGTTGCCTCCTCTGATTTAGGTGCGGGAAAGTCGTGACCCAGAAGCAGCAAAGAAGTGCCTGAAAGCGATTGAGAAGTGTGCCCAAGACAGGGAGGGCAACCTTTTAGAGTTGGCTGTGGCTGCAGCTCGAGCCAGGTAAAACCTCCGGCAGTCATAATCTTTCCTGCTGCCCTCCATAGTATATTTGGCACCACTAGCTGAATGCCCCCCAAAGCAGATAAGGTTTGTGGCAAGGTTACATGCAGTAGGCAAATCCCTGGTAGGAACTTTTTTTTTTTTTTTTTTTGTTTGTTTGTTTCCATAATTTCATAATATAACATGATCTTGGTCATCATCCTTGTGGTAGTTTTATGGCTTTGTACCAGATACAGCCAGAAGCAGTGTATCTCTCAGCTTCTTATAAATGCATCATAAGTGATGCATGCAGGGATTTTATTCAAATTTGATGCAACCATTTACTTGGACTGAAGGAGGAAGTGATTACATTTTGTCAAAGGTCAATGTCTCTGTGAAGGTTTTGGCTAAAACTGAAAAGGCTTTAAACTTCAACTCAAATTTAATAGCAAAAGATAACATTAAATCATGACCATGATCCATGATAATTTTTTATCCAAATGTTCCAAAGCCACCTGCTCTTCTGCAAAACACCTCTAATTATTCAGTGCTTTGACTCAGGAAGGGGAGATTGTGACCATGTTTCCAACAAGTTTCCTGGTTGATGGAGGCAAATGTGAAAGCTAGGTTGTTATTGGGGAAACCTCTAGGTGCACATTTGTGATTAATATATCTCAATACCTGGGGCTGTCATGTGGGGAGTCTTGATACTGCCAAAGTTCTTTTGATTTAAAAAAAAAAAAGCCATATGCTGATTGCAATCCGCTTGGTGGGCCGGACTGGCACAGCATGACCGGGCTACCTAATGTCTCAGTTCTTAAACATTCCAAACTATTTTATTACTACTAGACCAATTCATAAATCCATAAATCCATAGCACTCCTATTTGAGTACCACCATAAATGATTGAGCAATTTTAGTTTCAAGTGGTTATTAGCAAAGAAAAAGTCAACAAAGTTACTTGCTTGATCAATGTGTTTTTTCACCATGTGACAGGTATTCTGTAGGATATTGTCAGACAGAAGAATTTACTTTATTTTGTCATCGTCTCACATTGTGTTGGGACAAGACAAAATAAAATAATAAAATAAAACGATAAACGATTGCACTCCATTATGTTATGCAGGTAAATTTTATTGAGAGACTCTGTCTATCCTTTCCCATAGATGTTCTGTAGGTGAAATCACTGATGCCATGAAGAGTGTGTTTGGTGAACACAAGGCCAGCACCAGGATGGTGAGCGGGGCTTACCGCAGCGAGTTTGGAGAGCATCAAGAGATTCAGCTCGTTCACAACAGGTAGAAGAAGAATTAAACAACACCTGGATCGTCATGATATGATGTTTAAGATGCTTCATTCTTTTTTTTTTTTTTTTTTTCCTTGTTTCAAATATCAGAGTTGCTGAGTTTAAGTGTAATGAAGGTAGGAACCCTCGACTGCTGGTGGCAAAGATGGGACAGGATGGCCATGACAGAGGAGCCAAAGTCATTGCCACTGGGTTTGCCGACCTGGGCTTTGATGTGGACATCGGACCACTGTTTCAGGTCCGTTTCACTCAGGAGAATGAGGCTAATCATCTGTTGTTATTATGAAAGTAACAGTGCAGTACCAGATGTTTGGTACTGTCTCGGGCAGCTAAGACAGTCCGCCAGCTGATGACAGCAAACTGGAGGCTCGGGCAGCAGGCTGCTCCTGTCCACTCACACCACAGGTGATCTTCCCATCGAAGCCAGATTATCCAGGTGTTTGCATCCAAACTAAATTTAGGTGAAAAGAACCACACAAGATGCAGCTAGAGCATTTTTATGTCTTATTTCAGTTCCAGCTGGCCACTGGTTTTATGAAGCTAGGCTTTTCTTTGTTGACCTGTAAGTGCATCACTCAGAAAAGAAATTGGTCCCTAAAGATTTATAAAAATTAAAGGATGCTGTTAATCAAGTAAGACTTAGACAGAGGTTTGGCACTTGTCTCTTTTACAGTGTTCTGTCTTCTGTTGTTTAAAAATATCTGAACTAAGATCTGGCAAATTTCTCCAAAAGTGGCTTTGGAACTTGTGAATGGTTCTTTATTGAGGCCACATGCACTCGAAAATACTAAATACTTTAGCCCACACATGGAAAAACAGACAGCTGTAAGAAAAATAAACTATATTTTTGTGTTTCCGTCTATGTGGAGGTCTTCTCCAATTAAAATATTCCGATATTTCCCTTTTATGTCTCCCTCTGTATTGCATAAAAGGAGTTCTGGGTGACGTTTATTTGGGAATTCCAAAACATTCTGTCAATATACTTTTCTACCAGGCGGCACTGCATAGATAAAACCCTGTTTAGTCTGGTGAGGCACATGCGCCTCCTAATGACTGACAGCTGGGGTTTTCCTGCTGTGACAAGTCAAAATATGCAGTGCAGGACAGATCCAATAAACAGTTTGATTGCCTCCTTTCTTTGTGAAATAGAGTAATTAAACACAAAAAATGAACCAGTTCTAATGACGTCTTTTTGAGGAGGTGAGGACATGCTGAAGAGCAGTGATTGATTACCCTCTGAAATTCAGATATAACCAAACAATATCATCACCAAGATGAGTGTGCGATTCTGTGTATCACATCGGCACATAAATGTATTGTGTTAAATTTCAATGACGTATTTGTATTTCCTGCAGTATATGGAAATCAGGTAAAGACAGTTGACCTTTATGTATTGAAAGTGTGTACTCCACAGCCACAGATTCACACTTCAATGGAATAATTGCTCAGTGTGAAGTAAAGCCTCAGGCAGTACGTAATCAAAAAATTCATTGCATAATGAAGCATCAGCTGACTTTTTTGATACAGCCTCATAAAATAAGCTCCTTGAAAACATGATAAATGAAGGTGTCTGTACCAGGAGGAAGTAATTGCGACCTTTGACCTTCATGTGAATTTACTGAAGCCTGCACATAGTTTGTAAGCTTACCGGCTTCTGTGACTACATGTATGTATACACTATGGATTAAGTAGAAGAGATGACAGAACCCTTTTTTAAACTGATTAGTAGATATCAGGCTAATAATGATGGTTAAAATTTAGATCTAAGTAGTTATGACTTGATGGTAGAACTGCTCAATGGTGTTTCTGATATGTATGTTTGCGAGCAGACTCCCGCTGAGGTTGCCCAGCAGGCTGTTGATGCTGATGTTCACTGTGTCGGAGTCAGCACTCTTGCTGCAGGACATAAGACACTGGTCCCAGAGCTCATCAAGGAACTAAACAAGCTCAAAAGGCCAGATATCCTTGTCATCTGTGGAGGTGTGATCCCGCCTCAGGTAACCTCTGACTTTCATAATCATCAAATCTCTAAACCTGGCTGAATTCTTTTTTCTTTCCAAAGTAATTTTCACAGCGTACATTAACAGACCAAGCTTTGCTATTTTTTTCTAGAGACTGTGTGTATACTGTCAGTGAGAGTAGGTGCTGAATAATTCTTCGGTCAACAGACATAAGACATAAATTAATTCCCTAAAAGCCTGACACACAGGCCTGCACATCGTGTCCAGCATTACCACTGGCCTCTGTGGAGCCATGAAAACATGTTGTGCGCTGTTCAACCAGAAATATAAGCACACAGATCAAACAAGTCATCTTGCTCTTATATAGACAGAAAACTCTCATGATGAGGGCAATCATGATTCATCCATCATTACCACACCACAGGATATAACTGACTTCATGAAATGCAGTCTCACTTCCTCCTGTTACCTGCTGACCTTTAAGATTCTCTGTAGAACGCATCAATTAGAGTTCAAGCATTCGTAGCATAATTAGCAGCATAAACGGGGGGTTATAGATTCACTTCTTCCTTTGCTGCTCATACTCTCAGCTTTATCTACTAACCCTTGAAAGTCCTTTTTGAAAGAAAGAATTTTGCGGCCTCTCTTATTAAAGGAATATTTAATATATTGTTTTAGAGAAGGAATTCATACTGATTTACTCAAAATTAAAAAAGGAAAAATAAAACACTTGGCTTCTAAAAAATATATTTATAGCTGGAAGGTTTTTTGATCATCATATCCCAATTGCTCAAAACAACATCGATGTGTGACAACCTGGGGGAAAAAAAAAGTTACAAATTCATTGATATCTGTGTATGTGCAAGGCACGGCCCCCTTTACACAAATATTGTTAATAAGCGAAGGCTCAAGGCTGCTCTTAGAAATACATCCTGCATGTCAACATTGTAGGCTTACACTTTAATAATTAGTTCCTGCCATTTGGAGTATGACAAATTACACAGGTATTTGTCAGACCTTTTTAACACTTTTTGAAGAGATTTATTGATCCCGTCATGGACTCGAATACAGAACTAGAAACAACAGAGCCTTTTAGCGCTAATGCTGGCCTCATTAAATTGGAAAAAGAAATTTGGACCCGCTCATTTGAATCTAATTATTCATGGTAATAAAATATTCCAACCAAAATTAATTTCTCTCTGAAGAAAGACTTGAGTCAAATCAAATCATCTGACATTAGTTGAAATAATTTCTTATGGCCCATGAGATAAACAAGTCACCCTTTTGTGTAGACAGACACACACACACACACACACACACACACACACACACACACACACACACACACACACACACACACACATCAGACTAAACCTTGCATCCTCATTATCACACACTAGGCTAGATATTCTCTAAATATAGAAGTAAATATAATTTATTGTTTATCATTTACCTAGTCACTGACAGCTGCTCCTTGTGCCTTTAAATTTCTCCTTTGGGACAAAGGGGTATATTATAGTTGATATTGATTAGGTTCAGATATTGTGAGAGCAGCTGACGGTTGGGACAGCTGGGAAACATGTGCTTTCTGGAACAATGGATCAATGCAGAAGTGAAACCCTTCTGTGGACAGAAAATTGAGTATATGTCTGATGGAACCTGGGGCATATTCAAATTGATCTATCTGCACATAATCATGTGGCAGTCAAGGCGGACTGCAAACTGACAACTGTAATTCTTTCGACATGTGTTTTGTGGCTGTGTTGATGAAGGCCACACGTTTTAAAAGATTTTTTATACTAAGGAAAAAAAATTATAGTTAACTTACTGATTTTTGCCCCACCTCTGTCTCTCTGTAGGACTATAAGTTCCTGCACGAGAGCGGTGTCTGTGCCATCTTTGGTCCAGGGACCAGGATCCCACAAGCTGCAGTGGAAGTTATTGACAACATTGAGAAGAGTCTTGAAAACATCCGACAAGCCATGTGATTTTACATATATACAATATACAACCACAAAAACCACACACTACAACAACAACTAGTCTACTCATGCCAAGAAAAAACACTTTAATATGGTAGCTGAGCAGTAGCAGGAAGATATAAAGTCCCCACTTTGAGTACACAGCAGTCAAAAACAGTACCAGTCTGCTGAAACATACGACTGTATTCTCTGTATATCAGGCTTGATTGAATCAGTCATAGGAACTAACTGCTCTAACTTCACAAAGAACAAAATTTAAATCACCAACTGTTTTTTTTTTTTTTTTTTTTTAACCCCCCTTTTGAAAGAATGCGTTGAAATCCATTCCAGGATATTCAGATAATTCCACAGTATATAAGGGAACCCAACGTCTTGATGAGAACTAAAGTGTCAAATTGGATTTGATATTTATGACCTGAGTAAGACTTCATAAAGACCCTTACTGCAACGTGCATTTCACAGGCATACTAATATGGATAATGTGGACATAACTTTGGCTTGATATGAGTAACGTTTACTTTTTTTCTTTGCCATCAAGTAAAATCATAGGTGATTTAGTGTGAAATGCCATGATTTTAGTGTAAAGTATCTACTGATTTGGAATTTGGAATCAGTGTGAGTGTAGTGCAGCTGGATAGACAGAGAGGATCTCTGTGGAACCGTTCCATTCATTATCATGTTGAGAGTGGCCTTTACTGTTACATTTGACCAAATTCAGTGATCACAGTTTTTGAAGAATATGAAAATTGTATTTTTTATGTGTAATGCTGAATCAGTTTAAATAAAGAATGTGAACTTAGGAAACTCTCATCAGAGGCTTGTGTAACATCACTGCGAGCTTGATACCAGACTAGCATCTAACTTTTAACAGAACTGGCTTTGTTCACAGATCTGCTAGTGGTGCTGATATATTTTCAGCTGCTTAAAGAAACATTAACTGATGTAAAGAAATACAAGGTGTTCATGTATACAGTTAGATGGTGACTCAACTTGTCTTTCTGTTAAAGTTCTAAGTTTTACAGTTGAATTTTTATGTAAAGGTGCTTGCTGTCGCTGAATTTGAATTTGCGAGGCCTTAGGAGACTGCTGTGGAAATGGTCTGGTCCTTCTTCAATATAATACACATATTACAACATAATAGCTACAGCACGAGTTTAAAATAGCTGAGCTGTTTCTAAAATACCATGTATGTCATGCTGAATGTTGTTCGTTCACATGAACATGACTTATTTAACCTTTGAACAGAAGACATACTTACATTGTCTGTTTTAGTAAATGGAATAAACTGCAGATGGAGAAAATCAGAATTCATAAATATTGAAGGACATACAAAAATGAACATGGTACGTTTCTTTCATATGCAATATTAGTTAATCACAGTGTATCCACTGTCCATCACTGTACTTTATTCAGTCTGTTTATTCTCAAACACTGAACACAATGAAATGTGCACGCAAATGTTCTCCAGGTTCATACCTCTTTACAAATGTTTAGAAACAATTAAGCACTGTCATTTAACTACAAGTAAATAGTCATCTCAAAGGAAACATCACCATAAGATAGACCAAGAAAAGATCTCTTCAGCAGAAGTGTGTATGTTGACATAGACTTATTATCATAGGCAAATTGTTTTATAAGCTTCATTATATCCAATAATGTGCTGTTGTCCTGGTGACAGACAGCCTGTGATATTCCCTGTAAAATTGAAACTCTCAATAATCTGATAATCAGAACATCTCTTGACTTTGACTTTCGAAGTTCAGTGTTTAATACAATATTTAAAATGATGTTTTTTCATCTCTTTTAATTTGCAAATCCACAAGGGGTGGAAAACAGCTGTACAATCATCCTACTCTTACATTGCATGGTCCTCATTAGCAGAGTGTGTTTCCTTTTTCCATGGCGCTGAGGATGCTTAAACGTTCTGTGACAGTGACCTTTTGTCCACACTGGTCCATGGTGGCTGAGTGGACTGTGATATGGTCAAAAGCTCCAGGACAAGCAAGTGAACAAAGCAAATATTTCACCAGAAGTTGCCATGGTCACAGACTAAGAACAGGTCAAACAGTTTCTTCATGAGATAACCAAATCTGACGACCTGAACCCTTAAAACTCAAAAATTAAATGATCTCTTGGTTGGTAAATTTGTCCATAATACTAAGCTAGCCAACAGTCTGTTTGCAGTCCCCATTCAAGCATCAGACCTGCTGCTTCATAGAAAGTGGGATCTGAATTTTGTCTAAGAAGACATTTATTCTCCAAAATGTCAAACTTTGCACTCCTTTACAATCAACTCCAGTGGCCAGGAGGAGATTACGTTTTTAGTCTAAATACTTCAGTCCCGAAACCATAAAATCATGGTGAAACCACACTGGCACAGAGACACAGCCCAGAGTGCAGAGCGGGTCAGCCGTAGCTGACTTTTGGCCCTTCAAACAGAAAACATTAAGGACTGAAGTGACCTCTGCCCAACGTATTTTAGCCCCTGGATGATCTTGGAACAGAACAAGGACCCAGAAATAAATAAATGAGTGCGAGCATACCTCTTTCCAGAGTTGCTTTCTTAAAAAAAAAAAAAAAAAAAACAACCTCATCCTCCTCTTCCCTCTTCCCTCTTTACAGTCCTTGTTTATAACTGATAAAAGTTGACTG
The DNA here is from genome assembly GCF_900963305.1 of Echeneis naucrates. Classification (NCBI taxonomy): domain Eukaryota; kingdom Metazoa; phylum Chordata; class Actinopteri; order Carangiformes; family Echeneidae; genus Echeneis; species Echeneis naucrates. The sequence goes on from NC_042534.1 coordinate 12,766,788, forward strand.
TATGTCAGAAACCTTCATCTCAACATCATTGAAAATGAGGGCACGCCCTCAATTATTTCTCAAAATTAAATAAGTAGCTTTCAAAAGAAACGTCCAAAAGTGCAAACTTATGATTACGTTGTCTAAATATTAAAAGCTTTTTATTAAATATCTGTATGAATGCATGTATGTACTGCAGCTCTTCTGGTACAGCCAACATTCACGATTAATTCATGCTATATGTGATATTGTCTCCTTAAAAGAACTCATTCGACCACAATGACAATATTTGTTATTTTTGTAAACAGTTTGGGAGGTAAATTTCTGAAACTCGTTATACTCAGCTGTCAGGTCATTAAAATATTGAACACCTACAGTAGCTGAATACTTTGTTCATTAACTGAAATCATTAGATAAAATATGAAATATTTCTGTCATAAAATACTATAAATACACAACTCCCTACCACAGATTAAACAAGAAGAATTTGAAGATTTTGACATTTTTTGTGCTGAAGATATTTTTTTGTTGTGTGCACGATAATTTTCTGCAGATTCAACTTCCACTTTCACACCTTGTCTCCATAAACTTGTACAGTACATGAGATATAATGAAACTAAAGACTGCTCATTGGAGCCTCTTTTTTTTTTTTTTTTTTTTTTTTCAGTAGCTGAAACTAGTTTAACTGACTGAACTTTCACAGCATTTAACACATTGTGACAACACACAACTCATTTATGTTGGCCTCCATCAAAAGACACCAGAATGACCCAGCGATTGAAGTCGCAGTTGTTCAGTAAAGAAGAGCTGTTTTCTGCTCACTGTCATTGGTTCCCATGCAAAGAAGACCTTGCGGTTATTTTGGGGTTGATGCCAGCAGTTACCATGTAGATGCCATTGTCATTGGTGCCGTCTGAAACACGGCGGGAATTAAAGGTGAGACACGTCCTGCGCATGTGTTTTACCTCCCTTTTGAATCTCCGGCTGAAGAAGTAGTATATCATGGGGTTGTAGACAGTGGAGCTCTTTGCAAACATGCACGGCAGCAGGCTGACTTCAGGAGGGATGGTGCTGCTGTCACGGAAAATAGACCAGAGGCTGACCATGCCGTAGGGCGCCCAGCAGCCAATGAAGCCGACGCTGATCATGATGGCGATCTGCAACAAAACATTTCAATGAAAACATGTCAGGTAAGTGATTTTTTTCATCTGTATGGCATTCTGACCTTTCCGGCATTACAGCTCACTTCAACGCACATTTGTATCCAAACTACTTCAATCGCGCTCTCCCCTGTGATTTGCAATTGTCTTCTGGAAGAATGGTGCACATAAACCCACACAGTCTCTTTTGTTCTATTGTTTTCATCTTTGAAATTTGTTTTTCTTCACATTTTTGTTTCACGGTTTTGTATAATGACACTGGAATCCAATTTAATTTAATCAGAAGTGGTATCAGCGGTATTTTTTACTGTAGGCCCTTGGCTGTTTTAAAATGTGCTACATAAATAAAGTTGACATCGACATTGGCATAGTGTTTTAATAAATTAAACGCTCTGTTACTCCTCACAGCAAAGAATGTCTTTTCTCAGACGTTTCTCTATTTAACTGGGGAGACCTTGCAGTTACCAAAGGCTGTAGATGGAAGCTTGTGTGATCTTAAAAGCAAACAAAAAACAATATATCCTCATACTGTGTCATCAACCAGGATGCTAAGGAACGTGTTTGAGACTGCGTCAAAGTTTTGTGAGGTAACTGATTAGATGGTTAAATAATGCAATAGCTAACTTAAATGGATTCAATAATTCACTGAAATAAGAGTGTCAGTATAAATCCAAACGAGCAGAGACCGACCCTGAACACCATCAAGGGTCAATGCCTGAGGGTCTGGGGTGCTGCATGACCTGGAGAACGTGTCACTTGCAACCGCGATGCTGTTTTGTACCCATCAAAGGTACTGATGGAATTGGATGGAAAGCTAAAATGCTTCAGCGAGGAGAATTCTTCTCTCCATAATTGTAACAAATTTTACATAGATTTAAATATTTTACAATTAGTTAGTTATATGATAATGTTTGTTAGTGAACAATAAATAAATGAAAATAATTGGGCACATGGAAGTCTTTGAATGAAATGATCAAATTGTGTAAAAATTACGAGATCTTCATTTCATCATATCATTTTGTATCTACACAATGTGTTGATGTTCTTTAAAAATGAATCATTTCTGTTGCTCTAATACACTACTATCACTTTCTGCTACTCAAGTTGTGTGCGACCAATGTCTACAACTGAATTGTGTTCAACCAGTGCATTTAAAACCCTAACCCTTACTGATGTGTTGCTTTTAACAAATAACCTCACTTTTCATGGTTTGCACAGTCCTAATGTCTGTAGACAGCCAGGAGCAGAGGTCCCAAACTGTAATAATAATAATATTACAGTAGAATCACTTTCAGAATCAATCACTTACTATTAATAGCCTCCGATGCAGCTTGACCATACTGGTGACTCTGTAGTTGTTGCTTGTTGACATTTTGTAGGTAAAATAGAGCTTCATGGAGATGCCAAAGTAACAGCAGATGATGATGACAGAAGGCATGACCAGGTTGAAAGAGAACATGGCGATGACAAAAGAAAAGCCCTCTTGTTTCATCTCTCCCCAGGCGAGTGAGCAGGACAGGCCGAAGGGCTCGGGGCCGTAGCGGCCCCAGCCCAGCACAGGGAACAGGGCCCAGATCAGAGCATACACCCAGATCCAGATGCACAGCATCTTCACCTTTTTCCAGCCGATTTTCTCCCCTGCAGAGAGAAAAGGACTTTGCTGTTTTCTTTTGTTCTTTCGTAGATCACACACAGTGGGGTGTTAAAATTTCCCCCAAATTACATGTGAAATAATTCAAAAAGTATAACCGCAAAAATTGAATCAAGAATACACAAACAATATAGCTAGAACTCTGCAGCTGATTGTTCCACTGTACTGCACAGACTCCACCAAGAATATCAACAAACAGTTTTTGTGGTTGTGGAATAATGAAGCTGCTCAGGCTGAGAGCTGTGAAGAACATTAAGTAATGTGCATACACGCAGCAAGAGAATCACAAGGGCTGACAAAAATTCTTGTCGGCTCCAGGAAAAGAAGCCAGTTGAAGTTACAGAGTTGATTTTCTGTCCCAGGTTTTTTGCTGCCAGTGAGTATTTTGGGATGGTAAATGTCATTTTCAGCTTTTAAATAAATAATCATAAACTCGGGCATGCAGCTGTAGCAGTGATCAGATGCGTGAGAATTGTTTCTTCATCAGCTCCTCTGCTCGTTGTGATTTATTGTCCAAATGTTTCCGGCTGCTCAGGATGAAGCACTCACCTAGCTGTTAACTATGGCCTTGAACAAAACCGTACAGGACAGAAACATCCAGCCACAAAACAAGCCAGTCAGGGTCTCTGGCAGGAAACCGTGTTTAATAATAAAAAGAAATGCTTTTTTTGCTGATTTGCATAAAATTGTTTTGTTATTTCTCTATATAGAGGTCATATGATGGTTAGAAGGAGAAATTAGAAAGGAAAATTAGCATTTTAATGATGATATGCCAGGCAACACTTAAGTCTTTAGAGGAGAATGTTACTCACTGGGAGACCGCAGATTGAGAGAAACCACAAAGCGCACTATAGCCAAAATAGTCAGATTCATGATGCTGGCAACGCCAAAGAAGAATCCTGCCAGGCCATAATAAAGACAGGTAGCATCGCCCCCAATCCAATGGTGTCTCCAAGCCGAAGCCACAGCCAGGGGATACATGGTGACAGCTGCTCCCAGGTCTGTCACTGCCAGATTCACACTCAGCAGCTCAGGTGGTTTCATCTTGGATGAATTCTTGAAAGCCATGATGACAACCAGGAGGTTTCCCACAATGGAGAGAACAGCTGATGCAGCCAAGAGGAAGAGAAGAGGGATACAAAGACGTTTTAGGATCAAATAATTATATAATTGTGAGTCACACTGTTGTGGGCGTAAATAGAGCGATAGTGCGACATCATCATTTCTGCTTTCTGGCAAACACTGCTGGCATATCAGGGACAGGAGGGGGACACCCTGCAATTTGTTTTGGATATAAACTGAGGAGTGTCCCCCTTCCACCCCTGCAACCTCCTCTTTGTTTTTAATAAACCTTAACTTTGTGTATTCAAAATAAAGCAGCATGATGCTCCCACTGGGCCAACACAGAGTGAATAACCAAACCCAAACATAAACCTGAGGTGCAAAACGTCAACTTTCAGGATTACACAGCAAAAGAATAAAACAAACATGTGGCTGGTTGCCTGAGAGAAGCACAACAACAACAACCCAACAACAAAATATAAAATTCTTCTGTACTTTCATTTATATTATTTCCTTAAAAAAGATAACTGAGCCCGTTAAACTCTCTTGATGTGCTACAACCTTAACCACAAGCCTTCTTTAGCAGGTTAAAAAAAAAAGTTTGTTGGAAAAAGGGGAAAGCACACTCAAAGTTAAATTGTTGGTAATCAACATTTATTTCTGTTATTATCTGGTATGGATTGTCATTATAATAAGACTGGATGCCCTAACTTGAACCGAGTTCTCACCATCATCCTGCCTTTACGTCCCACTATGCTGAAGATGACAATGTTAGAGACAGATCTCCTGTGTAAAATGACCCAGGCTGATGATCTGGATCACCTGTGGTGAACAGCTGGGAAATGTAATACAAACATGGAGTAGAGAATTAAAGTTAGAAGCATTCCCTCAGTGCTCCCAGTGAGCGACCTGGACTGAACTGTGCTTCTGTAGCTGCACTGTTGCTGACACTGCTGTCAGAAATGTAATCAAAATTGATTAAATCAAGGGGTCATGCTTTAAGCACCACAATGTCACAAATCTAACGCACTGATCATAAAATGTGTTTGGCAGAGCCTCCTCTGACAGGCGATGAGTTTAGGGAGCAACCCCTGAAAAGTTGGAGAAATCCTCTGCATCACGAGGATCTGAGTTGCCTAATGTTCGCTCACAAAACGTTTTTCTGAAGAAATGATTATCAGAAAACTAGCTAACTCCGTGCAGGTGAGTGGAGACGAGCTGAAAGCAGAATGTGTTGCTTTATTAATCGCGACTCACCGATGAGCAGCAGGTAACAGCCTGCTCCGATGTCCACCGCCGGGGATAAGGTGGAGGCGTAGATGTCCATCGCTTCACTCGGTGGAGGAACAGAGAAAAAGCGAGCCAGAGGAGAGTCAGTGCGCGATGCGCCCGGCTGTCAGCTCCATCTGCTCTGGAGTGGTGGCACCAGACGCATGCGGTCCTCAGGTCCTGATCTCCATGGACCGGAACCTGCTGAGGCTCGGTGGTCGGGGTGATGATGTTGAAGGGCTGGGCCAACCTCCGGGGTCCACTCTGCATGGCAGAGAGCTGAAGGAGAGAAAAACCCCTCAGCTGGAGATGAAGCTCCACCGCTCCAGCAGCACCTCTGGTGAGATCAGCTCACTCTGAGCTGAAGAAACTGCCGCCATGTCGTGGTTCTTCCTGTCCCTGCAAGATCTTATCTCATGTTGTGTGTACTGTATAGTGTGCGATAAAGACCGCAATCACCACTGGCGTTTATAATCTCTACTTTTTGGTCTTTATATTCAGATCCTCAGTGCAGTCATCTCCCCCCTTCACTTTAGGTTGTTTACCACACTTTCAAATCAAATCAAATCAAATCAGATTTATTTGTATAGCGCCAAATCATAACAAAGTTACATCAAGGCACTTTACATATAGAGCAGGTCTAGACCAAACTCTTTATAAATTTCCCTCTTTTTTGACGGTCTTTTTATTTACGATGCACAACTAGTTTGGCTTCTGTGCTGTGAGGATTATTTAGGGCAACAACAATTGTGACACAATCTGTCTGTTTTTACAGTCCAATTTGGATATTAATGCTGCTGAAATATGGCAGCAGGAACGTCCCTCCTGTCCGCTCCCAGCAGGGGTTTTAGCCGATTCCGTGGTCTGTTGTATTTGTAACAGAAATAATGATTAAATTATTATATATATTATTATATTATATACACCGATACCATTTTATGGCTCTTACTGCAAGGCGGGAAGTTTGTTCAAGTTAATGAGAGCGACAAAAACAAAGCAGAATGCAAATGAAGTGCAGGGCTGATAGCATCCCTGTCAACATAAAAAAACAAACAAACAAACAAAAAACTTGCTGACGTGTACTGTCAGGTTCGACCAGTCAATTGCGGTCGCCTACAGGTGGAACTAGAGTAATGCAACCTTCCTCCTCAACCAAACTAACATCAGTAGCCAATCAGAAGTAAGGTGGGTCTGGGAAAGCTTGGTTGAGATCCAGCCCCAGGTGATGCTGCTCTCTAACCGTAGTATCAACAGCTTTGGGAAAAAATGAGCTCCCATTTGTCAAACTCGGAAATTCTTGCTTCCAAAGTGAAAGTAATTGGCTGCTGGACATATTTTAGCGTCCGGCAAACGGTGACAATATGCCAAACAGACAAAGGACTTCAAAATAAGTGGATAGAAGAGAGGGTCAGAGACGACAAGCCAATGTTATTTATTTCCTATTTTGTATTTAGAATCTGAATAAAATAGTTTTACTGACATCTTACAGTATGTGTGGCAGTGCCATGTTTATAAATACACTAATGGTTAATGACAGTGTATGACAATTTTGTTCATTTTTGTGTTAGTCACATGTTTCACTGCAGCACAGTCACCCATGTACAAGAAAATCATACTGAGGAATGTTGTTCAAATAACAGATGATATCTGTTAAAAAAAAATCATAAAAAAATCTGTAACTTTATGTGCAGTGGGTATAGGTGAGCGCTCAAATGCAAGTACTCGTACACTACTCTTTTTAGAAAAAATGGTATCGGTGCATCCCTAATCATTACTATTATCAGAAATTATAATTCTAAAAAAAAAAAAAAATTAAATTAAAACAATAATTCATTTTTCATGAATGGAGCCAATCCCAGCTCACACGAGGGCGGGGTCACCGTGGACACACCGCCAGTCCAGGGCCAGAAATCATAATAATAATGTTTAAATTATTAAGTCGTCATTAACAGATGTCATTTTTAAAGTAACTGAAAGAAATGCTGGACAGTGGGGAGAGGAAATCCAGCAGGATCTTCTGTTGTGGGAGAATTCAGTCATGTGATCTGTTGAACTCGTATTGAAGTCAAGTGACACATGTGAGGCATGTGAGGGAGTAAAGCACACAAGTAAAATTTTAAGAGAGGTCACACCTATGACCATACAAAGGTCTGCCTAAGGGAGAAGTAGCCAATGGCTGCTCCATGCAAAAGCAGTCTTGTCATATGAATATAAGGAATGTCACACTGGGTAAAATCATGAGATGCTTTTTAAAGATTTGAGTCAGAAGACCTTAGGAAAACCCCCAAAAGTACAAGGAGGGAGGAAGGCTTTGAAGAATCTGAGACCATTTTCTCCTGAATTTTTGGAAAACATTGGTAGCTGATTTTTGAGTCAAGAATTTCATGTAGGGCACTGCTGTCTGACCTTCCTTGCCTTTAGTCAGGCAATGGTCCGCCTGACCGCCTGATTTTCCTTTGGAAAATCCCTGGGGGAAACCCTGCCCTGAAAACAATCCTTAACAGAAAGCCAACATCTTTCAATGAGAAACACAGAAGTAATATTTCTGAAAGTATTTTTTTAAGTGGTAATTTTGTCAGAGCGTATGAATGTGACAAGCTTTTAAAATGCAACACATTGGTAAAGTCTGAACCAGTCAGGAAGACACAGGTCTGCGTAATCAATATTACATCATATCTTATCATCATATCTCTTTTTTCAGATTTTACTTCACTGTTATTTCTTGGAAATTTCTACAAATTAATTCCCTGTAGATATTAATTGAATGTAAAGTGTCAGTGATGACACTGATTGCATGAATTAGTAATTTCTCCAACATAGCTACATAGTTACTTTGTTATTATACATAAAGAATGATAAATGAATGTAAACTAAAGGATAACTCTTTCTGTACCCCATCATAAAAAGGAAAGGAAATCTTTAGACAGGTTTCTTATTTATAAAAACGATAAAATGGAAATTCCTCATTGACAGAAACAGTCAAAACAATAAACTTGTTAGTTGAAGTACCTTAATGATAAATTAATATAATGATCCTGCTGCAAATGTTGTTCAGATCTGTATAAAGATGTTGGATTGACTTTAAGTCAGGGCTCTGGCTGTTCCAGTCAGTAACAGAATAATTCCAAAATTCCTTCTGCATTGTCATAGCTGTTTGGTTGAGATCTCTGAACTGTTTAAAGTTGGTCTGAGGTCCCCTGGCATCAGAGTACCTTAGTACCCCAGAAAAGTTTCTTCAAAATGGTCATTCAATATAGTATAGATTATTTTATAGAGAATTTTGTGGAAAGTCTGAATACTGCAAGATTCACCTGTTGTTACACTTTTCCTACTTATTAGTGTAGTGTGTGAAGTGTCTGTCTAATAAGAGAGCAGCAGGCCTGTTTTCTGTTTTCAGTTTTCTCTGTGCTAGCCATCACTGAAGTCACTGAGCCCATGCTCAGGTTCATGAGTTGTCTGGAGACAAATTGTGATTGGACTGACACTTCCAATGAATCAAAGTAAGATAAAAACCTAAAGAAAGAATTTTCTGTCCAAATGTCAAAAAGCCAACAGAATTCTCCTCTAAATTGGAGGAATGATTGAATTTTTCTCTTTGAGGTGTTTTCAGTCTCAAAGTGCCTCATGGGCTCTGCAAATTCATTATGTAGACTCAGTGACCCACACTGCCTGTATAGCCTGTTTGAAAGGACATCTGTGATTGACAGCCAGTTGGGGGAAACGGCGTGGATGTCATATTTTACAGCAATGCTCCGCAAGAGGACAGGCTTAGTGCAGAGACGGGCAGCATGATGGTAAAGTCAAAGGCTTTTTCTCCAGTGGTTCAAAGCAATTATCAGAATGAGAGAGTGAGAAGTATGGGGAAGTAACAGTTGTTGATTGGAGTGTTGTTTGTCTGGAAAAGTTGAAAGGGCCTGGGGAAAAGTGTTCAAATTAAGGCTGTTTGTATTAAACCCTTAATGCCTGAATTTATACCAAAGAATATTAAAGCGTAAATTATTTGTGTTTTGAAATTTGGGTATATTGCAAATTTGCGACAACAGGCCTTAGTGGTCAATAGTAATGAAAAAGTCATAAAACAGATTTTCCTGTCTCAGGAGACAGAGATAGTTTTATTGATGCCACAAAATCATTTTCAGTATACTGACTATAACACCAACTATTATAACTATTTTATAATGTCATTTCAAGAGCTCACACTGAATCATAACATTGACACAAAACAAAAAGGTGCGTATCAAATATGCAATACACATGTTGTCTCTGCTTTTCCGTAATGGAAACTGTTTGTTGCAAATTTGCAACTGTTGATGCTAAGGGGTTAATTTTTCCTGGAGGGATGTAAACAGAGGTGAATTCTGAAAGCACTATGATTCCCTACAGAATGCAGCATAAGCTCTCTTTTGTGTGTGTGTGTGTGTTTGATTGAGAGAAAAAAAAAACAAAACCCCAAACAGAGCGAGAACAAAAACCACTTAGCTGTGGCATTGACGACACACAGTGTTTCAGTGCCACAGCCAGTTTTCAACCAAAACAAAACATTGCATCACATTCAAAATTTGAGTTTGTCCTTGAGGCCTATGTGGAAAGCGTTCTTCTGATAAAAATGGGATATAGAGATGGAGACTCAAGCAGAAGTCTCTGGAGACAGTTCAGATCTGAAGACTAAATATCATTACTATGGACCGAGATACATATGTATGTATGTATGTATGTAGTTGTGCAAGGCGAAAAAGGACTCATGAATAGGAGGTCTTGTTTGAGAATGTCCCTAGCTGAGTGAAATGGCCAAAAAAGAGCTGGTCAGTGTCCTTGAATAATGATAGGCTTCACTGAAGTTTTTTTAAGCAAGGAAAGAAGAAAATTCTACAGTTCCATGCTGCAAAAAATTCAAAGGGGATGTCATTGTACGCCCTCAAAGTAAAGATTACACAAAAAATTCATTTTACCTCATATTTAGACAGATGAGGGCAGAGAGAAGGGAGTTAAAACAAAAGCAGAGGTGGCAACCAAATGATGACATCCTTATCTCATATACAAGAAGGAAAAACTGAACTGAACTGAATCAAACCACCTGCAAGTATTAGGTTTTTTATGTAGAGCATTGCTTTAAGGATCTTCGAACCCAGCCATTAATGATGTAGTTATAAGCTTGTGTAATCATATTGACGGGGTAATTTGCTTTTTTCAGAGGATTTCCATTAGCACTTAAAAGCACTTATACATATAAGACCTAGGGTAGCTAGTTATGATCAGTCAAATTAACATATTCTCAAAATGGAGTTGTCAATTTACTGCTGGACTCATCATAATCAATCAAGCAAATTACTACTAAGATTTCACATGGAAAACATGATCAACTTCTTTGTGGTTGCTCAGGGTGGCTCATTTAAAATGACCTTGTGTTAAAAAGGTAAGGCTATCCGCAGATCAATTTAATGAAGCACCAGGCCTACAAAACGGGACTTGGCAATAGTGTGACTTTTTAAATAATTTGCAAGCTTTAAAGGTGATAGCAGGTGGATTTTATTGTTGTGGTAAACTTATCAGCGCGCATTTACATTAATCAACATGCGTTTTTATTCACAATTCAAAAAGCACAAAAGGGAACGTTTCCCAAAATGTTGAGCAATGCACCTTAAATGACAGCTTAAAGAAAGTGGAATGTAGAACGTCCACTTCTTCAGCATCAAGATTAACCCACAGTCATTGTCGCAGCTCCACGCTGTCCACCAGGAGCTCCAATTGAACCCTCACAGGTTGTGTCTATCCCATCTCCAAAAATAGTGCAGTCAGAGGCTTTAACCATTTCACCTTCCACCTTTGCCTCTTCAGCAGGCATACTCCCATGATGAGAACAACAAAACACCAGTCTCTGCAGGCGAAGGAGTTCATGCCACGAGGAGCGTCGGAAGATTAGATATATGAAAGGGTTGTATACAGTGGAGCTCTTTGCAAAGAGGCAGGGTAATAGGGTGATAAAAGGATTCATTAGGCCCTGGTCCTCGGAGTGAAACATGCTCCAAAAGCTGACAACCACATAGGGGATCCAGGCAATAAGGAAGCCAATGCTAATACTCACAGCCATCTGCAATAAGAAGAAAGGAGGCAAAGGGGGAGTAAAGTGGTGTGAGGAAGATATAAGCCCAGTAGAGGAGAAATAGGGTAAGAGAAATTTAGTAAGAAATTAAGAGAGGGATGGAAATAGTAAAAAAAAAAAGAAAGAAAGAAAAGCCACTTGCTGAGAAAAAGATTTAAGGAGCAGTTACATAGCTGTTACAGCACTTACAGAAAACCTGCTCCTGTCCAACTGTGACAAAAAAACACATTTACAATGTTAATTCAGCTGGATAGGGTTTTAATGGGTCATCCTGCTGTGCATGAAGTACCTGGTTTCATTCAAAGGTTAAAATTTGATTGATTATTGACTTTGTTTCACTTTCTGACAGTGCATATTACTCTGTGGTAATTGTGCTCTCTTTGCAGGTGGGGGAAGTCATTTGCAATCGTTGTGAGCAATTGCGAAACCATAGTTACCTGGCTAACACAACACATTAGAACACTGTTGTGCTGGTGATTTAAATGGAGGTGATGAGTAGAAATTAGCCACAGCTCATCTCCTTGAACATGTTTTTCCTGCTGAGCATATTATGTATGGAATGAGATAATTAGTCCTGATGGGCATCAAAGGAAGCATTTTAATGGCTTCCCTCTGACAAGTTCCACTTACTGTGTTCCCATCATACGTTACAGAGAGATGGAGATTCCTTCTTTGAATCCTTCAGAATATCAGTTTTGCCATATTTACCTCATGGGTGATCAAATGTGGAAATTCCCATAGAAATCATATTTTCTGGCCATTGATCTGTATGGGAGTTTTTTTCAGATCAGATATTAGGTATTCCAAGATAATTATCAACGGGCAGCTATTCTGCGTAAAATTAATAACATAGTTATATGGTAGAAACCACCACAACAAATAAAAACATCCAGGCTCAAAAAGAATGTTTTCCAACCACTTAAAGATGATGGACAATACAGTACTGTGCTTTCAAGCTGCTACTATATCATGGAGATGGTAAGTGGAGACGCAAAGTGGCTTTTGTCTAGTCTTGGAAATACCTGATAGTAAATTGACTGAGCATATATTAGAGTCAAAAGACTTTCACCACTCTCATGAGAAGCAATCCCTAACCCTAACCCTGACCCCTCAGTAATGAAGCCATTTGTTTAAAGGGTCCTGCTTTTTTAATAAGAGGAAAAGCAGAGCTTTTCTCATTCATGGGCAGGTTCTAGCAGATGTGACCATAATGTGGTTGGAATTGTCTCAAAGTGACTTCAGAGTGGATTACTTTGATTTAATGCATTTCCTTTAGACTTACTTTGTGAATTTGTCCAAATTTTCCTGCACTCACTTTCATCCACAGCAAGACCAAAGTTTAACTGCAGATAAAATTGATTTATTTTGCATTTTGTCAGCTTTCATCCAGCATCTGGTCAGTTTGAAGATTTATATGAAATGGGGCTATTCAGCGAAAATAAAACACATAAGGAGAGGCTGTTGTGTTGTTGTTGTGTGTGTTTCACTTGCAAAGAATAGTTGGAGGTTGATAAAGCTTAGAAGTGATAATCTCCTGGCTCTAGATTCATCTTGAGCAACAGGTCATGCCACTGCTGTTAATCTTCTCATCTAACTCTCAGTAAGAAAGCAGATAACCATATTTCCATAATCATGAATAAAATCATTCAGAACTCACAAACCAGTTCCCCAGAGGCAATAGGTTAGATGATAAGGTTTGCTGCAGTGGGATCAATATGCTGTATGATTCTACTGCTATCTAGCAGTATTGCAGTAAATAAGGATTGCTGTTTTGACGTGCAGCTATGTAATGAATACTTCACACATGCAGCACATTCATTTCACTACATCTTCTATTTGAATGTGTTATCAAATATAGAGGAATTGTGAAGTATACCCATTTGCTGTATTATCTTATAATAGCCACACTACTCAGATAGCTAGTTGTTCATTGTATTGTTAATCTTTTAAATTTTAAATTGTATTGTTCCTGATTGAGTGCAGCAACCAACTGAAATACAATTTAGTGCTATGTCTGGCTGAGCTCATTTACACTAACAATAGGAAAAATGAAAATACAATAATACCATCCCATCCTTTTAATAACTTTCCCTCTTTTGGCCTTCTACGTTTTCATCTACACAAGCAAATAGATCCATCTAGCAGTCAAATGTTACAGAGATAGAACTTGAAGGTTGCAACAACTGATGATGTGTTCTCTCTCTGGTTTGATGTGGTGTCTGTGAAGATCATCTTTGTGAAAAATAAACCAACTGGATATTGAAAGTCTGTCCAAAAACGTGTCACTAATCACCAACATAAAATCAATTGTGCTGAGATATTTCTCCCAGCATTGATGGATGTGTATGCTTTCTCATTTAGGTTGGTAAAAACATAAATAAATGTGTTATGTTTTGGTCAATATCATATAAATAGGGGTTTGAAAGATGAAACTTAAACACACATGCACATATATTTCTTTTTTGTTGTTGTTTCAATCATTTACCATAAGCCTTCGACGTAGAACATTCCTTGTTCCATATGATTATTCCAATCAAATCAAGAAACTTAAAAGGATCAAGTCAGTTACTGATTGTCTTATACTTACAAGAGTGATTTTTTTCTCAATATTTCCGTATTGAAAATCATTGCTGTGGATGGATTGGTAGGCCCTGTGGAGCTTCCAGGCAATACCAAAATAGGTGAAGACAATGACCAAACAGGGGAGGAATGTGCAGAGTATGGATAGAGTCATGATGAAGGTGGAGTGGTTTAGGGACTTCCCATATCCAGTCCAGTCTACTGAGCAGGCAAGTCCAAATGGTTCTGGTCCGTAGCTGCCCCAGCCAAGCAGTGGAAACAAGGCCCACAGGCCAGCATAGAGCCAGATCCCACTGATTACAATACTGACGGTTCGCCTGTGGAATTTGATACCTGTGCGGAGACAGATTTAAAATTTTGTTAAGTATTTTGTCTCAATAGCCTGATTGTGATTCAAGTCGATAGGGTATAACTTTGTACTGTAGAATATTCTTACTCTTCCTCTCTGATGTTTTGTATATTAAAGCAGCTACAGTAAGTGAGGAGTCTGCATGCAATAGCAAAGCTGAACTATTACAACTCTGTCAGAGACATATCAGAGAATTGATTTGACCAATTTGACTTGGAAAGCCTGTGTTTTGTTTGACCTTTAAAACAATCTGAGCAGCAGTTTAGGACATAATCCTCATACAAACATGAACACTGGCTCAAATATGAATTGACAAAATTAAGTTCCTGGGTAAGGCGTCAGAGCTGCTGCCACAAAATGCTCTGCCATGACTATATAATCAAAGAAAAGCACATGGATATACAGTTCAAATTGCCAAATAAGCTTTCTTCTCATGTCGTAATAGCACTTTATCTAATTTACTTATTTAAAAATTATGCTTCTTTCATATTTGTAGTATAGAGTATCTTGGATGGTCAAGAGTCTTTGGTTTGTTTTGTTAGTTCTTTCTCTGGCTGTATATTAACATAGTGAGGGATGCCATTAATCAATTTCATGAAGTAGATTGTTTCACTTTGTAACCTTCCAACTTATCATCTATGAATAAAAATACATGGCATATAATCTGTTATTACGTTCAATTTACCAGAATCTTTGAATTCATATACAGTTAATTTCAGAGAAATCTGTCGTTTACAGCAGATAAACAAGTGTTCAAGTGTGGCAGTGGCAAACAAGGCAAGCACAGCTAGTTGTAATTAAAAGTAGACATCACTTAGCAGGTCACTGAAGTGATGTCTCACCTCACACCTGACATCACACCAGCCATTTGTCTTAAAGAGCATCTGAGGCCTGTTGGCATTCATTATAGTGTCCTCTTGGAGTGTTAGGAAGTTATTCTCTGAAAACTAGCCTGACGTCCAGCTATCACAGTGATAATTTGTCATTTTTTTTGAGAGTCACATTTATATGGTCTTAGGCAGTCTGCATTCATTTATGATATTGTGGGGTGCATTTGCAAATGTTTGTGGGAAGTTTAGCTGCATTTATCTTTATTCGTCATCAGTAATGTTGTTTATTTCTTTTTATTTGGGAACTGTGTCTAAAATCAAGTTAAATAAAGGAATGAAAGGTTATATATTTTCTAAGGGCACTTATTTACTAAAAATTATTTATTATATGGGATGTTTAAGATCATAGTTCAGTGAAACATGTCTCAGTCTAATTATCACTATGACAATGCACTTTATATTTGATGCTGTGTCTGTTGTAACAGCATGACAAATAGAGCAATGCTGATGCAACAACATATTGCAAGCCTGTGGTGTGATTGGCTTAGCACCCAGAGGGAACAGATGGAAGTTTATGGATTACTGTAAAATGAATCATTAAATGAATCATCATTATACAAAGTGTTTGTTTGCAATGTTTACTCTTTGTAAGATTATTTACTACTGCAGGCCTTTTGGCAAATATGTGTATACATCTGCAGAGATTGCTTGGGACAGATGAACAAATTGATACCAGTGTAAATGTCAGCTATGAAATGAATCATGTCTATTATTCAGCACATCATGCGTCTGTCCTGCTAGCCTGGGATTCTATTAAAACCAACTCTCTTCAAAGATTGAAGCTCTCAGAGCCAGTGGAGGGATTTCAGCAGAGAGCCTTCTCAGTATAGCAGAAAGGATTCTAAAAAATCTGGATCTACAAAGCTTGTAGGTCATATTCTAGGATACAAAAATGTAAAGGCCTTCTTCATCTGCAAGAGATTTTCAGAATATTGTGTACTCCCCGGGTAGCTTTCTCTTTAGTTTGTTTGTATTTGCATTTGTTTTTGTTGATGCAATAATTTGTCAATAAAAATGTAAGTGACAAATAAACAAAAAAACTTTCTTCATCATTTGGTGTCCAGGTTTAGATCAGTGTTTGTTCCCTACGTTCTTTGACAGGGTACAATGTTGTTTGCACAAAGCCAAATGGTATTCAGTAAAACCATACAGGCATTAGAACTCACATCTTCATCAAATGCAATCTGAGCTCACCCTACCTGTCTTTGGTGGACTTCCTGTTACCAGGTACCTGACCAATCCCATCACAGCTAGCGTCATGATGCTTGTTATACTGAAGATCATCCCCATCAGGCCATAGTAAAGGCAAGAAATATCACCTCCAACCCAAGCGTGATTAAAAGCTGAAGCAATGGACAGAGGATACATGCTGAGAGCCATGCCAATGTCTGTTATGGCTAAATTCACAGTCAACAGCTCTGGAGCTTTGAGCAGGGAGATGCGACGGGCTGCACTAATCAGGACTGCCATGTTCCCAAAGACAGAAAGGACAGCTGCATGAGAAAAAAAGAAAAGAGCAAGAATAAAATAAAAATTGCTTCATCAAAGAAATCCTTTTTAACTTATTAGTGGGAACAAAATGCAGATCGAGGTATAGAAAGATGTTAACTTATTTACTTCACTTAGGAAAGAAAATCTTCTCTCCACTCCTTCCCAAATGGAGTCCAATTCTTTGTGAACGCTGTACACTGATTACATCCAAACATGAATTCATTGACATCATGACATTTATTCCATTACATCTGTCAATATTAATTATGTTCAACCATTTTTCTCTCTCCTTCTGTTTCTTAAAGATAAGCAGCTGCCTTCAGTTGATGAATGTAGTTTAAAGTGAATGTGAACTGATAGATACCTTATCTCCTTATAATGAATGGGACACAATTTTTCTGGCGTGGAAACAGGTAGAAACAGCTAGCCTGGCTCTTACTAAGGCTATGAAATCTATGTACCAGAAGTTGTAAAAGGATTTAATCATAATAACATAAGTTTAAAGAAATGTAATAAAAATGTGAGAACTGAATTACAGCATAAACCCCGTGAGCTGAAATTCAGCCTATGAAATATTGATTTTCAGCTTTCTGGAAAATGTTCTAGCTTTATTGCACTGGATATTTTTAACAGGGTTGTTGTAGAGTGCATATGATTCAGCAGCTCTCTCTATCATATCACGATAAATAAATATAAAGAATAAACTGACAACAAATCAACAAAATCAAAAGTATTCAGATAAAATGTAAACTACATTTTTTTATTTTTGATTTACTTGCTGTGCAGCAAAATGCTTATAGTGGGATTCTAAAAATAGAAAATTATGTGCCATTAACTACTAAATTACAGCTAATGTCTCTTCCATTAGAGAGATTGGTTGAGCTGCTCTGGGTTCAACCTGTTTTACATAATATTGCTCTGTTGCATAAGGTCAAGGAAATGTGATTGTTACAACATGCAACATGGTGCTGGCATTTGTTAATTTTTTTAATAGTTATTTTAATCTCTAAAAAGGCAAAGGAGATTTTTGTCCCTTCGTCGTACTAATGGAATTTTCTCTACAAAAGCATCCTTGATGCAAAAGATCTGTACTCACACCCTAGTCATGATGTGAAGCATCATCATTACAATAAAACCAAATCAGCTGATTTTAGATGATGTCATGCTGCAACTACATGGTTTGACCTGCAGACCTTGCCACACATTATCCATCCATCCATCCGCTTATCCGAGGTAAAGGCGCGGTAATGGAAAATAAAGAATTTGTATTGCTTATTTGACTGTAATATCCTTTGCAGAGACACAGACTGAATAAATACCCTAACCATTCATGTGGTATGCTTTCAATGTGTGAAAGCTCTACTGAATTCAATAATGAGACTGATTCAAGGTATTTCTTTGTTGTCCCCAGCTTTGCCTTTTCTGTTGCCTTGGCAACCATCACTGTTCTCATCCAGCGTATCTTACGAAAGATCAGTTATTTCAGTGCTTCTCAATTATTTTCTGTTATACCCCCTGTTTCTGTTATGAAATGTAACATTTCATTGATGGGTGGTGTAATATCGACTAAAAGCACTGGAAACCCAATGTACCATGGGGGACAACTCCCACAGAATAATAATACAATTTTACTGCAGGAAAGGTTGATAAAGAACCAACTAATTCTTAAAACATTCTATTTAATTTTAATGTATTTTTTCTATTTAGTAAAAGACTTTGGATATTTTCTCTGGCAGTTCACTCAGCAATCATTTATGTGAATGACATTTCAGTTTGATGCACTAACTGAGAGGCTCTCATTAGGGTTGTGCAAAAACTGATACTCAGCATGAAAACTCAAGATTAGTTTCTTTAAAGTGTTAGGAATGAAATTTAATCATAAGAAGCTTTTGTCTGACGTGTTCTCTTATTTTGATGAGGAGTAAAGCAAATTTACCCATGTTTAGTGAAAGTGCTGTAGTGCTGTACAGTCCAAATTGCAGTCCATTTAGATGACCCTTTCTGAACGGTACAACTGTGATTAAGTGAATGTGATGAGTGAATGTCACTATAATAAGATTTTTTTCATTGCACTCATAAGTACCCAGCAACTTCAAAGGGTCAGACATGATTCTGTGCTGTTCATAAAGGCTTATCTAAAGAATAAAGACCAAAATTACTGGGTGGTTAGAAGAAATCTTTTTCATTAGACTTTGCATCTCGCTTAAGTTATCTATTGATTTTTTTCTCACCTTGGCTGAGACAAAAACAGATCATAAAACAGATACAGATAATGTAACATCTAACATGTTATCTCAAAACCAAGGAGCCCAGATTGCTCAGTTGAGCACTGTTATTCTTCCTTGAGCCAGTGAAGCAGATTTCTACAAGATTCATAGAGTCACCCACCTGACTCTGATATTTCATCCTGTACTGCAAATGGAGTAATGACCTAAGAGCCTGTTAATGTCTCACAACGTAATCCTGATATGTTCTATTGGTCAAATGAGGGAAAGCTGAATGGCTTTTTTATTTTGATGTTTAGGACTTGCATATGATATATTTAAAGCTGGGAAAAAGAGAGCAAGATACGTTGATTCCATGTTATTTTTCATTGCATCCTGGTCCTGATACTGGATAATTTGACTGTTTGGTGTCTGTTAAGTCAATGCAGGCTTTGCATACAAGTGGCAAAATAATATAATTAATTCATTGTCAGCAAGCACATAAGCTGTATTCAGCCATCTTTCTGACTACCCTAATGGAGACAACTCCTGTATTAAATCAGTTGAATTTTACCCAATTTTACAAATGTAGTAAACCTATTTTGGCAAGATCACTTTCAAAATAATGAATATCAGTTGGTTTACAGTTTTTATTTCTGCTGCCCGCCTGACAGAAAAAAAGTAAATGTATGTAACATTAGTGTAAAATTTGCGCAGTGTTTGCTCACGTGAACAGTTATTAGCGGCCACTTCCGGTAGCCGGCCCATACAGTCCAGTCGCTGGGAGGAAAACATGGCCGCCGTCAGGTACGACGAACACGGTCACAGAGTTAGCGTCGCTAGCCAGGACTGTAAATGGCTCCCAAATTTCAGGTAAATACCCTCATATTATTGTTATGTGTTCTTAAGTGACTTCATAAAGCATAGCTTTTATTTTTGTTTTCTTTTTTACATTTCCAAACATTTTCTAATGCTAACTGCACCTTCCACGAAACATCCGGCTGTTAGTTATTTCGAGTTGTTTGTTGTTATTGTTTTTGTTTTTGTTTTTTTTTTTTTAAATGAATGGATTAAAATTAAGAAGTATATTTAGATGAAAGGACGTCGATATTTTGGAATTGTATTTGAGCATATCATGAGTTGTCGTTGGACTTAAAGCTAGCTTAATCACTGGTGTCTCAATACAGACATACGTGAATGTAGTGCCAATGTTCAATCAACATTGTTAACAATATTAAACTGCTGAGCTTTTTCTCCATAACTTCAATATTTTCTTCTTTCGTTAAGTGCAAAAAAATAATGCGTCAGGGCTCTAAGCCATGGAATCATTTTAAACAGCCACGGTATGAATCAGCAGCTGTAATGCATGTGGGTTTTATCTATAGATGGTAAAACCTGAACTACAAGTTAATTGTAAAAAAAAAAAAAAAAACTGAAATAGTAAATTTGCTAATGTTTTATATGTGGCTAAAAGGCATAATTTCTTCATGTATTCATATTCTGTGAATGTATTGGTGAAAGTAGGCTTCAGACAATTGAAATGTGTAAATAACTGGCCAGTATATAGCCAGTTTTTTTTTTTTTTTTTTTTGCAGTGAAAGCATATGCAATGTCATCATCAAACATGAATTGTTGTTGGGGGCAGATTCGCTATCAATAGAAAGAGAAGGCTACAACTTTAATGAATCCCCCCTGCCCCTCTTTCTGGTTTTGAAATCTACTTGGTAAACTAAATTCTAAACTAGATTCAGCTGCTATTCTATCTTGCTATCTCTGTTTGCAAATGTTGCTTTTTCTGTACAAGCACTGCACTAAATGTCATATTCATTCATCTGTAGTAGTTTTGTAATTCCAGGCAGTTGACAGTACCCTCGGAAAATCAGCACATAGAGAGTATGAACATCATTGTTGAAATTATTTAATTTATTGAAAATAACCAAATTGTTATTATTTTAGTTAAGCATCTTTTGTATAGTCATTTCATATACATGAATACTATAGAGCTACTGAATGAACATAAGTCCTCAGTGACTAATCATTTCTTTTTTTTTTTTAACCCAGATTGCATCACAGTGGCCTGTGGACTGAGGCTGTCACAGATCATGCTTTACCTCTCTATTACACCGTGGAAAACTGCAGCGCATTCCACAGTATGGAGTCAAGAGCCATTTTTGGCATTGAAAGTGACAGAGCATCTCTTCAGGGTAAAGGCTGTCGCACGCACACACACACCAAAAACACAAAATGTGTAACATTTCAAACACATGACAATGTATGCACAAATTATGTGGTCATAAGACCAAAGCAGGCATCTTGATCTGAGATTATGCATCCTAATTATGCCTTTTGGTGGCCAGTGAAAAGATGAGCAACCCAAGAATATCAGCCAGAGTCCAAAACCGATTCACAATGAAAGCCATGTACTTACCAATTATCACCAGGTACAACCCAGCCCAGAAATCAATAGTAGGTGATAGTTTGGACATGTATCTATCATCCATTTTTGTCCAGTCAATGGTAAAAACAGGCAGAAAAAATTATTTTATAAACACCTTTAACATGTGCTGAAGTCCAGTCCCAGAACTACCTGTGTTACAGTTTTAAAAGACTTGGCATATCGTGTCCAATTGTCTCTGTCAGCCCTGATATTCTCTGTGTGTCGCGCAGCATCTAACACATCAGGTGTTGGCTGGCATGAAAACCAGACACACGGACAATTTAACAGTATGTAGTGGAACAAATGATTGAGTGCCTCCACTCCACACACAAATCACACTAACATGCGCACAGTTGCAACCATCAACACCCAGACTCCCCCCAACACATACACCCTGCTAATGCAGATTATAATTACTGACAATCACTTAAAAACATTACACTTATGTGCACGCACATGCGCACACAGCTTTTCATCACTTACATTAAGGCTTCAAACTAAATTAAGAAGAGACCAAAGCTTTTTTCCTATTATGTTTTAAATTCAAGATTGAATTGAAGATAGAATGGGATTAATGACTTAGTCATGAGGATTTAAGGTGCAAACCAGGCCACTGGCTGACCATGAATACAATGTTTATATATGTGTGTACATATATTCTCCTATGTGTGTGTGGGCACATCTTTTCAAAGGGGATTGATAATGTTTAGTTTGCTTTTAAAAGAACCAGAGGGACTAATTCTTGAAAACACCAACCTATATGTGCATTACACTGTATTTAAAATATAAAGGGGTGGTATACAAACAACAAAACATCAAATAAACTATATGTTGGGTAATAAACGTCCTTTTTTTCTGACCAGGCTGTCAGTTCATTGCTGTCATACTTTTATGTGTTTTTCAATTGCTTTAGTTTGCTATGAATTCACTCTATGCCGCTTTGGCTTTCCATAATTTACATACATAGAAATTCCCTTCCTATTTCCTTAATTTTTCTACTAACTCCAGGGACACCTGAACCCTTGACCCTCCCTAATATTACAGCAGCATGTCTTTACCTTTCACTTACTTCACATTTTTTTGTGTCCTTTGCACCTCTTTATGTGTGAAAAATAAATGTGTGAAGTGGAAACATCAGGGCTCAAGGTGTGACTGCTGTGAGCAAGCACAATCATCATATAGCTCTATGTTGTTGAATGTTGTAAATGAACTCAAGAGATATACTCATCTATGCATTAGTACAAGATTGAAAAGGGAGATAAGGCATTGAAGCTGCACAAAATACACAATTTGAGGCTATCTCTAACTAGAGGCTTTACTAACAAGGACCGTTTAAAGCAGAATCTTAAATGCAGAGATGCTGTCACACTCCCAATCATATCACTTGGCAGAGAAGAGGGCAGACTCAAGAGACCATCTCTGATGGTTAAGAATCTGTAACAGTAACACTGGTTGCGTAGCTTCAAAGTAGCATCTAATACTTTGCTGCCATTTGGACCTAGTTATTGCTTAAACAATCCTTTTACACTGATCCAGTGTGGGAAACAAAATGAATAAACAATACAGATAATGAGCACATTGAGATGAATCAAATCAGATTTATTTATATAGCACCAAATCATAACATAGTTATGTCAAGGCACTTTACATATAGAGCAGGTCTAGACCGAGCTTGTTCTAAAATTATGTAAAGAGACCCTAAGATGTTGATGATGATATACATCATCAAATATGATTACATTTTAAGTGCTTCAATTGGTAGTCTGTCAATGTATTTTTTCTCAAATAAAGTCTCAGGTTTGGAAATGTCTATCCCATAATTTATAAGATAATGAAGAAATCTCTAGGGGCACTAAGTATCTTCAACTTTATATCTTATTGCTTTTCCACTCTGTAATTAGGACTTCAGTAAGTTCAGGTATAATGATGAATATTTATTTACCCAGGAAAAAATCACATTTGATAGATGGGTCTCGACCTAAGCATTTCAGACTCCCAGAGAACTAACAGGAAAAGGTACTGATGTAGTTGAAGTCCAACCTCTCTTGGTTTCAGGACTTCCAAGTATTTGGAAAAACCTTTTCTTGTGGAGCAAGGAGGAGGTCAGGCTAGGGAGTAATCAGGTTGTAATCAGAGAAGTCTAAATAGTTCCTACATTTGGCTCCAACATGCTCAAGCTACAGGTAATATTGAGTACAGATAAATTGATCAAGGTACACATAAAAGCAATTACACTGACCTGACAATGTCTGTAAATGGGCTCAAGATACCTCTGGTGGCTTTGAAGTAGTGTCTTAAATGTTAACAGCGATTTTATTTCTTCTTCTTTTTTTTTTGGCAGGGGAGGGCACCACTCAGCAGTCTCAAAAGAACAACACATGAGGTGAGATATTCTGTTCTTATTTACAAGAGGCCTTTGAGTTCCTCTGATAGACATTGTAATGATATATTTATCCACTTTTTCAAAATGGATTTGCCAAGTTAAAAGGAATATAATATCAAATAGAAAAAGCCATTATTTTTAGGCTTCTCAGGTGACCATGAAAAGAGAAAAAAATAAAGAAGGTGACAGGTAAAGCAGTCACATCTCTCCTTACAAGCATTTTTCATGAATGATACACATAAGAAATTGCTCTTTTTTTGCAGTGCCTCAATATGTACAATGTTGCCCAATGGCATTTGCACATTTTTGGAGAAGCAAAGATCATGGGTTTAAATGAATACACATTTTAATAATGAAGCATTTTCTTGTGGTCCTAATACAATGTGTTCTTTGCTGTCTGCTGTGAGAAAATCATTGTAAGAATACAAAATCAAAAGAATCCTTCAGAACGATAATTTTTTTTATTCAGTGATCTGTCTTCTCAAAGAGAAATATTTGTTGCCCTAGTGTGTCAGGGAAAATGCTGTTTACATACATATATCTACATTTTGCAGACTGCATGTGATGAAGTGTAAAATTAGATATTATTTTTGAGACATAAAACATCTGTTTTCTAGCAGCTTTGTTATGTGATTTAATATTTATGTCATACAAATTAAAATGACCTATAATGTGTCAAGTTTGGTCTGTTAAGAGTTAAAGCTATTTTCAACAGTTGCAATTGACCAAAATTTTTTCTTTGGATCAACTAGAGCAGAAATAATTCCAAAACACTTACATTTTAGTTAATGTTAGTCATGAGATGTTGAGATGTTTTGTTCTGTCACTCGAGGTTAAGGGCAAGTTAATATTCAAATATTCACATAAACTTGAAACTCTTAAGATTTTTGGCAGTGCAGCTTAAAATTCTATAGATTATCTTTCTAATATTGCTGTTTATTTTTATGTCAATTGCTAAATTGTTTCAGCTCTGAACTTAATTGCAGAGCATGGTGGAAAAAAGATGGATTAATAGACATTGAAAATGTGCAAGTCAAATATCACCACTAGAGAGCAGGGTTTCTCACCTCATTTATTCCTTTCATTCACAGAAACATAATCTTTGGCAATTTTAGTTTATGGTTTGTAGGCTGTAGATTGTATGCAATTAAGAATTCAATTTGTGGTATATTCCAGTCTGCTCTTTAGCTCAATTTTATTAATCTGACATAAAGATAAATATTGGTAATTATATGCAGAGATACTGAAAGTTTTTAATTTTTAAACTTGGAAGATGTTCATGACTGTGCCTCACATTTGGTACAGTTTCATTAGTCAGCAGATATATATATTCTTGTGTCTGAATAATAGATTTTAATTACTTCATAAATAATTATGATCACCATAACATCTGTAAGAACTAATGTGTGATTTCTCTCACTCTATCACCAGTGTTGGACTTGTGTCAGGCCAATCTCACAATCTATGAGATAAACCACAACAACCCTGTTTCCAATGTTATTTGTTGAAATGTATTGGTATCAGCATTCTGTGACCACTGATGTAGGTAAAGTTTCAATATTTATTTTTCATATAAATAGTCATGCTCATTCTGCTTAAAAATGTCTGAATGCTCAGGAGAGAGTTGATAAATTTAGTTTCCATGCGAGCAGAGTAAAAACAACTTTGACAGCAGCGATGTTTTAACAGGGCAAGTGAAGTTTGGCACCACCAAAAGCACTTTCCTGTAGTTTTCTTTCAGAGGGATGCAGGCAGCTCAGCTTAATCAAGGCTGCTGCACACAAAGGGGGTATTTGTTTAATAATTTTGGCAAAGACAGAGGTATGCATAGACAACTTGGACTCACAGCCTCCGCTTGTGTGGTGTGAGCGCACCGTACGTGTGTGTGTGTTCTGTCAATGCCTCTGCTGTCTCTGTTTGCCTGCAGCTGCCTTTATCAGCCAGATTTGTTCTCAATTTTTATTTTGTAACAATTAAATGAATTGGACCATCAGTCCGCAGTCCGTCTGTTGGACTATACTTGGGCACAATTCTCTTCAGCCATCATGCTCATAGTTGAATGCTGTGGATAAATAAAAAAAATCACCTGATGGTGGTGCTAGAAGAAAAGTTGGAGAATTACCAAATTGAGCACAGTTTTCTGGCTATCCATCTTGAAATTGTTGTGGCATTTCACTAGAAACTACAAATGTCAGCATCACAGTGGTATTAGGGGAGAAGTATGTATTTGCTGATTTGTCATCAGGGAAAAGAAGGTTAAAAACCTGTGCCAGCCCATCTTGTAGATTTTGTTGTGTTTCATAGGATAAATGAAAACTCTATCAGTAATCTTTAAGGCTTTATCCTTTGAAGACCAGGAATGTGTAAAATGTCATGGTAATCTATCCAGTTATGATATTTTACAGCGAAAAAACTAAATCTTTATCAAAGTCAGTAGGCTCGAGTGCCATGAATCTCTGCGCAAATGATTTCATAATGATAATCCATCAAATTGTAGTTGAGATATATAAGTCTGGATCAAGTTGGTGGACCAAACAACTGATCAGGATAGTGATATTCCTATCTCTTTAGCCATGTTTCTACCAGTGCTAAAAACAGCATAGGAGTCAAAAGAAATAAGAATGTGTGTTTCTTGTTACAGCCAGTTTTATGGGCCTAGTTTGCTGGGTAGTTTATACAAAGTAGCAGCTGTATTGCAATTGTCAAAGAAATCCATTAAGCCATTGATGCCAGATCTTATTTCACTCGCTCCGGATGGCTGTTTGATCAAGTGATGGGAGAGGCAACACTTAAGAGGTACAGTATCTGCCCAGCAGCCATTCGTTTTGAAGCTGTTATTTATGTAATCTGCAGCACAGTCACCCACAAAGGTCTCCCTCTAACCTGTCAGACACAACTTGAAAAGTGTGGTGCCATAATGACCTGAAGCATAAAATATTTACTGACTACCTGAGGCCCTGACAGCACACTGTCAGCACAGTGTCCACTTAAACTGCATGCTGCCAGCCTTTGAACAAAAAAGAAAGCATGTGGGGAACCTGATACCTGTTGACACAGTGTTTAAATGATAGTATTCCACAAACATGGAGGCAGTGGGCCTCCTCTAGGGACTTGTATGAGCCCACAGTTCTGTGTACAATTTAAATAGCTTGTAGATCATTAGAAGGATCAAATGGACAAGAGATAAAACCACAAAGAGGTGCTCTGCTCCGTGTGAAAACATTAAGGTGCTCATTATGATTACTTATGACCTGTTGACTCAGTAAAATTGCTGTGAAATTGACCATGCTGTTGAGGAATGCTGTGCCCAGACAGACAGTAATTGCATTTCCTGTTAGTCCCTGACTTCTTCTCTCTCCCTTTTCCCTTCGTGTATGTGTGTGTGTGCGCGCGCCGGGCATCTGTGTGTGAACACCTATTTCAACTACCCTTGATCGTAGAGTTTAGACTGAACTGACTGCAAGAGAGACAGTCAAAAGAAATGAAGCTATACTCTACACATTATACTCAAATAACATTGGAAGTGAAAACCTCAGGAGAATGTTTTTCATTAGGATTTTATCATCATGAAAACAGCTTTTCTCAGACCTCACAATTTGGCCTAGCCCTATTAGGTTTAACTCAGCTTAACAGGATTTTTTGATGCCATTGATTGTCAGGAGAACATTCACCTCAAAAACGTGATTTGAAAGCACAGTATATTAGTGAATGTGCACGTATGGCACATATAAAGAGCTCCTGCTGATGGGAAACACAACTCCCCAAAACGGTTGACTGCATCCAGGCCTCCTAATGGTGCTGAGCTGAGAGAACAAGCTCACTCCTCCATGTCCTGTTCGATAAAACCAGGGTTTGGACCTATGCCATCATTCTGGGCTTGGCAGGATGCAATGACTCGTTGAGGTTTGAAACCCCATTAAAAATTGTCACTTTATTTTAAGCAGCTGCTACACTTGTGAGTCCCACATCCTTCTGGAAAACCAATCAGAACCCCAGAGCTGGCTGGGGACTAGTCAAACAGCATTTATACTGTGATTGTCTGAGTTGTTAAAGTTTGTTTCCCCTAGATGACTTCAGGGTAATTATGGCTTTTAATTTTCTTGTCAGCTGAATTTAGGGCGTCTGTCCCGCCTGTTGTGTCTTGAGATGCCCGGAAGATAATTTATGAAACTTTCCCTGCATACCTGATTTAACCAGGCTGAATGTGTGGGGGCCAATTCAAGATCCCAGCTAGATTTAGTGAATTTGCTACAGCTATACAAATTCTCAAGATTGGCTTTGTACAAGCCTCTTTTGTCAGTTTGTTACTGCATTTGATTACTCGCTGAAAGCTACTCATCACTGTTTCCACCTAATTAGACTGCCAACAGTGGACACCTTTCCACATTGATCAACATCAACAGCAAAGAGGCCGAAACAGAACAAAGCAGGGGATCAACCAACAAACCTCATGTGTCTGAGCCGTGTCTGAGAAATGAAAGAGTTTAAGGACATAACTTATCATCAATGCAAGACCTAGTAATACAGCTAATAATACTGATTGGTATTGTCCTGTTGCAGAATCGTGCACTTGTATCAGATCAATCCCACAATCTTTTATTTATTCATATTGAGTGGCAATCCTATTGAGCAGACAACTTTTAGTAGAGACGAGTAGAAATATACATATGGCGGCCATGGAGAGTTGTTGCTGTCTCCAGTTACCATATTGAACACACATCAATGAAAGCACTTTAGCTACGTAAGAACCCATTATTTTCATTATTACAACTGTAATTCAATCTAAAGGGCTTAAAGAAAGTGCAGTCAAACAGGAGGTAGACAGAACTATCTAGACAAGTCTGGAATTACAGTTTTCCTTAAGATGTTTAGTCCCTGTGTTTTAAGATGTATTATCATTGGAAGAAGGTGCAAGAAGTTTTGTAAGTTATTACTCAAAAGCAAGCACAAACATGTAACCGACATCGATTAATCAGTCTCACTGGAATGACTTTGTTTTCATTTAAAATCCCACTTCCAAAAAAGTTGAGACGCTGTATAAAATGAAAATAAAAACAAGATACATTGATTTGCAAATCTCAAAAACTAATGTTATATTTCTAGTAGAACATAAACAACATATCAGATGTTAGAGAGACATTTTACCATTTCATGGAAAATATTGGCTTACTTCTCACCAGGGTGACATTTACCATTGTGTTGCATCCCCTCTTTAACAACTGTCTGTAAACGTCTGGAATGTTTCATTCATTCTTGTCTGATGCAAGATTGTAGCTGCCCAACAGTCCTGGGCCTTTGCTGCCAGATTTTTCCTTTCATGATGCACCAAATGTTTTCTGTTGGTGAAAAGTCTGGACTTCAGACAGGCCTGTTCAGCACCCAGACGCTTCTCCTGCAAAGTCATGTTGTTGTGATGTTGTTGTCATTATGTGGTTTAGCATTGTTTTGCTGAAATACGCAAGGCCTTCCCTGACAGAAATGTTGTCTAGATGGGTGCACATGTTGCTCTAACCTCTATGTAATTAATGGGGCCTTTCCAAATGTGTAAGCTGCCCACACCATATGCACTAATGCAAGGCTTTTGAACTCTGCTGATAACAAGCTGGATGGTCCTGCTCCTCTTCAGTCCACAGGACACAGCGTCCATGGTTTCCAAAAAGAATTTCAAATTTTGATTAATCTGACCAAAGAACATTTCTCCATTTTCCCCCAGACCATTTTAAATGAGCTTTGGCCCATAGAAGCTGTGCTCATACGGCTTCTTCTTTGCATGATACAGCATTAACTTGCATTTGTGGATTGCATGTCCAACTGTGTTCACAGACAGTGATTTCTGGTAGTGTTCCTGAGCCCATTCAGTGATGTCCAGTAGAGGATCATGCCTGTTTTTAATGCTCCTCAGGACCTGAATATCACAAGCATTCAGTTTTGACCTTTATCCTTGTCCGTTGTGTACAGAGATTCCTCCCGATTCTCTGAATCTTTTAATAATTTTACACACTGTAGATGGTGGGATCTTCAAAGTCATTGCAATTTTATATTGAAGAACATTTTTCTGAAATTCTTCCACAATTTTTAGGCACAGTGTGCCAGATAGGTGAACCTATGACATCTGAAAGGCTCTAACTGTTACCATTTAACCAATTAACCCAGTTGTTTTTGATTTGTACCAATTACTTTTCCAGGCTTTTGTTGCCTCTGTTCCAACTTCTTCAAAATGTGTTGCTGCCATCAAATTCAAAATTAGCTGTTTTCCATGAAATTTCAGCATCTGATATATTTTTTATGTTCTATTCAAAATAAAATATAATTTTGAATAGAACATAAAATCTCCTAATATTAGGAGATTTGCAAACCATTGCATTCAGTTTGTTTTGCATTTTACACATCGTCCCAACTTTTTTTTAAAAAATTGGGGTTGTACTTGTAGTGATAAACTAATTTGAATATTATAATATTAAGAATATTCTCAGGGACAAATGTTTTAAAAAATTGCTTAAACCGAAACACTGAGATGAAAGACACTAAAAAGGCTCCATAGAGCTGAGAGGAACTGGGAAAGCGGGAGTAATTCTCTTTCATTTTGTCACTACAAGGTTCCTATTTGACAGAATGCAGAGAAATTTAAGCAATGATAATTATTCAAATTATTACATTAAAAACAATTACCATTAAAGACACAGTTGAAAAACGTCTTGCAGTACTGCAAATATTAGCTAGCAATGGGTTCACTGGCAGTTCTGTCTCTGTCTGGTTCTCTTGCACAGCCATGCAAATGGATACACAAAGACACACAAACAGGCACACACTCACATATATGTGGAACGGTTTTGTCTCACTTGCTGGACATCAAGCTGGCAATTTAGTCCTTATAGCATGCAGATGGTTGGTGTCACTCCAATGTAAACCTCCGCTCTGCCAGACAGAGAGCACACTACCTGCCAGCAGCCTCCAGTCTATCATGGTCTAGTAGCGTCCACCAACCCAGTGCTTCATAGTGGGCGTCTGCCTAGCAAATCCATACACACAGTCTAGTTCCTGTTGTGCTTCTGTCCTCAGACGACTAGAGATGAGTATAAACAATCCCAGAAACCCAGCTGTTTATTGTTACAGGTACAGGGGGTGAAAACGCGACTGTTTATTTTATATCCAGTTCTGAAGTGTGCCTGGAGACACACTGAACAGGATGAATAACACATTTAGGCGGAAAGAAAAGACAAAAAGCAAAATAATCAACACTGGAGCAGAAAGATGGAGGGGGTGTGCAGAGGAATTTTGGCAGAATTTTGCAACAGCAGCACAAAATTGCATGGACCAAAAAGTTAGGAGAAACGTCCTCTCATTGCTTTATAAAAAAATATTTAAGAACTGAAAGAAATGGGGAGAAAGAGAGGTGAAATGGCTTTGTTTTTGTCTATTAAAGTTAAAATGTTTAGCTAGGCTGAGTGCCAGCATAGAGGACTGCTGTAGTTCCCCTTTTCTGGTAAATGAATATGAAGCAGAGGTCAGCTAAGTCTGCTGAAATCAAATCCAGTGTCTCCCACCCGCAACAACAATGTGGCAGAATGGCCCAAGGGCAATGACATGATTATGTTGTTGTGTTCTGGGCAAAATCTAAAGAGAAGCTCGAGCCCTGCCCTTGCTGTCTCTCTGGATTACAGAGACATGCAAGGCCTGCCTAAGCAAAATCCAGGTGCCTTATCCTATCGCCTTGTGTGGCACAGAAACAGTTGATTGAGCAGAACTTTAGCTAACATTTGTCTGGTTTGCCCACTGAGGTCATATCCTCTCACGTTTGAGACCTGTCCAACATCTCTGTCAAACAGTCGAACAGTTTTCATAACTGATGACAAGAGGAGATACAAGATGATCAGGACATTTTAAATGATACTTCTCTTGTATAATGAAAAATCCTTTCTAGATTTTTTTTTTTTATAGGTGAAACCTAACTCTGGACTGGAGGGTCTTTTGCAAACAGGAGATGTACAGTGATGGAGCCTACATAGTACAGTAGATGTAAAACTCTTAAACTGTTACAAGACCCTTCTTAATCAGAATGAGCCATGGTTTTCAGATGGTATTTAGATATGTAATGCTAACAAATGAGGCTTTGCTATTATAGTAAGAGACTCTTAATGTTATTTCAGCAGCCAAGTCGTCCTTTTTTAAGTGGTTAGAGGAGCTTAGACAGTTTCCTGAGTAAGCATGACTAAGCATGTTTCAGTATGCACATTCTCTTCTTAGCGTGTAATAGCAATATTATTGCCATGAAATATTAGTAGGCCTTAAATTTAGCATTTGACGTGGCAGCAGTGTCTAACTTGAATACATTACACGACCTCTGCTGCATTTCAATATCAGTCTCATTTGTCTTTATGTCTTGATATTCCTAAGAACTGCAGACAATGCTTGACCTTTGTGATCATCTTGACAAACATTTAGATAATATCCAAAAGCGGCTTTACACACCATCCATATACTGGGCACTTTTAACCATTTTTGTACATTTAATTGAAACTAAGTGTTTTGGTCCCGTTTTATTCATGTTTTCCATCCACCTCACACACCTCTTAGCTGTATGTATATCAAGGAATGCATTTTTTCAGTCACGCCCCTGTGCTTCTGACAAGTTGCAACTGCATGAGAGGACAGTTTGTCCTGCAGAGCTATGCAGGCTGCAGGGGCCCATGTTTGTCTTGGATGCCAATGAATAACATTGTATGGAGAGAGGAAATTAAAAATGCAGGGTTGTAATTTACTGAAGAGTGGAACTGATTTAAAAGTTGTTGTTTTTTTTTTTATTCTCACCGCTTTGCTTGAAGTTTTCCAAATATGCCATAGCTGAGTGTGAACTGAGCTTTGTTGTACTGGCAATAACAAGTAAGTCAAAGCTCCCAGCTCTCTCAACCTTACCCCCTCTTCCCATTACTTCTTGGCAAAGACAGCACCAATGCTAAGGTAAGCCTTCATGAAATCCAAATGCTGAACATGCCTAGCTGATTTCACATCTTAAGTAAAATGTAGCATAATACTATCATGAGAAAAGTTGAGAAATTTCCCCCTAGAGTTAGCCTGTGTGTGTACTAACTAGCTTAGCATGGTGATGACTGATACCATGAACAGCATTCTCTGGTTATTGGTCTCATATAGGGCTTGTGGTCACTTTCAATGGTTCGCCAGTGTGACACAGGTAACACCAGATTAATGGTGTAATGAATCAGACTTTACGAGGCAATCAAGGCTCCATGAAAATGCAAAACACGTGCCTTTTTGTCACTTTATTTAAGCACTATGCGTGTGGTGTTTCTTCTATGCTATCTGTGTGTTGATGTCATACCTAACCCTCAGACTCCCTAATGACAATAAAAAAAATAGGTATTGGGAAGGAGTAACTCACTCTGGCTAGCTCCTGCATTAAGGGAAATTGCACTTGTTTTTTTTTTTTTTTTTTTTACGGCTTTCTCCCTTTATAAACCTCAAATTTGCTGCTGTGTAACCCAACCACTTCCTCCCTTCCTGTGAGATCAGGCAGCCAGGCAGGGT
Organism: Echeneis naucrates; assembly: GCF_900963305.1. Taxonomy (NCBI): domain Eukaryota; kingdom Metazoa; phylum Chordata; class Actinopteri; order Carangiformes; family Echeneidae; genus Echeneis; species Echeneis naucrates. Next base: position 12,799,886 of record NC_042534.1, read on the forward strand.
GAAGCCAAGCAGGACAGGGGCTGCTGTGGCTTGCAAACAGCTGGCACGATACTCACCATACCTTTGGCACCTGTGGGTGGGCGTCAACACTACTGGCTAAACAAACAAGACCATCACCCAGCTCTTACCAAAGTCATGTACATAGAATGGACTGACAGCACTGCCTGCGGTAGGGGAGGCCAGGTGTCAAGACACTTATGTCCTCTCATAGCAGTCTCAGGACAAAACAACATATTGTGAGCCCTCATTTTGTTGTAATTGTGTTACTTTGGGTGCACTGCATGTGCAATGTGGCAATTTCTTTATAGATTTCAACCTTGCTTTTCTCCTGCAGATGGCGATGTTGTCCTGATTTGCGATCACACTCTGTTAAAGCCTAAGTCACTATGCGTGAGGCCTTTTTCCTAATTGGTGACTTTTAACAAGTCTATGCAAATATTTCTGCCCGTCTCCATCTTCAATTCCTCCCTGGCCTTAAGCGTGACAGCAAAGAACTTTGTCACATGATTTTGTAAGTAAAGTGTCGGAAGGTGACAGGCTGGGGAGTGTCAGGCTGAGGTGTGGCCAGCTTTCATAGCCCATATGTGCACGTGGGCTTCTGGCATAACTTCAACTTCCAGGACAGAGGGAAACTAGATGGATGAAGTGGCAACTGATCTGTTGGTCTAAAACAAACACAAAATGGAGATTTGCCTCTGTGATGGTCACATGGAAAATGTTAGGCCTGCAGGGGCGCACACGATTACCACCAGCGGAATTTTCCTAAAACAAGACGAGAAAGTTGAAGTTTCGATAGGCCAAAATAAAATGAGCAAGGAGTAAAGGGTCCCTCTAGAGAGGAGTGAACATTTCCACAGGTTTACTATGCTTATGTGCAGCTGACAGGGCCTTATACTGTGGAAAGGATGGAGAAGTAGGACATGTAGCTGAGCGAAGTTTCTCTTCCTATGATATCCCCACAGGCTGGCTTTCTTACTATCTTTCCATCTCTTACTCCCTCTGTGTCTTCCTTCTCAGTCCCCTTTTTGTCTCCTCCTCTCCCTCTGTTCACACACTCTAGATGTGCTGATGTGTGTCCAGGAAAAGGAGGCATTAGCAAGCCTAGAGGGCAAGCTTGGGAACTAGCCAGATTTCCCACTTTACTACCCCCCATCCCCTCCGCTACTTCACCCATGATGACACAGCTTTTTCTTTTCCTAGATGGGAGCCTAGAACAATAGTGGACAAAACTGAATCAGAGACATTTTTGCTTGAGCAATACCTTTCAGAGAAATAGCTTTAAAAACATGCACACATACAGTGTAGCTTGCACAAATAAACAGGTCACATAGATTTGTTTTTTTGCTCTTTTTTTTTTTTTATATATGTAATTTACATTGACTGATCACACTTACATTGACTGACTGTAGGAAAACTCCAGCTTTCATACCATGGTCTTAATGGAGCCTATGTCACCATCTCCTCATCTCCATCAGCACACAGACGTTTAGTCTTCAGCTCTCAGCCCTACCTCAGCCTCCAGGATGACAGGCCCACTTGGGACTTTTGTATATGATAAACTATGTGATACGTAACCCCCATGACCTCCCCTCCACCTTTTCCTCTCTCCCCTGCCTCTTTACATCCACGTTTTTCTTTCCTTCTTAATAAATCCTCTTCTCAGATTTCTCACTCTGCCCTCTGGCGCGTCCCCCAGCCTCAGCCCCAGCTGCTGGCTCTCTGCCCACAGCTGAGGATGTGAGTGCCCAGCGATGCTGTGTGATCCCCGGGGTATGAGGAGCCAGTGAGGCAGGGGGGGGGGGGCTGCTGATGGTGGTCAGAGTCTGAATGAGCTGAGCAGCCGCAGGAGAAACCACAGCGTGTGTTTGTGTGTCGTAGCGTGTGCGTTGGTGTGAACCCCTGTCCCATGGGTCAACATACTGTGTCCTGCAGATCCAATAACGGCACAGCAGGCCTTGATACATGACCACACGCATATATACACTCAGACTGTGTGTTCATGTCTGTTCAACAGCTCATGGGCTCAAGACTGGGCTGTGCTGGTTCGCTGCTGTTGAAAGCATTATGTGTTCAGCCAGTCCAAAGAGTGAGCCATTAGTTAGAAGCAGCTATCATAAAGAGATTCCCTTGTCTAATAATGAGGTTGGTTAAGTCAGGCCAAACAGAGCCACTACTGCACACTGTGGTAATGTTTGACCGCTAAGATGAGCACTTGAGTGGCAAGTGTGCAATTAAATTTAAAATCTTTATTTTAATGCATTGTACAATTGAGAATCAGTGTCTGACACTGCATTTTAATACTCAAACTATTGCAAAATATTATGTGATTGCTTCATCTTTCTTTTTTTACAGATATCCTTTAAAATCTTACTAAATACATTTGAATGCATTTAAAAATACATCGAGGCACATTAATTACCGAGGATGGAGGCATAGTAATAAATAGCTGGCAAGTGTTTTTTGAATGGATGTTACTTTTTAGAGATGGCATATTTTATCTGAAATTAAAGATTTCAGGCCCAGTAAGATCAGACAGTACTGATAGCTAGATTCTGCATGCTTTAAATTTAGCAAGAATGAATCCTAATATATACCAGGCTTTATATTCCATTCACTCTTTTCTGCAAGTCAACCATGTTTGCTGTACATATCTCATACTGAGGGAGATGATGATGAGAGGAAAAGTTGCTAACATCAGATTGTAGCTTTTTCCCCAAATGGTGTACAATTGTCTTAATGTACACAGGCATTTGGATAACAATTTGCTATACACTGCAAACATCAAGAAAATACATACAAGAGTCTATAAATGCTTAGATACAAACAATATAGGCAATAAAAGTTACTCACAGTATAAAGTAGAAGTGTTGTGTCTTGAATAACATTACTGGTAAAGGATCAATACAATATTTTACTTTGTCTGAATTGCTCTTGGAGCCTATGGGGAGGGCCTGTATTTTTTCATGCTAAGGCTTAAGGAAATTATCTGACATCCAGTCCTTGATAGTTGGTAGGCAGTCTTGGAATGTGGAAAGTTTACTGAGGTCATTTTAAAAGAAGAAAAGAAAATGAATTATTCATATTAACTATAAATGATCTACAAAGCAACGGAAATGTGTTTAAAAAGAATGATCAAGGTGCCAAGGAGGGGGGTGGACATGTAGAAAAGAATAGGGCCATGGTTTGAGCCTTGGAGTACACCATAGGCCAGCTCAGCCGATGAGACAAAATCAACAGTCTTTTAGGAAATGGTAATGTCAGGCAATATTTTCCAGAGGTTCTTTTCATGGAAAATGAAATGCTAAACATTGATTTGTTATAAAAGGTTTTATGCTTTTCTTTATTTGCCATTGCCAATGTTTTCAGGTGTTGGGCATCACTTAGGGTTTGACATTTGTCATGGACATTCTTACATTTTTTTTCTTAAAATTCAAATGTATCAATCATCAAAACCTTTGTTAATTTCAGTCTTAGACTAGGTCAACTATTTCTCTGTACAAAATCTCTAATTTTAACAATTAAATTGCATTTAATACTATCTTGATACAGAATAAATGCAAACTTTGAGGTTCCCTCGGTTTCTTGGTTGGGACTGGAGCTGGAATGGTTTGTGATAGTTTGACAGTAATTACTAAAGAGGCAAACACAGCCTCTTTTCCCCTGTGTCAATGCCCCTGATCTTAGTATGGTGGTGGAGGGGTAGCACCGGTCACGGTGAACCTGTCATTGTATTAATTCTGGGGCCTCAACTGGATTAAAACCGTTCGGCCTGCACCAAAAGAACACAGAAAGTGAGAAAAACTGGGACATAGAGAGTTTGTGCTTGTCATAATACAAGTGTTTGAAGTAGGCTGGATTAAAGTCTAACGCTTGCATGGCTTGTTCATGTATATGTAAAGTATGCGTGTATAGGTTGCTCCAGAATGTGGTGAACATCTCCCACTCCTTTTCACACACTCACACAATGTTTGTTTTCACAACTGCATTGCAGGACACCATCACCAAGCTTTCCCAGCTTCCAACTGTCAAACAAGATTGGAGTTGCCCTCTTCTCAGCACTGAACACTACCAAAAGACAGAACCCATAGCTTTGTTAGTGAAGCAAAAATGTCAAAGAAAGACACACTAGCACACACAGTCAAATGCTAACCTGAACTAAATTTTTGCCCTACTCCACTGCAGAAATAGAGACATGAAGCCATAACAAATGAAAGTCTTTAAAACAAAGAGTCCAGTATTTTGAGTACAAATATATCCAAGAAAGACTGTTTCCTTTCTTCATTGACCGTAAGAAAGACTCTAAAAATTGCTTTTTATGGTTTTGAGTTGCATAGAGAAATTGGACTTGGGTTCAAAGTCAACTCACTGAAGGTCTTCCCAGTACAACAAGAACCATGGAGCTTGCGAAATAGCATCTGGCCTGAGACAAGAAAACATAATAAGTGCTAGACTGGTTACTGGAGTGGAAATCTGTAGAAGAAGGAAGAGGTATATTGGAGAGTTTTATAATCTCATATAATCTCAGCAGGTTTCTTAGATTTACAGATTAAAGCCCCCTAAATGCTTCTCTAGTGTGGGAATTAATATAGAGCGTGTTTCTTTCCATTGATCTGGAAAGTGCATCATGTGCATGTGGCTGCCTCACCATCAAAAGTGCAGGGTCATAATTCAGGAGGAAGATTGTCCAAACTCAGGACAGGAACAGACATTTCAGAATGCAACATTTTAGATAGGAGATCGTCCTCTCTCCATGGCTGGCCAAAGATTACACCCCTTACACAGTACTTTCTGCATTACTTGGCATAATTTAAATTTGTATACTGTGACAGGTTTGAAAAATAGAAGTGGAAGACATCCCACTGTAGAGAGTTGACATATCACACATTGCCCCCAGCCAGCCATAAATGATGTCACATCCTATTACCCTTCTCTGGAAACAGATCTTTTTGTTCTGTGTGTGTGTGTGTGTGTGTTGGCTAGCCATGGTGCTAAGTCAGAGTCCAGACACCTGGAGAAGAGAGTGAAAAGGAGAGTTAAGGGAATAGTAGCCTCAACACAGAGAAAGGAGGGATAAAGGATGAGAAGTCTGTTAAAAGTTGTAGCTGTAAATCAGCTTGTCTCGACACTGAGAATTGCAGAGGATCAACGCAAATGATTTATGAAGTCTTTAAAGCCAAGGGAGGTGGCATTACACACAGCAAAGAGTTACAAATGAAGAGGTATTAACCTCTACCTGTGGCTGTCAGATTGATACAGTTTTCCCCTTGGTCGGAGCTGAGCAATGAGCTGTACGAGTTAACCCTCCCTGAAGGTTAGATCTTCTCTGTGGTCAATGCTGGAAATAGACCCATATGTACTTCTCTGTCATCACTTGGTTGGAAAGAGTAAACCTTCTATTCCTTTGAAAAGGACTGCTGGACATTTCACTTAACTCTTTTAAGTCAGTTTCCTGAGTATATTTTATCCATTTTGAAAATGAAAAATCTGGTGCAGAAACAGTCTGTGTGTTCTTAATGATGAAATGAGGTGACGGAGTAACACCAACAAAACTGAAAGTGATAAATTTGACAGCTATGCTGTGAAAACATATCAAACCGAAAATCCCCTTTCCAAACATTCCAAGCTCCTTTGAGCACCTTTGGGTTTATTTGTTTTTTTTTTATTCATTCTCATGCATTTTAATAGCTCCATTACCTATAAATATCCAAACATACACAGGGACGTATCCTTAACCAGCACCAAGAATAACAAGGCCAGGAAGGGTCAGATAGAGTGGCTGTGTGTTCATTATGATATGCGGCGTTCAATTGCCACATTAATTAAGCAGCTTGAGGCAGCAGTGGCAGGATGACGGACAGGCCTAGTCACTGGAGGCACGTCTGATACTCTGCCAAGTCCAAGCCCTGCTGTCCGGCTGCTGATTTATGGACGGAGCGAGAAGTCGGAAAACTATCCAGGAATCATATTTTTAGCAGGCAGTAGTGCTGTACACATGTGCAGGGGCTTAAGCCGGCCCCATGGGACACCATTCATCTCTCATCACTGCCATACTGATAACATCCTCCTCTATATAATGAGCACATCCCATCTAGCACATGCACTGAAGCACTCACAGGAACCTGATGGTCGTCAGCTTCCTACAAGAGGAATCACATAAATACACAGCTAGTGTTTAGATGACACTAGGTCTCTGGTATACTCTTTTTGCAATCCTTTTGCGAGTTTGTGATTTGCGGATGTTTGACAGGAAGTTATTCAGGAGTGTATAAAGCTCGGTTTCCTTCCTGCTCAGACAGCGCTCTAATTTGGCTGTGTTTTAACAGCTCTGCAGCTCTCTGTTTGCCCACCCCCCCCCACCTCCCAATATATTTTTTCCTTATGCCTCACTTCAATCCATTTAATCTCTCCTCCGACAAAGAAAAATGTGAGGCCATTTTCGTGCCAGCTGTCCCTTAATGTATTCTGGTCGTTAACTGCACATGTGAATAATGCTTTTCTGTACTCATTTGAATATCAGAACGGCTGATTATGAGGGTGGCATGCGTGAGCACAATCTTTCAGAGCAAATAAGCAAGGCCAGACAGATGAAAGGAGATTAGAGTTTATAGCCATGGGTCTGACAATGTATATCACACAGCCAAGACCAACAAGTTACTGAATGGATTAAGCATCAGCAAACACTATGCATAAGATGACATTGTGAAATAGAATAATTGGCCCTTTGATCAAATTCAACTGCTCCCTTTTTGTGTTCTAAAGCTTTTTTTTCCCTCTTAGCTTTATTCAATAGGATAACTTGAAGAGTGATGGGAATTGGTGGAGAGTGGTAGTATTGTAGTTTGAAACCTGCTTACTGACCAAAAATACTTGTGTTGTCACTGATGGTTTTTGATGGGCAATAGGTCAGAGAAGAGGAACTGTTGAATCACTAGTAAAGTGCATAGGTCTTACTCATGGATACACAACAGGCAGCCAATGGTGAAGCTAACAGAAAACAGTGGGAGAGTGGAGCTTGTAACAAAGATAGAAATAAAACCAGGGTTTAGGTGCAGTGTGCTACGAAGGTGCACCAAGATGTTCATCCTCAATATTTTGCAGCTATTATAACACCTTAAAATGCTTACATGCATTGTCATTCATTTACATTGGGCTTATGCAAACCACTGTAGTGGGTCTGCTATAGTTGCAGAAAACATCTCAACAAATATGGCATTAAAAGACTCTTTAACTTCAGTGATACTGCTAGCAAAGATGAATACTTGTAATGTATTATCCATACTGCTTTCACAACACTGATGAGATCCAATCACTACAGGACAACCGCTGTTTTCCAATTCAGGAGCAGGATGAGCAACATTCCCCAAAGTTTTTGCTTCAAGTACTTAAAAATTGGTCAAGCTGGACAGCAGACATCAAATTAGAAAAGGAAGAGCCTTAGTTGTTAGGAGCAAGCATATCATTTCCATAAAGCCTTATATCAACTGGATTTCTGACCTTGACAGACCCCTTTGTCTTATAAAAGGACACATTATGAGCAAATTTCTTAATATGGTCAATGCAGCAGTTTTTTATTGTACAGTGCACAGTACAGCTTTTACTATACATCAAAAGTAATTTAATCTCTGATTGGTGTTAAGTGATTGACATCTGTCACACATCTACCATAATGAATTTAAAAGGCAAAGGCAGACTAAACAAAAAATCTGTGTTACGCAGCACTACATTTATCATACTATATCAACACTCAGGAGTCATCTGATCTCAACATATAGAGAAAACAGAATGGTAATGTTGTGGTGATCGAAACACGCTGCATTTTTCATCAGTGTCAGATGCTGGCAAGTGACAGGAGCCTGGAAACTGGCGGGAGTCCTTGGCTCCATAACTGCACTGTAATGACCAGATGAAATGTATTCATGTATGCTGATATGCTGCTGGTTCTGCTCATGTGTTGCTAAACCAGATGCTGTTTGCTTGGGTTTGACTTCCCTTTTCCACAGCTGAAAACTAGTATTTCATTTCTGAAAGTTGCAACTGCATAGACTTGTTTATCTTACGTTGAAGTGAATCATTTCCTCTCAAATACGGTACACAGTACCTGCTACTGAAAATGCGGAGTAATAGCTTTCATGTAAATACGGCACAGGGCATGCTTCATCAGGGTGGTGTTATCTCATCACAACATTTAGGAAATTGATAAATGCTCCAATTTCTGTAGCACACAAGCTTGGAGAAAAATTACAGCAAAATTATTTTTCCGAACACAATTTAAATAAATAATTTCAAACTGATATCAGAATAAAGCCAAAGATGTAATTAAACCCAGCTTTCATATTGACAAATGGGGGAAAAAAAGGAAACTGACTTTATTTCATTTGCCACTGGGATGGTGCCTCTTTAAAAATGAATACCACAAATTGCTCTCAACAATTCCTATACCTCTGGAGTTGACCACTTTAAAATTGGCCCGTTTGGAGATTATAAATGTGACTATTTGATGGCTCTGTTATTACGCCTGAGAGGGGGAGGGGGGAGAGGGAGCGCTTGTGGCTGTAAGGCCGGATGGTTTCTCTTGATGTGGGCGAGAGCTTTGAGCTTCCACACCACACACTTCTGTGCTCTGCAACAGGAAAAACACAAGAGATCACTTCCAAATGAAAATGCACATGCACAGACATACGCACTATAAATGCAGGAGATAGAGGGAAGTGTTAACCAAAATAAAACAGATCATCCCTCCACTGCACAATACCAAAGTGTTAGGTTGATGACAAAGGTTGGAGTTGTTGGTTTAAACAGTAGTTCCATGTAGTAGTTGTTTGCATGGTGGTGTTTTAATGTTATACCTCTTTCCATATGGGCACACAAAAGATCATTCCCCCAAATGTTTAATGTGGGTTTTTTGTTGAGCCCCCAAACTAGAACAAGCTTTGTATCTTTATCCTGGGTTTACCTGGAAACGAGTCACTCCATTTATCTAGTAGAACACATGCATGCTGTTTACCATCCCTTGTGTCTTCCAGTGCAGTGGTCACGTGCATGTGTGGGTATGGGAGTTACATTAGGCCACAACAGCAAAGGTCGGCAGGAGCCTTTTATGCATCATAAGTCTTTATTGTCCCTGGTGAGCAGCATTTCCAGTAAACAGGGCCGTTATGGAGGCCAAGTTCCCAATTTGTTTGTGTGCTACGAGGTCAAGAGTGGAGTTGTGGAGTCAAACGGTGAATGGCAAAAAAGTAAATCCCACAGCAGGAATCCTTAACAATCTCATTTTAACAAGACCTTTGGTTGTTTTCTCTCTCCCCCTTTTTCCTTTTGGTTCCCTTTGCATCTGGCCATCTCACAAGTACACACACATTTCTCCCTCTCTCCCCTTGCTGTGGGTAGCTGCAGCTAGGCTGACTCAGCCCTCCACACTATTCTTGGGTCCTGACGAACAGTGTTGATGTAGCCTGTCTGATGGCCACATGCCATAAACCAGTCTTTGTTCCCCCCGCCACTTCTGCTGAGCTGTTCGCCCTCGCTCTCCTTCCAAAACTGCTGCTTGACCGACCAACCAATTGATGAAGCGTAAGCAAACCACTTTAGATCAACAAAAGGAGTTTATCTTTCAGTAAGTGAGTGGGCCACTGTAGTGAAATGTGATACAGCAACGACTGCAGGGGCCTTTCATAAAAATTAAATTGACCACAAGCATTTCAGTGTATTCATGTGTCTTTTGGGGTCAAGACAATGTGCGAAGATGTTCTTTGAGAGAATCTCAGGGGTGGTGAAAATCATCTTGGTTGCCGTTAGGAAAAACGCTTTGATCAGAAATTGCCAGAGGCGGGAGGAGAGTACAGTGCTTAAGGGAGAAGTACGAGTTGTTCAAGAGGAAATAGGATGGAAGAGAATGGTTTGATTGTTTGGGATCCCTCTCTAATGAGGTTTATTATCAGACAGACAAGCACTGGACAGCTCTTATGACCGCAGTCTTAACAGTTGAATACATGACTATTCATTGTAGCGCTCTTACCCCTCTCACTTTCTCTGTCTCTCTCTCACAGGGGCCAATTTACCCCATTCCTTGGATCCAGTCAAATAAATACGGTAATAAACAGAGGGTGAGAGGAATGGTTCTGCAGTTTGCAAACTGCCTGTCTACGCTGTCGTCCATTAAGATGTGAGATAAATTCAAAGCATGTCTGATATTAGCGCGTGGCGGCAGGGCTCAAACTCAAACCATCTGTCTACGTGTAATCACGCAACACAAGAGAGAGGGAAGGGTGAAAGGTATAACTCGCTGCAGCATTAGGCACACGCTGCTTATTATGGGTGTTGAGAGACACAAAAAAGAGACTGCGGCGTCCCTGAAAATAGCGTAGCCATCATCATATTATTGAATCTGAGAGGAAACTTGTGTCACCACTGCTCTCAAAAGGACAAAGAGACCTTTAAACATTCTCCAAGACGTGAGAAGTCAAGGGCTGTGCAGCTCAGAATGAGGATGATTGATGGGATGCCTGAGGACAGTGAATTGGAAATATAGATGTGAGAGCGGCACAGAGAGGGAGATAGCGGTTTGCTGACAGAAAATGTTGATCCGACAGCAGAGAGATCAGGAGGTGTGTATTTGGCCTCTTTCTGTGATCCACATGCTGGGAAAGAGTGCTCACACACTGATCTGGCTACCATCTCTCATCAGTCATTTCAGGATGCAGTCTCCGCTTTTTGATAGCTGACATGGCTGCCATCAGCTGGATATGGAAAAAGCAAAAAAGACTGAGGAGTTTGAAATCTTATGCTTCATCGAAAGTACAACCAACTTCAGCAGATTGTGTGGAATGTTTGAAAAGGAATGTAATCCTTAAAATAAGAGCCACAGACTACTTTTATCAGTTATATAAGGCTTAACAGATGCCAGCCACTAATCTAATGATGAATATCAATTGCAGACTTTGTCAAAAGCTTTTATATTGAAGGTGTTGTGATTTTAGCAAATCTCCAGATCATTTTACCTCCTGAAATTGAAGGAGCTTGGGTAGCTGGTCATAATAAATTATGTCACATAAATCAATCCACTGAAAAGAAGAAAAAAAAAAAAGACCTGTAGAAGAAAATCTCCATTCATGATGGGAAGAATGAATGCATTGTCTGAGCAGCACTGTACTTCACTGTACAGCGTTCCGCGTTAAAGAGACAAATCACCCCAGGCCTTCATGAGTGAAGCATAGTGGGAGGCCAAGATGAATACAGTACATTTCCCCTCTCTGTTTTCCTCTCAGCAAAGACACAGCAATTAAAAAGCCCCTATAGACGCAGAGTTTTAAGGGGCCAGCGGCTGAGCAAGAGACACAGACCACGGCCATTGCTCTAATTGAAACAGGGTCTAAAGTCAAACGGCAATACCCACATTTATTTATTTTCAGCCATTTAACATGTCTGAGATCTTTGTCTCACAGAGCTAATTGCTCCTTCCGACAGGAAGACAGTGAGTCAATGGGTAGTTTATGTACAAAGAGATTTTAATCTGATCCCCCTCCTTGTTTTCAGCCTCATGGAATCAGTAGAAAATATGGAAAGTATGAGAGTATTTTCGCAGTGTTATAACAATACAGGATAATCCCGACTGTTTTACTAAGGTTTGTAAATATTTAAAGTGAATGCCAGGGTGTAAACTTTTGGTTATTGCTCTAGTAGTAGTGGAGAGTTTGTTTTGTTGTTGCTTGCATCTCTCCAGTCCATTACATCATGAGATCATTTGTTTGAAAGTTTGATTAGAGCTCTTAGAAAATCCACAAAAATGCACAAAATTGTCCATCCATTCTGGCCTGGCACGTACTGAATAATGGCAGAAAAAAGAGAGCACTGGGTGAAAGGAATGTAATCATGATGCATTCATGGATGTCAGTGCACTAAAAGATCTTTTTTAAATCCCGACCGATGAGTCTCCCAGACCACTCCAGTAAAGTAGAAAATGAGAAATGTTATACTTTCTCTCTCATCGACCACACACTCGCTGAACTAGCTAAGTAACAGAGGTGCAGAGGCCACTTCTAAAGTAACCAGAGCTTTTGATTTCTTTTTGCCCCCATCTGATTCTTTTTCTTACTGTCTCCAATGCAAACCCCCTTGTGTGCATTCTAATTATGACTGCACACGGTTTTACATGTGCCTCTTTTCCCCAGCTTCCTCTTTTCTTCTCACTGAATTAACTGAACATCGAGTGAGAACAGAGGAAGGAACCGTGGCTCTTGTCTGAGCACATCTGTCTGCCAGCTGTGCATGTGCTTACACCTGACTCCAGCCAAGTCACCGTCTGGGTCATTCTCTCAGCCTCTCCCTCACATTACCTCCATCCAGCAACCCCCCCCCCCCCCCTCCTCCGGCCAAAAGGTTTTCCTCCCTACTGTCGAGGAAACTCTTCAGTCCCAGTTCAAATGAGCTAGTGCAGCACCACTCAGTGTCTCAGCTCAATCATACACACGCCACCAAAGCGAGCCCTGGCTGGGCTACCACAAACTATGAGGGTTGGTTAGATTCAAAGGTGATTCAAGTAATCAAAGCAAACTGCGGTTATTGGAAAAAAGGGGATAATATAAAATTGGTGGCAGAGAGCTAAGCCAGAGAGTGGTGGAAAAACTGTGATGGGATAGGATGGCTTTCAGAGAGAAAAGGCCGTTTCATGGTGGTCATGTGTCATGGCTCACATATGACTGATACTACAATTACTGCTTTTTCCCTTGTAAACACTTGCATTGCATCATGTGCTTCTGCTTTAGCAAACAATACAAAAAAAATATACCATCACATTCACAGAGACATTTCTGTTCTTTCTTTATCCAAATGAAGCTGTTTTGAGAAGACAAGTGTTTACACTTGCACGGACAAGGGGAAGTCTTGGTTTGACTGATTACTAAACAATGCTAATCGCCATGATAAAAATGGAGCATTAAAATCAGCATTCGATAAACACCAGCCAGGGAGTCACTAGAAGATAGCCTTTGATACAAAGGGGTTTTTCCCTCTTTGTTTTTTCACTGTTCTGTAGGTGGCCAACCGCTGGGCTGAGTTTGGAGTGTAGTGAGACTTTGGTTTAGAGAAGGACTTGGGGTTTTAGCTGTCATTTTATGGAAACAAACAAATCTTGGGAATCAAAGTCACTGTTTGAACAAGTCAAAGTCCCATTCCATCTAGTCTACCAACCATGGGTTGTTACAATAAAGGAATTTGTATTGTATTCTAAGTGTTCTTTAAGTTCTTTTGTTTACACTTATCTTTTATACAACAGCTATTGTTGGCCTTAGATACATTTTTTTTTTTTTTCGTGAAAAATTCTGATGAGCTGGTTGCTTACATTACTAAATTGATTCATTTTGACCACCAGACTCTTTGCATTAAGTTAACAGTTTTCCAATCTTGAAGTAAATCAATTAGGTCAAACCTTGTTTTTATTACTGTTCAGCGATATCTATTTAATACATTTTATATTCTGTAATGACTTCTATTGTTCCTTTCATTGTTTGTGGTTGTGTCTGGCACCAAATTCAAATTGCCTTCACACTAATAAAGGATTGCCAGGAAACAAGGTCTGCATGTAAGCCAGCATTAATGTTTTTAATTGTATCTAACTGATATCAGGCTGACTGCTTCCATCTCCCATAGCCATTTCAGAGCTGTATGAACTTAGACTCAAAATCAAAAAAACTTTATTGTCCATTACAAAGCAGTGGAAATTTGTCTTTGGCTCTCAAATGTGCACAAAATAAACACAACAATAATGAGAACACAGAACATTGCAGGATAAAGATACATAGCAAGCAAAATTAAAAGATTATTTAAGGGTGTTACTGCTAACTCAAACCAATCACTGTCTCAAATTTTAAATGTTGAGCTGTTTTTTGAGAAGCAGTAACAGGAAACACTATCTGCTTCTCACTGATGTTGGCACAGAGTGATCGACCAACAAAAGTTATTGTTATTGGCTCATTTTTAACATTTGTATGAGGGAAATGGATAATGGAAAATTGGCCAATCTGAGCTTTTTTTTTCCAAACTACTGGCTGCACATCCCCAACTGCTCACCAAGGTTATAAAACTACTGTCTCTTTGTTGTGCAGAAAATAGTATATGAAGCATCAGATTTCATTCGCAATCGTTTGCTGTAGTATTAATTCCCACTTACTGATACAATGCTAACCACAGATGTCACACATTAGGATTGAAAAACCTGATTTAATGTCCCTTAGTTTGATAATTTATTCAAATGTTTTTTTGTAGCCTATCTTAGGGTTAAGTAAGAAACTAAAAGAGACTTCAAACTGAACCTCATAGATGTACTATAATGCTGTCAGTGTTGCTTCATAAGGGAGTCCTCTCTTTCTATTCTGAAAATCACTCCCATGCAGTGGCCTAACAGCCATACTCAGGGGCCAGGGGGTCTACAAGAGCCAATGGGGGCCACATGGATGAGCATGGCATCATGAGCCAGACAGTTACGGATCGCTTGCTTTTAATTAGCGGCTTCACATGCAGTTCGTGTGGAGCTGCAAGCCCACCGCAAACGCATGGAAGATGTGACAGTTCCCCCTTTGGGAGACACGGCCCGGGGAAAGACTCTGGCATTACTACAGCGTCTCGACTCAACACAATGCCCAATGTGCACGCCAGACCCATGGCAATTAGCTTCTAAGGTTCCCCCTCGTTCTTTGCCTTCTCTCTTTCTTTTTAATGTCGGAGCTTGGAAAGGCTCAATATAATCAAGTCAAGAAAAGTTTATTCTGTTTAGAATTCCATCTGGTTCCAGGGGGGCTAATTTTAGCGGCGCGCAGAATCGGTATGCAGTGAGGCTGCATGTACCATCCTACTTAGAGCAGTTAGGGGAGGGGGGGACTCAGTGCAGACACCAAGACTCCTAGGCAATAGACTGGCCGACTGGTGTTTCTAAACACTGCTGTAGCCGTTCTCCCATCACTCAGCACACCCTGTGTTCCAACAAAATGTGTCCCTCTGGCACTTACCACAGGATCCAAGACTCTTTCACCCCCACCACCCCCACCCCAATCTGCCTTGCCCCTGCTTCTCTTTCCTCACCCTTTCTTTTTGCTCTGTATCGGTAACTTTTACTGTGTTTCAGCGGTCGGGTATCACCTCAGCTGAGGGCCCTGCAGAGCGAATGACTGCGCCCCAGGCTGTAATGCTTTGTGGTGATAGTGCTGATTGGATGTGGCACTTAAAATTACCTTGGTCTGACTACGCAGTCATTACGTACGCCTGCATCATTTACAAGCAAGCCGGAACGGCAAAATTCAATTCACAGAGAAAGTATCTTCTTTGTTTCTCTATATGATGATTATAGGATTGTGACAAAACATAACGATCTAATTTCAGGGTTAAAAAGTAAGGTCTCCAGTGTCTCAAACATCAATGTGAACATATGGATTTTCCATTTTTGAGTTGGGCAGATATGTAATGTATTCATTAAACATTGTACAGTACCTGCACTCTTGTGGAGGTTCTGATAAAATATTTAAGCATATTATGATTTAATTTTTTAAATACCACACTGCAGAATGCAGATTTATAGCCACTGTTCAGTGAAGTCACACATGACTGAACAGATTTCACAATGTAAGGATCCTTTAGGCTGTGGAAAATCATGGCCTGTGTGATTGTGGATGGGGCTGCCTCATCCTTTCAGCTTGTGTTTGCTCTGAGACAGCGAATAGAGGCAGACTTGTCCTCTGTCAAGCTTGCATTACACCAGAAGGGAAGCCTTTTCACGCCTAGCTGAAGAAACTTGAGAGACCTTATATACGAGCTCTGTGGGACCTGCAGAGTCCAGTAGTGATTCAAACCGGTTAAGAATAACACACCCTCACCTACTAAGTGCTGTTTGGGCTAATATTTTCTCTTTGGAAAAAAAAATCTATGGTCAGAGCGCTGATTTGTTTCCGTCTCTGGACTGTCATTTGTCATTTCACATTGTATGTCAACGTTTTGCCCTGTGAGAAAACCTTGTGAATCCCCACTGACCATAAGTAGATTGTTTATGGTTTCACTAATTTGATTTCAGGGTATTTGATGGCTCAAGGACAAGGGCAGCAGCCGCATGATCACTGCAATGAGGCATTTATACCCTCCATAATTAACAGTCTTACAATGAAAACATCATGTTTTTTTAGCCACAGTATTATTTGTGTTCTGCTAATCAGTGAAATGTTTATTGCTGCTCAACCTACAGTTGGGAGGATATAAATATTAGTAATGTGTTCATTTCACTTTTATAGTGGCAGTAAGAGATTTCAGTTTCCTGTAATTAATAAAGTTTAATTTGTGCAAACAGTGTAAAAGGCTATTTAGAGACAGAATGAGAATCATACGAGTGAAATAATACTAAATAATGTCAAAGTAAAATCTAACTATTAATAGCTCACTTATAAATCTGTTCCAACTAAGTTTACAGATAGTAGGAATAATCTATCCTTCACATGAAGTTGTACAATTTTTATTATTTTTTCTTTTTGCTTTCAGTAACCCAAAGGCAAAGTATGGATCAGTCATCAGAAAATGCCGTTATTAATCTCTGTCTGTAGTCTTAACAAATGAAGGCTACAATCATATGGAAACAATCTGGCCCCTGCCCTCGAAGAGACAGAAAACAGAGCCAAATGAAGAACATCCTTTCTCTTAAGACCTGTAATTTGTTTTTATTACCTATTAGGTGAAACACCTCATTTATCAATGTCAAACTCCTCACAAAATGATAGCTGTCCACATGTAAATCAGCTAATGCGATGTATGGTTCAGAATTAAGTGGGCTCTTTCTTATGAAATGCTCTACTCTGTGGGCTCAGTGACCCAGCTAAGCCACCCACGACCAGACGTTTTTCTTTCACAGAGCTGTGCTGGAAAACCAAGCAGAGAACACTTAAAAACAGAACTGATTAAGCACAGACCAAACTGTGTTTCTGTACCCCACACAGTAGACGGCAGGGACATGAATGTGTGTGTGCAGGAATTAACACTGAATTTTATTAAACACAAAAAGGTTGAAGAGGAGAGAATAGGCCAACCCCTCTTTCCTCTCTGGCATTTTATTTGAATTTAATAAATCTATTCCATAAAATGAAATTCACATGCAAAGATCTTCACGTTTTTCTCCCAGGTCAGGTTAGTGTGGACTCCCTGCAGCTAAGCTACACATGACATATGACCAATAAAACCTTTTGATTGGTCAGTTGACTTAAAATAACTTTGCAGCTTCATCTCTCGCTGAGGTATAAATATTTTTCTGTTCATACACCATCACTTTTGGTTAAAACATACTAGTCAGATTGGCGGATTTTGCCATTTTATGTGTGAGTTCAGAGACTGAGCTGAAATCTCCCTGTTTGCCACTATCCACAAGTGGCTTTATGACTACTTATTCAACATATTGCACGTTATGCCATCATAAGCAACTTAGACCACTGCTTTCAACTAGGCAAAAGCACAATGATGGACAGTTCTCGTCTGAGCTGGGCCAAGCAACACAACTCAAAATACATGATACGGAACCATCCAATACTACTGTAGAGCATATCTGTCAGTCTAGCAGAGCACTCCAAAACAGGGACCACACACTCTTTATTAGAGCCAGTAAAATGTCCCAAAGACGTGGCTTGACTGCTTTCTGCTTAGCTACCATGAACAATGGTAGGATTGTGCTGCTCCTCTCTTTTTCTTTTCGTAAGCCCATTATTTTTTCTAGCATTTGTTATTCTCACTTAAACTACAGGCTGGCTCCACAAGCGGGCCACAGCGTCTCAGAACCGGGCCTGCTCAGGCCAGGAAAAACCCGGTGGAGCCAGACGAATAAAAAGCCAAAGCGCCGACGCCGCGCGGCTCCCAATCTGGTTCCTGTCAGGGGGACATCAAGGGAACACCCGCAACGCAATCTCCAAACGTCTCCCCTTCCTTTTTCTCCCTCCCTGCTTCTCTCCCACCATCCCTCCCCACCCTTCAAGCAATACGTCTTACAGATGACTGAACCATCGCCAAATGCTCCCAAAATGCTTTTTTTTTTCCCCCCTCTTCTCCATCTCTCTTTTTCCCCCTCTCGTGTCTGTGTGTTTGGAGCCAGCCCACATGGATTGGGATCAATTTAGGATGAAATGATAATTACCCTGTCAGTTTCAATTCCGATGTGATGAAGTGAGAAACAGGAAATGTAATAAACATAAATGGAATCTCAAGCGCTTTTGATTGGGAGCGGAATTGAATCAGACTCCACAAACTTGGTTGAATTGTCAATTCTGCGCCATCCCTGCTGAGAGACAGTTATGCATTTATGCCTCATCTCACACCAAAATGCTGGATAAAGCATATTGCTGCAGATAATTACCAAATTCCATATTCAATACCGAAACTATATGCCTGTTACTGTTTAGTTTGGAACTTCATACATAAGAAATGATCCGTGTCACATCTTTCCAGAGGGAAACTCAGGAGCCTATGCCTCTTCCAGTACCCTCAGCAAAAGCCACATATCTGAGTATATTTGATTGCCACATCCAGCACCTGAACTAAAACGAGTTTGTCGTTTTAGAGCATATTTGGCGTTAGCAGATCAGTGATAGTGTGCAGCTAACAGTAGCCAGCTCTAACCCTGTCATGTTGGCTGTTCCACAGCTGATGTATGGAGCTGATTCCTGGCGGGCCGCGCTGTGTTGCCTGGATTTGTTTAACCCAGCAGATCAACCTTCAGACAGGAGCATGTGTGCAGGTAATGGCTGCCAGATGAGGTGAGGCCCGCTTTTAAAGGCCTAGTGGATGCTACAGAACAGGACTGAAAAAGTACACATACGCATATACAAACAAGCACATAGCAACAAGAGTTGTTATGAAAGAAAGCAACAACTGTGCAAATGTAAAAGTCACAATTGAAATGCATCACACCTCCCTCTTTAAGTGATTGGTTCACTGAGAGTTAAAAGTTTTTGACTTTGAAAATCTGAGCTAATTCTAAGCCCCATTTGCTGATGTGATATGGGTGTGGCTTTGAGCCATGCCTCGGTTTGCCGGCAGCTGCCAGAGTCAATCAAACAAATGGGCACAGGCAGAAGGCGAGGTTGCCAGGCAATGTCTGGACATTGGTCTGGTCTGACCAACCACAGTCTAGCAGGATGAACAGCCCCCTATGATGCGGATACACTAGAACTAATAGGTATTTTCCAGCTTGTATATTCATGCTCAAAGCAAACAAATAAATATTAAAGATTAAACATAGCCGGGGTATCTTTGGCATCTGCCACGACCACCTAGGATGCCACAAGGACTCAGTGACGAACTTTGCTCACAACCACTCAAACACAAACAAATAAAAACAACATCCTGTTACTGGGGATGCAGATAATTAACTGTGGATATGTTTAATCGCTAATATTTTCAATGAATGCATCTTGAGCAGGCAAAATAAAATAAAAACAAATATGTCTGAACTGTAGAGGTTGGCGTTTTTATAATTTGCAATTATAGTGTCTGATTTCATCTCTTTCACACTGTTTTACAGTGTGGCTTTTGGGTGCAAGCTAAAAGTAATTCTTTCCCCCATATGTCATCATGTTCTAAATTGGTCAGCGTGACTATAAATTAATTTGTTCCTTTCAATGTACAGACAGTGAAGTTGAGCAGTAAATTTCCAGGCTAAGCTTGGAAAGGATGAAGATCCAACTTACAAGCAATCATTAGTGAGTGTGCCTCCTTTTACGGGTCACATCAATTGAATTAGCTGTTGCATAGACCATCTTTTTCCCTCAACTAGTGATTAAAGATCCTTGAGCAAAGCGGTTTGGGAAAGATACAGAGCAAAAAGCAAGGGATCTAAGATGTAGAGAGAAACAAAAAGAGACGTGTACCACCCTGGCTCATGCGACTGCTTTTACAATTTGGCCTCTTATATCTGAAAAAAAAAAAAAAAAAAAAAAAAAAAATGAACGGTGTAACTGATTATTCACTTGGCCCTGTGTATGAGAAGACATCGGGCAGGGATTCACCAGGGAGCTCCCCACATCTCCTGTAGTCTAATTTATTACAGCAACCCACCTAGCAGCAGCAACAGGAGAACAAACTAGACCCAGGGGTTTGATAAAGAAGCTTGGCGATGAAAAGCCCTCCGCTACCAGCAGCCACCCTCCCTGCACAAGCCAGAGAGTTAAAGGGGAGTTGAGCCAAACTCTACACCTGGCCTGCACAGAGCCAGCCAAGACTCTTTCCTGTTCCTGTTTCCTGTTATGACGTGCTTTTTTTTTTTTTTTTTTTTTTCCCTTTAAACCAAAAAAAAAAAAAAAAACTTCTCTCTCTCGCTCCTGCCATGTAGTTTGGAGCAGGTAAAAGGGGCATTCAAGCATTTAAGACCCCCCCCCCCCCAAACAAAAGCCACCTGGGACAACAGGTTGAGCAAAGCTGAGGGGGAGTTTTGCTCTGGAACATGTCTTCAGCCAAATGACTCTGCCTTTACTGATTAGTCCGGTCAGCCTCTCACCTGGCAAACACAATATTACCATCTGACAGTGTAACACTGGTACAGCTGTCAAAATATTTAAAACATACTCGCTTTTTACTTACATTATTATTTAAATTTTATGATGATCATTAGTTCCTGAGATAGTATTTGTGATAGGACTATGGATAATCCAATATCTGAATTATCTGCTTCATTCATAAATCATGCTGTCAAAAACAGCATCCCGAATTCAAGTCTATCTAGAGATAATGCACAATTAAAATAGGAGAACACAATTCTTTTTTCTTAGTTGCAATCTTATTCCTCTTGCATTGTAACTTGTGATGAAATATATGTAATTGCTTTAACTAAAGATTGTGAAAATTCTGATGTTTGACAATGATGGCAAATTTTCGATTTTGCTTGGACAACCATTTTCAATTTAGATAATAAATTGTGGCTTGTAGCTGTTAACATTTAATTTGACATTTGTTTTTTAAAAATTCAGGGATCTTCATTGTATATAATCAACATTTTGCTAGCTTATTTTTTCTTTCTCTGTAGAGTAATCCTAATGTAATTCACAATAATACACACTATTACTAGCAGTTTTGGATATTACCCAAGTACATTATCCCTTTATTTGTTTTTATATTTATATGAATAGCTATAGTTTATCATTACTTTACATAAGAACGTACTTAGAAAAGAAGATTCTGCAATAGTAATATTTAAATCTACTTAAATATGACTATAAAGCTTGATGAATGCTGGATTTTTCTCATATTGGACTATTACTGTAAGGTAGTATTACTTCTTTTGTTTAAAGCCAGTGATCTGAATAGTTCTCAAAGCACTATTTAATACAGTGATGCACAGTTGCCCCAGTTGACTCCGTTCTCTTGTCAGGCCCCATGGTTGAACACTGGGTGGCACTACGCAGGCTGATGCTGATGGCTTGACAGCAGCAGAGCAACCAAGGCTGAGGCTGGAGAGAAAGTGTAGCAGCATTTCTAGCCATCTAACTGGTGGTCCGCTCTTTCTTTCTCCATCCTCCTGCATCAGCACAGCACTGGCTCAGAGCTGGGTAATATTTAGCCATACAAAAATATGAATCCCTGTTTCTATGACGGTAGGATGAAGTACACAAAGATCTGGAATGAAAACATTTTGGAAGAAATATCCCCCCCAAAAAACATACTCACATTTCAGCAAAAGTGTACCTAATAATTAGGCTGACCGCTCTTTTCCTCTTCTCTCTTCCTCTTGTCTTTATCCTTCTCTCCTGCCTCCTCCATAAGACTGAAATAGATGGTTAGATTCCCATGCAGCGTGGCTCTGGTTTTTATTCAGGATGTACTTTCACTGCATTTTCTCCAAGTGCTGCATTCATAATTCTAATCAAAAATTTATAGAATATTCCACATCATGTGTAGAGCTGCGCATCATTTTGGCTTTGAACAAGTAGGACATGTGTATGAGACTACTTCTAAACATCACCCTGTGTGTGTGTGTCTGTCTGTCTGTGCGTGTGTTCCTGATAGTGTTATGTATTAGAAAGGCTGCTTATTATTGAATGGACTCTCTGTGAGGTTTCCGAGGCAGGAGGACATCTATTAGGAGGTTAGCAAAACACTATCAGCTAATACGACCTGTAATTACACCAGCACTGAGGAAACGCAGCAAGCTAACACCAGTATGGAAACAATCTGACAATGCAAACACTGCAACTAAACCACCACGTATGTGTATATACATTTGTTAGCTTGTGTACGGGTGAATGAGTGCACGTATGTGTGTGCGTGGACAGAGGCCTCCTTGCGCAGATTGTGGGTGTGCAAACTGTCAAACTGGAGTGGGTGGGTGGGAGTTGAGGGCGCACATCTGGAGGGAATTTATTGTATAATTCAGTCTATTATTGCTGCGGTTGGTGCTTAAGGAGCACGCACACAATTACCGTCCACTCTGCAAGGCTACAAGTGGCCTCTGGCCTAAACTAATAAACTGTGGAGAAGGGTGGAGAGAGGAGAATTCATTTGAGGTTATCATCATCACACTCCTCTCTGCTACCTCTCACACTGACACTTAACAGAGTTTACAATATATCAGCTGAACACCAACCAACTGTTCAGACACAGATTATGGCCAAATTAGAGTTGAATCTTTCTTTAAAGGTTTGATTTGGAAAAAGGTTGGGTGGCGTTAGAAAAGCACATTGATTTCGATACTTTAAGTGTGTAAATTTTGAATGATTCAAATATAAATATTATATATTCATTAGACATTCATATGCACTGTTATATTCTTCTGTTTAGTTTCTTTTTTTAAATGTGCTAAACTATTTATCAAACAAAACAAAATGTGTAGACATTCAGTTCCTTCCCTCAAAAATACATTGCAAGGAAGTCAGCATTAATAGTGTGATTTAAAAGAACTACAGAATTATAAATAGCTTAAATAAAAAATTCAAGTAAAATGTATCCAAAGTGTAAAGTTGTTAATAGTGCCAATAATATCCTCTCATCTCTTAATCTGAAAACACTAGGTGTTAAATCATTTGGTTGGATGTACATTAAGTTCAAAAGTAATAACATGAATGAATTCACTTAATACATTAAACATAATTATTTTCCACTAATGAAATAATTATTATTACTTAAAATGTAATTTGGAGGTTTATAAGAGCAATTATTTTCATTATAAGTTCACTATAATTGTCTGGGTTCATTGATTATTTTTTCTTTTTGTTCTATGAAATGTCAGAATAAAAGTCCATCAGTTTACCAGAATTGAGAAGTGAGAATAAAGTACTCAAATTGCTCATATTGTCTAACCAGCAGTCTGAAACCTAACCTTTTTTTTTTTTTTTTTTTTTTCTTTTTACTGAAAGGCTTTTTACTGTCATAGATCATAGAAAGAAAATGTTTAGGGTTAAACTCTGTATTTGAGAATTCAGCAGTTTTCTTCTAAAACCAACTCAAACTACAAGTCCAATATTAATTATTCAACTAACTTTAGTTAAATTGTTGTCATTAATCACGGAAACTAATGCTGCCTATTTACTATTGCAGTTCAGATCATTGTTGGAATGCAATTTGCAGGGCTCGTGTTTCATGTGAAACATTCTGTGTGGGGCATTAAAGAAGTGGATAAGCAAGGGAACTCTATTGGTTTATGAGGTGATGTCTTTTCATATACATTAGTTCATATCATAAAATGGTCTGAAATAAAACCCACTTCGTCTTTTCCATTTCAGCAGCTCCTAGGAATAGACTGGTGAGGCGTCTAGGATAAAGACTTTACCAGGGGAAAAATCTGCTCAGGCCAGGCAGTATCTGGCTCAGGCATCCCTGAATGACCATAGTGTGTGTGTGTGTGTGTGTGTGTGTGTGTGTGTGTGTGTGTGTGTGTGTGTGTGTGTGTGTGTGTGTGTGTGTGTGTGTGTGTGTGTGTGTGTGTGTGTGTGTGTGTGTGTGTGTGTGGAGGGGGGGGGGAGACAGAGAGTGTGTGAGTGTGAGTGAGAGAGATTTAGGAGCTCCTAACAGCACTGGCGAGGAGCTTGTAACCCAGAACAATAAAGCGCTTCCCCTTCAAGCCTCCCAGTGGTGACCTCTGCTAAAAGTTAAAGGTTCAACTAGCTACACGTGTCAGGGTTGTGACCTTTCACCTCTTCAGCAAGAGCAAGGTCTCTTGCTCTTTTCCCCGGCCCTTCTCCCCTTCCCTTTCACCCTCTATCTCCTTCTTCCTGCTTCTTTCTTTCCCACTAAACAGCATGCCCCAGCACACGCACACACACACTACTATAACACTAACACAAACACACACAGCACCTCTTTCCTCCTCAAACACTTAATGATGCTGTGTCTTCCTGTCTACTCTATGGACTTTCTGGTTACCGATTCATTAACTTTGTATCTCAAATACCTTTTTTTTTTTTTTTTTTTTTTTTAAATTTTTTTTTCCCCATTTCCATCAAAAATGTATTCAGTTCCTATTTTGGCCAGGCAGACATCCAAAGCTGCATTCTACAGCCTGACAAAATTACTGCTTGCTTCACTTCAGAATTGCTAACACACAATGCTTAGACGCAAACGTCATGGGTTATGCTTAATGTTTTGTTGCTTTCCGCCTTAAGTTTATAGGAACTACCTAACCCACCCTATTGCCTCTTTATTTAAATTTTATCAGACTTTGTAGGTTATCTATCCAATATCCTATTCAGGGATTAAAGCATTAGTTTACAAATATGCTTCTATACTTTCTTGCCAAGTGTTAGATGAGGAAATTGATCCCAATCTCAAGTTTCTGTTTTAAATATGACACTGCTGCCAGTAGCTGTTTAGCATAGTTTAGCACAAAGACTGGAAACCAAAGCTCATTTATTAACACATTGTATCTTACATTCTAATCTGTAGACTTCAAAAAAGTATAAAATTGATGCATTGTGGTTTTGAAGTGGTTTATATGCAGCAGTATTTCTTGGCCATAAAATCCAATGCGAAATTAAGCTATTTGGCTGCTGGTTGAAGCCTTATATGTACCACACAGGAAGCAGAGCTGAACTGATCTTCTCTTCTAGTTCCAAAATTTCTAATTATTCATTCAAGCAGCCAAATGACGTCAAACTCATGTCTGTGTCCATTTTCTTTTAGCAAGAAGCTTGTTTCCATGCTGTACTTTGTGGAAGTCATTACAATGTAGGAAGGCTGGCAAGTAGATCGATGGGTAGGTCTGATTATTATTTGAATGCTACTACTATTACTTAAGAATTTATTAATTGAATTTAATTTTTTTACAATACAACCACAGTGTCCCACCCCTGATGTGTTTTGTCTTCTGGGTGCAGCACAGACCCCAGGACATACTACTGTATTTACCAATATTGAAATAGCTTGGGATGAAGTGAGTATTGAATCAGGAATGTGCTTGTGGCAGATCTCCACCCCTGATAATATAGGGTGTTTTTCTCCCCAAGCGGTTTTGCCCAGTTGTTTTTCTCAGTTTTTTTTTTTTTCTCCCATTGCAATGCTCTGTCACTCCAGTATATGTGTGTGTGTGTGTGCGTGCGTGTGTAAGCGCGTGCGTGTGTTTTAAGAAGGCTTGTTTTTATTCTGGTTGCTGTCTGGGTTTGTCGTTACACTATCTTTACAAGGCATGGGTAGTGAGCTGGAATGTAAAGTCACACATGTCCAAGGAACACAATAAGGCCTGCTGATTACACTTTGTATGAGCAGCCCGGAGGCTATGAGTTGTTGTTTTGTTTTGTTTTTTTGAATGAATGAATTTATTTGGCTTTGTCACATAGCCACTGCGATGGTTTGCCTCTGTGGGCTGCTGTGGTAAATGTCTACACTGTGTGTGTTTTTGTGTTTTTTCAGCTTGTTTTACAATGGAAAACAATGAGTTTATTATAAGTTAATATAATTATACTAATCACAATAATAACTCTAAACATGTTGTAGAGATGTTCTTCTAGTGCTTAAATAATGTTAAGTGTGGGATGAATGGCTTTGTGGGTTATCCAGTAGTAAGAGGTAATGCTTAAAGATTATTGTAAAGTAGCAAAGAAAAAGCGATTTTGACAGACTGTCATGACGTAAAAAAGACACACTCTAGAATATCAAAGCACTGGAGGCACTTCAGAGGGAGATTAAACATGCAAACTGAACAGGCAGCGCGTGTGTCCATCTTACTATGGTTAAGTTTGCTTCATTCATTTAGTACTGTGCTACAGCATACAGTAGTCAAAATGATACCCTTCTCTTTTGTCTGTCCCAGTGTGCAATTTACACAGCTTGGTGATTTGGTCAGTGGGAGACCACACGATGAAGGGCGATAGACCACAGACCAAGTGGCAAAAGGACAGGAAATATCAGATGAAATGTGCAACGGAGTGGATGAGGTCACCCACACACAGCAACCAAAAATCAGAATTAAAGATAATCATTTATGTGACCTAAATGCTGAAACTCTTATACTAGTCTAGTTTCTTTCCCCCTTAAAGGGAGCCTGAGGGTGCATTAATTTAAGCTGAGTGTAGAACAACCACATTAGAGGAGGATACAAACAGAAGCCAATTAGAGAATGTTGGGGAAAAAGGACAAGAAAATAAATGTCACGAAACAGCTGTGGTCACCGCTTGTGCGACAGTTAACAGGCTTTCATAAAAGAGGGAAAAGAAGAAACACTTTACATATCTTGACAACTACAAGGGGATGTGGAGCAGCTACCACCACACATTCCTCTTTTAGATGGCGTTCTGTTTTTATTTTTCTCTTTCTGTCACTTGAAAGGATTGGGGAGTCTTTGTTCTCTGGATAGAGTGGAAAAGCCTTGTTGGATATAATTAAGTTTTCTTCATTTAGGTGATTAAGGGATTCAGATGGTGAATCCAAAAGGTCAGAAATCACCTCTAGCAGCAAGTGAAACCGCTGGATGGGGACACCTGCCCCACAGTGCTAGGCTTTTAGCTAAACAGCTTTGAAACTTTAGCAAATGCCAAGGCCGAAACAGTTGATGTTATACAGTACAACAAATAAGCTTGACTTCATGAAATTAGTTCATCATGAGATTAGGTTATATGGCTGATTTGTTTGCAGAATGAACACACTAAGGCCTTATTGTCCATTTGAAATTATTTTTTGACAATATAGTTTAACAGAAGTTTAGTCTGATGCCTGTTGAGATGTCTTGCCATATTTGTCGTGTTATGGGTTGACTATGCTGCATGCACATAGTAAAGTAGTTTTCTTGTCGACAATGAGCATGTTGTTGGCATAACTCGGCGAAAGCAAAATATTTCCATAACAGTGGTTGAAGAAGGAGGTTCAGTTCATGATTTTTCTATATCAGCGCTTGTCACTGTGTCTCTTCACAGGTTCAAGTTAGAGGAGGTAATGCACACTTGAGGAAAAGCACACACGTGTGTGTTTTTCCTCTTGACGCATCTATGGGACACTGGGAGTGTTGCTGCATCCTTCATTCCACCTTTGATTTTGAAAGGTCGAAATTATTTATCCTGTTCATCAACTTGGAGCTAGCAAAGGCTGGGACAATATTAACGCCTGTGCAAAAGTCTGGCTCTCCCTCCCTTTATTCCTTAAAGTTGACAATATTAGTTCCTATACAAATGAATCTTAATTTATTCCATTGGTTCACCACAGTTCCAACATGAAAATACGCAGTAATGGTGTCCAATGCTTGTTTCACTCATTGCATGTCATGCTTTAATTCAGCTCATTATACATGCACAGTATTATCCTGTTCACTTAAATTTCTCAGCTAACTGACATCGAGCAGTCATCAGAAAAATTGTTAGTCTGCAAACCCCAGCTGCTGTCACTTTTCAAAGGCTAAATACTGTGCGGCAAAAATACGTTCCAAATTCAATCACTCAGAATCTTACTTTGTCAGAACCAGTAAACAGTGGCTCCACAATTACCAACAATTACAGAGTAACTTCCATCTACTGTTACCAAATGATTTTTTTTTTTTTTTTTTGCATTTTAAAAGCCTTATAAATGAATCTGTGTAAAGAGTTATTTGTTTTTTCATTGGCTCCACAATCTTTTAATCCTGGAGCACTTCAAAGTATTTACAGGAACAAGCCATAACAGGATCAGCCAATGAACAAGGCAGGAGATCAAAGTCAGAGGCTGCTGCTGACATAAATATGGAAATAATATGACTCAGTGGGAGCATGGGGTGTAACAGAGACAAGATTGGCAGACAAGAGAGAAAAAGATTGGTAGACACACAAGAGAGGAAGAGACTTGGTTGAGAGCGATTCTTATTTTCTACATTTCTTTTTTTTTTTTTGTCTAATTCAATTATTTGAGAAAGTTAAGTAGGTTTTCTGTTTTGTTTTTTTTTTCCAGTATTCCCTCTGAACCATTTGTCTCTCAGTTTGTAGATTTTTCCTTGACCCAGACTTAGCATTGTGGGGGATTCAAAACAGAAGTTTTTCTCTGCTGAATGATTTATTCCCCTTTATACAAAAACACTAAAAATAACACACAACAAAACCGTGTGGCAGGAACTTGGCTGATTTATTTGTATGCAGGTAGTCAGAAACTCATTAACAAACCATGACAGATTGATTGGCAAGCTGCACTCTGTGTCCTCAACTCAAGGAAAACAGTAGCTTACAGGCCTCAGCATTCTGCTGACAAAACTCCGGACATGACTTGTGTTCATTTTCATAACCTTTGGAACAGGAAATGTTGAGTTTTAAAATTAATCAACGTTCTAAGAAGTTGCTGATGAAAGCAAAACACAGCTTTTTCTCCTTTTTTCTTTTTTACTTTTTAGGTAGTTGAAATGCATGCAGACTATACATACAGTTACACACAAATGCTTTTGACATATACTTTTATACAAGTTTGTTTTATGCTTCGCTTCTTGAATTCTTCTTCATACCTATTTTGAGAAAACCAACACACTTGGACATATTTTCAAGTTGCATGTTGTACAACTCAGTTCAAACATAATGATAGATTTCTCCATGTTGACTTCAAACTGTCAAGACAGTCTGACATTGGTCAATAGCACAGATTTGTTTGTCACAGTTGAGAAATTCTTCAAGATGTGCATTTTGTTTTAAGTCTGTACAACCTGTTCTAATTATGGGCTTGTTAGGAGACCCAATTGACTAATGCCTGTGAGCTACTGCGGGGAGACTCAAGTGTAGTGCCAAACATTGACATTCTTGTTGTATGGTACATCCAAGCCCTTTCCTATATGTCTGCTGCATCAGTGCTGTAGCCACTTGTTTCTTCCCATATTGTACAGTATGTTTTCTTGCCAGCAAGCACACTGTTTGAATACTTCAGGACAGCTTTGTATAAGCTATGTGTTTTGTTTTTTGTTTTTTTTTTGCTAAGGAAATACCTTGACCTAATGTGGTTCCTGGGGGAAAAAAAAAAGTCTCAAGCTTGCAGTGGACTGTCAAGAGCTACTCTCTCTGCTCAGATCTGTTGGAACAGCACCAGGAAACTGCAAGGCTGTGAGCTGTTTTATTGGTCCCCTGTAGCTCTACCTGTGGATATTGATGTGTTGCAAGTTTCTGCTCTTTATAAATTCTGAATCACAGTGAAACTTATACATATTTGGATGTATTGCACATAACACATTTAATTTATTTGTTATGTCTCTGAACTGTATTCTGGCTTTTGTCACACACAACCTCTTGCATGTCTAAATTTTCTTGACCTGCTTAGTATTTAGTTAGGATTTGGAACATAATGGACTTATTTGATAGTTAATTTCCTGCAACAATTTTTACATGATATAAATCTTTTTAACTTTATTGTGTGCAAGTTAAGAGCAACATCTAAGAAATGAATCAATTATACTTAAATTTTTTTTAATTGTTGTATGAGATTTAAGTCAGCTGTTCTTTAATTGATCAGTTCATTTGTTGTTTTCATATCAAGGACTTACTGTACTTTGCAACATCATGCACAGAAAAATAATTTATACAATTTATTGATGAAAGGAATCTTATTTAAAACTTTTTTTTTTTTTTTTTATAACTGGCTATATTTGTGGATATTTCATCCATTAAGTTATGTTTCCAGTCAGTGGGAATGTTTGAAATTAGATTGTGTTTCGGCACCAGGTTAGTCAAGGCTTATTACAAACAGTTTGTTTTAAATGAAGATTACTAACTTGTGTGCCTCTTCTAGTGCAACATAACAAGCAAACCGTTTTTTTGCACTTCCTTAATCACAGTACATGTTTATATGCGCTCAATGCTGTGCAGTGTGTGTTGGTAGTTGTGTGTGCATTCTGTTTGTGTGTGCAAGAGAGAGTGTGTGTGGGCGCTGGGTAAGAATTAAAGAGGCCCTTGGATGAATATGTAGAGCAGATGTAGCAGCCAAGCTCAAAGGCTTAGGCCTGGAGCCTATTTGACACTGTAGGAAATGTCGTCTCTGACGGAAGGCAAAGCGGCTGTGGGGTCACCAGGTTGAACTAATAACTGGGATCTTCAAAATGATATAAACATATACAGAAGTATCAATTCTTGACCCTTCCAGAGGAGCATTTCTGTTGAACAGAATAATGGAGGCTGTTGCCATAAGTCTGGGAGTGCACTTTTACGACTTCCCCATTCAATTTCTGTTCCTAACATAAAGGCATTTGTAATATAATAAATGCCAGCAACTTCTAGGGGGAAAATCTATAATTCACTCCAGTTGGATAATTTATTCCATTTGTTTAGTCACAAAGGGCTTTGGTCCGGACCAGGAAACTACAGAGACAACTGTCTTTCGAAAGCAAGCGGACTGGCCAGTGATCAGTCAGTTCCTCCAGAGCAAAATGAGGAAAGCGTTTCTCTGTAGTCTCAACAACGCCTCCGAACTCACAGGCCGTTTCTGCCCCATAAGGAAACTCCATGTCAGCATTTCATCTCAGGACTCCCACTCTCTTTCACACAGCTCTCCATCGCTCTCTGTCCTTGATTCCCTCTTGGATTCTTCTCTTAACTCTGAAAAGAGCACAAATGCCCACAAACAAGCAATGAAAGGAAGCTATAGCACCACAACGCCATGCTAAGCAGCCAGCAGACTTGCTTGACTTAGCAGCTTGCTGCATGCGAACGCCATTACAGAAGAATGATCATTTAAACTGTGATCAGTAGCTAACGTGTTAGAAAAGTTGATTTGTGACCAAAAATTTGTTCAAAGGCAAGAAGGGACTGTCTAGCCTCTTGGTGCAAAGTATTTGACCCTCAGCCCCACATCCACTCTAGCAGAACTGCTTTGTGGCTAGTAGTTGATGATTTTGGATATTTTTGCAGCTACCAGGTGTGAATGTGCGTAACTCTATAAATTTGAAGCAGGGTGTTGCTGAAAAGACTGTTGACATTTGCTGGAAAAATAAGGGCTTAAGAACAGTGTTAATTTCGTTTCAGAAAAAAAAGTCATAATTTAAAACATTGTATTTGTTCTATAGTATGTTAAACCTTTTCTCATTATGAAAAATAGACTAAAACTAAACAGAAATGAACATATGACAAATATCTTGTGAAATAAAAGCTAAATAAAAATGGAAAAGTTACAAAAATTGCATAATCATTGATTTAAAGCATTGATAAGTGGCCTCCATAAATCTACAGAGTCACAGTCTTGACAGTATCCGCCACCACCCAAAGCCCTCTCATCTTCACAGTTAGATGTAACTCCTTAAACTGGTGATCTAAGATCTATAATGTATCTGCCAGAACTGTTAGTAAATGTAGCCTTCATGAAAAATGTTGACCAAGATGGGACTGAAAATATGATAAATCTTATCCAAGAATTCCACAAACCATTTAGCTTTAGCAAATATGTTAAACTTTTAAAAGTGGGCCTCAAATTTCTATAATATCCAAAATGTTGCTCCAAAAAGTTTGGATTTACACATTGGCATCGCTGCACTGTGCCAGACGCTATTTCGGATTCGTGTCTCAGTCTTGAGTGATTGTGTTTATTTTTCTGGCAATGCAGGCACCAAGTGTTAGTGCAAGACACTGAACAAAGACTGCATAAGTAGATTTGGTGTGGAACTTGGTATATTTGGACATTCACGCTTGTGTACAGTAGAGGCCCTGGAGCGCACTGTGGTGTGTATTTGTTTGCACCTGTCTGTCTCTGTAGATATAACCAAGAGGGATGCTTGCGTCCATATGGGAGTGGGACTAAAATAAGTTTCTTTAGGGAGTTTATCAAAGGAGGGAAAATATTTCCTTTGAATTCTCTGTGCAAAGCCAACAGAACTGCAAAAACATCTGAATTGTTTCAGATCCTACTAGAACTGTAATGTTAGTTTACTAAACCTAATGTGGCTGGTCAGTTTGAGAATTAACTCCCAAGATATTTCACTGTGTGTCTTATGTCATGTACTTCTCACTGACCAATTCCTTTACAGTCCGTTTTACATCATCGTGGCATGAAACTTGTGCTATCTATTGAAACCATGTGTCTCATATTAAATGCTTCCCTTCCTCTTCAAATAAATCAGCCATAGTTGACATTCTAACTTTATTGCAGCTGTATTAGGCTGCTCCATTCCTCTCAAACAACTGAGAGATTCTCTTATTTATTTTTTTTTTATTAGAGCTCCTATTTGACCATTCAGATATGATAAAGGTATAGCAGCTACTTCCTCGTCATTTTGCTCTGCTGCAGAAGAAGTGGAAAATTCCATGTCTCCCCCTTTCAAAGTTTCTCCAAACTTTAATTTTGCATCAAATTTAAGATTTGTTTTTCTTAAATTAATGTAAAAAAAAACAAAAAAAAACCCTTTCATCCTTCCATGAGTGAATGCTCAAATAGTGGAAGGACCTATTTTTAGGAAGCGCTGTTTAGAAAAGAGCTACCACAACCCCAAGTCACCCCACCCTGCCCATGTCCCATCTTGCCCCAGCCCATTCCCATAGTACCTCAGTCTACCCACTGCTCAAGCCTCCCACTCAAACCTCCTCTCCTGCTGTCCCAGAGCTCCGCTGATGCTTCCATGCCATGAACTAATCCCTGAGGTGAGGGTCAAACGGCAGGAGAGGATGACACGCCTCTGAGTCTCCTCATCCATCCAGACCTCTCATTACTAACCTCCATGCAGCTCTGTCTTCCGTGAAACCCCAACCTTATAGCCTCAGCCTCAGTCTCAACCTCAGCGCAGGGCCCTGAGACAGCCAGGCAGCCAGACCCCTTAGAGAGGCATGGTGCCTTTGTGTGGCTGCACTCCCCAGCTGGTCTGCCTCCCATTATTCCCCCATTCAAGTTCCAAATCAAAGCCAGCTCACATATGAAATGCTTTTGAGGTTTAAAGCTTAACTGTACCACTAGTACAACTACTGCAGCTACTATTACCAACCCTGCATGTTGGATCAATAGTCATATATGTTTCCAATCATATGAATTATAGGAACAGTCACCTAATTACTCTAATCAACAATATGTTTGAGCTAATTTGGCTCCAGTGAGATAAAATCTAGGCTAATATATTTTATTGTCATTAGTATCTACTTGTAGTGCTGTGGTAAATCATAATTGCAGTGTAGCCCCCCCCCCTCAATTTTTTTCATTTTTCAGTTTGACAAGTGGTCAGTCAAATGGACTTCCAGAGTGCTTGAGACGAAAGACAGATTTTGTATTTATTTATTTGTTTAAAATTTTTTTTTGCTGCTTGCTCAATATTTAATCTAGCATGTCAGGTAATGAAGTGACAGCTCTACCACGGTCATATGCTCCCCAAACAGCGATGATGGATGCTTTTTGATTCCCCCACCTTGTGTTCATTTTTGCTATGGTGCCCTTTCAATAAATATTTTTAAGTCTGTCGGTTAATTCTGAAATTCCATCGATGAACTCTGTCCAGAAAAATAAACAGGGGCAGCCACAGCAGTTGGCCTGGATGGGGAGTTGTTATTTTGTTCAGGCTATTGGCAGGGACTCTCCCCAGAAATATTGCTTATTTTGCTTCGTTTCAGATTCAAGCTTCTGACAGTTTATGTGAAAAACTGCAAACTGTATTGCCATTTAAACACAACTTCTCTGCTTTGTAATTACAAGCTCCATTCACACAGATGATGGGACAGACAGCCACAGAGCAAAGATTGTTCTTGAAATGTACACATTCCTAAGATCTATGACAAATTTTGGCCAAATTGCTATCAAAGGAAGAAAAAAAGATACATTTCCTTATCTCTTTAGTCATCATATTTGCATCACGCTCTACTTGTTTCTTAGGGATTAAACTATAAACCTTGGAATTCCCAACAGGGCAATTTGTTGGATAGAATTTGGGAAAACACTGCGGTGAAATTGAGTATCGACTTTGTCAGTCGTATTTCTTTAAAAAGGATGTTGCAGCATAGAAAATGTTGACACAGTCACCTCAAAAATGTCCTGCGTCAAAATGGCAGCTTCATTGGCTGGTTAAGGCCCAATCATCGGACTATGCTGTAAAAGTCATGAGTGGGGCACTGGCCATAGTGGCCCACAACCCACTGAGTGGGCTCACGCAAAAATAGAATGGTACATTCCAAACCAATATAACAGCGGCAGTGCACCAACACAAGACCGCAGTAAATGGCTAAATTATTGTGCATACTTTCTGAGACACGCCTAAAAAAAAAAAAAAACCCACTATGTCCACATGTACTCCTGCTAGCATCAGGTAGCACTTAAGTGTCCTTCAGCCTAATGTATGACTAAACATGCTGCCCCCTTCACCAGAAAGTGACCCTGATACGCAGAGTGTGACTCTGCCATGAGCCTCTGATACCTCACCAGGCAATAAAGACACCCAGGCCTTCAATAACAGGATATGGTCTGCATTTCTCATTTTGAAAATGTGCACAAACAGCTCCTTAAAATAAGACATGGCTTCTGTTTGATTAAAAAAAAAAAAACAGAATAAAAGACAGAGTCACAGAGCAGCCACCCTTTTCCTGGGAAACTTTTCTTTGTTTTCAAATGTTTTCCTCTCTTAACTACCAGCAGTCTGCGCTTTTCCCACTCTTGTGTTGTAAAAATCAGGAATGTCCCCACCGTAATGAAGCACCTCTATGAAAAGACAGGATGGGAGAAAATTGAATTAATGTTAATATGGCCATTAGGTTACCACCCAGCAGGAAAAATATGGCAAACCTCAGCCATTCAGGCTATACCACTGTTAATCACTTTGTTACACTTCAAACTTTCATCTGCATAGTTTTGGCCGAGAGCAGGGGGAGAAGGCAAACCCAGAGCTAAACCAGAGATCTGTCTGCAGCCTAGTCTGTCTTCCAACCACGCACTGAAAGCTCCGAGTGAGCACACAAACTCTGCTGTGAGGAATCCTTGAGGAAAATATCCATTTACTTCACAGCAACACACAAAGGTGTGCCTCAAACCGGCCAAAATAGAAAAGCTGACACACGCCGACACACTGGCTGCGTCAAATATCCCTCCTGTTTCTAGTTCTCAGGGGTGAGTGTATCTGCCAGTACTTGTTGGCCTTTTAGGAGTGTATTGGATGAAAAGAAGTAGTGACTTTGACCAATGTTGTCAAAACTTTTAGTTTAATCTTGTTGAAAAACTTCACCTCATGCAAAAAATAAGTAATACAGAACTCTATGTCTTCTGGGGTTTTTATTTGTTGCAGAATTTATGGTCTAAATATTGACTTGAAATTGGTCCTTTAATTAGCTTTGCCAGTTTGAAATAAACACTAACGGGGCAATGAAATCGAGCATGTGGATGCAGTCAGTGAATAGAGCAGATGCAAAACTTGCACTCATTCACATTTCACAGATCTAAATCTGCCTGTAGCCTATCAAAGTATTGGTACATGTCCTGTAAATCATCTGTTGTATGTCTAATATATGCCAGTCTCATTTGACAACAGGAGTAGCATCACCATCAATGTGTTCCAGATCTGGCAACCTAATAGCCTGCCTTTCTTTCCCTTGTAAACAGTTCATCTATTCAAAGCCCCTACTTTTTACTTAAGATCAGTCCGTTGACTGGTTCCACGTGTGTGCAGGCGGCACTGAGGTGTGTGTACGTATGTGGTTGTGTGATGTGTGCACAAGCTTCACTAAGGGGGTCATGAGTCACTGGAACAGGGACATGACTGGTGCTCTCTCTAAGTCTTAGTCTAATTACTGCTGAGGTGTCCATGATTGCCCTGGTGACAATCCTGAGCTCAGTTGGTGTGGAGTTTCAGCTCTGCCAAGATGACACTGTCACAAAACCCAAGGCAGCAAACTGTAATTGTACGTTTTCAGTATTACTCTCTTACTCACTACGCACCTTGACGCTCAGATATGCGTAGGCCGTGGCAAGCAGCAACCCTGTCAACTGCTGTAGTAATTGCTACTGAGTAATGTTATTGCCTTGGCTCAGCTCGGGAAAAAAAACTCACCAATAAATCTGGAGGCCATTTTAGGACGTCGCCCAACAGGCTACGAGTTCGCATGGGAAAAAAACTCGACTATTATAAGCCAAAGAAATGGCAAAGTTGAAACCATACAACCTTAACAACATCAAATTAAAGCTCTCATCAAAAGTTGGCTGCCTTGGAAAGAGGGTGAGAAGGCACAAAGTTGGCCTGCAAAGCAGCACAGTTAGAGGAAATATCCGCACTGCTGACTGCACAGAAGCACAGCCTCTAGTCATTTCCAATGCTCGCAAAGACAATGGGGATACGCCGAGGCTTAAGTAATAAGCCCAAAATGACTTCCAGAGCGGCAGGGCCTCCTCATTTCAACATGGCAGCGATGCAGGGAAATCAGAGCCACGCGAGTTGAGGGTTCCGTGGAAGATCAAAGAACGTGATTAGCCTACACTGTCCATCCACCATTATGTGGAGATCTGCCGCCGATGGCAACCATATGCCGGCCGGATTAACCTCTCCATCACAATCACTATCCCGGGGAAGAGAAGACGAAGATGAGAGGAGGAGAGAAAAGTGGAGGCACAAAGCTGGAGA
This sequence comes from Echeneis naucrates, assembly GCF_900963305.1. NCBI lineage: Eukaryota > Metazoa > Chordata > Actinopteri > Carangiformes > Echeneidae > Echeneis > Echeneis naucrates. The sequence goes on from NC_042534.1 coordinate 12,836,811, forward strand.
GGAAAGCAGAAGAGAGAGGTGAGAGGAGTCCAGCGGGATGGGGGAGGGATGAGAAGAGTGGAAGTGGAGAGGTAGAAAACATCAAATGTCAGTCACTGATGTGTGCCATAACACATGTGCCCAATATGCAGGAAGCCTTTTGGCAGGTTTCCCTGACCTATATAGTCCGGAAGTTGGAGGAACTGCTGGCTGAAACAAGTCTTTCAACTTTTAAATGAGCCACAGTGGATCCTCTGTACTGCACATTTGGAATTTCAATAAAGCCGAAACAAGTGAGCAGTGAGGTAGTGTAATTTTTCAAGTTGTATAGAAGAAGGCCATGTAATTTAGTAAAAACTTTGACATTTCTATCTCATTGCTAATATTTTTTTCTGCATTACATGTCTTTATTTGATGGCAAAGGGCGACAGAGAACAGGAAATTAATCAAGAGGGAGATGACAAATGAACAAACAAAATTGGAAATTGCTGACTTCCCTTTGAAAGCTGATGTGCTGCTAACATCTGTGCTGTGTCTCTGAGCTCATGATAGCCCTGTAAAGCCGATGGACCTTGTGTTCATCGGCTATAAAGTTGCGTATAAAACATCTACAACGGTCACCATTCACATATGGAAGTTAGTTAGCCAAGCTTATTCCAATCAGTGTAATATAGCAAGTGTTGCATAGTTATTGGGACAATGCAACTTTAGAAATTATACCAAAATTTTACTGACTCTGAGACTACCATCGTCAGTTCAGAGTGGTTACGTCAACCATTGATTCCTGAAGAGCATTTTTGAACTTGTAGTTAGCTTACAAGTGCTCAATGTCTTAGCGATGTCTGCTAAACTAACATCATCTTGTGGTGCCCAAAGGGCAAAGGGACCCAAAACAGTGCCATACCTGCAGTTATACTTGAATATAGACACAAATAGTTTTTTGGTACCAGCCTGTAAACATGTTTTGTCCTGTTCAAAATCTGTGTATTTTGACATGGAAGTCTTGGGGGATTGTCTTGCTTTTGGAGCTAGCCTCAAGTTGTCTTTGGAGGTACTGGAGATTTTGCCACTTCCATGTTTGCATGATTTCTCATAACCAGAGTTACCCAGCAGTGATGCACAGTAAGATATATCCTTGTTAGAGTAGAAGCCACAAAAGCCACAGAAACATCCTAAGTGGCTGTACTGATGTAGAACTAACCAATCAAGCAATCAACTAAAATTACTGAAAACTGAAGCGTCAGCAAATGTGGCAAAGGAAGCATGACAAGGAATGCTCAAATTTGTCATACCAATGTATGTAAAAAAAAAAAAAAAGTGGAGTTAAATGGCAACACACTTACATAATTAGAGACCATGAAGAGCTACACTCAGTGAAATGAACTATTCTTTTAGACCATTGGCACAAAAACAAAAACTCCACCACTAAAATTACATAAAATCCATTATTTATCTATCTTTTGATCTATCGATCTATCTAACAATTGTTACTTAACACCAACAAATATGTGTGGTCAACTGGAAAGTTGAGGCATAAAGTATTTTATATTAATAAATCTTGAAATCCAGTTGTTCACTTATCTTTGTTTTTCACCTACTCCCTCAGTTATGGCCCTGTTTCTGATTACTCTGATGAATGGCTCTCTGCTTGCTTTCATCGGTACTCATCACGATTAACTGGAAAGACTATGTTGTCTTGGTTGCTTAGGGAGTGAGAGTGGGATTATCTGATATCATATTGTTTAGCGGGGGATCTCCCTCCCTTGGCAGCATCCATGAGAGGCAGCCAGACCTCTAAAAGGTAGATAGTCATCATGTCTTCTGATGAGTCTCCTCAAGCACTGATATCTGCTCGCGGTGATATTTCATCTTGCAGCTGTCATGACATTAAATTAAAATTAGGCATTCACTAGAAATGGATGACTCACTTCAGTATATCATACAGACACATTCAAGCAGTTACATTACACACACGCACGGCATCTGCGTCTGTCTGTCTCTACTCTCCAGCTGAGAAAGTGAGTGGGTGGGAGCAAGTAAGCTAAATACCCTTGAGTCCTCTTTTCTTTTTCTTTTTTTTTTTCCATTGAGAGTGAGCTATCTGATGAAACTGTTTTTTATGAAGCACTAGTGACAGTTTTTATACATTCTGTGTAAACCATTTGGTCTTGTTTGATATAACTGCACCAATGGCAGGAGGACACTTGGCCCACTGAATTTCTTTCAAAACATTTTAAACTGAGATCATGTTTGCACATTAGTTTACAGTGAAACTTAGAAGATGAATTTAATGCAGCATGGAGATACTTGAGGGAAACCTGGTCATGGTCATACGAGGAGGTCAGTGCAGATAACCGCTGCGGCTTAGAGACTTTGTAGCAGCAGTTTATACTGGGCCTCAGATGACTCCCCTGTTGCATTTAATCTACAACAAAAGTTAATATCACCTTTTAGAGCTTTCTTACTGGGAAAGCTGAAGTCCCAGAAGCCTTGCTGTATTGTGAAATATTAAAGCAAGAGATTAATATCCTGCCAAATTTGACTTTATGATTGAATAATACAACATTTATACCTTATTTAATTTTAAGGTTTGCTGAAAATAACGAACTGAGGAGATTCTGTACCTGAAACAACATGAAAGTATTCCAGTTGCATTAGAGAAAGGATATTTGGAAATCTGGAGGGGGGGGGGGATTGCCTGTGAATAAGCAGACCGTTCCATCCCACCCTTCCACTCTAATTAGGTGCAACAGATTCAATATAAACGTCACAGGCCTTTCATATAATCCTGCCCATTAAAATAAGAACCACCATTAGGGAACACTGATGTAATGACTGTTATGAATATAAGCAGTTCTAAATGTCAAATGTCATTTATCATGGCCACCCAGGTTTCTCCATGTTGTAAAACCTTAAGTAAGGTTCACAAAGTATTATCAAAATTCTTTGTGAGCTTTTTACCAACCAGTCAAACAAGGTTAGAAATGGCACAAGTGCAAGATTTGAAGGGAATAAACACATTTGCCAAATCGGTAGAAATAGTGTCTCCTGAGCTAGCCTTAGTAGCATTTTAAATGTTCAATTTTTTAAACCAGGAAATCCCAGAATACTGCACGAAAATTGCAGTTCTGCTCTCCACAAAGGTCTATTGTGGAATAAATCTATTCCACAATAGACCTGTGTCACATCTCCAATCCTTGGTAAAATTTATGCATTTAGAAGATGTGTTGTGTGTAAATTTTAACTGCAGGTACAGCGTTGAATTCAGAAACTCAGAAATATGTTGACATGTTTATACCTAACCAACCCAAAGTTGAAGTTGTGTGGTTGGGTTTTTGATTTGGTGCCAGATTTCATAATAGCATGTCAACTATAAAACAACAATATCTGAGGTGGAGGTCTGTCCATATTTATCTCAGATATATCGTCTAGAGTGAGCTATCTAGTTTAGCTGATGGAACCGTTCAGTTAACTTTAAGCTCATAATATTTTAAGCACCTCCAATACGATCTTTAGGGCATCACAGTTGAGCAGCAGCTTTTCCGGTCAGTTAGCCATGTAGCCAAAGAGGGGACTTGGGAGGTGCAAATGGGATTGATTTTGAATAACTCTGACTTTGTTTAGCCAAGCACTTAGCAGCGCCAGTCTATAGTTTTAACCTAGTGCTGCTAATGATTGGACGTCTTTGACCCCAGCTCAGCCAATACTGGTGCAAACATTGCAGGACTGTGCACAACAGACTTTTTAATATTTGCATTATCCTCAAAGTGATAGTGTGTTTCCACATCTTGTGTTGAAAGGTAATATGAATTAGTAGTTTTCTTGTTTTGCTGTTTTTTTGGTTTGTGTGTGTGCGCGCATCTATTAATCCGGGTTCCAATTAATACAGATATAATCTCTCAATTATTAGTTAGCAAATAACACTTGCAGGAATTGTGTACTGATTGTATTTAATAATATGTTGAAAGTGAAAAACCAGAACTTGGGTGTATTGATTCATTCCCCTCATGTTGAAACCTTAGTAGTGCCTTCTGGAAATATCTATTCCTGTGGCTGGTTAACCAAAGAGCAGCACAAAAGACACTGTAGAACATTTCATCAAATTTCATGACACAGAGAAAATACAACAAGACAAATATTATTTTTAAGTTTATGGCAGTTGACATTAACAGTGATGTATGAGGTGCAATGTGTAAGTTAGAAATCTCTTCAGTTCTCAAATATGGAAAGGAATCTTCCAAGAGGAAACAGCTTTAAGGATGAAATGTTCCCTCAATCTATTTTGAGTGAAAGTTGGTTCATTAAATATAGTGGAAAATCACATTTTCTATGCTGGTCTGCAGTATAAAAGTCAAAGGAAGAAAGATTTAGAATTCCAAATAAAGATTGAGACAGATGTTGTCTTTCATGTCTTTTTTCTGTTATTTCATTTGGATCAAATGGCTATACTGTACTATGCTTGAGCAGCACTCTGTAAACACAACAGTAAATATGCAAGTTGGACAGGCTGGAATGCGCCGGCATTTCAAATGGAAGTTTCAATTAACTTCATAAGGGTAAAAAATCTCCCCCAGTGATGAAGAGCTTACAGTTTATTGTGTAGTAATGATGTCTGTGTGCACATAAAACCGATCCCTTCTTCCCCACAGCAGCTCTTCAGGGACGACACCAAGGGGAAAAACTGTAAATCTATCATATGTAAGACTTTTAACAACTTACTCACCCTTTGAAATTTTCCTTGATGAGCAGTAATTGCCATCAAGACCCTTCCATCGTCTGCACACTTTCATGTCCCCTTATGGGGTCTTGAATCATGACATCTTGTGGTCTAAACGACCCTTTGGGTGTCTGATCTCAGAGACGACCACCGAAATTGCACAACTTTGGCACCCAAGAAGTCCCTCTGGTGTGCCCATTAAATCATCTTACCCTATTTCTACCTCAATATAACCATGTATTTCTGAACAAGATAAATATTTAACTCATATATACTGTCGTGTAGCACTGGGCTTCAGCCAAAAACCCCACTATGAAAATATGAGTGAAAAAAGGTGCATTCAGCAGTGCCTGATAGCTACAGATGCAGTTTGCATATCTCTGATAAACCAGGATTTATCACAATGATTGTAAACCTCCTAAAAAAAACATTAAACACTAAACCCACAAACTATGTTTAGATTTCTTTAATTTTGTTTGTATTTATTTATTTTTTCTTTCATTGATGCAAACAAGGGCCTTTTGAAAAATGTGTCAACTACAGAAAATATGGCTGATACTTGCACTCTTGACATCTGCTGGCAAAAGTACTATTTGATAGTGAAAGAAAAATAATTGGAGACAAAGTGTCTTCAGTTTCAAAAGAAACTTAGTCTCTATTCAGAGCAGTTCTTTCAATTGCAAACTGTTTCAAAAATATCAGATATAATGTGGAAAAAATAAACACTGATAATTTGTTGAGAGACAATTTTGAAATGTTTACGGTATCTCAGTTACATAATGCCTTTTGGGTTGTAGTCCAATTGGAGAGACACTGCTGGCTTTCATTAGAAGCAGGCATTTTTCTCCATCATATTGAGCGATGCTGCCAGAAGTCTGTGCTTCTCAAAACATTGCAAGGCCCTGCCAACAAGCCCCCCCACCCCCAAACCCAGCCCCGACATCTCTCCTCCCAGAGCAGCCAGAGCGGGGCCAGATTGTTGAAAGGCAACACAGGCAGTGTGGCTCTTCTCCAACTCTGGCCACTTTGGAAATCGCCACACGCAAGTGCTGGCCTCCCTGACGGTGGCGTGATGGGGTCACCTTTGGGGCCTGGGGTGTGTAAATACACATGACCCAAGACAAACTTTCACAATTCCGCCAGGTGTGCAAACAGGAGGCCGCAAAAATACCCGGAAAAGTCTGACCATGCAAAAACAATATAACCACCTCTGATGAACTCCTATGAATTCAAAAGGAGAGGCAGAAAGCCTGACCAATCCAGGGTGGAACCATCAGGGTATGCTAGCAGTGTGCATAGAAATTTATTGCATATTACAGAACAAGTAGGTTTGATCGGTTTTGACAGAGGACTCACCTGTTCTGCCCACCCAGTCAGCTGAGAAAACTTTAGATTTCATGGGGAAATTGAACAAGAAACAGGAACACATTTTTTTTTTCAGCATAGATCAAAACTGAACAGGCCTACAATTTTGCTTCCTCTCTAGAATTTGCCTCTGTGTAGCCAAGAGTCGATTTAATGTCTTGAGTCATTCTAGTGTTCATTTCATGGCTTGTACCAGCGATACAATCCACCATGTCTTGATCCATTGTCTCCTGGGCCGGTGAGTCCTGAAGCTGACCTCTGTGGGGAGTCTTTCAGGCACCACATGGTGGTTTTGTGTCCATATGAACTCTGCTTGCTTGAACAGTTGGGCCTATGGCACCGAGTCTGAAGGACACAGCAAAACAAGGATTTAACTACAACCAGATGCGGCACTGTCCTCCCAGATCATCCGTTATGTTTCATGTTAGATCTTCCTCAGATAGTCATGCTGCCTGTGGAAGAGAATGCCTGTTTGTTTGCTTGTAAGGAAGAATCAAACTCTGGCTGCTAGCACCGTGGCGTGGACTGCATATCTGGCTCAGCATTTCTGAAAATGCCGTCTCCATTTCTGATTTCAGAATTATTCAAGGCAATTAATGGATAATCCTGTCACTGACACGCAGTGTAACAGCAAACAGATTATTATTTTCAAACTGTAGTAAATCTTTGTCATAACAACATGCAATCTGAGACAACTGATTTCTGCAGTATAATGATATCATTGTTACAGCTTACCTCTGCTCACCCCTACTGCTAGACATTGAGTAAGCACGTAGCAGCCTGCTGGTTATACTATTAGCAATACAGATGAGAGATGTCTGCATGTCTGTAAAGTCAACCTGTAATTATCATGGCTGTATATCCCCAGGCAAGAGACGAAGTCAGATTTATAGATTTATTCTGTCTTCAAATTAGCATCATGCCTTGGATTCCAGCATTTCATCTTGCTGGCTGCTGGAATGTTTTGAGAGCAAAAAAAGGGAGTCATTGTAATTCACAAATACACATCCCAAAACCACCATCTGTGAAATAGTGTTGGAGAGGCAACAATATGTTAGTGTACTGTTCAAAGGGGACATATTGCAAACCTCATTTAACTGCAACTGTGCTCCTTTCCTTTTTTGGAAACAGTTGAAATCTCTTTTAAAAATAAGGGTCCAAAAGAAGGAAACTGTAGTGTGCCGTACCAAGCTGTGAAACTGTACTCCTACAGTAGTGTATAGGGAGAGAAGTTATAAAGCTGCTCTCCCTATACACTGCCAATACATTTGGTCTACTACACTACTACTATATAACATTTGATCTTCTGCTGATGGAGTTCATGAATTATTTGTTCGGCTGTATTAAAATGTATTTTTGCTAAAAGGCATAGTTTAGCACACTTTCCACTAGAGAGATTATGTTTATGGATGTCAATTTATTGCTATGATGAGCCACAGCAAATTGCACATAAAGTTTTTTCTTCTTTCGAGAGTTTAGTTTTAATTTGAGCATTAAAAATCAGCTATCGTTAAAGTCACATCTCACTCGTAATTTATTTTTTTCAACATGAATAACCCTGATGCTCGCTTCAGTAGATTGCATAAAAAATAGATCTTGTAATGTGTGTGTAGTCATCCCTGTTTTTCTGATCATACCATGTAACTATGTAAGATTGAACAGAAATAATAATAATAAAAAAAAAAAAGAAAATAATGACGAGACAAAGGAGCCCAATGTATGAGTATTGGCTTTACAACTTAGTACTCAAAACCTTTTAATACATCAGGAACATTTTGCTGACAACACGTCTGAAGTTTTACTTAGCTGTCAGTTTTAATAGAGGACTTAAAATGCTCCATTAGGTTCAACTTCTTCCTCTGTTGAAGAAATCACTGATCAGAAAAACCACATGGTTTATAAAATCCATCTAGGATATTCACGCAAATTCAATTTTTCTTCCTTTATGGCTATATTGTACAACATCCATTTCCGTTTAACCGGGCTGTTGAGTGTCCTGCCTTCATTTTTAGAACTATTCCCAGCAGCACAATAAACTTCAAATATTTTACAAGCATATTTAATCTCCGTGCATGTTTTAACAGCACATAGAGGAATGCAGGGTCTCCTGTTAGTGTTTACTTCTCTCCTGTAATATATGCATTCCTATATGTCAATTTGTTGTTGGATCAGTCAAATTCCAGCATAAATTCTGATAAGATAGGCGGTCTTAGTTTGAAGTTAAGTGTTTTTTCCATGAAGAGTTAATACATTCTTTGTCTGGCTTGTCCTGGATTGATCTCTGCTGACTCAGAAAAAAGATTGCATACCTACTAAGTATGTAATACACAATGCTTCCAGGTTCCTTCCGTGCATGTACAGTACCTGTACGCACTGCTGTGTGTGGAGAACAATGTTTACAGTTCAGGCTGGTCTTTGGGGTAGTAGCCCAGACTCTGATTTGGACTATGTTTCTGCAGACTATAGTTTACTGCGGTCAGCAAGAAGGAAACTTTAATCAGATGTGCAGGTGATAAATATTAACCATACAAAACAGTTTATTATCCTGCTATTTTAGTGTGTTAAATATAATGGTGAAAGATAACTATAAATGTCAGATGTAATATAGTTGTACTATGCTAAAAAAGCACGGCAATTTATTCTCTCTTCTTCTTCTTCTTTTTTTGGGGGGGGCGTATAAATCTGGATTTGTTTAAAGTATTCCCATCTGATTTGAATTAGATTTTCAGACAGCAATAAGATATAAAGTCATACAACTATGGTGCAGTTGTGTGAGCACTTTTAAATGATTATCCTAAGACAATACAGCCTGTGAACCCTGGGAGCTGGCCTGCCTGCCTCTGCTCCAGGCTGTATTATGAGTGGTTCAAGTCAGAGTCCTGCTCGTACATCTTTCTAAAATTATACACCACAATGAAGAAAAGCGGCCACTTCTAAACAATGTCAAAAATTCAGATTTAGACCCCCCCCACCTCCTCTTTTTTTATATCTTGTTATTGTGTTACACAGGGACTGAAAGACGAGTCACAGCATTATGAAATCATGTGAGGAGGGCAATTATCCATCACAAAAGCCCCACAGAAAAAAAATAACCCACCGGCTGCAGAGGACAACAGAGCCTTTTGTTTGCCCCATTGTCAGTGACACTGTGCCGAACTCCTCCTCATAATGGCTTGTTTCTCCAGTGAGCCGTCTGCCTTTATCAGTCATACTTTGTTCTTGACAGCAAGTAAACTGAGTTTCTGAGACACATTATGGGCAGCTTATGTATAAGCTCATTCAGGTTGCGATTGGCTGGCGTGACCCTCAGATTTGAGTCATGGCCAGCGCAGAATTAACGTACTCCTCTTCGCACTCACTGTATGCATGACAGACAGTAATTCCTGTTATTGACATTTGCTCAGAGTGACGGCATCATGTGACTGGGGGCGTCATGTGACTCTCAGCCTTGTAGAGGAGTTGTATCATCAGTGCCATGTAATTATAATGCTGACTTAGCAGTTCAAGAGCTTGAACTCTTCTGACCTTGGCCAAGCGGCGATTGTAAAATCTCTCAGCTGTTGACAAGTAACCACACAATGACAGGCTTTTCAGTGGCCACAACTGCACTGTACCAACCTCACACTGGACACAAGCTGAAGAGGTTGAGGGAGCATCACAGCTGAGTTAGAGAAGACGCAGGAACTTCTCTTCAGAGAGAATCTTTGTTAATAAGGAGCCGCTGTGAGTTTCTGCTCAGATCTCAGCAGCTGGACCTGGTGTATACAAACCAGACAGCAGGACTTGTGGAGATGCACCATTATATTCTGCAGAGGTGGAGAAGTAGCGTTGGAATGCATGCCAAGTAAAAAAGATATATATATATATATATATATATATATATATAGAGTCGACCTCCATCTACTTAGCACACAAATTAAACCAGCTTGTCAGTGAACATTTAGAAATCATCGCTTGGGTCTCAGCGGGCCTTGCTGTTTGAACTGCAGTGTAGGTAGGCACTGTTTATTCTGGACAGGACCCTTGATTAAAATGAGGAATGGAGGAAAAAAGAAATAGCTCAGTCTCTCAGTGGTCAGCCACAGCCTCCTCATCGCAGCCTCCACCAATGATCTGACTTTCCCCTTTTTGCGATTTTATGTAATCACAACTCCAAGAGCTATTTTTAATGTGTGTTTAGGTTGTGCATGCGCCATTCGATATTAAACATTTCCCCTTATTACTTAAAGGCTGACTTTATTTTCCCTCAAAGCTGTGACTCCAAAAACAGCTGTCCAGACACCACAAGAAAGGGCCTTAAGTCACTGGAAGATGTAGATACCACGGCTTGACTCCACAAGAAAAATATCTACTTTTCATTAAGATTATACCATACCGTACCTTACCAAACAATTCACATAGAACATCAACATCCTCTTGGCAAAGCAGCATCGTAGATTAAGTTTCTTCATGGCCGTGAGTTTTGGACCACGCTGACATGAACTTCTCCACGAATCTACGGGCTGCAGGTCAACGTCCTGCCTCAGCGGCACTGTAAGGAGATATTTACGTTCACACCAGCAGCACAGCAGCCAACAGGAGCTGATTGCAAGTGGTGTTTGTTTCCAATGAAAGCACGTTAATTCGGGCTCAGCCGCAGTGTAAACTACCTTGGCGTTTTACAGATGTCGCCTGTTAAAGTGAATCACTGTACCTGCCTGTTTGCCCGGCCGGCCTGTTCTGAAGCCTCGCCAGAAAGAGTACACAACACGAGCCAAAAGGGCTATTAATAAGCCCTTCTTTTTCTAATACTGTAATACATCCACGTGTGTAATGTCTGCTCTGGTCTAATTATGTCACCTCATTTTTAGCTTTCACAGAAAGACGAGCACAGACGGGCTCACAGATTCAGTCCGAGTTAATTTTAACTCATCTTAGATATCATGATGCCCCAATATTTTTCCAGAAATGCCCAGTTGCAAGAAATAATTTTCTGTGAAAACAGTCCAATGTGAATTTCATCCGCTGTGACAAAGCAGGGGAACAGTGTGTCGTATCTAGCAGCACTACGTTACACACACTGTGTTAATAGCATGTGCAATTTAAAGCACGCTTCAACACGTGATACCTCTATTATGTTTGTTTGAGAGCTTGGGATAACAAAGCGAGTCCACTTGAAGGTGTGTGGTCCTGAGTGGTAGAAGAGAGAAAGTGTCTGGCAGGGTGGGCCATCGACCGCAGTCCTCAGGGCAGACCTTGGCCAGAGCTCAGAGTATGGCCAGGCTCTTCAGCTCCACACACACAAGTATAGCAAATGTAGTATGTGGCCACCGGTGGAGAACCAGTAATGAATGAAATATTATATTCCGCATTATAGTCCAGCCTTTAACATCATTACCTTCACGTAAAAATTTGTATTTTTTTTGACACTAAGAAGCACATATATTACAAAATTGTCTTTCCAGCAAAATGAAGCCCCTCCAAGTTGGCAGTACCTCCTTTGTAGGATTTTTGTTTTATTTATTTATTTATTATGTATATTATTGCCTCCAGTTCTTATATAGTGCACGGATACAGCTTTTGTATTTATGCACAATTATGCACATTAATTCATTTAAATACACTGTTTCCAATCAGGGCAGAATTAATTCAGTGAATACCATTTCAACAGATCTGTTTTCTTCATAACATTTTACCTTTGAAAACTAAATAAAAACCTTTAAGTTAGATTTCTTCAGTAGATGTAGAACTTGTAGATTTGTGTATTGAGAAGGGAGGAGGTTGTGGTCAAGGTTTCAGTGTTGTGGTTTTCTTAACGTGTGTGAGCTGCTGACCTGGCCAACACTTCGGCATATAAAACAATATTTTGCCAATTTTAACTAAACTTTGTTACTGTTCAGGGGAAATCATCACCCATTTCTTGTAGTTACAATCTCTGCTGCTCTTAAAGAATCTATGCAGATATCTGAGACTACAACATCATCATAGCTCAGATTTTCACCATCAAGGTTGTTTATTACATGGTGTGCCACCCAAGAAGTTATGTTTCCTGCCTTATGAGTTGGGTTTGACATTTATGCTTTATTTTTCATTCCATGTTTTAGATTCAGTCACGATGTGCAAATTATGTTCCCATCAAACTGCATGTAATTTACTGTGGCTCGGCAGATCTCACAGCGGCGCTGTATTTTGTCCTAAAGTTTAATGCTTCTGACAGCTAAGCATCCATTTGCAGTAACCTTAAAATGTTTATATATAACCTTAAATATTATTTTTGAAAGACTTTAGTTTCAAGTCCCAAGCTAACCTCTGTATACGGCATGCCTTTGCTATTACCCTGGTGATCCAAAACATGTACAGGCCAAAAATTATTCAGGAGGACTGTTGTTGAATAGTTTGGGGTATAATTAGTATGAAGCTAAACTGCCTGAGTGACATGTTTGATTAAATCTCCTGAAGGAAATAGGTACTCTGTATATTTCAGACTGGTCAGGCTCATCCAAAACAATTCTGTACTGTGCTCCAACTCAAGAGGCATCTTCTTGTTTTAGTCAGCAAATATTTACAAAGCACCTGGCCAAGGAAAATGTTTCGCTGAACAAAAATAAGGTAGATGGCAAAGACGTGTGGAAGTGCTGTTGTGCTGTGAGGTGCGGAGCAAATTGTTCCTATTTCATGTTTGACATATTTTTCTCAGCATATGTACAGTTTATTAAGATCTGAGAATCCATAAAATATTGAAATTGACACAGATACAGCTGTAGATTTACATGGATTGTTTCTTCTTACTGTAATTGGTTGATTGATATTGGTGTTTTTTATTATTATTATTTTTAACCTTTGAGTGTGCAAACAAGAGCTACAGTTCCTAATTTGTTGATTGATTTCATTAGTAGTTTAGCTGAAGTTTTCTAGGTTTTACAAAAGGAAAATATATAAAATACATAATTTTTTTTTTCATTTATGTGGCATTACTGCACTTTTAGAAATGCCTAGTGTCAAAAAAAAAAAACAACATCTGAACAATACAACAACTGTTAGTAGTTGAAAAAGATGACAGTAGCATATTTTCTTTCTTTTGTTACATACTGATGTTGTATCAAGCCTTGCAGAAAGTTACTTTTTGTTTCAAAAGTTTTAATATGTATGTTTCTGCGATTGATAGAGCTTGGCATATAAGATAAAAGCGAATTGTTTGCAAATTGTTCTCAGAAGTTATTTACTTTTTTTATTATTAAATTCCCATAAGAATAATGAATTAAAGACTGTGTGAACGGTTTTCATTGAGGCTCTTTCTCTGTTAGAAAGTAGTCCCAATGAAAACCACTCATTGTGAGATCTGTGGACTCTCCATGGTAATGGAGAAATAGTTCCTTGAGACATGTATTGTTGAAGTATTATTTTTCAGGACACTGATCTCTTCACCTGCTTTGTATTTGGGATGAGTAACAAGCATCAGTGGGTGAGACATTTTAAACCAATGAGATGTGAAACCAAAGTGACCTGCAAGGTTAAATACCTTAAGATGTAAGTGACAGCACATATTAACGGATCATCTCTTCATATCGCCAGCTCTAACTGAGTGATCAATTTAGGCAAATTAAAACAGACTTAAAATTTTGTGTCCACTGACATAACGGCCTAGACCAGTTTCTCTGTTTCCTGTTTTCTGTTTTGTCATGCTTACACGCTGGCTAGTGTCCGATGATTTAGACCCAAACCCTTTCAACAACGGCCAAACTCCCAGCATCATTCAACACATAACTTCTTGTTATCTGTTAAACTCTTCTGTTTTTGACCTGTTGTAACAAACATCTGTGATCGCTAATCAACGATGAGCTGGGATGCTGTGCTGGGACCTGTGAGGGTGTGTACTGAATGTGCAAATGTGGGAATTTGTGTGAGAGAGTGTGATGATTCATCTTTGATTGTCATGAGTTGCCTGCTTTGCAGTAGATGTTGGCAGGCCATTCTTGGAGCGTGTCTGTATTATAGTGTGCATTAAAGTAACCGTGAGCAGGCATTTCTTTCACACAGAAGACAGGTGGCCATGATTTACGGCCTCTTACAGGAATCGCCTGTGTCTATGGGAGCCATTTAAAGCTCAGCACAGGCTTGCATGCACACATGCAGTTATTACAGTAATAGCACAATAACAAGATTACTGTCTATGAAACAGCGGCATAAAGAGTGAAAGGGGAGAAAGAAAACAAACTCAGGCTGCAAAAAGTGTCACTAAAACAACTCCTCCGACATAAGCTGCATTCACACCGCTTTCACTCAACCAGCCTCCCTCTCTTCCCTCATTCTCTCAGCTGCACATGCATACACATACAAACACACACACGCTTACACACCCAGTCTCACGCTGCCAGCCATTCGCTCCTCACTCACACCCTCAAATCTTACCAAGCTCAGCTCTCCCTGCTCAGAGGCAGACAGGAGCAGCACAGCAGCCTGTTAGAGGAGTTGAGGGAAGGAGCAGCAAAGTCAGAGAGACAGAGAGAAGGGGGGGCACAGGCGGTCAAAGAGTGAAGGGAGAGTAAAGAGAGAGCGCTGTTCTCCATATGCTCAGGGGGCATGGGCGGTTGAACAAGCTGCCCCCACTGAAGCCTCCTGACTCATGGGAGCGTCAGACCCAGATCCCCTAGAGAGCTTGGAAGCACTGTCGAACCACGCGCAAGAGAAGGAGGGGAGCCAGAGAAGAGAGAAAAAAGTCCGTGGAGAGGAGAGGAGAGGAGAGGGAAGAAAGCCACAACGGTAGGCTGTCCCACTCAATTGCTGTGCCGTGATGACGTCAGAGGGCATGTGACCCAGGCTCTCCAGTGACGGCACATGGAGGGCAGGAAAGAGACGAGTTTTAAAGCTGGTGCCTTTTGGGTTGTGTGAGGGCTCTGCTCGCCTCCCAAACAACCACAGAACCACAGACGTGCGGCTCGGGGTTGGTGTTTGAGGGCGACCTGGAGTGTAAATGGTTAATCGTCGCGGGCCAGCACCAGTCACAAGGACGGCGCTAAGCGAGTAAGTACGTTCCAACCACACTCGCCAAGCAAGCAAGTCCGACACCATCTGATCTATCCGCAAAAGCGATATTTGCCTCTGCAATTTTTTTCTCTATAAAACCAGACCTGGTTGTTACTTGTGGTCATCCAAATAGTTGATACGTAAAAGCATGTCTTGTGGATGGCTTTTCCATTTTTTTTTTTTTTTTCATGACATGCTTCGTACTCTTGGTTTAGGACGTGTCAAGGGTCACGGAAACCACAGAGGAACAAAAGTGGGGCTTGCTGCAACCAGAGGCAGCTATGGCATCTAACAGCCTTTTCAGCACAGTGACACCATGTCAACAAAACTTCTTCTGGGGTGAGTACTGCTTTGCTGGTCCCTGTTGTTGTCTGCAGTTGGGTTAGGGGCTTGGGTCACGGGGAGGACTCGGGGTCAGGTGTTGAGGTTTGGATAGAAGAATGGGGGGGTTTTGGTAAAGGGGGCAAGGATTTTGGATTTGATTGAAGGATTTGGGTCCAGATGAGTGAAGGGGATCAGTTGAGGTCACTGAGTACCTTGCCATCATCGTCCAAGATTTTGTGGTGGAAGAAAGACCCAGCTACCATCACGGCTTTTTGTGGTGCACAAATACAACAACAACCAAAAAAAAAAAAAAAGCCTCTCCACATTTAGAGATTCCAGTATTTACTCTATGTGATGTTTATAAATATTTCTCTAACAGGGAGATGACATGTTTGTGCAACGTACCCTTAGATTTACAAAGCGATGCCATTGCGGAACGAAAAACAAAAGCATGGGTGATATTTTTGACAAACGTAAACAGACACTGCACAAGAGAGTTTACAGTCGAGCATTGAAACAAGATGTGGGGATTACTGGATTGTGTGTGTTGGGTGTCTCCGTTGTGTGTAGGGAAGAAGTATTGATTAGTTTGCCAAGAAAGGTCTGTAATCGCTTCCTGAAATTGTTCAGTGGCACTGCTGTCATTAATTAATCCATGCCGATTTCTGCAGCCTCCAGAGAGCATTTAATCGACAGACATAAATCCACTTTAACAAGAAGTTGTTCCAAGTCGACCTCCATTTTATAAGTTTAGAATTCAAGCATTGTAATACTTAATTTGAGTCTAGAAAATAAGAAACAGTTTTGTTGAGGGAATTATAGTCTCTGCTGTGATTGGTGTGTACATGTTGCAAAAACCCCCCTGAAGGCTTTTTTTTTTTTTTTTTTTCCAATAAAAATATTTATATTTACATAGTATTGCACAATTACACTTTGCAATTGGATTTAATTGTCATATTTATTCATACTAAACATCCTCCTTAGCTAGCAGGGAGGATCAATAAGAAGTAAGACCACAATTGATTCAAGAGCTGTGAACAGTAGCATTGTCAACTTTATTATTTTCAATTACCTGTGAAGACCAACATGGATGTTCCAGTGTGCAGCCTCTGTTTTGGTTTTGCCATATTCTACTGTGACAACTCCTTTACACAATCTAATTTAATCAGCAAAATAAATGATATTTTAGGTTTACCAGACGAATTTCTCAATTTAAACAAACATTTTCATTCCCGTGCGACACAAGGAATAGACAGGCTGAGTTTAATAGACCCACCACCAACTCCTGCCCTCCCCTCCCCTCTCTCTCTCTGCCTCGCTCCATAGCCTCCGCTCCGCTGTCCAAATCAAATGTTTAAAAGATGTTTTTAAGAAGTCGCTTCGTGGTCAGACACAGCTGTTCAGGGCTCCCGTTCCACACAGAAGCACGGTGGCTCCTAATATGCTCTGAAAGCCGGGAGAGAGTGAGCGTCTTCTACCAATCACCACCACCTATTACCATGTTAACCCCCTGACCTCTTGCTGTGTCTCTGGGGTCGGAGCACAGGATAGGAGCAGAGCAGCGCAACAGGAAATTAAAAGCATGCTGTAGTAGAGTTAGAGAGGAGAGCAGATGTGTGCAGATGTTCAGGTGGAGTCACTCAGAGGGAAGATAACCATCGATTCTTGTGTTCAGTATTGGTGAATGACACAGTGCTGCAGCCCATTGATGTTGCCCCTGTTTGTGAACATCTGGGTAGTAAATCTGTCAGTGCAACCACAAAAAGTCCCCTTGACACCGCAATGTGATTTTGCAAGACCACCAGTGCTTTCTGTTGTATTTCTAATTTAGGATAAATAAATAGAGTGGGCTGTACTGTATCAGGGCTGGTGAAAATTAGCAACGGCATCTTAAGCATTTTTGTTTTGATGAGACAAAAAGAGGTTGATCTTCAGTCTGATTAGTTCGATTTCTCAAGTCCATCCAACTGAAGCAGGATCAAATTATTATTTAACAATAGCTAGATATAATACAGATATTTATATCTGTTCATCTTAAATCTATTGTGAAGACAAAAAGAAGATTTAACTAAGCATTTTGTGTTGTTTTTAAATGTTTTATATATTTTTTTCAAACCCCTCTGGTTTTATGTTTCTCCTGGATCATTTTGTCTGGCGTCTGTTTTCTGAGGACACGAGTTGCAAAATACTGTTTTCTTAGTTAGAAAGCCACATTACTCCATCCCGTATTTAGATTTGTATTTAAGGACATTTTTAATTTAGAGCTAAAGTCACATTCCCAGCAATAAATTGAGCCAACTTGAGGGAGCAGGCAGATCTTCCTAATTGAGAGAAGGGAGCTCATTAAAATTTGTTTTGGCATTTACATCAAGGAATTTTCATTTTAATTGCCTCAAATACATTTTTTATAACTCTTAATACTGGCAGATCTGATGGGTAGAGCAGAATAATCTTCAACATGTGTGGCACCCACTCAACCGCCTTGCCTCTCTGGGGAACATTTAAGTGCCTATTTTCTCTATTACAAACTTAATTACATATAGACAATTAAGTCATGGGAGCAATTATTGTTCAGTATAGTTGTGCAGTTACAGGAGAGAAAAAAAAAGTGCTTATACAGACAGAAGAAAATCAACACGATCAAAAGAAAAGCGGGTCGATGTGGGTAAATATCTGAAAACTCCAGGCGGAAAACTTTCCCCAAAGAAAATCTCAGATAATTTGCAGGGAAACCATATATGTATTTGAGAAAGGCAGCTTCTGTTGCATAAGTGTTGCTTTAGATCTAACCACAGGCCTGCTTCTTGGAGACATCTTAAAAGTGAACCAGACATCCTCCCCTCCTCTTACCCCCCGCCTCAGCGAGGGGGAGACATGAAGCCCACTCATCAATAGGTAATTTGAAAAAGCCAGGGGGAAAAAGCGCTTCACTGACTGCTACTGTGCAAAGAAGACTCTTCCCTTAACTCCAGGCTCAAAAGAACTCTATTTAGCGATGCTTAATTGTACCTCTGAGGCAAACATGTTATTTAATCCCAGCAGGGTCATACTGATGGAGTAAAATGGTGCTGTGTGTGTTTGCGAACTGTACCAGCTATTAGGACTTATTAGTGCTGGAGGTTCACATGAGTCTACATAATTCCTGAGGGTAATCAGAGAGGTGAAGTGTTAATGTGATCAGTGTTTAATCAAAGATAGATTAATTGGTCTGTATTTTCCCTCAAATGTAGTGAGACTGAATGGTGGGTTGATTATGGTCCTAAATAGGCTGTAGGCAGTTATTAGGGCCTAAATGAGAGTGTCTTGGGAACACTATAACCTGTGATTTTAATGGCCTGGAATACGCTTTTCCCACTGCTGAAGATGTGAAGACTTTGGAGAAAACTATGTGTGTTTTTCCTTCAGCCGTCAGAGGTATTTCCATGGTCTTGAAATGAAGTTTTATAAGAAATACAAAATTCAATCAGTGTATCAAAGAAAAGGAGTGTTGCGTTTTTTGGAAAACAAGAGAAACCCTAACCCTGGTTTGTTTTTTGTTTTTTTAATATATCTACTGTCTTTTAAAGTGGCAAATTTTCTTCTCTCTGAGTTACTGATTCAGATACAATATCTGCTTCTCCTCCTTCCAAATTAAGCAGTGGAGACTTATTGAAACATGCAAGGAAAGGAGTGAGATTACATCTTCTCCTGTAATATGGAGACTGCAACAACAAACGGAGAGTTGAGTGTAAATACTCACAAGGCACTGTGTATTATCTCTTGTTTTATCCTCATATTCAGTAGCTGCGGGGCTAATTACACTGTTATGACAAGGCAACTTGCCAACTGACTGTGCTTACTGTAGGTTTCTGCCTGTTTAAAGTGTTGATAAAAGACTCAAAACAGTCTTCTCAAGGGAGTGATAAAATCTATTTTTTAAACACTGTTAATGCTTACATCTCTGGTTATTAAGTAAGCTCAGTTTTCTCATAAATCAATGCAAATGTTTGATATCTTCACAATGTTTGTTTGGGATACAAGTCAAATTAGTGTGTATTTTCAGATAGCTCTGCAAACTTGTGCCATGCATAGCTAGAATTTTTGATGCCACCATAATTACCTGGTAGCTTAATGCTGTTGTGTTAACCAGTGAAGCTTTTAATGCAGCGCTGTGCTATTTTCTCACTTAACAAGATCCTGCAGCCCTTCATCCATTTCAATTGCATCATGCTGGGTGAATTACTGTTATCCGATATAAGCCCTCAGAGAGGAAGTAACCACCTAACACTTTGAAAATTGGTCTATCTTGGAAACAGTTCGGCCTAATGAAACAGAACACCAGTATTATAACCCAGATTCATATACTTCGTTCCCTCTTCTCTCTCTGTTTCATGTCCTTCTTTTCTATACTTGTGTTTCGCCGTTCAGGTTTTATTTTCAGTATTAAGTCAGGAGATGTCTTTAAGCAAAGCCGATACAGCAAATTCAAACCACAGAAAACCTGAAGAACATTGTTTATCGTTCCCTTGCTGACCTGCGAAACAGCCAAGGCAGCTTCGCTTCCACTCTCCATGTTTCTATAAGGGGGAAATATGGAGTGTTGAGCCTCCTGGATGTTTGGGTTCGGCCTGTAACGATGTGAGTGAGAGCACGACCACAGCACCTACACAAGGCTGTACCTGTTCTGCCCCATGCACGGAGAAAAGGGAAGGTTTTTCCTTGTTAGTTTAATCTTAAAGGTATGCAGTATCCCCTCTGACTCAGGCCGGACTCCCAAATATATATAAACCTACTTACTAGCAGGTCATGGAAAGAGCAGTCCATGTTGTGCATGTTAATTGTAACACATAAAGTGCCAAAATGTAAATATAGAAGAGTAAGATTTTGTAACATTTTTGAGGAGAAGGTGATACAAGATGAGTGAAAGAGCATCAAAGAGTCACACTGAGCTTTCACTGTGATCAATAGCTTGGCAGCAGATTGAAGGTGCCGTCTAAGGGGACAAGTACACAACACAAGTAGCACATAGATGTCTTCAGACATCAGTATTAGCACTTACTTTGTCTCAAGGCTCTTGGCCCACATTTGAAAAATGTGAATAAATTTGGTATTTCTTATTTCTGATCTGTTTGGCAAGAAGCCATGGAGTAATGACAGTGTAGCTACTACTTTGGAAACCTAGTAATAGTATAGATGTACAGCGCTGTGTGTGTATACTCTGTGTGTGTGCGCGTGCATGCACACACTAAAGGTGTCTGTGACAGAGAGATCTGTCTGCTTGATTAATGCTCTCACTCAAACTGGCACCTGGAACCAATCCCCCCTCCTGCCGCCCCCGTCCCATGTGCACCGTGTGTGTGTGTGTAGGGGGGGGTTGAATTCCATACACTGAGCTGAGCCTTTAGAGGGGCTCTGGGTGGGTGTTGAGCAGGAGGCACAGATGGGATGAGGGGACTCGGAGCGGAAGAAAAGAAAGGTGTGTGCAGAGGAGGGAACAATAGGTGATCGTGCAGTGGAGGGTATGGGCTGTCATTAATAACACACCGGCCCCATCTCCTAATTTGCTCAAATTACCTGCCCACACCGTAGGGCCCCCTGCCAGCGCTGAGGTGTGAACACAACAGATCAAATACACCTGAAAATCTGAGTGCCCACCCACTTGACAACACCCACACAAACCTTTCATCGTGGCCTGACAACCCTGAAAGTTTGTGGGGGTTTTTTGCAGGAGATAGACATCGTACAAATATTCTTAAACATGAGAGTAGGGGATAAAATGTAAGAAAATTAAGCATGAGAAAAAAAGTCAAAAGTAAGTGAGAAAGCGGAAGAGATATGATACAAAAGGAAGGATCAGTTTGCGTACATGAGGCATTTAGTAAGAGCAACACAAGACCTATGACTTTTGAGCCACCTCCCATATGGCACTGCGGGGGCGGCCATTTACCATCATCTAACCTCCTCTTTTCCCTTCTTCCCTTTCCTTCCGCCTTCTCCTTCCCTTTATGTCCTTGCTTCATCCTTCCCATCCCACCCACACTTTCAGGAAAAGGGTGATGACAAATGTTACAGGGCGGCATTGCTTTGGTCACCACAATAATCAGAGTCACCAGGCCTGCACCACCTGCAGCGCACACACACACACATCGTGCACAGACTGCTGAAATTAAATATTCCCCAGAGATACAAAAGGGGCCAGGAGAGTGTGCGTAGGTGTGTGTAGTGGGATGCTAGTCTTTGAACTTTGTATGGTGTGTGTAGCTGATATTGACAAGTCTCTTGGGAGAGGAAGGGAGCTTGGAATGGTAGTTCTTATTTGTAAAGGTGCTGAAAGAGAGAGAGAGATTGAGACCATATAAATATATATACCAAAACTCACATGCGTGTCTTCTTTGTATTATATTTTTGTGCAACAATTGTAGTTTTTCTCATAGTTTAGTACCACACAGCTTTAGTTATACGTAACCACATTTGCATTGATTAACTATCATCTCTGCACAAATAGAAATCAATCTTTTTGAAAATGAAGACATGACCTTGAAAGTCTGTTCTTGGAAATAAATTATTCTCTGGAGGCATTTGGTTGCATCGCTTGGCCTTCATCAATGTGGGTGTAGTTTGCTGGACAGTGAAGGCTAAGTATTAATAAAGAAATACTTATTTAATTATTAACTATTATTGGAATAAGACTTTAATGCTGTATAAGGGGAGCCAAACATTCTGATGCGGAATCCAAAAGTCTTTTGTTAAGGTGAAAATACTAGATATATAATATGATTTGGAAATATATCTTAACATTTTCCAATGGAGCACTCGGAAAATGCAAAAATTATCTATAAATATACATCAAACATTATCTTTCATATCAATACATATTTTAAATAATAACAAATGTGTTGTATTCTTAAGCATGGCGTTAAGTATTAAAAAAGCTATGTATGAAGAGTGATAGTCCTTGACAAGCACGCTAACATTAAAATAAGACATAAGTACATTAATGATATATCAGCATATAGGCGCTTGATCTAAAGTTGAAGCAGCTTATATAAAGTTATACAACTTTGCAGGATTCCAAACATTGGTGCAACTGTGAAGAAAAGAAAAGTTTTGAACATTTAAGCTGCTGCAGCAACGTTATAAAAGTGCAAAATCCTTGACGTTACATTTCAGGATGTTTCAAAGCTCTTCTCTGTCACTGGGGCAGGCTTCTTTTGAGAACTTGTAGCTGTTGTGTTTTATGTTGATCCCTGAGCTGTGCCAGTTTACACATATTCAATCCAATCATGGCGCTCCAACAAGCAGCTCTGTGTGATCAAAGTCCATATACGTACGCGGTGTCTGATCGTCACTAGAGCGGGCTTTCAGTCTGCAGCTGAATCCTGTCACTCATCCAGACAGCTGCCCTCTTACAGTCGTCTGTAGTTCATTTTGTTGTCGCAGTTAAAAGTTTTCCTTCAACTGTTGCGCTGTTCATTCTATTCTCTGCTTTTCCCCAGAGGAAATAGGTCTCTCTCTCTCTTTTCTCTCCTCCTTTTTGGACAGAGACCAATAACGGGTCTTTTCCACTTCACTTCTCCTGATGCTGAATGAGCAAAGGAGGATCCCAGAGGAGCAGGAATATTTTATTAGAGTGATTTTGAAAGTTCCTCTCCCCCTCCTCTGTCTTTCTTCCTCTCTCATGATGGAATTTTAGGATGCTGCAACAATTCTCTTTCTCTCTCTCTCTCTGAATGTGTCTATATATGTGTGTGTGTGTGTGTGTGTGTGTGATTGTGTCTGTGTATGAGAAGGAAAACAGCTCACGCAGAGCAAAGACAATTCAAAGTTACAGCTAAATGACAGGCTGGGAGCTCCAGCCTTTTGAATTGTATTGTTTTCTTTGTATTCTTGCTTGGGAGGAGAATTGAAAAAAAAAAAAAAAGCCCAATTGGGACAGAACGCAAGCAGTTTATTCTCAGGAGAATTACACTTGGCACAAACAAAAATAGCAGTCATTTTTTGCTGACAAACACTTTTTAATGCAAGAGTGTTTTTGTGAAATTGGGCTCTTTTTGTTTTCTTATTTATGGCAAAGCTACCATTTCATGAGAGGAAGGGTGGTGTATGTATACTGCTGCTTTGATTTACTGTCGCTTAAAGATGCGTGAGAAAAATAAGCGAACGAGAGATGTCAGAGTTCTCTTGCTTAATTGGAAGCACTGGTAAGAAACAAAGCCCTTTAGAAAATATGCTAAATGAAGGAACTATATGGTTGAACTGGTCTTTACCCACAGAAAAATGTATCTCTACCAATGTTATAAACCGTCTTTTTCACGTGATGCATTACAGACATGATTATACCTACACACATACTCATGCACACATAGCCAGACAGAAGTACCCGCCCTTTTCCTGCAGGACCCTGCAGATGCAGCAGAAACAGTAGAGTTGGTCTCTCTGGTAAACAAACAGTGAGAGGCTGCTGGGAGTCTTCACCGGGCCTCCAAATTATAGTCTGGTTAACCAAAGTCTGAGAGCCAGCCCCTTTACTGCAGTACACACATACATACTGTACATGCACACCCACTTCACATACATAATGCGCACATATGCACATGACCTCTGCACATTAAAGGCACTATAGAGGCATAGTTAAAACACACATATACAATCAGGTTCTAATGGGACCTTGTCTGCACTGCAGTTGAGCCGAGGGTAAAAGATTTTATAGACATTAGAGAGACTAAGAGGGAAGCACACCCTGAGGGCTCATCATAAATATTACCCAATCATCAGGCTCACAGTGTGTGGCGATTACTGATGAAAAAGAAACCCTTGCAATGCAAACACAGGGCTAATGTTTATAGCCCTTAACCCTGTATACCTGTTTTATATTTTTAGGGTTTCTACACAGTAAAAGTTGCTTTGCTTTAGCTTGAAAGATCATTGATTGTTACAGGTCAAGAACCTGCATCCTTAGCTGGAAAGTTGCTAAAAGAGACTTATTTTGGAGTATGATTACTTCAACATAGATAGAGGATATTAGATTGTTTAGAGCTTCTTTAGTTGTCTATGAACGAGATCTGCCACCACTGGGAACAGTATCGAGCCCCTCAAGAATGCAAGAACATATCAGAGTGAGCTATGATGCCATAAAACCCAGTTAAAACATTTAAGATGATCAGTTCTTGTGAAAATACTTGCCATAAATCATGTGCTTCCAGCATGATTGTATATTGTAAGTGGACAATTTAATTGTCAGCCCGAGACCACATCCCAACAGGCCCGATGCCAGAGATTTTTTGCTTTGTGAATGTGTGTGACATTCAAATTCTCAATTTTACCATAATGCAACACCACAGAATAGATTGTATTGGAAGGACAGCATTTCACAACATAATTGATGTTCCCTGTGGGATCCAGCAGTTGATGAGTCTCCCTGTTCAGGACTCAATCTAGGCACTATAAAGTTGGCGTCATCTGCGTCTCAGTGAGGGGCAGAGCAGACATAGCATGACAAGGCCCTGTCCTCAAATAACAAGCAAGTTCTGAGTGTGTGGAAAATACAGGGTCATAGGTCAAATAATCAGACAATAGTCATTTATATTCTGTGAAATCATGTTTTCCTTTCATGATGTTTTCTTTCATTGAGCCCTCGTCTAAAGACAACTGGAATTGATTTGGTTTGAGGACAGGCTGGAGGCTATGAAAGTGAACTCCATCTTTTCTCCCCCTCTACTCCCCACTGTTGTGAGTCATTTCTGACCAGTGGCCTTATAGGCACAGTATAATTACAGGCTTTAGGCAAAAGGTTTTAGGCATAGGCCCATCTCTGTGTGAGCTGTCTCAGCCATGACACTCTAAACTTAATTTGTTAACTCGTTCAGCTGACAGAGCATCCGATGCTACATGTAAGGCCTCTCAAAATTTTCACCAGCCAAGGCGTCCTGGGGCCGTTTTGACGTCTGAATGGTTTGGAATTCGATCTAATAAGTATGGCTCCAGGTTGCAGAGTTCAGGCTGAGTGTTTTGGAGCAACTCCCAGCTGGACTGTGATCAGGAAGAGAACAGGAAAAAGAAAAAGAGAGCAAGATCCAAACCCTCGGAAGTTGAGTCCTGTTTCTTGATGCACGCCCAGTCCTGTAAATGGTCACGTTGCCTGTCCAGTTCTGTTTTTTCATTTCCTGTTTATCTGATTGGCTGCTGTCTTGGTGCAGGATATATTCACTCAATTGACTGTCATCTTTGATGCTGATTACCGCCCAGAAATGGAGCCGCAATGCACACTTTTTCATGAGTAGCTCACTTGCGTTGAGTAAAAACCATTCATGATATGCTTTCTGAGAAGATGGCCAAGCAAAACCGATGGCATATATACTGCATTTAACTGTACCAAGACAAAAAATGTATATGGTATTTTTCCAGGCATGGGTTTACTTTGTCTTTGGTTAAATGTTTATGTCTGTGTGCAATTGAGCATCCATGACAGACTTTTTTTCCACTCCATATGTTCCTCTTCTACTGTTGCTTACATCGATTTGGACCAAGTGCACCTGGACATTTCTCCCCCCGTCACCACGAATTTATGTACATATATCCTTGTCTCCTGTCTTCTTCCTTTCTATCCCTGTTGGCCTTCTTCTTCCTCGACTTCCTCCAATCTTGAACAGGGGCGGTGGAAATGGGCAAGTGTTAACCGATAGCCCCCCTGTGAGTGTGAGTCTGGGCCGCTGCCTGTCTGTCTCTCACACTGTAGTCACTCTATCTATCACGCCTTTGCATCTTTACCTCACATAAATCATCCTCAATGGTACTACAAGGACAGGGAGAACAGAGAGAAATCTCCCCCTATAAATCTGGTATTAGTTTTACCTCGCATAATGAACACAGGGCTTAACGGTCCTGGATACATGAGAACAGCATGTCTTGCAGATGTACTATAAATATTTTGATACTAGCCGGCTAGTTTGCAGAGGGGAAGTAGACCAGTGAAATACACAGAGGAAGGGAAAAGTGTAAAGTGGAATGTTGGCCTAGCCCTAGTGTCTGTATTGTCTTTAGCACCTACAGAGGGTTTCAG
This sequence comes from Echeneis naucrates, assembly GCF_900963305.1. Lineage (NCBI taxonomy): Eukaryota > Metazoa > Chordata > Actinopteri > Carangiformes > Echeneidae > Echeneis > Echeneis naucrates. The sequence goes on from NC_042534.1 coordinate 12,863,237, forward strand.
TCCAAGAAAAACGCTCTTTACAGGGTTCCTGTTCCCAGCCATGGTCCGGTACCACTCCTGGATATGCTGCGTTTCCTCCAAGTCAATCCTTCAAACTAGTCTTCAAGGAGGCGGACTCATTGTTAAACTAATAGCACAATCAGACCTGATTGAGTGATGGATGTTTTGAAGGGAAACCCAGCACACCTTAGGGACACTCTGGGGCTATGTCTGGGACAGGCTGCTCCAGGGAGGGTTTGATTGGTGGAACGTTTGAATTAAAGTGAAGGACTAATAGTAGCAGATCTAATGGCACAAAGGCTGCATAGAATAGTGAAGCCAAATATGTCTGATTATAAAGATATTCCGCTGCAGTGATGTATAGAGAAAATGTAACATACACATACAGATGCAGTAAAAAGTGGAAAAACTGAACTCCCTCTTCTTGGCATGTTTTTGGCCTCAACCCCAGGCACTGTCATCCTTCCCCATCAAAGAGCCACATTCCCACCAAACTACGAAAACTACAAATACTCTTATACACATGCACAATTTTAGTGCTATGACACCAGGTGGTGTGTGACACGTCAACATGTGAAGGTTCTCTGGCAGACACAGTTAGAGTTCTCAGCTCTCTGCTCCAGTCGCTCAGATCTATCATTGGGACTCTTTAATGGCAGCCTTCGTCACATATTACTGCTTTATTTTCTCCTCTCCATCTAACAGCCCACAGAAGTTCCTTTTTTGTTCCTATTTTTAAGTACAAGTGATCTCAATTAGGGACCTCCATGAAGGCTGTAGGCGGCAGACAGTCAGCGCAATAAGAGCAGAGAGGAAATTGTCTTTATACCCCCCTCCCTCCCACCCTGCCTCCCTCTCTACCCTCCTGCAACAAGCGGTGAGCAGCCACCCCCTGTCTACATCTCTTTCCATGTTGTTCCCTTCCATTTCAAAAGCTGAGTGAAATATCATACAAACTTATTCTTCATCTCTCATCGCTGCAGTATAAATACATTTAATTCCACATGGACAGCCGCCCCAGCTCTCCAAGTCTAACACAAAACTTGGATAAACTTCTGTGAGAATGGTTGCTTTTAGACTCAGACACACACATACACACCGCAGAACGTGCCATCTTGGTCCTACCAGTCCGCGGTGATGTCACAGGCTCTGTGACAAACAGTCATTAAGAGCTTAGCTGTGATCTGGGATCAGTGCGTGGATGTGAGTCGGTGAGGTTCTATCAATGAGGTCACGAGGAGTAAGGTTTCTGCCTGTCGTCATCCTCTGCTGGCTAGCTTGTTCACTAGTTGACATACCCAGCTGGCCAGCTACAAGTAGAAGTCTCACTGACTGACTGGTTGGCAGGCTAGATAGGTGGCTGCGTGTCTACTCTCCAGGTTGTGTTGGTTGATTGGCTAGTAGACTGAATATTAGGCTGGTTTGCAGCCTAGCCTGGTGGGCTCACTGACTGGTTAGCTGGCAAGCGGGTTGGCTGGTGGGCCGCCAAACATGGAAACATCCCGTTAGTGCTGAAAAGGCCTGGGCCTCATCACAGCGCTCCTCTAGAAAGCTATAATTAAGTGTCTTGAAAAATGCACCACTGTGAAATGGAGCCTTAATCCTGAGTCTTAAGTGGCTGTACTTTTCCTCTTGAAGGATGAGAGCATGTGCTTATGAAAAAAAGACGAGAAGAGGAAGCGTGGTGTGGAGGGACATTAATGTTTCTCACCAGCGTTTTCATTATTTTTCTATAAGTGTTAACGTGCGCTCTGGGTGTGTTGCGCTGAACCTTTTGCATCAGATTGTCAGTGCATCAACATTGAACATGTGTGCTCGCGCCTTCTGATCTTTGTTAGAGAGGTGTTGATAATCGTGATTATAAATGAGCTTGTGCATGTCAATGAGCAAAAGAGATGTGAGGAAGTTGACAGAGAGATTTCACATGGTTAGCCTGTTGACAACATACAGACAGCGTGTGGCTCTGTGTGTCTGTGTGTGTACATATTAGTGGTTCACACAATCTTTGTCATTCCAAGTGGGATTGAGAACAGAAACTTTTATTACATGCTTGATATCTCGACAGGAAAATTAGTCAGTGTCAGCTGAGTTTGATTTTTATTGAAAACAAATAATTGAAACTGAGCAGCAGAAATACAATATTACCATAAATCATAAAATGCACATCCGGCTCAATGTGGTATACTGTGGTTCTTCACTGTTAGTGACTTCTCCTACTGTGCAATGACTCCAAGCCAGTGTAACACAGTAGATGAATAATACCAGAGCTGAGAGAGACGATCCAGCTGTGCACCAGGCGAGCAGCAGCCACATGAACAGCTTTACACTAGATTCATTACTATGTGATATTAAGTCTGTTAATACAGAACAGGTTCGGTCAAATATCCTAAAAGTCTAATAATGCATAAAAGATGCAGCATGGATTTTAATCAGAAGTTGATTTCTAGCTGAGTTAAATCCAGGACACTGCAGCAGTGGAAGTGGTCCTTTTTGATTGAATGGCGTATTTTGGCACGTTAACGCCTTCGCCGCTGTCTGCCTCACATCTCCAGGACATCAAACAGCGGACTTTAAACTCAGAGGTCACCCTACACCTCTGGATGACAGAGATCCAGACAGCAGGCCTTAGCGTATGAATACGGCCTGTATCCTGTAGGGAGCTGGGAGACAGATGCTGGACGTACAACAGGGAGGAAAAGCGGAGTCAGATGGGACAAACACTCTTTGATGAGCCGGGCTTGTCAGGGTTTAAGTCACGACTACACTGGGGTCTGGAGTGTGGGCTATGAGGGGTGTGTGTGTGTGTGTGTGTGTGTGTGTGTGTGTGTGTGTGTGTGTGTGTGTGTGTGTGTGTGTGTGTGTGTGTGTGTGTGTGTGTGTGTGTGTGTGTGTGTGTGTGTGTGTGTGCGTGCGTGCGTGCGGGGCTGGAATTGGGCTGGGAAAATCAAGAGTTTCTTCCTGCTGCTGCCTCTGATGGGACAATAACAGGGTGCAAAAAATAAGACTGATTAGTTCGGCTTAAAAAAGTGGAAGCTGACTGGCAAGCTGAATGTACTGATTGATTTTATTTTACAAGGAAAATTAATTTCAAACCTGAATAAAAACAGTGTCAAACACATATGCATTCAAAATATTTAGCCTGAGCAAATTGATCATGTGAAATTGACCCAGGGTTGGTTATTATTTCAACTCTAACATTTCCTAAATTAGATTCCACTACAACATTAAGGATGTTTTCCACATTAGTCCAAGTGTATAGAGCGCTAAGAAAAAAATGATACTATCGAAGCTGAAACTTAATTCTTTTGGAATAACTGGCTTCATGGTTCCTTCAAGGCCATGTTTATCGCTATTACAGATTTAATTACTACTATTCACATTTATCCATCCATGAGTTGTTAGCTGATCTTTGAGAATGTTGGACAATGTGAACCATATTTCTGGTGTTTGGGGCACACAGAGGGGAAGTGTAACTCAATCACTCTTTTTTTTTTTTTTTCCCCCCCTCCCTGTCCACATGACGAGGTGCCAGATGCGTGTCAGTGCTTTCAGACTTTATATATATCCCTCCCACATCCTCACACACATACACACACATTTAGGCTTGCAGACATGTATGTATGTGCACACCCACGTACATACATGAAACAAAAGAAGTCAAGTTAAGGCTGCAGTGCTGTGAGTAAACCCTCTTTGTCTTATGCTATATCCAACTTTACAGCGCAAAAATAAACTGCAAAAGCCCTGACAGGACCCAAATAGCCAGACAGCTGTGCCTCCCAGTAGTCACTTTTATTTTGAAACAGGCCCAGGATTTCAAAGGCCTTTGTCTTAAAGACACGGCAATAAAAAAACAGAAAAAGGAATACAGAGTAGCTACACACATGCTGTGGTGTGATGTGGCACTCAGAAATACTCATCAGGAGGCTGATGGATGATTGAGACAGAGGGTGGGGTGGGTGATGAGAGTTGGCCAAGATACTGGAGTCTCTCAGAGAGCTCAGACAGGGCAGATGATGCCCTCTACAGTAAACACACGAAGGGCCCACTGTCTTCCTTCAGAGCAGCATCCACTGTCTATACTGGACATTCAAGCCCTGAAATCAAAATGAAATTTTAATTCCTTTATCTGAATTGATTTTCTGCAAAGAGAACAAATGTGCAATTATATAATAATATAACAGTACCATTAATACAAAAATCCCCAGAAATTTTATCCCGAAAAACTGTTTTGAAACGTGTTTGTCAAGATTCTTTTGTCATGTTGAAGAAGTACTTTACAGATACTTTACATAAGTAAAAGAACATAAGTAAAATAAAGATGTGAAATGTTACACTGTTATATCACATTATTGTATTATTATTGTTATTACTGGTGGAATAATCTAAAACGAACATTTTATGGTTGTAGCTGGTCCAGATGGAGTTAATTTGAACAATTTCATACGCTGTTGGTTAGTTTAATATATGATAATACATCATAGCCTATGTTATAAACTCGTCATAGCTTTTATAAGTTAAATTTTAATCTACAAAGTAACCTCAGCTGTTATATAAATATGGAAGAGTAAAAAAAAGAACACTGGGCGTAGAAGAGGTGTAAAATAGTCTGAGAATTGTGTGTTAATGCAGTAAATGGACTTAGTCTGTCGTTTTCAGATGTGCGTGTGAAAGGTCGTGCGTCATTACGCACTTTTGAAACCACCCCGGAGTTCATCTTTTAACCCCATTTTGTTTGTCTTCAAGGTAAAGAAATTGCAACCACGTGAAAACTTTAGCAGATTATATGAAGCGGGATTTTTTTTTTTCTTTCTTTATTTTTTCCCCAAAAGGCGCCTTTAGTTAAACAAGAAACGAGCACATGGGCGGACGAACATGAATTCCAGCCCCGTGTTAAAGTAAAATACCTGTACACCTGCACAACAGCTCTCCCCTGCGACCGAGTGAAACCCTACCCCTGCTCCTCTACCTGACTCGGCGCTCTCCGGTGACTCACTCGCTCCTTCCTACCTTATGGAGGGGAGTTCACTTCTCAGCCGCGCTCGGCTCTGTGGACGCTCTCAGTGAGGCGCGTACTGTCGGGGAACACGGTGGTAACACAACACGGGACCGATGGAGCCGGTGCGTGTTCGCACCGACTGGAAATGAGCACCTCCACAGCGGGGAGCGCACGGACGGTCCCGGAGAGCTGTGACATGTCGGTATGTACGGCGAGCTGCGGGACGGTCTCCACTGTGAATAAACTGAGAGATACCGGGGCGCCAAACGCAGATCACCGGTTGTTATGTGCGTGTGTGTGATTGTGTGTGTCCTGAGAGTATAGATGTTACACTGAGACCTGTCCGGTAGACTATATAGGCGTGATAGATTATGGCTGAGGGAATGGATCTGACTCCAGACACCACGTGTTGGAGTCGCATCAGTGCAATAATTGCTGGGCGCTTGAGCTATATAAACCACAAAAAGCCTGAGCACGGGAAACCCCGACCTCCAAACACTAACCACATTTACGGCTTCTAAAACGGGATTCGTTTTTCCGCCTCCTACACCTCCACGGCGATCTTTTTTTCACCGATTCAACAACCATTTTAACCCTATATAGAAAAACTCGGGCTCCAGAGAGAGACTTTATAGAAAAATAAGTAGAATGTGTAGGCGTCGCGACGTTATAAATAGCTCTGTTAAGTATTGTTAAAGTTAATCCCTTTGACTTTGAAAACGTTTTTGTGTGTGTACATAGCCTGCGGGCTTTCAGGGAGTCTTTCAGTTTGGCACAAAGACTTCAATGACGCACCTGGAGCAGCGCTTTGACTTTGACTCACTCAGGGAAGACAGACAAAAAACTTTTTGACCATCTGGGAGCGGCTGTTCGTTTTAGAGCCGCTTCTGTTTTTTGTAACTCTATAACCCATTACGCGCTCGGACATTTATTTGATGTTATTTATATCCACACATGAGCAGCTACGCCTGCGTTATGGCGCACGGACCCTTCCACCGAGAAGTTTGAAAAACAGAAACTTGTCATTTAAAACATCATCAAGTTTTCAAGGCTTGTTTTTTCTTGCCGGAGAAGTAATATTTTATGTCGTTTGAAGGCGCCCACTAAAGTTTGTAGTGGAGAGGGTTTTGAGTCGCGGTGCTCGCTCCACAGAGTCCCATTTTCCATTGGCAGACGCGCTGAGGTTGAGCGAGCAGCGGCGCACACTCCGAGCTCCTCTCTCTGAGTGTGTCAGAGAGAAAGAGACAGACAGGAGCTTCCACAGACTTTTTTCCTAACAATCCACGCTGTTGTGATGCGAATTCCCGTAGATCCCAGCGCCAGTCGGAGGTTCAGTCCGCCGTCCAGTAGCCTCCAGCCGGTCCCAGGGAAGATGAACGATGTGAGCTCTCCGGGCGGCCAGCCGGACGCAGCGGCGGCAGTGCCAAGACTGCGTCCCCACGAAAACCGCAGCATGGCCGAGATCATCGCCGACCACCCGGCCGAGCTGGTCCGGACCGACAGCCCCAACTTTCTGTGCTCGGTCCTGCCCTCCCACTGGCGGTGCAACAAGACGCTGCCTGTCGCCTTCAAGGTGAGTCCTCATTCAGATCTGCGCGGCGAGAGGAGAAGGTGGGTGATCCTCTGCAGCGCAACAGACACAACCGACAACTTCAATATATATTCATACCCTGCAATTTCTAAAATTTTATTGGATCTTTTTTTTTTATTTTATGCTTTATGTTATTTATTTCCTACTGCCACATTTGACTTTGACTACCTGTATTTATCACAGAAAGCAGCCCACTGCTGTTTCTCGTTGTTGTTCATTTTTAAATGACAAAAATAACAAATTGGACGTCGATGCGATGTTTTTAATGTCACTTCACGAACAAACTATATGCAGAAAATGCCTGCATGTTAAAAGGCCAGAAAAAAAGTTAAATGTATCCAGATGTTTCAAAGAGAGGAAAGGTAGTATTTTTTTTTTTTTTTACTTTTTACATTTTTTTATTCAAACAGCCTTTACAGTAAATTGCGAAATTGTTTCTTGTTTAACCCCCCCTCCCCCAAGAAAAAATATCTGTGAATAATAAGGACAAAACAATTAATGTCAATTTTCTATACTTTGTAATTACTATCATATATAGATATATACATATATCTATATATGTATATATATGGTGTGTGTGTGTGTATATATATATATATATATATATATATATATATATATATATGTATATATATATATATATATATATATATATATATATATACACACACACACTCACCAGCCCACACTACTTTCTTTTGTAATTGAAACTATTACTGATAATTGTAAAGCATTACTCTAATTAGCTTTCACATGTTCCACAGAACTTTAAATGAACAGACACTCAAAGATGTATTTTAAGATGCATTAAAGAGAAATTGATTATATATCTTAGGCCCTTTCCTGGGAAATATCATGGGAGCTTATGAAGACCTATCAATTATTTAAAGGAAACTTCAAAGACACACCAGAGAGAAAATTGTGGCTGTTAGGCTGGCTTCAAATCAAATATGACACATTTTTAAATATATGTGTTATTTAACTGTTCTTATTACTTCAGCTCTGTAATTATTTCTGCTCTCTAGGCCTACTCATGCTCTTTTATCTGCATCCAGGAATCTAAATGATAACACAAGGTCTTGCTGCTTTTGTTAGTATTACTGTGTGAGCATTAAGTATTTGATAAGTGATTCACATAATCACGTTCATAGTGATCAAACTGCTTTGAGAGAATAAAAGTAGATCCATTTATCATCAGCATTTGCTGGAGAATGGCATGATGTAAAACAAGTCAGTCACATTAGCTCGATAAATTCTTTCACTGGTGAAACAGATTCAAAGTCATTTTTGATTCAGTTAGATTTTGGCTTTTAAACTAGAAGAATATAATTTCTTGATTGAAATATCTTTTATTCACATTTTTTGAATTTTCTTAAACATTAAACATATAGATGGACGAACATTACGTGTTACCTGTGGTTTTTGCCACAGTAATGTGGTGTGAAATGTATGTATTCCTCCAGAGCAGTGATCCAAATTTATTGACCTTTGTGCCTCCTGACAGGTGGTCGCTCTGGGAGACATACCTGATGGGACTGTTGTCACAGTAATGGCAGGAAATGATGAAAACTACTCAGCAGAGCTGCGGAATGCCTCAGGTGTGATGAAAAACCAGGTAGCACGCTTCAACGACCTTCGCTTCGTGGGCCGCAGTGGCAGAGGTGAGGCCTGAAGCACTCTGTGCTCCTCTGCTTGTACATTACCACTACTCAGTCTGGGCTATTAGGTTCAGTGGTGTGGATTAGTGGTCACATTCCCTACGTGGCAACCACATAATGATCTCTCTGACTCTGGGCTCAAATCCCACCACCAGTCTCCTAAAGTCTGAGTGGTGAATCATGTTGCTGCCGCTTGCTTCACTTTAAAATGAGAGGCCTTTGTTTAAAAATTTTTAATCTTTTAACCCAGAGGAGCCAGATAATCTTTGTTAACGCCACGGGCTTTGTTGGACAGTTGGAATGTGTGTCAGTTGTGTGTCAGACAAGGATTTGCTCTTAAGAAGTTATTGCTTTGATAATGAGGTGGAGGCCTGTTTTCATCTGTACTCACTGGTCACCTCGCATGACCCAGCTCAGGCCAGGTTTATAGACATCATGGCTGGTGCTCCCGTCCTTCAGCTGATCACTCTCTGCATCCTCAGGCAGTGAGGCAATGAGGTAGGAGCATGCTACTATTGGGTCAAATGATATTCCCGAAATATCGGCCATCACTGGAGTAACTCTTTGCATCATTTACCATCATGTCACTAAGTTATCTTGGATATGCTCTGTCCCCAAATTTAATAGAAACAAATCTCATAGAAAGTTGTCAACCTAAGATAAGTTGATGATGATGAGAGTTTTCAGCTGCTCGACCACTTTTTGGTTTCCTTCTCTGTTGTAACTGTCAAAAAGACAGGAAGCAGTGCTTCTTCAGAGAGGATGAATGGTGATAAAGTATATAGGGAAGAAGCGGCACTGTCACTGGATGTGTCACCACAGAGGTCTTGCGTGTGTCCCTTAACTGTGACATAGAATCTAGCCACAGGAAGTGACACAGGAGCCAGGGCAGATCAGAATACGAGGTGTCTGAAATGAATACCCTGCAATGACAACGATAAGTTCAAAAATAGCAAAGTGATATGATGTTAGATAAAAGCATGTATAAAGAGGTGTGTAGAGCAGGCAGTGATGGCCAAAGATTGATAGTTGTAGGGCTGAAATTGCACCACTGTACGATGACTGCATGGGGAGGTAGGAAAATTAACAGAGCGCAATTGGATACTTTTAATTGAACATCATTAGGCTTAATAGTGCTGACACCAAGGCCAAATTAGATCACTGGTGCAGATGGCAAAAGCAATGATGGCAGAAAGCACAAGGAGATGAGTCCCAGTTTTATCGTAGATCACTAGCTCTGATTCACCCACATGCCCCTCAAACCAGGTATGTGGAACACCTGTTGCATCTGTGATCTACTATCTCCCTGACTTATCGCTGCTGAGAAAGGCTTGTTTACAGTCAGCTTCAGCTGGGAACGGAAGACGGGAGGACATGCACGGGTAGATGGCTGCTCCTGAATGGACAGCTGCTCCGATGAGTTGCTGCAGCTACCTGCCCCCCACTTCCTGTTTCCTGTGTGTAGTTATGGTTACGTGATGCGCCTGCATACCTCAGGCGTGAGTGCTGTTGCTGACTTGGCTGTTGCACTCTGATTCATAGCATTCCTCGTACATGCACATAGGACCGTACGCCTTTGCACAGACACACACTCAACCCCAAGGCAGCAACTGCTGGGGATTATTGAGAAAGGAAGTGACTATTAAAATGCCTCTCGCCCACTCACACTATGTTAGACAGGGAGAAATTTTGGATAACAAGATATTGCCCCCTCCAGTCAATCTTCCATTTAGACTTTGCCAAAGAACTTAAATAGACCCCCTCAAACATGTTGTCTGTCGTTAATCCCCTTAAAGTCGATTTTCACCAGTTTGTATTTGCTATTATGTCATCACAACCACACTTGTGACTTAGGGATGGTTTAGCAATGAATGCAGGTCATTGTGTCTGCAGATGGCATGTCATTTGATGTTGTTTGATGTCACCACAGGCAAGAGCTTCACGCTGACAATCACAGTATTCACCAACCCACCACAAGTGGCCACTTACCACCGAGCCATAAAGGTCACCGTGGACGGACCACGTGAGCCCAGGAGTGAGTACAAAAGCTTGTAAATACAGTGTGGCAACATGCATGCAACATATTACATCTTTTAAATGCCTTTAAAGGTTTAGGCCAGTCAACTGTTAAAATGTTTGGGGGCTCACAAGTCCTTACTTTTAGTGCTTCGTATTGGTCAAGCTTCAGAAAAACTGGATCCTGGAATTCCCAATAGTGCATCTCCTTAGACCCCTGTTGCCTCCTAAATGCCCACTCCTATCAAACTTCAGCACAGTAAGCCCAACCCTAACATTCACTAAAAATCAGAATTTTTCGACTACTTAACTCTCCTAGCAAGCCAGATATGATGATCATAGACATCAATACCTGTTAATTAATAACTGACATCACAACATTTGTGCACACAGCTAGCAGCTCGTGACAGCATCCACCTCTCACACTTACAAGAAGGTTCATTTTTTGGCATTTCTATGTTGGCTTGATTTTTCTGACAGAGTTGTGTGGCTAAACTTGGTCCTTAATAAGCTGTGGGTGTGGCTGGCTGTGCGGCTAGCCAATAGCAGAAGATACCCAACTAAAATGGAGACAGAGTAATAAAACTGAATATTAACAAAATTGAAGAATAAAATCTTTACTGAAAATAGATCTGATTGTGTTAATTAGCAATCACATGGATTCTAATTAAGTTTTGCTATGAGAAAGCAGCTGAGCCTCCCATGTAACAGCTTGAGAGAAAGCAAAGAAATAAAAAGTGAGGTAGAATATTCCTGTGAGGGTACACTGGGTAGCAGAGTGCTAGCATCAGCTCATTTTAATGGGCCATATAAAAACAACTGAGGAGGAAAAAAACTTTACTATAGCCATCAGTGCCAACTGGTCTGGCATGCAGCTGTTTCCCAAACCCTCCTCCCTATTCATAAAAAAACATATTCTCATCTCATGGTGTCTCAATGAACAATATCACATCACAAACAACCCACCACCCGCCTGTTGGCCCCGTCACATATGGCACCAGGACGCACAGAGACACAGAGGAGCCAGGAGACAGAAGGATTAGTACCACCATCAGTCTCTGTTGTAGGAAACCTGCCTGTGGTGCCAAAAAACGCCTCACACAATCGACATTCAGCGCTCATCAACACGCACCCTGAAACAAAGGCACATGCTTGTCCTCAAAAGCACATGTACACAGTCACACCCACTTTTTCCCCCCTACATCCCTCCCTGCTCTCGAGCCATCTTGTTTGATCAAAAGCATTTCCTGTGCATCTGCTGTCCCCCATCAGATGACTTTCAAACTAGTCCTGTTACTTGGTGGCGAGCAGATGGGAGTTGGAGCTGAATTTGTTTAGAAAAGCTATCGTTTGGTTGCAGGAAAGTTGCTGTCTTAGATTTGTGATCAAAAAGTCATAGTGGAGTTAGACATAAGTGAGGTGAGACTGAGACGCTGAATTATACAAAGGTTGTACTACCTAATGTAAGGCGAGGGAACGGGACTCAACTCTTTTACCCATTGTTCTTCTCTTGTATCTGTTCAATTTGTGCTCTAAGAGAATGTTTAAGTTTGCAAGTTCCAACTTCACTCTCAGGACAGCAATTTTAACAATAAATACTATGTCATCATTCAAGACCCTTGAACTTCTTTACTTTGCTGTTAAGAATTGCGGCACTGGCTGTAGTTTCTGGCCAAATTACCCAGAAACTACAGCCAAAACACGTCTCTGTCTCAGGGGTCATTACGCTGAGGTCGGAGGGTGGCAAAACACACATGTGCCCTCTCAACTGCACCTCCCCTCCTCTGAGTTTCAGCATGGAGAGCCTCTGAGCTGAGAGCACCGGCTGTCTCCAAAACTGTGATTCTATCTATGAACGCTTCATTGACACATGGGGGTCTTTGTCGGCCATTACAGCTCTATTTTGTGTTAAACGAGTGGGTAATTAGGAGGTCTGTGGTACACTGGGCCTCTACAGGGAGCAGTCCACACAGTAGGCTGCCTTAAAGTTGTCATACACTGGAGCTCAATGGCCCTGCTCTGTAAAAGCACTGTGCTGTTTGTGGAAAATAAGGTGACAATAATACTGGATTTAAACATTGGGTGCTGACTGGTCTGACAGTCAAAGTTAATAACCCTGCTCTGCTTTTATTGAATTTTTTAAACTTTTCCTGGTGTTTCTGTCAGCTCATGCTAGCTGTTAATGACTTGCCTGGTTGTTGGTGTCTCATTCAGGAAGGACAGTTTGTGTCAGCATGTTTGATAAGCCTTATGGTAGCCATATGAGTCTTCCTAAGAAATATAATTTCCCCAGAAGTTCCTCATCTATTGTCAGTAGGGGGGACCACCCGTGGATGAAGGGAGCTCATATCTCTGAACTGTTGCACTGAGCTTTAGCTAATTAATTGTGTGGTTAGAGTGACGGGTATCAGTGTGGCCCAGTTTAAAGATCTGTGGTATGACTTTCCTAAGAGGCTTGTAGTGTGTGTGTGTGTGTGTGTGTGTGTGTGTGTGTGTGTGTGTATGCTAAGTGGTAAGTCGGGTCCCTCTGGCCACTGTGTTATTAGCAGGAGGCTAGTTCGGTTTCTGTGGCTCGCATTGTGTTTAATCGGCTGACAGCTCTTGGTTACTCTGTGGTCTGCCACTATACCAACAACTCAACAAGTATACATGTATGTGTCTGTGTGCGTTCATGCGTGTAGGCACGTGCATGTATTTGCTCATTTAGATGTGATTGCTGATGCATGTATATCATCTAGTATGTTGTGTATTGCCTCTGTCTGCATGTGTGCACCCACATGCGCATGGGAGAGGGGGCGGGGGTGTTATGGGTGTCATTAGTCTTATGTCTAGTGTAGCCACAGTGCTGATTTGGAGCAGAGCTAATAGGCCTCATTAAATGTCATTTTGAGCTAATAGACAGGGAGTGGTTGTTTAAACCAATATGCTTTTATAGTTGGTTCTGTCTCCTTTCAGCTGCTGATGGTGGCCGCAGCCAGCTGAGACAAACTTCCTGAGTGATAATAGCTGAGCCGTAATAACACAATATACAAGGCTTTCTGTCCAAACCCACTGTTCTCATTATAGTTAATTAATGACAGACAAACACAGAAGGTGACAAAAACCATTATGGCATCACACACACTGTGTTAGTTGTGGCATATTGCAGTGGTTATTGTGCATAAGTGAGTGTGTGTGACGTGTGTGTGTGTGTGTGTGTGTGTGTTAAGTGTCAGTGGTGGAAGTTAGTGGTCAGGCATGTCTCCGCTCTCTGGCGTTTGAAGCCACTGGGTCTGGGGGTTCTGAGCTCGGGGAAGGGGTCGTGTTTTGGTTTAGTTTTGGTCAGGGTGTTAACAAGTCTGGTGAAGAGGCCCTGGTAACTTACAGGCCTGCAGACAATATTAGCGGTTCAGGAGACCTGCCTGCCAAGCCAAACTCTTCTGGTGACACACGCATCGTCACAGACATACGCAGAAAGCAATATTGATACATATCTCTTTCTATGAATTCCCCATGATCGCTCAAACAATAATAGTAACTGACAGATTGCATATATCCCTATAAATGAAACTTAAGTTCAAAAGAAACTAATATAAACACTAAGAGAAAAGTTAAAACAACTAGCAAATACAGTGGCTAATATTAGGCTATAAATTATGAACATGAAAATGCAAAGTAACTGCTGATTATTGCCAATTTTGGACAAGCAAGAATTGAGAGAGACATTTAAACTGAGTTATAGCTGCTCCATTGGGATGAAATTCAAGCAGTAGATAACTTTCCAGGTCACAAATGACAGAAAAGATCAGATTTTGAATTTGATGGAGAAGTGAAGCAGACTACCAAGACTCTTAAGTGTGCGCTGAGTGAAGTTTGGACTAAATAAAATGACCTGCAGTTTTAGCGGAAGAAGATACATGGAAATTTAGTACTTGACCTCAGTCAAGTCAGTTAATGAGAATGAGCCCATTAATGTGATACAGCTAGGAGTAATCTATATAAAGATGGAACCATGAAAAAGGCTCCTTACATGAATCTTAATCATACAAAGAATTTAACAGGTTTAACATAACATTTGATAATAGTGCCCCAAGAGGTAAACTAAACCGAAAAAATAGTGGGCCTAAAACAGACCCTTGTGGCACAACACAAGTGAAATGAAAAGTGAAGGATGTTGCTTACTTCCACCGCAAACCTCCAGACCTTAACGACCTTAATGGAGCGGTTTCTAGGCTGCACTCTATTAAAACTCCTGAAATAAGTTTGCCATATTCAGTACTGCTAGGTTGTAAACAGCATGAGTAAGTGAGATGCCTCCGTTAACACATCTGTCATGACACCAAAAAGCCTCCACACACATGCACGTGCCATTACATGCACTTCTAGGGTATTATTACCTGCTGTAAGACCCAGGCTTTTCTTACAACAGATGTTTATGCTCAATGCTAAACGTGAAGCTCTTCACATATGCTAATTACATTGTACCACAATATTTAGATGATGTCAGCCAGGTATCATTTAGATTCTTTGAATTATGTACAGGAACATGAGGCACCTTTGGTCTCTGGATTTTCATACCTTGAGTGATTGCCTCTAACAACCTGTCCAAAAAAATAGAACATGCTTTTGTACAGCGTCCAGGTAATTAAAAGGGATTTTTGAATACTCAGTTGTCTTTTGTACCTCACAGACACAGACACACACCCACACCCATTATCTGCTGCCTTACTCGAAGCAGCTTTTAACAATGGGATCCGGACAAATAAAACTCACCCAAACATCAGGAGGAAAGGGAATGAAAAGAGGGAGGGAGGGAGGGAGAAGGGGAAAAAGAGAGGAAGAGAAAAATACTGCAGGGTTTTCCAGAGGCAGTCAGTCAGTTGAATGTCTCATGAAGTTCCTTGAAGAGGTGCCAAGGCCTCTACAATGCAAAACACAAAATCATTCAGTGGGAGGGAGCGACAGAGAGGAAGACAGTTGAATAAAGAGCAAGAAAGGGCGGTAGAAAAAGAAAGAGATAAAGATGAAGAAAGAGGGTTTGTAGTTCAGTTGGCTTTGAGCTGCAATAAAAACATCTCAGAGGGATTTGTTCTCCCCTACTCTGAATCAAAACACTTAAATGTGAGAGTAGAGGTGAAGAGGGACGCTGTCTGAAACCTCCATCCGTGTTTGTGCATGTAGGAGAGAGAGAGTGCTCTGTAATCTATGGACAGTATCATGTAAGAGTGTATAGAAAGTGTTTTTGTTTTCAATAAGTGTATCGCCAGTGGGAATTGTTGTGAACGTCTGTGTGTACGCAAATGTGTGTGTGTGTGTGTGTAAATGTGCCCTTCCCCTGCCTGGCTTGCTTCCTCCAGGCTGGAACGCATGGACCACACAGACGGCTGGCAGTGCTCCACGACAGCCTGGCTCCCCCTTTCTCTCTTTCTCCTTCTCTCCTTCACTTGCTGCCTCATCTCCCAGACCTCCTCTCTCGTCTCTCTTTTCCACTTTTTCCGCCTTTTCTTTTTTTCTTTTTTTCTTTCTCCGGCTCTGTTTTTATTAGCTCTCCTCTTCTTTTTCTCCCTTTTCTTCCTCTCTCTTCTCTCTTTACACCAGACCCCCATCGTAGACGGGCGCCTGGCTGTCACCCACTCAGCGCTTTTCCTCCTGCGCCACGCTCTGCCAGCTTCAGATTGCCACCTGAAATAATTCATTGTTTCTGACTGCTCACAAAAACAACATGGCCACTGTGAGGGCTCCAAATAAAAAAGTGAAATATGGACCTAGTGTATTCATTCATTGACTTTACTGGCTGTTTCACCACGAGATGACTGACACACATACATACACACACAAACACAGACTGGCTGATTCAACTCCGGCTCCATGAGTATGGGGGTTTTTCTGAATCAGCCCCAAAGATACATTCATTTGAGCTCACCCAGTGATCATAAACCAGACTGAAGGGCTTAGAGGGCATGACGTGACACCAAATTTATAAATTATCCCATTTATTCAGGATTTTCTGGCTCTCCGCATTTTCCTCACATGTTACTTAGTCAGGCAGTAGGCAGGAGAATTTCCCGCTGATGTGTTAGCAACCGTAGCTGAAACTTGAGTAGGTTGACTTTTTGGAAACATCTTTCTGGTGAGAGATGTGTGTCAGTGAATATCTTTGTTTGCATAGCACCTTTCCTACACATTAGTGCAGTTTAACCTGCTTCATAGATGGCTGAGAAGCCGTTATATATGATGTTCCAGCCAAGTCAGCATGGAGACTGAAATCAGGGAAACAGTAAGCCTAGCTCTTTACAAAAGGAACAAAATCGGCTTAGCACAAGCTCTATATCATACTGATTAACACATTTATGGATTAAGTTGAACAAAAAATGAATTTTATTACCTTCAGGCAAATTCACACTTTTTCACAGTTTCCCATTGTAACTTCATATTTACACTTGGCAAGAAACTGAATTAGCATATTTCTTAAATTGTTGCAATTCTTTTAAACCATTTAGCCCTTGCAACAGGTTACCCTTGTCATGTAAAATCTACTCTGCAGCTATCCCAGCTAAAGGAACTTGGGTTTTTGAGGACTATGTTTAGCCAGGACATATCAGCGAACCATCCGTTAAAGATCTCTGCACTAAGGCTCAGATCCAGTCTAATGCTGCCATTAATTACAGAGGGCTTATATTCTGTTTGCCTACTTGCTCTTTTTAACTGTTATCAGATCAGCAGGGGCAAGTCGAATCCAGACTTATGTCTTTTGGATGGCTGAAATAATACTATTGTAGGATCACTGTGCAACTGTGTGATTAGAGATACTAACTACAGAGGTGTTATCTAATCATTGTTAATCTTATTTTAGCATGTCTGTTTGTGCTAGTACTGTGGCTGCATGGGCAAAGGTATACGCAACATACAAGTGTGCTAATGTACATGATAGCATGTGCAGACATGTTTGCATATGTCCATTGTTGCATGTGTGTGTTTCTGCGTTTGTTTTTACGTGTGTGTGCAAGTTGCTCACATCTGGTCTGAATCTGTCCATGTTTCCGGCCGCTGGCTGGGCAGGGAAGTGGCAGACGCTATCGAAAATCTCCGCTGTTTTCACAGGGATGATGGGAATCTTAGGGACTTTCCCTACGGCAGTGAAATCATCCGCCTTTCCCGCTCCTTTAAATACCCCCGGCTCATTCCTCCACCCTGCTAGGGTTCCGATAAAACAGCTGAGACGTCTTGTGTTTGGCAACAGTTGTCGTCTAAAAGGTGTAATTAACTCATGAAAAACTGTATTTACTGTCAGTGCCTGCTAAACTAATGGACTTGAGGTCGAGCTATTTGCAGTGTAAAATGGATCTTGATGTGGTGGTGGACATGCTGCCTTCCTGTTGAGAAAAAATTTGCATTGCTTTCTGTTTAAATGGTTTGCGGCCTTAGGTAGCTGTTTTTTCTGTTTGTCTTTTTTTTGGGGGGGGGGGGTTGCACAGAACAGTAGTCCGTCTGGAATGTGAAAATTACTGAAATTGTGTGATAAAATTTTTGTCACCCATGGCATGGTCATGCAGATCAGAACTGCCTTCATGTTCTCAGACATAACTGTAAAAATCCGTCTGTGTTTTGAAATCTCCCTCAGAGATGTCCAAAACTCCCAAACTCCATCTAACTGTTTCACCATTTGCTTTACTCAGCACTCTTCATAGAGCTTGTGTCTCCTGACAGCTCCAGACATATCCAGAGCTCTTAATTTACTGGTCATCAGGGTCTCTTCCTCTCCATGTGCCCCCACCCCCACATGTCTGTCCACCTCTGTCTCCCATTGCTATTTATTCCCATCACTAGGAGACAGGCTGTGCACAAAGCCCGCACTGTGTCCCAAGGCTCTTTTAGAATAGAAATTCGGTCTGTTGAAAATGGAAACGCTATGATTGACAGGGCACAGCTTGTGCAGAGAGATGAGGAATGGCAGTGAAACGCACAAATTATCCACAGGAACGACTGGAGAAATATTATTAATAAAATACTGATGTGAATTATGATCTAAAATCTTCAATAAGCTGAGGTTTTCAAGTAGCTGGTATTATTCTGTGTTCCAGAGCAGCTATGTTAAGAAGCTGATGATGAGATTGTGTGTTTATTTTGAAATGAACGATGCCAGTCCAGTAACGTCACTGTAATAAAAATCACGGTCTGTCACTGGCGGCTTTTTCACTGCCGCCATTCTCAAGTCTCAGTTCATTGCAGCAGTATTTGGTATGAAAATTCCAAACAGTCATTCCAGAATAAATTAATTTGTTGTGAATAGTATGACGGTTCATAAAAGTATTTCTGGGGCTTCTTTTTTTTTTTTTTTTTTTTTTAAAGATTCAATGGTGGAAAAATCCTGCGGTGAAGATGAAGTAGTTTATTGTTCTATTTGTTGGGCTTGTTTTTTGCATCTTTTTTGTTTGTTTGTTTGTTTGTTTTTTTGCATTTATTGGACAATGAAAGTGAAAGGAAATGTGCTGACAGAGAAAGCGAGGGCATGCAGCAAAGCTTCTCAGCTGGGTCAAAGGGGCGGTTATTAGTACACATGTTAGACTGTTATTCCACAAGCTGCCTGAGTGAGCAGCTTTCTGTGGTCTTTGATCTTTGTAATGATGCTTCAGGAACACAAATGATGATTCTCCTCTCTTCTCCCTCATAACACCCACCAAGCGCAATAGGTGTAGTGCCAGGCCTTTGTTCCCGGCCCAGGCAGGTTGGGCAGGATTGTGAAGTAGCTGGCTGTTTTTGTCTGAGCCAGCTGGAGCTCAGCCAAGCACAGCAGGAGTTTCTCTTCTCCTCTGTTTGATATTTACTTTACCACCTTTACAGAGGAACTAGTGCGAGACCAGACAGACACACTGACACAGTCCCATGTCTGTTAAAAAGGAACTGTGTGCACAGGCCTCTGTTCTCACCCCACCTTTGCAAAACTATGATCTACACCTGGGCTGTGCTTCCAGTCCAGGGCCAACAGGTCTGCACGATCTGTCTGTTTGCACTGAGCATGCTCTGTGTATATATAGTGAGTATAGCAGGTAGAGTATTGGGTTACCAGCCCGCGAATATAATGAGAACAGGCTCAAGAATATAAAGCAAGCAAGATGATCAGCAGAGGAATGCAGGAAAACAGCAGCTATAATGTATTTGGCAAAGGTTACAACTCCTCTGGGGATAATAGGGGAATGCCGTGAGACGAAGGAAGAAGCTGCAGGTTAAACATTAACATCCATGGAACTTCTTACCCTGAGAGTCACTTGTCTTTCCTTTTTGCTGTCATGTGAGGTCGATACAAATCAAATGTCTTTTTTAATGAGCAGGATGCAGCATCCCATTGACAAAGGCCTGTGTAGCTTCCCTTTGTTTAGGGCACAAATATTTGCCAGTTAAGTCATGGCACAGAGGAAATTAGTATATCCATTATACAGGACAACTGACAGAGTATGCCAGAAGAAGAAAAGGAACAAAATTTTATTGAAAATGCGTTTAGCAAATATTAAACATGCCAGCATTAACAATATAATAAAATAAAATGGTCTTTTATTACAGCCTGGATCCGATCTGTGACTGATGTTCAAATGAAAAACTCTGTGTCCACAGGGCATCGTCAAAAGCTAGAGGACCCCCCCAAGAGTGGTCTCTTCTCAGACCGCCTCAGTGAGCTCGAGAGAATGAGAGTGAGGGTTACGGTTCCTACTCAAGCCCCTCGGCCCACTCTCAACACAGCAGCCAACTCCTTCAACCCGCAGGGACAGACACAGATAACAGGTGAGCACTACAGCATCACCTCTGACCATAAACCCAGAGGAGGGCTGGAAGAAGCATCCACCCTCCTGAGTGTCTGTTAGCACACTGTTTTGTAGTTGAGGTATGGTTATATGGTTCCAGTGTCTCGTGTTGTTCAGTTTAAACAAACAAAAAAAACAAAAACAAAACTCATGTTGTACCTTATTTCTCTGAACGTAAGATGAAAACCTTTTTTACCCAGAGCATCAACCATTTGAGTTCAGTTCATTCAGTTATTTCACAATTTTAAGGCTTCACTAACAAAAACATTACTGAATAATATATTGTGACATTAATATCAGTAAATACATTTCTGATAGGTTGCCTTAGCTCATCTTCTAAGTTTGTTGGAGTGTTTTTTCAGGATTTTTACCTTTTCTATTTTTACATTGTATTTTAAACACAAACCAAGAAATTTCAAACATAACAGTAACAAGTTGGATCATCTCCAAGACGCTACACTTTGCCAAAAACAGTACACTAAAGATTGAATAATGAACAGGCTGAGTCACAGGCTGAGCAACATTTACTGTACTGAAGGTGAAATATCAAACCCCCACTGGATCCATGGGCATCTCCTGATGGGACCAGCAGTATATGCCACAGAACGCTGTGTGCGCCATGTGTCTTAGATTGCCTCTGAGATCGTCTGTCTTTCTCTACTCTGTCACTCAATCTATCTATGTCCTCGAAGGTAACGCCATCTGTCCCGGGTGGGAATGGCTGCAACATGATCTCTCACTCACACACACACCTCTGCAGCCTTGTCACAGCTCGTCATTTAGCTCCTAGTTACTCTCTGACACAGCTTTGTAGTGTTACTCAGTGGATCATTTGAAGGATAGTTAGACAGCATAGCAGTGTGCTGGTGAATGAAGGGTATTATTCATTACTTATCTCTTATGTTTCCCAAGCTTATTTATCAATTAATTTAAACAAACCATTTGCATAATTAACTCATTAGCATATTTATTCATTTCTTTTGTTGCTCGGCCATTTTAACGGCCTAACCACCCCCTGGGGTATAAGAACCCGAATTTCAAACAATAAATCAGAAATTAGTTCACAGATAGCATCATAGACACAATGTTGTACTATGTGTGGCGGTTATTTTCATGGCTGTCCCGCTGGTGTGTTTACACCTTGGGTATGAGCCAACAAGGCTCTCTGTGGCTCAGCTGCAAGCACAATGTTTTATAAGGCAAACAGGAAGATCTTCTCTTTGAAAGTAAACATCAGATGTGTCATTACAGAGGATGTTGCATAACACGCCCAACTGATACTTACCTCTAAACACCAGAGCAGAAAAACAGAGGGACTAATAATGTCTGCAGTTGTTGTGAATGCTGTTATCAATTTGTTTCATAGTTGAGCAAAAAATGCGAGCCTTTGAAACAGCTGATGGGCCACTGGTAATTATTCTTTCTCTCTCTTCCTGTCTGTTTTTTTTTTTTTTTTCTCTCTCTCTTTTCATATTCTTCCGGCCTGTTTTTCTCCTTCCTCCCTCGCTCAATTTCTCCCCATCAGACCCTCGTCAGTCCCAGTCCTCTCCTCCTTGGTCATATGAACAGACGTACCCATCCTACCTGAGTCCCATGGCATCCCCCTCAGTCCACTCCACCACCCCCCTCTCCTCCAGCCGAGGCACGGGCCTGCCTGCCATCAGTGACGTACCTAGACGATTGCCAGGTAGAACCACCTCTCTGCCACCATGTGAAACTTCCCGTCTCCTCATCCTGTCAAGGCCTTTCTGCTACAAATAATCCAGATGACACATTTTCTTAAGTGACAGAAGGAGGGAGGGAGGGGGAGCGAGAGAGACAGATGCTCACACGCAGTTGCCACACGCAGATGAAGCAGAAATATAAACAATAACTTGTTCAATGGACAACAGGAAAAATTCTACTATAAAACGAAGTAGCGAGCTGCCATTAGCTTATTCTGAAACGAACATGAGGAATGAAGTATGTTTTAGAGTCCGACTGTCTCTCCAGAGAGCGGTTTGGATGGCGTTTTTTAAACAGTGAAGGAAAAAACTATTGTTTCCTTTTTTCCTCGCTCCAAGTCTTTGATCCCAGAGGACTATGGGTAATAACAGGCCCAGGGATAATAACAGGCTCGTGACTGACAAATAAAGTGTCTTTATAGCAATCCACTACTCTCACAAGGCATTCTGGGTAATTGCATTAGCCAGTGTGTTTGCCGTAACGGCAGCATCTGTGTTCCAATTTGTCTATGTTTTTCCCCCAATGTGAAGGCTCCTTTAAAAATCTTTACATGCTGCCAGACAAGTTTCTCCTCATACACCTGTTTGACTCACTGCCATGTGAGGTTTTTTTTCTGCCTGCTTTTTTTTCCCCTTCTGTTTCCTTGTGCTAACATACTGCACTCTCCTCTGTGTGTGTGTGTGTGTGCGCGTGCGTGTGCCCGGAGCGAGGGTGAGTGATTACGCTACGTGGCCGTGTGACTCTGCATTAGTGGGTTTAAAATCCAGCCAGCTGCCTTGTCAGCTTTGATTAGTTCGGTCTTTCCCCTCAGCTTTCATCTCACCAACTTCAGGCTTTGTTCTCAAAGTGACACACATGGATGTGCGAGGACGTGCACAAGCATAAACACGGGCCAAACCCCCCCCCCACCTTCACCCATTCAAACACCTCAAACGCTTAATGCCTCATAAGTGATGTGACTAAGGCTCTCAGATCTCTGGAGATCATGTTGACACCTCGCCAGGCTGCACTGTAACAGTATACAGCCACAGAACATACTGACAAGTATGAGCAGAAGCTGATATGGACGCTCCAGCTCAAACACAGCCCCGTCCGCCCGTCCACACACACCTTCACACAGTCCAGCTCTACTGTTGAAATGTTGCAGCTGCTAAGAAGCAGTTGCAAAACCGTTCATCAGTGAAGTCAGACACCTAATTTAGAAGGGATGCTCCAAACTTTGTAAAATCCATCCAAATATGTTCCACTCTGGTTTCATTTAAACCAATAAAGTTTGATCTGGCTCATCATCACACGACCGCTTTGAACACTAAAATAGGTCCAAATGTTAAAAGCAGGAGTCAGGAGTTTATTGAAAAGTGCCGGTCATGTCTGAGATCACACTGCTCTTCTACAGCAGAGACAATCACCTACTATTCCTATTAGAATCAAATGGATCTTGTGGAAAGAGGAAGTTGAAAGGCCTTAATTGGCAGCATATGCTATCTGACGCTAGCGACAAACCAGGCTTCGCAATTCCTCCCTGCGCATAAACACTGCGTCCCCCCCTCTCCCCCACCGCCCCCTGTCCTCTCACAGCAGACATGGTGACACGGAAGACGCCTGGTGATTTATGATAAGAGCGCCATGGCTGGACTAAACCACTATGAGGAGAGACGGGAGGGAGCGTGAAAGCAGGAGGACCTCCTTTTCTCCCTAAACTCTGCGCCTAGCGCGAAGCTCGCCGCAGCCAGTTAGTGGTTTTTGGGCATTTTTTAAGGGATGAAGCGAAGAGAGGAACGAAGGGTGAGATGGAGCAGCTCCTTCTCGGCTCTCTCTCTCTCGCTCACTGGCTCAGGCGCGCATGCACAATGGACACACACATACACACACACGCTGGAGCCGATGGGAGGCGAGGAGAGGAGCCACATCAGAGCTCAGCCCTGCCTCATTATAGATCTCATGGAAACTGTTTTTGCTCAAAGTGTTTCCACATGTGCAGCTCCTGATTCATCCCAACTGCTTTTTTATGTGCATACACTATTCACACACATACGCCAACCCCCCACCCCACCAGCACCACACACACACACACACACACACACACACACACACTCTCTGTTTGCTTGATGGATTGTGCGTTTGCATGCATAAACAGTTATACAGATACACATAAACATGCGCCAACACACACACACAGAAATATAAATATGCAGAGGCGAAAACATATTAAGACGTATGCATGTGTGGGACTTTGCTGATGTGCTTGTTAACTGTATCAAAACTTGGAAGTTGAAGTGAACAATCAGAGAAGTTGATGGATTTTCCTAAATAAATCTTATTTCATAACTGTGCCCACAGAATCCATTAGCCAGATTGGCCAATACATATATCTGGCTTGAAATTATTTCTTACAATTCATTTTACTACCGTTTAATTTCTCAGGGGACTTATTAGTTAAATTCAATTATGCCACAAGAAAAAGTGCTAAATTGTGTGAGTCCAAAGCCACATAATCATATAATCAAAATTGACAAACTACTAAGATGTGTAATTAGCAAGATTTCCATTATGACATATGCTGCTCTGCTGATTTCACACAACCCTAATGAACTCAATGTCTTTCCTGTGTGTGTGTCTTCAGGTTCTTCCGACCTGAGTCCATTCCCTGGTCAGTTTGAGCGTCAGTTCCCGGGCCTGTCCTCCCTCACAGAGACACGTTTCTCCAGCCCCCGGATGCACTACCCAGCCACCTTTACCTACACCCCACCAGTGACCTCAGCCATGTCACTTGGCAGCGCCCACTACCACACCTACCTTCCCCCTCCTTACCCGGGCTCCACTCAGAGCCAGAGCGGACCCTTTCAGACCAGCAGCACACC
This sequence comes from Echeneis naucrates, assembly GCF_900963305.1. Taxonomy (NCBI): domain Eukaryota; kingdom Metazoa; phylum Chordata; class Actinopteri; order Carangiformes; family Echeneidae; genus Echeneis; species Echeneis naucrates. The sequence goes on from NC_042534.1 coordinate 12,887,863, forward strand.
CTATCTCTACTACGGAGCTTCATCCGGCTCCTACCAGTTCTCCATGGTACCCGGCGGGGATCGCTCACCCTCCCGGATGATCCCGCCTTGCACTAGCGCCTCCACGGGCACTTCCCTGGTGAACCCCAACCTACCCAGCCAGACAGAAGGAGGGGTGGATGGCGACGGGAGCCACAGTAACTCCCCAACAGTTCTTAACTCTGGAGGCCGTATGGATGAAGCTGTCTGGAGGCCATACTGAAGAAGGCCAAGGGGTGGAGATTGGAAGTCAACTGATGTCATGGTTTGAAAGCACAAAACCTTTTTTTATTCAGAAGGGGATTTTTGAGCTCTCATCAGCTATCTCTGCCTTTTGCTTGGAAATTAAGGTTGAGATTAAAAAAAAAAAAAAAAAAAAAAAAGACTAGGCTTGTTTGGACTTGTCTTCCTGGAATGTGTTTTGACCAACGCACCACAAAGGGAGTATTTCTCACAGCAATAATGAGAAAGACAATTTGGTTTACTAGGCCCAAGTGGATGAGACATTTTAGTTTATTATTATCCACAAGCTAAAAGACGCTTCACAATATTTGTAAGAGACTGCCTCTTTTGTATAGTGTTTCTATTTCAATAAGGCTTTTTGCAGAGCATGTTTTTGTACTACGACAATATCAAGATGCAAGTTGAGCACTGAGTAGCAAGTGATGAGTAACACATATGTTACCTTCAGTGGTATGGACGGTAAAATTGCTTTAAATCATTAATTTAACTTGTATATTGTGGGTGAAACGATGTAGATTGAGGCGTTTTCTTAGTTTTAACTTATAAAGCCATAAATTATGTATTGTATTTGAAACTTGAGTCAAAGAAGTGTAATCTGAATATTTTTGATGCATCTATAACTAAGTTAAAATGATTTATTTTTTTTTTTTGATAGGTAATTTAACAGAGTGAGAGGTTTAGTTTTGTTTTTTGTTTTTTTTTTATTATTTGTGTAATACCCAAAGATTTAAATCATTTGAAATATGAAATGTAATTTCCAAAGAGTATTGCAACATGTTTCTTCTGGTGTAACTTACAGTTTAACTGCTCCACACGTTAAAAGCCCAACATCCTTGCTAGGCGTTGACACACATTTGGCTTGGAATTAAACCTTTGGTATTTATTGAGCAATAACTCGCATTGTGCCTCTTGGCAACATACCATGGAAGAGAGCTTCATTGGAAGAAAATAATTATCCAATGAGGGATGAAATCAGCTTTATTTCTTTACTCTGTATAGTCTGACATGCACGCAGATACATATGTATTTTCTGTCCAAATGAAAAAATTATAAATGGTACATTTCTACTCAAATTCACAGGTAGGTCCAAAGATGATCGCGGCCACATCTTGCGGGTTCGCTTCAAAGCAGCAGGGCAGACTCCAAGGTTCACTCACTTTTTGATACATGAACTCCTCAGGACTGGAATAACTTTTGGGTGATCGCTGCACTTCTTCATTCATATCCACTCCGCTCTGTCAAGATCATAGGGAGTCATGCCGAGTCTATTGTAGCTTCCATATCATGTGCATAAGATAGCTTTGAAAAAGTTTGTCTTAGTGTGTGACACACATGGGTACTCTTTTGTTTTGTTTGTATTTCTTTGCATTTTTCTCTTTCGGTCTTTAAGACTGAAAAGGAGATATCACAGTTAAAGACAGAAGAGACTGTGACATTCCTCCAGACTTTTATTTATTTTCCATTTCTATTCTTTATTGACATGGTTTACCAAGTCCATTTGTACCATCCTCACTTACCAGTGCTGCGGTGTCTGTGGCACCAGGATGAGTGGGAGGTCTGACTCTTTTTATTTTCCAATCTAAAAGTACTATGGCTTTTTTCTTTTTTTGTGTGTGTGTGTTGGAGCAAAAGGAAAAAGTGCAAAAACCGAGGTGATTGGATGCAGCTGCTGGCAGCAAACTGGTAACCAAAAGATATGGGAGACTTGTGTATGTTTGTTTCATAAAGCACTTATTTCTTGTTTTATTTCTAGCAGCACTTGTGGCTGGCTGCCAGCAGAGCTCGTGGTTTTGGTCCTCAGTGCAGATATAACGCCACTGGAGTCACACACACACACACACACACACACACACACACACAGAATGGATAACACTTGGCCAAACAAGCCATTTACATTGGAGTTGAATCTGATCTCTGAAGGCAGTTGGTATTTGTATGAAAAAAAAAAAAAACTCTTTTCTTCATACAATATGATCTTCAGTGCATGGAGGTAATATTATAACCCAATTTGAAAAAGCTGAGAAAAACATGGCCCTGTCCAAGGATCAGACTTCAAGCTTTTCATTGAAGTTTTGCACGCAGTGCCTCTTTCCCAGTCTCTGCAGAGGATGTTCTGAACTCGCTTAATGGAATTGAACATGTCACACTGCATTTCCCCAACTGCCTCAGCCCAAACGAAAAGTGTTTTTGCTCTTACAGTGTAACATAAGAAACCAAATAAAAACCTTTTAGATTGTTGTGATTTTATAGCTTTTTTTCCAATTACAAATTTACCCAGTGTCTCCACAGCAACTATGCACATCTGCTGCAGTTTATTTAAACCTCTTCTGTTTTTTTCCAAAGTTTTGAACAGGAAATTGTCTTTTAAAAACTGTTTACACATCAACGCAGCACTGACATCCCATTCTGTCTTCATGTGCTTTTGTTTGTGGTGTTTTTTTTTCTTCCTCCTCAGAAAACAGGAGATTCATATTTTCCTTTCTTTTGCTTTAATGTTGCAGACAATCTGTCATTGAAGACCTTGTATTATTTAATGATAAACATGTATCATATCCAGGAAGCATACTTTACCCTGTTTCTATGTAAAGTTTACTTATGTCTATTGTTATGCTTCTCTCATGAACATTTGTCAGGAAACTGAGACTAATGGAATCTCCATTAGATTTTATCTGGTACGTTTCATCCAGTTTTGGGGTTTTTTTGTTTTTTTTTTGTTTTGCTTTGGGTTTTTTTTTTTTTTTTGTTTTTTTTTTTTTTAAAGGGACAAACAGACCTGACAACAGTGAGTGAAATTGGCATTGTGATTGTACATTTTGTTTATTTTAAGAATAAAATAGGAATTTTGTAACTTTATTGTTCTTCTTAATCTTTTCACCAAAGTAACAGTTTTTTTTCTGTCAGTGCAAAGTTTAACGCTAAAGAGTTGTTTTCCTATTTGTCTACTTGAATGGGCAAACTGAACATTTGGTACATGATGTTGTGGCCTTAGTAAGGGAAGCCAGGACTGGTGGTCCAGTTTGCAGTTTACAGAAGTGTGATGTGGAAACTTGTTACTTCCAGTGCGCAAACACTGAGTGGACCTTTCTTTGAAAGCATCTTGTGTTCAGTTGTTGAACATCTGAAAAGGAAATATATTTGCATATTCATAGATTGTGAATTTTTCCGTAAGGGAGAAGAAGTTTGCTTTTAAGAGGTTACTGAACATTTTACAGATCAGATCTTTGGTCTAAAAGCAGTTTATGCATTCACCGTATTGTCGGGGTACTTGGATCAGATACCCCTGCCTGCTGAATCACTGAAATCATTGAGGACAAATTTACAGTTGTGGTCAGAAGTTTACATACACTCATCGTTGGAATGAATGTCAAATTAATTTGGGGCTTTTAATGATTTATTCTAACATTCTTTTTCCAGGGTGGCATGATTATACAATATACATCTTCAATGATTTTTAAAAGCAGTTTTGGGTGAATTATTTTGGATCTTCTCTGATCCACACGGGGTCAAATTTGTACATACAGGCTCAAATATTTATATGCATTCACCTAAATCTTTAAATAAGTGGTGCTGAAGGTTTTTTTAACTTGACAAGGCCAAGTCCTGTTAACTTCTTTTTAGTGATGATGATTGACTGCAGCTGGTAGTTTCTCTTTGCCAGTATGAAAAGGATTTGTTTGACAGCTCTCATTGGATTGAACAAATACTCAGAACAATAGGAAAGTCCGAGGAACACAGTGAAGAGCTAAGAAGAATTGCAGATCTACAAAAGTTGGGAAAGTCTTTTGAAGCCATTTCAAAACGACTGCAGATTCCAAGATCACCATTTAAACAATTGTACCTAAGTATAAGTTATTGGGATACGTCACCAAGTAGAAGAAGACCCAAACTGTCACCCTCAGATGAAAGGAAATTGGTTAGAATATTCAGGAGCAACCCAGGAACCTCCTTCACTGTAAACAGTGAAGAAAGCTTTACATGACTGAGAGGATGCAGACCAAGAAAGAAGCCCCAACTCCGAAATCGACACCTTGAAGCTCACCTGAAATTTGCAGCTGCCCACATGGACAAACATAATGCCCTCTGGAGAAAAGCTTTATGGTCGGATGAGACAAAGATTGAGAAGTTTGGACGGTGCCTTTCAAACCTACGAACACTGTACCCGCTGTCAAGCACGGTGGTGGTAGCATCGTGCTCTGGGGCTGTTGTGCTGCCAGTGCTGCTGGTGCACTCGTTGTGGCTCAGATAAAACAGGCTAACATTAAGCTTACGGAGTGTCTTCCCAATCCCCTGACCTCAAACCTACTGGACTTTTGTGAACAATGCTTAAAAGCCGGGTCGGTGTCAGGAAACCAAACAATATAAATTAACTCTACCAATTCTGCCAAGACGAGTGGTCAGCCAGAGTTATGCCAGAAGCTTGTAGATAGCGTCTGTTCAAGGTTAAACTTGATACGGGACATTTAACCGAATATTAGTGGGGCTGTATATAAATATTTGAGCCTGTATGTATAATTTTGGCCCTGTGTGGATTAGAGAAGATCCTAAATAAAGTCAAACTTATGCACCCAATTCTTGTTCAGAAAAATAATTAAAGATGTAGATTGCATAAAATCATTCTAAATTATTGAAAGCACAAAATTAAAATGGCATTCATGCCCATGATGAGCATATGCAAACGTCTGACCACAACTGTAGTTCTCTACAGAACACATAACAGTGCCATCACCTGTTTAGTCTTCTCTGAAACAGTTAACAAGCAGATCTGTCAGCATTTTGTGCACCAAAAGCACATTTAAAAGTGTCATCTCTGGTGTGCCGGGCCGTCTGCACTAACATTGTCTTTGGACAGGGACTAAGGCGGGCTGGGGGGCCTCGGCACACTCGGCCAGATTACTACTGCCACTGCCACTGCCATGGCTTCATTTCAAAGGTACACTGGGAAACCAGAGAGATGGAGACGGAGACAGAGACAGGGAGAACCAGGGAAGCTGTTTTACATTATTCCAAGACATAATAGAGCCAATCTAAGTGTGCGCGCACACACGTACACATGTTGAAACAGAGAGGGAGGGCTGCACCATCCCATGTGTTTTTTTTAAGGTTCAGATTGGGAACATTCTCGGGATTTCCCTGAATATAGATTGCGTGGAAAAAGCTCCCGCTGGTTTCAGGTTCACATTCTCTGCGTTCTCAGCCATGTCTAGCAATTATAATAATGAACTCCGGAGGAGCAACGGGACCCAGACACCCAGAGAAATTAGCATAATGTCCTGCATGCACGGGAGAGACAGCGGCATGGAGGCAGACTCATTTATATGGGCTTGGTTTGGAGTTTTTGTCCCTGTTAAATTTGATGGTTGAACATGATGCCAGCGATGATGTGCGCTTGATTTTTATACCAGGTTATAAGTAGTTTTGCAGCAACTCTTGCAAAAAGCAGACTCCACTTTCTTCCTTGTGTTATGCAATCAACAGAGAGGAATACAAACAGGAGTTTATGAGGAGACAAAACCACTCCAATCAGATGACTGTGCACACACACATACATACACACACAGCTGACAGTCCAATACAAACTGTTTACTTGACCTATACAAATGTTTCAGAGGAGCAGCCCAGGCGGGAAGTGATCCTCAAGGGTCCCATACCACTCACAGAGCTGTATATCTCCTCCTATGTTTCCGTCTCCACTAACAGGGCTGTATGTTTGTTTGTGTGTGTTTGTGTGCGTACGTGCGTTTCTTTTCTACCATCAAACAGGGAATCAGATCCATGCAGCTTGATATCTCATTTAGACCAGAGATAAACTGAGGGCAGTGGGCTCTCCAGCGTGGCCCCGTCAGCGAGCAGTCCTGTTCTCTGTGAACCGCTCTAATCTTCTGTCATCTGATCTGAACAAATGGCCACGTTTTTCTTGAACGGCTCAGAGGAAGACCGCGTTGGAGATCAGACTGTGCCCACCAGAAAATACACACAACTCTTCTTAATTTGATCAGATTGTAATTGAGCAACTCCTCTCCCTTTCCAAGAAAATTTCAAACTGAATCAACAATAACTGTGTACTTTGGCGCTCTCTAGTGGCTTTTCTTTTTTTTTTTACTGAACCCAGAGGACCGGGCTGAGGGGCCCACCCATATGGAGCTCCACAGAGCCAAGAGCAGACTGGATGTGGCCAAACTCCTGCTTATTATGTTATTGGTACTCCTACTAAAGTTCCTACACCCCACATTTTGTCTCTGCAGACTTCATCGTGCTCAAGAGCTTTTGTGCTGTAAATGAATACCAGATATGAAAAGTTCCTCACCCCAACAGAGACGGGGCTGTACACTACGACTTGTCTTTTGACCTGTAATAAAAGAAATGATCAATTGGCAGACGAGCTGCATCCAGGCAGCAGCCCAGAACCTCACAGACATGGTAGGTTGTAAGGCAGCCTGACATCCTGCGCTAGAGTCCATTCATCACTAGATTAAAGCATGCCTGTGTCTTTAGCATGCTTTGGAAACATTTGATTCCATGAAACCATTTGCTGCTAAGTGAAACCCAACTCAGAGAAAAGTGCACTTCTGAAACCTAAAAAGCCTACATTTAATGACTTCTGCCAGTTCCGATTATGCAATCTGACACTGGCTACACTGCATGGAGTCTAAAAAAAAATTAAAATAAAATAAAAAAGACCCCCCAAAAAAGGGAATTACTGTGAAAATTCAAGTGTCAGGACCATGGACAGCGACCAAACACACAAACAAAAGGCCCCTTTGTCCGAGGCCTTCGCTTCATGTCGGTGTTTCAAATTATACACCATCTCAACTGTCAAAAATGGCAAACTGTTGCAGCGCGGCTGAGTGTACAGAACATAAGACAGGATAAACCGCAGCTCGCTGCCAAATATTCATGCAAAACAGGCCTTTTCCATAGGTTTCAGCCAGGCAATAAAATTTCAAAAATTTGGGCATGGGCCCCATCTTTGCCTGAAACCAAGCATGAAGGAGCCCAATGTGTTCTTCCTGTCAGATGAAGGGCTGTTAAAACTTTATCAGGCCAGTGTTAATTGAGAGCTAATGAACTGGTAATTCGGAGCAGCTCACTGCTGAATGACATACAGCCCTGGTGACATTCAGCTCACGTTGGGGCTGTTTGGAAAATCCACTACATGACCATAGCCGTGAGGGGATGCCAGGCGAAAAGAGGGATGAAGGATGCCCGCCATCATGTCTGCTTCTGCTTTAGACATTCATCCTCTCTGTCTCCAAGGATCATAACTCGTGTTAGAGGCAGGTTTTATGGTTTATGACTGGAAAATAAAATGCTGTGTGTTTCCTGCAGGCGAAGCGATGATTTACAACCATGAATGATAAAGTGAGGGCCAGCCTGACAGTGCGGATGTGTGAGGGTTGCTGAGGATCCAGACATGTCCGACATGTGGATGTGAGTGTGGTCCCACTGCGGTTATATACATTGGATCACAGCATAGAGAGACAAGTCCCTGCTCACCAGTGGGTATCAATACCTGACATCATCATCTCACATAATTAGCACAGTGTCCACATCCTTCTTCAGTGACCGTGGATTATTTCATGTGGTTCACGATTGGAACTGAAACACGAGCCAGTGGATCTAACCATGAGCAGAAATATCCCGGGGCCCTGCTGTCTGCAGACACGGTTACTCATTTCAGCGACTCGTCTCCAAAAGGCCAATCAGATATGTTTATTGTTATCTCCGGCCTGAATGTGGGCCTGATTATTTAAATACACAGAACACTGTCTCGATCACCTGGCTCGGGGCTCAGCTCGGGCCACGACAGGCCTGTCCCAGCCTCCCCCACACACTCGGCTGAGACGCGTGCCAGGAGCTGCCTCTGCTGAGGTCGTCAGGCTTACGCAGAAACCGCAGGCGCGCGCCAGGCAGATCAATAATCCCCATCAGGCTTCACCACAAGTCACTCAAACCTCCAAGGGCAGACGAGCGGAGGAGGGCTGGGGGACCTGCCGGGAACCCGATACTCTCTGAGATGCTCTCTGCCTCCCGGAGGAAGAGACCAGGACCTGGTCTCCTGGAAGGACAAGGTTTGTGCGCTCTGATTAGACGCTTCCTCCTCCAGCCTGCTGGACGCGGACTCTCATGTCACATGTCGGTGGGATCCACAACTGTCTGTGAGCTGGAGGAGGATTTAAGTGACAGTGAATTTAACTTATTTTTTTGTCATACTGCCAAATGCAAAGCGAAGATGAATAACTGACGCCATCTCCTCAACCACGGCTGCTAAATGACAAAGTTTCTACTGAAACACACGAGCAGGAGAGGAGAGAGGTCTCCTGGGCACAATATCTCAGCAGAGCAGCAGCTCCATTTGACTTGTTCTTGCGAAGGGGGTGCTGAGGTCTGTATGGCAGTAATTCTTTCTAGTAAACTCTGGCCCTTAATTGGATCACAGGTCTGTTTCTGGTAGGTCCTCACACGTCAAACGCACCAGTTTGTTTTAATCAGCTCAGGTCTCAAAGCAAGACTCAATTTACACAATTTATGCCCGAGCTGAAGAGGTTTACTAAACCTGGCTATAAAAGTGCTCTGTGTGTCGGCCCATACGAACTCCCCGTGCTACGGTGGCCGAGCCAAGGCCAGCGACTGGTAGATCCACTGGGAGCGTAATAACAGATTAATGTGGCGTGCCAGGCCCCACGACCAGACGTGTTTGACGTTAATGCTCCACTGTATATTATCCAGCTTGCAGAAATGTTGGATATGAGCGATGGGATCCAAGGACAGGGATGTTTAGGTACTAATTACCAAACAGCAAGGCACAAGTCTCGCTCCATATTTCCTTACTCCTGTGGAAACACTAGGCAGGCTCCATTTATTTTCTTTGACTGTTGTTTCTGGCAAGGCTGCGTCTCAGTAAACACCACTCGCCCACCATTGTAAATCCGACAGGCGCAGATCTTTCAAGTTAGACTCCTTTGAGGAAAAATGGAGACAGATCGGATGGCGGTGCTCGGGTTTTCCGTCTTAATGAGAGAGTGGAGAAGAGGGATGGCGTTTGATCCCTGGCATGGAAGCCTCTATTTAAGCCTGTCAACGGCCATCACTCTCTCTCTCTCTCTCTCTCTCTCTCTCTCTCTCTCTCTCTCCCTTTCTCCTTCTTTCTCCCTCTCTTTCTCTCTCCCTCTCCCTCTCTTGGTTATGGATAGAGAAACAGACCTGCACCACTGGATCTGATCATCCAAGTCAGACACACTTAACCCCTTTTTCAGGTCTTTAGGAGCAGAGTCCAGGCTCCACCAGTACCTTTGCTATCATGGAGACAGACTGCTCACCCCTCCCTCCCGTGACAACCTATAAGTATCAGTGTTGATTGATCACCTAGCTGGAAAAGAAAAGAAAAGGCAGAAGCAGATCTGCGAAAATATTATTTTATTTGTAGAGCTTTGCAATGAGCAAGTCTCAGTCATCATGCTCCAATTTCATATCATATGTTTGTCCAAACCACACAAGAGCCTTATGGTTCTTCAAGGAAGTCTCCCTATAGTTGCAGCCTGACAACAAGCCAAAGACGATAAGCCCTGAGACAAATTTCCATCCTCCTCTGTGTGGACAATGAGACTTTTGAACTTGAACTTTCAGGCTGTGGAAGTTGATAGACTCCTCCGGGGGGGAGGAAATGTGCCTTTGATGAAGAGCTGGAGGGCAGGGCTCCTGACCATCGTGGACCTGGCCTGGAAGACGCTTTTCATCGCAGCGCTAATGGCTCAAGCTAATCAGGCCTGATTGGGGCTGCTAAATAAATACTCTCTCCATTCATAATCTCCTCTGTAACTTAAGACAAAATCAATACCTGGACTGAACACTAATAGCTGGAGGTAAAACAAATGTCTTGGCTCTGGGTGCAATACATTTTTCTGAATGAGTCCATCAGTGACATCGGCTTGGACTTTGATACTTCCAGACAAAGGCACTAAGGCAGTCAAGGATTTTTCATATCTTAAGAAAAGGCTTTCTATTGGATTTAAAACAGATTGCAGATGGATGCAAACAATTCAGAAATAAGATTTGTTCAACACCATGGAAGCCCATCAGCTAAATTTACTTCATTGCAACTAATGTCACCAAGCGTGTCATGTCATCTTTAAAGCCAACCTCTTCAAATCAACCAGAAGCAAGAGCGAGTTTTTAAAGAAAGCAAATAAGTGAAGAAACAGAATAACTACAGTGACACCTACAGTAATGAATGACAATCAGAAGCCATGTGCGGATAGCAACAGTTATATTCAGCAAAACAATTAGGGGCATCAATCACAGATGAATCAAGGCGCCTCCTCTGGGAGCCAGAGCTCAATAATAAACACTGGAGTCAGACTCGACTTCTGTAGGCTTAGGAATAAATAAAGTGAACAACCCTGACATCAGCAGCTAGTAAAATGTTTGGCTGTGTGGACCAGTGCAGTATGTATGAAAGAGAGCTTTGTGTTATGAAAAGTGAATACAGACAGACACAATAACGTTAGAGCGAAAAGCGTTCAGACAGAAGTTTCACAGCAGCAAATTTTCAGACTTGCTTCAGCATGTTGCGCTTCATTTATATGTTTGCTCTGCTTCTGTTTTTACACTATGTACTGAAGCTCTGGCGGCCATCACATCTGGAGCTGTAAAGCAGTGTAAGCCTCGCTACATCTGCACCATCTGACCTGTTCGCTACGATTATCACAGGTTCTGAGAAAACTGAACACCGGTCCCATGGAAGTGTGAAAGTGAACTTTTGTGTGCGTGTGCTGTGCTGCTCGTTTATTTAGCTTGAGCTCAGATGGAGAGTTTACTTGGCCAGTCTCCTCGCCACATCTTTGTAGGCGGTCTCGATCTCCAGGTCAGCAGCGCAGGTGTTGGTGAACTCGTCACGTGTGTAAGCATTTTTAAGATACCGCCACACACCCGTCATGTCTGAGGGGATGTCGTAGTTACGGTACTTCTTCGCAACAACCTGCAGGAGAAAAGGAGGCTGACATGTGACTTCAACTTATTTGTTGATGCATTTGCTGCTTTTTTTGTTAATAAGAATTAATGAGTGAGTGTCTCCCGTGCTGCGTTTGGAGTTTGCGAGTGGTGACGAGTTTTAGAGAGAAGATAGTGGGAAGATGCTGCAAGCTGAAATATTTATTCAAAATTATTACATTTTAAAAAGCAAAAGTCTACAGTAGTGATTTCAGCTAAATGCTAACACTAGCTAAGATGACAATGCTGAAACACTGTTAAGCAGATAAATTGTTCACCATGAACACCAGCTTTGTACATTAGGGTTATCAACACAGCCAAGGCTGATGGGAACTGCTTGCGTTTTGCAGGTGATTGTTGAAATGTTCAGCTTCCTCTGATGTGTGGAGATGAAAGGTTTGAGGAGCTGGACTTGGGGAACTGCTTTCAAATCACGTGAAGCATGAAGGTCTGGATCAGATTAGTTTTTGAGAAATTCTTTTTTTTTTTACATTTTATTTTACTTTAATTGATGCTTGAATTTGTGACCTTTGAAAATGCCACTGAGTCATTTTCAAATCATCAAGCCTCAGGGTAAAGTCCAACTTAATAAATTTTTTTGGTAACTTATTAACAAAGACTTGTATTTTCATCAGATGCCCTGCATGTTTACCTTGACTATGTGCAGTTTGGGAAGCAGGTTGCAGTCTGCCAGCGTGAGCTCATTCCCGTCCAGAAAGCAGCGGTTGGAGCCCCTCTCCTCATCCATACTGTCTGCATCAATCTCATCTGGCAGGGGGCTGTTCAGGTAGTCGTCCAGCTTCTTCAGGGCCTTGCTTAAACCCTTCTCCAGAGCTACAAACGCAAGTCACATAGAAACACACAGCCACAAAGGCTGTTATATAAGATGTGGTGATAATCTCACTAGGTGGCAGCACAGCGAACACTAGTTTGAGTCACAAATGGTGGACTGTGCTACAACCTAGTGGAGAAAGCCGAGAATGTCTCTTAGGTTTTTCTTTCTTTCTTTTTTGTTGTTGTTCTTGTTGCCTTTGTGTCTGTGAGTGTAAATGACTCAGAGAGAGCAGCCCACCAGCATTGGCCTCCAGTTTGGTGTTCTTGATGTAGGCTGAGAACTTGGCAAAGATGTCATTTCCAGCTGTATTGGACTCTCTCTGCTTGGCAGCCAGTTTAGGATACCTAAGCAAACGGGGTGGACAGACGGGAGACGCAGTCAGAGACAGAGTCAGAGACACAGTCTGACTGAAACATCTGGATAACATTAACACCTGGACTGGAGCTCAACTCAGAATGAAAACATGTTACACACTCAAACCAAGTTGGCCAGCTGCCCTTTGAGTCCGCTTGCGCTCAGGTCCATTTATAATGTAAAAAACTTTACAGGCAATAAAAGAAAGATTTAGTTAATCTGACGTTACTCTGAAACTGCTAGCACACTTTTCTTATTTTTTTCATAACAGCAAAGTACAAGAAACCCAATTACACAAAAGCTGTGGCTGTTGAAAATCTATTTGGATTTGTGGATGGTACTTTTTGTTTTTTTGATTTTCAGGAAATGAATGGACAAAGCTCCCTGAGACTCATCACCAACGATTTACAACAGCCATAAACAACAAACAGTATCAGCTAACATTAATCTTTATCACATTGCGCCCTCTTTTACCCAGCTCAAGAGTTTCCTGTCCTTTCAACGGTGTTGCAGAAAAGAAATAAATCTCAAAGCAGCATGTGTGTAGTCAGTAAAATAATCTGATACTGTAAACTATGTGTTGTAAAAATGCCAGGTGGAATTACTTTGGAGGACTGAGCATTTCCTCAAGAAACTCTTCGATCTTGTTGATATCGGTCTTGACCTCTCCGTTGTAGGTCAAGAAAGGAGGGTGTGTCCCGGGGGCCAGGTTGTGCAGATCTGCAGGCTTCCTGCAGAGGACACAGGAACAGATCAGCATGTCAAGATATAAGCCAGTGTGTGGTTTGGTTTTTTTTTTTTGCTTGTTTGTTTTTTGCATGGGGAGTTTCCACCTCCGTGTCCTAACCTCCTGAGGTCGACGGTGGTGACGTTGAAGACGACTCCTTTGAGCCAGAGGATCATGAAGAGGCGCTGAGAGAATGGACAGTTTCCGATGCTCTCCCCATCACTGCCCGCCTGCACACAAACACAGCATCGGAGAATTTAATGGAAATCTGGTGTATGCACGCAAACACACACATAAAGCATAATCTAATCCTACAGCAGAAACAACAACAGTATGGAAAACAACAACATGCACTTTAAAATGTTCACAACTGTTTCCACTCTGAAGAAGTACAGATTTTTCTTACAATTTTTTCTTTCTAAGAAATTAAACACGTGTGTGAATTGCGTGTCGCTGATTTATCTTGCTGTTTGACTGGTAAAGTTGTGTAAATATCAACACAGTGCAAACACATAAATACGTCACCCTTAAAACACTGTTACAGATCTACAAAAAGGGCCGAGTCAGACTTACACTCTGGGACCCTGACCCATAGTCCAATCTGGCAGTAACGTTTTCACAAACTTCACCTTAATGATAGGGATTGTAAGTACAGTAAAGGTGATGTGACTTCAGTGAACCTGAAAAATGGCTTTTGGGACTTTTAAGACGTATCTAAATTCAATGTTCATTACTGAGGAATTTGTGTACTTGTATCATTTTATTACTGTGGTCGGTCATCTACATGACACTAAACCTGTGATATTGAAATTCTACCTTCAAATCAGATCCTCCAACTGGCCTATTATGTTTAATTTCAGTGTTAGTGTTTTAGACAGTAATTTACTGGATGCAATACTTTAAATCCATCTTATCTTGTACTTTATGCCTTATTGGATACTATCTGTTGCTAGATCTGTTTCATGTTATAAGGTAGCGCTTTGAAAGGTACACTTATATGTTTTGTTCGTATAATACTGCTACTACTAATTATTAATATAACAGGTCGCCTGTTCAGGGTGTACCCTGCCTTCATCCAGTGTGAGCTGGGATTGGCTCCAGCACAACCCGCGATCCAGAAACAGATAATCGCTAGAACATGAATGAATGAGTCATATTTATCGATTTGTCCAAATCATCTGCTAAACGTTCATTAACTGCTCCAACACTCTTATCTCTCTCTACTAATACATCCTCTCAGTTGCATTGCTGTCTTCACATGTTGCTATCATGTGTCGGCATGTATGAATACACCGTAGCGCACAGACGCTGACACCTGAGCCACTGGCCCAGCTGAATTATACATAGTGACTCCATAACCTGGGTCAGTGGCCACTGGGGCACAGAGTGCAGGTCAGAGCTGTTGGCCTGCAGTCACACCACATGGCAAAATAAGAGCACTGACCTGGAGGTCAGCTGGTTGAGCAGATTTGACAAGAGGATTTATTCTGTCTCATTAATGCAGCAATGATTTGGGAATTACGCTCTATTTAAATAATTTGAGGGACTGGCAGATAGGCTTTATTGTGTGTAATTTAATTTGGACTATAATTAAAGCAGGTTCTTGAGATAGCTAATATCCCTTCAAAAAAAAAAAAAGAAAAGATAATTCCATTGACTGGAGAACATTTTTGTCTTTCAGGCCACGCTACGAGCAAACACCAGAAAACAGAGCTGTCAGTTCAAAAGTAGCTGAGCCAACTGTATGTGCGCCAGCCATTGATGCTCTCGGTGCTGTCATGCTGCCTGGGTGCATGTGATGCCTCGGTCTGTGCATTGTTATGGCCAGGCTCAGCAGCACAGCAGTAACACAATACACAGTTGATGATAATAGCCAATCAACATCTAGAACATGGGGACAAAGCCCGATATGCACACAGCCAGACGCTGTGGGTGTTTGGAGCCACTGAGTGATGTGAGGATGAGGCTATATATATGTAATTAGTCATACTCTAAACTTTAATAGGTTGTTTGGTTTCTGCAGTTTGTCCTTTATTTAATGAGAGTAAATCTATTAATGATTTTATGCTCTTTATCTGTCTGTAAAAATGTAATTCTTTATTCATTGCCCATTCATTATTTTTCACTAGTACTTGAACTTTATCATAACTTGCCACTTCTACTGCAGAAAAAAATTTCAATTGTTATACTTGGCAGCATTAGTACGGATGAAAATTTGATGAATGGATATAAAAGTAATTTTGTAATATGCTTCCATAAAGTTGGAGCACAAAAAAGAGAAAAAAAAAAGAATAAGGAGCAATAAATGAGATGTCCTGACTTATTCTTCAATATGCTGTTCAGAAATACTATATCCTACACTGGCCATAATGCAATCAACCTGTTTTTGTCATTGGGGCACCACTGCCCAATTAGAACCCAGATGCACACATTCATGTCTGTACAGCTTGACAACCTCTACAGCCAAAGTAGTTAGTTTAAAACATTTTTTTTATTGTGTGTGAGATATTGTGTCCCAGTGCTGACTGGACCATGTGAGGACTTGCGGCTCTACGGGGGTTTATATCCTGTGATTCATCAGTGGGACAGGGGTGTTAAGTTTCACACTGTGAACATGCTGCTGTCCAACAACGTGTGGATCCTCTAGCTCTTCATCAGTGCAGCCTACAGAATACTAACGCAGAAACTTTACTGTGCTATGACTGTATGTTGAACAAATGTGCTGTTAAGGCATCAAAGGACGTGCAGCTATGTAGGATAGTCCATCTAGGTCACATGTCCAGTGGGAGCATGAGGGGAAAAAATCCAGGGTTGTAGCTACTGGAAAACTCTGCATATGCATGACTAGTTTCAGTCCTGCTACTTAGTAACGCAGTTTGCACACAGCCAATAGTGAGTTTGTTTTCATTAAGAACGGCTTGTAATGAAAGATCGACAGTGAGGCTAAAGAGTGATGCAGGCCGAGTCAGTGCTTCAGTTTTTCCACCAGCTTCCACTTCACCTGCCTCAGGTATAGTCATCAGCCTCTAACCTTTCTCAGGGGGCCTCGAGTTCATCTGGCTGTAATGAACAAAGCAACACTGAAGGTTCTTTTAAGGTTTTTGCTCCATTTCTGTGCCTGTGCACAATTACTGGCCAAAATGTCCAAGACTATTAGCGGAGGAAAATCAAGTCCGAAGACAACATCAGAGTTGGTGGCACAATGTTCTCCTTGTAAAAGCCTTTGAAGACCAGAGCAGAGATGCTCACCAACAACATGGAGCACAGTGTGCCAGTGCTGCTGTAACTCTACCTGTGCTATTGAGTTACAGCAGCTTTTCCACAACACACACTGATGCTTGTGACAGTGCCACTAAAATCTTAAGAAAATACCACAATTCTTTCTCTGTCTTACCTTGACAAACAGTTCAATATCAGGATCTCTGTCTTGACCATTTGTGGACATGATGTCTAATTCACCTTGTCACTTTGTTGCTTTAGTAATTTTCTTTCTCTCTTTTTAATCTACAGTCCTTTGCTTTTCCTTAGAGGTCTACATCCTCCAGAAAAGAAAGAAAAAACCAGGCGCCTTCTAAGAGATCCTCTCCAGTGACTCCTCACACCTAAAAAAGCTGTTTCCCTTCTGTTTCCTCTAGATTTCCACCAAGATCAAGGTTTTCCACACTTTTCCTCTGTGAAGGTGTTTGCTTCCTTGTTTTTGTCATGCAGGTGAGGCTGAGAGTCGGTCCAGGTGGCAGGTAGAGCCCCGTGCTCTGATTTGAACACAGATGGACAGCAGAGCTAGCGCTCTCTGACACAGAAGGGAAAACAGGTGTCAGTCTATACCAGGGGGTGGAGCCGCATCCGTCTCCTCCCACCACTGCAACCATACTTGAGCACACGCACAACCACTGCTTGCTCTCATCCTCACCAGCCCCCTCACGTTTACTTTTCATTAGCATCTATAACTACACATTATGTCAAATCAGTTTAAAGAAACCCTTAAAACTGTCTGCTCCCATAATGTTATGTTTAAAAAGTGGAATGATTTTTGTGCCACCCTTTGTTCCTGTGGTTGTCTCTCTGTTTCATATGAAAATGTGAGCTGTATCTTTCATATTTAATGTGCGTTCACACGTCAGGCAGGATGGTGCAGGTTATACTCGATCATCAGCAGGAGACCTGGAGAAGACTTCTCTTTGAATAATTGATACTTGGCTTTGGTTTTACGGCAGGAATTGGCACTCATTCACAGAAAGGGCCTATGTAGGGCAACAAAAATGCAGCACACATGGAGGGAATTGAGTGGCACTCTCCGGCTTACTGTGTCTGACAGATATATCCAGGCAAAACAGCATTTCTCATCATCTGTCTGAAAGTTAGATGAAAGCAAAGAGGAGACAGGGGGCCAAGAGCTATTTTTTCCTCAAATGTTTCTATTTATAGAGCAGCCCCCTCTCCTGGCAGACAGATCATCATGCAGCACAAACCAGCCACTGAAGAGGGAAGAGTTCATTATGTGTGTTCATCAGGGGAAATGTTGCTTACTCAACGTGTTATTTGAGGTTTTCGGGTGAGGAGAATTTAATTGTATAGACAATAATCAATTCGCTCATGATGAAACAACGTACAATAATTAACTGAGCCTTAACACTTTTCACAGCCACCAGATATGACATCAATAAACAGGAAACCTCGTCTAGCACGGGCATGTTAAAGCGTTTTCTGAAACCTCTTGCTGCTGTATGGAGGAGAAACTAAATTTACTGTAGTTTGTGGTCTTTCGGGTAACGGTAGGACATTTTAGGAAATAAGCTTATTTGCTTTCTTCTCCAGGTTTAATGAGAAGGTAACTATAATCTGCCCATTAAATATATGGCTATCATCACCAGCTAGGTCGTTTAGATTAGCACTAGCTCTGGCTAAAAGTGGTTCATAATGTTGGATACAGCTTTAGTTTCCCACTGCAGCCATCCAGTCCAGCAGAAAAAAACCCTGTAAAATCACAAAAGTTGTTTTTCAACAGTCAGAACTAGGCTAGCTGTTTCCCTTCTGTTTTAAGTCTTCATGCTAACCGTTGCTACAGCCTTATATTTGTCATCCACACATTAGAGTGGGATCATATTTCTCATTTATGTCTCACTGGCAAATAATATAATTTTGCCAAATGTAAAATTGGACAGCATTTATATTTACAACTTTTTGTCTCAGGGCACTTTAAAATACATAGCACTTTCACACACACACACAATTACTGTATGTCACAGCCACACACTGATGGAGCGGCCATCAGGGGACATTTTGGTTTCAGTGTTTTACCCAAGAACATGTAAGACATGCTGGAGCCGGGACTCAAATGAATGACCTTCTGACCTCACTGCCTCCACCACAGCTGCCGCCATTTGTGTATTTTGCTCCTGAGGGGTTTTCTAAACCATTGATAATCAGAAAAATATAATGAAAACGTTAAAAGTTGAGAGACTTAAGACAAAAGGAAGGTCAGATCACTGAGTTGTTGAGCTAATCATTCACCCAAACAACAAACAGTAAGAGACATCCTCTCTCTTCCTGGAGTCAGTGGTGGAGGAGAGTGTCGGAAATCCCCTCTTGTTAGCACATATAGCTCCCAAATGTGACAGCACAACAGCTGTCAACACATGCCCTGACTTTTTTTTATTATTATTATTATCTTAACTTTTACGACGTGACCATCTAATACGGCAGTAATGGGACATTTCAAACATTTTGTTACCATGCAGTCTGAGATTAAAATCGTTGAGTATTACTCAGGCATAGTGGTGGCAGCCTATTCTGTAATGGCCTACTTTATCAAAAAGAGCTGTGAAGGAGTCACGTAAAATTTCAGCAGATGGATGATCCTCTGAGCCTCCTCCCTGCTTTTATTGCACAGCTCAGTTTGGTTTATGGCAGCTGTTAGAAAATCCAGCCATGGTTTGGCTTCGCTCAGATAGGAAGGCCAGATACGGAGTAGGATGATGTGGTATGAGAAGTATGTTGTCATATCTCTTGTGAACTATGGGTCATGTTTATCACAATTGTAATATCAAGAGAGTGGCTCTGCTTCACAAGTCAGTTGTGCCCTACTCTGTACTCTTATGAGTTACACGTGTCAAAGTGCCGAGCTCTCCAGTCACGACTGAGGTCAACTTCCATATCCTACCCTACCAATATCAAAGAAAAGTCTGAAAATCAGCTGCATGGGCAGATATATATAGTGGAGGAACACATTTCTTAAAGGTTTGGTAAAAGATATCTATGTTTTCACTGTGAAGTTTCCCTTGGTAAACCTTAGAACAATGGACATTCAGGATGTTTCTCACAGGATAATGCAACAGTCATGAAATGAATCCTCCCATGAACAAATAATTTGTCTTTAGTTGACAGAGCAGAAGTATAAAACATTCCCTGGATTTCCCCTCAGTGCCGTCCACAATTGTACAAGGAAGTTTGGATTGTTTATAAAAACTTGCATCCAGGCCAGATTGTAGCAATTATTTTTGCTTGTTTCCAAATTGTTTGCCTTGATTGCATGCACTCATTATTTTTAACCACTGCCCAAATTGACAACTTTAAAAAATAATCATAAGCCTACTCTTATTCCCAGTTAAAGGGGTTTGTTGAACTCTTTAAATCCAACCAAGTGACTATCAATCTGTGTTGCCCAATCAGCAAAGTGACCCCTACGTGTGCTGATAATACACCTCTCATACTGGATCAGAAATGCTGCAAAACACACAGTCTGGTTTGCTCAGCCATGGAGTTCAGCCCTGGTTTCTATGGTCTTACAGAAAACAAGTTAATTATTACATCAGAGTGCCACCATGTTAAAGTCAATGACAGGGGCTTGAATACACACAGATCACTGTGACATTTGAGTCAAGAGCCTTTTCAAATCATATGACCTCATCATTTTTCATTAATAAATAAAATGCCTAATATTTTGCTTTGATGTATATATTTTAACATTTATATGGAACCAGAAAGTCACATATCTTGGTTGTGCACATTATTATAGCATTACACTATACACTATTATTATTACTACTACGACTACTACCATTATTGCTATTTATGCCTGAATATTTTTTGGCTAGATTTGCAATGTGTTGAACATATACAGAGGAAAAGTGATATGAGCATGTTTTACTGTTATGCAACAGCTTGTAAGTCTGTAATATTACAATAAACAGCCGGCTACAATCAATAAATCGATAAATATTCTTGAGCTGTGTCCAAATGCAGAACATGCTGCTGTTTATTGCTGTCTATTTAAAGTAGTATTGGTGCTCCTTCAGAAGCAGCCAGCAGAACCCTGAAGACACATTACAGCTGTGCTATATGATAAACACTGAATTAACTTCTTTTTGGAATGAAGTTGTTGTGCTGAGCTACCAGCTGGCTGATGGCTCATGAGGAGGCCAGCAGTCTTACCTTGACGAACAGGGAGATGGTGGGCTGGCCCGGGCTGCTCTCATCCAGGCTCACCTTCTCCAGGCTTTTCAGGCTGTAGTCCACCACCTCCTCCGGCCCGGGGTCAGTGTTGGGGTGGGTGTAGGCCATCAGCATGCCGTCCTCGGCGTTGTCTTCGTCCAGCGTCCTCGGCTGGACCGGCGGGTCAGAGGATGCTGAGGAGGAGGACGATCTCCTGGAGCCGCCGTTCACCTGCTCCACCTCCGGCTCCGGCTCCGGCTCTTTGGG
This sequence comes from Echeneis naucrates, assembly GCF_900963305.1. Lineage (NCBI taxonomy): Eukaryota > Metazoa > Chordata > Actinopteri > Carangiformes > Echeneidae > Echeneis > Echeneis naucrates. The sequence goes on from NC_042534.1 coordinate 12,908,724, forward strand.
CTCTGCGGCTGCTTCGGTTTTGACCTCGTCCTCGTCGCTGGAGGACGAGGACGAGGAGCTGCGTCTGTCCTCGTCCCTGATCTCCATGTAGTCCGGCAAGTTGCGCGCTCCGTCGGGGGAGTCGTGGACCTGCACCTCGGCGTACAGCTGCTCTGCGCTCTCAATGCGGGGCTCCCGGTGCGGGCTGCCCGCTCCATCACGGAGCTCTTCCCGCACATTCCCCTCATCTACCGTGGCATAGATGTTGTCCATGATCGCTGGACAGATCTGAGATTGAAGGTGGAGAAGTGCAGGGACAGTCTGCCGGCCTCTGACTGACAGCGCTGAGCAAATTCCAGCGATAACTTATAAAAGACCTTTGAACCCGAGTTAAGGAAACCTTCACGTAGAAACTGAGGCCAGCTCCTCCAAGGACATTTGGCTGGGAGGGGACTTCGGTTAAAGTGTGACAGGCTGAACACGCACATGTGGATACTTTAACTTCACAAACGTATTTAATTTTTAACAAGGCCCATTGTAGTTGGGAAAACTCAAAACGTCACGGTACTAAACGCAAACAATAAAATTCTACAATGTGATTTTGTTTCTTCAGTCTTAAGCTTGAGGGTTTGTCCATGTTTTGTTTTTAATCCATTTTCAGGTTGCAGAATGGACTCCTCTTGCTCAATTAAGTGTCTTGCTTTGCAATAAATCCCACTTTATACTTTTCAAAACAGGAGAGTTTAGAAATTAGAAAATCACGTTTTTGTTGTTTGTTTTTCATTAAAAGGGGGTAACCTGCTTTTTCCTGCTTTATCGTCCTTATATTTTCCATAGTGAAATTAAATGCATTGTACCAGACTGATTTTGAAGATTGGGTTGAGGGTTGTGCAATTTTTGGTCAACAAAAAGTTCCAAAGAGGAGACACATAATACTTACACAGTCCCCATGTCCTAACAACTTGTAATCCTAACTGAAGAACAGACTGACATCTTACATGTTTTTTGTTTTTTTTTTTCTTGTCATCAACAAGCAAAGTGTAACCATGAATGATGCAACAGAAAACGTGAGAAGGCCCTGGCCTCATTCACAAACACACTCAACATCTTTAGTTTCAGAGAAGTCCCTTTATTTTCAGAAGACTCTTTAATTGCATCAACATGGCAAAGATAGTTAATCTGTAAATTATAAATATCCATATTTCAAATACAAGTTACTAATCAACTGAGATAAACCTGATCTAGTATTTAATCTTTCTTAACTATTTCAAATGAATTCTTTGAATATAGTATGGATATATTTCATTTCTCTGTCAACAAGTCAGGGGGAAAAATTATCAGGATTTACACTTTTCTTCCATAAAACAAGACGATCATCAGAAAATGAACAGTTTCCATATAAATGTTTTCAATTTATGAATTTTAATTTAGTAAAAACTAATTACTCACAGTGATGTCTGTCATTTTCTTTAGACACAGGCATTTGTCAATGTAGCTAAAAGCATAAGAAGAACCAATTCTTTGTTAAAAGATGCTGAAAAAAATATTACTCATTTACTGGCAAATTTGGATTCTACCCAACTCTCTACAATTATGCTAATTAAAAAGCTTTTTGGCAAGAGGCACCTAACCTTTCTTTTAATTGTTATTATTATTATTTTCTCAAATAGCATCTACAAACAAGAAGTGCAAATTATACATGACCTAGAAAGCATCCAACTACTGTCCCTTCTTCTGTTTCATTTCTATCCTGTAGTGCAAATCAGCAAGCCATACTGAAATAGTCTTCTCAACCAAGCAACAACAAAACCCTTAAATTCCCTACGACGAAATACTGACCAATATCAATTGCACTTCACATTTCACCAACAAATGGCCATGGTAATGAGGGGTCACCATGTGAAGAGGAAGGCATTTCACAGCCATTTATACAGAGGAATGCCTTCCCAACCCAAACGCTACCAAAAAAAAAAAAAAAAAAAAGAAAGAAAGAAAAAAGAGCAACTTTCACATGAACGATTGCACACCTTGGAGAAATGTTCTCTGTTAAGTTAAAAGGCAAATGGTAACTGATTACTGAAGAACAAGGTCGTGAGGTGATTGGCTCATACAGTGACCTACACACAAGTGGAAGCCTGACACACTGAGTGAGTCATCAGTGGAACATTTGCTTCCAAGTAACATTCAGAGGTAACACTGAGCCCAGCCGATCTCCTCAAAGTACTTTTTTTAATACTTACAAAATAATTTATATCACACCACCCTGTAATTCAGTGCTCTGATCTCAAGTAGAGTAATTGGTGGGAACATTGTGACAGGGCCTTGGTCTCTTTTGACCTCACAACATACAAACCTGCTTTGCATAAATTTTAAAATGTTGAATAAACCGAATTCACTGAAGTGAAGGTGGAAGAACACTTTAAAAGAAGTGGTCTCCACACACAGCCAACACTGGACCAGAGGGGCGGGTCGGGCAATTTCAGCTGCTCCCTCAAGCTGTATTTTTCATCACACTACTTTCAGAGCAACTCTGTAAATACCATCAAGGAAAGATTGTCTAAAGGTGTGTGCAGTTATATACTTTTTTTTTGTTTATTGCTTCCAACCCTTTCCACAACGGGCAGTTTTTCACCATGCCTTGGAGTGCAGCTGTCCCTCACATCAAATTCTGTAACCTGCAGACAAACCTATTCATTCTGAGTGTACTGACACCTTCTTGTCATCCAAGTTTTTGCCACCAAAAGTTCATACTTGCTAGAATCACAGGTTAAAGCTTTGAATTTTTTTACTCTCTAAGTGACTATGAAAATGATGAGATGATAGTAGGTGAAATTCACAATCAAAGCAAAGCCACGATGATGCCCTATAGTTATCTTGATTACACCTCCACCAAAAGCCAACCCCAAACAGTTCCCTCACACTTGAGCAGAAAATGCCTCTCTATATATGATTATGAGACTAGATTATGTTCCCTTGAGCTCCACCTAATAAAAGAGTCGCACAATGGCAATCACTGCTGTAAGGGAGTAATTTGGGGGATGCTTCTGGACAGAGCGGTCTGACTTGGGGAGCAACAGCTCCTCTTCTTTTATATCTGCCATCTTTTCCGTCTCTCCAGCTACAGGTGCAAGTCTTCTTGCAGCAAGGGCTGCGACATCTCCCTGCTTCTGTGTTTGAGTGAAGGCAGCTGTTTGAGCGTCACTTGTCTGACGTAGAACACCAGGAAGCAAAGCACCATAACCACACTGATGAAAGATCCTATGACAGGGGCATAGGAGTATTCAGTGACCCTGGGAGGAGTGCTGGGCATAGTTGGAACTGGCTGTGAGGAGAGCAGGTCCTGAACATTTAACAGGGAGCCATTGTTTGGCAGAGGGCGGACAGACAGGATGTGGCACATGAGAGGGTAGAGATCGACAGAGCGCATGGAGGTTTTCACATAATTCTGACGAAAGGCCGGCCCACGGGCTACAAACACTGGTTGCATGCTCCTTAAGGTGTTGTCGTAGCCATGGTTTCCCACTGAAGAGAAAGACAAGAAAAACTGTTGTTTAAAGGCAGTGCAAATGGTCTAATGTTAATTATTCTTGTCTTATTAATCTATAGCTCTCCAGTTCCCAAACCCCATGTATCACAGGCAGCCCTTTTGCATAACGGCTTAATGGGATCTGGTTCTGATGCTGCCTGTAATGATTTACCTCCTGCTTTGCCCAGCTTACTAGCTACTGTTTAATCAATCACAGAGAAGTACAAAAAAGACTGAAAATTTAATCACAGCAAACAAGCACAAAGACCTCTGAAAAAAGCTTAGACCAGCTAAATGTGGCCCTAAAACTTATTGGTGCCTTTACCCACTTGAGGAGCTGACGGGATTCCCTGAGTAAAATCAATACAGTTAATCAGTTCTGCCTGAGATGAGAGCGTTGGTGACTTTAACAACCATCCAATTACCTACATTACCTCAGACTCATCTTGCCTTAAAGGGACCCCATGGAGTCTTTGGTTAGAGGTAATGCTGCCAAGGAATGTTTCCATGACTTTTAGATTTTGTTTGTATTATAAACATTCATGAGGATGCAAATGTGCTGAAATATGGCCGACTGAACAGTGAACTCCACAATGCATTATTTAAAGCAGTCAGATTAGTGACTTTGCAAATGTTGAACAAGGAAGAAAACGTGTTAAAAATGTAAAGTATCATCTGTTTGACATAACCTTGCCACATTCACAGTACTGAATTAATAGCATAGAGTAGAGGCATAACAACCTGTAAACACAATCTGAGATCGATGCCACATTTGATCAAACGCTGAATACTGAGCCTCAGCATGGTTTTCTTCAAGCCACTGGGTCATTTTCCTGATTAGCAAACCTAATTAATTTCAACCAGAGGGGAAGAATCAGGCAGTAAAATTAGCTGCTGTTATCTGTAGCTGTATTAAAAACTCTGTTGCCTGCCTGATTTGAGATGGATTAAGAAGAATAACTGTTCTTGGAAGAAACGCAAGAACACCCACAACCACTCATACCTTTTTTGCTGTTTCTAATAGAAGATAAATGACGGCATTCTCTGTTAATTACAGCTGTTATAATATGATATAACTCTGGTTCACTGAGTGAGAAAAAACCCTCTGTGAAGCTATTTATAGAGCAGACAAGGGCTGCTGCTGCAAAACAAAAACCTCTTGAATGTGCAAAGTTTAAAAACAAGGATATTGTGTGAAAGCGCTATAAGGTTGGAAAACATACGCATGACGTGCCCAGTCCTGTTCTGCATGATGGTCCAGCCCTCCTTGGCCTCTAATATAATGGGCATGATCCTGATGTTATGCTGATAATGGAAGTGCGTGGGAATTTCTTCCTTTTTGTACACCACCATGTTTGGGTTTGCATCCAAAAGCTTATTATACACCTCTTGAACTTTTCCTGAAAAAGATAGAGGAACAAACATAATTTCTCAAGATGAATAACAAATAATCATCAACAAATAATTGAATATATGCATTTATAATTATAAAGGTTCTATATTAATGGAGTTTGTGAAACAGACGTGCATTCCAAGAGGAGAAAAAAAAATATATATGTACATTCTTCAAATGTGACATTTTTAAAATTTTTAATCACAAACGTGCTTATTCACTCTCATGTTTGTATGGGAGAATCACTGCGGCCATCTAATTTAAAATAAACAGCAACCAAAAATTGATAATTTTTTTAACTTGTCATGTGTATGATTTCAACAAATGGAATATTTTAGTATTAGTTAGTAGGTTTTAGAGTTGTTGATGTGAGGATTTTATTGTTAAGACCTGGCTCATATTTATCATACAGACATGAGGGTGGTGTCAGTCTTCTCACATTCCTCTAGGAAAGAAAAATAAATGTCACACTTGAATATTAAAACTGAGTACCTTCTTTGGGTAGTATTCCCACCACTGGACTCTTGTCCACCAAGGTGTACAAGTCTCTGCTCACGTACTCATCCAGTTCTATGATGTTATCAGTGAAAAGCTGTGTCATCCCGTGGTCGCTGGTCACTATCAGGTTCACTTGCTCGTACAGCCCGGCCTTCTTTAGCTCATTAATGAGGAAGCCAAGTTTCTCATCAATCCCTGCGATGACTACATCCATAAGGGAACTCTGAGGTCCCAGGTTGTGCCCACTCTCATCGGGCTCCTCCCAGTACAGAACTCCAAAATCCACAGCTTTCTCTTTAGGTGCAGAGAACCAGTCAACAATCCGCTCCACTCTGGTTTCAAAGGAGACGGAGGCATTGTATTGGAGGAACTGAGTGGGGAACATCCCATGGATCTTCACATCAGAGCCAGGCCACATTGCTGCCCCACTCTTCCCTCCAGCTTTCTGGATGGTCACCCAGAGAGGTACCGCCTCCTCCCACCACCGTGATTCATAGATGCTGTCCGTCTCCATGGAGAAGGACTGGTTCATAATCGGGTCGTACATCTCATTGGCCACGATGCCATGAGTCTCAGCATACAGACCCGTCACTAAGCTGTAGTGGTTGGGGAAGGTTTTGGTGATGTAGGCGTTCTCCACCCGCTCCACTGTCACCCCCTCGTCCATGATGCTGTGGAAATTAGGCGTTGGGACCCGGTCAACATAATCCCAGCGGAATCCATCAAAGGACACCAGCAGTAGCTTGGGTCGGTCTCTCACACTGTGTCCCCTCTGCCCACGCTGGTCCAAGCGATGCAGGGAGACCAGAGGCAGCAGCAGGGCCCACAGGCAGACCAGAGGGCAGCCTCTTCGTACAAAACAGCCAAGCATAGTGTCGTGTGTGGTGGCACAGCCTAAGAACACACAAACACTGCTAAGGAAAAGCAATGCACTTCCCATTTTGAAAATTAAACAACGTGAACTAAAGTTTATTAAGTTTGTGGTGGTTTGACTTCAACCTAAAAGATCCAAAGAAGTTACAGTATATCACAATGTTACAGCACACAGGGATACATCAGAGCAGTCACAGTCGGTAACATTTTTATTTTAGATCAATCTGCTATTTTTTAATAAGTATTTTGCCCTTAAAATGTCAGATAATGCCAAACTAAAAATGAGAGACACTTTTGTTTCAACATACTCCTTCACTTTACAGAATAGTAATGATGTGATAATTACAAGTATTGACTTAACAATTTAATAATTTAAGTCGTCTATCAAAAATGATATAATGAAACAACATGCACACTGAAAGCCCCTTCTCAAATATGCTGCTTTTGCAGCTTTGTTTGTTATTTTTAGATTGCTCTTGATACAGCACTGTATGCTTCTCTCTTTTGACATTTTGAGGGTTGAATACATGAATCAGAAAACAATTCAACAGATTAATAAAGAATGTAAAAAAGCCCTTTCTTCATAAAGCAGCAGGTTGATTCGGCTTTAAGGCTTTGTCACAGTGCTTAGGAAAGAATAAAAACCCAGGCAGTAACCACATCATGGACACCATGTCAATACACTTCACAGTTAGCAGAGCAAGCGTTATCCAAACAAACATTACAGGTCAGTAATGTAGCGGACTGCAATGCATCTGTGCTTAAGAGGCAAATGAAATAATGGCAGCCTTCCTTCTGCCGGCTTTAGGAGGCTTTAGTGCTGCAGAGCTGCCGGCTAAACACGCAGCTCTGCCTGCAGGAGCAACGCAAGAACACAGCTGAAGCGTTAAGACGGAAAAAACACGGCGGACTGCCGAGCTGTCAACAAGCTCACCTCCTTATCTGATCCCGCACGGGCTCGCCCAGCACCGCACCGCACCGCACCGCGCCGCACGCCCTGATAAACAGAAGGAAACGCAGCTCTGCTAGCAAAAAAAGCCGGATTGCTGGCAGCTTTTATTCCCTAACGGAACAGAGGCAGAGCAAAAGGAGACAAAAGGCTGCCCGGTACTCCCTCCAAGTGCATACTTCGCCTCCAGAAGAGCCGCATCCCCGACTTCACCGCGATCGACAAGTGCGCGGGTGCCTATGACGTAATGTGGGATAAGGGGGAGGAGAGTCCTGTATCACACACGGTAATCTGGGTGTCAGTCATGTTAGATTTTGGCAGATCCATCTTTCGCTGATGAAAAACAACATTTTGTCTTCATCTCCTTTTCACTCATTTAATCTCCCCCGATGAAAACAACAACACATTCGATTGCGCTCAAATCGACTCTTTGTGCGAAAAACTGTGCAAATTCAAAGACACTGTTCCTCTAATCCGGTAATCCGGTTTTGTTTTTTTTCTTACATGTGATAATAACGAAAGTGCATTTGCAACCTGCAACAGTGATGGCAAAAAGTGACCACAAGGTGTCAGTCACATCCCGCGAACAGGCATTCAAACAGACAGCCAGGCCTCCTTCTATGTTGTGTGTCATTAAGAAAGATGGCATCTCAGTAATGCTGCTGCCTATTTCTGACCCTCTGACAGGCGCCTCCATCTCTGCAGAGAGAAAGATCGGTTTACTGGAGCTGATTGCCTGAGTGCATCGTTTTTATTTTCCCCATTAGAGCCCGTTCATTCGCTATTAACGCAATGCTCACTTTCTTGACCTTGACTTGTGATTATGATCGAAACACCCACCACAGCTCATAACAGTCACGGAGGTGAGACCACTTTTTCAAATTTTCACTCAGCTAAAACAGATGTGAAACCTCGAGTAGCTCCGCTTGCTGATGAAGATCATGTAATCAGACTGAAAGCTCCTGATCATCTCATAAAGTAAGTAAAGGAGAGCTGCAGGCTCCAGAGTCAAGAGTGAAGTGAAAAATCATTTTTGTCCTCACTTAAATAAATGTAGATTTCCTTGAGCTGCTCAGGCCACACTACACAACCAATTTACAACCAGTACATACTCCAAGCTTCAATATATTAAAGTGCAATATTTATTTACTGTCACCCTGCAGACAGAAGTTAGTCAAATTCATGATCAAGCATTCTGAGCTGGAGTTAGTTTAGGGCTTGACCTGACTCACTCTCTACCACTATTTATCTATTTATCTGTGGACTAATCTAGCAAAATGGCTTCTGTAAACCAAATATTGTTTGTTTTGAGTTTTGAAATACTTTTTCTGTGTCGAGCTGCTCTTATTAAATTTTATAAGCCTCTGACACAAGAGCACAACAAAATAACAATGTTAAACCTTCTCTAACCTTTACAACACATTTCAAGACTACTGTGGTGGGATCATGTTCTCCAGTTTGAGCTCTTACATTGGATTGGGAAAATCCTTCATTAATATACTCCACTTAGCAGCAGCAGCATCTCAGGTAGCCAAACAAAAGAACATTACAGTTGAATAGAATGGCAATAAAGACATAAATGGGTTTTCAGGGTTTTGAGTTAAGGATGGAAACCCAGCTTCCTTAACACTAAAGCTTCAGAGCAGTAACTTGAGTTGACTGCCATTTGGCCAATTAGATACGAAATGTAGGCTGTCGTGTATTAAAAACATGTATTATATGAGCAGATATCCTTATTTGACTAATTAATAATTTTTCCTAGTTGAGAGAATAGTGATAAACAAAAATACAGACCTATAGAGAAACAATTTATGATTACTGACATAACACAAGTTAAAATTTTAATGAACATTTCCACATGTACACACATGCAAGCACACTGCAAGCAGGTTGCTGTTCGTAGTTTGATAATATATTTACAAATTACTGTCCCAATCAAATTCATTTTAACTGGTGTCACCATCAGGCAAATATTACATTTTGTCCGAACAAGAATAAAATAAATTGTCAGCGTTGAATAATTTGTCCTTTTACATTGAGCTGACAACAGCACAGCAGATCTATCAGCAGATATTTTGAGGTTGGACGAGTTCATTGAACGAGTAAAAGGAGCACAGCAGGAACCCGTGACCATACCTTTTTTGACTCGAAAGTCTAAATGATCACCTTTTCTGGAAATTGTGTTGCTCAGTAAAAAAGAACTAAAATACTTGAACTTAAAAAGTAAACTGTTGTATACCTCTTGAAGTCCAAATGCCAGCATTTATACATTTTTTATCGATCATCTGGGCCTGATTTTGCGGTGGTATGTGTTTGAACACTCAGAGATGTGCCCCCTGTGTTTTATGAAGCTCAACAGAAATACCTTAAGGCTGAATACTTAACATGAAATATCAAAATGGAAAAAGGAAAAATAGGAATAGGAGAGCATCAAACATTTATCACATAACAAATGTTTAATACTTGTTTCACTGTTTATGCTAATTTCATGGGGCCTGCTTCTTTTCACATAGGATTGCTTTTGTACCTTTCTTTTATGTATGTATGTGTTGTATGTGTTCCTCATTGTGCGTTTGCTGCCTATTTAGCTGACAGTGTGAATCTATGTGGGAACAGTGGAGCAGCCATCAGGCTACCTGCTCCTGTGTGTTCTAGGTTGACTTCTAAAACAGTTGTGTACTGTATTCACAGCCATGTACAGATGACGTTTATTTTTTTTTGTTGTTTGTTTGATTGTGTGTTTTAGGCAGGAAAACATCATCGATTGTAATTTTACATAAGAATGTTGCTTTTGTATCACTCTTTGTAGCTTACGTTTTACAATCAAATCAACCTTAACAGAAGATGAGTGGAAGTTTATTAAGATGTAAATTAAAGAATAACAAAATTCCCATGGCAGGATTTGTGTATCTTACTTTAAACTTAAATGAGGATGATGTGGCAGCAATTACTTTAAAATATTACAAGACTGAAGATCTAAAGTTGATTCAGTTATAAAGCACTTTTCAGTAAGATAATCGGTATATGTGAGCTGTTTATTCAGAGGACAGCATGAATAATCCAGTGATACTGTAATATAAGAATGAAAATGAAAGAATAGTTTACACAGTAAATGAAGAATGACAAAACAACCATGCCTGCATTTTGTGTAAGTAACCTTTTCAATGGTCTGCTAATGAAGGAAAAACCTAATGAAGAAATAATTGTTCTGTGCACATATGAAACAGTGGTGTGTACAGCTCAGGAAAGGGTATCACGATGAACGTATCCCTCAAGTCTGGGTCAGTTGGGCTGAGGAGACCGGCCCCAGAAGGGCTTCTGGGTCCTTCCACAGGGGCCCTTTGGCATGAACGGTGGAGCCCGCTTTGCAGTTCTTGCTTCACCAGACAGGAGATTGGAGAGTTCAGTTGGATTGGTCTTTGGGAAAACCTAATGGACATTTGGATGCAATCTGATTTGAAAGCAATATATCGATTCTAAAAACATCACTTACCAATATATAGGGGATTGAGCATTTTACCTAATCTGACCTGTACACACTAAATATAAATTCTTAGTCAATAGCACCATTAAATTATGCATTTTGTTGAAGTTGTTACAGTCATTTAGTCACAGCAGGTTGCACACTCACTTTAATAGCAAAGAATTATAGAAACCACTGATTGCTCACTATCTGTCTCTTATGGTAAAGTAATTACACTAACATACATCAAATAACTTGTTGAACAAGGCTTAGTCATTTATAATTATCAATGTCAGTGTGAAGGCCCGTGTTGTGCCGGCATAATGGTAAATGGCAAATAATGCCTATCACACAGAATTTGTGTACAATCACAAAGAAATCACACACACAGTATCCAGAAGACACTAACTGGTATCGTAAATGGTGAACTCTTTCCAGTATGGTGTTCCTACAGGGACTGGCACATATCCTGTGACAAGGTGGGCTGTTTTCTGCTCACAACCATGGTGTGTGATTACTCTAGTCCTTTACAAGCTGGAAACCCTACAAGACATCACAATGCTTTTCTGGAGCGCGTCTATGGGCGACATTGTGCCTTTGTGCCCATTTCTTTTTTCTCGTCCTTTGTGTTCTGTTTACAACATTCTCTACCTCTCATCCTACATTACCCAGATCCGCCGAGAGTCGGCCCCGCTTTCATTGGCCTGTCTCCACTTTCCCTCTCAGCCTTGGCAGTCTGGTGGGATCTGCGCACAAAGAGCGCGGAGCCAATCACAGGAGGGCTCTGTTAAATCTGGGCCAATGGCGGCTACGCTCTTATTTACATACAGACGTCATGAGCCAATCAGGAGTCAGTACAAGAGAGGATTTTGACCCCTCTGTCCAATGGCTGTGGGAGGTATAGAGTTTTGGGGAGTGCATATAATCAACATATTATCGAAGGTGCTTAGATATTGATCCTGTATTTCGAGGTAGTTCAAATTCACCTCTCCTGGACCTTCAGGTTTGACCTTAATTTTTTCCGCGCTTGGTGGAGAATAATTCACGCGCAAAAATGCCGAAGAGAAAGGTGAGTATCGGTTGTGCCATGCAGCTCACTTCAGTGTAGTTTTTCTGCTCTTGAATTTGAAGAAAATCGCGGTGCGCGATTTTGTGGCGACATCGAGGCAGGTGAGGTGATGCCAAAGTTTGAGGAAGCGTCTTTCAGCCCGCAGCCTTCCAGGTGTATTTAACACGTCGTTGCTGATACGGGAAACGTATGGCCAACTACATTTTGTGTTTTCATGCCGTAAATGTCACCGTGGTCCTCTCAATGGCCGTTCCTGTGGTCGTTTTATTTGTCACTTCCCTGTCCACTGTGCGCACTGGTCAAAGTCAGACGGACCCGCCGGATGGATGGATGCGTAAACCTCGTAAGGAAACGTGCGTGATGATAATTCCTCTGGAGCGCGATTCAATCATATATTAAATTTGTAGATTATGAATCATGTGCAATCTAACAAGGGGAAAAAAGAATCACCTCCCCTTTTTCATTTTAGTTCTCCGGTAGCGATGAACGGTCGGCGCCAAGCCGACAGAACAAACCCATATCCAGATGAAGAGAAAGGAATAAAGAAAGAGGGGATCAGAGACAATCGCCTCCGTGTTAAAGGGGGCCGTGACACTGTCTAAACAGCATTTCACGACCAGCTCCCGTGCATTGTATCAGTGCATACATGGAAACTGGCTTTTCTACCTCCTAAAAACTGCCATTGTCTGCGCAGATTCGCCTTTGAGGACAGAGAATGGGGGGCCTCTAGGGGCGGAGGTCGCCCACATGCAAATTATGCGATTGGCAACCTGCAGGCTAATCCAACATTGTTTTTTTATGCTGGGGTGGACTGTCATATGTACCGTCTTTACCTACCTGCAGCCACCATATTCATGATATGTTCATCAGATAGCGGTCTGACAGCACACACTCTGGTTATTAGTCAATCACAGCGTCTAAATAAAGCCATGTGTATAATTCAGTACTCTCTGGGGGACTCAGTTTATGGTATGTAAACAAAAATGGGAATGACAAAACTGCTGGCATCATCATATGTCACAATCAGATAATTTGAAAACGCAATTACATGTGTGCTTTCAAATTTGGGTAAAAAATGTGATTGAAAAAGGGAAAACATTAGAGCTGTCCATTGGTTCCACTATTAAAAGCAAAAAAAAATAAATAATAAAAAAATATATATATATATATATAATTATGGATCAATCTAAAATCTGAAATAATGCATTTATTAGGAATAACAAAAATTAAATTTAAGCTCCTCAAGATTATTAGAATTCTTTATATTGTACAGTAAGTGTATTAAAATACTAAATATGACTAATTACACACTGACTGTGTGCAACAACTGTGCTGCTTTTAGTTTGAAATACTACTCTTATTTGCATTTATACAAATTTATTGTCTATATATGTCGTGTGAAATGTATGAGAGCTACTGGATATCTGCATTTTCCCCATGGATTTGAGTACAGTATTTTAAATTCTTCAGGATGTTGTCAGGAGAAAAAAAGGATTATGTTCTATGCCATTTATATTCATTTTTACATCTTAATTTGTGTGATTTTTATTATATCCATGGTGCCTTCTAACTAAGGCTGCTGGTATACAAAACAAGTGTAAGCCATAGGGCTGTAACTAACAATTCATTTTCCCTAATTGATTTCTTAAATGAGAAACTGGAGGTATTCAGTCTAATATCAGCGGACTGGATGAAACCAGCAACAAGTGTTCATAAATTAAGTGAAGAGGGATTTTTGCTTAAGATGGTAAATTGGTGATTAATTAATGCTCAATTGTTTTTCATAAATTAGATATATGAACTTTGATTCAATTGATTATTCTTTACTCACACCTTGTCTTCTTAGTACCTTATTATTCCTCTTGGCTTACTATATTAAATCATTATTAACAATATACAGTGTGTGTTTGTGTGTGTGTGTGTGTGTGTGTGTGGGCGCGCACATGCAATCTGTACAAACATACTTTGTAACTGTCTCTCCATTTGTTGCTTTATTAACTGCAGTCTCCAGAGGGCCCTGAGGGCAAGGATGCCTCCAAAGTCACAAAACAAGAGGTAAATGTTTTGGGGGTGCTGGTGTGCTGTGTTTTGTTTTGTTTTTTTTTTCCTACTGACTGTATGTATGTGTGTGTTTGTGTGTGTGTATGGGTGTGTGTGTGTGTATGGGTCTAAGCGAGTGAAACAATAGACACATGACAGGTTAATGATTAGGACACTTGTAGCAGTCACCAAGCAGATCAACTCAAGATCAGGTCGCAAAGGTACAATTGATATTTCTCTCTCTGTCACTGTCTCTCTCTGTCTCTCTCTCTCTCTTGTTGATCATCCCTTGTTCCGGCAGCCCACCAGAAGGTCAGAGAGATTGTCAGCGGTAAGTTTTGTTCTCCCCTCCCTGTCTTCACCTCTGTCACTGTCCTCTCCCTCCTCTCCCTGCCTCCTCCTCCTGCTGCCTCAACCTTGTGAGATAATTATATTACCAGAGCTCAGAGTAAAGTCCTCATCCAGTTTATTGATCTGATCATTGCATTTTATAAATTTCATAAAAACGCTCCCCCTTGCATCTTGGTATGTCTGTCTTTTTTCTGTTGTCTTTGTCCATTCTGAGTGTGGTCTGTAGCCACGCTTTGTTGATATGTAGGGCTGCATGATTACTGTATGTTCATTGTGTAATTTCATATTCAGAGGTTTATTGACTTTAGACTGGATTATTATAACCAAGATCTCAACCACACATAAAAAATACTCTGCATTTGTTCCTGATAACTAATGCTGAGAGACAGAAACTATGATTGTAGTATCCAGTAAATGCAGCAATTAGTTGATCATGCAGCTCTGCTATACAGACCATCTGTTTTTATCTTTGTCACACTTTGCATGTCAAACTCATTGGTCTCGAGTCTTTGCATGTTTTTTTTTTTTTACATTTGCATGTGCACTTTAAAGGAGTAGTTTGACACATACTAGGATATGCACTTATTCTTTTTCCTACAGAATCAGATAAGAAAATGAATAGCATTCTTGTGTCTGGGACCAAATTTTCATTTTGATTCATGCCTGTGCTGAATGTGGTATCTCTTTTGGTGAGTGGTTACAAGCCAGTTTATTCTGCATATAAGATTATTTTTACGTTCTATTGATCAATCTACCGCCAAAGTGTGCTTCAGACACAAGATAGTGCCAAGTTGTGTAATATTAATATAATATTAATGATTGTTTCAGTTGACAAGTATTTCTGATGCATACTATTGAGTGAGGCAACATTTAATTGATAAGTCAAGCAGCTACCAGCTAAATCATTAAACTTACCATAGAGACTGGAAACAGATTGCCACACTCATTGTCCTCCAGCAAGTCCCTAAGCTGTTTCCCGCTCTAATCACTTCTCATGCTAAGCAAAGCTAACTGTCACTTGGCTGTACCTTAATTTTTAAGTCACACATAAAAGTGGCAAAAAGGAAAAAGAATAAGCATATTCTCCCAAAATGTCTGCCTACTCCTGTAAGGTTTAGCTGTGAAACACAATGTTAACATATTATCAGTAAATGTTTGCATATTTCCTGATTTGACTCAATCCAAGAAGATATTCTGTCTTCCATTAATCATGTGCAGATTGTCAGAAAAACAGGGATATTCTCAGAGAGAATCACATGATTCAGTTTCACAGAAGTGTTACTGTAGCTCGTGGCTTCTGGGCAACATGGACCACTGTAGGCAGCTGGGAAAAAGCTCTGCAGCAAACTTGCTCACATTGACTGGCTAGAATATTAACTCCCATCTGATATAGTCATTGCACAGTGATCTGAGGTCAGTTCACTTTTAGAAGATGGTATTTAAAAATACCATCCCATTGCCCAGGAAATACATTAAGGTTTTCATCAATATTAACGTTTGCAGTGGGGTTTAGTGCAGAGATTCCATTCCATTCCATTCCTGTTCATCCTAATGAAATTTCTCAGCTGTTCTTCTGACTAAAGGAATTTTATTTTAAATGGTACTGAAAAGGCTCTGTAAGAATAGAGAGAAGGGGAAAGTAAATATAAACTAATATTGCACACATTGATACTGTTAGCTGGATCAATCCTAACTCGCATTTGTCTAATTTTCAGAAACCTGCTCCTCCACCCAAGCTTGAGGCCAAACCTAAGAAGGCCATTGTCAAGGTAAACCTCGCACACAAACACACACTGATGTAAGCACATCTACTTAGCAACTAAATTTATATCCCCATAAATTTGCAACAATCTGAGACACAATGTTGCCACATGCTACAGTTTATGTTCTTAATTTAGGCCACTGGATGTGGAAAACACACACAGAACTACTTTCTCAGCTACTTCTATAATATCCAGAGCTCATTATTTTCCCACAAAACAATCTAGAGATCACCAGGACAGTCACTTTAACTTACAGTAGTTTTATTACTTATCAACTTATTTTGTTTTACTTGAACACAGTTATTTTGCAGCAGGGAACTGAAAACTATTTCTCATTCATACAAATGTGAGAACTTGAGTTTGAATTAGTTTCACTTGGTGTAACTGTTTAAGTAATCCTGGATGCTTTTTGTTGAAAATTAGCAAAAATTTGAATGAAAACCTAAATGATACAAAAGGTCACAAAGATCATTTCCCCGGTGTGATGGTGCCATTAACAAGTTTATATGCAGTGTGTGTCCTTGTAATGCTTTCCATGCAGAAGGTGGCAGATGATAAGGGGGCGAAGGTGAAGAAGGGTGGCCCTAAGGGGAAGAAGGAAGATGGTCCTGCCCAGAATGGAGACACCAAGACCAATGAGGTATGGGGGGGGTTGTGTGAAAAGAATCAAAAACATGATTCTGAACATTCAGTTTGGGAAAGAAAAAAAACCCAACAATTTTTAATCCCTTATTTTGTCTATTTGTGTATAAACATGGACATACCTTTATCCTTCCATAACTCACTCCACGACCACCATAACTAATATTCCCATCTCTTTCCACTCACACGTTAACTGGCTGACACACACACACACACACACACACACACACAGATCTATGTGTCTCGTCCATCTGTCAGTGTGTCATCCATCAGAAGCACGGCTCCCTCCATGATGTCAGTGAGAGGCCAAAGTGAGACAGTCAGAGTTAAGGGTATGGTCGAGTGTTTCTAATCCATCTCTGCCGTGTTTTGGACACTAATATGTAGCATAAGTTACATTGAAATTGTACAGTAATCAAGTAAACATGTACTGAGTGTCCTTTGGAGTGCTAATGTGTGTTGGAGAGAGAGAGGATGAAAGAGAGTGCAGTGAGAGTGAAGAGCAGCAGAAGCGGGGACGTCTGTCAGTTCCCTTGCTGTGTGCAGTGAAGTGGGCCAAGGACAACTTTTTACACATGAACAGGAAGGTTCAGCGCACACAGAGTTGTAACGTGGAGAACGATTGGCTCACAGTGTTTACAGACAACTGGCTCTACCAGTGGCCATGCAGAGGAAACAGACAGGAGATGCACACTGCAGCCCTACACACAGAGAGAACTGGATTTATGATTCCTTTGTTGAGATAATGTTGATTCCTGCTGATGCCAGAGGACTTATGGGTTTCAGTGAGTAGCTTTTTGGGGCAATATAGTGAATGAACTGAGTTCACCCTTGTGCTGTGCAAGAGCTTGTCTGTCAAAACAACCAATCTTGTGGACGCTTGATTTTGGTCTGAAAGTATGCAGATACACTGGCAACTGGAGCTGGTAACAGTCTAAACTAAAAGTAAATTCAGTGTAATCTAATATATTTTACAATATATCTTTGAGTTTGATTCGCTTAAGCTTTTCAGCTTAATGAGTTGATTTTTGTTTAATCAATTCGGGATAGCACTTGAAAAAGTCGTTGCCAGCGTGTCTCATCAGGGCCAGGTTGTAGCCACTACTAACAGTTGTCATTGGAATTACTTTCTGCCTCAGAAGTTTCTCCCTTCACAGAACAGTGTAGTGCGTTTCACAGTGACTGGAGTATGTTCTGTGGTTGTGTATAAGGATTACCATAGGTTAGCTCATCTTAATAACCAGCAGGTGGATTGTTTTGGGGGATATGAAGCCTATAGCTTTATATTCATGCAAGTGTGGTTAGGATTGGTAGAAGAGTGAATGGATACATTTCTTCAAAAGGCCAATCTATTCCTTCAAGCATGATTCAGAAACTGCTGACCCATTTCTTTTTTTGGATGCATTCAGTGAAGATTGTATAGTACATTTTGATACTTACAGTTGATGTGATGTTCTATTTTGAAAACTGTGGTCTTATTTTAACAAGTTGTTTGATTAATTCGCCCTAAAGCAAAACCCCAAATCACAAGATTTGCAGCACAAGCTAATGTAAATTTACTCAGATAATTTAGCAAGGACACTTCCAACGATAGACCTTACATGCTAAAACCAAGTTCAACCAAGTTATTTGAGGTTATTGAGTAAGATCACCTCTCATTGTTCACCTAGTTGAAGGCTGATTTAGTTACATGCAGAATAAATGTGGTCTACATCTACTCAGGATTTGCCAACTAAGCTTTGGCAGACTAAGACAAGTGAAATTGTGAGTTGGCCTTTTGAGACTATACTCAATGGATTCTATCGTTGGAGAGAATACGGGGTAACACGTAGAGACCTCCACCATGTGTAATTCATTACCTTTCCCCCTCTTCCTTCCTACAGGTAACTGAAGCGGCAGAGGAGGCCACTGAGGAGAAGGTGTAAAGACAAGGACGTGTCGTCCAACTAGTCCCCTCTGACTCCATGGCAGCAAAGCATCTTTTTTTACTGACAATTTTTGTACCATGCTGAATTTTTTTTAGACTTGTAAAAGTAGATATGGACAACCAGCAGCCCCATCCCCATGTGTTGACACTCCTTTCAGCTCCTTCACCTACAGTATGGTTTTTGCTCGATTCGCCTCCCTACTCCATACTGCACCGCTATACACTACTCCTCTGTGAAGCGGAAAGATAGAATGAACTGGTTTTATCAGATCGCTGCAGATGTTCTTCATTTTGCCTCAAGGGGGGCCGTAAACATGACTGTTATGATCTTTAAACCAGCTCTGCCTATATTTGTAGTTATTCTTCTCTATGAAAGATAATCTCTATTGTCAGACACTTTGACTCATTAGGAGATTATTCAGTTCAACCCCCTGATGGTAAAGTTGAAAATTTGTGGGTCAGCAATGTGGATGCAGAGCCACAAGAAACCAGGTCTAGAGTTGCCATGGAGAACATCTGCAGCTTTTTAAAAAATCTTATGTTTTTGGAATTACTGCCACTGTGTTTCACATAGCTCCTTTTGTATGTGTGCTGGAGTGAATGTGTTTGTGGGTCTCTGTGTTTGACTTTGTTCACTTTGCCCACCCCCAGACTCCCCACCCCCCTAACGCCTTGTCCTGCAGCAGAGTGACATAGCAATAATGAGTGGTGCTTCTGTTCTAGACAGCTCTATTGGCTTTGGACCCTCTGGGCTTCACTTGAGTTTCATCCTGTTGGGAAAATATTTTGAAATAAAAGAAAAAGTTGATGTCATGTTGGAGTTTTTCTGTCTTTCTGTGGCTCCTCTTATTGTTTAATAAGAACTACTTGTACAGAGTTATTTATGCTGTGAATTCTATGTGTTTTCTCTAATTAGATGGCAATGTCATGTTTTGTTCTATCCACTGGTGTACTGTAATCACATACCGGGACCCATTTTGTTTTGTAGTTTATAGAATTCAGGTAATCTTTGCACAACTCTACATATGTTTTCCTTTTCACTGTGTTCACATTAAGAGATATTTTTGAAACCAACACAAAGCCACTGCTGTGTGTCTGCACACATCTTTGTGTGTTGAGTGTGTGAGGTTGCCAGGGGCACATGGCTCTGTTAAATACAACTGCTGTGTCAGGAAGTGAAAGGTCAGCATTTGCCAGAGTGGTGGGATCATACGGTCTGTTCATTGCTGGACAAGCTGTCACTCATGTTCACAGACCAATGACAAGTTCCTTTTTCCAACATGTGGAGGTGTGGAGTGATGATGTCTGAATACCACAGATACTGGAGAGGCCAATTAAAATTTGTGATCAAAAGCTTCAGTCAAAAGTGTAATACTGCTCTTAACATTTGTGTAACATTAGACAGGAAGTGCTGAATACACATAAATATTAAGGTGGCTGTTTATTTTTCCAAAAAGGAAATGTCTCACCTTCCCCAAATTCTCACCTGCAACGTATGGCTGGAATCTGAAGTAATGTTACAAGATGTACAATGTGAATGATAGTCTCTGTAGCATGTAGATCTATGTGGCTATAAGAATATAATAATATTGAATAATGGCAATAAATCCATCACAACTCTCAGTTGAGCCACAAAGGCAGCAAAAACAGGGCTGATACAAAGTGTGACTTTACAGCATAGCAGTTGAGAAAACAACCCCTGGATTGTTATCTTGCCATTCTTGCAAAGTTCTTTTTTTTTCCACCAATTTTTAGAGTATATGTAAAAATACTTGGGAAAAAAGTAGAGGATGTGCATTTCAAAAGGTTGTGGATTCATTTTGTTAACACTAATTAAGATGAAACATTTTCAACATCATAGAGTTGGCATCAGCTGGCATGCTGTAGAAGTGGCTATTTGGTCTCTTACAAACATTAGATAATGAGTAGTGGACTATATGGTGGATAACACAAAGTAAAAGACACACAAGTGGAGTTTTTGTGTGGTTACCAATAATCAGTGAATGTTTGTTCTACAGGAAAAAAATGTATGTAACAGATTTATCTTCAGTGCTTATAACCTTTGACTCTGCCATGGTTCTGGCTTGACCGAGTAGTTCAGAGTGAGATTGCCTCCTTGTGGCCATGTCAGTCAGCACAATAACAACTACACTTGATGGGTCAAGATTAAAGGTAAAATGGAAGAGATTGGTTGGGTCTAAAAATTCAAACCTGGCTCTATTCCACACCACAATTTTTTTTCCAAGCAATAAAGCCTGAGAAATATGTTGTACAGATTGCAGGATGGTTTAGAGGTTTAAGAGACCATACATCAAGTGGTTGGCGCATCAGCTGGTATTGACTTCCTAAATTCCTGACAGCTGTGGGGTTGCTGTACAGGTGTTGAACTTTCACTGACAATTTCCAATATTAATCAAGGCCAGAAAGCAAAAGTAAAAATCACAGTTATTGTATGATGTAACTATCATCATTCTCAATGTATTTAAGGCCTGGATTTAGTTAGATGCCTTTAATGAAAAGTGCATGTGTTGGCCAACTGCTGTATTGCTCCGTGTTTACACTCCAAAACCTGAATCTAAGGGCAAAATTCAGCCTTACATCACCCTTGGCAAAGCTAATCAAGGTGTCAAACTAAACTAATGGAGGGTAAATTTGTGTGTGTGTGCTGTATGTAAGTGCAAGTAAGTATGCACCATTCTTCAGCTAAAAGAAAAAAACATGTCCATATAGACTCCAGAGACTATTTGACATGAAAGAAATGGTAGTTGGTGTAGCCACTGATTGATCACAACCTCTGTGGATTTACTGCTTGTCTTTTCTAGTATCTGCATTCTTAGTGCTTGACAATGGCCATAATTGAGCCACAAGCCCACAGCAAAGAATCTAACAGTGTAAATAAGGAAGGGAAATATGTTGAATTACAGCGGTTCCCTTTGCATTCCAAACATCAGTTTGGGCATAATACAACGTTATGTATATAAGACACTGACTATTCGTTTCTGAAGTCTTACAAAGACACTTCATTAAATTACCCTCAAATTGTCTGTATATCACTGAAAATACAAGTGGTTCAATAATGCAACAATTTTCTTTGTGTTCATTTGAAATAAACTGGGGCCATTTATGGATGTGAGGTATTAAAAATATATATATATGTCATCAACTAACTGGCATGTTCCTTTGTATCTCTTCCAGGCATTTAAGTGACACATGGACTGTGTAAATAAGGGAATTGCTTCTACACCCGGTTACTGTGAGTTTTTTTAAATTACACCAGTGATCAGAAAATGTTTGTACAATATAAATGATAATGATGAATTTAATTCCTCACAGAGAAAGATTACACAATGTAAGCAGCTGCTTACATCCAAATAGTTTTTACTGAGGTGAAAAGAAGGAACTGGAAAGAAAATATTTGCAAAGGAAAAATCAAGTTTTACCATTTCGGTAGTATTTCCTGAGCACTGCAACAAAACAATATTAGTCACATGATTGTTTGTGAGTTAATAAACTAATCTCAAAGTACTTTGAACATAATGCAAAGACACTGCACTGATGTGAGAAGTAATTAAAGTAATTATTATGCATTTATTGATGCCTCACTTTAAATAAGAAGTGTTAATGAGCCAGTGAGAAGACTGAAGCTTGTTTTGAGTTGATTGACCACTTTAATAATATGGCTGTTAAATCAACATATACCTGCCTCATGATATTATAATGTGATTTAATTGTCCAAAACCAGCACATAGTTTTGTTTGTTTTTTATTTCACAGGTGTCTCATGTGCCTGATACAAAGTGTGTTGTCCATCATTTCATTATTTCCTGAATAATTTTCCGTCATTATCTATTTCTGCATCAAACTCTCATTGCCGTTAAATTCCTGTAACTCACGGGGTTTCATTCATTAATCTGCATTCCCCCTTCTTCTCCAACCCTTCCCCCATTTTACTGCCTGGCAGTATTTGGAAGAGAAATGGACGACTTCCCCACCAAACGGCTCCCAGAGAGAGTGGGTGTGTTAGCTAGACATCTTGTTACACAATAACGACCGCAAGAACAAGCGAGGCCGACGAGAACGAGCAGAATAATCGCAGCTGGTTTATCATTTAATAATAATAATAATAAAAACCTGGCTGAAACGGTTAGATCGGCTATTAATCCCTCTCAAAACACTGGAGCCATGTTTTACATCCGCATCTAAAAAAAATAAATAAAAGAAAATAAAAATAAAAAATACAGGAAATATCACTGGATCTCAGCTAGATTTCAGCTAAATTCAGTGTGTGTAAGTTGAGGGCAGTAATTAGTAAAACGTGATAGATGTCATCTGTGGTCGGGGCAGCAGCCACTCCGCTCTGCAGCAGTGTGTCCTCTCCTTTAGCACGCTGCCATTTCTACCTCCCTCTACTGTGCTGTGCGTGAAACACATCACTCGTATTCTTCCGCAGAGGGCTTGCGCTTTTTTACCCCCCCCTCCTTTTGAGGGGGAGGGGGATTTGAACAAACATGCCTCTACGAGCGAGCGGCCGCCACTAAAATTCACCTCGACACACGGTCGAACCAAGGGCGGTGTGGCGGTCGGTTCTTTGCCGGAGGAAGGCGGCGGTTAGCGGGGTAGAATTTAGGCTCTGCGCGCCCTAATCGGCGTTTGGCGGAAGAATACCGGACGCAGCCGGGACCGTGTGTGAGCGGAGCTGAATGGAGGCAGCCTCTTCCTGGTGGATAAACAGTGACAGCTACAGGGCAGCCACCTAGACCCACCACACAGGCTCTGGCGCTGCCCTGGCAAACAACACCAAAATGGCTTCAGACAGTACACACATCGCGCAGTTGACTTCTGGTGAGTAGAGGAGATCGGAAAATATGTCATGGTTGTTCTAATATCCCCACAATTTCCTCGGTGCCCTCTTCTAACGCAGCTCCCGTCCTCTTCTCCCCCTCCAACCATACCAGAACTGTACTTCCTAATAGCCCGATTTCTAGAAGCTGGACCGTGTCAAAAAGCAGCCGAGGTTGGTGTTTTTGCATTTAAGGCTAATTTATAATCCGTCCGAAATTGTCATGGGGTGTAATTTTGTATTTCTATCCTGTTTTCAGACCCTGATAAGGGAGGTGGAGGAGAAGGAGGTAAGCAGTCAGCAGTACGAGAGAGATGCTTCCCCTGCACTGTACTTTGTGATGTTGCTTTTACTCTGATTTGTCATTTACTGTTTTAAAACATCATTGGATACATTTATGAACTGGATGATCACACTCGACACTGTTTTTCCATCCCAGCTGCTGCCGAAGAGGCTGGACTGGACGGGGCAGGAACACCCCGGGACATACGAAAATTTGGTAAGGGAGCCCTATAACTGAGGAAAAAGTTTTTAGAGAGCAAAATAAAAATTGAATTTCCCGCAATTTTTAAATCAGGTGGTAAAGAAAAAAACTGAATAGGACTTTGCAGGGCGAGCTGGCTGCAAGTCCGGGCCGCTTTGGGGCACCAAGGGGTCGGGTCCCAGCCTCATGTGCACCGTGGTGTGCGAGTTCGGTGCCATGCATATCCTAAAGGTTTTAATAGTTGTTGGAAAATTGTGTGTGAAATGTTGATACGTCATGAGTGTTGTGGTGTAGGAGCGCCTGGATCCGGAGGAGGGACTCCCTGCGCCACAAGCCTGAGAGAGATGGAGGCGCTCTTGTCCTGCAAGAACCATAATTTGTGTGCATGGGTTGAAAACACGCAGGGGGGCAAGAGTTAGAAAAGAGGACTTTTTTTGAGGAGAATATAAACAGCACATTGAGTTAAGCTGAAGTTACAGCTCCCATTTGAAGGGGGAGGCTGCTGTCCGCCTGTTGTGGAGTCATTTTGGAGAGCAGTTGTTGGGGACTCAGGTCCAGAGTCGGATGGAAGAGCAGGGGCAGATGAGTTTGTGTGAAGATGAGAGGTAATGTCGAGCTGATAGCTACTGATCGCGTTATTAATTGACGCGCTAATTGTCATGTAAACAAACAGGGCTCGCCTGAAAGCGACGTTTACACACGGGGGCGTGGAGAGAATTAATCACCGCTTAGGTTTCTTTTTTTAACATTTCCTATCCGGTCCGCTGAAAGTGTGCGTCCTCATTTTGGGCTATTTTATAAGTTTTAACACTTATATAAAAACAACGCCCCGTGGCCTATTTAATCTGCGAAAACACTTTATTGAAAACGGATTTCTCCCCTGCTGCCTTCACAAAGGCAGACGGATGAACACCGGAGACCGGATCGCATCTAGCACGGCTTGATGTCAATCTACACGTTTAAGAAATTATTGACAATGTTTGGCCGCCTGCGTGCGCGTGTGTGTGTGTGATCGTGTGCGCCTTTTCTCTTCCTGCTTGGCTCACTCGACTCTCTGTTCCTCCTCCTCCTCCCTTCCCCGGCCGTTCAGCCTGCCTCTTGTCTATTGTGCATAATTTTCCTCCGTTAGAAATACTGCAGAGGGGTTTTAATTAATAGAAGAAATACATGTGGACAGATATAGACGTCTAAATGTGCGCAGAAGCTGGAGCCGTGGATCACTGTTGTGCATGAGCTGTGTGAGGCTGATGTCTGGGCTGCTATAGAAAGGGGGTTGGGCAGCTATGAGGATTCAACGCTGATTTCAGTGATATTGTAATAATTAACAGTGTTAATTGTGGTTAATTAATTAAGGCGGGTTAATTAGATGTATCATTTTAGTTTTGCATATGAAATCGATCAGAAACACAATACACATCCGAATATATCGCCGTTTTATGATCGAAACGAAAACCTACCATCCATTATGATGGTAAATATATTTACATGAATTTATTAATTGTATTTTTTTTCAATATATGAACTTTTAACAGGGCGGTGCTTTATAAGGTTTTAGATCAACCTTACATACAATAATGTGTCAGGTATATATCTATATATATATAGATAGATATATATATTGTATTTTCTTTTATAGCGTGTTGAAATGTAAGGAAGGTGACAGCCACACTGAAGGAGCCCTACAGACGCGCGCGCCCATGTGTGTGTCTGTGTGTGTGTAGGACCATGTGCTCTCTGGTGGTGCTGTTGTGGCTTGGGGAGTTTTATCCGTTACCCTTCAGAAGCAAGTAAAATGGAGCAAATTGTTATTACACATCACTCCAATGATGTGTACGTGTGTGTGGGTGTCTCTGTGTGTGCTCATTGTGACTGTGTACCTGAGAGAGGCTTGTGAGCTGATATGTGCTCAGAAACACAGATCACGTCTCTGAAGCAGCAAGGATGTTGAAAGCAATTAAGGGGTCATTAATTGTGTGTGTGTGTTTCGTAGAGAGAATAAGTGTTTGTGTCAGTGCGCAGATAAAGGAATGGAAAAAATGTGTGTGTGTGAGAGAGAGTAATTGTTTCATTTTAGGCATTATTTGACCCAGTTTGGATATTTAAATCAGATGTGTCTGAAACAAAGCTGATTACTGCATGTCTGATTTAAATGAATATATTTGAAATAATCCTGTATCCTGATATAAACAGAGTGCTGGATGCTGCATGTTTATCTCTCATCCTGTTCTCTGGAGCTGCTCTTCCAGACATTGAGGCGTGCATGTGTCTTCAGAAGTAGGCCATGCAGGAGTGTCTCCATGTGTCAGTGGAATCAGAGACTCACTGTGTTTATAACCGTGTGGCTTTCAGTCTGCTTGATGCTTATGTTGCCTGCCACGCCCCCCTGTTCTTCTGCTGCTGCTGCTGCTGCTGCTGCAGCTGCAGCACTGCACTGTATTAAACTGCATCCATGTCCATTTAAACAGCAAACAGAATAAATGATTTCGAAACATTTATTCTGTTGTAGCTGTTGTTTGATCCGTTTCATTCATCAGTTAAAAATGTGCAATCATTTAAAAATGATTACAGATCATTCAAATGATCTGTAATCATCTTATGTGTTGCCAATAGGAGACAAGTGATCATTTTGTTATCAAAAGGGTAATTTTCCAATTGAATTCAGAAACCATCATCAAAGCAAAAAAATGTTTTAGGGAGTGACCTTGTTTTTTACTTTTCCACATTGTGGGGAAAAATATATAGTTTTTGGTAAAAAAATGAAAACTAAATGGAATGAAGAAGAATGAAAGACATTTTTTTTCTCACAGACAGCAGTTAATGCTTAAATATTCTGTTTTTACTTCTCAGCCAGAGCTTTATTTTTAATTAACACCCACTGAAGATGTTTTTTTTATCTCCCCAAGTGTCCAAGAGATTTTGATATTAGGTGTAGGAAGGTGGCACCATGTTAGTTCTTACCGGGAGCTTTCTTTTCTGAGCAACAAAAAAGTAATTGTTTGCTTAATCAATGTTTTTGATGTATTAGTTTTGGTGAAAAATTTGAATGCATTTCTTTTTTACATACTTTTGTCCTTTATCAGGCTATTTCCAAACTGAGATTTGTGTGTGTGTGCTCAGGTGAAGCTCTACCGGCACATCAGTCCAGACCATCTGCTGCAGGTCTGCTCCAGAGTTTGTCCGCTGCTGGAGAGGGAGGTCCCTGCCAGTGTGCCTGGTCTCACCAGCCTGCTGGGGGCCGGCAGGCAGAATCTCCTCCGGACCAGCAAGAGTGAGTGGATGCACAGTGCACGTGCACATGAGCCGCTTTAATGTACACACATTCAAACATGCCCTCTCAGGCAAATATTGTGTTGACTAAGAGGCCCCATGCAAATGAACTGTTTCATGTGCTATGGAAAGAATGAATGTCTCATCGGCCAAGCTTTAGAATCTGTATAATACTTGTGTTGAATGTGTATTAAAGGTCATCATGTTTTTTCTTTCTCCAGGTTGCAAACATGTCGTGTGGAAGGGCTCAGCACTGGCTGCACTGCACTGTGGACGACCCCCAGAGCCGCCAATCATCTATGGGAGCCCACCTAATATTGGTATGGAACGAAAACCTTTGAATTCCACAAAAGAAGAAATATATGATTGAACCACTTTCCTCACTGCTCCTTTCATCCTCTGTCAATGAGTCAGATCTTACATACTATACTCTGTCTTTGCTCGTCAAGGTCTCTTCTGCCAGCAGCATTTGACAGTAGTATTAGTATCGATTTCCCTCAAAATCACAGTGTGATTTTGTGCAAAGAATATGCTTGTTGCTCATTTTCATTTTCTTCCATTAAATATGAGTTCTCATTAACTGGATACTGGCTTCACTGTACATCATGTTGTATCAACACCCAGTGGAGACGAGCTATGGCCGTCGACTGAACGGTTCCTACCGTCTGAGGCAGCTGGTGCCCACTGCTGTCTACCAGCACATGAAGATGCACAAGAGGATCCTGGGACACCTGTCGTCCGTGTACTGCGTCACCTTTGACAGGACAGGACGACGCATCTTCACGGTAAACCTGCAGTTGTTGTTGTTGTTTTTTTTTTTTTCGGTTGTTTCTTCAGTTTTTTGTTGTGTGTGGCCTCCATGTTTGCTCAGGCTCACTCAAAATGACCTCGCTGACATTGTTGTGCAGTAGTGTTGGTTCTGTGTTTACTTAGTCGCCTCTTGCATGTTGTGTAAGCAATTGATTGTTACAAGCTGTCTTTTGATTACCAAGATGACCAAGCATCTGTCCTCCTTGTAACAGTTCTGGTAAAAGGTAATTACTGTTTACCTTAGCAGTGGGATGCTTTTACTCACTGACTCACTGCTGTAGCTGAATTAGTTGGCAGGAGAGAAAATTCACACCGTTTTCAGGTGCTGATGATCCCTTTTTAAGAGGGGAAAATAATGTTGTCAAAAGGAGAAAGCTGACCTTTGCCCCTTACATAATGTACTTTGTTAGCTTTATTTTCCATTTTGCACTGGGGCTGAAGTGAAAGCACATGTGTTAAATATTGAACGAGCAATGAGATAATGTTGATTTAATGTTGCAGTCCTTCTGTTCGGATCCTTAAGTCAAACACTGCTTGCTGCTATACACCATTTTCAGCTTTCTCTTCTTAAATCTCTAAAAATGGCTGTCTGCTGAGAGGGGGGTGGGTGGGGGGCTCTCTGTCTCTCTTTTCCTTTCTGTTATCTCTCCCTCTCTCTTTTTTTCCCTCTCTCCCGTCCCTTATCCTGCACTGCCCCTCCTTTGTTCCTTTCTCCCTCCCTCTCTCCTTTCCCCCCTCCTTCTTCTTGCTATTTCTCATCATAACTGGAGAAAATGTTTCCTCTGAGGCGCTGGCTAAGTGCCAGAATTAAAATTCATTTTTACTCTCTCCTTCTCCCTTTTTTCTCTCAACTCGTTTCTTCTCTCTCTCTCTTTCACTCTTTCTCCTCCTCGCTGTCTCCTTTCATCGCAAGATCATTTTTATTTATATATTTTCGTATTTTTGGATCTCTTCAGTCTTTTCTCTCAGGCTTTGCTGCAGTCTCAGGCAGTTTGATTGATAAATTAATTAATTTGTTTAGGCTAAACATTCACCGTGATCAATGTGCATGTGCACATAGGTTTGGTTAAACAATTGATTGGCAAGCAGCCACATTGATTTCACTAATATAGCTTTAGAAATGGTTACGAGCGCATTATTATGCCCATTGGGAAGGACAAATTAAACTAACCGGGCTATGGATTGTTTGTTGATGTGACAGTATCTAAAATAACTTCACATCTATAGCACCAGGGAAAGTTTGTGCCAAGCCTTTCAACCCTGGTTCAAATTTAGCCATGTCACTTTTTTGTCCATCTTGTCACAGATTTAATTTGTCCTTGTGCAGGGAGCACTTGATGTTTTGGTCAGTCCACAGACAATAACAGCTTCAGTCAGACTTGGCTCAACTGGTGATGAAGTGAGTGATTATGATTTATTCAGAGGAGGAGGGTGGGTTTATGTTTTCACCTCACATTTCCTCTTAAAATCCATGATGGCATGGCACTGATGGCATGGTCCGTCATTAGAAAAAGTTTGCAGCCATAAAATAAACACTTCTGTATTGTAAACAACTGTAAACAAATCTAATGTTGTGATCTGGGCCTGACTCTACTGTCAGCCCAAAAAGACTTGAAATTTGACAATTAGTCTGCAAATTCCTTTAACATTACACTCTCAAGTCTCACCTCTATTTTCAGTCACGCTGCGCCAAGTTTTAGATTCTCGCTACTGGTTACCTGTTGGTTTTTAGATGTTAATCAAGGCACAGATGGTTCTAACACCATGTTAAATCACAAACACCTTAACCCCTGGCAAACTGGATCACAGCCAGAAATTGTCAGCTTAGTCCCTGTAGGCTGTTTCCATGTCTTGATTGAAAATGCTTGATCAAGAATCTCACTCGAGACTGAGGATTTTTAAGAAGGTGCCTCAAGAATTCAGTTGCTTTTGCTCCTCATTCTTTTCTTGCTTATTTTCTTTAAGTTAACACTAAATGGGCCTTTTTGCTAAAACCAGCCTTTAAAATGAGACATCTTGTGAGGTCTTTCTTAGGCCTCAGCAAACACACATTAGTGTTTCTCTACAGTTTGATGTTGCTCTGTCATCTTCAGTGCGGTTGGGCTTTATTTCAGCCAGAGTAAGGTATGCTCACACTGGAGGCTGGCCTGTCTCACAGTGGTGTGAAAAATCTCACTTCTGGATAGTAAGTCAGTACGTTTGTTTTCCATGTTGTTTGCATTTAATTCTGCCACTGTAAATAACCATTGAAAGTAAAAGTTGACATGGTTACAAAAATCAGCTTTGTCCCTATATCCCAAATTTACACAATCAGTTTAATATCCATTTTAAGATACACACATATGGTAGTTCAACCAATAGAAAACATTGCAAAATAAAAGAGTGGATCCTATATGTGCTTTGTTCTCCTGCATTTCTGTATATTAATCAAGTAAATTTCAAATCCTCGCTACAGAAGGCTGAGCTGCTCTTTATGTGTAAAAATATGATAAAGTTTTGGTTCTAAGACATACTCATAATGTTATAAACAGGAAATGCTCAGTGTTACTATAATATTATATAGTTATATAGATAATATAAAAAAGTTGGTTACATGACAGTTGCAATGTTAGATCCTTTACCGTTAATAATCAAAGTAATGACAGCATGGAAATGGTTTGAGAATCCAGTGCTTTCAAATGCTCATTATCACTTTTTGTCAGGCTGTAGATGAATCACCTCTATTTTTGCATCCGAAGACTCTCACTTGCTCATCTGTTTCTTTTTTCCAAGTTTTCCAGTCGCTGACAGTCAGCGGGCTGCACTGAGCTCAGATGGATTCTTAAAAGTCTTTTTGAACTTGACATGTTTAATTTGTCTTACTTGAACTGGGCTTTAGACGCACACACGCCACTTCTCCAACTATCCAAATTGAAATTTTTTTACCATTTGTGTCTGATAGCTATGTTGACGAATGTGTCTTTCTTTCCCAGGGCTCAGACGACTGCCTGGTGAAGATCTGGGGAACAGATGACGGTCGTCTGCTGGCAACGCTGCGTGGCCACGCTGCTGAAATCTCTGACATGGCCGTCAGCTATGAGAACACCATGATTGCTGCTGGTTCCTGTGACAAGACCATCAGAGTGTGGTGCTTACAGACTTGTGCCCCTTTGGCTGTCCTGGAGGGACATGCTGCCTCCATTACCTCACTACAGGTAGGAGGATTGTGATGTTGACTGGCTTCTAATGTATATTTATTTGTTGTGTAGTTGGTTTGCCCAAAAAGAGGAACTGAAGATGATAAAAATATTTTCTACCTTTCCCTCAGGCGGCCTGTTTCTGTGTGTGGGTCTGTGCTGGTTACAGAATGTGATCACAGCTTTATCCAACCTTGTTCGATGAACAGTTCAACTAACTCATGTTAAACCAAAGCTAGTACCTAGCTCTTTAGTTGGTAGTAGTTAATAGTTTTTGGGAGTATTTAACATGTTGGTTAATTTCACGCACCCAATGGCATTCTGTGTAATGACACAGTGGAGAGCCACTTGACCTATATTTAAATAATCAAAAGCTGAAACTTTACTGTAGTCAAACTGTCGCTTTTCTATATTAAGTAGATGAGGTCAAGAAGTAACCTTTAACATATGAGTGATTGTTGGCATGACTGGCTGATATTCAGTGTGCAGTATATCGTCAGCATTTGTCCTGTGAGCAAACTCATTGTTACAGTCAGAAATGTATCTAATGATATTTGTAGATTTTGTCTGTTGATGGAGGAGAGGGTTTTTTCAGACCAAGCAATCCATTCATTTAGCTTATTCATTGCCTACAATAAGACAAATATCAGATCTCTCACCTATCTACATGCTTACTATGGTAATTGTCCTGTTTTTTGCTGTAGTGTCTGAAATTTAAGTTCATCTCTCAGTCTACTTAGCTGTAACTTTGGTCTGGTTTGTGTTTGCAGTTTTCTCCTCTCTGTAGTGGTTCCAAGCGCTACCTGTCCTCCACTGGAGCAGACGGCACCATCTGCTTCTGGCAGTGGGATGCACGCACACTCAAGTTTGGGTGAGAAACGCAGACATGGTTCTCAAAGTCTCACCTGCACAATCTCACTGTTCACACCTTCACAGGACATATGGGTCAACCTGAAAATGTTATTTTCTTGTTGTAGCTGTGTTTGTTACATAGTGAGGCTTTATTATCCTGCGTGGTATCTTGACAATATGTCTAAATTACACATTGATTTGCTTTAGGTGTTTGATTTGGATTTCAAACTTCTTCTTCTTTACATGCAATATAAATGCCAAGTAATGCAATGTTCGTAAAACTTCCGAACTCTGCTTACTTTAAAACACACAAAACAATATATTCAAACAGACTATCACCAGACACTCAAACCATCTATTTCTGCTCTTGTGTGTGTGTGTCCAGTCAAAGGCCCAGCAAATTCACAGAGCGTTCCAGACCTGGAGTCCAGATGATCTGTTCTTCCTTCAGTGCAGGTGGATACAGTTTGCTTTGATCTTCGTGCACACTTCCACAGCACCTGAGACCAAACTACAACCAAAAAAGTGCACAATAAGTTCAGATTATTTGAATAGCTGACAGAGTAGACAGGCACACTTAAATGAGTTGGTTGCTGGTCAGGAAATGTGGAATAAGTGTGCTATGTGTGCTGCAAGAGTTTTAAGATGTCACTCACTTTGAACACTAAATAAATTAAGAGTTTTCAAAGTTTGCACTCGTCACAGTTTGATAATTGAAATGTGGCTTAACCCGCTAAAATTCTATTATTTATCTAAATCTAAATCTAGATGACTAATCTTAAATATGCTGGAGTACAGGTATTGTGGTGGTATGGTCCCCTAGGCATGAAATGAAATGAAAGTGAAATGATTTCTAATAGGATTTTAAAGGAATTTGTGTGTTGCAACTCAAAAAAAATATTTTTTTCTTTGTATTCAGGCGGTATGTTCCTTGCCACGGGAAGCACAGATCATATAATCAGGGTGTACTACTTTGGATCAGGCCAACCTGAGAAGATATCTGAGCTGGAGTCCCATACAGTAAGTGAAAAAACTGTTGGGTTTTTTATGTGCTTTAAAGAAACTTTATGTACATCAGGGTAAAATTCTAAGAAAGTACTTTTCTTTTGCTCACACATAAACAAGTACCTGCTTCTGTTTATAGCTGGTAAAAACAACTGTGATTTGTGTCAACGTCAGTCAGTGGGTTGTTATTTAAATGTGTAAGTTGATTTTAAGAAAAAGAAAGACCCTACAAGGTTCACTTACTGTAGCTTGTTTCAAAACTTTCATCTGTACCTCACTTCTTCCTCACCTGCTGAATCTTCCACATTGTTATCATTACTGAGAGAGTTATCATTAGCTGTGACAACTTAGCAAACTTCATCTGCAGAAGAAGACGCTGAGATATTATGGAAGCCCTTGAAAACATGTAAACTTGTGTTAAACATGAGTTGTTGGTAATTCACAGTGAAATTATCATTACTTGGAAGATGGGTGAAGGAAATGCTTGTTATGTATTGTATTGTCTTGACTTCATGTATATATTTCTACACCAGGACAAAGTCGACAGCATCCAGTTCTCACATTGCAGTGATAGGTAAGTTTGCACAAGCTGTGTGTCGGTGTATGTGTATGCAGGCGCATCTGGATTTAGGAGAGCAAGATAGCAGGAGTACTTAATTTTTGTGTGTACACTGCTGTTTGTCTTTATGTACCCTTGGGGTGTAGTAATGTGACTTGATAGTGTCAGCAGAAACACCGCTATTACTTACTATTTGATACATGTTTTAATACACGTTCTCTGGGATACGCACAGACACACACACACATACACTTGCAGAAATCATGCACTAGCTGAGTGTAAAATGATGTGTGTCTGTGTGGAGTTTGCAGAAAAACAAGCTCAACTGTAATTCCCCCCTGGGCTGCTGTAATCTCAGCAGTGAGGGAGGTAGATGGTCTATGCAAAGGGGAGGGGTGGAAGGAACTGAGAAGGGCAGGGTACATACAATTATACTGCATACTAATGTATGCTGAATGATGAAAGCAACCACTGTACCGCAGTGAGCTGAAATCAAAACAAGTGCTATATGTATAGTTTAGTCGCGACACGATTACTGTATGTGATCACAATTCTGTGTTTGTTGTAGGTTTGTGAGCGGCAGCAGGGATGGTACAGCACGAATCTGGCAGCTGCAGCCTCAGGGCTGGAGAAGCATTCTGCTGGACATGCAGACAAAATTACCCGGGTAAGTGTGTGTGTGTGTGTGTAGCTGTCAAAATCTGGCTTTTCAACCAGTGCTGCTGTGCTTAAAACTCAGAGCCGTGGGCTGGGATGATGCTGCAGGTTATAATGCAAGGCTAAATTTCACAAAAATCAATAATTTTGTCAACAAAAAGATCCAGACTTATTGTTTATGAAGAATCCTTGCTGAGAAAAGATGCCATTTATTTTATTTAAACATTTATTTAGCAATATTTACACTTGAGTCCCTTTGTACCACAAACAAAATGATTTTCTTTCAGTTACCTACAGCTGCATTTATTTATTCTGAGTTGTGTGGGGTGCCTCATAATGTATAGAGCATAAATAATTAAGTTAAAGAAAAAAAAAAAAAAAAAACTACTCCATGACACCTGTGGCACAAAGTGTGACAGTGATTGATTACACAATTGCTTCTAGGCAGAATATAGATTCACTGCAGGCATCAATGACAGCGAATGAA
Source organism: Echeneis naucrates (assembly GCF_900963305.1). Taxonomy (NCBI): domain Eukaryota; kingdom Metazoa; phylum Chordata; class Actinopteri; order Carangiformes; family Echeneidae; genus Echeneis; species Echeneis naucrates. Next base: position 12,943,333 of record NC_042534.1, read on the forward strand.
TGGAGATGATGCTGACAGGCTTTTAAAGTCTTTACTGCCTGATTGAACACAAATGCAAACAATATACAGCAATGAGAAAAAATCCAGATGACCTGGTTATGTGTGGTGTAAATATATGTACCTGTTTTTTTAAATAATGGTGTTAAAGCTTAAACATCACAAGAAACAATAAAGTACATGGACTTGTTTTGGAAACACCAAGTTAAGGATTCAGTAAAACGTTTTGTATATGATGTTCTTCACAGTTTACATATGCAACAACTGTGGCTGTGAATATTTATCTTCAGCTGTAGCCACATAAGGTCTAGCTGTTAGATTGGCCGACTGTAAATAGTGTTCTCTTATTTTTTTCTGGCGTTTAAAACATTTTAGAATGTAATCTGTCTTTCATTTTTTACTGTTATTTATATATATATATATATATATATATATATATTTTTTTTTTTTTTTTTTTTTTTTTTTAATTTATTTCTTTTTCCCTGCACAAAACTGATCAACATCTTCACTTTAGGAAGTACAACCCTCCTCCACTGGAGGACAAGGTGACCAAGCTGAAGGTTACCATGGTAGCATGGGATCAGCATGACAGCACGGTGATCACAGCAGCGAACAATCTGACGCTGAAGGTGTGGAACTCCACCACGGGAAACCTCGTCCACGTCCTGATGGTACGAAGCCATTAAACATGTTCACACACATACTTGAGCATAAACAGTAAGTCTTAATTTCACTTAATTTAATATCTTGTGATTTATGTTCAAACAAACTTAGTAGTAGTTCAGGTTCAGTTCACTTGACTCAGAAATCCTTGGAGTGACAGGAATGCAAGTGACACAGTATTAAACCTATTAATTCAGAGATCAAATCTTCTATCAAGAAAACACCCTTGATTATTTTTTCTCTCTCTCAACAAGATTGTCTTAACCTGGACATTCATGTTGTTTAATGAAGGGTCATGAGGATGAGGTGTTCGTTCTGGAGCCCCACCCCTTTGATCCGAGAATCCTTTTCTCAGCGGGACATGATGGAAATTGCATTGTGTGGGACCTGGCCAGAGGTGTCAAGATCCGCTCCTACTTCAACATGGTGAGATTCCTGTCCACTCCCTGTCTCTCTGTCACTATTCTTTCCCTTGTCTTTGGCTACATGCACACTGAAGCATAACATACATCCCACCTCTAGTTTGACACAGATGTCTCTCTATGCAGAAAATTAGCAAAGGCTATGTTCACACAGCAAGTCCAAGCAGCCCAACTCCAACCTCTTTTCCCCATGTGACCCAGATTTGATTGTTTAATGAAAGTGTCATTGACAAATTATGTGAAATCTGATCTTATCAGATCAAATTTTGGGTCTCTTTCATATGTAGTTTTAAATTGGATATGGCTCTGACTTTTCTGAAATGCATCCTCAGTCTGAACAGCCATGTGACCCGTAATGGAATTTAATGTGACTTTAACGTCACTCTAGATCGACAATCATCATAATTGTGCGCAGGTGGGACTCACAAAACAAAACCAAACATGTCAGACAGAGGTAGTCAGTGGAGGAACTGAAATATTACACCTTATTAAATAGTAAACACTAACATATGTGGCCTTTGTGTTTTTACCAAACTCTTGTTTACTTCAGAGTGCTGCTTGTGATGTCTTGTTGCTCTTCTGCGTATTTGCGTTGTATCAAGGCCAGGATCAGTTCAAATTGGAGGCCAGTATGAAAAGATAATGTGAAAAGCACAATAAAAAAATGGATGTAGAAAGAAATCCAAATTACGCACCAAGGCTTGCAGTCTAAATGTAGTCAAAAACATTAGCACGTGTTTTTCATTAAATCCATCCATCTTCTACTGCCTTTTCTGTTTCTTGGGGCTGCTGGAGCAAATCCCAGCTCACATCGGGCAAGGGGTGGGGTACACCCTGGACAGGGCCAACACACAAAGACAAACAACCACTCATGCTCGCATTCACATCTACAGTCAATTTAGAGTCACCAGTTAACCTAGACATGCATGTGTTTGGGAGGAAACTGGAATACCTGGAGGAAACCAGACATGGGGAGAACATGCAAACTCCACACAGGAAAGACCCAGGCCGGGAACCGAACCCACAACCTTCTTATTGTGGGACAACAGCACTAACTACACCGCTGTGCTGCTCATTTGATCTAGTCCTTGTGTATTTACTTTTGTCCAACCACACATTCTTTCTCTTTCCTTTCCCAATGTCATTCTTCGCCATGCATTCTTTCCCGCTCACCCTCTAACTGTCTCTCCCCTCACTCCTTGCTTTCACTTTCTCTCTCTCCTCTCTCTTTATCTTTCACCTCCACTATGGCTTTGGCATGCCATTTTGATACACTTCATCTGGCCATGGGCACAAGTCCAGTATCAAGTGAAATCATGCTGCCATGCTCATGTGCATATGCTGCTGTACATATTCATCTGGTGTGTTAATAGTTGTAGCCTCTGTTGTATTTCCTGTGTGTGTCTCTATGGTAACCAAGGACAGCATTAATCACAGTCTCAAAACGAGTGAGTCACTCTTGAGAGCTGGTCAGTCGGACAAAATCTTGGTGCTGATCATAGACAGAGTGTGTGAACAGGCCCAGATTTCTGTATGAAACTTTAAGGTGGCATTTGGGAAACTTCACTGTTGAGAGATAACTGAGACGACAGATAGTATCTGCAGTGTATAAACACAGCAGACAGTTTGCTTAGCGTCATATAAAAAGAGAAGCAGGGGGATTTTGAACCTACCAGCAGCTTTATGCTGTAAAAATTACAAAGTCTATATTTTGTAGTGGGGGTGAGTGCTGAGTGTTGCTTGTGTAGTGAACTATAGACAAGCTTGGTGTTTTCTGTTGTCTTCTGTCTCTCTGTGTGAGGTGGAGCTACCGGCTGTGGCCTGATATTTTTCTGACAGTGTGCTGACTGGTGTCAATCTTCTGCTGTAATCCTCAGCAAAAAAGCAAGAGATTGGTTTATTTCTAGACATTCAGGGCTTTTTCTTTAAATTGGCAAAGCTTGCAAGCCACTTCAGGCAGACAAGTTCAGTTGCTGCTTCATGTAGTCACCACACCTTCTGCGATTAAGAGAGTCTGTTGAAGATAGCACACGTTCATTTATCTTTCAACACTGTGTCATCACAGCTGCTGCTACTGTTGCCCATCAGCTGTCAAGTGTGCCCTCCCTGCATGTACCTCAGCAGGAGATGGCTGAAAATTCAGTATTTCAGGTTTAGCAAATGAAGAGTCTTTTTGGTGACTAGGGAACAGATAACCAAAGATGAAAGTAGAAATGTTGTCGACTTGTAAAAATGGAGGAGTTAGTCTCAGCTTGTACAGGTCCTCTATTTAGTCAGAGTGGATATGACTCATCTTGCTTTCCATCTGATTTTTTTTTCACGTTGATGTTGCTGTAGTTGAGAAATGCTGCTGGCACGAAAAGCTATTCAAATACGGCTATCTATTAAACCGTTCCTTTATTTTGATTTAGTATTTTAGGAAAGTCTTTTAACACAAGACTTTTTGCTTACTGAATAGTGCATATGAGCTTGTGTATTAGACATTTTGAATTGACTGTGTGTATGTCATACATCTGCTACAGTTGCCTGGAATTCCTTGTGAGCAGTGTAATACAAAGATTTACAATGCGCACTATTTGCCTATCTGTATCTGTCTCTGGATAGATTGAAGGCCAGGGCCATGGGGCATTATTTGACTGCAAATGTAGTCCTGATGGGCAGCACTTTGCAGCCACAGACTCCCATGGACACCTGCTCATCTTTGGCTTTGGCTCCAGCAGCAAGTACGACAAGGTAAAGCAAAAGAGCCATCTCACAAATTTACACATATCACTTCGCTTGGCATTTAAAAATAACGCAAATAAAAAATATTATCTGTAGTAACAAAGTGCTCAGACCAGATGTTGGAAGGTCCTCAATGAAAACATACAGAATAGGTGTATTAGCTTTAGTGTAAATGTACCTGTTACTCTGCACCTCTGCTTCAGATCGCGGACCAGATGTTCTTTCATACTGACTATCGGCCATTGATCCGAGATGCCAACAATTTTGTACTGGATGAGCAGACCCAGCAGGCGCCACACCTCATGCCTCCTCCCTTCCTGGTGGACGTGGATGGGAACCCCCACCCTCCCAGATACCAGCGTCTGGTGCCTGGCCGGGAGGGCTGCAGGGATGAGCAGCTGATACCACAGATGGGCGTCACTTCCTCAGGTACAGGGGCTGAAACCAGGCCCTGGATTCAGTTAAAGATGAACTTAATCCTTGTATGCTTTTACACCTTGGATCAGAACTTTGCCCAGAGGCTTCATCAGACCTCATCTGTCAGCTGATCAAAGACGCTTTTGTCAAGCTGATCATGCAGCTCTTGTAGCTCATTACTCGGCAAGAATGTTATCTCTCTTCAAATGTGCTTAATGAGAAGCTTTTACTGAAACTGTGCTAGCAACAGCAATTAAATCCAGCATTAATAAGGCAGTTTATAATCTTGGCAAGTATATAAACAGAAACATTCAGCAGTTAATGAAATGCTTTGGTGTTACAACAGATTCTTCGCTCCTTTCTGTTTCTCTTCTCTTTCTCCTCGTCCATTCCCATCTGTGTCAGGCCTGAACCAAGTCGTGAGTGAGCAGGCGGTGGACGGTCCCAGTCCCTTGGACACGATGATTCAGAGGCTGCAGCAGGAACAAGACCAAAGATTGGGAGCAAATGATGTCTCTGCTTCTGTTGCTGCTGCAAACTCCAGGGCCAGTAGAGGTAGGACAAAGTCGTGGCTGGGTGACGAGTGACTGATATGAGTATAGTGCTGTCAGCTCCTTAATGTGGATTCAGTGTGGTTCAAATGCTATGCTGAGTGGTGAAAATGTTATTTTAGGAAGCTCATGATGTCATTTCAACATCCTGAAACTGTATAAACAGTGTCACTCAAATATTGCAAATTCCCCTAGCTTTTTTGTGGATACTACATTAACCCCGACATGATAAATCTGTACCTTTTAATTATGTGACAATTAGACTGCACAATACTTTTATAAGAATTACATATTCATTATAGTCAAAACAATTAGTTCCAAACTTTTTTTCAGGGGAAATTAATGCAAAATGAAACAAACAAACAAACAACAAAAAAGAAACCCTAACTCTAACACGATGAAACACTCATTGAACCGTGAAGAGTTTTAGAAGATATCTGAGTGGGCTATGCGCTTTCTGGGTCAGCATTTAGTCATGAAAATACAGTTGATCAAAGTCATCATTGTACCTGTGGCTCTGGTGATCCATTCTCACACATTAGTGAACACAATGTTAAGTAATTGTATTTGTCTTTATTTGCAAGTGTCTTTATTGTACCCTTTGTAAATTCCATTAGGTTTTACAACTGAAACATAATTACCTCAACAATTGATTCCTTTTGGGTCCAACCTCTCAGCTATATGTTGCTTTTCTTTGTCTCATGTGATAGTAACACAAGTATTTTTGGGTTTACAACTTTTGGTCTGTTGAAACAAGCAACCTGAATAACTCAAAGTCAAATTCAGGAAATTGTGATATATAGTTTGCATTATTTTTGAAATTTTACTGACAAAACATAATGAAAATAATTTTTGGGGTCATCATAGGGCACACTGGCGTGCTCTTATAGCTATTAAAGTCTAGTGGAAACCTTCTAATTCTTTATCAATTGTTTGTGTTAAAAAATGTAAAATGTTAATGTGTTACCTGTTGACAGCCTGATTCAAATCACTTTGTTTCTCTCTTCTTGATGCCTCTTCTCCACAGGATCAGTCAGTTCGCCAACTGAGGTGCACTCCCCACCCAATGTGGGCCTGCGGCGCAGTGGCCAGATCGAAGGTGTGCGCCAGATGCACAGCAACGCCCCACGCAGCCAGATGGCCACAGAGGGGGACCTGGTAGCATGGAGTCGTAGGGTGCTGGTCCCTGAGCTGGAGGATGCCTCTGTCAGGTGAAACACACACAGATACACATAAAATCAGACTTTGCAGGTTTGAGCGTTATGTGATTTTCTTTCTTTGGAAGTGGTAGCAGCATGGCATGAAGTGTGTTTGTCTGTGTGTGTTATTTTGCAGGAGACAGGTGAACTGGCGTGAGGCTAAGGGGGAGGAGGAAATCAATATTTATCAGTCAGAAAGGAGACGCCGTACCATCCACTCTCTCCCCAAGGAGAGCAGGGTAAGTGAATTAACATTTGCACACACACTCGTAGACTTGATTGTTTCACAGCACATTACAGAAACATGATTATTTTTCTACTTCAATCATCTTATTGACACCTTAACATCTTACAAGAACTCTGTATTCATTTTAATTTGGTCTATTGTTTTGTTATTTCTACTTCTTACCCTTGTGTCCCTAATTATCGTCCATATTTACTAGTCTGCTCTCGGTTGTTGCAGGTTCATCCCACTTCAGAGTGTGTAGCTGATGAGGCGAGGAGGAGCCAGGGTAACCATGGTTATCAAACTCGGGCTGCCATGGAGGAGACGAGTCGCCAGAGTGCTGAGGCTGCAGATGATGATGACAGCACCTCAGAGGTAGCTCTATTGTTATTGCCTTATTTTGGATTTACTTTTTTACTTGATTGATAAAAATCAATCTATCCTATCTGTTATTGTATTTTTAAAGAGGTCTTAAAGATATATTCACATTATTTTCATGTTTTTCATTAATTTATTTTAATTGATATTTTATTTTCAGGGAGAGGTGGAGGTACGCCAAATCAATGGACACTCCTCAGAGGAAGAGAAGGAAGAGGAGGAGAAAGAGCCTTGGCCAGATGACCATAGCAGTTCAAGGTAAAATACAGTCTGTTGTACACCTTAATAATATCATCATACTCAAACATATACATGCATCTACTTTGCAAACAATGAAACAACACTGTGTATTCATGTATTTACAGTGACTACTCCAGCGATTACTCTGACTGGACAGCAGACGCAGGGATCAACCTTGAACCACCCAAGAAGAGTGTTAAAGTGAAAAAGAAGAGCAGCAGCTCTGAGGAAGATGCAGAGAAGAAGAGGGATGGGAAGAAAGAAAGAAAGAAAGACAAACCAGACAAAGATGGTGTGTTACCAAAGAAGAAGAAGCCAAAGGAGAAGAGGAAGGTTTGTGATTTAAAAAGTTATTACCCATCAGCTTTTAGTGCAGTTAATATTTCAATTGATAATTTGATGATGTTACAAGACCAGAAATGTCAATCTTTGGCATTAATTAGTTAAGAGTGAACCAACGTGACAGAATCATGATCAAGCGTTTGGTTTGCATTTATCATTTTATGTCTTATAATATTAATATATTATATTCATGATGGTGGTTAAAAAATTTTAACTGCTGCAATCTACCTCTTTAAGATGTCTGGTTCTGAGGCTCTTTTCTAATTTATTTGTTCAAGGTTTACTGTTGTGTTGTGTGTACATGCACTTTGATGAAAGCTAAGATGCTTGTTTGTTTAATTTATATTCATATAATCATTAAATTATATTAGATTAGGCTCTTTTGATGCTTCATAACAGATAATTTGCGTGGGAACTAAAGAAAAAAGAAAAACATTTGGTTGCAATAATCCTCTGTTTATAGTGATTTATTTGACTTGGACAGGTGTGATCACCATACGCCCTTTGTACTCTACAAGTAATAATAGGCAGACACACTGAGGGTGGATTGTAATCTTGAACTATCTGTAGAACTTTGTAGAGATGCAAAATCTTCATACATTTGAAAAACGTAAGGAAATGTTTTAAATGCAATTTTTTGAAAGACCTGTCTGGGAATTCATTATTGAATATTGATTGTTTTGTTTGTAATTTAGAGGGCAGAGTTTCAGGAGCAAGGGCTGACTCTGGAAGAGTGGCTTCCCTCCGCTTGGATCACAGACACAGTCCCACGGAGATGTCCTTACATACCCCAGATGGGAGACGAGGTACACCACTTGTTCGTGCTACTGTGGCCGCACCACATGTGTGCCAAATAAACACGGGCGTTTTACATAAAAACAAGATTAGGGCTGTAATGCTCTTGACATGTTGGAAAACAAGGGGTACACTAACTACTATTGGAATCCCCAACTTCTAAACATTTGTTGCCATAAATTTAAGATTTTGAGTAGAGTGACATGCTGTACAGCCAAGACGCAGTTATGGGTGTTCTGTTCTGTTATGTATTTGAAATGATAAATGGTTGAGTGTGTGTTTGCAGGTATACTACTTCAGACAGGGTCACGAAGCTTATGTGGAGATGGCCAAACAGAAAAAGATTTACAGCATCAATCCTAAGAAGCAGCCCTGGCACAAGATGGAGCTGCGGGTAAGGAACAGTTTGACAAAGATGCATTTAGGGCTGTCTGAAGAGAGATGTCGCGCTCCGGAAACATCCCATGTTTTGTGAGATTTATATTGTGTCTTTACTTGTTGGCTCACAACCACAGAGGAGAAGCCTATAATAAAAAATCATAGAGCCATGTCACAAAATACAGGCTTTGGACAGGGGAACTATACTTGGACATTTAAGTTGAAGACATTTATTGAAGGAGCTATTTGTAAGAAATGCCATTGCTACATGAGTAACAAGAGCATTAATAGCTGTTTGCATTGCAGTCCAGACGAAATATGGCAACTTCAAAATCAAATGTTATTTACTGACCAAGAGTTTCTCCAGGGGTGAAAAATAACATCAGTGTTTCTCTCTGCCGATGAAATTAGCACACAGACCAGCTAGCCCCAACTAGTCTCAGTGTAGCCTCCATTCCTCTCTTAAGATGTAGCCCTGCTCCGAGGTACTACCAAAGCATCTTGCATTATAAAAACAATGGTAGCTAAAGCTCTTGTCAGGTGTCACTCGAAACCACCTGCTCCTGGTAAGGAACTAGAGTGAAATAATATTCTTATATTGGTCCTTTAAAAACATTAAAAGAAAATAACTGTGAAAAACTGCAACAAACATATTATATTGGATTTTTTTTTGATCCAGCATTAAGCTGTGGCTGTGTAATATTTCCACTGACATTTCTGAGATGAAAAAATGACACAATGTCTTCTTAGAGTCGCATAGCTGCAACCTAGAGTGATGTTAGTATTCACTGTATTCTTCAGAGTACTACCACAATAGCAAAATTCCTACTGGCTTTTCTTTTTATCACTTTTTCATTCTCAGGTGCACTTTAATCCCTTTTCTTTCCTAAAAATGTCCTTTTCACTAAAGTGTACAAAGTTTCGTGCTGTATTTGAAACTGCCTCTGAAAGAAAAAGAAAATGACCACCATCAGACACTTATTTTAAAAGCAGAGCTTATGGGATCATACTTTTACTTGGTGTCCATCATCATCCTCTACCACTTTCTGGGTTGTAGGGAATGCCAGAGCCAATCCCAGCTCACATTGGGCGACGGCCAGGCACACCCTGGACAGGTCTCCAGTCCTCCACAGGGCCAACATACAAACAACCACTCACACTCACACTAATTGACCTATGGACAATTTAGAGTCACCAATGAAACCCATGCAGGCACTGGGAGAACATGCAAACTCCACACCGAAAGGCCCCAGGCCAGTAACCAAACCACTATGGTGCGGTGCTGCCCCTTTACTTGGTTTATTTTTTCATTTCTTTTTCATGTGTAGAGGCAGAAATGCCAAATTCTGTGCAGATGGTAGACCATAATGCAATGCAGGCACAGCATGCATCTTTGTGATTGTGTTGCCTACAGTGTGTGAAATGCAGCACTCTGCCCAGTAGCTTTTTTTTTTTTTTTTTTTTTTTTTTTTTTGGGGTGGGGGGTTATTTGAACAACCTAGCAATGTGAAAGCATCTGTCTTTGCTCTCACTCTCACTCACTGTTAAACAGTGGAAAATAATGTTTAGGTTCAAGGACATGTGAAAGATCTTCCCTGACAACAAATGACTTTGCTGCCATTTGTTCTTTTTTTTCTGTGTTCAGGAGCAGGAGCTGATGAAGATAGTTGGCATCAAGTATGAGGTCGGCTTGCCCACACTGTGCTGTCTGAAGCTTTCCTTCCTGGACCCTGACACTGGCAAACTGACAGGAGGCTCCTTCTCCATGAAGTAAGTGTAAAATCTGCAGCAGGACAGATGTTTACCAGCTGTACAGCACATTACACATCTTGTCTTTTAAAATTAAGTGCTTACCCTTGTTAAGATGGCACATGGTGCTTTACAGTGTGTCATATCCTGTCTGCCACCATGCAGTTTTTCAGTGTAAATGTCTCCTCTAAAGCAATCTATTCTGACAAGTGTTAGTTGAACTCTCAACGCAAAACAAATTCTGTGTTCCAGAGCTGTTGTGCACTGTTAGTATAGGATTTGTTGTTTGAATGTTGTGTTGTGGTGTTCCCCTCGTAGATACCACGACATGCCGGATGTAATCGACTTCCTGGTGTTGCGGCAACAGTTTGACAATGCCAGAAAGAGGCAGTGGACGATAGGTCAGCCAGTTTTGTGTATGCTGTCTGAATAATTCAGACTAATTGAAAACATGTGGAGCATTTGAACATAAATTATAAGTGACTTCTTTTTTCTGGCTCAATTTTGAAAGTCAGCTCTTCTGTGAAAATCTAAATAACCCTGTGGTGTCTGTAGGTGACAGATTTCGGTCAGTGATCGATGATGCCTGGTGGTTTGGAACTATTGAGAGCCAGGAGCCCTACCAGCCCCAGTATCCTGACAGCTTGTTCCAGTGCTACAATGTCTGGTATGTCATTGTCACTGTTTTGCAACAGGGTTGCATGTTTGATCAGATATAACTTGCAGTTAAGTGTTGATAATTTTTTTTAGCAAATGAGAGCACCACAGTAACTACCATGACCCCACTGAGACTGAGAGGTGCTGAGATAAAAAAAAAACACAACTAAGGAAACCAGGTGGTAGTGAAAAGGAAGTAGAGTATTACATTATTTTCAGTTTGAGGTCTTGACAGTCAAAGTATATATCTTACAAATAGCATTTTTGTGGCACTGCAAGTTAATTTCAGCAATGTTTTCAGCTCCTTAAAACTGCACAATAAAATGCAATAGGATGAAACCAGGATGAGAGGTTTCAGAGGAAATATAGACAGAAGATGTATAATCTGTTTGTGAACAAATCAGGATTCTTGTTTTATGCGCAGTCGTGCAGCACTAATTTGCTTAATTGCAAAGGAAGTTATTTTTTCAACAGTAAAATTTTACAAGATCTGTGACTTGAAATTCCTGTGAAATTTCATTTGAAATTTAGAGAGACTTTTGGGAATCACTGAAGTGTGAAGACTTTGTTTCAGCTCCCAGTTGATCCAGAGTTGCAGGCGGTGTTTCAGTACAAAGAGTATCTTTGAAGACATAGTGATTTTAAGACCCGACTTTTCACCGATCCAACTATTGTACCAACACAATATGTAATCTGACATTTCATTAAAATGTTTTGCATCTAACAGGGATTTGTGTATTTTGACAAACTCTGGCAAATATAGATAAATAGCTGCTTGTGATTATGCTGTCAACACCTCCTCTCACAACACTCATTAACCACATAAACACCTCATGGATTGAATCATTCAAGAATTTTGAGAGAAGTATCCCACATGACAGTTTGAATGTGATATGTACAATGACGCTAACTGGCACCACCCTTTGTTTTGCCATCCGAGTTATTTTTTGTTCTGTTGAAAAACTTCAAAAGACAATGACGTCCCCATTAGGACGTGGGAGAGGGATGGCAGTGTTTGCAATGCTGGTTGTCACCTGTGCGAAATAGAAAAGAAATGACAAACAAAGAGACTACAATGTGATGAATGTCGATGATTCATATCAGCACTATTTCCCACCCAGCTGGGATAATGGAGACACAGAGAAGATGAGTCCTTGGGATATGGAGCCTATTCCTGATGATGGTGGGTTATGTGGAACACACCCACCCACATGCTTAGACACACACACACACACAATTTCTTTATTAAAAAGTAGAATTCTGGCTTTTTTGTTGTTGTTTTCTTTTTTCCTGTTTCAAATATTTGCAGTTGTTTTTTTTTTGCAGCCACATTCCCGGAAGAGTTGGGCATGAGTGTCCCGTTGGTAGAGGATGAGCAGAAAGAGCTGCTGTATGTCCCTCTGGACGGGGAATGGGGCTGTCGCACACGTGCAGAGGAGTGTGAACGCATCATCAAAGCCATCGACCAGCTTTGCACACTTGGTATGAAATTATTAATCCTCTGTGAAAACAAAATCCACTTCTGTAAAGTTTAGCCATAAGGGAAACATTTCTAGTAAAGAGGCATGACTCCACACAATGTGAGTCACCACTCTGAGCTCATCAGCATGAGGCCAGCATAGCAGGGACACAGATCGTATGCTAAAAGGAATAAGCTGCTAACAGGTTGAGCCAGATAGTGAGGCGCTTGTTCAAATTCCTCTTAAGTGATGTAATATCATATGAGGCGCAGGCTTTGTATTACTGCAATCCTCGTGCAAAAAAGCTGACACGAGGGCTCCCTCTAGTGGCAGTCTGTGGGAACAGCACACACAAGGACCAACAGCCAGCACGCTAAAGATAAGATGAGACTTTATTGATCCCACTTGGGGAAATTTCCTTGTTACAGCTGCTATGTACAGAGAGAATAGAAACAGATTAAAATATAATATCATTACAAATCAAAGAAAGAGCACAGTATAAAACAGAAAGAAGAGAGATACTATATACAGAAATATACACAGCACACATTATGGATGCATTAATCTTTCTAGATGCCTCCCTGTTACTCCCACGCTTTATGCTGCAGTTGGCTCACAGAACAGGATTGTTATTGACTTGTTTAGATAAGTTTCTGATGTCTAAATTTAGGTAGAAATATTTAGAATAGGTAGAAAAAATATAAATCCAAATATAGAAATGTGTGAGTTAATATTGCTGTTGTAATGTCTAGTTCTTGTAAAGATTTCCACATTTGTTAAATACCCTCAACTCCCTGATGTTAGCCGCAGCTTCACTGCACTTGATAATGTAACTTGGGGGAGTGTGAAAGGAAGATTGCATTATTATTTAATTGGTTTTATCAGAATTATTATCATAACAAAACCCCCTCAAATACTTTGCAGGTAGGCATCATTAGTTTACTACTACACAGGTTATATATCAAACAATGGTGGCATGGAATTCATTATGAAATATCTTGACATCAGAGAATAGAACAATATTAAAAAAAGTTAAGATGGTATTTGTTTACAGAAGGAATCGTTTATTGCACGATACATTTCTTATTTATGAGAATTTCAGATTTGTTATGGAATTATTAAATATGAGAAATAGATACAAGGAGCTATTTCATCTCATGTAATTATTTGTGCTTTGTTTTTGTTGATTGGCAGAATGAGTTGCATTGAGTTGTAAAAGTTTTCTTTTCTAGGTTTTCAAATGCATTTATTAAATAGGGCGCTAATATGGGTTACATAGGTTTAGAGATGTATTGGTTGCGTTGTGTATTGGGAGTTTAATTATGGGTATAGATGTTATGGATCTGTTTTTATTTGTTGGCATATGCATATCAACTATGGCTAATTAGAATTTATCTTAAAATATAAATACATGTAAGTTATTTTATGCCATTTTCTTGTTGAGGCTCAACACAAGATGACAAATTCTCCTTTTTCTTGGTCATCTAAAAACTGATGTAGTTTTTTACATGGTACTAAAAGCTTCACTTGTTGCAGCTGATTTGTGCCAGTTATAATCCTATTTTAACTTCTCTCTGCTGACAAAACTCTCCGCTCAGATGTGGCAGCTCCTTTTGCCTTTCCAGTGGACCTACAGGCTTACCCCACATACTGCACTGTAGTGGCCTACATCACTGACCTCAGCACTATACGGCAAAGGCTGGTGAACCGCTTCTACAGGTAACTACTATCCGGCTGTGTTTGAGTAACGCAGTTGGCAGATGATACAGAATGTGTGAACTTGAAACAAATAAATTCATAAATGTGTATTTTCTTTTCAGACGACTGTCCTCTCTGATGTGGGAGGTTCGTTACATTGAACACAACGCTCAAACTTTCAATGAGCCCGGATCATTCATCGTCACTACTGCCAAGTTTGTCTCTGACCTCATGCTGCAGTTTATAAAGTGAGTGTCTTAAATATGTAGTCCCACTGATTTAAAACCTTGTGAGTTGGTATTTAGTTACAGAGCTTACGTCAGTTGAAATTAAATGCTTAAATTTGGTCATTTAAACATGTATTTAATTTTTGTTATGGCTATTTGAAACAACAAATTTCTATCTTTCCATGTTAAACATCTCACAACTTTTGTACTTTCACATGAATTAATTTGCGCTGTCTCATCTCTCTCAGGGACCAAAGTCTGACGGACCTCATGCCCCTCTACAAAACAATGAAGAAGGCAACTTTCTCTGATTCAGAAGATGAGGTATGTTTTTATATATATATAACCATCGCTGACAAGATTTCTAAATGGAGTATTATTTCTGGAAGGTGTTGTGTGTTTTCAATTTAAAAAAGTCCCATCCTTTAAACAAATGTCCTAATAACTTCCTTGAGAAGCAGCCAAGTTGAAATGCTTAATGCATAAAAGTTTCCACAAAAGTTTTGATTACCTGTAATAACTGTCAAAACTCTGTCGCTGCCCCACATTAGCGGAGCAGTCATTGCAAAACTGAGAATAAAGGGCCTAAAGTTTTCAACTGTGTAACAGATATCAAATATGTGGCACAAATGTCCCCTTTTTTGTGAATTTTAATCTAGCTAAATTAGACGACATGAATACCATTTGTCAACAGATGGCAGTCAGTGCTCTTTTCTGGCAAACTAGTTATATTTGTGCCAAAATTCTTTTTAGTTCTGTGTTATAAAAAATCACTACCAAAATGTGTTTTAATCGAATGCATTCATTTTTCAGATGGAAAACGACAGTGCTTAGAAAATAAACTGATTTTTGCTTTGGCTAAGGGTAGCTAGCTCCTGCTTGATATGGCTTAGATTGAATTTTAGAACTTCCATTAGCTTTTTGTGCCAATATTTATTTTGTAGTAAATGTAAAGTACTTTCACTGGAATTGTGGAGGTATGAGGACTTGTGGAAAAATTAGGTCAAAACATCACTTTCTAGTCTTTACTCAGTTTTGAGCCAACATGTATTTATTGTTTTTTAGCTCTGTGGGGCGGAGCAGTGAAACTATCTAATATGTGCTTTCAATAAATCTAGTTTAGCAGCTCAAAGAGTTCATAATGCATGAAAGCTTACACTTGAAAGGTAGCTGGTAGTTGAAACAGTAAAAAATGCATTAGACTTATAATTCCCTTCCCTCTTCCTATTTAGGATGAAGAGGAGGATGACGAAGATACTAATACTCCTGGAACATCTACACGAAACCACAAGGTAGCATGTCTCACTGCAGAATTTTGTTCCCATACGTTAACCCTAACCCTCTAACATGTCTCCTTTCACATGAAAAGCTACTGCAGTGTCACATAAACCAGCTTTAAAGAAAGCGCAGGCTGTGCTGTATTATCAAGTACGAGTTACTTACAGTGTTTTGTCACTTTTTGCGTAGGGACGTCGGCCTATGCAGCGGCAGCTGCGAACCCGACCTCCTTTGTACGATCCTCATGCATGGCGGGGGCGCTGCAAGGAGCTGCTCGACCTGATCTTTCAGTGTGAAGACTCTGAGCCTTTCAGGGAACCCGTGGACCTTCAAGAGTACCCGGTACACATGCAACAAGTCTTACTTTCTTTATCACATATGGTGCACATGTTTGAACTCTACCTCATCAGACACAAACCAATCTTCTGGTTTCAGTTTGGCTGGTTGTGAATTTCCACCAGTCTCACATTGATTTGCATTAGGTCCTTGAGTTTTTCTGCAAAGTCTGTCTGAGACCTGAGTGGCTACAATTCAATTACATGAGGAGTGGTGTTTGAGGTGAGGGAACTGTTTGATCTGAAGATCAAGCCTCTTCATTCAGCATCTGAAATGAAGACCAAATTGAATGGATGTGCAGGTTGTGAAAGAAAAACAATGTGAACACTTGCGGCTTCAGTTGGCTACAGTTCTCTTGGTAGCAGAAGAGGAGTGGGATTCTGTAATGTTGAATCTGGTTTTTTCCACTTTAGTAAAGTCCAGTCCACTCTAAATGAAACCTCAAATCCCCCAAATCTCTTACTTCCCTGTCCTCTCTGACTCTGTCTTCTTCTTGTGTATTCCACATTCTGTTCACATCTTTACAAAGCGGTAATTGAAATGTCCCAACTTTCCTCCCGTCTTCTCCCAGGATTACCTGCAAATAGTCGACTCTCCAATGGACTTTGGAACTGTTCTCAACACGCTGACAGAAGGAAAGTACCAGTCTCCCATTGAGCTCTGCAAAGATGTCAGGCTCATTTTCAGCAATTCCAAAGCTTACACGCCCAGTAAGAAGTCTCGGGTGAGACATGCATGGACAAACACACACACTTGCTGAAACAAACAGCAATATTGACTATATTGTATCCAGTATTTGGAATTTGATGGATTTGAAAATAATCCGGAAATTAGCCATCGCTTTTTAACAGTAGCTGATTTTAGTTCATCCTTTTTTGTTGCTCCAGATCTACAGTATGAGTCTGAGGCTTTCAGCGCTGTTTGAGGAGCACGTCAGCTCCATCTTGGCTGACTACAAGGCCATCCATGGCCTGACAGATAAACTCAATAGACAGGGCACAGACAGACAGACGCGACACACTACGGACAGACAGACACGGCACGCCATGAAGAGGAGGAGGAGGAGGAGTGAGTCTCCCGCAAGCAGCACTGCATCAAGGTAGAAGGAAAGACTTATTTCCATTTTTTTATTTTAGAGTTTGTAGCTCTGGTGGGCAGCACAGCGGCATAGTGGTTAGCACTCACAACAAGAAGGTCGCAGGTTCTTGTTTCTGTGTGGACTCTGCCTGTTCTCCCCGTGCCTGCGTGGGTTTCCTCCCACCATCCAAAGACATCATGTTTGGGTTAACTGGTGACTCTAAATTGTCTGTATGTGAGTGCGAGTGTGAGTGGTTGTGTGTCTCTGTGTGTTGGGCCTGTGATGGACTGGTGACCTGTCCAGGGTGACCCCACTCTCGCCCAGTGTGAGCTGGCATTGGCTCCAGCTCCCTCCATGACCCGGAAATGGAATTGGAGTTGAAGATGAATGAATGAATGAATGAATGAATGAATGAGCTCTCATCGTGCATTCAGTTTGATGTTTTGGGTTTGTTCTTCCTATGCTGTTCCTCTAGCCCAGAGAGAAAGAGACGTGTATCATCAAGGGCAGCCACAAAAAGGGAGCCATCACCAGCTCCCTCACGACCCTCCTCTCAGAGACACAGTGTCCCCCTGAAACAGCCCCCACAGCTGGTGAACGGGAAGGCGGACACACCAGCAGCAGGGCGAACGCGAAGTGCAGCAAGACATTCTGCACATTCACCACCTGCCTCATCCTCCTCACATAATACCACAAGCAGCACACAGAGCACAGCAGGTGAGACTTGTTGCACATGTAAAGCAATACTTTGACATTTTTTTATTTTAAAGGTGTAGCTTCACATGTTGAGAAATGCCCCTAGTTCCTTTTCTTGATGAGAGAGGATGAGAAGCACAACATCACTCTCATGTCTGCATGCTAAATATGGAGCTTATTTTTCAGCTGGATAAAACACAAGTGGTCAAGATTGTGTGAGTTCATCACAGCATGTTCTGCAAATATGCTTAAGTTTTTGTGTATCTCTTTGCCATCTTCAGAGTCTACCCGTTCGCTGAGGGCTCATAATTCTTTGTCAACTTCATCACCATCAGTTCTTGAAAAGGCGATGCCCTCTCCAACTGTAGAAGGTAGCACCCGGCGGAAACTCAGGACTCCTGTACGGCACACACCTGGTAAGAGTGGGTGTTGATTAGTTGTAATGCTAATGTTTTATATATATTATCACCTGCCAGATACTGATGTTTTGTTATGTGAATCTTAGGCCGTCCTGCCAGCCCTTCATCTCAGAGCACTGTCCACTTAAATGGCCACAGCAGTCATATGACTCTGGGCATGGGAAGAAGAGGACGAAAATCCAGAATAGACCCACCAGTCAGTCCCCCAGAAGTCACGACTCCAGTGAGCCCTTCGAGACCCAGAGGTCGCCCGCCTGGCAAGAAGAGAGGCAGGAAGAGCAAGCAGGAACTGGAAGAGATGAGAAGGAGCAGTAACCGCAGAAGTTCTACCCCCGATGAAGAGCTCGACCAATCCACTGGCGATGAAGGCGGGATGTCCTCTGCGCAGGAAACATCTGTGTTGTCGGACTCTGGTTTGACATCGACGCCTAGACGGCGTGGTCGGCCCCGAGTGATAAGGACTGAAGAATCCACTCCTCCTGCTGAGTCGCCTGAGCCTTCACCTCTGAGGAGGAGTAGCAGGAGAGGCAACGAGGAGGTCACCCCTCCTCCGCACACGGCTCCCCAGCGACCCAATCGTAAGGAGTCTCTGAAGGAAGAGGCAGGGGACGAGGCCGGAGGGTCCATGCGCACACGCAACCAGGGGCGACGGTCAGCCTGGTACATGGAAGAGGACTCTGAGGAGGAGCAGAGGCAGCTGCTGTTTGAGGACTCGTCAATTACCTTTGGTACCTCCTCAAAGGGGCGTGTGCGCAAGCTGACAGAAAAGGCCAAAGCCAACCTTATAGGCTGGTAACAGAGCAGATACACAGGATGTACGGAGGAGGAGCCTGACTCTTTGAACAGAGAAGAAATCTTTGAAGATTTAGATTTCTTGATCTATGCGTTGGAGGAGAAGGGGGCTAAGTTTGGCAAATCGTGCTTGTTGTGTTATGCATTTATGTGCGTTACTCTGTGTGGGTCCAGGTTGCCGCTGGTTCATCTGCTGCTATTTGAAGCTGTGGTTATGGAGAGACACAGCAGTGCAGTTACGTGTCAAATCCTCTTCTTTCTCGGCCCAGGAAGCACATCACTACGGCAACCAGTGGCTTTCAAACAACGCATGTTCATTTGTTCCAACTCCTCTAACATTATTGGTCCATGTTGGATCCGATGGACACTTGCTGACTCCTGTGTTGGTGGTCTTGTGACTCGCTCTTGTCCAGTGAACCACTCTTCACCTCTGTCTGACCTTAAACACTGTTGGTGTTAGACTGGGTGAAACATTAACAGTGATTTAGTACTTGAAAAAGTCACGACAAGAGCTGGATACATCTTATCACACTTCTTTTTTCAGAGAACTTTTAAAATGCCTCTGCTGGGTTGGTCAAAGACGCCCACTGAGTTAAAATTGTTAGGTCTGTGATGGAATACAGACCACTGGCCTGACAGCATCCTTCACCCCATCTTCATTGTTCCTGCTCTTTTTTTATACAACCCTCTCTTAGCTTTTTCTAAGATTTGTACGTAATGATCGGCTCTGTGTTTTGCAAGTCTTACACCTGAGCGTGTCTGTCTGCGCTAAAATACCAAAAGGTGTACCTTTGTAGGTACTGTAGTTCAGTGGGGTTTGTTTACTATTGCTGTATGTGTGGGAGTGTGTGGATGTGTGGGTTTTTTTTCTTTTTGCATGTCAAATAGAACGAGGAAGCATCTTTTTTTAGAAGCTGTAGAACGAAAGGGGTCATTTATATGTTTAAATAGATCATGTTTCAATGCATCCTCAAAATTAGCAATACCTTGTGCCTTTATGTCTTTGGCATGTGTGTGTGTGTGTGTGTGTGTGTGTGTGTGTGTGTGTGTGCGTGCGTGCGTGCGTGCGTGCGTGAGTGTGCACGTGTGTATAAGCGTGCTTGGCATCTACCCTGCAAAGTACTTGTGCCTGAATGTGTACGAACTTTAGTTGTGACTATGTGAGTGTGCAATTGAAGGAGTGTGCGTGTTTTTACAACACAATGAAGCGTGTCATTCACTTTCAGCGTACAAACAGTGGCATACAGTTTGATCATTGTGAAAACTCTCAAAGAAATGTATTTATAACAGGTGAAAAAAGACTTTACTGTTGTTGTAAGCATACCATTATTCATGTCAATATATTATCCTATAACCAACCTATCGTCAGTTTATACCTAAGGTACAGGAAGTGGAGCTTTGGGTGACTAGCTTTGAGATGCACTTACCACAGACAGATTATCAATGCAGTTGTAGGGAGTACTGTGTATTTTAAAAATTGTTAACATAAAAATGAGCTTTTTAAATGTTGATATGTTTCTATAGTGACCACACACATGCGTACGCACGCACACACACAGACACATACAGTTCTGTCTCGCATGTTCTAGCACTTTCTCATGCCTGAAGGAAACAGGACGGGGCCAGATCAAACTGGATTGGACAGAATTTGGATGGAGAAAGAGAGAGAGAGACTAGTCTTACATTCATCTTTCTGATTGTGTGCCTTTGCTACTCTGGCATAATACTCTCAGTTTCACTTTTTGGGGCCTTTTGTTTTTGTTTTTGTTTTGGACTTCCTCGTTCTGCTCATTGCTGGGCTCAGGGGACTGGACAGGACCCGACAGGCTCACAGGGAAGGCTTTGGAAAGCGAGAATAGTCAGAAAAATTAAAAGCCTGACAGGAAAAAAATATTGTCTCTCTCTCTCTGTACACACACCTGGAGGACAGAACATGTAAAGATGGTTGTCTCCCCTTTAGACATGTTTCTGTTTTTACCCCAGCACAGAGCAAGTGAATGCCAAACCTACACTTGTGGGGTTGACTGGGAAGCATTGAATGATAGTGTCGATATACATATTCATCTCATAGGTCTTCCTTGTCACACATTATTCAACCTATATAGCTCAATTGCCTATTATTTTTTTTTTGTTTTTGTTATAAATAAGTCTGCCAAATTCTGTCTTTGGGCACTGAAGTTTGAGGACATGGCTTTTGAATGTGTTTATTTTAGCTTAGTTTTACAGTCTCCACAGTGAGTGTGTTGCGCTCCTTCACATATAAGTGTGTCAAATATTTTCTGTCTGTGTTCCTGCCACATAGGACAGTGTTTCTGTGGCTAGATCTGTGGAGTCATGCTGTTGGAATACTGTTTTATTCTCTGCTGCAGTTCTCTAAGAACGCAATTTACACATTTATTCAAGGTTTCACAAATGCTTTGTTCATATTGTGTATATGAAGAGTTTTATTCCAAACTGAGTTTCTGTTGACATCAAAGTAAATCTTATTATTGGGATTCGTTTGCTCAAAATAAGACTTTTTCAATTTTGCCCATGAATGTATTTATTTTGTGGGCAGCAATTTTGTTGGTATTAAGTGTTTGTTGATGACTTTCATTCATAAAATTGACCTATCAACTCTTCATAGGCACATAACGATTCTGGATTTTGTTCTGTCTCAGTCACCAACAATCACATTTACATATATGCAGATATTATCATGATGAATACATTTTGACAGCAAAGTTTTAAGACCGGGCAGCATGGCAGCATAGTGGTTAGCGCTATTGCCCCTCAAAAAGAAGGTTGCAGGTTGGGTTCCCGGCCTGGGGCCTTTCTGTGCAGAATCAGCATACTCTCCCTGTGCCTGCACGGGTTTCCTCCCACCATCCAAAGAAATGCATGTTTGGGTTCATTGGTGACTCTAAATTGTCCGTAGGTCTGAGTGAGAGTGTGAGTGGTTGTTGGTCTGTCTGTCTCTGTGTGTTGGTCCTGTGATGGACTGCCCTCACCCAGTGTGAGCCGGGATTGGCTCCAGCACCCTCCATGACCCGGAAACTGATAAGCGGTCGAAGATGAATGAATATTTTATTTCTAAACCTGAAATTAATTTTTCAATGTGTTCATATGAGCCATCTAAATATAACACTTGAAAAAAACAAATATTTGCAGGATATTTACAACGATATTAGGAATTAGGTAACCTCCCCTCTAATGGACTCCTTGGCCTGCTTTTTTTTAAATCTGTCAAAGTAAAAGAGCTAATTGAGCTTTGCTGGTCAGGTTACCTTCACCATGTTAGTTGCAGCCTGCAATCACTTCATAGCTGCCTTAAAAGCAGCCTATTGGTTATGAGCTAGAGTTGGTATTGGAACTTACTATCTTTTAAAACAAATCAATCACAACTGTCTGGCCTGTCCTGTCTGTCGTGTTTCACATGTGGACCTCATAATGTTTAAGTTTCAGTGCTCTCCATCTTGACTCAGCAGATCAGATCAGCCCTCTTACTTTACACAACCTGTGCTGCATTTTGATGCTCATGGACACATGCATTCATTTTCCGCAGGCCTGTGCTAATCTGTGGCACAGTTCTGCTGTCTGTGGCCTCTGACCAGGCGTCATAGAGTTGGAGGTCAGGGGTTAAAGGTCACAGCGTGTGTGTGTGTGTGAAGTGGCTGCATGTGAGCCACCAGGAAGGATTGTTTGTTTTTACATTTTAATGGGGCATGGGATGGGGAAAGAAAAGAATGAAAAAGGGAAGGGGGAGGGGGTCTGTTTTCTGTGCGCTGATTAAAGACGATGTCTTTGTTAGTTTGGATACTTTTTATATAAAAAACTATTCATGCAAAAAAGAAGCATAAAGCTAGAATGTATGTGTAGGGGAGTACTGCTGTCCTGTTAGTTAACACCAATATTTTAAGTAAATAAACAGTTGTGTTTCCATATCCACTTTTACTTCCTATTCATTTTTGGGTTCATTTTTATTATTATTTTTTTTTTAAACAGCATCATCATTTTGTTCAAACAGTTAAAGATTTGTGTTTCGTTTTTGTTTTGTTTTTTTAATAAAATGACTTGCGGGATGATATGTTTGTGCTTGTTAAAGGAAAGAAGGCACACGAAGCTCATAATACTGCTGAGGAAGAGAAACGCGTGAATGAAGTTGAGTTGAGAGCGTTCACACGTCATGCTGTCTGATCGACCCTCCTTCCTGGTTCCTCCGGAGTGAGCCGGCCCGGGCGCTCCCCTGACGTGGCGCGTCTCTAAAGGTCGGCCGGTCCATCCGTGGGCTGAGGTGATTGGACAGACAGCCTGTTTGGTGATTTGGACGAGAATGTAAATACACAGGTGGCTGCGGCGGCATGGAAGAGCCACCGCTTTATGTAAATACAACAGAAGTGAAACTGTGTCACTTCGCTCTGCTGTCCTGGCACAAACAGGCCCGACAGCCGCAATGTGCGGAAGGTAGTTGGGGGGGAAATACTGAGGAGTTTAACACGAGGTAAGAGCCGCGATTACTGACATTAATGACTTCTGGAACTGAAATCATTCAACTGGCTTCTCTTTTTATCAGCATGTGTAGTTTATCACGCTTTAACTTTCTATAAGTTGCGGTTGACGCACACAAACATCAGGCCGAACAAGTAAACAACAAAGGCATTCAGCCCAGAAGTGTGTTCACAGGGAGGAAGTGAGAGGATCACAGCTGACTGCCATGCCCCGGCTGACAGGCCCCGCGGTGCTGCAGCTCGTGCTGCTGCTGTCCGCCGTGCCCGCGCAGTACCTCCTCACCCGGTGGAGCGGCGCCAGCGCCGCGCAGCGCTACCACGCCACCACACGGTGGGTGCCCCTCACTTCTCTGTCACAGGAGCCAGTCTTTTTAAAGAGAGAGACGGGTGCGGTGTTTTCAGTCAGTAACCGTGATGTTTCAGGATGCTGAGGATTTGGAAGGAGTGGAGAAGCTCATACCTCAACAGCACTGCATGGACGACCTGGGCAAACCAGCAGATGAGCCATGCCATGTGAGAGTGACCCCACAGCAGCTGCTCTGTAGGCTCAGGCCTGTGCTGTGATTTCATTTTTTTAATGGCTCCATCATTATTTGCATAATCCGTTTCTTTGAAGCTGGAGTTCTCTCTGCTTGTAATGTTTTCGATTCTTATCAGAGAAAAATCCACATTTGTGTGTGTGTAGAGATGAACTATTTCTGCTTTCTAAAGGTCTCTGGTGGGTTTGGGCCAGGGAGAGGAACAGGCACACATGTTGCCTCCAGTAGAGACCATGCTTTATGACAATGACCTGGGCTTCTTTGGAGGTTTGTGTCTGGAAAAGCAATCACAAAGAATATCTCTGTAAATATAAAATCACATTGAGCCCATTTATTTTGTCATTTAATTAAAGGGGCAAACTATGTATGCATTTTATTTTGAAATCAACCTGCTTTTAGTTTTAATTCCTTTACAGCAGATTCCCCGAATCTGCATTTATTCCTTTCTTGACCTTTTTATATGCCTGAACTGAGCTTCAGCAAGTACGCAATTCGGTCTTAATGTGCCAAATACGCTGAATTGTGTTCAAGTTAAGTAGAATGTCCTTCCATAGTTTGTAATTTTCAGTCATTGCTTATTTAATTGCAAAAAATTATCTTATTCTGTCCAACATATCATGAAATGTTTGCAACATAATGAATATTAGAATATTGTTGTTGAATTTGTTCAACTTGACTGGTTCTTCCTCATTCCTGCAGCATCCAAGACAGTGCGCAGCCCCCGTCCTCCATATGTGTTTCTACGAGTTGGAGAGGTGGTGCTAGAGCGGAAGGGGAATATGGTTGGTGTAGTAGTGAGCTGGGACCCTGAACTTAAAGCCCCTCAAGAGTGGATCAACAAGATGTATTCCAGCTCTGAGGTTAGCACCCACAACTTCTTCTCTGTAATAAAGTTTCACAAATTTGCATGTCTCTAGTTCAGAACTGTTTGTGTATATTTAGGGAGTTACAGCAGAAAGAACCCCGCATTATAAGGTACTATTCAGTGGGCCTGGACCCTCTTCTCTCTTAGTCGCATATTTGCCTCAGACACAACTGGAGCGCATCACTGGAATGAGGGTAAGTACTGGAAAATTGGTACATAGACACACTCAATATGTTCTGGACTCACTGTTGGATGTTTTTAGCCGGACATTCCTACCCTGGAGCATTACTTCACACATTTTGATGGGGAGCGGTTTGTCATGCAGCCCTGGCTCAGAGAGCTCTTTCCTGAAGATGAGATCAATGATGCCTGACAATTTGGTCTCAAAGATGCATCCAACTGACAGTTTCATTTTCTTCTTACCATGGTTGTCTGTGGCCAAGTGCAGATCAAGATCATCAAATCACTCGTGACTGGAGACCAGGAAATTAAATCATTCTCTGTTGAAGACTTATGAACTGCCCACCCTTTGTTTCTTTGCAATAATCAAAATGCACATTAATTTTATGTATAATTTGAAGATGTTAAATTCAGGCAGTGGTTAGCGCTGTTGGGTTTAGTTCCTGGGCCTGGTGCCTTTTTGCGTGGTTTGCATGTTCTCCAGGTGCTTGCGTTCTCACGTGCAAAGACATGAATGTTTAGGTTAATTGGTGTCTTTAAATTGTCTATAGGTCTGAACGTGAGTGGTTGTTGGTCTGTCTGTCTCTGTGTGTTGGATTGGTGACCTGTCCAGCGTGTACCCTGCCCTCGCCCAATGTGAGCTGGGATTGGCGCCAGACCCACTGCGACCTGGAAACTGATAAGCAGTAGAATGAAAATGTTGAATTTAACCTATTTCACTGTTTTATTTCGTGTGTTTGTCTATAAAGACAGACTTGAGTGGCTGGCATGTTAATTGGAAATACTGAAAATGATCAAATTTATTTGAAAATGGTATTTTTTTTTTGCTATTGATGTATCTGCTTTGGCTAAAGTCCAAAAAGAGAAAAATAAGTTTTGATCAGCCACAGTTACACAATAAAAATTTTTAAATTGTGAAGCTCAGCTCTTGGTTTCATAAGTTTGCGCGTAATGTCTTTAAAGTTTTTTCCTGCTTCTTTCTCTGAGGCTGAAGGAGGCAGATACCCTTGAGGAGGCAGTGACTGTGGGTATATGAGGAAGGAGAGAGAGGGTTGCGGCTGCCTGTCCTCTGCTTCCATTGTCCTCATCCTCATTCTTCCACTCCCTTGTCTCCTCCTCTGTGACCAGTAGGGGAGGCCCCAGGCTTTGTCCCAGGAGCTGACTGATTTCGCAGGCTTTCTGCTTAGCATTTTCAACTGCCGATACACAAACTTCCCTCCTAAAACAGAGAAGGTAACTGCTAAATCATGGGAAAAAAAACAAAACAAAACCAGGTCTATGCAGCTATGCTTTCATAAGGAGTGGGTGAGGTGATCTTTGTTTTTTTTTTTTCTTACCTTAGATGACTCATGCATTCTGCACTGTGGTAAAACTGTGGCGTCCCCACACAGACACTTTTGTCCAGCTTTTCCAGCAGGACAGTACACACTCCCTCCATCTTGTCAAAATCTGAAAAGGTGACCATGACCTATGGGAGAATTTACGTAAGGTTAGCGACAGCTTGGCACACATACTTGCTGTCGGGTCAATAAAAGATTAACAGTATTCTAAAGCATTACACTCCACCTCTGCATCCATGTGATATAGGTCCGACTCTCGGTGGAGGTACTTCCTCACTGAGGTGTCTTTGTCACTGATGCCATGTTGTCTAAACACAGTGAATGAATGTAAAAAAAAAAACCCCAAAACATTTAAGATAAAATAAGTGAGCATGCACAGTAAACACTAACAGTGCTTCTTGCTCACTGAAACAGCTGCAGCTCTTTATTGTTGCAACAACTACCATTAGAAGTATTCTTCTCAGTAATGCTACAACCAGGGGTGGAAATACATCTACTCAAATACAGTATGTCTGCAATAAGGGCCCTGTTCTTTAAATGAGTACATTACTGAGTGAAATCCCATAATAAAATGATACCTCATAATGTAACAGATCGAACCACTCATCATTGCATTGTTAGAATTAGCCATGCCACAACTAGATACAACACTGAAATGACACTTCGTACACTAATGCAGCAATGTTCATAACACAATACTCAAATAGTCCATTCTGAGGATTAATAAGTCAACGTTTATATATTATAACTTAACCAAAGCTAACTTATAGCTGTATTTTATTTATTTTTTAAGTAATACATACAAAGTAGCTCTTGTCAGCCCTTAGACCACCGTCTCCTTAGGTCAGAGGTCAACAGCAGTAAGCTAACGTCAGGCTAATGAAGACCAACACTCTGCACCTGAGGGACTGGGAGATGTAGTCCAGCCGCCGGGAAACGCTGTTAGTCACCTCGTTGACCGACTCCTTGCTGTTTCCCACCGTGACCCGAACCCACGCTCGGTCCGCCGGGCGACAAAGCTCCGCTGTCCCAGTAACATGGAGCTCCCTGCCGCGGGTGGCTGCAGTCTGTCGGCTAACCTGCTCCTTGACGTTACCGGAGAACTCCCGGCCTGTGCCCGGTAACACAGCGGCATAAACTCGACTCGGACTGTGCATGACGGAAACTCCGGAAAACCAAATTCCCGCTGCTATAGCAATTGGCGAAGTGCACGTTGGGAATTGTAGGCTATTTCTAGAACTGGACTACAGAGGATTGCAATATGGGTTTTGAGTAAGTAAAATAAATAAAGCTTTTCCTGTCGTCCTAATACACCGGCTGGCTTTCTTTACTATCCTTATTAAATATTTTTCTTTTTTCTTTATTATTCTTGTTCTTGGGCCTTAAAACTGCTGTAATATACCTGAAGCAGGAAAATATGTGGACGCTATGTTTTAAGGCCAAACCAGAATGTTCTCATGTGGGATCTGATGAGGACTGTAACATGTGATCTGTCCTCAAGCAATACAAAAGCTGTTTGGAGTTCATACAGCCGACTTTAATGCTGTGCTCATCAGACCAATGAGGAGGAAGTAAGAAAAAATATGCTGCTACTCATGTCTTTATTAACTTAATAAACTAATATAATTAGTCATAAAGTGCTGGATGGTTGTATCAGAAGAACATGAAAAATAAATTTACAATGAAACGTTTGGGTTATTTATTACAATTCCAATGTTGTCTTACATTTTAGAAAAGATTTCCTCTCTAATTGGTATATCATGCACTGACTAAAACTTTAATTATTTAGAATCTGCAAGATCAAACAGGGAAATTTGCTGAAATGATAATGAATGTATTTCTGTCCCTGGAAAACGATTCCCATGTATTTTTTCTTTATTATTTAGTTTATGCATTATTGTTTGGAAAATATTGACAGGGAAGTTGTGGTTTTGCCTATATTAGAATTTTGTTCATTAATCACTTTTAAATCACAATGGAAGATGTATACTGTAGACAATAAGCTATTTTTATAGAAGTAATTGCCTCAGTGACAAAAAACCTGGAAAACTGTCTTGCTGTTTTTGTTATTCAGTGAAGAAAATCCCAACCTCCAACTGAGGGAAAGGTTTTTCGGCTTTTTCTGGAACTCCTCCATCAGAAGCTCCAGATGGACAGTTCAACTAATCATGTTTTGCTGGCTGGTTTTCCAAGTCTATCTCTCTTTGCTTGAAATTCTGCTGGACATTGTTCACATGATTGGAGGACACTGGACTTTTCTTCCTACTGCTCTTGGAGTATATTATTCTTCAGGTGCTCTTGTGCTTGGGTCATAACAGAACTCAGTTCTTCATTTTTGTGTTTCTGTTTTTGCAGCCATTTTTCCAGATATTTTCTGTTTCTCTTTCATGCCCTTAAGTTTTCCCCCCAGCTTTCCAGCTTGAAGTTGAGATTTGCAGGGCCGTCTGGTGTGATTCTCAACCTTGGGGGTTTCCAGCAGCTGTATCAACTAGTCCACTTCACTCTTCAGTGCCACCATTTCTTTTTGATGGTGTTTTTCTCCTTTTAGTTTGAGAGCAGCTGGAGCTCAAGGTAGAAAAAGATCTGGCTCTGTTTGGGAACACCAGTATGAATAGACATTCAGAAACCAACTGGTAGTTGTACCTGCATCCACCTTTTCCATCAGTAGAGATTGGAATTAACCAAATGCATGGTGCATAATAAACTTAGCACAAAAAGTAAAGAAATGTGTGTTTGGTAGATTCTTTCTTTGTTTTAACAATGCTTCTTGGCAATAAATCTTGTACCGTTGGAGAGCCTGTTTTTTCCCTTTTAAATGGTGCCACATTTGTAAGGAACATGCATTTGTGGGATGAGCAGCAGAGCTGAGTATGTGGGTTGTGCCCATGAAATGAGAGCAGCACAAAAGTACAGTGCTGCAGACATACATCTCTTACTAATTTACCAAATTCAGTTGAGAAGCAGTGAATTCAGATTTCACTTTCCTATGTTAGTCTAGTCTAGCCAATTAGATATAGAAACTGGGACTTGCATGGCTTTATAGTCTATGGGTCTTATGGCAGTTATCCACTTTGCACAAGCAGTGTACCACTTTTTAAAATACTGCAGAGAAAGCAGAAATGGTGATGATGTGATCACATCTTTTATGCAGTACCTGTGTTAAAGGGCTCAGTCTGTTTTTCCAATAACATGAACGAAAAAAGTTAACCGCTGTTATACAAGCAAAACATTGATATCTTATTTGTTGTTCAGGTAGCATCAATTCATTTTAGCACACAATTTACATTTTCTGTTCTTCAACCAGTAGCTATTTATCAATCATAGATGGGCTCATACATTATACATTCCGGATGTATAGTTTTGATTCAGTGTAATCATTTGGCGCTCGTGATCACGTGACGTGGCATCGCGCTCGTTCACCTGGCGTTTTTTATTTAAAGTTATTACGCATGCGTCAACGTCTTCACTCACTCACAATTCGAAGTTCGCTACGTTTTCTCAACACATTTTCGCTTTTGCTGCAACATCTGCTTTCCAACCCGAAAAAATAAAGTTTCAGGTAAATAACCACTTAAGTATTACCCTGAGTTATTTAACAGACCGTTTCATGTTGTCTAACTTTAGCTTTTAGTTTTTGTTACTCGGCTGCAAGCGGCCGCGGCAGGTAGCTAGCTAGCTAAAAGCAAACACCGGCGCAGTAGTTTTGTGTTTATTTCAGTGATATAAATGGGACATTTTTGAACCCCCCAGTTTAGAAGCAAACACAGTTTTTTTTTTGCTGTAAATTTGGATGAACTAATTGTGTGTGTCGCTTTGTGACCAGTGTAACCAAACTGTTGTTAGATGATGGCGCTAACCTGAATTTAATTTACACAAATGTGAATTTGATACTGCAAATTTAGACGGAAACCAGAGAATAAAGAGAATAGACACATCCAATAAGCTTTATATTGCTTCACGAAATTCTTTCGATCAATTTCAATCAATCAATTTTATATCGAAGTGTAGACCGAAGTGTTCAGAGAATAAAGATATCATTTGTGCAGTCAGTATCTCTGCTTCCTCAGCAGATGGCAGCAAAGTATAACAGTAATGATAGAAGAAAAAGTAGGACCAACTGATAATAGTAGTCTGCCCTTGATACATTTAACTTGTCATTTTTCTGTTGTGCATGATATGAATATCTGTTATTTTCAAAATAATTCTAATCATCTAAAATATAAGTACTTGTTGCAGAATATTAATATATAAAAGTGTATTACTGCCCTCAACATTTGTTCATGTATTTTAAAACATTATAATTGTAATAGAAAAAAATTCCACGAGTCATGGCAATGGAATACCAGTATAAACAGTCCAAATATAGTCTAATAAAAAATCAACAATACAGATATAGTGCGTCCCATGAGCTTCTTTGTTTTCGTTTGGGGAAAAAGTAAAAGGTGCTGTATTTGGTATAACTCATATGAATCTGTCATAGAAGATTGTAAACTGCCGTCTCTTAATGTACTCTAGACCTATTACACACCATCTTGTATTTTTCGAGGACGTTTGGGAACAGCAGAGATTTGATCCTATTCTGGTTGCTGGTTTCTTTAAACAGTGAAGTTTGTTTGGTCTCTCTGGGGTATTAAACTGTGAAATGGGCTTTATAATCATAACCTAAAAATACAAGGCCATATTTGTTGTTATTGTCTCCGGTTTCGCCGGTCCCCCGGTATGATCTGTGAAACCCTAGATCTGATGCGTGGCTGTGGCCAAGAAAGATGCAGAGGGGAGCTTGACTGTTAAATGCCCATGGACGTCCAGAGCATTTTCCTTCAGTGGCCTATAAACCATCATGCCGTTTTCACCCATCCTACATTGATCTGTTGCTTTAATGAATTCAAACATGTTGTCTCCATTTCTTCCTGCTCCTTTCTGACTACAGAGATGGCTTCCTTGAAAATTTTTAAATGCTTAGAGCAACATACTTGCATGCTATGATGTGGTAAATGAAAATGGCGGTAAATTATTTGTTCAGTTGGTGATCATCATAAGGTTACTGACCACTTACATAAACAAGAATCCATTTTACTCTTAAAGGCATTAATTCTTCTTTTCCCACTAGTGTTTATACAACTACCATCCGTTTAATAGTACTTACTGTGATGCCTGCTATGAAAAAATGTTGTAAAGATTTATGTAAACCAAAAAAACAGTTGGTTGTGTAAATAAAAATCTGGGCAAACTAAGTGGAGTACGTTTTACCCTTTGCTCTGTCCCTGAACATTGGGTGAAAAAGGTCTGGGGGTCCTCACATGGAGACTGTGGCCACTTAGGGAAAAAGACTTGACTGTAATGGTCTCTGAATCTGTTGATGTGTCTTTCCCTCTCTCTTGCTCTCTCAGATGAAGTAATAAAGTTCGCTGTGTTGGAGGCCCTCCATGTCTCTCCATAGACCACAATCAAGGCCCGTGCAGTTTTATTACAGTTTTATTTTCATATTGTCCAAGAAATCTCCAGACTCCCTCCTGTGCCCGTTGCCATTAATCGTATATTTTGACTGTATTTCTTCCACTCTGCGTTTTTTATTTATGGGTGAAGGCGATAAAACATGCAGCATGCACTCCGTGTGTCCACAGCTGTCATCTGTCTAGGACTTTATTGTGAAAGGGGGTGGTGGGGGGTGTGGGGAAGTCAAGTTTAATTTTTTATTTCCCTACTCAAATCTCCCTCCCTGTTAAAAACAGATGCTGATAGAATGAGGAAAGACAATAAATGGAGATTTTCATTGTTTACGTCTCCAGACTCTTCCGACGAACAGCTTTATTGGTTATAAAAGCAACAGTATTCAGCTCTGTTTAGTAACAGGTTCAGGTGGTGATCATCATTATTTCAGCAGCAGGAGATATGCTGAACTTGAACTAAAACTTCTTGGTGCGTGGTTAGAAAAATGTCTCATGTTCTCATGTATCTTTTGCTCACATCGTCATTATCATAAGTTTTAAAATTTGTTTTCATTGTTTTGTGGAAGGTTGGAACACTTGTGTAATGATAGCATGAGTGAAGATGGGCTCTTAAGATTTCTGCACTATGAACTTGAGTGCAGATGTGTTGTTATCTGGTATGGAAAAAATGACAAATAGCCCAAAACATGACTGCATCCCAGTTATATTTGTCCTTCTACGTGCAGGACGGGAGCATGAATGGTTAAATCGTTCCTGTTGCTGCTGATCTGTTGTCCTAGCCTTAACCAGAGTTTTAAAAGATTTTGTCCAGAAGTTAAAGTGTTTTAAAGCACTGTTTTTTGGCGTAAAAGTAGTCAAACTTCAATGTCGAAAATTGTTCAAAATGATCATGCCACACTGGTAGGGTTTGATTATTATTATAATTTTTTTGAATCAATTACTAAAAATTTGTGATCTGAAAATGGTCTGAACAAAAGTAGCTAATATGGCAGGCTGCTCAAATTATAGGGTGACACCCTTGGCCAAATGAGTAATACAATCCAAAAAATGCAATAATAAAGAAAAAATTTGATAATATTTGATGGGGTCATATCAAGCATTATGTATGACTGAAATCGTAAACAGGAACATTGTAGATGCCCTCCTCAGCTATGGTGTGAGCAAGGAGGCGAGTTTGCTGCAGATTTGTGTGTATGTCAGTATTTTATCAGAGGTATTTTCTCATGCTGTCACTCAGCTCTGCAGACTTCAACTCTGTAAACAGCCTGTAGTCAAATAAACAGTCCTGTCCACAAGCCCTTTCTGCTCCCATCAGTGAATAGTTTGTCTCAGCTGATAGTTTGTTAGTAATTTATTATAGAAAGCGCAGGTATGGATAACATTATTTTGTATGTTCATGTGTACTGGTTCCATGGTTGCGTAACTGCACGGTGGCTCAGTGGCCGGAATAGGACCATTAAATCAAAAAACAACTCTTAATGTTATTAGTGACACCCGTGCTTTTCCTGTTATGACAAGGTGACATGTTTGCCATGAAAAAAGATTAATGGATTAGCTTTGATGAAGGGAAATTTAAGCTGCCTGCTGGAGCGTTTCCTGTAACTAGTTTAAATGATGCCCTTTTGTGTATGTAGATTACAATAGGTTGTTTGCAACTTTGGCACCTGGCTGAAGACCTTTCCTGTGCACATCATACTGTGGTCACTTTTAAGGTTGACTGATGAGCAGTTTCCAGGTTTGGCCTATATATGCTCAAACACACAGAGCACACAGAAACACTTGGGGCTGAACCTGTTGTAAAGAGCTCATAAAGGCTCAACATCTGTTTATTGCAATGAATGCCAGAAGATTCTGCAACAGACACCCACCCAGATAAATACCCACTCAATTTAACACACACACACGCACAGAAAGGTTTGCGTGTTCGGGGCGCACACACAGGTGTTGGCACTCACTAGCACCATAAATGATGATAATGAGGTGTGTATGTGTGTGTTATGGAAACAAAGTATTTTGGATCCTTCATATGCCAGTTGTGCTTCGGCATGTTTTCTGCCTGTTTTCAGAACGCAAATTTGTCTCTGCGCCAATTCGGCAGGTGTGTTTATATGTTGTGCTTCGTTAGCATTATTAGCCTCTGAGTTGACTTCAATTATAACGTTTTGGGTATGGCTGTCGCAGTGTTGTGGCTCATGATTGAATGACCTATAAGATCTAGTTCATAACCCAATTCTTTAGCCTTTTGTTACACTTTGTGTGGTTTAATTGTCACCGTTTCCACCTCTTTCTCTCCATTTTGTCTTTTCCTGTAGATCTGTGTTTTTTAAGGGCTGGTTGAGTTTCAGGGCTCTATTAAAAGTTCAAAGGCAGCATTTACTACTGTAACTGGAGCTAGTCTGCACTGAGGCTTTTCACTAATGAGTGCACAACATAGACACTACACACACTACACAGAAAAATACATATACACACACACTCAGAGTCAAGTACACACAACAACACATGTTTCCCTCATGGAGGCTATAGCAATATTTCCCACAAAGTTCATTGTTACTGCTGGACTTATGTCTTTTTGAGTGCCAAAGACCTATTACAGACTTAACAACCCTTTCAGCACTGTATCTTTGTTTGTTCCCTCTTTTCACTTCTCCCTCCCCTCTATTCCAAACAATAGATCAAACTGCTTTCTTGACATATGAAGTGGAAAGTGTGATTTTACAAGATAGCTGTCTCTATAACATCAGCTCTCTCGGGAAGCCAGATCACTGTCTCTTGAGTCTGTTTTCACGATTTTCCTTTTGTTTGTAAGTGTTGGTGGACTTCTCACAAATAGTAAAAAAAAAACTTGATTTTACTTTCAAAATGCATTTATTAAAAAAATGTCAACAGAACAAATCAGCTAAGCTGTGCTTCATCTGTAAAATAATATCAGCAGCTTCTGTGTTCACTAAAAATATTTTTCTTTTGTAGTGCCCGTTCACTCTTGGTCCCCATATCACTGTTTCCTAAAACTTTGTTGTACCTTTTAAGCTTTCACCTCCTCAGTTACCTCTTAGTTTCATGGTCTACTTTTTATGGCACTGTAACACTTCCTGTAACCAAATTTCTCTGCAAGATTTGCAGTACACTTGAAATCCTACATGACACAAAGACTATTTTTGTGTGTGTGTGTGTGTGTGTGTGCGCACATGCGTGTGTGTCATAGTCATCAAGTGTATGTATGTGTTTAGATGTAAAGTGGACATGCTCCCACAATACCTAAAGACCTTTATGGACAAGAAAATAACCAGAGAAATTGTTAATGGTTTACGCTGCTTTCCCCAAACCTTTTATAACAAATTAGAATTTAATAATGTTTATTGAGTCTTTGGAGCTTGGCTGGTTTTGACCTTCCGCTGTGCCGCGTCCTCGGATGTCTGACATTCCAGAGTAAACACAAAAACAAACAACCCAGGCAATGAGGCCTGGGATTAGGCCGGTGGTATAGACATATTTCCCCATGCCAAACTCTGTGTGTGTGTGTGTGTGTGTGTGTGTGTGTGTGTGCGCGTGTGTGTGAGACTCAGGGTTATTTAATTTTTTCTTAAACTGAACTGTAAAGTTTTTAAATTGTGGCTGTAAATTAATTTTCAAATGTTTTTTTCAAAATGTTTATTTTGATTTCAATTCAGTGCTAAGCTAAATGACTAATTGCTATATTTGTTGGTAGCTATAATTTGTAGGTATAGTTGTATTCAGAATACTATAGTAAAGCTGTTGTTGAATGCTGCACATTCAAATCTAGTTTGTTATAACATTTATTGATTATTGATCAGTTCTGCCCCTGAATTAATTTCAAGTTATCATATTTTGGTTTAAACTCACAAAAATAAGGCAGATTGGACTCCTTGCAATTTTTTAATATAGCTCAGAATATTTTCAAAGAAGACATTTCCTCATTTGTGTTTTTTGGCTTTAGCTTTGAAAAGCATTGATAGTAATATCAATGTTGGTCTTTCCTGCAAGAGCAAAAGAAGGATAGCTGTTCTACATTTTTCTCGGTACCACAGTATTTTATTGTAAAATTTTTATTGTTTAAAATGTAGATCAGACAGTTTTTGTCTTTAATACTTAATACTTAATACTAAGTATTTAATACTTCATTTTGATGTTAAGACATTTATAGGAATTTTGATGGGTGTGTGTTTGGTATGGTTTAAACCGGTGAACTCAGGACAGAGGGGAGGGGTATGGGGGCTCAGAAACTCAAAACGCCAAACGTTTATTATTACCCCGTTTGCAGCCGACTTGCCTTCGGGGGAGAATCTCCAGCATTGACCCCTGGCCCCACAGCTCAAATCCCTCTACGTTAAAAACCACATACCCCCTTACCGCGATTCCTTCTCCCGTCTTGCATTTGTGGTCCGAAATGTTGAAAGAAGAAGAAAAGAAACGGAACAATATCTGAGGTCATCTGAGCAGAGGCTGCCATTCCCGGAACAGTGGAGGTTTCTGAGGCAATATTCTTTTAGTCTTTTATTATGGCACAGAATCAGAGATGAGTGAAAAACATACTTCACAGCTTTTTTTCATCCAAGATCAGATTCAGGGTGATAAAAGTGGACATTCCTCCAAACTTTTACAGCTCAGCACTCCTTCCCTTTGTCCATTCATCCTACTGTCCATCATTCTTCCCCTCTTTTCCTCTCCCTTCATCATTCCTCTTACCTCTGGGGAGCGGTGAGAGTCTGCTGCCCGTTGGCAATCTGGATAATAAACACCCCACTCCACCAATGCACTACACCTTGGGGCAGGAAACCCCATACATACGCACCTGCACAGGCTACCATGACAACAAGGACCATCTGTCTATCAAACCTGCTTGCGAGAAAACCTGTTCTAAAGCATATGCAGGAGGATAAACACACATACACACCCGCAGTTGCATAGTGGACCTGGGTCAAAGGTTAAAGAACCCCATTTCCTGTCCAGACAGACGAGGGCTACACCCCTCCTTTCACTTCCACTCCATTTATTTCCTCCTTGTTTCTCTTCTGCTGTCTCTCCATCTGAGCTTGATGTTCATTGTACAACACGAAACAGATTTTTTTTGTGTTTTGAATGTGATTGATGTAGTGTTAGTGATGGCAGCCTCAGCCCAGTTGCCTTAGCTCATCCTAGTGATTATTAACAAGCAGCCTTTTTCTCACAGGAGCTCTTAACTGCAAACTAAAGGCTGATTTAATAATGTGATGGAGTAAGCTAATCTCTGAAAATTTACCATGTTTTTTTTTTTTCTTTCTTTCTTTCTTTTTTTTTTTTCCAGACTATTCTCAAGAGCTTCATTAAAAGGGTATGATCTTATGTTACACAGATTTGGCGAAAGATTGTTGTTAGTCACTATTGAAACCAGCTCCTCAAAAATAATTTTGTGTTCTGTATTAAATCAGCAGTCCACACAGAAAAAAATTACTTTAAGCTTTTCAAAGCACACGTCGCCAAATATGTCGAGATATACTTTCATGGATTTGCACTACTCAAGGTATACGTAATTTATCCTCTGCTGTTAAATCAGCCTCAAAACTGGACAAATCTCTTGCAAAATGAGACAAACCCAGCACGTCTTATGTGTTTTTCAAGTATCCAGAATATATTTGACTACTATTTTGCCCATGTCTGCTTCGGGGTGAGCCTCTGTGGTGCAGGGCTGGTCTGGTAATAGCCTGTGTGCTCTGCTGTGCGGAGATTAATGTGAAGAGTTATTGATGTAATGATGGAGCCATGAAAGAGCACTCTGGGCCGTGGTTTGAGCCCAACACATGAGCCTAATGGACTGTGTGTATATGTTTGCGTGCATGTGTTCTGCTTGCATATGTTATGTGTGTGTGTGAGAGGGAGAGAGAGAGAATGTGGTTTTGGACAGAAACAGATGAAATTAATTGAAAGGCTTTACGTTCATAAGAGAGAACCTTGACAATTGAGTCTGTG
Organism: Echeneis naucrates; assembly: GCF_900963305.1. Classification (NCBI taxonomy): domain Eukaryota; kingdom Metazoa; phylum Chordata; class Actinopteri; order Carangiformes; family Echeneidae; genus Echeneis; species Echeneis naucrates. Next base: position 12,980,883 of record NC_042534.1, read on the forward strand.
TATTTCTTCAAGATTGTGTTGCTCATAGAAAATACCTGACTTGAGGTGTGTATTGACATGTTAGTATGTCTAACAAACTGTATGACCTCAGACTTCCCTTTACTTGTATGTGCGTGCTCCCATATATCTGTAAGTTTTGTGATTCTCAGTTGCCTAGTGCTTTCATTAGTTAAAGGCATAGCAGAGCAGCCCATACTGACACTGCGGGAGCAGGAAAGTTGGAGGCAACACAGGAGGCTGAGTAAATATGATGAAAATTAAAATGGTACCTTCACAACTAGTACCCTGCGGTGTGTCTGTATAGGGGGATGTATCTGTGTCTCCACATATTCTCCAGTGAGGCCCAGCAGGTGCTGACAGGACCCCCTTCATCTTTCTACTGTTTTTTGTGTGTGTATAATACACACATACACACACACACACACATACACAAACACACAGATATGTATGTAGATGTATATGTGTGTGTGCCAACATCAGTCTGCTCAGTGTGGGTCTAACGTTAAAGTGATTGACAGCTGAGCAGTCACAAGGGCGAGTGAGAGCAGTTGTGGGAAGAGAGGGACCTTACAGCCTTGCAGCTTTCAGCCCTGAGGGAGAGAGAGAGACACAAATACAGAGAGGGCAGAGAGGGTCTAAACAGATTAACAGGATACACAGAGATGAGGTTTGAATGAAAAAATTTGCAAAAATCTTAGCAAAATCAATTACGTCTTGCATGTTTAATTCCAAAAGGGCCAGGTCATTGATTAAAGAGAACCAGACAAGATAAAAACTCACTTATTACTGATGAAAAGCGTTCTTGCTTCTTCATAATCACTCTGTCTACACCCTGGGGACTGTAGAGGTTTATGGGAAATGGCTCATATGCTGGGTGATGTCATATGTAGGAGACAGACCAAGCTCTCCCTGGCTGATACGGTGAAGGGAGGGCAAATATGAGCTGCGTGGATGTAAAATACCAATGGAAGTCAAACTGTATTCTTTCAGGCCCTCTGTATTCCCCTGAGTTTCCTTTGCTAGATCATGCTCAAAGGAGAGAGAAGGAGCTGTTATATTTGAAGAAAAAAATCTTTTGGCTTGGTTGTTCAATGGAATAAACTGCATGCTGTTCATTTTCAGTCTTGGGCTAAAAGCTGGCCTGTGATGTTTATCAACACTCTGTCTTTTCTCAGCACAGTGATAAATAAAACAGTAAAACTAATAAAACAGTGAAGCTCCACCAATTATGATTTAACAATTGAATGAAATTTTATTTATATGAATTTGCTCTGTATGACTGCCATATCACCTCTTTATGTGCTACAGACAGCCAGAGTTGAAGCTTCAAGGGGTCCGATGTAAATCAGGCATGAACCACCAGGCAGTTCTGCATCACTACAGTCCTTGGAGGAGAGAGGTGTATCCATCCAGGTAAGCCAATAAAGAATCTGTTTCTGAGGTATTTCCGCCCTATTTATGTGAGCATGTGTGCGGGAGAGACGACCACAGTGTCTGCTCCAAGGCAATCGAGGAGTGAGCGGGCCAGTGGCCACCTGGGTTTAGAGGTGTCTTTAAATAGCGGAGGTGTAAATCTACTGCTCATGTGCCGAAGGGGACGTCCGTTTCTCTCTGGCCCACAGACCCACTCACAGATCAATAAAGTTAACTCAAAACATTCACACTCTGCCATCTGAAATCAACCATTTAATGAGTTGCTGTTCCTGTAAAAGTGGAAAAGGCCCCCTCAGATTTATTAGAATAGAGAGAGAGTAGAATACCAGAGTGGAGGAAGAAGAAGAAGACGAGGAGGCGGCGGAATGAAAGAGGCAGAACTATAGGGTTTCTGTTTGGATTAATTTCAGGGCAAACATTTAGGCGCCATAGACTGCATCGCTGTGAAACACACAAACAATGGAAATAGCTTCTCAATCCACTTTTTATGAGCAAGCATATTTAAATAGAGGTGACTAGATGCTTTTCACAGCAGTAAACATGGAAAGTCTCCAGACTATAAGAGTAATGTTAAATCATGTAATTTCACTTAGGATACTGAAAGCAATCCAAAAGCGGGTCTGCTTTCAGAAATCATTTTGCCAACAGCAAAATGGCTCTTCAGCCTGTTTCAGCATACGACTATAAACTTTTTACAAACAAAACCAAATGGTGAGTGAAAGAGTGAAGCAGTTGTATGACTTACCTTTTATTTCCACTGCCCTCTAGAATAAGTCAAGTTTGCTTTGGCAAACAGGTAATGCGTTTACAAAGACCCACGAGACATGGCCGTAGTTGCTTGTATCAGTTTAATAAGAGGGAAATGTGGAAGAATTATTTGTGAAGTGCATGCGATCATGCTTTACTGAGGGAATCATTTCATGTCAGTGTAATCTAGTTGAACTTACATGGCTGAGAGACACAAGTAGCTTAGGTGAAATGTGCAGGGGGCATCAACTGCCTTGTTCAGTTTCCCTTCCTTATCCTTTCCTCGGACACAACCCATAAACACACCTCATCATGTTCATCTAAACACCATTGTACACCTGAAAATCACCTGATGATTGGTTTATGCTGATGAAATTAAGTATTCCATTCAGTCTCCACTTCCCAGATTCTCCACTACCAGTAAGGCGTCCCCTGGGGGCTGCATGGGAAGAGGAAGGAAGACATATGCAATTGTCCTTTTTACAGCAATGTCTTTCTTTTAGAGTTTACATTACTTCATTTGGAGATAAATCCCTCTAACAGCTGCCAGACAGAGTGAAGTTCCATGAGGCTGTGTTACCTGCACACACTCTTTTATGGTGGCTGCAATGAAAATCCTACATGTTAACAAGCGCGCATGGAAAGAATTAAACTGTGGGTTCCATGCTGGGTGCCATGTCTCATCAGCTGTGGTGTTATTGGACTATATCTGCACATGCGTCCCGACACGGATGGTGACAGGCGCTGACAGTTGACGGCAGAGGTCAGGAGCACAAGCTGTATGGGTCAGATCCTGACATTCAGACCCGTACACCTGGGTGTGGAGACGCATCTGAAGAGCCTGTGACACACTGAGTAGTTTGAGTAGCTAAACGTGTGAGACACAAGCATATTTGTGCTGGTAATAGGTTGTTTGTACGAGTGTGTGAGACGGTGTGTTTATACTGCTAATGGGGGTTTAATTTGATAAGCAGTTGGTGGATTTGTAAGCACTCAGCTGGGACGGAGGAAACTGGGCTCTGTATATTTTGAGTAAACATGAAAAAATTCGCTCCAGGTTTCCTCTTGTCTCTTCTCGGTTGTATGCATATCATATGGGTTTGAAATGATCATGTGAGACACAGATGTTATTGTTGAAAAGCCTTTTTTTTTTTTTTTTTTTTTAATGAAAATACTCCAAACATTTTAGGGAACACACTTCTCTTTACTTTCTCTGAAGTGGTTAAATGAGAAGATTGATACTCCTTTTGTCTGTGTGAGAAGTATGCAGCAAAACATTTCACATTGTAGCAGAAAAACCTGTAGCAGGAGAAACGTTTTTGCTAGGGTTGGGGAATCTTTTACTATCTCATGATTCGATTACGATTTTTGGAGTTACGTTTTGGTTCAAAATCGTTTTTCAATTCAAAACGGACCCCTCTATAGAAAAACTGAAAAAAAAAAAGAGAAAGAAAGAAAGAAAGCAAAAGAGAATATGGGACAAATTTAAATGGATTTTGAGAAAAAATAAAATGGATTTTATAAGACTCTAGGTGAAAACCAAAATGAGTCCAACTCTCCTCCATTTTTGTAGTTTCCTCCTTGTTTTGGTGCTTACCGCGCATGCTTATATCTGTGGTGACATCAGGATGTGCCATATACAAAAAGGAGGCAGACAGCCTGCAGATTTGTTTTATTTATGTATTCTAATTGATTTTGGGACATTTTAAATCCAATCTGAATTGTAGTAAATGAGAATCGCGATTCTTATAAAAATCTATATATATATATATTTTTTTTTTTTTTTTGGCACACCCCTATTTTTAGCATTTCTAAACCTGGCAAATTAAGCATATCTTTCTTTTATTCTGTCTATCTACCTCACATTTTAGTATAGTATAGTGTAGATCTGAATATTCATCTGATCTTTTAGACTGCTGAATAGGTGTTTCCTAATTTAAATGAATAATTTAAAACTACAGAGGCCTTTGTTGAAAGCTTGGATTTGCTGGACCTATACATACTAAAACTTGCTTTGTAGACATGTAGTTGGGAGTGAAAATGGACGAGCTATAATGTAGTCACAACAGTGTGTTCAGAGCCAAAGGAAACAGAGCTCTCTGCCCCTTCCTGAACACGATGAGAAGAGACCACACGCATGACACTCATTGTACACTATATACATACTTACTCTACTCTATCCATCTATCTACCTATCTATCTATCTATATATATAATAAGTTTTTGGTTTTTGATATATTTGATTCATGAGTAGTTCTATGCTTTATGGTTGATTGTGAAGTTCCTTTCCTCTCATTTCTTTCTCAGATGAACACACTGTTCTTTTCTGTACAAAACAACATATTCCCTGAGGAACACACTCTATGAATGGTTCAACTCTTTTCTCCTTATCTTTTTATTTCTGCACCGCCTCTTCGTCCTCCTCCTCATCTCAAGGAAGTGAACTGAGATAGGCTGTATCACCTTAGATAGGCGTCTGCACTCTCACTCTTGCTTGCATGTGCACAGACACACGGAGTGTGTGCAAACATTCAGAGATGTGTGTGCTCTTCTATATCTTGCCAGAGAGATTCTTTCGTACAACTTAAAACACCCACACTGTGTATTTCTCTGTCTCTTGATGTTTCTCTTTTTCTTTTGCTAGTCTAGTTCAGGCCATTTGTTCCACTGTGTCCTCCAGCTCAGTTGCTCTCCGAAGCATCATATCTGCCATTTGGAAGAGAGAACAGTCATGTTAAGCAGTGAGTTAAAGTTAGGTCAAATGAATGAAGTAAGCCCATAAATACAATTAAGATAGAATTTTCCCCATCAGTGAAGTTGCTGACGTAGTTTCCTGGTTGAAAAACTAAGCCCACAGCTGTAGTATGATGAGAGTTTATTTGGTGACTGCTTGATGAGGAGGCTTTTGTTTGGAATGTTGCAGTAAATGGGGAGTGCAATGCTCCAGTGCAGGTCTCTTATTTCATCCATTAACATGATGATACCACACTCATGTCTATCGCAACAGTTCAGTTGTGTGATTTTTGCCTTGGGGTTGTTTTGGCACTGTTGCAGTGCAGTGACTCTAGCTTCTCTCTCTCTCTCTCACTCTGTCTCTCTCTCTCTCTCTCTCTCTGTATGTGTGCATGTGTATGTGTGGTGTTATTCCAGGTGTTTTGTCGGGAATCGTGTATGTACATCAGCTGGAGACCGGAGAGAGGGAAGGTAACATCCTTCATCACCACACATGGTGTTTGCCTCTGTGTGTGTGTGAGTGTGTGAGATAGAGAGAGCGCATAAGGGAAAGAAAGCGAGCATGTCTGCTTAGGAAGTTAGGGCGGATTTTCTGAGATCCATAGACACCCCAAAGATGCTTTGATATATTATATGGAGAAGCAGAGGGGGACAGGAGCCAGACCCAGCAGTAATGCGTGTGGTGGTGGTACAAGTGTGTAAACACTCTCCTGTGTCCTGCTGAGCCGTCCAGCAAAGGCACTGTGCCATGAAGTACCCTCATATGGCCGCAAGCACATTGGGCTGCAGGATATCCTCTGATCTTGGTGTTTGTCTGTGGGTGTGCACACTCACCAGGCAAAATCTTTTGCTACCATAGTGTGTATCCTGTCATAATGACTACAGAAACTTGTTTAATATATAAGAAAACAATAGAACATAAAATCTGTAAGAGGTAGTTTATGGTGTTTCAGATAGTTCTTCAAGTGTTGTCTCAAGTAGAGAGATAGCTTAGAAAAAAGTGTAACACCTGCTTAATAATCTATCTCTGGAACAACCTGTATAACCAAACGATTCAGTCCACTTTTTTCCCACTCTGAAAAGACATCTTACAAAGAGAGCTTACTGTGACTCAGGATATTACCAAATGATTAATTCAAATAATTCAGCTAAATGTTCCAGGGATATTATAGAAAGTGTTGGTGGATATCATGGATAAGAGAGCTATAGTGTATTTCTCTATGACTTCACAAATTTCATGTTAAGTTTTGCTGTATAATTTCAAATCTTAAAATGAAAGATTTATATATCTAAGTTCAGAAAGGGTACATTTTCCAGAGACTCTCAAGAGAGCTGTCCCAGTAGTGGAGTGAACTCCACTGCTGCGTTGTAGTAGCTAGCTTAGAAGGGACTAGCTTGAAGGTATATTGGAATTTCGCTGTAAGTTGACTTCTGATGCTACTAAAGGCAGAAGTCACATTTCTGTGAATATTCTTGAATCACTTATGGTAAGCCACAGGGAGAAAAAAATATAGAAGTACAGTGATATCGGTTTGTACCTCCAATCCAAATCAAGTCATTTTATTCAACTTGCTCTTTTAAGGAGCACAAAGACAATAGTTGGCATGAATTGTTTTGTAACCACATCATTAAACCCGAAATCAAGGTTCAGTTATGTGATTGTGTTCTTTTTGTGAGACAGATGGGTAAAGTTTTAAGATCCCTGATGGTTAAACTGGAAGTGAAGCTTTATGTGATGTGTGACCTTGTTTGTGCCACATCATAACTTCAGAACCTCCAGTAAACAATACAAACGAAAGCTGTTAAAATCTGAACAATGAAGAGATCAGTCATGTAGCGTGGCCACAGCTTTAGAGGCACACCCATATGTTTAGTGTGCATAGTATATGTGGCCAAGGGTGTGCCATGGTCCACTGCACTCGCAAAATCACCACAGTCAACAAGCTGAGCTTTAGAAACACTTTGAAGGAGAGACAGAATTATTTTTTTTTATCCTTACCAGCCTAAAGAATAAAAGTTAAAACTAAACTAAAAAGGCATGTGACCAGATTGAACAACAAGGTAACAGGTAAATGACTCTGGGGAAAATGCTACAGCAACTGAAAGAAATTTTGAGCATCAATTAAGTAAGAATTACTTAGGTAAGTCCTAAATTATAGCCATATGCTGGAGACCTAACATCAGACAAACTCACAAGAGAAGCAATACAGGCTTCATATTTGCTTTTGCCCGCTAAAACTGAAAAAGTACATCAGCCTTATGATATGATTATTAGTCCAAGAAGACATGGTATTCTCCTGATTGAATATGACTGAAATTAGATGTGAGACTCTTACTTGTTCTTATGATCTATTTTACATCAAATGATTAGATGATGATTTAATAAATAGGAACAGATGTTTTACAATCTATAAATGTTGCACATATAATTCTCATAAAATGGTGGTAAGAAAATAAAACCATCTGCTCTTTTGTAAATGAGTATAAAAGGAAACGAGCGTGACAAACTGCCCTGGCTTTTAAGCACCAGTGCAGTGTGCTGTAGGTATGTCATAGTACCAGGCCAGTGTGGCTCCCCTTTGACCTCTAACCTGGCATTCAGGGAAGCAATGCTATCTGCTGCTCGTTCCTTAGCTTCTGTGACCTTCCAGGGCCTCATCCACCACCTCACATGGTGGCCCAACAATGCAGTCTTAAGACCCTGCATTTGCATTTGTAAATCATGCCACTCCAGAGGAACAACCATATCGAGGATAACTACAATCTTGACTTAAAATCAGAAATGCTTGGATGGTACAGTAGAGTAAATGTTAAGACCTCAACCCTTCTCTACCCTTGCGTCTGAAAAGCTGTGCTATATGGTCTAATGCAATAATTCAAACTTAGATGTGTTATACATAGAGCCTTGGAGATCACACACTGATTTCTGACCTCACCCTCCGAGCCTTTGAACCACGTAAACACACACACATATGAACATGAACACAAACTGGCAGCAGGTTGAAGTTTTGCAGAGGATATAGAGTGCTGAATCTCACTGTGACTCCAGGAAACCCTGCACTCACTTCCACCTTCAGTAGGATGAAAGGAGTTTGAGGGGCTAGAGTTCCACTCCCTACAGTGTCCGTGAATATGTGTGTGTTAGTGTGTGGGAGTGTAGCACAGCTTTGGAGCCCCTATCTCCTGTCTTTGCGGTTCCAGCATAAGCACATTACAAATTCACACATCCCCCTACCAACACCCCTATACTCCTAACCTCTATCGCTCCACATCTGATACAATCACAACATGGCTACAAAGAAGCAGCCAGGCAGGGGGTACTGGTGTCTGAGTGTGTGTCTGTGTGTCTGTGTGTCTGTGTGTCTGTGTGTGTGTGTGTGTGTGTGTGTGTGTGTGTGTGTGTGTGTCTCTAGCTCTATTCACGGGGCAGGATGCGGGTTTTTGGTGCTTGCAGTAAAAGGGTGAGAAATTCCGTCAACCTCAAAGACTGTTGTAGACATCAGTAGCCCCCATTTTCCTTCATCTTTCTATTTTAGGCCAATTTAAACTCGGAAACCCTAAACCCTTTAACAGGGGAAAAGGGTATTTGATTATTGCAATCTGCTTTTATTTTCCTTCTCCACTTCTTCCTCCTTTTTCAAGCAAACGCCTGTCTAGGGGCATTTAAGCCATACTGCAAAAATTTGTGCTTATTGTGAGTTTTATTAACTTGCGTAATTTAAAAGAAATATGATTTACATTTGTGTTTTCCTTGTTATACATGTTGGTGTAGTACTCAAATTTCAGTGAGAACAGACACCAGATATTATCTTATTTTGGCTACATTGGTATCAGTGTATGTGAGGAGAAAATGCACTACACTGTAGAATTAAGTTTAATGGGATTTAGAAACTTTACTGTATGTAAAAGGGTCTGAACTTTCAGATATCAGTATTAGCCTCAAAAATCAAGTTTTGCACTGTATTGAAAGAAGTGGGCAGCAAACTTGGTATTGGAACAGAGTCACTGTTGACCTGAAGACAAGCTAACCCACAAATAACCGTTTAGCCATTGTTGGATTTTTTTTTTTTTTTAAGGTAAAAAAAAAATGCTGTTTTTAAAACCGCATACAGTGAAATAAAAATGATAAAATATAAGTCAAAAATAACATGGTCACAATGAACAGCAATTGATTACATGTCTAGTAGCTGATGTCAAAACCACAAATGCAATTAATAGCTGTTAAGGTACAA